>NC_090941.1:426841166-428091166 GCF_040938575.1 Ambystoma mexicanum | reverse complement strand
GCTTTACGAGTAGCTGGAAAGAGACACTGAATCCACGTGACACACGTCAAGAAAATACCTTTTCCTTTGCAACTCAACGAAGAAGAAAAGAAGGAAACTATTTGTTCTGCTTCTTGTGATAAGCCTGTCTTGAACAACAGCAAGGGTGTCTTGTAGATTCTTCCTGAGCCTGTGGGGCCTGGGGAGACTGCTGCTTTGTCGTTGAATTCTTCTTCAGATCTTTCTGCACCCTTGAACAATCTTGCTTCTGTCTCACCACTTCCATCAGGAAGCAACAGCACCTTGTTCGCAGATCATGCCATACCTGAAGTATTGAGGTACGATCTGCATCACGGCACTAGACTTATAGCACAGCATGGCTGTGCCAATGAGGAATCACTGTTGAGCTAGTCCCTTGCCACTCTCTCACTGAAACATAAGTGGTTGGGACTGGCAAAGTTATCTTCAATCAAGATAAATCACGTGGTCAGGAGATCACCAACAAACTAACTTAAGGAGTCTGTCGCAAGAACCATTCGGAATAAACTTTGAGGAACAATGCCTGTCACTAACTCTACTTGCACGAAGCAACCGATCGATCGTGTGGCTAACAAAGACATTAAACAGAAAAAATCATGGTCCTTGAGGACTTATTGTTTTCTTGTAATTATGTTAACCGGTCTAGCAGTTATACTAGCACTTGGGTTTTGGTATATTGAAGGGGTGCGTCCACTTGAGACTTTGTTACCTACTGAGAGTGTTCCCATTATGTCTTCTCCTTTCGTGAATCTGCAAACTCTACCTTCTAGAGATTCCCAACACAGACAGAGTTACCACAATAATACACTTTTGTTAATTATGAATGCGACCCATGCAATTCTGAATAGAACAAATTGCTAGATATGTTCGCATTTGCCACAACACGGGGAAAAAGGATTGGGCTGGTATATTCATTTTCTGCCTTTGACTACTGCATGCTACACCTCTTGTAAGGGCACTATTCTTTGGTTGTTGGAATGATAGTATCTCTGGGAACTTCGATGGGACTAACTTTAATTAATTTGAAAGACGAGTTCTGACACCTCTGGGATGTTCCCTTTTTGCAAATAGGAACAAGCTCAATGTTGCTTCTATTAGGCCTTTCAATAGACTTTCTAGACCTTTTCAATCATTGATTTCTTTCAAGATGGCTCCTGTAGCCATGCCATGCCTCCTTCTTACACTATCAATCATAGTCCCAACTCTGTTCCTTCTGCATACAAAGGCATGGTTCTCAGTCAATGGGTACTTTTGAGGGTTGTACCAATATTGCAAATCTGTCTAGTGAGGACAGACCTTTGTATGTAGATGATCCTGTTTATTTTGTTTATGGTAATGAAGCTTATCCTTGGCTACCTAGAGCTTGGCAGGGTACTTGTTATTTGGGTATCTTGCTACCAGGATGTACGGACATTGAAACGTGGAGTTTTTAGTAAAGCTCTTGTGTTAGGCCAAAATAAGGGTTTGTTAAACCGTAATTATGTAGTGCCACCTTGTTATGAATATTGGCGTAAGCCCATTTGTGTTACGCAGAAAACCGAGTTGCAAACTTCCGATTTTGGGTTAACTCTGTCGCCATTTTAAGACTCATCCACCATTTTCATTTCAAACTCATGTACCATGTTCTAAAATGGTGGAGTGTGTTTTCGACTTGCAGTCGAGCCTAACGACCTTTGAGTTCTGTTGGAGCCGACTGTTTAACCTATGTAAAGAAACCTTGTGCTTCATACGAACTGCCATTCAAGTGTTGTCTGCGCTCACAAGCCTCATCCTCATATAAACACTGAAACAATGAAGAGTAAACCTCAATCATATGTTTTAGCTGAACTGCATTGTAGTTACTCTTGGAATATGGCTTACCGTGAATCCGAGAACCTACAGCACCATTGTAATTCTACGGACATGTAAATCTTCTTAATCCTTGTATAATATTGTAACACCTGTCATGTGAACTAGGCAGAAAATCTAGCCCACAAATTATTAACGTGGAGAGAGGCTGGACAATATTGTATAAATATGCCTGTGTTTAGATGTCCAGCACTCTCTTTCCTCAATGGCTGGTACACACTGTGAGGTATTGGGAGCCAGATAGCTATCTGTTTTGCTTTGTAAACTGTACAGTAATAAAAGATACTTGTATCTTTTCAGCCCGTGATTGGTGTATTTCATTCGTGGTACTCAGCCTAGATATTTCTTTGGTCTTTCAAAATGTTACCAATTTAAATCTTGAGAAACCCTATTGTTCTGTAAAAACCAAATACTTTATTGAATCATTATAATACTTTGGGGAAATACAAAGAGTAATAAATATAGTGATGATAATTTCACTAAGAAAACCTATGTTGATATTGTTGACTTCAAAACCCACAATTCCCAAAGTACTGGGATGCAGGAGAGGACTGCAGAGGCACAAGACTGTAAATTGCAGTTTATTAGGAATAATGACCCACACCTGAAGAGGACTCGGAGGAACACAAATCCCCCTTAGGTGCAGGCCATTATTAGGAGCATTAGTAGAAGGTGGAGAAGTTGTTCTACCTCCACGTGGCAGCAGAAGCAGAGGTAAACTGTGAGCACAGAAGCGGGGGACCACAGTGGTGTGTGAATTGGATACCAGTCAGTTGTTTATGCTCAAGACCGTAATTGCAGAACTTGAGCAGCGGGAATTATTGGGAGTGCCGATTCTCCCTCTGAGAATCGCAGCTGCAGAGGTCACGCAGCGGAAAACACACCTTTTAGTAGTTTCCCCCATTTTATGACAAGCACTGGTGGCAGGCGAGCATCAGAGATTTTTGGGAGGCGGGAGGGCACTGCTGGTGACAGATGCGAGCCGCAGAAGGCCGTGAAGGAAAGATTTCTGCAACGCGTGGAGAAAGTGAAGCAGAGGACCGGGATGCAGCGAGGTGAAGAGAAGTGCACACCAGATCTGGTGCGTTCACAGTTAGATTGTGACCCCAGAATGCTCCTTATCCACCCGCTGGTCAAGTCCAGGGGCCTTACCCACATAAAGGTGATAAACATAGTAAAACTGAAATGAAAGACATATTTTGAATACCAAACCAATATAAAGCAGGTTTATTTTTCTATTGTGAACCAAGCTGATTTAAAAGAGTGCAGATGGCAAAATAAGAACCTGATTATCATACCAGAAGAGTGTGTTTGTGACATGGTGGGGCATGATTTGTATTTATGTATTGGGTATTTATGCTGCACCTATACAACAAATGGTGTTTCAAGGTGCCACAAGACAAAACAAATTGGGGGCGGGGGCAGGGATGAAGAATAACAAAAAACTGTCTTACTAGACCTTGAGCCATTCGGATCATGCAAGTGCAGTTAAAAGAAGTGTGAGGGCAAGGCTGAATCAGGCTCAGAAGGGGTGCAGGCAGTGGGTGAAGTGTACAGAAAGAAGTAGTGGAACTATGTTCCCTGCTGGCCTGCCCCCACTTCCCACAAACACCACTGCCATGCCCAATGCAAACCTCATATCAAATACAGCTTCTGTTTAAGGGAATGTTCAGTGCAGTGTACTGAAGTTCAAGGTTCAACTTCTTCCTACACTTTTATTTTTAAACAAAACCATTCTGGAACGGTTTCTTTTTAAAATAAAGGAATAGGAACAGTAAAACCTAATAAAAAAAGTAGAGGAGTGCTGCTCCCAACCGCCCCGCCCACTTGGACCACTAGGTGCAGGCCCTGCCAGGCTAATGCATGGGGGGAGAGTGCCTGGTAGGGCAAATGACGGTTAAGGTGGGGTCGTTAGGGGAGAACAAGTGCTTGGATAGACTAGGTGAGGAGGGCCTAGTTCCTTGTAAGACTCAAAAGGCACCAGGCAGCCACTCAACATGTAGCCAAGGGGGACATGAGAAGAGGTGGGTGAGAGAGTAGGAAGAAGGGAAAAGGAGGGTATTGAGAAGCTTCCGGAACTTAAGGAGATCTGGCTAAAGCCTGAGAGGGGCAGGGAGGCCATTCCAGAGGGAGGCTCCTGCGGAAGAGAGAGATCTACCTCCCACTCTCTGCTTGGTAAAGCGTCTGATCTGCAGAGAATTGAAGCTAGGAGACCGAAGGGCTCTCAAAGGGAGGTATTTAGGGAGAGAGAGTTGGAGGTAGCGGGGACCCAGTGCCAGAATGCCTTATGGATGATACAGAGGGTCTTCAACTTGATCCTCACATTTACCGGGAGCCAGTGGAGAGATGTGAGGGCTAGAGAGATGCAGTCCCTGGGCTTGAGACCAAGGATGGACCTTGCAGTCCTATTCTGGATTAGTTGAAGAGGAAAACGGAAGGATTTAGGTAGTTTAAGGAATAGGCTGTGGTAGTAGTCAGCCTAGAGAGGACCAGAGCTAGGAAGAACATGAGTTTCTGGGGGAAGGTGAGGAAAGGGAGAATGCCTCTGAGGAGGTGAAGCTGAAACTAGGCTTTCTTAGCAAGGTCTGCAATGTGAGGAGAGAAGAAGAGAGAGGAGTCAAGATGACACCAAGGGTTTTTGCCTCACAAGATGGTAAGGGGAGGGAGCCCAGGGAGGGTGGCCAGAGAGTAGGAGGAAAGCAGGGAGAAGGGGTACCAATGAGAAGGATCTCAGTCTTGCTGGCATTAAGGGAGAGATCATTAGCAGGTCACAATGCCTGAATAGTGGTCAGACAGTCCGGAATGAGAAAGGTAGAAGTAGAGGAAGTGCAGGGAAGCTTCAAGGAGAGCTGCATGTTGTCTGCATAACATTGAAAGTAAGGAAAGAAGAAGGCGATCAAATGAGCTAGAGGGGCAAAGTAGATGCTGAAGAACCACGCAAGAGGATAGAGTCCTGAGGGATGCTGCAGATGGAGAGTCCGATAGGGAGAGAAAAGGACCCAGTTGAACCTGGGAAGGTCAATCAGAGTGGAAGGAAGTCAGACTGGTATTAATGGAGACAACCAACACATTCAGTGTGATGGATCTGATAGGAGAGTACCAACTTCTCCAAGAGTTTGCCTAGGAAAGGGTTAATAGAGATAGGGCACTAGTTAGCCCGGCAGGAAGGGTTGCTAGAAGAGAAGGCTTTTCGAGGAGAGAGTGAACAAGGGAGAGCTTGAGAGGTAGCAGAAAGGAGCCGGTGGTAAAGGAGTGATTGCAGAAATTAGCCATGGCTGGAACAAGGGAAGCAATGCTGTCCTTAATAGTTCTGGTGGAGCACAGGAGCATCTGTTTGGAGGAGGCTTTCATAGAGAGGGCCAGAGGAATGGACGAGAAAGAGGAGAGCAACAGAGAAGGGAAGAGGGAGTCAAAGGGATGCCTGAGAGAGTGTGAGGGGAAAAAGGAAGGATATTTCCTGTTACAAAGGGTAGGGTGCGACCTGAAGGAAAGTGAGACCTGATATTTGAGGTCGAAGACCAGAGGCGAATTCGAGATTTGTTCCCATTTCTGGAGTACATTATTTATGGACACTAGTTTTGGAGTCCTTCACGACAACCGAAACACGTGTAGACAATAAAATATGTGGCAATATTGATATACAGATTGTATCACCTGACAATGGAAATAGGGAACCAGACATTGTGAAATATTAGAAAGTGACAATTGGTGGCCAATATATAGGGTCACATGTTTTATGAAGAGTGGGAAATGTTTGTAGAGTGAGAATGTATGAATGAATGGTAGATAATTGTGTGTGTGAGCCGCAATGATGTTGTTAAAAAATATTATGTATTGACTGTCTAAAGTGAATCGATGCTTGAACATTGATTTACTTTTTATGAACTGTATTAAATAAATATTTGAATTTGGTTTGAGGGAAATGTTTATCAATATAACTTAAATGGTAAACTAAGTGTGAAGGGTCATTCCTCACTCTCTGGTCCATGGTGTTTCTTTCTATATAGGATTGGATATAGGACTTCTTCTTAGAGTGGATGAAGAGTCTGTAATGTCTTTGTAGCAGGCAGCAGGCCTGTATGTCAGAGGATGTGCACAAGGCCTGCCACTTCCACTCAGCAACTCTGCACTTGCGGTTCAGAGAGGCTAGGTCAGAATCTCATCAGGTTTTGCGCTTTGAGGCACATTTCATTCGGATCCTGAGGACCGGGGCAAGGATGTCCAGAGTGTTGGAGATGGAGAGGTGAAGGCTAGCAAGGGCTGTGCCACTTTCAGAGTCAGAAAATGGAGAGGGAAGGGGAATGAAAGTGGCCACAAAATCAGATACAGACACTGGCTTCATTGGTCAAATGATGGAGTAGGAGACTGGCTGTGTGGGCAGTGGTTTAGTAGGGGGACCCAAAAGATCCAGGTGAGAGGACAGGAGGGCATGGTCAGACCAGGACAGGGATGCAGTGAGAGGGTTGTATATGGGGATGTCTACAGAGATGGGGGCATCCAATGTGTGTCTGGCGGAGAGCGTCGGACCAGAGGGAAGAAGGGTGAGGGAAAGAGACACATGGAGGCTGTGGAAGAGACCAGATATCACATCAAGAGAGTCAAGGTGAATCTTGAAGTCTCAGAGGAAAAAAAGCTTGGAAGTGGAGGGCAGAGGAGAAGAGGCAATGCCAGATGACTCTGAAAGGAAGAGGCTGACGGGCCCAGTAGTCCTGTAGATTGTGGCAACAGTCAGCGTGATGATAGGAGAGACACCAAGCCTGCAGACGAAGCATTTGAAGGAAGAGAAGGTCTGTGTGGTGGGAAGGCATCAGGAAGCAAGACACAGACAATAGATAAAAAATTAAAAACAAAACACTTTTATTAACTTAAATGTCACAATGGAAAACGCGTAACTTTCCTTATGCTAAGGTGCGTTATCTCTACCTAGAGGAAAGTCTGAGTCAAAGAGTTCAACTGAATAATATGTCTGTGTCCAAAACCTATACTTGCCCTCACAATTTATCTATGCAATGTGTAGGGATGTCAGCAACCAAATGAAACATGTCCAACATAACGTTCTGAGCCTCTTTCAGCTCACAGTTTCCTTTCAGCGACCTTACCCAAGTAAAAAACAGTTTCAGCAAAAAGTCTCAAAATTACCTCTCTTGAGATCAGGATGATACAGCTGTAACCAGTACTCGTGGTTGCCTTCCCCAAGTTCCAAGTAACACAGTTCCAAGCACAAAAGAACATTGGGACTTCAGTCTCAAGTCAATAAATGGTTCAAGTTCAGGTTTCCCTTCCCCAAGACCTAATCTCAGCAGCACACAAATATCCTTTGTCTTTTTAAAGTTCTTTGTCACTCCTGTGACTTCTTTTCATGGTCATATTTCATATACAAATTGTAGTTGTGTTGGAATAAACTTCAAAGTTTTAATTAATTCTGCTTTCAATATAATTTTCTATTATATGCAGTTTTCATGTCATTTATTTGAGAATACAGCATACACTGGTTTCACTTGGATTTAAAGATCCATTTAGAATTCAGCATCTAATTGTTTTACTATGGCAATAAGCCCTGAGACGGTGGGCCAATAACGCCCAAGGTAATGCCCCCGGGGCCCATAGTTACAGGCACGAGCGTAGCCATTAGTTTGCCAGAGTCCGCAGCCCTGGAATACTAAAGTGTTGATGAAACTTTTTCAAGCAGCATTTTCTTTGCCATTTGAAAAGGTGTCGCTGCAGTACGTGTTAGTTCTAGGAACACTAGAACGTGTGTACTGCTTCATTAGTACGGAGCAACAGGGCACCATTTTTGCTACCTACTAATGAATGGGAGGAAACAGTCTGCCTTGGAAAAGGGAGAATTGACTATGTTTGGTCCCTTCTCTCTGTCCATTGTAGCCAGAAAAAAAGAAAAAAAAAGAGAGTGTACCCGGCGCGCAATGCACATAAGTGCGTCCACAGGTTTACACTGTGGTATGGATTGGGAACGAGCCAATCCACGTTAAGTGTATCCCATGGAATGTCACCGCCAGGTATTAATTAAATTTAAAGTTACATTTTACTTCTGAACTGAATATGTAAGAGTTTGATTCTTTTGTAAAAAGAAATCTCAGTTTGGCATTCAATAGACATTGGCTATACTTGTTGAGGTTATTATTCAGTTCGGTATTCAATAGACACGGGTTGTCATTTAATAGATATTGGTTTGCACTTGTTAAGGTTTTCATACAGTTTGTAATTCAATTGACACGGGTTGCGCTCAGAAGACACTTTCCATTCAACCTGCTGTGTAACATCTCTATAATTCACTAGAAATGAAATGCCCAGCATTCAGAGGCTTTCGAGAACGTGTTTCCTCCAGCACGTGACCACTCTGATACAAAGTATTCCTAGTATTTCAATATTCGACAATGGATTGAAACAGAGAGCTTCAAAAACATGTTCCTCGAACAGACACATTCAAACTCTTGCGCACCGGATTTCTCAAGTGCTAGAAACTCACTGGTTGCATTTGCAGGCTTCCCAGCAGTGTGGTTCATATGACCTTCTGCTCCTCACGTCAGGGGTCCAACTCCTGCCCCTCAGGCACTCCTGTGGTGACCTCCTGACACTGGGGACAGAGTATCTTGAAAACAGGGAAAAGGCACAACCTCTCCACATGCTCCCTTCACAATGTTTTGTATGTTCCACAGATCCCCAGCTCCTGTGCCACGCTTCCATAGATGATTCTCCATTGAAACCTCAGCATTTTGGCATGGTTTCCAATTAAAGTTCCCTGCTGCTTGCACCGGTCGTCCTGCTGCTTCTCCTGTTGCTCCCTTTTCTGGTGGGCTGTTCTCTTTTTATATACCTGAAGCCCCTTGAAAGGCTGCAGGTGTGGATGTCCAATCAGCCTTGCCTGACCACTATTAAAGGGATATGGATGACCTTCACTGTTCTTAAAATGCATCTTCCTCATCCAAGTACCAGCATGGTAAAAGACTTTAGTCTTCATTGCTCTTAGTTGTCTCTTCTTGGTCTCTGTACTATCAGGATTACATGTGGGAAACAAGGAGAGCTGACTTACAATAACATATTAAGGTTAGGCAAGGGTTGGGTTGGTTGTCAGTAGGAAGAAGGGGATACCATATCTTGCACAAGGTCTCCCCACTCCTAGTCTCCTAAGGCCCTCCACCCAGGTGATTCTCCCTCGCTTTTCTGTCCCCAGGGTCAGGATCCAAGAGCGATGGCCTTTCCCTGGCCACCTGAACAGAGGATCGAAGGGGTTTAAGAGTGAGAATGCACTGAGGTTTCTCACATACCCTTCCAAAATGCGGGTTGGACCGGGGTGTTTCACATGGAAACCGGGAGAGAAAGTCTACCTCATCTTGCTCTCTGGGCTTCTGGGGTTCCCACTGTGGAGCTACAAGATTGACAGTCCAGGAAGCCCTGCATTTCCCTTAGGTTAAATCCTCTTTGTTGGGATATAAGATTTACTTCCAAGGAACTAACACTTTTGTCTGCACTAACTCTTCTTTCAAATCTGGGGGGTTCTGGTTTTATTAGACAAAGGAATCCAACTATAAGCATCCTAAAATGCATTTAGGCAACCCGTGAAACCTATTGATAGAATTGAGGTACATTCCTTCCAAGGACTAACTGGGATGCCAAGATAGAAATAACTGCTACAGTCAGGTCTACTTTCTTCCCAAAACGTCAATGATTTGTGTTAACAGTTTCCTCTGTCTCGTCTTCAAATCCCTCTATGGTCTTGCTCCACCCTACTTTTCCTCCCTCCTTTCTTTCTATACCCCTTCTCGCCCTCTCCGCTCTGCTGAACACTTCCCACTCACTTCTCCTCCTTCACCCTGTGCCCCATCCCGCTTTCGTTCTTTCCAACTACTTGCCCCTTTTCACTGGAACCGTCGCCCTCTCCCTATCCATTCTATCTCCTCCTATCCTTCTTTCTGCACCTCTCTAAAATCCTATCTCCTCCATTCCCCACCCTGACATCTTCTGCTACCTCTCTCATCTCAGCCCTACCACCCATCCTTACTCCTTCTTGTTCTTTCTCTTACTATAGCCTTACAACACTCTTGTTAAAGCACAGCGTTCAAGTAATCTGTTTTAAATTGTTGCACGTATTGCTTTCTTTTACTTGATTCACAGGTTTTCAATGCTTATTGTATTTAC
Organism: Ambystoma mexicanum; assembly: GCF_040938575.1. Lineage (NCBI taxonomy): Eukaryota > Metazoa > Chordata > Amphibia > Caudata > Ambystomatidae > Ambystoma > Ambystoma mexicanum. The sequence continues at coordinate 428,081,143 of NC_090941.1, read as the reverse complement.
TATTGTCCTCTTGTAAAGCGCTTTGCCGTAAAGTGCTATACAAAAATTTAATAAATACAAAATACAAATTAACAGGTATATTTATGGCCATGTACACAGGTTACCTTCTCCTTTTTAACTTCTTTCCACCTCTCAGAAAGTAAACCTGTTTTTATGGCATTTTCCTGACTTCTGGTATCCAATTCTCCCAAAAATGTTTTCCTTCTTAGGTAACAGGAATTTTATATGGGGTTTTCCCTCCAGTATATAAAAAGGCAGAAGGTTTACTCTGATCCCCAGAGTTCTTCACTTTCTTTCAGATTTTTTAAAGTGCTTTTTCTCTTTTAACATCCCATCCCGAACTTACATAAATAACCAACTTTTATATGTTGGTTCTAAACTTTCGTCCTTATTTTTTTGAGTTTGGTCGGATTCCCTGGATGGTAGACAGTTGGTCAACTATGTTCAATAGACAGTACCTTGCAACATGCTCATACCCTTTACAAGACTTCTGACATTGATCGAGAACAGGGTTTAACACTGAAGGGTAACCCCCATCCTCTGTTGCCATAGAGGTTTGGGTCTTCTGGTGCCTTGTTCTATGGTTGTATTTATCGGTCAAGTAACTTGGGCGAGAAAGAGGGAACATTAAATTATGATTTATTGGGGCTCTCTGGGAGCTCCTCAGACGTACGTACTAAAATTGAGTTATTTCCCTCTTTCTACCTGGTTTTATAGATTACCAAACTAACTTTCTGGGAAAGTAACTTATTCTGGTAATATGTCTTCCTCACAGGAGCATTGTCTTTCTATTCCTAAAGGATCAATGATAAGACTTCAACTCGTCTCCTTGCCAGAGATTGTTTCCCGTTAACTTTTTCTCAAAGCTGGATAGGAAAAAGGTTCCCATAAGATTGAATACCAAGAATTCCTACCAACTGGCCTTTTTTTGATTGCAATGGGGTCATCAGAAAAATTCAACACACTTCAATTCTTCTCCCCATGAGTGTATAGGCTGTATTCTAAATCCTTTTCCTCGAGATGGTAGTATGTAAATGCCCATGTTATAGGGAAAATTAAGCTGTAAACCCAAAGAAATTATTATTTTGTCCCTCTCCAGCACTCGACAGTCGAGAGGATGAAAAAACTGGAAATCCTTTCCCTCTACGGTCATTCGAATGTGGAGTATAGCCTGTGATTTCAGAGCCTGAAAGACTATTCCCAGATGAAGATCTACCTGGTTGGGAAAGTTAGGGTTTTCCCAAGGACTCGTACTTTGTAGAACTGATCCACAAAAAAATGTTAGGACAGCCTCTGCTTCTGGGGATTTTAGTTAATTGGAGGAACATGCAGATATTATAGGAGTGATAGTTTTCTGGCAAGTCATACACATTTGTATTATAGATTTAATGTCAGTGTCCATTCCAGGCCAGCAGAACTCTTCTAGTAAATAGGTACAGAATTTCAAGTGTTCCAGGTGATCTCCCATCAAATGTGACAAAGCCCTCTCCAGGATCACTTTTGTGTTGCTTTCTGGCCCTGGTTGATGCCCTTGGGCACGCTGGGCTCTCCTCTGCTGGTTCAGGCGGAAACCCAGGTTGTCTCGGGCAGGGGAAGGGCTGTAGGAATTGCGAGTGGAGCTGGGAACCGGGGATGGATCTGATACTTCACAAGATCGTGCCTGTAAATAGTTGTTAACAATTGCCAGACATTTTGCTTTTTGCGCTGCAAGAAGCAGATTCAGATCCTCTGTGTAGGCTCTGGTGTTTGCAGGAAATAAGCTGCAGGCAAATCAAGTGGAGTTACCTGCTGACTGTTCTATGGGCACTGTCAGTTTCAAAGATCTTAGTTAGGTGGTGATTAAGAAAGCGATGTGCTTCTGCGACTCATTCAAAATGAAGGATACTTTACAGATGAGAGACCTGTTTAAAATGACAGGTCACGAAAGACAGAGCAGGATTTCCTGGAATTCAAAACATAAGAGGGGTCCGATGGCGTTGATGTCGGACGTTGACCAGCGAACACTGGCTTGGTCCAGGTGCACCGACGCTGTTGTGCCTGGTCTAGGAATATATGTGCAAAGGTAGATAAGAACTGTAGTTTCCAGCCCTATTAGCTTGGTTTAGAGCACATAAGCCGGTGAAGACGGAGAACACACCACTTGTATAAAGACACTCAAAAGGAGCTAGCAACAATTGTACCAGCTTTATTATCTTTACACTATCTTTACATTACGTGTTCTCATCAGTGAAACAGAGGAACTTGATGTTTACATCTGTTGGTCATGCAGGTTGAGATTCGATCTAATAAACTATTATTGCTGTATAATGGAATATATGAATATTAAAAATGAAGATTTCTGTTGTATGACTTGCAGGCATAAACTGTACATATGTTAATTATCTGCAAGAGATTTCCATCAATTTACCATAGAACAGGCTTCTCTACTAGAGACCAGGTGGCCCACTGATCATTTTCAATTGCACCTTGTGATCTTATATTATAAAGTGTTTGGGCAAATTGTCAAGAAGAAGTAACGTCTTCAAACTTTTCTTCATGACCCTTTTTTCTGGCTTTGGCCAGAACTTTATAAATAACTGGTATACTGCCACAGGTCAAAGATTACACTCTGACGGGTACTTAATTTAACGTTTGCCCAGAGGGGTCATTGGGCCAAGCAGAACACAACTGGGGGACATATTTAAAGAATATTATATGATATATACACATCCCAAAAGCATAAAAGCTCTGATCGATTTGAATGTATTAAAAAGGTTAATCAAATCAAGAGATTCTATTTTCGTGTGCCAGTTGATCGTTTCATTGAGGATCACTATTTACTTTTTTGATATTGGGGTATCAATCCCCATAGACATACCAAAATAGTGAGTAACCCTTTGCATTAATGTTTAAGAACTCAAAATGGAAGACTTACAATGTCATGTACTGAGGACTTAGAGGGTGTCCCATGGAGTAGTAAATGAAGCTCAGTATTGCTGCTAAAGAGCAGAGAGATCTGGGTACAGTACAGCGAGATATCGGGGAACTCTCCTAGTGTGCATTATTTGTTCTATGAATATAGCACTCACACTGATTGGAGGACAACTCTTCTATACTAGGTCGATCTTCATTACCCAATTGGCTAAATTGCTGTGGTCATTGCTTGGTCAATGGAGCAATGCCAGCTTGCAAATCGATCACAATCCACTTGCTAATGCTGCCACCATATATTTCTAGACCAAGGACATTAACTGCTGATTCACTATCATGAAATAATTAAAAATCCTGCACGATCAACACTCAGTTTTGTCTTGTACTGTACAAACTTCTGGAATGCTACATGTATTACTCTTTCTCAAAGGTTTCCAGAAAGGGATACATTATATACAGGACGATATTTGCAAGAATTATTTTGGATCCAAAGATGGATCTCTATTATAGGAGTCACCGTTAGATTTGAATTCCAGATGTAGAGGTCATTTATAAAACATACAAGTTGGAAATAGCCTCTAATCGTATTTGCCCACATAGGATAGAACATCCATGTATGAACATATATTAATCCAGCTGGAGCCCGATTCTTACGTTGGCGCAGTGAGCATGCTAAATAGCATGGCTCACTGCACCATTTCTTGATGCCCAAGCACCACAAGTATTCTCAAGTGGGCCTGTGCGTCATCCCAGAGCACGACAATGCCCTGGCTGTAATCTGGCTGTTTCTTTCGAGAACGAGCAGATTGCAGAGTTTCGGCAGCACTTTCCAGAAAGAAATGAGCGATTCATCATTTTACAAAAGTGCCTGGATCCTAACAACACAAGTGCGCACCACAGCGCAGCAAGAGGTAGAGGCAGTTCTGAAGGCTGCACTCTACGGGCAAACTGTAGGAATATAATGGGTTGGAAAGGTTTGTAATAGTGACAATTTCCAAGCAATTTTTTTGTGCAAGCAGGATAAAGACAGCAGTGCACAGGAGTGTGCACTGTACAATTAAGGTTTGAGGGATTAGAGCACAGTGCTGCCTGTGAAATTTGCAAGGAGTATGGGGGAAAGAAAGGAAGGTGCCCAAACATTACAAGGGGTGAGACAGTAGTGTAACATGACGGATGCAAACGATTTGGATGGGCAAAGTGGAAGCTGTAAACAAAAAAAGCGAAGTTCAGTGAAGTGTCCCTGGGTATCCTTGTGGAAGAGGTGATAGCACATGAAGCAGTGTTATTTGGTGCCATGGCCCACCGAACACATATGTCTGATAAAAACAACCTGTGGCACGCCATTGCTGTGAAAGTGAATGAGGTATAGAACACCTTGCCCACAGTGGAAGAAATGAAGAAAAGCTTGTATGATGTTTGGTGCAGGGTTCGAGAGAAATAGCTGGAGAGCAAGAAGCACAGTAAGGGCACTGGTGGTGGTTTTCCATATGACCCAAATTACTCATCTACCGAATTGAAGGTGCTTGCTGTCCTGGACTCTGGGAGCCTTGAGGGTATTGGAGGCATGGATACATTCAGCACTGGGATGTGAAATGCCATTTGCCACTTTCATTACTTTCTGTACAGAGTACTTTGTTGCATGGTAGTTCGTTAAAGCTCATACGTACAAACCCCACCGATGGGGGTCCGTCATTTCCTTTGGGGTACACATAAGTGTGAATATACATTTGTCTTGTCACACCAGTTCCTTGATTGCAAGCACTGTTTGAGAAACCTGAATGTGTCTCACCAGCTAGTCCCTGGGGTTCAGTCATCCAGGTGTCCAGGACACAGCCATCGCTTTTGGATCCGTTCCTGGGGTTGGACCAGTGTGGGAGGATCACCTGCATGAGGGGTCCTCAGGGAGTGGAAGTGGGACACCAGAGGGTGAGACGCAGTATCCCCTTCCCAATTTTGTTTGTTTTATTCACTTATAAAGCACACCAAACCCGAGGGTAGCTGGACGCAACAGTACAGGATGTGCAAGGCTTAAGTTACAATGTTACAAATTACGTACAGAGAAAAATATGTACAGGGCATATATATACATACAGTCAGTTACAATTTACATGCCGGCAAATTATAAATAGATTACACAGGGGCAGCATATATAGAAGTATTAAGAGGGGAGAGAGAGATGTACACATGGACAGCAAATAGGATGGTCTGTATTATAAGTAGTTATTGGGCTAGTCATTGGCTGACTTCAGGTGGTTGATGTAGTTGTGTCTGAATCCTAGGAAGGGCTGTTCCTCACGTAATGGGTGAGGCAGTGAGTTCCATAATTGGAATTCCAATATCACCCTTTCCCCATCCAACCAGGTAGGATATTTAGGAACTCAGCCGCCCTTTCCCGACACAAACCCTTTCTCATGGAGAGCTCACTGTGAGCGACAACGAACTAACACCAGAGCCGTATACCTGACATATCCCAACACCATGGACAGGCAAGGTCAGGCAATTACACACACCTGACTTCCATCACACTTCCCCACACGGATAAAAGGCGGAGCACAAAAGCACACTCTGAGTGAGGCAAATCACACGAGGAAACTGCAGTTCCAAGATGGCAGTTTAATACAAGGAGAAAGATAGCAAGACCATAGAAAGTCACAAGGAGGGAAGCACCCATGACCTCTAAAGACTGTTACTTTCATGAGCCTTGGAAAGTAAGAAACCTAACACCAGGAACTAAGGCTGATCAAACCTGCACAACGTGTTGGGAGTACCCGGGGCTCACCCACATTGATAACCAATGTGGGGGGAGGGTGATTGCAATAGTGGTACTGTCCTTGGCCCCTACAACAAAGCAGCATCAGAAAAGACAGCCCAGCCAGTGAGTTGGAGAGACTAATACCAAACTAGGTTGTGTTTTGAACCAAGTTTGCAAATGACAAACTTTGTATAAAGAGAACAGTGTGTGAGGCATTGGTGATGAGACACGAGTATAAGTGCAAACAAAGAAGTAATTGAACTTTGTGATTGAACTTTGGGAGAAGGGATACCTTGGACAGAGTGGTCCGGCACCAAGTGGCCATTCATTCAAAGGTCTCTGTTAGGTATCCAACGGATGCTGGTTATGAGTATAGGAATACTAAGATCGAAGTGACCATGCAACGGATCTTGCAAAATCCAATTGCACATTTGGATGTCTTTGATAGTTTGAATGACATCTTAATTGGTCCGAGCCAGGCTGAGGGAAAAGAATTGACCAAAGTAAGGGATCTGCGACCAGGGGGGGGGGTCCGGGGTGAACTGTGAGTCACCCATGAAAGAACTCTCAGAGATTGTTTTCAAGGGGATCTGAGCCCAGAAGCAGAGGATCCAATGTGGAACTTTTGAGTTAAAAAGGATCTGAGCCCGGCTGAGGGGGTCCGGGGTGAACCTTGAGTCACCGAAGAAAGAATATTTTGAACTATTGTTTTCAAGGGGATCTGAGCCCAGAAGAGGGTGATTGAATGTTGAACTATTGTTTTGAAATGGATCTGAGCCCAGCTGAGGGGGATCCAGGGAAAATAATGTTTACGTGTTGTTGTGTGTACATCAGGCCTCCTGAGTCAAGAAACTTGCAAGAAGCAAAGAGACACAAGAGGTACTGAAACTGTGAAAATAGAACTGTATCCTTGAGCTGCAGAAGTCAGAGTGTGTGCTTGGCTCAAGTGAACTGCCTTGCCCCAAGCTGAAAACGTGGGCAAGGGAGGCCAACAGCCCAAGCATCCTGACTTACCATTTTGTGAACACTTCTTTCTTTTTCATGAACTTCTCCCCACATTATTTGTAAATTAGTATTAAGGATTGGTAATAGTTTTTTTAGTATAGGCCCTTTTAAATTTGACAAGACTCCACTAAGACTGCATTATAATTATTATTTGATGGTCGTAGCTTGCTTCCATCTGTAGATTTAGGTTTAGATAGGCTTTTATCTCATCCTTGTGAAATTTTAATAAACACCCTTGAACTGTGGTCAATTGTGTCTTTCTTACTGTTGATTCCATGCTTTCCTTACACCGGCCTGAAAGTATATGTTGCTGCTTACAATTGTTATCAATGTCCCTTTTAGATGGCAATGGTGATATGAGGCCTGACTCTAAGATTTGTCTTATTGTCTTCATTTGCGTAGGTTTGTTTGTTTGTTTGTTTGTTTGTTTAATATAGCGCAAAACCAAACCCGCAGGTAGCCGGGCGCAAACATTACAAGGATACTTGAGAACTTAGTTACAGTGTCACACACACAATAGGCAGTAGGACAGTTCAACAACATTACAATCTGAATATACTTATACAGTTAATGCCACGTGTCGGAAGCATTAAGAAATAGGCAGTAGAACAGTTCAACAATGTTACAGTCTGAATATACTTATACAGTTAATGCCAGGTGTCGGAAGCATAAAGAGCTAAGTAACAATCAACCATAGTTTTGTAGTCCCGGTAGGATCCAGTGAAGTTCCTAGATACTAGCAGTGGTAGTCGGAGGTCCCTATGGGTGGACAGGTTAACAATGGGCATAGTCGGGAGGTGTCACTCAGGACGTGTGGTTCTAGTAAAAGAGGGTGATCACATTACATGTCATTAGATCGTATCCATTTAAGAACCTTGCGCCTGAAACTTCGGTAAGGTTGGTCCTTTCTAAGTTCTAAGGGGAGTTTGTTCCAGGTTTGGGCAGCTATGACTGGAAAGCTAGCACACCAGCTGTACTCATTTTGTAACTAGGGACCATCAAGGTATACGCGTTAGTCATTCTTGTGGGGCGGTTTGAGATTCTCTTGTTGATTCTGTTTGCTAGATAGGGAGGAGCTATATTGTTGAGGCATTTGGACGTGAGCGAGAGAGTTTTGAGGGTGAAACTGTGTTTAATTTTTTGCCAGTGGATATTCCTTCTGGCGATAGAGACATGGGCTCTGTTAGGAATGTTTAAGGCTACTCTAAGAGCGTTATTTTGGAGTGTTTGGAGTTTAAGGATATACTTGTTAGATCCTGCATATAGGGCATTACAATAGTCCAATCTGGATATGATAAGTGCATTAGCTAAGGTAATACAGCTAGTCTCTGTTAGGAATGGTCTACATGCTCGGATCAGTTTACAAGTTTAGGTTGTGGAGGAAGCTAGGGAGTTTTTTGTTTCTTAAAAGTGAGTGCTGAGTCCAGATAGACCCCAAGGGTTTTGACTGCAGGCAGTGGAGAAACTTTGCTGAAAATGTTGGGGGGGACATGACCTCTGAAGAAAAGGTGCCCCATTCAAATGAATGGGGACAAAATAGTGTGCCATGAAAGTTGGGGGGGGACAAACACCCCTGTCCCCCCCTAAAATTACACCCATGACTGCAGGCATCACTTTGATGACATTGAGTCAATGCTAAACGAGGCATAGTTAGGGTCAAGTTTTTCAATCGCTGTCTCTGTGCCGAGGATCAGTATCTCCATTTTGTTGTCATTCAGACAGAGGCCATGGGATACTATCCATGCCTGAATGAGGAGATATATCTTATTTACCCAGGCTGAGTCTTCCAAGAAGTTACCTGAAAGGGGGATGAGGATCTGGATCTGAGTGTCATCTGCATAGTTAGTGTAGATGACACCGAGTCTATCCAACTTGTCAAACAAAGGTTTGGTAAAGATTTTGTACATAGTAGGAGACAGACATGATCCCTGGGGGACAACGCAGGAGACTTGTATGGGATCAGCAGCTGCTAGGGGGGAGAAGACTCTCATAGTCCGGTTAGCAAGGAAGGATTGGACCCAGGTTATGGCATAGCTTGAAAAATGGGCTGCGGAGCCGAGGTGATTGCATAAAACTGCATGATCTACCAGGTCAAAGGCTGCCGAAAGGTCAAGGAGGAGTAGCATAGCTGATTTTCCATTATCCTTCAACTCGTCAATTTGAGTCTTAAGATCAATCAGGGCTGTTTCAGTGCCGTGAAGGGGGCGGAAGCCGGATTGTCGTGAGCCTAGAAGGTTATTAGTTTCAAGGTAGTCCTGCATTTGCAGGTAGGCTACCCTGTCGATAATTTTGAGTAGGAATGGGACGGTAGTGATGGGTCTGTAATTTGTCGGGATGGAAGGGTCGAGAGTTTGTTTTTTAGCAGAGGTAGGACCCAAGACTGTTTAAGGTTATTGGGCACTAGGTTAGTCTTAAAGGAGGCGTTGATCAGTTTAGGGGGTCATTCCGAGTAGGGCGGTAAGGGTTAACGGTCACCGGTAACGAGACCGGTGTCGTTAAACCCTTACCGCCCTATTTCAAGTTCCCTTTGCGGGTTGGTACTTAACGCCTGCTTTTTGCAGGCGTTAAAAAACCAACCCGCAAAGGGACCTAGGAGCTAATAACAGCACCGTAATTTACGGTGCCATAATTAGCGCCTTCCCCATTCCCATTGAGCCCTATGGGGCAAAAATGGGAATGGGGAAGGGCCCATGGTGAATGGGGAATTACCGCCCCCGCCAACCTTGGAATGGGGCGGTAATTCCGCCATTCACCATGGCGGAGTAGGAAAAATAACGGCGTCAACCAAGGCGCTAATTGCGCCTTTTTTAACGCCAGAGTCGGAATGAGGCCCTCTGTCTCTAGTATGGTTATTTGTTTGAAGCTAAAGGGGTGAGGAGTGTTATTGGACTGGTTTAGGGAGGGCTGTACCTTGGGAGTAGGCTCCGCTGGCAATAGCAAGGTAGTGTTTTTAATTGCAATTTTGGTTTGAAGAGAGCTAATTTTTCCTGCAAGGGCATTTTGTATATTAGTGCTCTGTTGTAAGTGTTTTTTTTTGTGCTAATAATTTCCTTTTTATATCGTTTGGCATGGGTGGCTAACTTGATTTTGTTCTCCTCAGTAGGCGAGTGTCGCCATATTGATTGTAGTTTTCTTTTTTGAGTTCTAAGGTCTTTCAGTTGAGGTGTGAACCAGTTATTCAGATGGGAGAGGTGCTTCATTTGCAGGCAGTGTGTGTAGAGGCTGTTGCACAGTCAGTGGAAAGAATCCCTCTCGAAGAGAAACATGTGACTTTGTCAAAAGAACAACAGGAGGATACAGAGATTGTACTGCATGAGTAGTATGAAGATGACAACAATGCACAGAATATGGTGGATTATATTGAGGAAGCACCCATGCAGCAATCAATGCCTGAAGACATAGGCCAGTGGTACAAGTGGCCAGGGTCTACACAATGATGTGTGTTTACTTGACTGCACTGAAAAGCAGACCTCTGCACTGCAGCACATTTGTGGTTACTTGAACAGTGAATTGGGTAGTCTCAGGAACAGGAATTCGGTGGCACATGCCAACATGATAAATGTGGTGGGGGCCTTAAATGACATACAGTGTAACATAGGTAAACTGTGTTTATCTGTTGATTGTGTAGCAACCGCAGTAGACAAGAGTACAGAAATGCAATGTGAAATTTTAAAGGAAAATGACCAAATCCTGAACGCCTTAAAGGAGGCTTTGCAAATGTGCTCAGCCGCTGCAAGGGCACATTTGGCAAATGCATTGTGCCTACAAACACTCACTGACACATACAGGAAAAGGAGTACACACTACTGACAGCCATCATGGTTGTACCCATTTCTGAAGACGAGAGTGCTCTAGGGTTATATTGTGATGCACCCACTACGTCTAAGGATGATGCAGAGGAAGTTCCACTGCCTAGCAGACTGCAGCAAGTGTGCAGGAGAAAACAACTTAAAAAGGGACAGTAACTAGGCACACATTGTGAGAAGGATATGCCTCCCATTGGTCAGTGTACACTATAATAGTTTGTTATTATTTTGAATTGCAGTGTTCAGTGCAGTTTAATGGAGGTAGAGGGGTGTTTGGTAAACACCTACCTTTTTTGTACACACATATTGTGTTAGGTGGAGGTGTTTGCACCTACACGTATTGAGATGTATATCAATGCCACTTGTTTATTGCAGTCTGACTCATTTTTTAGGATGTAATAGAAATGATGCCATGTTGTAAACCTGTTATGGACACCAATGTGCATGCAAGTTCATGATTTCAGCAATATCTTGCTGTGTGCACACCTATCATTAAATAAATGAGTTAGCCTTTCATTGCACAACTTGCATGTGTGTATGACATCACGGGGACATTTCACACAATAGTCAAAAACCACATTACCAATGGTATGCCATCATAAATAGGTATTACATGAGAAAATATGTGATATAACATTACTACGAACATCTCCCCCTTCCACACGTACTTCTCATTGAGTATGGGGCTCTCTGCCTCCTCCTGCAATATTCCATCTGCTGGTTTGGGCAATCTGCAGTGAATTGCCAAATTGTGTAGCATGCAGCACAATACTATCATTTTAGATACTTTCTCTGGAGCATGGATACGGTCCCCTCCAGACACATGTAAACACCTAAAACGACTTTTTCGAAAGTCGAAAATTACGTTCAATTGTGTTCCTTGTTTTGATATGATGCACATTATATTTCTGTTCTGCTGCACTGCGTGGATTCAAAATTGGGGTCAGAAGCCACGGATTAAGTGGGTATGCTCCATCCCCAAGTAGCCAGCTTCTGTCTGCAGACATGTTCCACATCACCACAGGTAGGTTGCTGCTGCGTAAAATGTGCATCATGCGCAGAACCAGGAACATTGGCAGAGCAATGAGTAATTTGCAAGTTTGCACTGCAGGTCATCTGAATGTTAAGGGAATAGTGCATATTCCTGTCTCTGAACATTTGTTCTCTCGCACAGGGTGGTACAATGCGGACATATGTGCAATCAATTGCCCCAACAAGGTTTGGAAAGCCAGATATTGCAAAGAACCCACACGTCACACTGACCAACTCTGCTGCAGTATGTGGGAAATTAATGAATGTGGACATGTGTTGCAATAGTACTGGTAGGACCACATTCAACATTTTACAAAAAGCGGGTTGCGACAGCCCTGCTGCCATGGCTACATTACCCTGGTACGACCCACTTGCACAAATATGAATAACTGCAAGTACTTTCGCAAAAAGTGGGATGGCTGTAGTGTTATTGATGGCAGCTTCCAAGTCCCCCTTTATCAGCTCTACCAAGTATAAATTGGCACCAGCATCCAAACTGTACAGGTGAATAATGTGTTCAGGTGACATGTTAAACAAATTCACCCGGGTTCGATATATACGTTCTTTATTTTGCCATCTCCTTCTTTGTCTGCTGTGTTGCACTTCAGGTCGTATGTTGTCCACAGATGGATTTACTGCTTGCAGCCCTTCATTGTTGGCATGCCTACGTCGAACTGAAAAATAGGCAGCCACAGCACCTGCCATCAGTCCTCACCACCTTCTACACTGTCATCACTTCAACGCTGGTCACTGTAGGGTATCTTCCCACTTGCAGCCAAAGTTGTTTTTTCACCTACACATAAAACATAAGACATAACACACGCAGCAGAAGTGCCGCCTGGCACCAAGGCAGCTACCCATGTGGTCTCTCCCTTTCTGCAATGCCTTGGCAAGTTACAAAAGGGGTGCAACCCAATAATTGCTTGGTTGGATGGCAAACTTTTGGATGCAGCTACATACAACTGCAAATATGCACTGTAGAGTGATACAAAAGAGACATGGAAAACCTTCTGCAGATTACAACCCATTGACAAGAATTACACATTCCTACAAACCTATAATGCACTGAAAGCTGTCCTACCGTGTAATTGCCACAGAGCAAGCCTATTTGTCAAGGCTACATGCTACTGTACATTTTTTAAAGCCACTGTGCCCACACATAATGAGTTTACACATGGCTTTGGATGGCCTTCTTGTCCTAGGAAGAAGTTCTCAGCTGCCTCATAGACGATTCCTATTAAGACTTTCATTGTTTTCATATTGCACTAATCACATGGCAAGATCCCTCTTGAAGTGTCCAAACTCCTCACTAACCCTAAAACTAGCTACCACCTTCCTACCTTCATGGGTTGGCTGCACCTTTCTATGTGTGTTTCCAAATATGAAAAATAAAATCACATTGCTTTCAAGTACAAACCTATCACCATGAACAATCTGTACATCCAAACATTTGTGCTTCTTGTGACACTCCTCCACAAGAACGACAACAATTTGGTGCCGTCCTTCGGTGCCGATTTCAGCCAGTTCCAAAAGTGGAGGAGTGCAACAAGAATTGGCATGCAAAATGCCACATAACGAAAGTGCAGGTTGCTAGGTCGGTTTTCAGCCCTTCCTAGCAACCAGCACCGATATTCCAAAAGTGGCGCCTTCATTTAGACTTCGGAAGAATGCGCCACCTTCAGAATAGGTGTTAAGTAACGAAAAGGTTGCTAACGCTTTATGCAACCTTTTCACTACTTAACACCTTGATCAGAATCGAGCCCTTGGAGTGCAAATTAATAATTTGCAAAGTTGTATGGTGGCATTACACTATGCATGCACAACTAGAGTGCCAGGTCTTCATTGCAACATACTGCACTGCACACGACAGCACAGTTTTTGTTTTCTCATTCCTTGTAACTGCAAAGCACTGCATGAATGGCAGTTATTGATTTTTTAAATTTCTAAAAAGATCCCACAGCACTTAGTAAAGTACAAGATGGCTAAACTTAGCAAAAACTTATGTGAGCTGCAATGACTTGACAAGTATTTTTATGATATTTAAAAAAATGAAGTGGGAGAAAACATACACACATATGCAAGTATGTCTTACTTTTTGGGTACCAAGGAGAGGAGTGAAAGGCATTGGGATCAAACATTGGAGTGCTAGCATGTCATAGGTGTGGGGATGTGGGAGGATGGCTCTCTCTAGAGGCACACGTGCATTCCTCACACTCATAGTTTTAATTGTCTGTTGGGAAGTAATATCACACAAATGGAAAAATATATTAAATCTCACAGAGCCCTCACCTCAAATCATTATTCCATTATATTCACACTATCCAGCTAGTTTTGATATTGGTTTTTAAATGCAGAATAGGGACACACAAATAAAGATTGGTCTATTTATATTGTCCCCATGAAAAGAATGATTACATTTGCATACTGATGGTGTTCACTTTAAAAAGATGACCCATGGCCTGTGATCAGAGTTAAACAGCATGATTGGGAACAGAATAAACAGTGTTATTTTCTTATGTCTGGTATGGAAAAGTACAATATGGTTAAAATTACGAAAAACATGTGTGAGCTTCAATGCCACAACAGGGCCACACTGGAGTTGTAGGTAATAATAACCCAGACTAACAATAAACAAATGCAAGACTTATCATACTTTTGCCAATCCCTTGTTAGTAATACTGTAAGCAAGGAAAGATGACATATTTCATGGGAGTAGTGTGCCATCGTAATACTGTAGACAAGGAGGAACAAAATACTTGCAAATCGAAGAATGTTACAGGTAACACCGTAAACTAAGGTGTAAGGAAATACTGGAAAGTAGTAGAAGAGACGAAGCAAGGTTGGAACTATGACTGTGAGATTGTGAGTTTTGAGACAGAAAGTGAGCAGGCATTATATCCTAAAGACTGCTTGCGACGAATGAATGCAGAAGAGGGCAGTGGTCCCTGGATCTGTCTAAATCATTTTTCTTAGATGAGCATACTGAACATATGTAGTTTTAGTGGTCTTTATGTAGCCTACCCCGAGGATAGGGAAATATCAGGGGTACGAGGTGGCCGTATTTTAGCTTGCATCCACATCTCTAAATTATTGATTCGAACCCTTAGCTATATCTTTTATCTTGAGCCTAGGTGAAAACGCCAGGCTATAAAGTGTGTTCTTCAGACTAACCATATTGCACTTATCAATAAAGATGTAGAACTATAATGTAGTCTTGTTTGTTGTGTTGGTCCTTCATCAGACAGTTTATATTGATCATGCCAGGGCACTATGCACAATTGTAAGACTGAGTATCTGGCTTTGAGGAAACTAGAAACTCTCGAATAAATAATCCTTTCCTGGAGTATTTATGAATATATTGTCCACAATTATCCTCCCATTCATGAATTGCAATGGGGTATATCACTTTTTGAATCACTCTACTAAGGGGCCTCATCACGAGGTTGGAGGTAGCCATGGTGCTATTAGCACCATGGCTACCCCCTTACCGCATTCCAGGTCCAGGTTCTCTGAATAGGGACTTACCGGGTCAATCCAACCTTGGAGGACCCGGTAAGTCCCCATTCTGAGAACCATTCCCCATTACCATTCGATCCCCCATAGAGCTCGATGGGAATGGGGATGGAGCTAATAACGGGCCCACTAATAGCAGGCCCATTATTAGCTCCCTGGTCCCTTAGGGGGACCCGCTAAGGGACCTCATAATGCGGCGGTAAGTGGTTAACGGCAGCGGCACCCTTACCGTTGCCGTTAACCCCGTAATAAATATGACTCTGAATAACTGCATATAAATATATGAAATGCAGGATATATTACGTTTCTTTCACGTTAGACGGTGCAGACAATTTAAAAACTAGCAAAACATTTAAGGGCCCATAACAATGAGCTTGAAGCAAACAGACAAATACACTGTTCCCTTCTTAAATTCCAGCGCTTTGCATTTTGAAAATATTTTTTTTACGATGTAACCTCATAAAAAAAACTCATGAGTTCTATATTGTTGTAAAGAAGGAGAATAGATCATAACATTATCCAGCAAAATTATGACAAAGGGCCTCATTATATGGTAGGCGGTGGACCAAGGTGCTATTAGCACCTTGGTCCATGCCAGTAAAATACCGGCACCGCCTTGGCTGAAAGGGGAATTACCGCCCTATTCCAAGGTTGGCGGGGCGGTAATTCCCCCTTCCCCCATTGCCCTTCCCCATTCCCATTTTTGCCCCTTAGGGCATAATGGGAATGGGGAAGGTGCTAATTACGGTACCTGTAAGGATATTTGGCATGTTACAGCGACTGAATAGCCTGTCTTTCCTTGTTAATCTGGTGACCCATATAGCAATGCACCGCACCCTTGTGGTGGTGCTGCAAAAAAAAAAATGTGCTACTTGTGCAGTAGTGCTGTACTCTGTGCTGTTTGCTACCTGTGCAGTAGTGCTGTACTCTGTGCTGTAACATGCCAAATATCCTTACATACCGCAAATTGCGGTACCGTAATTAGCACCCTGGTCCCTTTGCGGGTTGGTTTTTAACGCCTGCTAAAAAGCAGGCGTTAAAGTACCAACCCGCAAAGGGACCTCGTAGTAAGGCGGTAAGGGTTAACGGTCACCGGTACCATTACCGGTGACCGTTAACCCTTACCGCCTTCCCTGTAATGAGGCCCAAAGTGTCTCGAAGATTTGGAAAAGTCTGAACATCCGATTACATTTCCCAAGCTCACCAGAAAATGCAAGCATAACTGATGGGAATTACACAATGCTTAGCAAGACTAATACAACATGCACACATTGTATACCTAATCCAAGCGGTGAGATGTTATGTGGAGAGGGAAACGCAAACTAGGCACGATTATTTTCCACAGTGCATCATACAAAGGGCTTAGCTTCTCCTGAAGGCGAGATGTGTCAAGAGGTCACTTCCTAATTTCTCAGTGCAATTTCAGACAGAATCAGTAAGTTAGTGCTATATGGGGATTTTTGAGTTTAGTAACATTTCAAGGAACAACATTCTGGCATACCTATAGATTAGGCAGAATGTAACCAAAAACACAACACCTGGATATAGTTTCAGAAGTCTGAGTGCAGACCCAAAAGACTTGTGAATGGGTTTGCCTGAATAACTTGCTGTCACACTGGACTGTCTTTAGCTCTCCGTTTGTTTGTGGGATCCTCATTCAATATAGCTGTAATGTGGAACTAAAATTTAAACATCTCAGTACTCATTAACTGGTCAACTATACCTAAGTAGCTGCTCATAGAATCTGGTTCTTGCTCTGTATGTCCATGGCACTCCAAGCAATCTGAATGCAAAACTGCACACTCTTCCATTCCGCACTCTTCTGTTACGCAGCATGGGATTCAAGCTGTGAATTGGGTGCAGATGTTAGGGCTTGATCTTTTATGGTGAT
Source organism: Ambystoma mexicanum (assembly GCF_040938575.1). Taxonomy (NCBI): domain Eukaryota; kingdom Metazoa; phylum Chordata; class Amphibia; order Caudata; family Ambystomatidae; genus Ambystoma; species Ambystoma mexicanum. Next base: position 428,064,234 of record NC_090941.1, on the reverse strand, counting down.
GCCACACAAAATAACCCATTTGCCTGCGTCAGCACCACTCAACGTCCACATCATGTCATATGTTCCCTATCATGCCACCCAAACGCGTTTGTGCTACTCCACATTCTTCTGCATATCAACACACTCTGGCCCTCTGCATCAAACATATCACCTCTTGATGTCATGCCACATCTTTTCATATGACAGCCATTTTCTAATTTCTGGCCCTACCATTTCTGAGTCCCTCAATACATGTCTCCATTGCTCAATCAGCACAATTAACCCTTCTGGCAAGAACACACACCAGACTGAAAATCTCAATATCTAACCACAAGACCACCCATTTACTGACTTCATAATTTATCAGAGACTACTTTCCTGGTTGAGGGAATAATGGAATGCCATAGTCAACCTCTTTATGGGGTAATTGTGGTACATAACCATCAAAAGACAATCCGGTCAGACCTAATGTTTTTCAAATACTGCATAAAATAATATAACAAAAGAGGACTTTTGTAGATACAAAGTGAGATCATCGTGTTTGGCAGTATCACAGGATCACCCTAGTGAAGTGACCACTCCGGCAGTACGGCCAAAGACCTTGGAGTCCTTCCCAACTAGTGGGCCACCTGCCTGGAAAGGGCAGTGTGAGCATGAGTACTCGTTGAAAGTATGAAAATACTTCTCTCTCTCTTTATACAATACACTTACATTTATGAGGTGCACAAGGTCAAAACATGTCCTGTTACTGAGATATCTTTTCTGACATGCTGCCCAAAAAGAAGAAATAAAGCGAATAGGAAACACGTACTATGAATCACCTCTCTTGCAATACATGATGTTCTGCAGAGTGGATTTAACAACCAAATTCAAAAATACACACATAAACACAAGACTTCTAATCCCCCTTTGTAGACAAAAAAGTCTGTAAATGGAAGTTCATCAGGAAGTGTAGGAGAACGGATCTGTGGCTGAGTTGTGCTTCCATTCTTTCTTTCTATCACAAAGTATGGCAGCCACTTTCCCATGAAGTTCCAGAAGCTAAAAAGATTTGGGATGGGGAACACTCAATAGTATTAACTGGACAGAAGAGTTATCCAAACCGAAGAATAGGAAATATAATGTGCTGCGCTAAAAACGAATTTCTGATTCATGGATCGGGCTTTGCGCTGGCCCTTCCTACTTTGCGCTTTTGCGGAATGCTTTGTACGACACAAAATGCGAATTGTGGAAAGGGCCAGCACAAATAAATAAATATGGGGCGTAAAATGCAAAATACCCATTCCATGCTGAAAATGAGTAAGAACATTGGCGTGGGGAGGGATGCACTTTGCAAACAACAAACACGCCCTATAATGTGCCGAGGTACCATATTCACAAAAGCTATCGCACAATTGCCTGGAATTCAAAGGAGAATGCATATTTTGCGATCTTACCGCTACCTGATACAAGTCACAAAGTAGAAAGCTCAATGAAAGTTTAAGTATAAAAGCGCAATGCAAACTTATTGAACATAGGACTTCCACAAAGCTGGACCCTGCTTTACTAGCACTGATTGTAATGCATGGAAGGAAGAGGATGAGGAAGAGGGCCATTATCTTCCATCCACGAACCACATTATTTGGATTGCCAGATGAGGAGGTGTAAGGAAGATACTGATTCCCTCCCAATGTCATCCTTCACCTGGTCAGGGAGTGGACGAATGATCTAGCATCACCCACCATGTGCTTGCACACATTGACACCGCTGGTGAAAGTACTATCAGCCTTATACTTCCTGGCAACTGGATCATTCCAGCACACCACAATCATTGCCAGGGGCATATCACAGCCCACTCAATTCAGGTGCCTCCTCCAGGTATTGCGCTGTATACTAGTATGTGTGCATAGGCACATTTATATGCCATGCACATGCAGGATGGCAGAGAGTGTGCCAGTAATTCTACGCAATTGCACACTTTCCATGGTTCCAGGTAGCCATCAACTGCACACATAAAGCAGTCCAACCCCCTCCCCTCAAGAGACTGAGCACATCTATTGCAACAGGAAACATTGGAATTCCTTTAATGCTCATGTGATCTGTGATACAGGGTGTTATTTATTTTAGCCATTTTTGGGATTTAATGATATCTCAAGCCGTGTATTTTTTAAGCATGATGGCATGTGCATAGTGAAATGCTTTGAATTGTACTCATGCAGTGAGCATATATTAAGCAGTTATGAATAGTTTTCACGTTCAGTTTGGGTTTGGAGCCAGACAAATCAGTTGTTTTGGAACACACAGGTACAGTACAATAGCATTACTTCTAGGCTGCATTCCAATGGTCTGGGATGTGTTCCATTTCTCCCTTTGTTATGGTACATAGTCCCATTTTAACAATAATAATGTCCTAAAAGACTACAATGAACTACAAGTCTTCTGGGCAAGTCTGGATGTGAGGGAAATTGTTCACTGATGGGGTTAAAGATAATTCAGCTTCATGCTTTGGCATTGATCCTTAATAGATTATTCAACTTCATGCTTTGGCTTTGAGCCCTGAGAGATCATTTGTATTCTTTCCTTGGCATGCCTTGGGTAAATAAAGGTTTGGATGCTATAAAAGGCTGGCATCTGGTGGGGCAGTCAATGCTGTTTGTGATCCTGGACGAGGCAAGCCTGGTGGCAGGCAGAGCTGAAGCACCCAGGAGCAAGCTGGGACCACTCTCTCCATGAAAGACTATGGAGAAGGGAGAACGTATCTATCCTCTTTTTTTCTGCTTGTATTTTGAAGCTGAACCTGGACCTGAAATTGCATTTTCTGGGCTCTAGAGACCCAAAAGGCTTTCTCTTTGCATTCTGGGGCTTTTTGAGAAGAACTACTATTTTTGATTGTGCTGCATAGAGAAGCATCCCTACCTATGGCATTCAACACCCTGCACATTGAAATAGTGTGTCCATACTTGACTGTTTGCATCATGGACAATTCCAATTGACACTAAATCTTTTAAGGTGTCTTTTTATCCTTTTTGCTGCTTTTTGCTTAGAGACCATGGTGATTTTGATGTGTGTTTTTTCCAATTCGATTTGATATTTTTTGGATTTTTCTTAGATTGTGTAGAACACATGTCTTCACTCAAGCTTCAGATTCCAGGCATTTAGCCTTCAGCTCTCTTCTCCCTAACCTCTGAAGATAGTTGTGAGTCTGAGAGTCTGTTTCATCCATTTTTATTATCACATTGGAAAAGAGCAGAGGTATTACAACGGCATTTCATTTCATGAGGTTGTCTCATACGCATGAATGAGATTATTTACTTTTAAAGTATCTATTATGCTTCTGAAATGGTTGACTGGTCTTGAGTAGACAAATACAATTATAGCTGCATATTAATGTATAATGTGTTGCATATTGAGCGTGTTATGTTTAGTTACAATAATAGTAGCAATGTTCTGTATTGCTTATTTCTCATAATAAAAATAATTACACTATACAGGAGAGTATGAGACCATTCATTGAGTGTTCATTATTGAGAATCAAGTCAGAAGCATTTGAGCATATGTATTAAGTGTGGGACATCCATTTGCAGTACTGTATATTTCCATACTGTATATGGTACAGTATACACTATACCGCTTTCTTTTCAAACCTGCAGGTTTGAAAAGAAAGCGGTAAGTAGAAGGTTTGAGCAGTGGACCCACAAAAACATGCATGACATTAGTACATCAGTCCTGTGTGAATGTGTGAGGGTGACTACTCATTGCAATGGTTTTTTGCCCACTCTTCTGATGCATAGTGACAGGTATATGATTTTCTCAACCTCTATTCCTACCATAGCTCCTACTGTGGGGTCTAGGACACTCTCCTTGGGGGTGAGGAAAGACTCTGTGAGGTAGAAGTGATAGAAATCATGTCAAAGGGACACATCATGCTTGTCAATGCAAATTAACCGGGATGCATGCATGACAGCTACATCTTTTTGCCACTCCCCCATGTACTAGGCCCTTGCATTCGGAACCTTTGGAAAAACCTGGCTGGTGGGTATCAACTATCATGCTCATAGAAGCAGTCACATGACACACAGATCAACATTACTATTATTTCCTGGTGATAATGTCTATATTAAAAACTTTCCGGAGGTGGAGTGAGCCTCGGTACAATGGTCCTTACACTGTGTTGTATGCTATTACACTTGCAGTGAAAGTAAAGTAATTGTGGTATTAGGTGCATTTGTCTGATGTTAGGAAGCCACCGCCAACCTTACCTCCCCCAACCACCATTTTATCAGAGTGTTTTTGAATTGGCATTTTTATTTTATATAAATACAATACCTGCAATGTTTCCTTTTCAAGGTTCTTTGTGGTTTAGTGGTCAGACATCGTTCGAATGTGTGTCTTCAGTGGTTTATCGGCATAGCATTTTTGACCATGAGTTTGTAAATTTTTGTATTTTTCAAGGGTCTCAGCATAATGAATGTTTCTGTTTTTTTATAAAATAATGTTCCTTTCTCTTATGTGTGGGTTTTTTCTTTAGATTTATTTGGTATTATTCTAGTGAAGTTATATAGTTAGGTCATATAAAGGAGGTGTGGGGGGTGTAATGTAGGGGGATGTCAAACTACTCAATTATTTCATGCTGCAACAGCAAGTGACGAGTACATGACTACTGTAATGAATTGTAAATGTATGACGATACATGACACAATAATATGGAAGTTACATTTGCAGGTTAAAAGAGGTTTAGGCGAGGAAAACCAGTATAATCAATACAAAGGTGTAGTGTTTGATACCATGTCTGATGTCCGCCATCCAGAATTTAGTAATATGTGGTACAACCGTATGAACCCCGTGGGGAACCAGAGGTATAATGGGAGTTGTTATGTCTGCTCCCTCATCCCCCATGTGACTGGGTCACCCAACATGTTAGTACATCAAGAACTATTGCCCTTGCAAACCCAGTGTTTGGTGCACTTAGCACTGTGTGAGGTTTGGAGTCTGTTCCAAGGGGCACAAGGTGCAAGCTTTACTAATGGACAAGGATGAAGAGAAACGTGTCAAGGACAACAGTACACTACAATGTAAGCCAAGGCCTATGTTAAAATTGGATGATGGAGTGTTATTTGTATTGAATAGATGGGTGAAGGCTGTGGTGAGTTACACTGCAGGGGATTTGGCAAGGTTCGGTAAAGAAGTGATATAGAATGTCCATAAGAACTATTTTCCAATATTGGCTGCGCATATATAAAAACTAACATGGATAGCAGCATGTGAAACACCAGTGAAAGTTCAACCAGCAGAAGAGTCTCAGTTCTGTTTTCGAAGGCATGGGACTGTTCCGGTAGTCACTAACACTAAGTGCAATAAGACAATGTTCATTCCATGCCCTTAATGGACTTGTACTGGGTATGCGGTCAGCGATCATACCTACATCTCCCTTCTTCCTGCTGAGGCACATGTTCATTAACAACATCGCACTCCTCCCTTGCACTGCCTACGCGCGCACTGCGTATTCCCGACTGTGTGATCCCTCGTAATCTTTGACTGCGCATGCCTGCATGTGCTCTCCTTCTCTGCCTCCCCACGTGCTCCCGACATGCATGGTCCCTCGTAATCCCACAAATGCGTGTGCTCTAGCGCCCCCTCAATCCTTGGCCACACTCTCTCTGTGCATTCCCTGAACATCCGTGATCGTCTTGCTTCTTGGCGCCCTTCCTTTATCAGCCTTGCTCGCGGCAGAGGGCCTTAGCCCGTGTGGTCCCTTACAATCCTTGATTGCGTGGTTTCTTACACTTCCAACCTGGTTTCGCTTGCAGCGGCTCACCATTGATTGCGTGGTTCCTCTGAACTCCCTGATTGCGTGTTCCTCGCAATTTCCTCACTACTCACAGACCGTGTGTTCCGCGCATCTGCCTCGCACCCCCTTCTCCTTCCTGCACCATTGCGTGTCCCTTGCTACTTCCTGATTGTGTGTTCCTCGCAACTCCTCCATTACTCCTGTGCCGCATGTATCGCGCACTTGCATTGCGGCCCCCCTTCTCCCTGCACCCATTGCGTATTCCTCGCAACTTTCTCGCTACTCCCCAACCACGTGTCCCTTGCTTATCCAGGATCTCATGTTACCCTCTCTCTTCTCTCCTCCTGCTCCCACATGCCCCCTTCTGTTCTTCCTCAGTGACTGCCCTGTTCATTTGATTATCCTACTGTTCCGTGTTCTGACGTATTTTTTCCTCCTTTATGCTATCACTTGTCAACTTCTCTGCTCTTGTACATTGCTTTGCTGTTTACCACACTGACTGCCCTGTTGTGCATTATACTGACTTGTGTGTTCCAGTTGAATTTCTCTCTCCTATAAGTCATCATTCATCGACTTGTCTGCTCTTGGAGTGGTTTTGGGTTTCGCCTCACTGACTGCCCTGGCTTACATTGTACTGCTGTGTGTTCCGCTGCATTCTTCCCTCCTGCAGGTTTATATTTTCCAACTACTCTGTCCGTTGTTTTTGGTTCCTGTCGTCTTAGTAATTGTTCCTCGTAGTAAACTGCTCTACTATTGTCTGAGTTCTTGACTTCTTGGTAAATAGTCTAATATTGTCTCGTCCCGCTCTGTCTCGTCTGCTTGCACACCTCCTTGTGTCCTTCCCTAGTGTCTCTTCCCCATACCCTACCCCCACCCCCTCTTCATCTCTCCTCTTCTTTCACCTACTCTACGCTGCTCTCCATTTCTCCTATCTTTTCTAACTGCTTCACCTTACTAAGGGCCTCATTCCGAGATGGGCGCAAAGGGCTACCGGGCGCCATTAAGGACATCAGTGCCGGTAATCACTTTGTGCCCTATTCCGAAGTCCCTTAGCGGGTCCTGCAATGGGCACGTGGTTTTACCAGGTGCCCTTAGCGGGAGCCGCTAAGGGACCAGAGAGCTAATAACGGTACCACAAAATGCGGTACCGTTATTAGCTACTCCCTCATTCCCATTGAGCCCTATGGGGGCTCGAATGGGGAATGGATTTTTCAATGGGGACTTACCGGTCCCTCCAGGGTCGGAATGGACTGTTAAGTCCCTATTGAACCAGGTCGGACCGGACCCGGTATGGGAGGTAATCATGGCGCAAATAGCGCCATGACTACCTCCATACTCGGAATGAAGCCCTAAGTCTGGTAGGACGAAATTTAAAACTGACATACTGGTCTCCAACACAGGCCTCCCTTTCGCTGACACCTATTCCAGTGCTTCCTACAGACAAACCATCACTGACATCCTCTGTGTCATTCCCTTGCCAGACCTATGTACTCTTCATATGTTCTCTGTGCTTTCTCCTTTCTCTTCTTCTCCCATTAATGGTAGCACCCGGTGAGAGGCCCTCCTGGCCCCCTTCCACTCCTGTAAGGTCATCCTTAATGTCTACCTGAATGGCATCGTCTTGGTCCAAGGCCCTCGGGCCAACCTTCTCCTCTTTGATATACGCTTCCCGTGCCTCATCAATTTCCTTTCTTCTCCTGATGTCCCTTCTCTCCCCTCCTCGGCTTCCTTGTCTTCTCCTTCTATCTACTCCGTAGCTACTCTGCCCTCTCCTCCTTCCGCTTCTTCCCCCCCTCAGGCTCCTTCTACACCTCTGTAGGGCGTACCTCTGATTTGTACCCCTCCCCAGAAGTCTTTCAAGGACGGCAACCTTCTCCATATTGCCAATCTCAACTCTTGCTCAGCTGTCAAACACTCCTCTGACATCTGCCGCCTCCTGGAAGAACTTGACCGCAATCTCCTCAGTCTCACCGAGACATGGTGCACAGCCAGCTCTGTCACAAGTTTTGACACTCTCCTCACTGATGGCTACAAGATCCTCTCTGTGCCCAGATACAACCGTTCCGGACGGGGTGTAGCCCTGATATTTCCAAAGTGGATTCTTGCATCTGTCATTCCTACGCAGGCGTACTCCTCTTCCAAATGCCTTGTCTGCAGGCTTTCTCTCTCTCCTGGTCAATCTCTTACTGTGGCCGCTATCAATCTGCCACCTGGTCAGATCACCTCCTTCCTCTCTGAGTGGGCGGACCACTCCTCCTCCGTCCTGGCCTCGACCACTCAAATCCTCCTTCTCGGAGACTAACACCTGAATGCTTCCTGCCCTTCCTCTGGACTCTTTCATGAACTCTGCGACTCTCTCTTTCTATTCTCCCCTCCAACCTGACTCACTTTGCAGGGCACACTCTGGATGTTCTGATCTCCTCAGGCACTCCCCTCTCTATCATTCTCACCTGGAATGATCACTTTCTCCTTTCCTCCCATCTCTCCCTCTCTATCACTGAGGCTAAGCCAACTCCAGCACTGCCACCTACCTTTCTGGTTATCCGATCTATGAAGTGTGTATCAGTTGAGGCTTTTGCCACCACTTTCTCACCCCCTCCTCCTCCTCTGGCTGACTCACATCCTTTCCCATGCTCCACTCTGCTATCTCTGATATTCTTGATGTTCTTGCCCCTATCATGAGGATCCGCTTGAAGCCCAAAGCCAAGTGTAACTCCTGGTTTGACTCAGACCCCATCTCCCTTAAACACAAGTGCAGGGTGGCTGAGAGGAAATGGCTTGCTTCTTGTTCATCCTCGAACAAACTGGTCTGCCGCCTTCTCCAAAGGCAATACCGGCTCTTTGTCCGTACCTTCAAGAGAGCCCACATCCAAGCCTGTGTCACTGCATCATCCAAAAACTCGGTCAAACTCTTTAAAATCTGCAAGGAGCTGGCCAATCCTGCTGCAGTCTCTACCTCTCCTGTCCCCTCCCTGGCCCTCTGGATGGCCGTGGCTTCTCATTTCATCTCTAAAACTCAGGACATCCTGTCCACTCTCTCATCCTCCTCCCTTTACTCTCTGCTCTACCTCTGGCACCCCTTTGGCCACCTTTCCTCCCTCTGTCTCTGCCTTTCCTCTGTTCTCCCCTGATAATGGTTCTAGGCAAGTCATATCTATTAAAGTCTCATCAAAACAGGTGTTCCCCTGTTCTTCCAAAACCATCAAGTACCACATTGACACCCTTGCTCCTGCCCTGGCTGACTCCTTTGCCAGTGGAGTCTTCCATTCCCCCCTGAAGCACTCTCTTGTGCATACTCTTCTCAAGAAACCCTCAGCCAACCCCTTTTGACGGGTTTACTATTGCCCAATCTCCTTTACCTCTTTCCTGAGCAAACAACTCAGGAAAGAGGTAAAGGAGCTGGCCATCTCACAGCTTAATCTTCATAGTGAATCTGTTTTTTGTTTCCATGACCATCAGTCTGGCTTCAGAGCAGTCAGAAGCACAGAAACTGCTCTCCTGAACATCCGTGAAGACCTGCTCTCCAACCTCGATTCTAATCTCCCTCTCTCCTCATCTTACTTGATCTCTCTTCAGCCTTTGACATGGTGAACCATGCCATCCTGCTCAACCGGCTCCTTGATAACCTGGGTATCACCGATCAGGACCTGGCCTGGCTGACCTCTTTCCTCTCTGATCGACCCTCCCAGGTCAAACGAGCGTCCATCCTTTCTTCTACCTGCGGTGTTCCCCAGGGGTCTAACCTCTATCCCTGGCTGTTCAACCAATAACTGGCACCTCTTGCCCACAGCATTGCCGCTCTTGCCCCAATCTTCAGTGCTATGCGGATGACACTCAGCTTGTTTTAAGGCTCTCTTCTTCCACCTCTTCTCCTTCTCTCATCTCTGACTATCTGTCTGCTATCCAGGAGTGGTGTGCTGCCAATGATCTCTGCCTTAATGCTAGTGAGATGCAGATTCTCCTCATCAGCACACTTGCATCCTCCTTTCCTGTCACTCTCTGGCTGGCCTCCCTTGGCCCTCTTCCTGCTCCCACCTCTGAGGCTAAGAAACTCAGGGTAATTTTCAACTCCAGACTTTCCTTTTTCTCCTCCCATCTCTGATGTCTCTAAGAAGTCACACTACCAACTGTACCGCCTCAGATGTATTCTTCCTTTCCACTCCTAACCCACAAAAGCTCACTGTCTCCAGAGCTCTGGTTCTCTCTAGGCTGGACTACTGTAACCGTCTCTTTCTAAATCTGCCTGCTTCTACTCTCTGCCCTATGCAACTCATCCAGAACAGAACTGCAAGACCTGTCCTTAGCCTCAGGCCCAAGGATCGTATCTCTCCAGCACTGAAATCTCTGCACTGGCTCCCAGTGGCCTTAAGGATTAAGTCCAAGAGCCGCTGCATTGTCCAGTAGGCCTTCTGGGGCCTCAACACCTCCAACTCTCTCTTCGTAAATACCTTCCTACTCGAGCTCTTCACTTCTTTGCCTCCAACTCCCTCAGTGTCAGCTGCTTCTCCAAGCAACGAGTTGGTGGTAGATCTTTCTTCGACTGGGGCCTCCCTGCCTCTCTGAAACTTAAGGAGAACCATCTCTGGTCCTGGAAACACCTTAAGACGTTCCTCTTTGCTTCTGCCTTCTCTCTTCCTCTCCCCTGCTGAATTCCTGGCTGAAACTGCACTGGTCACCTGGCTACTCTCTGATCTCGGGCCCAGGTCCCCTTCTCACCCAGTTGCACACGTGCACTGCCCCCTGGCAACCCTTGCACTTGGGTCTGTATCTGTAACCCTACAGTCCCCCCACCTGCACTCTGGACACCTGCTGTCTGCACTTACCTGTGCACTTGATGTTATTGTTTGATGCCATGTACTGCACTGCCCCCCTCCACTTTCCCCTTGCACTTTTTTCCACCCTCTCACCTGCACTTGCGCAATCTCAATGCCACTTGGCTTAGTAGGATTGTTGTCACTGTCTTCCCTTTGTCCCCCTCCATTGCCTCATTGCGCCTTGAAACACTAATGTATAGGCGAGTTATAAATGCCATATCATATCACTCAGCTATCCTAGTAGTGCCACAAGCTCATCTGACAATAGCATCCAAGCTTGGAGTGTTGCAATCCGTTCCAGTTACCATCCAACCCTGCGAACCAGAGAAGGAAAAGTGGTTGGTTAAACAGCAAAGGAAGAGCTCAAACTATCTGTCAGAAGATTTGTCCAAATTGCTCAAAGCAATTGCAGATACCTTCTCATTGTATTTCAAGACAGAGGTATTATTTGCATCACTGTTGCTTCCAGGGATCCAGGCTTCAGCAAACACTAAGTGGTTGCAAATTATCTGGTGGGAAGGGATGCAGTTGGCAAATGATACTAAGCAAGGTTTGAATGCCATCAAGACTGAGCTGAGGGTGTTCCGGTTGATAACTCTTCAAAACGGGTATGTCTTAGATCTCCTGACTGGTATGGAAGGCTGTGTGTGCAGAAAAATAGGATTATCTTGCTGTACACACATGCCTCCAAATGATGCTGAGAACGGTTCCCTGATGCATCTTATAGGGGCTCTGCATAAGTTAAAGACTGATTTGACAACTGAAGCTGGAGCGCAGGCCGAAGATTGGTTTGACACGTTGTTCTCATGGGCACTGTCCTGGCTTCAGATAGTGGTGAAGATTTGTTCCGATTATGATTTTCTTGCTGGTGTTGTTCTGCATGTGCCAGATGATGCTTCGATGTTGTGCAAAGACTATCCCGAACAGTGCCATGATTATGGTTACTATTGGGGCAATAATGGCTTTCTCAAGTACAAAGAATGGACAGGCTCTAACCGAGGACCCAAGTAAACGACAAATGGTGACGATTGAAAGAACTATAGACCCCTGGGGACATTGATTTCACCCTGCCATACCCAGAGAATTATGTGGAACACTGGGTTGATTTATCAGGCAATAGGTACTCCCTTTACCTCACATGTACCCCAGAAAAATATGCCCAAGGTGGAAAAAGCTTGCATCATGTGCGTAAAGTATGGGCACTGAAGGATGATGATTATAGAAGATGGGAATTGGCTGCGTTAGTTAATAAAGGATTAACTAAATGTGGATACTATAGGGATGCATGTTCAGATCACCGCCCCTCCCAAACGATTTAGATTGCAAAAAATATACTGAAGTGTGGAGAATGCCTAAAGGACGGTGTCTGGGTCAACCTACTGGTAAAAGTAGCTGAAGGGGAAAACATGTATTTTATCAACTTATGTAGGGGAATACTAACCATTACTCTGCTATAGTGTCACCTATAATACATTCCATGTGGGCGACATTCATAACATGAATAAGTTTGTATTCGAGAGTAGGGCTGATTCTCACAGGCCGATTTGGAAATACTAACAACAAGGCCTCATATTTATCACATTGCAATCCCCAGGCGTGGAAAGGAAAAAGCACGCACACTACACATATCACTGTATCAAGTTATCTGTTTAAACAATTAGGAAGTAATGCTAGAAGCCGAATGGGAGATGGGCTGTGACCCAGTATAAAGGCCACACTCATGGGGGCTGAGGCAGAGGTCTTGAGCTGCCAAATCAGGAACTGAGATTTAGGACACTAGCACCCCCCCAGAAGAATGGCCATTCTAATTGAACTACGAGTTGCACAGGAATAGTGCTCTTAAATCCTTCATGAATTGGATGGACTAGTTGGACCCTAGGTCCATCCCTGAGGAGAGGTAGCTTATATTATGGAGCTGAGCACAACAGAGTCTGTGATTTGTGCCAGTGAAAGCAAAGGGTGATACTAAGTTGTAAGATTATGACGGAGGACACAATGGGTGCGCTTATGTGTCTGGGGTGAAATAAAAGGTGCCTAGTTTGCAAGGACCAGAATGACCTAGAAGTTATCTGCTGAGTTCATGTTGATGACCAGGTGCACATGACGTGGTTAGAAGTGAAGGTAGGATGTTGCCTTTTTAAGTTTAACCAATTGCCTTGTAGCATTCTGAAGCTAAGAACTTGTCACCCATGTGTGGTGAAGATGGCGGAGAAGACGTCATCAAACAATCGGCACAGGGGCCACATGTAATCATTAGCATGCATATAGGCCTAAGGATTGGTCACCTCTTTTGTCTGTTTATTAACCTATGTTAAGATTTAAGCAAGGACCCATGTGTAGCCCCTGTGCCTTAGAACTACAATGCAGAGCATGATGAATAAGCGTGAATCATGCACAATTAGACCATCCCCAGTTTGAACCAATGGTCAACATGCTCCACTGGACTTTGTCTGTTTTTCACTGAATTTTGCATGTCGTTTATGATTTTGTGTGTGTATATGTATTTTTTTTAACCAAGAACCAATGAACCTAACCATTTGTACATCTATTGTACTGTATATGTGGAAAACGAAATGATGAAAAAGTAAAAAATCATACAAAAAGTATAAAGTTAACGAGCAGCCAATTAAAGAAAGCTGTTTAGAAAACACCAAGGTGTATTCCTATATGGTTGTAGACCTATCCTGCAAACAGATAACAGCCCTTAGACTGGGTGCCAAGAGCAGACTGTTTCAAGCCAGAATACTTTCCAAAAAACTTAAGACATCTCTGAATGACAAGATGTCACAAATGTGAAGTGGCAGAATACCCCCTTGTTGCATATCTTGAGAGCCTGTAGTCCTTCCACTAGTAGGACAGTCCCTCCTGTTACCTTTTTTGTACATAGGCGGTAGCCAATATGGCTGGGGGATTAATACTGTGTATTGAATGTGTCATTAATGCCAATCACTATTGTTATAAAGTGTCCTCCATCTTGAGGAGAAGAGTGAGCTCTGTGGCAGTGGACTTATAATACCATTGTAACCATTTTCCTTTTTGTAAACAAAATAAAGCTCTTGTTCTTCTTGAAAAAGGGTGCACTAGCCTTTTGCCCTAGCAGGTTGTTTGTTTGATGTCTGGTTGTTGAGGAGTGTTTGAGATCTTTTAGGGCTATATTTAGTATCTCGTAGTACTTTGTGGTATATTGGTATAGTGTATTCTGTTAGCTATTGGTACTATATTGTGGTAAACATATTGGGTATTTTTTTGGTGGTGAGACAAACTTCAAAACGCTGCCTAATAATTATTTTACCAGGGTCACTAATGGTAAACAAATACTGGACTTAGTACTCTCTGAATTATTCACTCATTCGAGTGCCCCCTCCTGTGGTGCCTTATCTACAATACCAGTTTATGCCTCTGTGGCTTGCATCCTAGAATACATTGACCATGCAAATGAAATACAAAACATTCATTCAGCCTCTAAGAGTAAAATTATTTACTGTGACTAACTTTGCTTTGATATTGTTTTTACTGCATGTTCTGCATCTCTATGCATGCCAACCCAATGACTCTAGTACAGAATAAATACACTGAGGCTAAATCACCTTTTTGAATTGTTATTCTTTATCAGAAACTAGAAATTTGCAAATTACCCAAAATGACATGTGTACCCACATTGTAATTCAAACATGAGCAAAGTCTTTCCTGCAATGGGTTTCAATACCCTATTTTCAATAACCCCCCAGAGTTCTGCCTGTCATTGGCCTTGAACTTCACAGAAAACTGGCAGAACACAGTGCTGACACTTAAAGCTTTATCACAGCAAACGTGAGAGAAAAACAATGCAGCTTTACATACACGTTTAAAATGTTATTATGCAGCACCTAAAATGAAATTACTTATTTAATCCTACGCTACATAGTATCAAAAATACACTTTAACACGCTCCTAAATTACTGCTTAATTGCCTAGATTCAGCTGGCTATATTCTCTGATTCAGTCCTTCTTATTTCTGCGCCCAGGTTAAACCACAGATAAGGGTGCTCAAGACTGCTGCTCTTCTGACTACTGCCAACACGGGTGAGAGATAGCTCACAATACAGTCAGACTGCAGCACTGCCGGCCGAGACACAGTAGACTCAGTCTGCCCATGAACCAGCCCTCTCTGCCAGTCCTTCTCCTCCCTTTGCCAATGAGTGAGCGAATGATCCAACCGTTTCTGCCTCAAGCCTTTTTCTAAAACCTCATATGTCATTCAAAACACCTCCCTTTTTGTCAGTCAGGCAAGCCGAGAATGTTCTGACTGTGTCCAGAGCACTTATGAGTGGAAAATAATAGCTAGATCTCAGTGCTGTTTCCTGCTCTGAAATTTGTTCAAACAATGCAGAACAGATCTTACATTTCACACTTCCGATTTGTCTTGTTTCCATTAAGACATAGCACATTTAGTTTATTTCATTTCCAAAACACCATGCATTTCCATTATCTGCACCAAGTTTATATCATGGACTGGTTTGCACTAAACGTTAGTATGGGAATCTGTTATATGTTAAATGGATAAGGTAAATTAGTATGTTAGTTTCATGTTAATTTTATTTTGAATCCAACTCAGTCCACAACTGTGGTGTTGTGGAGCAAAGTGATCATTTTCTAGCATGTGTTCTGTGTATTCCCAACATTGGCATCTATTCGATTCAACCCGAGTCTCATACCCTTGAGACACACATATGAGTCCCACACTCTTGGCCCCAGTTAAAATTCAAACCTTTGCTATAATTTGGATGAAGAAATGTGGAGCTACCTTGTTGAAATTTAGAATAGGGAATAGAATGTCCCTATTATATTTCCATACAGGAGTTACCCTACACCATTTTCTGCCTCCTACTACCTTAGATTGCCCCCAAACCTCACCATCTCCTGCTGGCTGGTAGTGTGTGAGTGCCTTCTGACCACCAGCACTGCCTTGGAGTGCCTGCAATCCCCAACTGCCCCCCTAGTATAAAAATGTTTGTGTTTCACAACACAATTAATACAATTTTGTATGTGGGTGTTAGAGAAGGTAGTGTTGCCCAGTAGCAGTTCATCTGTTGAAACCCTTTTTAGCTAAAGTGGAGCAATTTTGAACGTATCAACTTCAATTCCATGTTGATGGTCTTAATGACCAGCTGGATTGGGCTGTGCTTATATAATTTTGGGCACTTCTATGACTTTGATTAATGTTCACATTGAATTTGTACATTGGCCCGTATGATAAGGGGCCTCTGCTTTGCTTTACATTTTGTGTGCTCTTTTTATGGCACACATTTGTGTAATGGCTGTTGAAATACATTGGTATTTCCAATGGTGGCATGTTAGGCCGTTTTGGGCACCATCTGCATGGTTGTGATGATACTGATGTATTGTCTATGTCAGGTTTGCTCTGTGTAGCTGCAACATTTTGATTTATGCTTTTTAAATTTTTCACTTTTTTAAGTTCTGGCTGATTTTTGAGCATGCTATGTTTGCCAGGGTACCTTTAAAGATGGCCGGTAATTTTTCACATTTACTTTTATGCTGTAGCTTATAATGTCCATTATCTATGTTTACACATGTCACGGAGAGTTGTCAACATGATCACTTTTACCCAGCGTTCGCAGTGATTCAGTTGCACACGCTGGAGGCTGATATCATTTTGGATCTGGTGATGTTGGACCGGTAAGTGCGGCTTTCCCACATTATTCTAGTTGTACATGGTGTTTCATCAGTAAGCTTGCACAATGACCTATGTATGGTTGTTTTTTGTTGCAAAATGAACATATGCAGGTAGATTTGCTCCTGACGTGCTTGCAGAAGTTTGGACGACATTTTGCTTCTGCTATTCACAAGGCTGGCAGGTATTTATACGCTTGTGCCGGTGTAGCAGAGGACATTAAGGCTTTGTTGTACTTTCTTGATGTACACATTTTATTCCATTTGGTGCCTTTAAGTCATCATTTTGGGATCTGGTTCCTTTTCAGATGTGTCTTTGTATCCTTACAATTTGAACAGTACAGTGAACAGAGACCATTATTTGTCCGATTTGAAAATAGGTACGTGTATGAATTGTAATGTGTATGATTTCCCATGGGATGTGTCCAGTGGAGTTTTTATATTTTATTTTGTTTGCTTCACCGTTGTTTTTACGGCCCTGAGAAAGGCAGTAGCACTACTTGCGGTTGCCAAAACTAGTGGATTTTATGGGGAGCTCAACATTTGTGTTATATCTTTAGCCTCCTGATAAAGTCTTCTACTAAAACCAGTCCACTTATGTTACCATTGAACATTAGTTGGCCCTGTGTATTTCTGGTACACTGTCCAGCACATTTTAGTTGTATAGTGTTTTGATGGATTGAGCCATCATGCGATTGTGCCTTCTTAACAGCCACTTGAGGTTATTTCTGTGATGCATTTTGAGTCAATGTATGCTCCTTAAAGCTAGTTGCAAATATGTTTTGCATATTTGCACTTTTATAATTGTATGTATGGTAGAGAATAGATATATATATATATATATATATATATGTATTTGATTTGATTTGTGTCTCTTACATGTCTGAGTTGAGTGTTTTGTGATTGAATCAATATCCCCCTGTTCCATTCTATTGTGAAATATATTTTTTAATGTAATTGAACGGTCTTTCCCCCAGTTTGTAATTGATGATATGCTTCTTCTTTCATTAATTATGGTAATCTATGAAGATATTTACGTTATATACACAAGTGTGTCCTGGTCTTCCTAGTATGTTCCCCCTGAGACTTCCACACCTCCATTCCACCACCACAGCTCCACAGCATGCATCATCAGGGCCCAGCTGCATCTCATCAGCCTCAGGGGGAGCATGCCTGCTACATCAACCAGCACCCACAAGGCGAGTCTGAAGGCTTTCAAATTCATCACCACCAAAGTTGGCATGCTGGGTGAGCAGGTCCTGACCCATTATGACGCCCTCTTCAAACCGCAGAAGCAGCTTGGGATGTGTGGATGTCAAAAGATCTGAGAGGACATCACGGCTGCCATCAATGTGTAGGGGGTGGCAGTCTGTACCGTGGACCACACCAAGAAATGCAGGGATGACCTCAGGCTCCGGAGCCAGGTGGAGGTGAAGGAGCCCCTCAAGGCAGGTCCACTGTGTGAGGTGCATCATTATGGCTGCCATTGGGTGTCACCCCTTCACCTCCAGGTCCTTGAGAGGATCAACCCAGCTGTCCATGCCTAGATCCATGGCCTGCAGGCACAGATCCAAGGTGCTGGTGAGTGCCCACAGGTGGTCTACAGTGTTTGTGTATTCAGAATGGGCATGCATGATTTGAGGTAATCTCTTATTTAAATGGCATGTGTGTGCATACTTCTTAACCAACATGCATCCTCGTGTTAATACTGGCCGTGTGTGTAGCAAAACAAAAGGAAAGATAGCTGGAAGTTTTACAATGAATCTTGAACTCTTGCATTGCTCTGAGCAACCCTCCAGACCATTGTTATTCGACTGCCAAGCCATTACAAAATAGGAAAGACCATATGCAAATCAAGCTTTGTCCCACCCTAGAAGGGTCATTTCAGCCTGAACTGCTTGGTCACATCCCTTCTGCACGAGACCACAAGCATCCCACAATATGTTTTGGCCACCTTGCACCTCATCAGTGAGGAGTAGCGTGGGTCTCTCAAGACCTTCCTCTTTTCTTCTACCTTCGCTCCCCCTCTCCCCTGCTGATCTGTTCTCTCTTGGCACCGTGCACCTGGCCACTCTGTTCTCAGGCTCAGGTACCTGTTCACCTTGCCACCCTCCCGCACTGCCTCCGGGCCACCCCTTGCACTGGGGTCTGTATCTGTACCCATACAGACCCCCCTTCTTCTTCCTGCACTTATCAGACCTACCTTGTCTGCAGCCTTAAACCTAGCACTTGCAAATTGCTGGCCGCACTACCACTGTTTGTTGCCTTTCTTATTTATTTATTGTTATTTATCTGTTTTTCCTCTGCTTTGCATTTTCCACTTCTCCCCCCTTCCATACACTTTTCCCCTCCCACTCTCCCATGCACTTGCACGTTCTCAATCTCACTGGGCCTAGTAAGATCGCTGTTTTGTTCTCCTATGTTCCCCTCCCTTGCCTTGTCGCGCTTTGAAACACTTGTGTACGAGCACAATATAAATCAAATATCAATATTATAACAATATCTCTTGTCCCAACAGGGTGACTATAGTAAAAAACAAAAGGGGTGATGGCTGGAAGGTTTAGAATCAATCTTAAGCTCTGGCATTGATCTGAGCAACTGTCAACTACCCCTGAGACAGGAGGACATGCAGTCCACCGTGGAGGGGTCGGCACAACCTCCGGTGCCAGGGCCATCTGCTGCGGCACTGATCACCTTCAATGAAATGTCCACCCAGACCAAGATCCATTTCCAGCTGATGTGGCCGTCCAGGATGAGGAGCTGCTACTGCTGATGGGTGCTTTGAGGCAGCAAGCTTTGATTTGTGATGCTGTGCAAGTATCTCTTGAGATGCTTGAACGGCATCACAAACAGATGGGCTGCCTCTTGGCACAATTGGCAGTGGCACCTCTTTCCGGTTGTCTCTCTGGGCTGTGCCCAATTCATCCTCCACTGAGGCCTGCATGCCATCTACCACCATAGCCTCCTGTGCAACAGTCCCACCATTGCCCAGACTGGATGTGTCAGTGTACTTGGTAGAGGTCAAAGTCCATACTATGGCAGAGGATGTGGTTGCTGAGCCTGAACAGGACACCACAGGTGACCTGGCAGTTGAGGTACAGCAGGCACTTGAGGGATGTGCAGGTGATGTACACCCTCGACAATGACCGTCATCCAGTTGGAGGAGTACCTGTGCAGCATACACAATATCAGGCAGCAGCAGATAGTGACTGTGAGGAGGCAAATTCTGCAGGGGATTGGCAGTAGGGTGAATCAATCAGGCACTGACATGGCACAAGTGAGGCGAGGTCTGTCGGCACCTACAAGCGTGGTGTTGGCCCAGGTGGATTACATGAGGAAGCAGCAGATGGAGAGGCAGTGGGCATGTGATGCAGCAATTGTGAGGGAAAGAGCCAAAGTGGAGTAGAGATTGGCGAGGGGGCGGGCTGCCATCCTGTGGGAATCTTGCAGGGCAGTAGAGATTGAGTCTCAGATGATGGAGGCCCTGCAAGTCCTCCAGGTAACACCAGAGGCCCGCCTGCAGGCGGCAGAGGCAGAGTGGGAATTGGACTTGGAGGAGGCATTTTCTGACATAACAATGGACTAGCCCACTGCCGGTTGTCAATAGTTCTTTAGTAGTAGGTTTCATTTGATGCTTATATTTTTTTCCATGAACTATTTCCATATCATGATTCTACCACACTGCTGGTTGTCTCTTTGTCCATGAAGACATTTTGTTTGGCCATGTTCTCCAAGTGAGCAGGTCCTATGGCTATCATGTGGGTTAGGGCCTCACTCACTGTGTGTCATTTTGTCACTGTGATGTTTGCTGGGGGACATGTGGGCAGAGGTCAGTGGGGATACTGGGAGGAGAGCAGACTTGCGGGTGGTGCCTGGGGTTTGGGCATATGTCAGTGTGGGTACTGGGAAGAGTAAAGACTTGCAGGTGGTGCCTTGGGTTGGGGCAGATACAAGTGGTGTAATTCGAGCAGGGCGGACATGGGGGTGTTGCCTTGGGTTGGGGGCAGGGGCAGAAGTCAGTTGGGTTACTGGGAGGAGGGCAGACTTGTGGGTGGTGCCTGGGGTTGGGGCAGAGGACAACGGGTGTACTGGGAGGAGGGCAGTCCTGCAAAGAGTGCCTGGGGTTGGGGCAGAGGTCAGTGGAGTACTGGGAGGAAGTAGACTAGTGGGTGGTGCCTTGGGTTGGTGTTTGGGGCAGAGGTCAGTGGGGGTACTGAGAGGAGGGCAAGCTTGTGGGTGTCACCTTGGGTTGGGGGCTTGGAGCAGAGGTCAGTGGGAGTACTGGAAGGGGGCGGACTTGCGGTGGAGCCTTGGGTTGGGGGTTTGGGGCAGAGTTCAGTGGGGTACTAGGAGGAGGGCAAACCTTTGGGTGGTGCTTTGGGTAGGGGTTTGGGGCAGGGGTCAGTGGGGATACTGGGAGGAGGGCTGACTTGTGGGTGGTAGTTGGGGTCATGGTACAAGTCAGTGGGGGGTACTTGGAGGGGGCAGACTTGGGGAGGTGACTCGGGTTGGGGCAGAGGTCAGTGGAGGTGGGGTTGGCCATACCAGTGGTAAATTGGGTTGGGGGGTTTAGTTCAGAGGTCAGTGGGGATACTGGGAGGAAGGGAGACTTGCGGGTGGTGCTGTGGTTTAGGGGACGAGGTACAGTTTTGCTGGGGTCCACGGGTGCTGCTATGGTTTATGCAGATGAGGCGCAGTTTCTCTGTGGTTCACAGGTCTTGCTTTAAGTTAGTAGACGAGATGCGGTTTTGCCTGGGTACGCCGATGCTGCTTTGAGTTAGGGGGGCGTGGTGCAGTTTTGCCAAGGTATGTGGGACTGCTTTGAGTTAGGAGGTTGGGTTACAATTTCGCAGGTGTACTGGGACGAGCACTTGTGAGTCACAGGAGAGGAGTGGATGTAATGGTGATTGCTTGTAACTTATCCATGATTCCCTTTTAACATGGATCCGGGGCTAAGGATGTTTGACGGGGCACATTTTTTGTTTACCATGGGGGCATCTTGTGGTCGTTCTGAGTGCCACTCGATATTCTTTGTGCAACAGATTTCTTTGCACCTTTGATTCCATGAATCGGCCCCTCACGTTTTTCTTTTCGTATGCACAATAATCTTTCTTGCGCAAAGTAATTATTGCAGACTTGCCTCTTTTTTGCTAAATTGGGCCCTAGGCTTCTACGCCAGCATCTCCTCTAAACTCTTTTAAGGCAAAACTGAAGAAGGAATTGGTAGGGTGACACTTGCAGATTGCGTGCACGGATTGCGGAAATGTATGGATGGCTTTACCACTCTATACCCTGATCTGAGTAGGGTGTCCCAATAAAAATAGCACAACACTTACTACATAGTCAGTTTGCCTCCATTTGATTTACTGCGCACATCCATTTCTGGCCTCATAAATGTAAGGTACATATTTATTTAAATACCCAGCAACGTCACCAGGTGTTGAACTGGCTTTTTTTTTTTTTAACACAGCGAACACACTAGAGCAAGTTTGCACTGGCGGAAGTGGAATTTTTCAAATCATTTATAATAATTGTCATGTTACAAAGATCTGTTGCTTCAATGCATTTCTGTACTGGGTGCATTTTCATCCAGTGCAAATCCCATGCAAAATTAACGTGAGCTTCGGTACATTTCCTACCAAGTGGAGAATGAATCTTTCTGTGCAGGTTCTTGATCTTCAGAGTGTTAATACATTTTTGAATTAAGACCATGATATTCTTCTGCTGTCTCTCCTTCGGCTAACTTTATTTCTTTGAAGCGGTCCCCAATGGAAATATCTGTGTCAAATAATCTCTGCATCTATTCAGTAGCGCTCCACAGTACCTAGGAACATCTGCATTAGCATAGATGCCTGTGGATTGCCTGACTCATCTTTATATAATGCACATTAATGATGTGTAAATGTCAGACGTATTCCCTTACTATCACAGACTATCCGAGGGGATGACTGTTCTTATTGATTTCTATTTTAGAGGCTGGTTTCCATTTCCGCTTCAGTTTGTCTCTATTTTCTCCTGCTGACATCCTCCCCCATGTAACACCTTTTGCTATATTCACTGTAGAGTATTCATTGAATCTTGTCATTTAATTAGTAGGCATTTATTAACTAATAGAAGAATGTACTCAATGTGCGACATCTCTAATGAAAATGCATCTATTGACAAAATCTCCTTTTTAAATTGAAGAAAAAAAAACATATGTATATATTTTATATATTGAATCGCCAACTCTTTCGTTATTGATTTATTTCAAATGAAAACAGGTATTTTAGCTAAAACACACACTTGCGATTTCAAGGAAAGTGCACAGTGCACTGCCGAGAAACCCTGACATTATGCTCCCTTCACAGTGTGTACTATATCTGCATGCACAAGTACATCGACTCCTTCGCAGCAGTTTGTGCACAACAATTGCATTATTGTTTTTTGTGATTTTTGTTTTAGCACGTTCAGATGAATTTTGTCATGTATGTGCCGATGTTCTTTTGTGATTCACATCTTTAGGTTCTAAATATATGGAAACAAAGCAGTATGTGCAAAAGATTCGGCCTCATACTCTTAAACTGGTACACCCCACATACGGATTGAGGAAGGGTCCGAATTCCTCACTTGCCTTCGTCTTCATTACTAGGCAGAGAGAGGAAGCAGTGTTGTGGTGGCAGGTATGCCGCTGTGCAGTATTTTTGGGGGATTGAGCAGAGGGTAATAAACGTACCTTCAGTAGCAGTAGGAGAGGTGCAGTCAGAGCCATTCCACCCCCATGTAAGTGGCGAGATGTAAAGTTTTCTTATGGTGGCATCGTTTTTAGTTTTGGCTATTAGATGTTGCTAAAAGCGCTACCTATAAAGCCAAGACAATTGTCATTAAAATAAGAGCTTTTACATAAGAGCTTGAAATAGATGCTTTGAATGTAGGTTTGTAATGCTTTTCAATGCAGTGAAATATGAGGATGGAGTTATGTAGTTTGGCTATCTGTCCCACCCATTTAACACCAATTGCTAAGTGAAATCTCTAGGATTGTCCTCCCATTCCCACCATTTTCCCTCCAACCACACCTCTTTTTGCTCTCGTTGGCTGACTTATTACTGTGTGGTGAATTTGTCAGCCATTTTTGCTTCCAAAATGGCACTGCCATCTGTTAATATTATGTAACATTTATTTGTTTTGATTGATGCTTTCAAATATAATTATTGCAGCTTTCAAGTTGTTACACAGTTTACAGTATTTTTGTATTAAAAATAAACACGGTAGTGTAATAGTATGATTTGGTTTAAAATGGCACTGAAAATCTAGTGACTTGTGAGGGATTGGTCAAGTCTCTTTGATGTAGGGAGCACCTGATAGGCTGTGCAGTTAGTGATGTCATTGGATGTGAAGTGTGTGTTTGTTTGTACAAGTAAGCCATTTTGTTTCTGGTTTCTACAGAGAGAGCACTGTGATGCTGTGTTTGGGATTGTGTTCATGCAAGTTTTTGCTGTGCAGCGCTTTGTTTATGGTGTTTCAATTTTGTCGCCCTCATTTGTGTGCCCCTGCAGACACTGCGACTTAGGGGGCACACAGAATATCGACTCCATTTACTGCCCACAAGCAGAGCAAGGGTTGCGGGGGTGTCCCCCAATCTCCTTGGGGGCAGTAACAGAAGTTCAGGGTTGTTGGGGTGGTAAGCAGGGGACAAGAATGTTTTTTTTAAAAGCACCCGCTGTGTCAGCTCCGCCCCATGCAAGAGGAGGTAACCGACACCACAGGGATAGCGGGGAGTCGACTGCGCCCACAGAAGTGTGCCGAGAAGGTAAGTTGGGTGGGGGAGTCGGATGGGGGTTTGCATGGTAGGGGTGGTGGGTAAAGTGACCTACATAGATTCTTTCACAGTGGCAGCTGCAGGGGCAGCAGAGCTGCAAGACGTTGTTGTTAGGGAGCACAGAGCATGTTTTTGATTGTAAGAAGGTCCCAGGTTTTATAATTTGCACGTGCACAGGCGGCTGCTGAGGCTCTGTGGACGGGTCTGTCATGTCCTACCTTCATTATTGTTATTGTGTTTAGAGGAATAGTCCTCTGTTTATCGCAGTTGTGAGTGGGCTACGACCCACGTGATTGAGGAGGCGGGGTTACCGCCTATTAGTTCAGTTCGTGTTTGATTAAAGAACCGTCAAGACATCTCTGTCTCCGCTCCTGACTTATTGGACTGTGTTATATTGCTGCGCTTTACACTGCCTGCTGCAGCGCTGCGCTCATCTACATGATCAGCCTAATATTCAACAATGGCGACGAGGTTCGTGTGAAACGGCACCAGAGCCCCAGGAAGACAACAGGCCACTCCGACACTAAATCTGACATAATTCGCCTGACTTCAAGCACCGGAGCTGTTTCGCAACACACGCGACGCAAGCAATTATACAAGTAAGGAACCCCGGCCCCACAAGGCAGCACTATCATGAGCAGCGTGAGACAGCTGGCACACGTGTTACGCGCACAGCGTAATACACGAGGGAGCCAGCAAATCATTACGTGTGCGCCCGGAAGTGGTGCTGGGACGTTTCAAAGCATATCCATTTGCAGCATTCAATGCGCTCTAACTAAAACCACGTGCGTGCATTCTAATAAAAGCACAGTGACTTGCCAAGAAGGTAATTTTCACTTAGCTGCCCACATTTGCCCACAGAACTGCAGACTGACAGTCTCTACGCATCTGCATCCTACAGAGCCAAGTAATATCTGCAAACAAACAGGGTTTTGCCACAATCTGTTAGAAATCAACCATGTCTGAAGACAACCCAGACAGTGGAATCCTGAGCCCTTCCTCCAGCTCCACACCTCACCAAGCCACTCACAAGGAAGATAGTGGTTCAGAATCCCTACAGTTACAAGCTCTGCCACAATTTGACATGGCGGACACCAGCAGTCTCGCCCCCAATGGACCAGATGGCTCAAAGAACTGCACATTTACATAGATGCATCAGGCGTAAGGGAGGAGCGCCGACTGAGAGGTATCCTACTCCATTCATTGGGCCCAGCAGTACGTGACATTGTCTTTGAAATGCCTGAGTCCAACACAGACACTTTCCAAGGTATCATTGATGCACTAAACGCCTACTTTGCACCATTGCGAAATGTTGACTATGAACAACACATTTTCCACACATCCACACGGGAAAGAGGTGAAATTATGGACAATTTTGTAATGGGTCTAAGGAAAAGAGCGAAATATTGCGACTTCGACAGATACTCAACGGATGAAGCATTAAAGTCCCAAACCATCGCTGGCTGCGCGTCACATGAATTTAGAAAGAAGCTACTTCAAAAAAGCCGAACACTCGAGGAAATATTACAACTCGCACAAGCTGACTCTCATGTAACAGACAGAATCATTAGGGAACATCAAAATTACACAGTCTGCCTCCACTGCTTCGGTATGCCCCATCAGGACATCAAGAGACCCTCACCCCACAGAAGAAATGAAATGCTAGAGGTGCGGCTTTAAATTTCCACATGTTGTTCCATGTCCTGCCATTGGACACAACTGTGACAAGTGCAGAGGTGAAAATCACTTCCAATCAGTGTGTAGAAGCATCAACTTCTTCCAGCCAACCGAAACAAATAGGGACACACGGAGGCAAGATCAAAACTCGGCAAGGGGAAGCTCGAGATCTCACAGAAGACATTCGCCCACAGCTTCCAGGCATCAATCTCAACATTTATCACGTGACATCCCGCAAGAGGAGAGAAGGCAGGAAGAAAGAAGAGACTACTCAAGTCACACCAGCACCAGACATGATTCACAAAGACGACACTCCAGGCAAAAGATCAGATATCTAGAAAATTTGCCTCACAGAAGACGGGAGTCACAGTCGTCCTCGTCCAGCGGAGACAGAAAAAGGGGATATGTCCATGCTATCGGGAATAGCATAGCCGCGAAATACAGCCCCACTCTGCTACTACAAGTAAATGGACAAAACAAAGAGTTTCTAATTGACACAGGAGCGACGGTCAATGTCATAAATGACGAGACATACAAATTACTCACCTACAAGAAAGCACTGAAAGAAGCAGATACATTGATTTATCCATACGGATCCAACAAGCCACTCACTTGCCAAGGGATGTTTACTGCCCACTGTCAATTCAAAGACAAGAGTCAAAAGATCAAAATGTATGTCATAAAAGGGGATGTACCAGGCGGCAGCATCCTAAGCTTCAAATCTGCAATTCAAATGGGACTCATACAAATCATGTACCAAATAATGTCGGCATATAGGACCGACCCAAAAGACATGATGACAAAAATGTTCCCTTCTCTATTCACAGGTTTGGGAAAACTGAAAGATAAACAAGTAAAGCTGCACATCAATCCACAGATCCCGCCGATGGTGCAACATTACAGGGGTATACCCCTCAACATACAAAGACACGTGGAGGACGAAATTCAGTCACTACTACAGCAGGATATCATAGAACCAGCATCGGGACCAACTCTGTGGGTGTCTCCCATCGTGCCTGTGCCAAAGAAGGACAACAAAGACAGCATTCGCATATGTGTCGACATGAGGGCACCAAACGTGGCCATAGAGCGAGAACGACACCTTGCCCCAAGCATGACTGATATGATGCACTTGCTGCATGGTTCCAAAGTGTTTTCAAAGTGAGACCTAAACAAAGGATACCACCAGCTGGAGTTACACCCTGCCTCAAGATATATCACCACCTTTTCAACACATCTGGGTCTGTTCAGATATAAAAGACTCAGCTTTGGGGTATCTTCAGCTGCGGAAATCTTTCAGAACGAAATACACCAAGTGAAAGCACATTCCCAACTGCTTACACTATTCTGACGACATATTAATCTTCGGCACCATGCAAGACAGCCATGATGACACACTGAGGAGAGCCTGCATGGCGCTGGAGAACGCCCATCTCACACTCAACCCAGACAAATGTGTGATTAGCAAATCCACTCTCAAGTTCTTCGGACATATTTTCTCAAAAGTTGGCCTAAAACCAGATCCGGAAAAGGTCCAAGCACTGGTAGAGACCCCTACACCCACGTCAGTCTCAGCAGTACGCTCATTCCTGGGAATGGCGAGCTATTGAACTCGATATATCCAAGACTTTGCCTCCGTGAGCACACCCCTACGACTGCTCACTGGGAAGAATCAAGAATTTAAATGGTCTGATACCTGCGAAGAGGCATTTCAAGAAATTAAGAAACAAATCGCAACGGCTTCATGCATGGCATACTACGACCCTGACCTGGACACGGAGCTCACAGTAGACACCAGCCCAGTTGGGTTAGGAGCCATCTTAACACAATCCAAGCACGGAGCATCACCCGACTCCCCGATGAGAATTGTAGCCTATGCAAGCCGAAGCCTATCCACCACAGAATGTGCGTATTCTCAACCTGAAAAAGAGAGCCTGGCAGTGGTATGGGCATGTGAACATTACCATCTGTTTCTATATGGGCGACCGTTCACCATAATCACAGATCACCAGGCCCACACCACCATGTATGGCAAACCAACAGCCAAAATGCCACCACGTATTGCCCGATGGGGTCTGAGGCTACAAGAGCACTCGTTCAAAATAATCCACCACCCAGGCAAGGACAACAATCCCGCAGATTTTCTGTTGCGATATACACTTCCAGCTCAAGATGAACGACAATCACACAAAGGAAACCAATATCTACGTTACCTGATCAGCAGTGCACTACCCAAGTCCATCACCACGACACAGTTGCTGGAGGCGACACAGAAGGACCAACTACTCCAGATGGTCCAATCATGTCTAAAATCAAACCAGTGGCAGAACAGACAAAGAGGGGCACCGCTGCTGTCCACGGAGGAGGAACAACACTTTCGCACATTCAAACTCGTCCGTGACACCCTGTCCACATCACCTGAAGGCCTGTTATTGAAGGAAAACAGAATAGTAATTCCGGCAGCCCTGCAAAAATAGGTACTGGACATTGCACACGCTGGACACAGAGGGATAGTGTCAACCAAGAGACAACTGAGAACAAAGGTGTGGTTCCCATACATTGACGAACGGGTGGAGCAACTACTAAAGAAATGTTTACCTTGCCAGGCGGTGGCACCTCGCACATTTCCCAAACCCATTCAAGCATCGTTGATGCCTCTGCAGGTGTGGAACGAGGTAGCAGTAGACATGTTTTGGCCTCTGGCAAACGGAAAATATGTGCTAGTGATCATAGATGAAATGTCACGATTCCCAGAAGTCCACCTGATCTACTCGACCAGTGCTCAAGCCGTCATACCAGCGCTGGACAAACATTTGCTGACTACGGCATTCCTTCCAGAGTCAAGTCAGATAATGGACCTCCTTTCACTGGGAATGATTTTGCTATGTTTGCAGAACACCTAGGGTTTCAGCACCACAAGGTCACACCACTATGGCCACAAACGAATGGAATGGTGGAACGTTTCATGGGAAATCTCAAACGCACTCTCCAGATTTGTTCCATCACTAATGGATCGTTCATGCAAGCCATCTACACACTGCGGCGGGAGTACCGGAACACGCCTCACAGCTCAACAGGTGAATGCCCATCCATGTTAATGTTTGGACGTGTCATCAAAACAAGGCTCCCCCATTATAAGCGAGCCAAGGCTGAAACCACACACACAAAGAATGCCAGAAGCAAAGATAGAGAGAGCAAAGACAAAATGAAGGAATATGCAGGTACAAGGAGACAGGCCAGACCGAGCCGAATCCACATCATGGATCAAGTATTAGTACGGCAAAAGCAAGTCATGAAGGACATGCCGCCTTCAAGCCGGACCCCATGACAGTAACTCACATCCAGGGTTCGATGGTAACTGCAGCCAGCCCACAGGGCACGGTCACCAGGAACTCATCTTTCTTCCGGACATTTAACAGCACTGACACCACAGTCAGCACTTCAATGACCCTGCCAGATGACTCTTCAAATGTAGACTCTGAGTATCATGAAGAAGAAAGAGACGCTGATGACAGCGGCAGTGACTGCACTCCATTGAACCAGACCCCACCTGTGCGCAGCCCATCCAAAAGGGTCATCCGCAGACCCACGAGATGTATTGAAGAGGTCAACTGAACATTGGTAAAGTGTTTTGTTAAGGAGGGGGGAGATGTCATGTCCTACCTTCATTGTTGTTATTGTGTTTAGAGGAATAGTCCTCTGTTTATCGCAGTTGTGAGTGGGCTACGACCCACGTGATAGGTGGGGTTCAGTTCGTGTTTGATTAAAGAACCGTAAAGACATCTCCGTCTCCGCTCCTGACTTATTGGACTGTGTTATATTGCTGCGCTTTACACTGCCTGCTGCAGCGCTGCGCTCATCGACATGATCAGCCTAATATTCAACAGGGTCCAGGGTTCGATTCACTCGAGCTGGGATGCCGTCCCCAAGTCTGCAGCAGCGGAAGCATCATGTGGAGTCCCAGCGCAGGTCCATTCCTGATTAGAAGAGGAGACATAGAAGCCACGAGCAGTGTGTTGAGAACACGGAAGCAGCAGCGAGAGAAGTGTGCATTAAAATACAGATGTCCTATTCCGAGGGATTGCAGAAAGTGAGTGATGCACTTAAAAGCCATATGTAGGTGGACACTTGTTTTTCTAAGATGCTGCAGTTAGCTTCTTTTTATGGCATAAGGTTAAGAATTGGGTATCTCCCATCGTGTCCTCTAGGGAGCACTGGCCTTCCAAATGCAGAGTCTTATTTGCATAGTCCAGACTCTGCATTTTTGGATTCGTATCGTTACCTTTCAGACATCACAGATAATTGAATGAGCTGTGTTGGAGCCTTTGTCCACGGGTATTTTTATACAGAGCGCATGCATTTCAGAAGGGAAAGAGGCAGCGCGGACATGTTTGCTCAGCTCACAATGCTTTTGACTGTGCCAACGTCGTTCAAAAAGGTGCTAGGTCTCCAGCAGTCAGAGATGCGAAGGCAAGCATTGCATTTTTTTTGGAGGTTGTGGAACCCTCCCACAGCATCCAACCCACCAGCCCTCCATTAAAAACATGTTTTATTTTTTGAATTGTTTCATCACTTGCTTAAATAGAAAAACACAATTTTTTTAGAAAATATGACCTTTTTTGTACTTTGGAGCAAAATTAATGGTGAAAGCTCATCTATATGTAACATATAAAAGTGCATAGTATTACATATGTTCAATGACATAATTTGATGCACATATTCATTTTAGCCCACTACGCTTTTCCACTTCTATGACAAGTTCTCTTAGTAAGTTTTAATGTTTGCGTGCTAAAAGCTCATGGACGGGTTTGCATCTGAAAGTCCACACACAGCTGCATTTAGCTACCCAAATATGCCACCCTGTTTATTCACAAGGTTAATTTAAGATCAGTGACGTTATTGCACGGCTGACTGATGGACAGTGCTGTATTTTTGGCCCGAGCAATGTCTTCTTAAATTACATTTGTTGAGAAGTAGTGGTGCCTTGCAAGCTGATCTACCCCTGAGCACCCCACCCCATTCTCGCAACACCACCACCCCCTCTCCCCACCCACTCACCCATCTCCACCCCCACTAAGGACTACGGATAGCCAAGGGTATGTGTAATTCAGTACCTGCGGTTACCATTTTTTTTTTTCTGAAAGGTATTTTTACAGCTATCATGACACTGGGGTGAAAAATGACTTGCCATGGCCAGTGACACGATTGCTATCCAGGTCTCCCATCCATGTAGTAACCAGGACAGACCTCAGCTTAGCTTCAAAGTGAGGAAGGGGCCAGTCTCCTCGGGCCACATTGCCCAATAAATGAGACAAAGTTATAAGATCACTTAGAGAAACAGGCCCGCCCTTTTCTTGTTTTGAAGCTAAGCAAGGTCAGTCCCGCTTTGACGTTAAGCATGGTCAATCCAGGTCACTGCATGGATGGGCAACTGAATGGGCATCCAGATTATTTTCTTTTTTTAAACCGTGCTTCTGGCAGTCCTTGAATGTTTTGCACTCAGAGACCATATTTTGCCTTTTGTTGAATTGCATTCCGGTAGTTGAAGTCACCCAGTCAAGAATAAAATAAACAAAAATAGATATTTTTACAGCAACAGCTGGTTTCCCATCCCAGCAGTAACTGTTACAAACCCTGCTTAACTTCAAAGCAAGGAAGGAGTCAGCCCCCTAAGGCCATGTTGCATAATAAATGAGCCCATCTTACAGGACCAGTTAGAGAAACATGGCCTAAGGGGGCTGGATCCTTCCTAGCACTGAAACTAAGCAGGGTTGGTCCCGCTTACTGTGTGGATGGGAGACAATCCACAATCCTGAAATGCCATGTGTTTTCTTAGTTTTAAATATCTCATAACACGCAGCATCCACATAATATATTTTTAAAACCGTGCTACTGTCATACCTTGAATGTTTTGCACTCAGAGACCATTTTTTTGCATTTTGCTGAATTGCATTCTGGTAGTTGTAGTCTCACAGTTAAGATAGGGGGAATAATGTCACAAGTGTACATACAGTTCTAAAAGGATTTATATATTTGAGTGATAATATGGAATGGGTACATTTCAAGGTAGCTTTATAAAGAAGAGTATTTTTGAAATTTAGACATGGGGCCTCATTACGAGTCTGGCGGTAACTGTGCAGGACATTCCGGCAGGTTTACCGCCGGACTCGTATTACCATTCCGCCTCTGTGATTGCCGGAATCACCGGGGCATTACAACCCCGGTGACCCGGTAATTCCGGAGGTGGCATTCTGTTAATCCCCATTCCCATGGAGTCCATGGGAATGGGGAAGTGGAAACACCGGCACAATGCTGTAATGGTGCCAGTGTTTCCATGTCCGCTTGCTGGCGGGTGGTGTTAAACCCACCAGGTCAGACCTGGCAGGAGTGACACCCACCGCCTGCAGGACTCTTAATCAGCTGGTCTGCAAAGAACGGTGGTGGCGGATTTACCACCACCATTCTATCTGGACCGGCAAGGTCGTAATGGGGCCCAGGGTGCTGAGGAGGGGAAATGATGAGAGGTCAGGTAAGCCATGAGTGCTGGCCCACAATGTGGCAGGAGAATGTGCATTCCAGGACACTGGTGCAGTAATTTCGCCCTGATTGTGGCTGCTTTTCATGGCACCAGTAAAGTACGCATGTGGGTGGAAAGTGTAACCTTTTTCAGAGGGCTAATGCAGCCCCTTGGGTTTTTTGGCGGTTGGCAAACTTGCCCAAGCATTTGGCTACCAGGATTTCACTTAAGCTGTCATATTCCCATTGCGGCCACTTACTCACAAGACCACAATCACTTGTTTCGTATTGGGATTTAGTTTTCCACTGAATATTTCAATACAGATTGCTGGGTTTGAAAGGTGAGCACCTTTTATACTTTTCCAGCATATTTATTGGAACATTTCCTCGACATTTGTATATTTCACTTTAAGATATATGTTCACTTACTGAGCATATATTCATGGGTGCCAGCTTTTAATTTTCACTATGGGAGCAATAGTAGCTGGGCATACATTATTTTTGCAGCTCATCATTTTTTACCTTTTACGTGCTGCTTAAATGTGGTTAGTTGGGGTTGTGCGATGTTTGACAACAGTCACCAAGAGACCAGCCATAAAACAACGGGCTTGCAGCTCCCTGCTTAACCAAAGTTTCTGAACCTCTGCAAATAATTTAATCACACAGGGTATTAACTTAAAACATTGGGAGTTCTCATAGCCTGCAACCTTTATTCATAATAAAATAGATATTTTTACAGCTACAGTGATACTGATGGTGAAAAATCAGTGGTGCCCTGGGTCTCCTGTCCATGCAATAACCAGGACTGACCCTGCTTAGCTTCAAAGTGAGGAAAAGGCCAGTCCTCTCAGGCCATGGTGCCGAACAAGTGAGGCAAAGTTACAAGAACACTTAGAGCAACATGGCCTGAGGTGGCCAGCCCATTACTCACTTTGAAGCTAAGGATTATTGTGTGTATATTCATGGGAGCAGCTTTTGATTTTTTGCTATGGGTGCACATGTTATTATTGCAGTTGGTCATTTTTTCCACATTTCAATGCTGCTTAAATGTGGTTATTTGAGGTTGTGCAATGTATCACAACAGTAATCAAGAGACTGGGCAGAAAAAAAGGAGCTTGGAGCACACAACAGGAAATTTTTCGCATAGCCTGTTAGGCGCATGCCGTTACAGCGTGACCGTGCCGCTGCAGGTCCCGTTTGGGCACACCCTGATAGACGCATCCAGTTGGGCGCAGGGACCTCAGCGCAAGGATGTTTTGGCATGAGAGGTCATACTTGGAATGAAATTAACCTGCAGGCTCATTGCATTCAATTTCTCTCGGAGCAAAGATGTTTTAGCAAGAGAGGTTGCAATTGGCATGAACATACAGGCACTTTGCATTTTATAGTATGGATTAAACATGAAAACCATTTATTCATGGCAGAATTTTAAAACATAATGGGACATGTATTACACCGTTGTTGCAGATTTGAACATGTACTAAACATGAAACACATTTATTTACTGCAACATATTACACTGTCCCTGGCCAACATTATAACACAGAAAAATGTATTTGTGCTGAACGCTGCTTCCGAGAACCCTAGCGTTCAAGACGCATCACTTGACCATTATGCTTTAGGGATATTATTGTTTGGATTCTCCCAAGTTTCATACTTAGCCTTTTACAATTGTACATATTAAATTGTAGGCCAAGTATGAAATTTATGCACCATGAAGCACTAAGAAATTGTGGTGTAGTGATTGAAATCTGGTCTTTGAACTCTGGCAGACCAGGGATAAAGACTTTATTTCTTTTTATTTAACACAGTATATTTTGGTAAACATCTATTCTAGACTATGCAGTCTTAACAGGCATGCCTTTGATCCATGTGGCCTCCTTCATGGAAACTTTCACCCAATCACTGCATAACTTGAAAAAAACCCAACATATTTTACTTTTTTCCCATCCACTCATTCTACACTATGTACCTCATCCTTCAACAACTTACAGATCATCCCCTACTGCCATTCAACCCAAACAAATAGAGGTGCAGGAGAAATCATCAATATAGTCACAATACATGTCTTGTACATATTGATATATGCCACACGTCCCTTGTTATTTAGGAGGTTATCATTCAGATTTTCTTTTTACTTTGCAGTTAGGGACTTGTGGTAGAGGAAACTTGATGGACAAAACAAAACCAAAAGTCACAAAATGCAACAAACAAAACAAGAAATGGATGGGCATCTTCTGAAATACATTGAGACATGCATGTACATAAACACACACACACACACTGGCACTGAAAACTCACACTGGACGTGTCACAATGCTCACATACACACACAGGTGCACATGAGTGTACACATACAGGTGCACACACGTGTGTACACACTAACACTTACCATCACAGAGCAAATGCACACTGTAAGCACAATCCCTCACACACACTGTCACACCATGTAACACACACTCACATCAAACACACACATTGCATGCACACCCTCTCACATGACATGCACACCCTCACACCACATTCTCCCTTACACTGCACATATATTCAAAAAGAGGACTGCACTGTCTCTGAGCAACACTATAAATCAGAATAAAATGACATTTAATAAAGAAACACATTTATGCTGAACACGGCCATTGAAGAACCATGAAGTGCAGGAGTCTGAGATGCAGCACTTAACCATTTTGCTACAATGATGTCATTGTTTGGATTCTCACACGTTTCATACCTAGACTTTTATCATTGAACATATTAATTTATATGCTAAGTATGAAATGTATGCCAGTGAAGTAGAAAGCCATTGTGGCGTAGTGGTTCAAGGCTGTATGTTTTTTATTTTTTTATTTAACTAATTTAAAAAAAACAATGCAACGGGAAGTGGCAAGGATTTGTTGCAGTGCAGCCCTGTGATCTTATTTGTCATGAGGGCGTTTAGATGTGGCTGCAATGTCAGCCATGTCCAAACATACCTTGTGCCAAAATAAGAGCGTTGGAATGGATTTTGTGCCAAAAAGGGTGCTCCAAAATGGGTTTTGCACCGGAATGGCATGTGGCAAAAAGACTGTGCCCTAAAGGGGTGTACCGCTTGGAGCAGGCTGCGTAACCAAAGTGTGTGGTGGGTGGCAAAAGATTTAGACTCACTGCGCATTGGCGAAAAAGATTGGGCCTCATTACGAGGCTGGCGGTACAGGCCCGGCTGCTGCCAGTATTATTTTTACAGCAGCCTGAAATGGGCAATTACTGGGTCATTAGAGCCTTGCCGGACCCGGCATTTGCCAATTCCTGGGCGCCGGAAAACATTTCCCATAGGGCTCAATGAAAATGGGAAAGCCGGATGCACCGGCACCGTTTGCTCGCGGGTGCTGTTACAGCTGCCAGGCAAGACCTGGTGGCCGCAATGGCACCCGCAAGCAGAACTCGTAGTTTGCTGGTGCGGAAACTACGGTACCGGCATGCTTACCAGTAACGTAGTTAGTGAACCAGCACACTTGAGGCCCATTGTGAGTTCTCTCAAAGCCTGCAATCCAAAGACCATGGCTAGCAGACTGGTAACGTTTTAAAATGGACATTGGGGACAGTCCAAGGCTGTGCCCACTGACCATGTCCAAAGATCATGCTAGTGGTCTGAAAGCATTCTAAAAATCTATGGACTAACACACCTATCTAAATTCAAGGAAAACACTTTAGTTGCAGGGAAGTTAAGATGAGCAATATATTGTAACAAAACCTTTGAAATTCAAGGGAAAACGTTTAGTTGCAGGGACGTTAAGGTAAGAACTTAAATCAACAGAACCCTGAATTACAACCAAATCCACCATAACGTTGCACCCCCTGTTGTGCAGCCTATGACCACAATGATCATATCACATCACTGAGTACATCACTAATTGCATGTTGTATGAGAAAACTGATGGCATTACAAATCACATCACCGATGCCATCACTGGTGACAACACTAATTACATTGTACATAACTGATTACATCAACAATGGAATTAGACATATTGTGTAGAAGTTAACTCATGAACACTTTGATAACCTTAATAACAATTTAGGCAATGGACTTGGCCATGACAAAGGCTCGGGTCACTGGCCAGCACCAAAGGTCATAGCTAGTGGTTGGTTAGTGTTCAGAAATACCAATGTACATGGTTAAAAGCCATGCCTAGTAGCCCAACACTGTTTTAAAATATACAGTGGGCAACATTGAAAGCTTTAATCAGTGGCCCTGGCTAAAGGCCATAGCTAGTACCCATTAATTTGTTAGAATATACAGTCAGCACAGCCAAAGGCTGTGGCCACTGGCTAGTATTGTGTTGAAGACCATGGCTAGTGGGTGATTAGTGTATATAATATACAGTGGGCATCGCTGAAGGTCATAGCTAGTGGCTGGTTAGTGTTGTATAATACACAGTGGGCACGGCGAAGGACAGCACTTATTGCATTTTATTGTTTTAAATATACAGTGGACATGGCCAAACCATGTACAAACTGTTCACTGTCAAAGGCCATGGCTAGTGGCCCATGTATATGTTAGACTATATAGTGGGCATATTTAGTGCGCAGGGGTGACGGTTGTGACCACTGTCCATAACTGAAGGCCATCACTAGTACCCATTCATGAGTTAAAATATATTTGGCCATGAACACTGACCATGGCTGAACATCATGCTTAGTGCCAATTACTGTTGTAATACAATTAGTGATGTCATCATTGTGGGCATACGCTGTGCAACAGGAGTTGCTGAATTTCAGGGGTTTTGTTGCGTTAATTGCTCACATATGTAATGTTTACGAATAGAAACTTATTAAAGTGTTACAGTAACTGTGTACAAAGAGTATACTCAATATATCTTAAAACAAACTTTTACAACACAACTGCCCACATACATATGCACATATTTTTTGTACCAAAAATATTTGTATAGCATCGTCTACAGAGGTGGTTTAGCCACAAAATGGCTGCAGCAGTGTCAATAGAAGGCCCAAAGTTTCTTTTGATGCGGCTCTGCGCCTCTTTCTACCAGCCAATAACATTTCGAGCTATGATGTGTAGCCGCGTCAACATACGAGCCAATGGCACACCGAGATGCATTGACGCGACTAACCCCATGGCATCCCGGGACATCTGTGCATGCAAAATCCCATGTTATGTACTTGCATCAACAAATTAGCCAATGGCAAAACGAAATGTATTGACGCGACTACACTCACGACGTCGCACAAATTCCGTGTGTACAAAATCAACCAAAAGCACGTTGAATTACATCAACACAGCTATGCATCCATGTCAGTCATGTTACAGGCGATGTGGCTTTGCGCCTATGTGTCTGTGTTAGCCGTGCACATAGACCATCCAATCGAATGCTCATATTCATTGACACGGCTACAAGCATGCTGTATTACGGCATCCACACGTACAATACCGTCCAACCAGCGGGTGCAACAGTCTGTATCCGTGAATAATCCCCACACCCATATAAAAATAAGTTTACATTTATCATTGCTTTCTTTACTTGCTAGTGAAAGGGTTTCTGAGTAACTGGTAGCACTTTTGGGACCTTAACCCTTCAATTCTTCATCCGTTTTATACAGGTTTCCCCTAATCCTATTTTCCTTTCTCTTGTGATTTGTTCAGTTTATATATTTCATTTTTCTTTTTACTTTTTCATTTTTAGAGTCATTGGGACTCATTACGAGTTTTCCGCTCCAGAAAAAAAGGTTGCAGGTAAGCTCCACAACACCCTTGTTTCCGGACTGGAAACTATGAGTTTGCCTGCCAGTGCCACTGTGCCCGACAAGTCTGACCCTGCCGGGCACAGCAACAATGGTAGGCAGACTCTTCACGAAAGCACCAGTACTGTTAGCAACAGTGCTGGCACTTTTGAGTCCCCAATCCCATGGAATCCTCTCAGACTGCATGGAAATGGGCACTAACATTTTACAGGCAACTGACTTCCTGGGCCGCCGGACTTGCAATGTCCCAGTGGCACCGGGAAGTTAGGCTCTGGTAAAATGTTACCAGTCCGGCATTAACCCAGCAGAAGCACCAGCAGGGTTAGTGCCGGAACTAGTAATGAGGCCCATTGTCTTTTGTGTGGTGTCAATTTTATCATTTTACATATTTCTCCCTGGTTGTACATATCACCATGTACAAACATGAGAGTAGCAGCAGTGATGATGACGTTATTGTTTGGGTTCTCAATCCATCACCACAGAGGAAGAAGGTACCTGTAATGAAAACCATTGCAGAAAGTTTGCGCATCTGTCAAGTCAAAACACACTGTTCCCGAAAAGAGGCAGATCAGGTGCTTTGCAAAGCCTGCATCAAAACTCTACCCCGTGGACCTTCCAATGTTCCTTCTCAAACCCTGGAAACATCTGTTATGATTAACAGTGCAAGTCCACTGGGATGATGTTGATGATGAGTATCAAAAAGCACACAAACATCATAAAAGACAAATGCATGGGCCCCATTCCTTGCATTGGCATACATCAGCACCACCTGCAGCACTTTGATCTACCAGTGCAACAACATCATCAACTGGAAATGAAGCCTCAACTTCAACAGTGGTGTCAGCTGCACCGACTCTTGTTTTACCGACTCCTGATCTCTCCATGATGCACATCATGTGTAAAAAATGCCTCAAATTGGTAGTCAAGGGAGATGCCACAATTGAGCAATGGAAGAAAAAAAAAAAAATCGCTGAACATCAGATTACCTGTCATGCTTAGTTTTTTTTTTTTTAAGTGCCACATTTATTCCCCCTTTTTTCAATTTTTTTAAAAAAAACAAATCTATGTTTTTTTTATTTTTTCATTCCCTTTGTTATGTCTCATTCTTATGTGCTTTCCGTCCCTATTCCACCCCCATCTTTCGATCCCAAAAATGGCCCTTTTAAAGGCTATCATTTAAGTTATAAATAGAGATACAATTTTACAGAACTGCAATAATATATTACAATGTCTATTGTAATGTATTTAATGCAGTTGCAGTAATCAAAATCTCCCAATTATTTGTTTGTAGCCGCGGTTACACAGTTAACAGGTGAAAGGGTTTAGCCACGAATTAAAGCATCCCGGTTGTTGATCGTTTTAGCCGTGTAAGCAAAATCCTTTAATTCATTGGCGGATGATGAAGCCGCAGCTACAACAAATAATATTTTTTTAAAATATACTGTGTCTGAACATATCTGCATTATAGATGTATATATCATATCAATCAAATAATTTACCAAATGCCGTTATTCATGTTCTCTTCCTTCTTCCATATTGCTAACTCTGAAATAAAATTAAAAGTAGTTTATAAGAAAATAAAAACAAAATAATTTATGGTTTTTTTTCTCCATAATGGTACCAAGTGAATACTGATTGTATTCCCAGTTCATAACCATTACCAGGCTGTATTCATTTATCATACTATAGAGGAAAAATACTTCTCGTTGGAGAGAATAAAACCGCCTTTCAATTATTTTAACTATTTAACAATAATTATACATGCATTTACAAATTGCACACTATCTCACTTTCTACAAGCATATGTATATAATAATATGTAAAATAAAACATGTATATAATTTTATAAAATGAACATTGTAACAAAAAAAACACCCTTCAGAAAATAACACTTTCATAAACTAAGAGCTGCTACAGTGCAGTATAGGAAATAAAATGCAGTATTATCACGTCAACTATACTAACCATTGAGGTAACTATGAACTAGGTTTTGAATCAGCAAAATTCTACAAGGATTTGCCTACAACATCAAATGTTTGTACACCAATAAAGCCATTTCACTACAATGAAGATATGTTAAAATATTGTACAAACATTATTTAATATTACATGACAAATTCAGAGATTAATTTATGCAACCTTAACCAAGAAACCAAGATATAGAACCTAACTATGTCTTCAGTTTTACAAATAATTCAGTGAAGACATGCCAACATGGTAACATTATTTTGAGTATTAATCATTTTAAAGTATAGCCATGCCTATATTTCAGATAATAGGTAGACAATAACAACTTTAGTATGCAAATATATTAACACATATCAAAATCTACACTAATACCCTAACAAATGTAATTTCCATATTTCTTACTAAATTGGTGTGTGTCATTTGTTTGGCCACCTGCACACATGAGAAGTAGATAATGGGATTTGATAATGTAGACATCATATTTACATTTCATTTCAAATAATTGTTATTTAAACTTCTATTGTCACTGATCGTTGTACGCTGCGTGCAATACTTGGTTTTGCTATATGAATATGCAGTCTAAATTTTACAAATTTTATCTACATTGCCATTTGATCATTTCTTTCACAGTTTGGTGAGAGCCCTTTTTTGGTCACCTGTATACCTAAGAAGCTAAAGAGAATTTTCTTAAACCTACCATACAAAATAGAAACACATGCCGTTTAATGACTTGATAAATTAGACAACTTTTCTAAAAACTTCACACTACATACAGAAGTTATTTAAAAATGTAACAAACAAACCAAGGTTGGAATGGTGGTTAACGGCCTGGCAGCCCAAGTTATCAGCCCAAGCAAAGCGAGGGTGGAAAAGGAGGTCTCCGGTCCATTAGCCCCCCCATTCCAGCCCCTATAATGGGGCAGGAAGGCTATTAGCACCCTAGGTGTCAAAGTGGGAACCTGGGGTGCTAAAAAAATAATTCTTCTTCCTACCCAGTGTAGGAAGGAAAATCCTTTTCCAAGATGACCACCATGGAAAGGGAAGGTGGTGTCCCGTACAGGGCCCCGCTTCACTTTCCATGGCAGCCTGCAGAAGGCGAAAAGAGAACCTTATGACCATATTAAGACAAGCACATTTTTCTTCCCTTTCAAACCTATCCCAATTTCAAATAACTTTACCACAAAGCCAGTCCCAGGTGGACATGGCCACTTTAACCCCATGTGTTGTCCCTCGTGGTCATGGCCAGTAGCCTGATTGTCAGGATCATGACCTTATTCAATGACCCGGACAATCTGGCCACTGCCCATGGCCACAGGCTACACCTCAGTTACCAAAGTTATATCACTATTATTTGTACCTACATTATGACACTTGTCACAAAAAAAAATCCATTCAGACTTTACAAAAACATTTATATCTAGACCTATAATCTTTTTGCAAACCTTTGTGTAGATTTGTCAAATGGCACCACATTTATAAGCCTTTACAATATTTTGGGACCCCCCCTCTGATTTTGCCCCCTCTTGACAAAATCCCATCAAACTTTGCAAAAACATTTATATCTAGATTTATTATCAGTTTTCCAAAATAATTGAAGATATGTCAAATTGCACCTCATTTATAAACCTTTACATTGTTTTGGTATCCCTCTCTAAATCCCCCCCCTTGACAAAATCCCACCAAATTTCGCAAAAACATTTATATCTAGGTCTATTATCAGTTTGCCAAAATAAGTGAAGATTTGTCAAATTGCACCTCATTTATAAGCCTATACATTGTTTTGGGACCCCCCCTCTAATTTTGCCCCCTTTTGACAGAATCCCACCAATCTTTTAAATTGCAAAATTTCATACAGTTTCATCAAGTGGCGTGAAAGTTATAAGCCATCCAACAGCTGCTTTTCACCAACCCTGTAATACTGAGGTGTCCACGAACTTCTCAGGACTGCTCGCGAACATCCAAACTGTTTGCAGACATTTGCAGTGAAAAACACCCGCTTCTTTGCTTCTTGCAGCCATATCCCATCCCATCCTCATCACCCCTCACCTCCCCAGAGATTATTTGATAAGTTTGACAAGTGCAATGTTGTGTTTTTTAATATGTTTTTACTGCGATGTCCACGGACACCTGCCACTGTCCTCGAATTCAAGATGGCAGGCGTTTGCAAAAGTCTGATGCACTTCAAGCTTTTCACCATCCAATCAGCGGGCGCGTCCTATGTCCGCGGACACCACGTTGCCCTCTAAGCCAATCGGTGGCCTATACACTATCCACCCAATGTGTCTTTTACTTGTGCCCTGAAAAGCAGCCACAATTAGGGGGAAATAACTGCGCCAATGTGCAGGATTGCAAACTCTCTTGCCACATCATGGGCAAATAGTCATGACTTACTGCCCCATTATCATTTCTCCTTCTCACCCCCATGTCTGGCTTTCAACAATACTCTGCTTTATAAAGATAACTTAAATCCTTAAGAACTATGTTAGACAAAACGTGTGATATTGTGGCATTATTCCCCAATCTTGACTGTGAGACTACAAATACCAGAATGCTATTCAGCAAAAGGTAACAAAATGGAGTGCAAAACATTTAAGGACTGACAGTAGCATGGTTTAAAAAATAAAAGAATGCAGCTGCCATGTGTTATGATATAAGAAAGCACAAGGCATTTGGTTCTTTGGTCTTGTAAGGTAGGCTAATTTGTTAGGCAACAACGCCTTAGGGAGCTGACCCCTTCATCGCTTTGAAGCTAAGCATTGTTGGTCCCAGTCACTGCATGGATGGGAAACCCACTGTAGCTGTATATATATATATATATATATATATATATATATATATATATATATATATATATATATATATATATATATATAAAACAAACTTTGTTAAAGGGAAGTTATGGTTAAGTTGTGCTACTAAAAACCTAAGAAATTCAGTGAAAAAATGTTGTTAAATGGACGTTATGGTTTTAAGTAAACCCAAAAAATTCTAGAAATTCGCCATTTATGGTAATCTAAGCAACCATAACTCGCGTCACTACCATACACTGCTAAGACTAATACCCATGACATCAAAGATGACAGCAAAAATTAATTTACATATGCATTTAGTTTTTATGTGCAGTTTCTACAAGGGATTGTTTTTATAATGTTAGCATAAAAAAGTCAAAAATGAATTGGAAGAACTATCTCTTTCCAAATAGCTCATTAGGTGATGCATTGCTTTAAACATCATTGTGTTACTGATTTCTTTCCAGTACATGAATGAACTTGTATAGAAATGTAGGTATTCTCTGCAGCATGCGCCATATAGCTGCAATATTCAATACCTTACTATGTTGGATAGTTAAATGATGAATACTTTTATTTTGCATTTTGTGCACTGTGACACATATCCTAAGTACCTAACAATGTCTTCTTTACTGCATAATTGTAGTTGTACACATAAAATATAAAAAGAACACAATGCATACAAATATGAGTATGTACAAGGAAAGGAAAGTAACCAAAAAACAGCAGCATTAACAGAAAGTGTTCATAACATGCCCATTTAAGTTTATGCACATACATGATTGCTGTATCTCAAAGCTGCTTATTCCCTTATGTTTATGTGTTGTATAATGTGAGTGAATTCTAAGGAAAGTAATGTAAGTACATAAAAGAAGAGTAAGGTATAGAAACATAGTATCTTTTGCATTTTTACTTCCTGACTCTTACTGAAAAAAACATGTGGCCTAGATATGGGGTAATGAGATATGTAATATTATCAGTGATGTCATGAATGACATTTGTGATGTCACATTTGATGTCATGAGTATTAGTCTTAGCAGTGCATGGTGGTGGCACGAGTTATGGTTGCTTAGCGTACCATAACTGGTGATTTTTTGTCACCGAATATAGGTATATATCATGAATTTGATCGATTTTTAGTAGGATTCCCTTAGTTTATATACATGTACCATCCATGTACCATACCCTGTCCTACGCTAGTGGTTCTGATGTCCGCGGACAGTGTGCATGTCCGCAGACGGACACGGTCAACATCAACACTATCCAAAAACTCAGGGGGTATCTTACATTGATCTATCATGCAATAAAAACGCTGAACATATTCAAAGAGCAGCATATGAATTAATTACTTAAAAAAATAAATAAGAAGTGCAAACTGTATATGGGGTGCATGTGGTGTGAATGCCCCTCAAAGGAGAGTTGATTGTCGGAAGCAGCCGTTTGTAGACTGAAAGTGTGCTCACGGTGCGGCTTCACAATCCTTTACACGCATGCTGAGAGGTCCTTTGCTCTAATCCCTATGCTGCGAGCCCAGAGTGTTGTGTTTTATGTCTCCACATCTCTGCACCTTGGTCAACGTCTTGGCTAAGGGACCCACATGGAAAGTGAGCAAGCAACATGAAAGTAGCAGCAGCGGCAGTAGGCTTTCTCATACAAGGTGAGATATCTGATGAATCCTGGGACTGGAGTGAAGAGATTACTTAAGCAGCCTGCCTGCTGGCAGGGCTCCGAGCTTGGTGCTCCAAGCTTTGAGGGTAAGAGTCCCGGCCCCAGCAAAGCTTGCTGGCAGCTTCATCTTCCTTTGTCTCGTCTGCTCGCCGTCACCTCCGTGGGTGTTAAGGAGGTGAAGCGGCGAGGCATTGAAGTACTTGGCTTTCTATGGGTCGCCTAGGTCGGTGGACTGCTTTGCCTCTTTTCTGCACTGGTTTTGTTCAGCCGCCCTCATAAACACATATTGAGGGTAA
This sequence comes from Ambystoma mexicanum, assembly GCF_040938575.1. Classification (NCBI taxonomy): domain Eukaryota; kingdom Metazoa; phylum Chordata; class Amphibia; order Caudata; family Ambystomatidae; genus Ambystoma; species Ambystoma mexicanum. Next base: position 428,019,553 of record NC_090941.1, on the reverse strand, counting down.
ATTCGACATCAGCAAAGTGTATTGCCATCCTTTTCTTTTTTTTACTTTGAATCCGCAGTGGTCGCTTGGACACTGTAGGAGTGGGTGGCATTACTCCCAAAGGGATGTCTGATCACGCTAATCATCCTACTGGTTTAGCATGACCGCTGGGTATATACCCTTTGAGTGCTAGTATTATAAGCTGCAGGTTTAAATAATTACATCGTTTGCAAGTGTACTGAGCGGAACTGTTTGAACTTGCAAATCATCCTACTGCCTTAGCGTGCCTTAGCGTGACTGCCGGGAATAACCCTTTGAGTGCTAATATCATAAGCAGCAGGCTTAAACAACCAAAGCAATTGTGAGTATTCAAGTTACTACGGTTGGGGCTGTGGAATTTTCCTTTGAGCAATTGCAACTTTTAATGAGAGCCGTCACTCCAGTCGGATGGTTTAGCGTTTAATAGAATCTTACAAAAAAGGCATTACTCACAGAATATAACGCAATCTAGCGGAATACAGGGTAAATAGTGGAAAGATACACCCCTTACATGTCAGCGAATTGCGTAGCGTACACATTGAAGTCGGGTATGCTGAACCAGCTGAAAGTGACTAGCACGTCAGTCGTGCCTAAATTAACACCGGCGAAACCAACTCCCAACATTGCACTTAAAAGGAAAATGACTGGAGCCGATTGTTTATTATCAGACAAAAAGATCTGTGCCAGAGACTTAAGAGAGTTCTGTAAACCATGTATAAATATCTGCGGAAATACAGAAATGTCTGAAGTCCAGATACTGACCCCTCTGAGTAAACCCATAGTTGTGCCAGACGCTGAATGCCAAGCAGATGTATGCATGAACGATGACAACCTGGCTCCAGAAATAATCACAATTGGGTTGAGTAACAAAAGTCTGAGTCATGACCACATCTCACTTACTGAAGACATCTCAATTATTGCCTCCTCCTTGCAAATTGATATAGAGGCTAACAGTTGGTACCGTTTCCCAAGGCTCTTTGGGAAGTCACAATCTGAAGGATCTACTCCAGGGATGACAAGTAATGAAGAGTGACTAACCCCTAAAAGATCATTGAGAGACATAGTGCCTCTACAATCCCAGGCAGACTTACTGGGAATCACGCTTAATGCAATGAACATGAACATAGTGTCACTCATAAAACTATTTGATACCCTTGATGTAAAAATCACTAAACAGAACTTGCAGATTGACCAAATAGTATTATGGATGCAAGAAATTGGGAAAGGGATCAAATGTGACAAATGTGGTGATGTTCATGTGCAGCATGGGAATAATGGAAAGATATCTAACTGTGAGGCCATTGAATTTTACAAGGGGGGTGTATGTGAGAGTGTGATTCCAATGACATCTGCGGTTATAAGGGATCCTGTAAGACTGCCAGTTGCCTGCAGCTCACAGCATTTAGGAAATATTGAAGTTGTGAACCCAGGACAGGGGGAGCTGCCTTGTTTGATCCCAGATGCCTCTTATGGAATTGAAAAACGGCCAGCTGTTTTTGGTGTTTCTTCTTTGGGAGGCATTGTTAAAGAGCCGTCCTTGCTCAATAATGAAGTTTCAATACCGGCTCAAACCTATAAATTATTCGATAATGCTTGTATGAAAATCAATGATAACAGCCCTCCAAAGAAGAAAAGCAAAAATCAGAAGGTTACATTGAATCGGGCCAGGGGAGGAATCAAGCAATTTGTGCGTACAATCGTTTTAAAGTTGAGATTAAATACAGCGATGCGAGTAGCTGTCTCACAACGAAAACCGAACACACAACAGACGAGTCAGAGTATTGCCTCAAGATTAACAACAACAGTGAGCGAATACTCTCCTCTGACTGATTTGTCTGCCTCTTCAATCGCAGCCACCAAAGGTCCCTCAGTCGCGGAGCCAAGTGAAGATAAAGAGGGAGGTGAAACACAACCACTGAAACAAAAAGTGGTTTTGCCCCCTCTAGTTTCTGACGTTGCAGCATCAACACAACCACGGATCCAAAAAGTGGTAATGCCCTCTCAAGTTTCTGATGCTGTAGCCTCAACACATGCTTTAATTCTCGATGACCTTAAAGCTCAAATAGACAAATCCATTGAAAAATATGTATTGTTGCAAAAAACAATTACATCAAGTTTGGGAAGGTAACAAAAAAAAATCAACAACATTTCTAGATACACACAGGTGGCCCCCCATCAGAAAACCTACTCATACGCCAGGATTGGATAATTCTATACAGATGAGTAATGAAGTACTGGGTAAAGATCTCGACCTTCATGCATATTATAATCATGAAGTTAGAAACCTCTCCTTAGACAGAAGAGGGGCTCCAACTGTCTCAGCAGACATAATCTAAGAGACACAAACCCCGGGTGATGTACATGTCACTCCCTTGCCGATAGCCCAAATGACCAGAAAAAAAAGTACGATGGCCATCGACTCTGCTCCTGGGGTCCCTGGTAATGGGAAGGTGGGGCTGGATGTAGATATTCGTATCCAGATTGCTATTGCCATTGAACATTGCAAATAAATCAGGAACAACAAGAAAAAACGCCTGTGAATAGATCACATAAAATTAGTAAAATGTTTCATTTCAACGCAGTGGAGAAAATTGAGAATGGAGCACATGAGAGTGAATGCATGGTGGAAAAGGATAATGGTGGTTTAGTACATGGTTGGGTATCCGAGTCAGCTAATGATGATGTTCATAAGTGGAAAAAAACATAGGCTCATTCTAAAATGTCGTGCTGCTCCCTTTAAACCATCTGTGTTGAATAGGGCTAGTATCCTGGCAATATGTGAAGAAATTGAGGGATTGTATAAAATTGGTTCCTTGGATTTCGAACAGATTGAATTTCTAATTGATGAGAATCCGTCAATTGTACGATTGTGGTTGCAGTCTAATCTTGTGAGGAATGCTCTATGGCCAGCACGCATGGAGTTATTTGAGGTGGGTTTCCTCTTGGCACTTGACCCAACTCCATGTGATTCCAAAGATGAACAATGCTTGTAAAATAGTTCCCTTGTTAACAACACCGGAAAAGCCCGATCTAATGAAACAAAGTTCCCATCACGGAGACAGGACCAATTTCCTAAAAATAAGTTTCAGCGAAAAGAGTAGACAGCACGATCATAACCACTCCAGGAGTTAGGTCAAAATGTCATATCAGTTGCCATTTGGAATGCACACGGTTCGTCACATTTGTTTGGACCCAATGCTGACTCTTTAGGGGTGTATGACATAGTTTTACTACAGATAACATGGCTCATCGAGGCACCCATTTGGGAGAACCATTCGATAGTGTTACATGCAGCTAAATCTGCAGCTTGTGGTCAGCCTTCTGTGGGCTGACTGGTTGCGATTAAAAAACATAAAAAATTGACCATCTCCCTATGGGATACCCTGAATTTGTATCTGTTGATGATAAGAGTGACATGCCCTGGTGGTTTCATAGCCATAATAAACGTCTACTATAATCCTGCCGGGATCAAATATAGAACGTTTCTGTCCGATTTTGAAGATCTGTTAAATATCATAGCGTTGGCGCCTGATATTACAATGACTATAATTGCGGGTGACTTGAATATGCATGTGTTAACAAAAAAAAATGACAGTGAAAGTATAACCATCAAGAAATGGCAAACTATAATGGAGGAGAGAAACTATGTAATGTGCAATGGTTCTCTCCCAGGAGATATCCCAGCCCAATGTACCTGGCATTGATCTAAGAGTGTTTCCATTAGCGACTATATTTACATCAATCAGAACACCTTTAATAAGGCAATGAAATTCTCTGTAGAGAAACAGAATAACAGCGATCATGAATTGCTTGTGTTACATTGGCTAGAACAACAGACTATGAGTGATAATAACAAGTGCACATATCAACAACCATTGATAGTGAATAATGAGTGAACTAGATTCAATTGGAATAGAGATGCTCTAAAATCACTTGAGAACAATATAATGGCATCCTCCTCACATGCATATACAAGTCATCTTCACTTGTATCAAGCTTGTAACAAAGCTCCTGCATCTACAAGGTTCAATTCAAGACATGAATTTAGCCCCGAGGGACAGGAGATGGAAATCTGGCTTAGAACAACAAAAAGAATAATTCTTGAATCCCAAGTACTGAATAAAAAAGAGGCTATGAAAGCTGGCCAAAATAAGTACAGAAACTGGCAACGTGGCCACCAGGCTCACTTATATCAAAGAGATGGTGAAATTATGCTCGAGACCTTAAATCGGCCCAGATATGGACCCTAATAAACTTGGCAAACCAAATGGCCCAAAAACCGGTGCAAATTAATTGAGTTAATGAGACTGTGTGCAGTCATAAAGTCGAATCAATAAAGTCGAATGACAAAAATGTTGAAAATAAAATGTCGACATTTTTTTTCTTCGAATTTTGTTTTTTTTATTTATGTCTTTTTTGGGTCCCGCGAGTAAAAAAAAAGGGATACAAAAAAAAGAAGGGGGGGTGGAGGGAAATTCTTTTTTCGACATTTGTTTTTGACTTTATGACTTTCGACTTTTTTACATTCGACTTTATGACTATAAACCAATGAGACACAATAGGTTGAGCATTTTTCACAATTATACACCCTCCCAGTTACTGTTGGAGGTTAGACTATCGCTGAGCCTTCCAACTATAGTGGTCTGTATGTTACCGAACAGGAGATTTTGGAATGTATTGGTAAATTAAGTAACTCTCATGCTCCGGGCCCAGATGGTCTCAATAACTTCATGTTTAAGAAACATCCTTTACATTGGGCGAGCATCTTGCACAAAATTTTTGAGCAGGTAATCCAAACCAATGTGGTCCCCTCTAGTTGGCGGTGCTCAGTGATAGTACCGATACTTAAGAAGGGAGATTGTGCAAATGCAGCCAATTATCATCCAATCGCGCTGCTCGATGTCCCGGGCAAAATATTCACAAGATTTGTCTTGAAAGACTTCACAAGATGGTGCATTGAATATCAGCAGCAAAACCTGTTTCAAACTGGTTTTATCTCGGGCCTGGGTACCTCTGTGAACCTGTTGACATTGACCTCAATCATTTTACATCATGAGAATATCAAGCAGCCTCTTTATCTGGTCTTTGTTGACCTTGAAGCGGCCTTCGATTCGGTCTCTAGACATATTCTGGCTCGAAAATTGCTCCTCAATGGTTGTCCATCATACCTTATTTCTTTAATACAGATTTACATCACGGAAAAACCATTAGAGTAAGACGGACAATTGTCTGGCTCAATTGAATCCTTTTGAGGGTTGAGACAGGGCTGCACGCTGGCAGCAGCTTTCCTTACATTTATATCTCAGACGTGGGTGAAGCATTTCAGGAAGTCATCACTGATGTTCCAAAAATGAACAACCAACCAATAATAGCATTACTTTATGCTGACACCAAAAGGCCTTCCGAGGCAGTTAAATGCCCTTGAATGCTACACTCAAGCCAATCTTCTTACTATAAATCTACAGAAAATTAAAGTGACGTTGTGTAACACCCCGCGTAAAAAAAGAGGAAAAAAAAAAGTTGCTGGGAGGAATGACATTAGAATGTGTTCAACAATACACTTATTTAGGGTAATATCAAGTCAAAATGACACAAAGATGTATAGAAAGAACCTTAAAACTACAAATGTGGCTTTAACCACTTATGTTTCAATCTTTGGAACACAAGAGAAGTTCAAGTGAGATGTCTAAAAATCAAAGCATCCGATAATGTCTATCGCTTTTGTAACCAACCAGACCACAAGGAGACATTAAGTCATCTCATGGTTGAATGATTAGCCTTGGTCACCTTACGATGTAAATATTTTGAGACCGTTTTGAAGGATCACTGCGAGGTATCATCAGAGCATTTATGGCGCATGATTCATGCAGGACACATAATGCATGTATGAATCAACACGATCAATTTCTTGAAAGAACTACAATTAAAGATGCTATTTTTTAAGCCAAGTTTTCACCAAGTTGGAAAAATGTTTAAGAACGGACAATAGAGAATGTTGACAAAAGCGCGTAGACCTTGATTATGATTAATATTCATTATGGATTCTCTTTTATTTTTCTATCTTTATTTAATTGTTCTACTATTGTGAATGATTGATAATTTAGTTTTAGTTTAAATTGTTTCTCAGGATGAGTTGCGTTTTCTCTCCTTTTTAAATGATTTTTCTTTAAATTTAAATTTTGCAAATTGGATATAGATCATGTGTATATTGTAGAGTTGCTCTAGATCAGCTATATCAATTAAAAACAAGTATATGTAAGACACCAACAGTCCAATTACATAGCATATGAAACAAAATGGAAATTACAAAAAAAAATAACAAGCCTCCAGCAGAATTTCCTCACAGAAACTGCACAGCAAATATCAACAGCACACCTACAAAGCAGTAACAGGAAAACTAAAAAACAAACTGTTAAGTATGTTAATTCCTATATTTATAAACTTTCTGTAGTAGGATACACTGAAAAATAATTTTCTTTTTTTTTTACACAGAAATGTCTAGTACTTTGGAATGGCTAGAAGAACATTTTCCTCAGGATGAAACTAGTGAAAACAGTGATACTAATGGTAGACACTACACTTCTCTAAATAAGGCAATTAATAAACATTATGTTATGTATACTTAACACATTTCTTTTTTAACAGACCATACAGACAACAAGAATAATACTGAAAAAGACACTTTGGAAAATCATCTGCAGCGTTTAGAGCAAAAAAATTGATCAATTAATGACCAATTTCATTATTTTGAAAAACTTTGTAGAGAACCATATCATGGAAAAAATTAAATATCACTGTCCCACATGTACCTGTACCCCTTTCTCCATGTCCCAGCCAACCATCCCCAAAAAATCCCCATCACGAAAAGCGTTATGATGAGACTTCAATCTCTTCCTCCCCTACCATCCAACATGTACAAACCCCTAATTCCCCTGCATTTGTATCAATTTCTGCATCCCCCTCCATTTCATGATTTTTAAATTGTTATACAATAATAAAATATTATGTATGCTGTTACTATATTCCTCTGTGTGTTTTTTTTAAAGGCCGTTAGGGTGTCCGCGGACACCGCGTCTTTCCGGGATGTCCGCAATTAACCAAAATGGAGTTGTCCTAAGGACACCATACCTGTCTGCACTGTTCGCAATCAATATGGAGGTGTCCGCAGGACACACAATCCGTCTGCATGTCCGCAATTATTCAAAATAAGGTGTCCTAAGAACAACCCTCTGTTTGCATTGTCCGCAACCAGAATGAATATGTCCGTAGAACACATATCCTGTCCGCAAAGATATGACGCACATTTAATTAGTTCGGGGACTTGAACACTGTCCGTAGAATACCATCGGATCCTACAAACATCGCGCCTGTCTAAGTGTCTACCAGATGTGTTTTGCACTTTTAATTAGTTTGGGCACCTTTACACTGTCCATAGAACACCTGCATGCATGCAGACAACCGACCCTGCGCATTTGGTGTCCTACGGACATCTGTCCCGTTCGCAAACGTGTATGCGACTTCATCATGTGACCGCAGCGTGGGTCCTTGTTCGCGGACATAGTCCGGGCCCCTGGACACCAAAAAAGTCTTTTTTTTATACAACCCAAGATATCTTCCTGTGATTCTTCATCCTTGCACATGTCCTAGGCCATGTCCTTAGCTATCTGCATACTTTTTGGAACTTTTTGAGCCATTTTTGGTGTTTGAAGTGTTAGAGGACAGCGCGGGGGTCTGTGAAGCACGCACCAGCACCCCTATAAAAAGTCACATCCCAGAGCCGCTCCTCATTCTGCTTTTGGATTTCCAAGACAGAGCATTTACAACAGGACAATTGGTGCAGGTTGCTGTTCTGGTCCTGCTGTTCTTGGTTCCTGGTTCCTAATAAATTTGCAGATGGCATCCCAAGTTGCTTCTGCTGCTACTGCCTCAGCTTCAGCACCGCCCCCAACCCCTCCACCACCACCACTTTCCCAAGGGTCTGATGAGGGGAACACGTGTGAGGATGCAGAGGAGCATGAAGAGGATGATGAGGATGAGGTAGTGGAAGTCCCTAATACTAGCACTCACCGTGAATCTTGGGTGTGGAGGTTGTTTGCAACTCTTGATGGAGTACCGAAAGCTCATGCAAACAAGATGCAGTGCACTGAGTGCCAGTTTGTGCTCAGTCGTGGCAAACCAGGTTTGTGCAGCTATGGTACTACCCCAATGAAGCGACACCTAAGGTCGTTCCACAGTGGGGCTATTCGTAGGGTTGTACCTTGCGATAAACGTAGTAGGTTGAGTTCCTCTGAAGCATCCTCCATTTCTGCTCCTGCCACCACAAGAGACACTCCTGTGGGGGAAGCGCATCCCTCCAGCTGCCTCGCAAGCCATACGTGATTTTGTAGACGCTTACCTTTCGAGGGTCACAGTATTGTGCATGTACTCTGTAGCAGTACTCTGCAGGGGGAGACCCTTTGAAGTGCTTTCGAGGCTGCGGTCCAGGAGCATGAGAAGGACTGCCACCTACATGATTAAGGCCCTCCCTACATTTTCCTCTCTCCACCTGCCCTTTCTTATCCCCGTGGTTGGTGCCCCTTCCTTACCCTCCCTTCCCTTCCTTTCCTTATGTCGTGTCTGAAAAACCAAAAAAAATACAAAACAAAAACAACACAAACCAAAAATAAAAAAAAGGCTCTTTTTAGAGCCGCTTTTCACAGTTCAAAAATAGAAGTGCCAATGAAATGCTGCAGGGCCCTGTGCATTTTTAGAAGTCTGTGGACAGTCTGCAGACATTTAACATTTTTGGGGTGCTGCCCTATCAAAACCATTGCACTCTTCTCCCGGAGGAAGTGGTGTCTCTGAAAAGAGCCTTTTTGTGGTGTTTTTCTGTGTTTCAAAAACTTCATATGGTCAACACCTACTGGAAAAATGATTGCTATAATTCCAAAAAGGGTTGCAATGCAATTTGTATATTTCGCAGAAAAATCTGATTCCCAACATAAGATGTACTCCATCTCTGCGAAAAATGTGTGTACTATGAAACATAATATTTTCATTGTGAAAAGAGGACATGCCAACATCTCTCAAAAAGGCACAAACAGCCTTATTTACATTGCACCTTGCTTTCTCCATTTGTGGACCAAATGAAGAACAACACAGCCACATTTGTCTCTACGCAATACGAGAAAAAATTACTCTGGAGTTTGGAAACATGTCCATGACTTTCCCAAGCCCTTCTTTCATTGCAAATTGCAAAGAGATTCCAGAGACATGTCCTAAACTGTTGCTTCCACAATTAATAATAATAATAATGTCTGGTTGATGCTGTTTCACCAAAGTAGCACAAAGAGGTACCAAATCCAGCCACTTCATTCCATTGACTCCAAGCCAGTGAACTTTCACATGAGGGAATCCAAGATGTGCAGCCACTCCACAGCGATCTGCATGCACCTCCAACCAATTTATCCATGAGTCTCCCAAAATCCAGACAATCTTCTTTCTGAAAGACACAGCGATAGCTATCAGCTCACCTCTCAGGAAAAAGACTTTCTGACAAAGTCTCTCCTTACACATCACATCCAGTAAACATTATTGACCAATCCCTTGCCCTGCTAAGTCTCATTTGCATGACTATCAGCCTCAAAATCCCAGTATGTATTATGCGATGTCCGCTGACAACCGCAGTGTCCGCAAACAAATCGTAAAACCTGAGAGTGGGGAATGAACATATTAATAATGTGCCCCACTTCCCTTTTGAGGTTGGCTCTGAAAAGAGCTTTTTTTTTGGTAAGTGCTTATATAAAACAGCTTTCATTTTTTTTTCACTCAATTTCTTCCTGATGTCTTCACATTATCCTCTGTAAAGCGCTCCTTATATTTTGAAATAACATGGCATTTCCCAATATGGATAAAGAAATGCCATCTGATTTAAAATAGTCACCATTAACATAATCAATATTGTCATTGTTACAAGACAACATTCCACTTCTCAACAAAAAAGCAGACATCCCTCTGTTCACCAAACACATTGCACCATTTTGCTGTGGACAGAAAACATTACAATTGTCCCATAGTGCCATAGGCAGTATTTGAGAAAAAATCACCTTGACATTTGGAACAACCTCCATCACTGTCTGAACCAAGTTTTCAAGACTACTCAACAAAGTAGGAGCACTAATGTATCCCAAATGGACACCATCCAAATGCAGTACCATTACATCGGACTCTTCCACATGCAGAAAGTTTTGCAAGCTCTAACCACTGCCTGCATATTCCTGCCAGGCACAGTTGACCAGTAAACCTCCACTCCTTCAAAACCAAAACTGGCAGCCTTATGTTTCAACATAGCATACCCCTCTAAACCATCTACAAATAAATCTCCAACAATCAACACCCTCTTTTTCTTCACATCTGTCATTTACACTACACACACACCCTTCCCTTCCTGCAAAGAACAACTTCAACACCTGATTGGCTAATCGCTAGAGTCGCCTTTCCATGCTGGATTTGCTGACAAACCCCAGATGTGTCACGACCTGTCCGCCAACAGCCATGGTGTCCGCAGTGCGCGTATCAATGGGGCAGCCCATCTACCCTTTCCACTTCACTTTCTGCACCATTCCCTCATTGGCTAGTGTTAAGCAGTCACACAACCATCCAGCAATCACATCTAAGAACTTTACATCTAACTCCATCATCACAGTGCACACTTTAGATGTACTGTCGATCACATTTCTGCTGTGATTGCAAAACACCTACAGAAGCAACTACTATAAAACTCTCTAGGATTTCTGCTTGCAGAGTCTTGCACATCCAAGTGCATTAACACAAACTAAAGGTATGCATATTTTCTGCACAGTACATGTACAGCTCGTGTATAAAGGCATACAAGCAGGGTAACTGACACTTCCCCTGTATAACCTGTAAAAAAAAAAAAGCTTACTGTCATTTCTCCCATCTGCTATGATCAAATGTCACTTGCAAAGCATTGTGCTCTCCAAATTTTTATTTACCCATATTACTAATTGTAATGTGCAAACTGTTATTCTCTTCATTCATTGTATTATTTGTGTAACCACTGGCACCTATGTATCCACATTTCAACCATTAAAGCAGTTCATGCATTATAGTGCATAGGGTGTACATATAATTTCCTTTCTATACATTCTGGACATTTTACATATAATCTGTCATTTGAACTTCCTATAGAAATGATTACAATAGTAATCCGAAACAACACACACAGCAGTCTAACAAAGTATCATTGCATGTTAAAAGATGGGAGAAATAACAGTATGATTGTAGGAGAAGGCAAGAAGACTTACAGGGCCTCATTATGAGAACCTGCTAAAACAGTCATTACTGGCATGGTAGTAATCGCGTGTCCGTGCACCCTTGATGCCGCTAATAGCGGCTGATTACGAGTGCATTAAAGGCCCTCCAAACCCCCTGATAGCGCCATAATGGGAACCGCTGATACCGCCTCCGCCAAGGAGCAACCCCTTAATAACGACCCAGTAATACCATCATGCAAATACCGGGCTCGTAATACCAGACCGGGAAGTAACGTCATCACGACAGAACAGGAAATGCGCCGGCAGCCATCTTAAAAAACACAATCCATTGCAATCGTCTCAACCCAGCAGTGCTACAGAGTGGAGAGCAGGGCCATACTATCCATCATGTCTAAGGCAACTCGCAAGACCACCCCCCCGCTTGCACAAGAAGCGCTTCTCCGACGAGGAGCTCAACATGCTTGCCGATACGCTGGCAGCCCATGCGGATGAGGTGTTCGCCAACAACCTGAAAAGGGAAGTTCAACCCTGAAAAAAACTAATATGGCGGTGGCACGGAAGGTGACAGTGGTTGGCACCACCCCTCGCATGGTGAAAGACTGCGAGAAGAGATGGGATGACCTATGTCTCCGGGTGCGAAACATCCTATCATCAAATAGCAGGGAGGCCATGGCTACAGACAGGGGGCCCACTCACCCATCAAATTGATGCGATGGGAGGAGACCTACAGCACCACTATAAATATGGAGTCGATTGAGGGCTTCGATGAAATGGAGATGGGTGCGGCGACATCGGGATATGGAGGTGAGTGACCTCGCAAACCCCAGTAGACCAAAACATGACGCAGTACAACATATGTGAAAGTGAACCAAGGCAATGCATGGCCCATCATACATACATATACAGATCAATGTCCAGATGGAGGCCCAAACCCTGGCACAATGAAATGCATGCTGCATGCCAATCCCATTACCAACAGACACCCAACACACAGGGATCATTCACATGTCACACATCACGCAAACCGCAATACAACAGTATGCCACCTGGTACACATCAGTACAGAATGGAGTGGCCATGGTTTATGCCAATATGCCCCCCCTGAAAGTACCCTGTGTGTCACACCTACAAGAATGCAATGCATGAAAAATGAAGTACTGTACAGCACCAAATCATGCATCTTGTATGTAACACCATCACTGATGCTGAAAGTGAAGCGCAGGACCCTGCCCCAAGGGCATCAACACACTCTAAAGGCATCCAGGGCCATATGAAAAGGCACTGGGCCTTCCACCTACGGGGCAGCACTGACAGCCAGAGTGCAACCGAGGGCACCAGTAAAACCCAGGCCAGCTGAGGAGGATAATACAGCATCCGATGAGACTGCCAATACAGAGTTGGCAACAATCGCAGAGGGAGAGGCTGATGGTACGTAGTCCGCTGCCATCAGTTCTGTAGGTGAGGCAGCAGCCACATCCCCCTTCAGCGACATGGATGTCCACGTGGAGGAATACCAGGACATGGACGACACCATCCATGTTGAATGTCCCCGTACTCCAAGCTGCCAGTCCACCCCCCAGCACTCCACACAGGGCACACCAGCATGCCCCATGCAGGTACCTGTGATTCTACCGGGGAGTCTGCATCTGTCCACCACATCAGAGGGCAGCCCTGCAATGGTCCACCCAGCCACAGCACCGTCCACCTCCACAACCCCCACTGACATGGAGGCACGCATGACCAGGGTAGAGGCCCACCAGGACCCCATGATAGAACTGGTCCACCAGTATGTGGCCAAGGGGAAACAGACACGCTGCGAAATATGTGAGGCAAATGCCACAACCCTCTACCGGATAAACAGTCCTGTTCACTAGAGAGGCCCGACTGGGGAGCCTGCCCCATTGAGCGATTCATTACATGTTCCCTGTGGTGAGTAAGTTATATTATACTTCCACCACCCAAAATCTGAGGCAGCAACACATATTTTACCTTGCTTTTTTATCAGCCCCTCGCTGATAGGTTTACAGATGCTCCAATAATACTTTTTCATTTGAACAATATATTTGTCGCTACTAATTAGCCCAGAAATGTCCAGAAAGGAAATAGTTTTGAACCAAGAAGACTTTATATTCACTTTTCTTCCCTTTTCTCTTTCACTTGGTTCTCTTGATATAGGGGCCACTTAATCGCCCTGATGAAGGCGGCTACCGTACAAAAGCACAAATCCCTCAGATGTATTGTCAAGATGGATGATATTGCCGCCGAAATGTGTGTTGTACGCAAGGGGGATGCATGAACCCACTTCAAGGTTCTGTTATTCTATATTGTTTATATAATTTCATCAGTTTTTTTGGCTAAAACCAAACATTTTACCGTTTCATACACCAGATACTTTAAAAATCTGCATATCTCCTTAAGGACTTAGTTTCTTAAAGGTCCCCAAGAGCATAGAGTTATCAATGGTTCTGACTTCCATATGTTTCCTCCACAGGTTATGATGTGTTTTTGGAAACCCCGCCCGCCCAGACAACATCCATGCTTTTAGTTTCATGATGCATTTTTGAGTAACTGATTTTCAACTTTTATGAAGTTAAGGATCATTACACATTGAATATTGTTTAAATTTTGACTTCACCAAATGTTTTGTCTACAATGTTGAATTTTGTTATATGTAAGTTCTCACAAGAGAATTTTTTTTGTCTGAATACAAACAATGTATATTCACAGCCCCTGATGTGTGTGAGTTTCTTTTTCCCTTCTGGAAAATTTCATGGGCTACGAACTTAAGGATTTATTCCGTTTGTACAAGTGTGAAAGGTTCCCCAATATAATTTATTTATAATTTATGTTTTGTTTCATTCATTGACAAAAATTGGTGTGAACCTCCGGAGTAGCAGTTCTATTTTTCCTTTGGCCACAACCATAATGGCCATCAACTCAAGTGCCATGGTCATAAGTGACAGTTTAGGGACGGTGACACAGGTCCTTAGCAGGATGCTGGACCATATGCAGCAGCAACAACCTGCACCGGCGGTGCCACATCATCCACCTCCACCTCATCAACCTCACCTGCCAGCTCGACTCCCTCAAGCCCTGTGCAGATGATGAGGCGCAGCGCAAGGCACACAGACATGCTACCCCCAGACCTGAAAAGAGGCCAGAAAAAGCCGGACCACCCACGTTGTGTGTGGGATGACAATGGGTGAGGGGGGGAGGTGGTGTTGGTGGTGTTTGGGGGGTGTTGGGGGTGTTTATTGGGGTTATGGGGTATTTGGGGGTATGGGGTGTTTGGGGGGTATGGGGCATTTTGGGGCTTTGGGGGAAGGGGGGAGGGCGTGTGAGAGGTGGAGGGATGAAACACTATATTGTTATTTTTCCTAATACACCCGTTGTGTTCAAATTCATTTCATGACTGCCCATTGTTCATTTTGTGTGTGTTTATTCAATTCATGACAGCGCACAGTGCCCAACTCCCCACACATCCTGTGTCCATGTCCACATGATCCCAGTGCCCAGTGTTGTACTAACACATAACCATCAATGTCCCTGTGGTTCAGAGGTAATCGTCAATCAGTGATTGGTGCACAGCACGTCCATCTTGTGCATCACGAACTGCCAGGGGTGCTGCTTCTCCTCCATCATCATCCTCATCATCATCCTCACCTCGTGCATGCAGGTCAATGTCAGGTGGCAGTGGTACGTTTCTCCGGATGCACATGTTGTGCAGCATGACACAGACCATGGTGATGTTTGCCACCTTCTCAGGCCCATAAAGGAGTGCTCCACCAGACCTGCTGAGGCAGCGGAATCGTACCTTCAACAGGCCAAAGGTCTGCTCAATCACAGCACGGGTACGGGTATGAACCAAATTGTACTCCTCTTCGTGCCTGCGGGTTCCGTACAGGGGTAAGTAGCCACGGCTTCAAGGGATAGCCACCATCACATGCATGGGAGCACAATGAGGTATGTGTAAGTCAATATCTAACTTGACACCTTTTCGAATCACTGCCATGGCTGCAGCTAATTTGGTATTGACATGCACATGTGCCTGGATGTATGCACACAGGTTCATTTGATACATTGTGTACTGTAATATGGTCTGCTGGTGTGGATTGCGTTGTACAGATGATGCAGGGTGTTCACTTACATGCTGATGCAGATGTACTGTGGATGCAGAACAATGTCTTGCCACCCATATTTGCGGTGTATGGTACTCTGTATGTATTCCCACTAGCGGCATTGCCACAGGTGTAATCATGTTTAGTCATCCATCGCTTGACATGCCCATGGTGGCCTGCTTGTGCGTCTGGCATGTTGTCATTGGTGTGCAGCATTGGACTTGTGTATGCCACTGATGTGTCATGTTGAGGTTGGGATGTTCAGGGCAACAGTCTATACCTGTAAGTACATTGTCCACTCACCGCCCAATCTCGCCCAGGTGGAGTATGCCCCCCCCAATCTCACCCAGGTGCAGTCTGCATCCCCCCGAATCTCGCCCAGGTGGAGTATGCACCCCCCAATCTCACCCAGGGCAGTATGCATCCCCCCAATCTCACTCAGGTGGAGTATGCATCACCCCCACTATCACCCAGGTGGCGTATGCATCCCCCCAATTTCACCCAGGTGGAGTATGCAGCCCCCCCAATCTCACGCAGGTGGAGTATGCATCCCCCCCAATCTCACCCAGGTCGATTATGCATCCCCCCAATCTCACCCAGGTGGAGTATGCATCCCCCCATCTCACAACCCCACTGCACTGCCATGGCCAAGTCAGGCAATTTACCAAGCAGCCAGGCACGTCATCCAGCACGTCTCTCCATGTAGCTGGGTAGAGTGGAGTTACACAGCACCATGGCATCATGTGTAGATCCGGGAAATCGGATGCAACAATGTGGGATCATCTTGCTGACCATCTGCACATTGATGGAGTGGTATTGCTTGCAATTGTGGTACACCACCTCATTGACATGAGGGACCACCAATTCTACATGGGTGCAGTCGAGGGCACCAACGCAATTGGGCATGCTTGCCAGTGCATGTAAGCCTACTTTAGTGTCAGCGAGTTCCTGGCCAGTCCGTGGTACGGATATGTGGCTGCTTGCATGCCTTCAGGAGGGCATCAAGCACTTGGGTCACCATGCGAGAAAAGTGATATGCCATGCAGCTGGCCCACTGTGTGCTGGTAGGTGCCTGTGGCCAGGAACTGTAGCACAGACACCACCTTGTGTAGAGGGGGGATGGCAGTGCAGATTTCTATCAGGCGGACAATGTCGCTCTGTATCATGTCCACTATGGTGGTGATGCTATCCCGGTCCAAACGGTACAGGGTGTGGATCTGCATGGGGGTTAGCTTGAATGGACTGGTTCTGAGGCGAAGTATTGGTGGCTGCCTACGTGGTACCACTGGCTGCACTGGTGGGACCTGCTGGTCCCATCTCTCCCTCCTCCTTCTGCGTCTCCTCTGTGCTGCCTGTTGTTGTATTTGTTGTTGCTGGTGTAGCAGTGCAAGCATGTCCTCCAGCCCCAGGATTGCTAGAGCAAGTGAGATCATGTTGGTGTTGGAAGGGGTGTGATGTGTGGGTGTGCTCCTTTTGTGCTGGGACAGGCTCCATTAGCTCCACCTTTGGTGATTGTGGGCACCTGTGGCAGTTGGCTACACTGCAGGTTGCTATTTACAGGTGGTCCGCGATGCCTGTAATACCGCCATCCTGCAGGCTGCGGTTAAGTGCATGCCCGCGTGACTTGTGATGTCCTTCTGTTAGCGGCATTCCGGTATTTCCACTGCGAGGGGGCGCATGTATGCACGCATGCCGGTAAGAAGGGGCAAAGGATGGGCGGGGGCGGCATTAACTGGTTGTCGGCTCGTAATGGTCCGACCGGTAATTGATGCCGGTAATACCATTCCGCCTTCCTTTTTTCATTATTTCCATGCTCGTAATGAGGCCCACAGTGTTTCTGGAATAAGGCAGGAATTGTACTACTGTGCTGGAATGGTAAAATTCACTATAATCACACAAGAAGATCCACAAGAATGTCTAATGTACTTACTACAAGTACTGGAAAACAAAAACATACCTATAAATGAAATCTTACAGATTTCATAGATGTGGAAACATACATGCACTCATTGCAGCCATTTGGCAAAAGAACAAGTCCCTAATGAACACTTTGTGTATGTATCCATGCCTAACTGTGAATCCATTCCATTTCAGCAACCTGTACAAAATGCAAATCATGGCAGATTATGTACTACCTGCAATTCAGATAATCGCTCCACCTTACAAATACAGACACATAGTAAATACGTAATAGTATTGCTTTTACGTTACAATGCAGATGATACCAAAAATAACTGCAAGCTGACTGGATTCACACATGGACAAGCACCACTTGGTAATAAAACCTTCACAACAATAGGTATAATCTACCACGCAGGAGCCACAAACAATGCAGGTCACCACACTTCACATATAAAAAAAGAATTGTGGATGGTTCGATTGTAATGATACTACCATTACTCTAAAACACAGATTACCAGCAAATCTTGTAAACGCTTACTTAATATTCTCGAAACCAAAATTTAATAACTAATCTTTGTATGAACATAAACAAAACTTCAACTTCAAAACTATGAAGAGTTAGAATACGCCAACAGGTATTTAACTGCCCCAAGATTCTGCAACACGCAAACAGATACATGAATATCACTAAAATGAAGCAAGAAAAAAACAGTTTGAATATGCCAACAGGTATCCAACTGCCCCAAAATTCTGCAACAAGCAAACAGATAGATGAATACCACTAAAATGGAACAAGAAATAAACAATTAGAATACACCAACTGCTATCTAATTGAAACAGTACAATAACCACTTCCAAATCAAAAACCATACACCTATTCAATTCCTCCTATTGAAATCAACCAAAGAAATATATTGCACCATAACGTAGAAAGGGTTTTATTAATCCAGCATGATTTTTTTCCCACAGACCCAATGATTTAATTAACAAACACAGAAACTGAGCAAATTGCACATTACACTGGTTTGAACTATAGTACTTCTAAAGTACTAACTATGAGGGTCTACAAAATACAGAAATGTCTACTATGCAATAACTCATTATAAACTACCTGCACTAACATGTGATCTTATCACACAGATTGAAAAATAATGTCTGCTTCAATTACCCATGTCATGAAAAAACTGCATACAACCACAACAAGTCAAACAGTAAGTATATAATGATTGGACTCACAAACAACACATCATAACACATCCATTCAAGCAAACACCTGACCATAGACCACAATCCAAAATGTTTGCTTCCATGGCTATCTTATGCTGCAGTGCGTTTTGCCAAACCATAAAATCTTGACTGCATGCCCTGTTCAAAACTCTACATACAACCTAAACAAACGAAACAGTACGCATATCATATCATATCATATAATTATTTGACTCACAAACACTGCAACTTAACATACCCATGCAAACGAATACCTAAATAATAAATACAACCCAAAATGCCTAGACTCTTCAATACCAACATTCTGAGCACAATCTAACAAACAAACACACATCATCTCACTATCCTATAAACACTATTAGACTACTACCAATCAGTGCACAAACATTTGAAAACATATCCCCTAAGCAGCCAACATACCACAGTCAAAATGTTTACTAGCATGGGTGTGTTATGCTGCGGTGGTTGTGGCCATGGCCTTCGGCCATGCACCCAAGACTCTAGGTCCTGGCCACAACCACCACAGCATAAAACACCCATGAATGCAAACACCTGCCAAATGACCACAACCCAAAAAACATAACATAGCCCCTCAAAACCTATCCACTTCAATTAACATTCTAAAACAATAATTACAACCAATGCACAAACTCTTCAATACATACCCTCTTCACCCAATGCTCTACTAATGACCCAAAATCAACATTATAGTAAAGTAAAATAGCCAGTAGTATGCCCAGTGTTTAGTGTGTCCGCGGACAACCGTGGTGATCGCCTTCTCCCACCTAAACAAATACAGCATTTGACCCATCTCTCACTGCCTCACACTCTTCAACCACTCCTGCACACCAACACACTCCCCAAGATTGGATTTATGCTCAGTTCCACGCTGCGCTGTCTTCGGATCCAATCTGGCGGACGCATCGATAGAATGTGACGCACATCACGCTTCACCCCAACCAATCAGCAAACACATTGACTGTCCGCAGACACGACGTAGGTCCCCTGACCAATCGGTGTCCTGTCCGTGGAGTGAACAGGGAAGTGTGTCCACGGAGCGGACATTGATATCACACAAAATCTACCTGACAGATTTCCACCAAATTTACAAAAGCACACTTTCGGGACCAAGCCACCGCTATTACCACAAATTTGGTGAAAATCTGTCCAGATATAACTTTGCCCCCCCAGACCAAACTTTGCAACAAAAAAAATCAGAGTTTGGTGAGAATTCGTCAAGGTGATGCAAAGTTATAAGCCGCCCAAAAAGTGTTCTTCCTATGGGTTTAGAAACATAACCATAACTACATGGCCACTACCGCAGGCCATGTAATATCTATTACACGGCCCACGGTAGTGGCTGTGTAGTTATGGTTAATTTGCTAAAAAAAGAATATGGCCCACTCTGAATTTTTTTGCAAAGTTTTGTGAGGTTTGGTCCAGGGGGGCCAAAGTTATAGGGGGGGTCCCAAAATGTCTTTTTCCCATAGACTGAATGGGAAAGAAAATGTGCTCACGCCTACAGCCCAAAACACTAGACGGATTTTCACCAAATTTGTGGCAGGAGCAGTGGATTGGTCCCAAAAGCAAGCTTTTGTAAATTTGGTGAAAATCCGTCCAGTAGTTTTTTTTTAAAATGACCAAAAAGTAGGTCACAAAAAATGTGTGATATCTATGTCCACTCCGCGGACACACTTCCCTGTTCCCTCTGCAGACAGGACACCCATTGACTAATCGGCTTGCATCATGTCCGTGGACATGCAACGTGTTCGCTGATTGGCTGGCATGAAGCGTGAGGCACGTCACATTGTTTTGTAGCGCCCGCCATCTTGGTTCCACGGACATACGCGGACAGCACGGCAATGAACGGGGGAGAAATACAACTTTGGGGAGTGTGTTGGTGTGTAAGAGTGCTTGGGGAGGGAAGGGGAGTAAGAGATGGGTCAAATGCTGTATTTGTTTAGGTGGCAGGCACCCCTGATGTGTTCGTCATGTCCGCGGTCACCGAAGGCCCAAGGCCGCAGGCCATGCACCCAAGACTCTGGGCCCTGGCTACAACTACCGAAACATATTACATCCATAGATCACACCCATAGAATCAAACATCTATCAAATATTTGCAAATCTACAGTTTGTGTACTGTTTGATTTGTATAGTTTGTATGTGAAGTTTTGGCTACGTCATGTAATTAAGATTGTAGAGTTTGGTAACAAACACTGCAGTATAACATTTCCATCGAAGTAAACATTTTGTATTGTGGTGTATGGTTAGATGTTTGCTTCAATGGTTGTGTTATGGAGCAGTATTTGTGAGTTGTATTATGATATATTTACTGTTTGATTTTTTGTGATTGGATATATTTTTTTCATGACTTGGGTAACTGGAGCAGATATTCTTTTTCAATTTCTGTTATAAAAGAAAATATCATGTTAGTGTAGGTAGTTTATAAATACTTATTGCATTGCATAACAGACGTTTCTGCTTTATTTCAACCCTCATATTTAGTAGTTTAGAAACCAGCGTACTGTGCAATTTTCTCAGTTTCTGTGTTTGTTTCTTTAATCATTGGGTCTGTGGGAAAAAAATCCATGTTGGATTAAAAAAAACTTTTTTGTTATGGTACAGTAAATTTCTTTCTTTGTTTTTCAGTGTTTACTTGTTGTTTCTGGCTAATGTTCTATCTGTTGGCTTGTTGCAGATTGTTAGATACCTGATTGTGAAATCTAACTGGTTATAGTTTTTTTATTTATATTCTCAAGTTGCTCATCTATCGGTTGGGTTGTTGCAGATTTTTGGGGAAGTTAGATACCTGTTGGCGTATTCTAACTGTTTATTTCTTGTTATATTTTAGTGGTATTGATTTATTTGTTTGGTTGTTGCAAAATCTTGGGGCAGTTAGATACCTGTTGACGTATTCTGTTTATTTCTTCTTATAAATTAGTGGTATTGATTTATTTGTTTGGTTTTTGCAAAAATCTTCGGGCAGTTAGATGCCTGTTGACATATTTTGTTTATTTCTTCTTATAATTTAGTAATATTTAGTAATATTGGTTTATATGTGTGGTTGTTGCAGAATCTTGGGGCAGTTAGATACCTGTTGGCGTAATTAGTTTTCTAATTGAAGTTGTATTAAAGTTTATGCACAGATTAGTTATTACATTTTGGTTTTAAGAATATTAAATAAGTGTTTATAAGATTTGCTGGTAATCTCTTCTTTAGAGTAATGGTACTATCATTACATTCAAACCATCCACACTTTTTTTTACATATATGCAGTGTAGTGACCTGCATTGGTTGTGCCTCCTGTGTGGTATTACTATTGTTGTGAAGGTTTTCTTACCAAGTGATACTTGACCATGTCTGAATCCAGTCAGCTTGCAGTTGTTTTTGGTATTATCTGCATTGTAACGTAGAATTATTAGTATTACGTATTTACTATGTGTTTGTATTTGTCAGGTGGAGTGATTATCTGAATTGCAGGTACTACATAATCTGCCATGGTTTGGATTTTGTACAAGTTGCTGACATGGAACGGATTCATAGTTAGGTAGGGATACATACACAAAGCGTTCATTAGGGATATGTTCCTGTGCCACATTGTTGCAGAGAGTGCATGCAAGTTTCCACATGTATGAAATCTACAAGATTTCATTTATAGGTATGTTTTTGATGTCCAGTACTTGTAGTAAGTACATTAGAAATTCTTGTGGATCTTCTTGTGAGTTTATAGTGAATTTGACCATTCCAGCACAGTAGTCCAATTCGTGTCTTATACCATGAACACTATATGTGTTGTCAGGATTGTTGCTTGCATTTCTATGAAGGACTAACATTTGCAAACACAATTGGTCTGCATTGTGTAGGTAAATGTTGTCAACAATTGGTGGCAATTGGAATAGAATATGTATTGCTACATTTGCGTAGCAATTTACACCAGTTATTTTTGAAAATTTGAATGGACAAGATAGTTCTGTGCCCAAGTCATTTCTTCGGAGTGTGTGTTGCTTCTTTGAAGAAGTACCTGAGTTACTTTGAGTAGTAGATTCTTCTGTGTTTTTAGTAATTGATGAAGTATTAGCTTCTTTTACTCTCTTTGGAGGATTTGCAGTGAGATCCTGTTGCATTTCTGTTTGAATTAGTTTTCTTTTACAACGTTTGGTTTTTTGTGAAACAGGATATGTTTTTAGATGGGGGTGTACAGTGAACGTAGTCTATTGTAACCTAAAATGCAAGGAATATTAGCCTTTACTTTACTTGCAAAGTTGATTAGAAATAGACCGTCAAGTGTACGTAAGCGTGATACTGCTACGTAGCTCATGCCTTCTTTAAAGACTGTGTTCCCAATATCTATTAATGCTTTATCTAGGGTAAGTTCTTGTGATTTGTGAATGGTGACTGTGTATGCTAGAGTTAGAGAAAATCGCTCTCTGGGTACATACATGTCTTTGAAAAGAAGGCATCGAGCTGTTGAGCATCATATCTTTTTTACTTACAATAGTTTGTCAAAGAGAATATTGACAAACTGAATGTTGTTGTCACTTGTGTATGTTTGAAAGCCAACAACTGTACCAAGTGCTCCATTAAGTAGTCCTTGCTCCATGTCAAGATTATGTTTAAGCATTACTCTACAGTTTAAAGATAATTTTAATATTTTCTCCAAACCAGCTGTGTTGGAGATAGAGTTTTCTTAGGTATTTAGTCTTGTTGTGGCTTGTTGACACATGAGTAGTGTCATACCATGTACGTCCAGTTTGTCTGTGGAGCAAATTTCAATTATTGGTTGCATTTCTTTTTTCAACATTGTTTCATTGAATTGTGACATTTTTGTGTGCTAATTTTTCCAATGAGATCAGTAGCACATGAATTATGGCCATACAGTGCATGGATGTGCTTGGTTTTTAATATTGATTGTGCTTCTTGAGGTAGTACATCAACTCTAATACTTTTTAAAATGTTGGCGTAAGTGAGGTCTGAAGACTGGTGCATGTTTTCTGCTAATTCTCTGTATTGGACATGTTGCCAAAGGATGACATTTCCTATGCTGCCAACAGTTTTATGGCAGAGTTTGTGTCCTAAGGTTTTAAAAATAGGTTCACCTTTCACTGGTGTCAATTGATCTCCGAAAACAATAATGTGTTTTCCTCCAAAGAGCTCTTTGTAGTTTGTTTTGAGTACTTCTTGTAATCTGAGGTGAATCAAGGCCAACATTAGGTTGGAGACCATGCTCACTTTATCTATTAGTGGCATTTTCATTTGTTTTAACACTCTGTGTAGTTCCATTGTAGCTTCTATGGAAAGTTTGTAATATTCTAATTTGTTTTGGTGTTCTACTGGAAGGAGTAGTAATTGGTGTAAAGTGACACTGCCTATGTTGTAGGCAGCTCAACCTGTGGGGTCAGTTACAACAGCTGACAGTTTGTTGTTTGTCGATTGTTGAAGGTACTTGCTGATGATTTTGATTGTGAATGTTTTGTCTGAACCAGCTTGACCACTGATGTACAGTACTATAGGTTTGTAATTTTGACAGGTACATTCTTATTTTCATGCTGTACATCATGTGCAATTTCTTGTGTTACTTCTTGAAAAATGCTACGCTGCTCATTGTTCAGTTTTGATTGCAGTGCAGTTAAGTCTTCTGTATCTTCTTCATAGTGACACATGATGTTTTCTACTTCTGTCATAGCTAATTCACCCTCATTTGCTATTAGTGGCTGTCGCAGTGGTTCTTGGCTTCCTGTTACAGAAGGTGGACTACTGTCGGGAGTGTCTTTATATAGTCGGACCTGGAGTTGTTCTTCATTTGCTGTTTGTGCAACATTGTTTTTTACTGTGTAAAGTTTACATCGGTTATAGTGCTTTCATTTGCTTTGAAAGTGACTTCATAAGAGTCATAGATAACTAGTAACTATTTCTTTTCTCCATGGTTTAAAAAGTTGTAGCAGGGACATGTAATATAGTTCTTTATGCTGAGGAGTTTTTAATGACAATTTGATATGATTCATTAAGCTTTGTTTGGTAAGTTTCACTAAGCTGCCTTCACAATTTGTCACTCTGTATCTACCTTTATTTTCATCTGGTTTTATATTATTTTTGTATGTGCAGTTTTGGGCTAAGTTGTATAGACACATGGTTTCTAAAGTGGTACTCCTGTTTGGGTAGAATGTGTCTAGTAAATTGTTTTTCAAAATGTCTTGGTTGTTGGGATCATTTTTGGCTATTGTTTCTATGTTGTTGTATGATTTGAGAACTCTTTCTAGATTTAGCAGGACCAAGACTTAGCCATACTATATTTTCAGATTTTCCATACAAAACAACATTCTCTATCAGAGAGCATGTTTATGCCTAAGATTTACAATTTCTGAGACAGTGTTTTGTCAGATGATAGGTCATCCCAGAGGTCTTAAAGTTCTGTTATTTCTGCTTTGGTTAAATAGGCTGTAACATATTGTGCAACTGCAGTGGAATTGTCTGCAATGTACTGCACATCTATGTTTGCATTCCATAAGAGGGCAATGATTGCAGTGTAATCATGGATATATTTTGCTTCTTCTGTTCTTTTTATGTAATATGTGTTCTTAGGTGATTTACCTTTAACACTATGGCTAACTGAAAACATGAAGTTGTTCACTTCACCTGTTGCTGTAACTGGACTAGGGAAACCAAAGCAGCATTTTGTGTAGTATTTCCCTTTGTTTTTGTATTTGCGATGACAATAGTTCCCAAACTTGTGTCTTTGAAATTGTAAAATGTGTGCATTAAGATCACTATTTGTTGCTTCTGATGAAATTTCACAAGTGACATTTGTTTCAATAAACTCTAAAACAGTGCCATCACTGTCTTGACCAAATTTAGGAGCATCTTTAATCCATAAAAGCATGTGGATATGTGGTGCTCCCCTGGCTCGGTATTCTTTTCTCCAAAAGAAGTCTTGCACTTCTCCGAGGGGAGGAACAGTTTTATTCCAAATAAAGTGTAGCCTAGCAATGAAACGATGATGGAAATATCTTGAAACATTAACAGGATCCAGAGAACAAAGTTCTCCAGGTGTTAGTATATCTGTTTGTTTTGTTTTTGTTTGATATGCGTAGGAAATCATGTAAATCTTCCCATGCATATTCTGGACAACTTAATGTAACACACCAAGTGGGTGGTCCAAGGTTTCTTATCATACAACGTACATCTCCATGATGTCGGAACCAGTACTCTTTAGTACCACGCATGTTTTCTAACAGATTTGTAATGCTTGATTGTAAAACCTCATCTTTTTCTTGCACTTTTTGTAGTAATTGCGTAGCTGACATATTTTGAAAGTGGGCACCTGATTTCAATGTGTGTGCAACTCCGTAGCATAGAGTTGCTAGTTCACTTTCAAAGAGTAGGTGAAATATGTATTCCACAGTTTGTCTAAATCTGGGATCTTCAGAATACATTCTTAACGAGCAGTATTCTGATGGTGTTATTTGAGTGGGTCTATCATCGTACCTTCCTCCTTTTCCAGTAGGAAAGAGTAGAGGAAAAGCATATGCTTCTATACCTTTTTCCCATGTGCCGATTGGTGATCCTTTGGTTTGTCGCATTTGGTATGTTTCTAATGCATCCTCTATTGTGTCTTTAGAGTGTAATAGATAGATTGTATAATGGTCTAAAATATTGGATACTGTAGCAGGATCTAGAAGTAAAAATTGACCAGTTTCTGGTGAGTCTTGAATTATTTCAGTCGTTTCCCTCAGGTTTTCTTCAATATTCATTTCTTTGTAGTATTCATTGTTGTCTTTTAGATATTGCAAGGCTTGTCTAACTTTATGTAAGTCTACAAGTTGTTGCCACATTTCTTTGTCTTTTGTAGGTACACCATTTACTAAGGCAATTAAAGATTGCTCTATTAGACGTTGCACTCCTAGAGTGTGTACATTTTCTTTCAGATCTAGTGGTAAATAAACTACTTTGCCACGAATGCCTTTCACTAATTCTGGGTGAGGTAATTTTGCTGTTTTTGGTTGAAGGTGTATTATTGCTTGAAATGGATGCACTGTTGCAAGGGTTTTGGTAGTGGGAATAATAAGTTATTTGTGATAGCACATGAAGAAGCTTGGTTGTTGCCAAGTTTTGCAGGGGTCATTTATTTCATATTTGTTTTCTGCTATAAGGTAGAGAGCTAATTCAAACCATTTGGAATCTTCATTGTCTTCTATTTTGTATGTTATGTCTACAGTTTTTGTGCTACTTTTATAGAAAGTTCTGCAGCAACACACACACACATGGTTTGGTACTTCAGCGGATGTACTTTTATATTTTAGTATTTCTTTTTTGTATGTGTGTAGTAGAAGTAGAAGGTTACCATTTGTAGAATTGTTCATAGTCTGTTGTAAAGCAATTGCATTTTGTAAGTGGCTTTCACTTACAAAATATATCTGGATATTCTCTATTTCTTAGAGTAGGTCTTTGGCTGTACCATGTAGAAGATTGTTATTTAAATTGTCTAATGCTAAAGCTGGACTTTTAGCATAGTACAGTTTATCGACTAGATTTCTTATAGTTGAATGATGTGTTGACATCATTTTGATATGATAGAAGGTGCTTTTGCAATTAGGTCCTGAAATGCAGGCTAATGAATGTCCTAGTAGTCCTGTGTGTTTGCGCACTGGAGAGGTATCCATATTTTGTAGAAGTTTCATTTTGAATTGGTCTTTGTCTTTTACATATTGATTGAGGAACTGGCATAAAGATTTTTTGTCAATCTTAAACATTGACGTGCACGGCCATTTGTATACTCAACGTTTTGGTTCAGTCTGATGGAGCGGTGATACAGAGTTTTCTGGGGATATTTTTGTGAGCAGTGTTTCTTGTTCCATAATGGTATTATTAAGTTTGTCATACCCTCGTCCACTGCCATTTATGGCAATTGTGTTTGTTTGCTTTTTTTTGTATGCTTCTTCATTGAAATATGGTTCTGTGCTCGTGGTGTGAATCCATTCACCTCCACAGATATTTAAGAAATTCTTTGTATTGACATTCCGTTTATTGAGAAATCTTTTTTTTGTAATTTAGTAGTTAGTTTTGTTAGTGGCTTCATTAGTGCTTCATTCTGTTTAAAACTAAAATAAATAACTTCCTTTTGAGAAGGATTGCACTGTCGATGAGAGCTTCTAAGTTTAATTTTCTACGGTAGGTTTTAAGGGTTGTGCATGATTTCTCTCCTGTTTTTATAAGATTCTGAGGGACTCTGTGACGGAACATTTTTTGTAAAATACTTTTTTTGGTACGGTTACGTGCCACTACATCAAGATTTATAGGAACAGTGTTAGCAGTAGTGGTAGCTGAATTCTTGTTAATCCCTTTCTGTTTCATTTTACATTTTGAAAGTGGAGGCCCAGTTTTTGTACTGGAAGCTTGTTTTGTTTTGCTTAATGAATGTTAGATCTTTTGTTTATTTTGGACACTTTTATTTTCATTTGCTCTACTTCTGCGTTGCTCTCTACAGACTTGCTTTTTAGTAGGAATTCTTTGGGGTCTGTTGAAAAAAAAGAAGTTATTGGTTGGGCTGTTTTGCAATGTATGTGTGCTGTGTGTATGAGTGTCTGAGTATGATGGTAAGGATGTATGTGGTAGTGTGTGATTGTGCATTGGGCAGCTACAACTAGTTGGCAAGGTTATTGTTGTATTTGTGTGTTAGTATACTGGGGTTCAGATGACAGCAGAAAGTAAGCTAGTTGTGAGGAGAAGCACTAATACTAAATCTAATGTTATAGAATTAAAACAGTTCTTTGTTCTGCAATACTAACATTCTAGGGGCTGAGTTATGTAATTTGTGCACCGAAAAACAGGGATTTGTGCGCCATTCTGTTTGCAAATCCTTGTTTAACAAATGGGGATTTGTGTGCAGAATGGTGTACAAATCTCTGTTTTTTGGTGCACAAATTCCATGGATCAACTCCAAAGTGTGTTTGAGTAACAGTAAAAGAAAGAAGTTAGTCATTTTATGTGTTTATTGCACTGATGTTAATTTAGACGTTGATTTTTATGTTTTTGTAGTAGTATTCTTGTTTGATAACTCAACATAGTGTGTGCATGCAGTTTCCTTGTGCAGCCTCTATATTTTATATACAATATGTTAGTTCATCATGGTTTGCAAATGAGTAGAATACTAAGTGTATGAAACTCAGTTGGTCTCTTAAGGCTGTGTTATTGCATGTTAGGAGATAGCAGAAATAATGAAATACTTATTTTGCAATATTTATAAGGTAAATGGCAGTAAATGTATAGAAAAGCATAAAATGTATGCTTTGTGAAGGTGTGGGTAATAAAGCAGAAGGATGTGATGTACAGGTAGTAGTGTTATTTCAGCTGGGAGCTTTTCAATGATAGCGTCTATCTGTTTGAGTGTATACAGATGCATGAACTTAGCCTGGCTGTTTGTCATTTTATAATACACTACTAAGTGTTGTTCTACAATTATACTGTTATTTCTCCAATCTTTTAACATTATAATTTTTTAGATAGTTGTGTGTAAAAAAGAATTTAGATAGGTTTGGAAGTGACAGTTCATTATAGCAGATGGGAAAAATAATAGTATGTTCAATTTATAGGTTATACAGGTTAAGTGGCAGGTACTCTGTTAATATGGATTTATAAGAGTTGTACACGTACTCTGCATACCTGAAGTTTGTATTCATGCATGCGGATATGCATGCAGCTGCAAGTAGATATCTTGGCAACTTGTACAGTAGTTTTTGTAGTAGGTGCTTTCCAATGATATGAGACTTGTACTCAAGAGTGATCAACAGTACATTTGCAGTGCTGAACTCTGATGATGGAGTTAGATGTAGAGGTTTTGGATGTGATTGGTGAATGGTTGTGTGACTCCTTAGCTGTATCCAATGAGGGAATGGCACAGAGAGTGAAGTGGAAAGGGTAGAAGGACTGTCTAAGAGATACGCGCTCCGCGGACACCGCAGCTGTCTCGGGACTCCACGGCTGTTCGCGGACAGGGCTTGCCACATCTGGGGTTTTCCAGCAAATCCAGCATGGAAAGGGGACTGTAGGGATTAGCCAATCAGGAGTTGAGGTTGTGGATTTGTGTTGAAACAGGCTGTGTATAGTGAAGATGGCAGAGGTGGAGACAGTCAGGGTGTTTGTGGTTGGAGATATGTTTGTGCATGATTTACAGCAGTATGCTCAATGCAGGCATGTGGCAAACAATTGTGATGTTAAAGGAGTGGAGGTGGTGTGGAGCACTGTGCCTGATTGCAATGTACAGGGAATTGTACACGTTAGTGAAGATATGGGCAGGATGAACAGTCCCCATGTGGTAGTTTTGCACTGTGGTGCTTTGCATTTGGGCTTGTCAGTGCCCCTACTTTGTTGGCAGATATGGAATACTTGGTACAAGCAGTAATGAACTTCCTTCCAAATGCCAAAGTTATTTTTTTCTGGATTAGTAGCTAGGGAAATATGGGACAATAGGTCTGTTTTCTGTCCTGAGCAAAACATTGCTAGGTGCCCAATCAACTGAGGTATGTGTGCTTTCATGCTTAGAGCTGGTATGTTCTTCTGTAATAATGAGAATATTGATTCCTGTAATGCTGTTTATTTTAAAGAAGATGGCATTTCTTTATCTTTTACGGGAAATGCCATGCTGTTTTGTAATGTAAGGATTGCTTTGGAGAAGGTCATGTGAAGATTTTAGGAGTAAAGTAAGAAAAAGAAAAGAAAAAAAAACAAAAGAAAAACAGGTGTCTGTCAAGCATCTGCAAAAAAAACAAAAGAAAAGGTGTCTCTTTTCAGAGCCAACCTCAAAGGGGAAATGGGGCAAAGTATTTACATTTAAATTCACCACACTCAGATTTTCGATATGTACGCAGACTTGGCGGTAGTCAGCGGACACAGCTTATTACATATGGGGATTTTGGGTTGGAGAGGCATGCAAATGAGAAAGGGTATAGCAAGGGATTGGTCAATAAAGTTTACTGGGTGTGTTGTGTAAGGAGAGAGTTTGTCAGCAAGTCTTTTTCCTGAGAGAAGAACAGATAGCTATTGCTGTGTGTTTTAGAAAACAGATTATCTGGAGTTTGGGAGACTCATGGAGACATTGGTTGGAGGTGCATGCAGAACACTGTGGAATAGCTACAGATCTTGGATTCCCTCATGTGGAATTGCACTGGCATGGAGTGCATGGAATGAAGTGGCTGGACTTGGTACCTCTGTGCTACTTTGGAGACACAGCATCATCCAGACATAATTATAATTCATTGTGGAGGGAACAGTTTAGGACATGTGTCTGGAATTTATTTGCAATTTGCAATGAAAGAAGGACTTGGGAAGGTCATGGAAAAGTTTCCAAATTCCCAAGTAATTTTTTCTCGTATTGCGACTAATTTGGCTGCGTTCTTCATCATTTGTTCCACAAATGGAGAAAGCGAGGTGCAATGTCAATAAGGCTGTTTGTGCCTTTCTAAGAGATGTTGGCATGTCCTCATTTCACAATGAAAATAGTATGTTTCGTAGCACATACATTTTTCGCAGAGATAAAGTCCATCTTGCGTATGCTGACAATCAGATTTTTATGTTATTTGTACAAAATGCAATGCAACCTTTTTTGCCATTACAGCCATCCATTTTCCAGTAGGTGTTGACCATTTGAAGTTTTTCAAACACAAACACACACCACCAAAAGACTCTTTTCAGAGCCACCACTTCCTTCCAAAAAAAAAAAAATATGGTTATGATAGAGCAGCAACCCAAAATTTTAGCTGTCTGCAAACTGTCCGCAGACTTTTAAAAAAAAATGGCCAGGCCCTGCTCCAGTTATTTGCCACTTTTATTTTTAAACTGTGAAAGGCGGCTCTGAAAAGAGTCTTTTGTTGGGGGGGGATTTTATTGTTTTATATATATATATATATACATTTTTTTACAGACACACTAGGAGAGGAGGGTAAGGAAGGGACACCAACCACGGGGATAAGAAAGGGCAGGTGGAGAGAGAAAGATGTAGGGTGGGCCTTATTTAGCTAGGTGGCAGAGCTTCTCATGCTCCTTGACTGCAGTCTCGAAAGCACTCCGAAGACTCTCCCCCCTGCAGAGTACTGCATGACAGTACATACACAATATTGTGACCCTTCAAACGTAAGGGTCAACAGCATCATGGGTGGCCTGTGAGGCAGCTGGAGGGATGTGCTGTCCCACAGGAGTGTCTCTTGTGGTGACAGGAGCAGAAACAGAGGATGTTGTAGAGGAACTCAACCTACTACGTTTATCACAAGGTACAACCTTGTGAGCGGCCCCGGTACAACCTTGTGAACGGCCCCACCGTGGAACGACCTTAGGTGTCGCTTCATGGATGTCGTACCAAAGCTGTATGAAACAGGCCTCCCATGACTCAGCACCATTTGGCACTGGTTGCTGGTAACCTTGTTCGCACATGCTTTAGGCATGTCACCATGAATGGTAAACAACCGCCACACCCAAGTCTCACAGCGAGTGCTGGTAGTAGGGACTTCCACTACCTCATCCCTCTTCATCCTCTTCATCCTCCTCCTATACATCCTCACACCTGTTCCCCTCTCCAGGCCCTTGGGGAGGTGTTGGTGGTGGAGGGGTTTAGGGTGGTGCTGAGGCACTAGTAGCACCAGCTGGAGCAGCAGCAACCATAGATGCCATCAGGTCGGATGATGGGAAGCAGCACGAAAACGCAAGATTAGCAAAAGCTAATATAGACAATGCTCTCTCGGGTAGCCAGAAGCACAATGAGAATGAGCTCTGGGGTGTGGCCTTTTATAGGGGTGCTGGTGCGCGCTCCCCAGGCAGCCACACTGTCCGCGGACAGATCGAACAACCCAAAAAGGCTCAAAACCTTCCAAAAATTATGTAGAACGCCAGGGACATTGTCTGGGACATGTGCAATGGTGAATTTGTACAGTAAAATACTTTGGATTGTCCAAAAAAGTACTTTTGAAATGTTCGGGGACCCAGCCTCAGCATGGGTGTGGTCACATGATGATGATGTGAACATGTCCGGTAATGGGACGGGTGTCCACAGGACACCAAATGCATAGGAACGGTCGTGTGCATGCGCTCTACGGAGAGTGTTCGGGTCTTCAATCTAGTTAAAAGTGCGACACATGTGAGATGGACAGTTATGGACAGGCGCAATGTTCGTAGGATTTATGGTTGTGGTGTGCAGCGCATGTGCGTAGATGTTCTACAGACAGTACAGACAGGTATAGTGTCCTTAGGACACCTCCATTGTGGTTAATTGAGAACATTCCAGACACCCAATATGTTCTAAGAACAGTTCCATCTTGCTTGCGGACAATACAGACAGGTATAGTGTCCTTAGGTCACCTCCATTTTGGTTCATTGTGAACATTCCGGACACCAAGTGTCTTCTAAGAACAGTTTCATCTTGCTTGCAGACAGTATGGACAGGTATAGTGTCCTCAGGACACCTCCATTTTGGTTAATTGCAGACATTCTGGACGCCGAGTGTGTTCTAAGAACAGTTTCAACCTGCTTGCAGACAGTAGGGATAGGTATAGTGTTCTTAGGACACCCCCATTTTGGTTAATTGCGGACATTACGGACACCTGTGCTGTCCGTGGGCACCTTAACTTCCTTTTTTTTTAAACATAAGACACAAAGTAATGAAGTAACAACACACATAATATTTTATTATTATTTGCAAATATAACATTTATGAAAGAGAGGGGGAAGCAGAAACTGACACAAATACAGGGGAATTGGGGGTTTGGAGAGGATGGATTGAAGGAGATGAAGGGGTGGAAGTCTCATCATAACGTTTTTCTTGGTGTTGAGGGTTTGGGGATAGTTGACTGGGACATGGAGAGGGGGAACACGTACATGTGGGACAATTATATTTATTTTTTTCTTTTATGTAGTCCCCCACAAAAAGGTTTAAAAGATAGACATTTTCCATAAGCATGTCCATTTTTTGTTCAATGCGCTCCAGAGTATTTTGTAATGTCTCTTTTGCTATATTAGTTTCAATGTTTGTATGGTCTGTTAAAAAAATAAATATATGTTAAGTACACAAAGTAATAATTATTAATTTGCTTATATAGAGAAGTGTCTACCATTAGTATCACTGTCTTCAGTCATTTCCTCACGTGGGGAATTTTCTTCAAGCCATTCCAAAGTACTGGACATTTCTGTGTAAAAAAAAATATATTACTTTTAGTGTACCTAATACAGAAAGTTTAGGAATATATAAGAAAAATGAAGTTTACTTACTAGTTTCTGGTAAGTTGTGTTCTTACTGTTATGTAGGTCTGTTGTTGCTTCTAGCTGTGCAGTTTCTGTGTTTCTGTGAGGTAATTATGCTGGAAGCATATCTTTTTTGTTTTGGTATATTCCATTTTATTACATATGCTATTTAAATGGACGGTTGATGTGTTAGATATGTAGGTTTCACTTCTTATTCATTATTACATATAATGTGTTTATGTGCTTCTTTTTGAACTTGTTCAGTGTTTATATGACGTGATAGAACAATTTTTTTTGGGCAGTATTGATGTTGTTCGCGTCCGTCCGCGGACATACGCACAGTCCGCAAACATCAAATGTCATGAACCATCGCCTACGTCCTTTCTGGACTTCGTGGTCCCTGACCCATCGGGGATTGAATGCTGTAATCCTTCCAACATGGCCGCCTGATTCGGAACACTGCTTGCCAGTCCTTGTGCTCCACGCTCTGTGTTCTACTAAACAGACATGTCCCGCGGCTCTGCCCGTCTCAACGCTACCGCTTGCTGTAGTTGGACGTGTGTTGCCAGAGTTCGCTCAGGGCTTTCTTCTGAATCCTGTTTCCTGGTTCCTTGAATCCCCCTTCCTTCCTTTCCTCAAAACTTATCTTCAAACTTCCTTGATTTTCGCCCGCGCTCGGGTCATGGCGTTCCGTGTCTCGGAGCTCGGACATTTTTCCTTCCTGGTCTCCTTCCTGGACATCTGAACGTATCCTGAAGTTGGATTGTAATCCTCACGCTGGAACCCGAAGACCAGTACACGGGTTTATACAAATCCCGGACCGTGCAAAATAAGTCACCAAAGAAGGTGTCAAGCAAACAACAAAAACAGGTGAGAAGAGGAGAGACTTGTGACATCAAAATCACTAGCTGGGGGTTCAGTATGTTCTATGTTATATGTATATAAAGTAAGGGAATCCTAGTAAACATCTATCAAATTCACACTATGAAAATGTATATTCAGTCAAATAAAATTTGATAAAGGAACGTTATGGTTAAGTTGCGCTACTAAAAACCTATGAAATTCAGTAAAAAATCTCTGTTAAAGGGACGATATGGTTCAAAGTAAAACTGAAAACCCCCTGAAATTCGCTAGTTATGGTAAGCTAAGCAACCATAACTCGCGCCACCAACATGCATTGCTAAGACTAACACCCAGGACATCAAAGATGACATCACAAATGTCATTGATGACATTACTGATGACATCACATGTGCATGTACTTTTCATGAAAAGTCTGCACAAGGGATTCTTATTACAATGATGATAAAAAAACTGTCAAGGATCATTGGAATAGATGTTCAGAGCTATGTGGTGCATTAAGCAATGCATTGATATGAATAGCATTCTATTATGAAGTTCTTTACAGTAGAATAATGTGCTCATGTATAAACATAAGCATTGTGTGTAGCATACATGATGGAGGTGCAATAGCCATAATCTTCCCATGTTAAATAGTGAAATGGTAAATGCTTTCTTATTAAAGTTTTGTGTACTGTGCAACATGTTATAAGTAGCTAATGAAACCCACTTCCTATATAATTTCATTATTACATACAAAACACAAAGACACAACACATACACATATGAGTATATACAGGGAAAGTGAAGTACGCAAAAAAGCAGCAGTAGAACCAGAAATTGTTCATAAACTACCTGATTATTTGTATGCACAGAAATGATTGTTCTGCTTCAAACCTACTACTTCCCTATGAATAACTATTACATGATGTGACTGCACCCTAAAGAGAGTAATGTGAATACAAATATGAGCATTTCCAGAGAAAGTAAAGTAATAAAAAAACAGCATACCAATAAGAACGTGTTGATAACCTTACTGATTGTCTTCATACACAGAAAGCATTGGTATCTTTCAAGTGTGTATTCTCCCTATGTATATGTTTCATATGCTGTGAGTGAACCCCAAATGAATTACTGTAAGAACATATTTGAAGTGTAAGTCTACAAATATAGTACTTTTTGATTTTTTGGTTCCTAAGTATTACTGGCTGAGATATATCATTAAAGGAAAAAAGAGGGAGCCAGACATGTGATGTCATCAGTGATGTCATCAATGACATTTGTGATGTCATCTTTGATGACCTGGATGTTAGTCTTAGCAATGCACGTTGGTGGCATGAGTATGGTTGCTTAGCTTACCATAACTAGAGAATTTCAGGGGTTTTTTGATATTTTACTTTGAACCATAACATCCTTTCAACAAAGTTTTTTTTTTTTTTTACTGAATATATATATATATATATATATATACATATTGGTATTATTGACTTGGAGACTATAAATACCAGAATGCAATTCAGCAAAAGGCAAAAAATGGTCTCCGATTTCAAAACGTCCAAGGACTAACAGTAGCATGGTTTAAAAAATAAATAATTTGAATGACCATATAATCGCCCATCCATGCAGTAACCAGGACTGACCCTACTTAGCTCCAGAGCAATGAAAGGGCCGGCCCATTTTTATAAGCGGTCTTGTAACTGTGTCTCATTTGTCCCTCTGATAAAGAAGGTTGCCACTGTGACTAAACATTGTAAATTAAGTCTTGAGGTGCAGCTAAAGTCACCCAACCGCTGAGATGTCAGCAGGTGAGCAATCTGCCAAAGATGCATGCAGGGCAGCGGCCTTTCACCGGCCTGGACTGTTTGACATGGGCAACCAGCAAGCCCCTGGACCACGATGGGAGCGATGGATTTGAAGGTTTTAAATCTGCATGCCCACGTTGAAGACAACCCTGGCTAATTTGCCAGACAGCTGCTGGTGTATCTAGTTGGAGATGAGGTAGATCTCATACCTTCTTTGCTGCCAGTATCATATGATATGATAGGTTATTTATAACGTGCTTAATACCCAGAGGTTTCTAAGCACGGACCCAGGGATCGAACCTGTGTTGCTCCATGTCGTCTTGTTCCTAAGGCAAGCACGTTGCCGCTGAGCTATCCTCCCGAGACAGGCAAGACAAGACATACGCAGGCCTCAAAGAAGCGCTGAGCACATACTTCAACCCGCAGTTCCATATTAATCATGAGTGACACACATTCAATATGGCATGCCAGATGGTGGGTGTGTCCATGGACAAATGTGTATCCCACCTTCGCCAACTTTTGGCACACTGTGAATTATACAAATTCACTAATGAGGAGACCATTAGGCTAAGGATGATAGGTGGATGCATGCCATCTTCATTTTGAAAGAAGCTACTCTGAGAGCCATTCCCTCTAGCCACCATACTACACATTTATTTTATTTATTTGTTGGTCATTTATATAGCGCCTATACACTTAACAAGCATTTCAAAGCACTCTGACACAGGGAGGGTGAGAAGCTATCAAAGATAAAACATTCTAAATAGGCATTGGGATATTCAGAATGTGCTAGTGCTATGCGTTTAGTGGTACAGCATAGGACAGGCGGAATACAAACTGTTACAGCATATGACCCGAAAAAAACTGCACATGCCTGGTAGTCGTTAAAATAATGCAAAAGCTAGACATGAAGGAGGGGACGAGGGGAGGGGGGGTGTAGGGTAAGACACACAGAGCAAATAAGTGCAAGAGACACATAGAAGCATGGGAAGGGGGAGAAGGGAGGCAAAGGGGGAGGCACACTATGGACATCCAGAAGAAAAAGTGGCTGCTGATGTAGTAGATGCTCAATTTCAATTTTAAGCAAGGCACACTAGAGCACATGAAGCAACAGTGGCTGC
Source organism: Ambystoma mexicanum (assembly GCF_040938575.1). Taxonomy (NCBI): domain Eukaryota; kingdom Metazoa; phylum Chordata; class Amphibia; order Caudata; family Ambystomatidae; genus Ambystoma; species Ambystoma mexicanum. The sequence continues at coordinate 427,982,030 of NC_090941.1, read as the reverse complement.
AGATAAAACATCAAAGCAAAACAACATTAAGTGAGCTGCCTACTCAGAAGTCAGTCTGCATGTGACCTCGAGTTCTGGTCGGCCAGGCATGAGGGCTCCCTGACAGCCCTAAAGTCCAGGTGCAATCAACAGAGTGTGCTGAGGTTGAGAATGAGGACAAACAAGGGGGGCAACTAGTCCAGCCAGTCCTGAACAGGGCTAGACAGGGGGCCTTTGTGCTGGGCCTTCATGTCGGGGGCGGCTTTACAGCCTGCCAGCACCCTATGGGCCAGGATATGAGGCCGAAGGCCCAATCAGTAGCAATGTTTCTGCAGCTTTATGGCAACCCTCAGAGGCAATCTGCTGCCAAGGATGAGGGCAATGATTTGAAGATGTAAAAATGACACATAAAGGCCCAGCCGGTAAGAGGCAAAAAGCACAGAAAGCACCAAGGGGTGCAGTGGTGAGACGGTTCTCCGCAGATGGAAAAAAATATGAAGCGCTTGATGGTGAAAGCACACATAGGAGCTTACCGTTGATGCATTTCACACCGCAGTCCACCATGCTGCTCTTTCTTGCCGATGGTCCCAGGATCAGCAGGTTATGGAAGGGGACAAGGGAGGAGGCAGTGGCCTGAACACTACCAAAGGCGGCAAAGAAAGGAGGAACCGGGCCAGACTGCGCGCCTTTGTGCTCGGCCTTCGTGTCAGGGGCTGGCTTTATGGCCTACCAGCACCCAATAGGCCAGCATATGGGGCTGAAGGCCCAACCAGAAGTGATGTGCAGCTCCATGGCAACCCTCTGAGGTACTCCGGTGCTGAGGATAAGGGAAGCCATTACAAGATGTTAAAGTTACACATACAGACCCAGCCAGCAAGGGAGGCAAAAATCACAGAAAGCACCAGAGGGGTGCGGTGCTGAGACGGTGCTCCACAGATGGAAAGCAATATGAAGCGCTCGATGGTGAAAGCACGCAAAGGAGTTTACTATTGATGCATTTCACCCCACAGTCCACCATGCTGCTCTTTGTTGCTGGTGGTAACAGGATCAGCATGGTGTGGGAGCAAGCAGGGAGGAGGCAGCGGCCCTCACACTACCATAGGGCTAGCGCGGAGTCCCGAGCAGACACGCAAGCCTCGCAAATTAAAACTGCCAAGACACCTGTAAAGGAACAAATATATCAAGTCTCGCCAGTGACACGAGGCAGGCCTACAAGTGACAATGTGTCCCGAGGACCAGCCTCGTCAGGCAGATGTTACCGATGTGGCCTCCCATTTCCTCATCAGGAAGGCGTGAAATGTCCCACCTTTGGGCTAACTTGCACCACCTGGACGGTAACCGAGATACTTCACACCCTATGAACCAGAGCCTGACATACGCGGCACTGGACCAAGGAGAGATGCCGGTGTGAGGCAGGACCTTGTGAGACACTTCCGGCAAGTGACAGGAAGGTTTACATCACCCTCACCTTCCATGGGGATAACCCAATATGACTATGCTTACATGATGATGGGAGTGACAACTGCATCCGTGGGTGACATCACCCTACTAGTGGGAGATCAACATGCCAAATTTCTCATCATCTCGGGTGCCACCCTAAATATCATAAGTGTTTCAGAATATCACACAATGACATCTCCTCCGCAGTTAAGAGCATCTGACCTGAAGGTCTTTCATTGGGCAGCAAGGGGGCTTTTGCGAAATCACAGGAAGTTCTTCACAACAATATGTTACAAGGAAAAATGCACACAAGCTGAATTTAACATACTGAAAGGGGAAGTTCCTGTGTGCAGCCTCTGGGCCGCCCCACTGCCCCTGAGATGGAGATTGCGGCAGTGACCTATACCATGCAACATGTACTGTCATTTATAAGAGCATTCTGAACTTTGTTCGAAGGCATCGGATGTCTTAAAGGAGACCCTGTGACACTTCACATGAATTAATTCATACCGCCTGTTGCTCAGCACCCTAGGGGAATACCAATCCATTTGCAACTACTCGTGGAAAAAATGATACAATGCTTACTGAGCAAAGGTATAATAGAGTCGGGTGACGACCGGACTTCATGGGTGTCCCCCACAGTGGCCGTGACCAAGAGAGTGTCACCAGATAAGACACACATGTGTGGACATGGGGCAAGCAAACAAGGCTATTGGGCACGAAAGATACCCCGGAATGCACCTAGATGACATGAACAGCATGCTAAGTGAGGCTAAAGTATTCTCGAAGCTTGAACTAAATAAGCGGTATTATCATATCAGAATAGATAAACAATACTGATACATCACCATCATTGGAACACCTGTTGGGCTCTTCAGATACAAGGGACTCAGCTTTGGCATCTGCTTGGCAGCTGAAATATTCCAGGAGAGTGTGTGGAGGGTAATTGCCACTTGAATAACTGTTTTAACTACAGTGATGATATGCTGGTGTTTGGAGCCACCGCTGCACAGCATGATGAAGCCCTTCAACAGTTATGCATGGCACTGGTAGAGGCTGGCCTGACACTCAACCTCAAATTCTGTGGACATATCTTTTCACATAAAAGCATGAACCCTGACCCAAGCAAAGATGTTGCTATCTCTGGGATTTCAGCCCTGTTAGAGATCTTGTTGGGCTATATTTTTAGTGTTGCATGGTATCTGTGGTATTTTGGTATGGTGGTATTTTTGTTAGATCTTGGTTATATATTTTGGCACATTTATTGGGGTATCTTTTTAGTGGTGAGACTAACTACAAAATGCTGCCTAATAGTTATTTTCCAAGCTCACCAATGGTAAACAAGTACTGGACTGCATAATAAACTCATGCCCTCCTGTGGTATCTTATGTACGATGCCTCATTATGCCCTTTCGGCTGAGTTTCAAAATACATTGATCATTTCTCAACCAAATAGTTGTACTCACTTGCATGCCTAGCACTTCTGAAAATTCTACTTACAAAAAAACGAATTATCTTCTTTACCACGTGTAGTAATGTGAATTGCCTCCTGCAGTAAAATAGGCTAACATCTGTTGGACCTCAGCCTATGTGCTAACAATAATTCAGATAAGTGTGCTAATCCAATTAATTTTTCTCTTTTGTGGCTCTATAAAATGTTAAAATTCAGAAAATGACCAAACAGTTGCATTATACTGTACTCCTTTGCACTGGAATATACTTGAACATGGATAAAATGTATTTCATTAGAGAGCTTGCACACATTAAATGGCTTTGATAATAATAGGATTCAGTTACAAACGTGTTGCAGTTTGGCTAGCGCACAGTCTGATGAGTAAACCGTGACCATTACTCTCATAATCCTTGGCAGTTAGGAGCCTGTTATTTTAACAAAAGCTCACTTTATAAAAGGGAATCCACGTAAACTATAGATTGTGAATTACTTTAAAAACAAACATATTTCTATCACACAACATGTAAGCATTTCTCACATATACTACACGGTTCTCAATTACTGCATAATTACCTACACCTTTTAATGATATTCCCAGAATCAGACAGGATAGGACAGGAGAATTCTTATCACGTCCACTCCCTTGGTACCTGGAACGAACGTGTCAGCTTTTCAACTCCCCAAAGTCAGCCAGAGATAATGGCCCTGGAGTCAGCCCTCTGTTCAGTCGAGGCAATATCACTCTTTGTGTGAATGCTTCCCCACATTGCTGTGACCATTGGTGGGCGCAGAATCTCAAAGATACAGGCTTCAGTAACTATCCATCCCTAGGAAGGACCCGACATCACTGACATCCGTGGGGGCCGAAATCTTGGAGATAGTAGCATCTTTGCTTGTGTCAGGGCTCATGCCTTTATGTGAAAAGATATGTCCATAGAATTTGAGGTGAGACTTGTGAATGGCACACTTATCGAGGTTCAGTATCAGGCCAATTTCTACCAGTGGCGTGCACACCTGTTGAAGGGCTTGATCATGCTGTGTGGTGATGGCGATATTCCCGGACTCAGCTCGGACAGCTCAGGCAATATGGAGACTGTGTCGCAGCAGAACTACAGGCCTTCAGGAATATATGAGAATAGTTGTCGATATCGGCAGAAGGACTCATAATGCAAGGATGCTGAATAGTGATTCCCATGGACCTGCAGCAACAGTTTGTAGATCTAGTCCACAAGGGCACGGTGGGGCGAGGCCACGAAAAGACAAGTGAGAGACACCACGTGGTTCCCAGGAATAGATCAGATGGTAGAACGTGTGATCAGTGCTTGTCACTTGTGTCAGAGCACATCCAGACCTAATCACCCAGAATGTCTAAAGATGTCTGACATGCCGGAGCGCCCATGGACCCACTTTAAAATTGAGTTCTTCTGGCCCTTTGTGGAGAATAAACCTTGGCTAGTAATCATGGATGAATATTCTCGATTTCCTCTAGTGCACATGGTACCATCTAAGGCAGCCAGCACTGTCATACCAGTGCTAGACAGCATCTTCTCCACATGAGGTATTCCAGAAGTACTCAAGTCGGACAACATCCACCATTCAGCAGCCTGGAGTTTCAGAATTCATGCAATACATGGGCATTCACCACAGAAAGTTCACTCCACTATGGCCGCAAGCAAACAGCGTGGTGAGCGATTAATTGGCAGTCTGAAGAGAGTCCTCCAACAGAATGAGCTATGGTACATATCACTCAATCAAGCCCTGGATAACATGCTCACGGACTACAGAAACTCACCACACGGCACAACTGGAAAGTGTCCCTCTGAATTGCTATTTGCAGACGGATATGGACCAGACTTCCTCCCCTTGCAAGTGACCCGAGTAAGGACGCAAAACAGATTTGAGAGGTAGATGCCTGCAAGAAACTGGACATGAAGACTTATGCTAACATCAGAAGACGAGCCAAGAGCTCTGATCTGCAAATAGGGGACAAGTTACTTGTATGCAGATGGCAAGACAAGAAGCTTGATCCGCACTATCTGATAATATCTCACGTGAATAGAACAATGCTAACTTCTCGCTCCCGCATGAAAGTGATCAGTCGAAAAGCCTTCCATTTTAAGTTGTACAAAGAAGAGTATCAAGAACATTATGCGGTAGACAACTCAGAAGCATCACCTAAGGGGTGTGGGGGCTGGTACGAGAAGAAGCTGAAGAAGAGCAGGACGAACATTGGTAAGACTGACAAGATGCATCAGAAGACCAGTGTGTCTAATCAAAGAAATAGGAGTACAGAACTGTAAGTTAACTTTTTTTTTGCTTGACGGGGGAAGATGTCGTGTCCGGGGGAGGACACAGTTTACAGAACCGCACAGCTCTGTCACGAGGCACAAGGACCAATGAGAATACACGATGCACACGCATGTGAATTGGGGATCCAGCACTGCAAGTTCAGTTCGATGCCACCACGAATAAAGACAGCTAAATTTATACCTAGCTCCTGTGATCATTGCACACATGGTGCAGTGTGTGTATGCATGTATGCTAGCAACCTCACTGTAGAGCTGTTCTCCAGCAGGAGACACCCCAAGAGACATGGAAGAAACCAGACAGAGAGGGCTGTCCCCGGGCCTAAAAAGTTAGGTAGATCTTCCATTATGCATTTCTAGACTCAAGGCTTTTCAAATTTGAAAATTGGCCATATCAAACATCTAGTGACATTTCTTTGCTGTGCTGCAAGTTCAGCTCTTTACTGTGCTGCACTTCCTTGTTTCAGTTGTGAGTGGGGCAGGGCAAAAAGCAGTAAAGGAGCAGAAGAGGAAGAACGTAAGTGACTTGTGATGGGGGTTAGTAGTGGGGTGGGGTGGGCTAGTCTTAGAACCGGGGCTGAAGGAGGTTTATCCCTCTTAAGTGCTAGGGGATGGAGTATGGAGTGAAGGGGATAAAGCCCCATACTAATGGGGGTGTTGGGATGGGACATGGCATTGAGAAAAGGGCTCCAATTTGTTTAATGCATGGCTAAGACCTGCACAGTAAATGCAATCAAAGTAGAGACATGGAACCAAAATCAGGATATTCAAGAGTAAAATAATCTAGATGTTTTATTTATAAATAGCCTTAAAATTGTAAGAGAAGAGCAAGTCTAGTGCTTATTCAAGCTGAGGAGGATATGGGCATGCTAAAAAAAAGAGGATTTGTGAATATGTGAAATCTGGGGCTAGTGTGTTTTGTTTTGTTTTTTTTAAACACACATTTCCCTGAGATCTAAACCCAAGAGCAGCAAAAGAAAACGGTAAGTTCTACACAAATATAAAATAATGATATGCTCTGGGCACAGTATGTGCTATTAGTGGGAAGAGGTGTATTTTAAGTCAATTTAGGAAGGAAACCATGTTTTCTTTTTTTTTAAATTAAACAAAATGCAAGAATTGTTTTCAAAATTAACCTTAAATCAGTGGGAGCCAGGTATCAGGGGGAGGGGATTTTGGGAGTATTTTAGGAAACTTTAATTTGTGGCTTGAAATGTATGAGCAACTGTGCCACAGAAGTTTGAGGGGCGACAATCCATGTTTTCATTACTCTATGTTTTGATTTGACAAGAATTTCACATTGTTTAACAATGAAGATCTCATGTTGTAAAATATCTCGATTCTCTTTGTGACCTAAGATCTCGATTCTTATGGAGAGGTATGTCAGCAGTGAATATCTTGATCTTCATATATAATAATACCCATCCATTTAAATACATACATAAAACAGCTATTTTTAATTCATTGGCTCAAGGTAATGTATACGTCACATTAAAAAAGGGTAGCAGTTCAGTCACTTTGGAAATTGATACAGTGAGGAGGGAGATTTGTAGGAACTATTATTTGAAAGATCTCGATTCTCACTGTGAACTAAGAGTATTGGGGATACAGGGGGTGTCACCAGAAGATAGAGATGATGCTGGAGGCTGATATATATAAAAGTAAGCTGCTTTATTAAAGTTACAGGGCAAGTTGGGGAAAGGGAGGCAGGAGCTAAGTAACAAGCATCCTCTCAGTTCAGAGCTCCCATCCTGAAGTCTCAACTGACAGTCTTGGAACCCTGATCACCTGTAAGGTTCCAAACAACTTCATAGCATTCCACTCCCTGCACTTGTGCACACAACACAAGCAGATGCTACAGATCTCGATTCTTATTGAGAAGCACAATATACGCTACTCGAGGGTCAGCAAAGAGGTTCTCAGTTCTTAGATAAAGAAAAGATTAAATACTCAAAGGTTTGAGGTGAGTTAATACTTTTGGTGTGACTAGATGGGTCTTGTTTCATGGTGAATGTTAATAGTTTTCTATAGTTGAAACCTACTGTAATACTTCCCCCAGAAGCTCATGGTATCCCAAGCTCTGGTTCTCTCTAGCTTGGAGTATTGTTACAGCCTCTTTCTAAATCTACCTGCCTCTACTCTTGCCCTCTGCAATTAATCCAGAACAGGACTGCAAGACTTGTCCATGGCCTCAAGCCCTGGGATCGTTTCTCTCCAGCTCTAAAATCTTTCCATTGGCTCCCAGTGGATGCAAGGATTACATTCAAAACCCTCTGCATTGTCCACAAGGCTTTCTGGGTCCTGGGTCCAAAATACCTTCAGCTATTCCTCCGCAAATACCCCCCCACTCTCGAGCTCTACACTCCTCTACCTCCAACTCCCTCAGGGTCAGTTGTTTTTCACAGAAATGAGCTGGGGGTAGATCGCTGTCTTCGGCTGGTGCCTCCCTCTGGAACAGCCTCCCTGCCACTCTAAAACTTGAGGAGAACCATCTCCAGTTCCAGAAGCACCTCAAGACCTTCCTCTTTTCTTCTGCCTTTGCTCCCCTCTCCCCTGCTGATCTGTTCTCTCTTGGCACCGTGCACCTGCCACCCTCCGTCCTCCAGGCCCAGGTACCTGCTCACCCTGCCACCCTTGCGCACTACCTCCGGGTCACCCCTTGCACTTGGGTCTGTATCTGTACCCATACAGCCCCCCCTCCTTTTTCTTCCTGCACTTATCAGACCTACCCTGTCTGCTGCCTTAAAGCTAGCACTTGCAAATTGCTGGCTGCATTACCACTGTCTGTTGCCTTTATTATTTATTGTTATTCATCTGTTTCTCCTATGCTTTACACTTTCCACTTCTCCCCCTTCCATGCACGTTTCCCCTCCTCCTCTCCCATGCACTTGCGCGTTCTCAATGTCACTGGGCCTAGTAAGATCACTGTTTTGTTCTCCCCTGTTCCCCTCCCTTGCCTTGTCACGCTCTGAAAAACGTGTGTACGAGCGCAATAGAAATTAAATATCAATATCAATACTGTAGCTGGGAGGGGTGCCCCAAAAAATGAGTGAGTGTGAGAAGTTAGACAGCTAAGTGAGATGGACAGGAAATGGAGTATACTGGCAGGGTACTGCAATCAGAGCGCGTTGAGATGGTCCTTGAAAAGTTACATCTTCAGTTGCTTTTGGGTGTTGATGTGGGAGGGACTTTTCCTTTTCTGAAAAGTGATTGTATGTAAAAACCTTACTACCTGAAATCTGAGAGTAGAATAGGCCAAGCAAGCCCTCAAGACAAACATGCCATGGCATCACTCAGTAGCCATCTGCAAATGCCCATCTTTCAGAGGTTGAAAAACTGAGTAAGATCAACTTGGGTAATAATAAGCTATGCTACTACTGGCAGAGTATATGATTTTATGCTATTTAATGTCAACCTCTGAAGGATAAAGATTTGCGGCAGACCCGAACAGTGAAAAGAGCCCTCAGCTAGAACATCTTAAGCAAAAGGCACATGGTCTGGACCAAGGAGGTAAAGACGTCCTCTCTCTCGCTCTTGGTAGATAGAAGCAGTCGGTCCTACTCGGATGTTTAACCACCACCACCACTGTACTGAATGCACAGGTATGAAGAGTGCCCATGACTGAGACACAAGCGTGCATTTATGTATTAACGTACTCCTTCTTTATGGCTTAGTCATATCGTTAGGAATATTTTTCCACAGAGCTGTTGTGGGGATGTAAAACCATCTATCGCTGAAGTCGAGACAGGTTTCCACACAAGAGAAATAACACACTTTAAAGTAGTAGTGGTTGAGGAGCAGTGAGGCTTAATTCAGAGGAGGAAGGTTGTTAGTGAAGTACTGGTATTCCCACAATTCTCCCTAGAGAAGTTCAAATAAGTACAATTGTTAAAATAGAACACATAGTCACACTTAATTTATAAAAACAGTAACAGTCATCGATAACACAACCCACTACTACATGGAATGTCTGTTGATTGCCTAGTGATTGGGACAATACAAAGTTAGAGAGCAGTGCAGAAAAAGAGAAGACTAGACAGTAATAAACAAAGTTAGGATCAGGCCCCAATATTCCATACAGCAGAAAACCACACTATATGGCCCAACTCTCTAGTAGATTGCACCATAAATGTTACAAAAGTACACTGTACATTATACGTAGCTCCTAGAATGAGGTAAATTATTGGAAAATGGTAAAACTAAATTATTTGATCAGAACGTATGAATTTTTGACAGGGCTGAATTAAGAAAAATAAGCATATTATGCTGCTAATTCCCACACATTTTTCGCAAAGCTGATTCTTGGGATTTCGTCTTGCCCTTCTATAAAGACAAAATCTACCATTGTATTGCCTCTTGCCACCATCACTCAGCCACTGTCAGAACTAGACTGTTATTTGTGGATTTCCCAAAAGAGTAGGTCCCCCAAAGGTTGTATTTTGCAACCTTCTATATCATATTGATCAGTGAGATACTCCTCTTCTGTTTGTAGTTAACTCATTTAGGTGGGGGATAGTTGAGGAGAGAGTGGGGGTGTCATTCCTAGTTGAAAGAGGGTTTTGCAACCTGATATCCATGTGTAACACGGAGGTCACATCCTCAAACAAATTGTGCAGTGGGTGCCGCTTGCTGGATGCCCTTGCATAGCTTCATGTGGACTTCTTGTTGGAGAGAAGGTCTGGAAGCAAGCTAGTTTTGGCACTGCAGTCTTAACCTCAAAGAAATGCTCTGCCTCCTCGCTTTTCATTGTGCATTTCTTCCAAGGCCGCTGATCATCACATGGAGATGACACACTTTGTGCCTTTATTATTTACTGTATTTTTATTATAATGCGCCGGAGCGCGCAGGCAACAGGGCACAAAAAGATTGTTGAAAGCAGACAGATCTAAAGAAGTAGATTAAGCATTTCATTTAATCAAAATTGCCTTCAGACGTTTCCTGAAAAGATGCAAATCTGAAGTCATCCTCAACTCCAAAGGCAACTTGTTCCATGTTGTGGCTACTTGCACCGTAGAAGAGCGACCACCACGCCTAACCCATTTGATACGAGGGCCGTGAATAAGCATAATATCACTAGACCTAATGGTCCTAGCAGACTGCTTCAATTGGATACTGTCTCAGAGATATGTCTGGGCTAAGCCATATAAGCACTTGTGGGCAATGGTGCTGACTTTAAAACTGATCCTTTTCTCAATGGCCAGCCAGTGTAAATCTCTTCTATGTTCAGTAATGGAGTCACCTCTTGGGATACTTTCGACAATGCAAACTGCAACATTCTGTAGTACCTGCATCCCATGGATGCATCTTTTGTTTGCTCTCATCAAGATAGCATTGGAATAGTTCAATCTCGGCACGAGCATTGCTCTCATCAGAGTAATACAGTTTGCCTGATAAAGGAACGATTTAATTAACCTAAACAGCCTGAGATGGTATTGTGCTTTATTCCCAACATTACTGGTATGAGCTTCTGATCCAAATACTGATTCAATTGTAACTCCTAGTGTTTTAACTTCCGTATTGGTATGGATCAGATGTTTTCTGGAAACCTACATATTCTACATTCAGTTTTGCTAGTGATTGTGTAGACCCAAATATGAGGAACTCAGTCTTGGATCCATTAATACACAATCCATTTTCTGTCATCCATACCTTAAAGCGGCTGCCTAGCTCATCGATTAAATCACCCAGAGGGTGACTGAGTACATTAAACAAAACCAGGGAAATGCAGGCCCCTTACGGAACTCCAGAGTCAATACATTCTGGTTCAGAGCTTTCCTCCCCCCCCAGTGGATTTTAGACATCCTTTTTCTAAGGAATGAATCCATCCATTTAATTACTTCTTCTGAGCAGTGCCCTACCTCTACAAGCCTTTTTATTAAAAGATCATGGTTCAATGAATCAAAGACTGCTGATAAATCTGAAAAACATCAGTAGCCCCAATTTACTGTTATCCATGATAACCAAAATGCCTGTCTGAAGATCTATTAAGGCACTTTCAGTGCCATGATAGGCTCTGAAACCCGACTTTGTTTGATGAAGCACCTTGTTGGATTCTAAGTGCACTTGTAGCTGCCTGGCTGCCATTTTATCTATATTAAATGGTACATGTCTGATGGGCCTCACATTATCATAGTTTCTGCAATCTTGTCCTGGTTTCTTAGGCAGCAGAGTAACCACCACTCTTTTACAGCAGTCAGGAACTTCCTTATGTTCGAAGGATGCATTAGTAAATCACACCAAAAAAGGTGCACAAATCTCAGCTTTGTCAAGTATGACCTTTACTGGAAAGATGTCTCCTGGACACGTTGCAGGCCACATAGTCTTAAGTGTTAAGGTAACTCTAGATATGTCTACTTTCTGAAATGTGAAAATGGATCTGGTACTATTGCCAGGTTTCTCCTTTTGGGGTTCCTTATGTTTTCTCTCTATTTTTGTGCGGCTTTTGGCAAGTTTAGCCTGAGCTAGCTGTATATTATTGAAAATAGCTTGTTGGACTACAGTGCAGTTTTCCTTAGAAGGAACAAAAGGGTTTAATTGGACCTTAGGTTTTTACAGTTCTTTGAATATTTCAAAACTTTTATTTTGTGTACCATTGTTTGAATTCACCCTCTGCGTATTATAGTAGTTTTGCTTGGCCTCAGAAATGTCCTTTCTGTAAAGCTTGTCCAATGCTTTCTAGGAGGCTTTAATTTCAGGGGTAGGATTTTTCTACCATAACCTTTCAACTCTTGTTTTTCCTGTTTACAGAGTTGGTGAGATCCATTTTTGATTATTCGTGTGTTCTCTTACCTTTGACTTTAGTGGGTCTATATGATCTAATAACTCAGTGAAGGCCAAGTTTTATTTAGATGCTAAAGAATTCAGTGTTTTGTCATTAGACATAGATGTCATAAGTTTCCTCATACAACATTCCAGATCATTATGCCCAATTTTCTTAAGGTTTCTACTCGCTACCATTTTATGTACAGTCTGTTTCAATATAAGTACGAACAGAAATACACATTCCAAGCTAAACAGGAAGTCATCTGACCATGGGCACGGTGTTACTTTGGACAGCATAACCGAGAGGTTTCTAACCATCACCCACTCCAGAATGTTCCCCTTGCAGTGAGTTGGTTCCTTTACAAGTGACTGATAACCAAAATCATCAAACAATTGTTCCAGGCTCGTAGCCTCAGGGCCCAAAGGATTCCCTAACCACCTATTAAAATCTCCTATTACGATGGTGGAGTTAAAAGGCTTGCTCATATCTGCCAGAATAGTCAACATTTCCTCATAAAAGGATGGAATGTCTTTACAGGGGCGATATAAAGTAGTAGAACATTAACACAGTTATTTGGAATAGGGGTTGTTTTAATCATTGCCACTTCAGAACCAATAAGTGAGACCAGTGTTTGGAAACAGCCCAGACTTTGCTCGACTAAGATCGCCACCCTACCTCCAATATTGTTTTCTCTATTTTGATTTTTAAATGTATAGTACGTAGACGTAGCAAGCTCGATATTTGGCCCACTAGACATGTTTAACCACTTCTCAGTAAGACACATAATGTCAATGTCATAATTCACTATGTGGTCTTTTATATTTATAGCATGTTTATCCATTGATCGTGTGTTAAGCAGTACTACTTTAACCTTTTTCACTTTCCCATCATCTTCACTGAAGACTACTTTAGTCATGTTTATATGCAGTAAGGACCTATTAGCAGAAACGCACACCGGGGGACACAATCTCCTCCAGTGCCTGAAATCACACTCACCCTAGAAGTAAAGCTGCAAATTAAAAGGATGGTATTACCGTACCTCGGGCACAAATGTGCACAGACAAGTAGTGCCCTAGCGTGTCTACACACTCTCAGGGAGAGATACAAGAACGAACTACAAAGCGACAAAGAGTCGCAGATCGGTGGAGCAATAAGTATGCACGTAAATTCAAGTCTATTTCTTGCAGCAGTGCCGGAAGCAAGATCAATAGTAATGGCGTTTCCCATGAAATTCGCAAAAATGACACTTACTTCTAAAGTATCGATGACAATTAAAACAACAATTTACTAAAGAGACAAAAGTTAAAACTGCACACAGAGTACAAACAACGTATCGTCCTCGGTATTAACTCCTCGGTAAGCAGTTCAGAGATATTTAAGTAATGTTCTTACCCTTATAGCACGAAACATGATTGCTAAGGGGATATAAAGTCAATCATAAAATGAGCAACTAACACCACTAACAACACGGATCAGCACAGACTGCCTGGTTCCTCACGCGCCTGGTCAGCGAGATAAGGAACCTAGGAACTACTAAAGAGTTGGGCATTGGAGTTCATAGTAAACAAAAGCAGGATTATAAGTAAATCTCGGAGCGCTGCAATGTTTAAACAAATTAGTTAACAAAGTTTTAAAATAAGAATGGAGTGAACTAGCCACAAGTATACAGTACATCTAGCAGACAGGTGGAAAATGATGGCGCTTCCCTTTTAAAACCAGCATAGACCAGCTGGTTTCTCTAGGAACTACTAAATTATTGGGAATTGTAGTTCACTTTAAACAATAGCAGGACTAAGAAGGTAAATCTCGTAGCGCTGCAATAGTCAGTTTCATTAAATATAAAGATAACAAGCTAGCAACTGATTACTGTACAAACCTAGCAGAGTTCTAAGCAATTCTAAAATCAATGAATATCGATTTTTTTTTTAAAACGAATTTGTTAAAGTTTTAAAATAAGAATCGAGTGGACTAGCCACAAGTATACAGTTAATCTAGCAGAGAGGTTGTAGCTGTTGTCTCCCTTTTAGATCATATGAACATGTTTTGTCCACTGCAATTGGTTATATTCTACTACCGGAACTACCCCTCAGATTGACAAAAATCATGTGCTCAACATATCATACTAAGGCTTACATTTATGGTCGCTTAAATGTTTTTACAGGGAGTGTGTTTCACAGTTGTGACAACAAATGAAAATACTCACCAACACATTACATGTGTGGTCTTTCAACAAGAACAAATCATCCAAAGCGAATATGCATTGACAAGGAATCAGAGACAAACATTGGGTAGCAATGGTGCATGACCCAATTCTTCCTCAAACATGCATATACTAATTTGGTGCTACACAACCCCACCCTGTCCTAAACCAGGCTGCATGCAAGAGAATCCATCTTGATGCATTTATAATTAAAAATGACTGAGTGGAACTTGAACGTTCCACCTAACAATGCAAAGGCCTACACACCAGTGTCAAGCACTGACATAACTTAATCACTGCATCTGAATCCACAGACCAGAGATGCTAAGTTGCAATACAAACGTGGCACAATAAATCGCTGTACTTGGCAATTATGCAGGCACCAGGCGAGGCCAGGTAACCTGTGCCCATGGCAGCCAGGCAGAGGAGAGGGACGAGCAACAGCCCAACAAAAGGGTGGGCTGTTCTCCCTGTCCCCCAGCACACTACAAAGCGACACACAGTCGCCACCGGCCCGGATAGAGCAAGGGAAGGGCAAGGTGTTAAAGAACACCTCGCCGTTACTCCCCAAGGGGTGCTAAGCACCATTGCCAGGACGTAGGGGCAGGAAACAGTGTAGTAGCAAGCACCACATGGTGTGTGTATTGCCGTCGGCATGTGCAGCCGGCCCGGGGGGCGGCACCCAGCCCCCCACAAAGGCACAACAAGCAGCAATCATCCACAATCAGCTTGTGGTCCCTGCACCGGGACCCAAGCGATCCAGAGTTCTCTTCTTTTTCCCAGAACTCTCCCACCCTAGAAAAAGGGTGAGAAGAAAGAGAAAAGAAAACAGGTCACTGAACGGTGACCACACAGTGTCGTGGGACAAGAAAGGCGGCACAGGCCAGAGGGGGTAACCTCGGGCCCTCATGCCAAAAAGTACAGCATATTATGGTTACTTTAATTATGATTATGTTTTGTTATGACCATAAGTGTGCAATAAAATCCCACTGCCTTTCATTGCCAACCCTCAGCCAATATTTTTGCGTACTACTTGGGGGGGTATGGGGTCGTTTTTGTCACACCTAGGTTATGTTATCACTCTGCCTGCATATGGGTCCACTGGTTATGCAATTGATTAATAAAGTCGTGCAGAATGCACTAACCAGATTAAAGTGCCATCGCAACCAACCCTTATTAAAATGTAATTGGCTGAGTTGTAAAACCTATTTAGAGTGTGTAAAAGAACAACTCGCTTTAGCTTCTGAGCCTCCCAGGAAGTGTACATGTGTGTTCCATTTCATGACAGAAACAGCTCTCGGAGTGCTCATCCCGGCAGTCTTAGCCAAGCAGTTATCAAACTATGTGTCATTACAGAAACTTTGCAGCAATGCACTTGAAATCAGCACTGTTCAACAATTGCCCTAGTCCAAAAAAAAAAAAACAACTGTGCTCAAAGCCTTTACGCACAAGGGCAATAATTATTCTAATTCTAGTCCATTTCCATGATGTAAAAACTCATTGTAAGAATATTTTTTCTCCCACCAGGGCAATTTCAACAGGCATTCTAACTGAACGTGTGCGGTTATATAATGACTCCCCTATTCTTAGTTGGCCTACAGTGTTTCACGTCAAAAGTGAGAACGTATAGCATATATGATATGACGCACCTGTACACATGTGTTTCTATGGGCGGTAGCATACATGCCTGCTTCATACTCGACTAGTTGTCTACAATTCCTGATCCCTAAATTGACTGGGGTGTGCATCATTGGTTAGGTCTTGAAGTAATGCATTGCTTTTTTTTATCATCGATCAGATATGTTAGTTACTTTAATGTTTACATCATTTGTTCTGTTTGAGATCATATTCAGATCGCAAATCTTGAAACACTTGTGTATAGGCGCGTTACAAATGCCATATCATATCAAATGCAAACGTTGTTGCCTGCAGGCCATGCTGTGAGATTATTAACCAGGAAACACGAGAGCCGCCCTTGGCACCCTTTCTGGTTTAAATCATGTTATTTCATTTCTGTGCGACTTCCTGTCCTTATCTGTAAACACACAGCACCCTTCAGATGCATTTACCTCTGCACATAAACATTACCATGCCACTTACAAGGGAGCTCGCTCCGTGCCGTATTACTATTTAAACACATTGTTTATTTGAGCATTAAATTAGCCCTTCTGCTGCGTCTCCTTGCAGAGATTTCTTCTAGAATTCAGGAAAACGGTACCTACTCACGAATGCATGGCTTTCTCGTGAAAGGCTCCATTAGTGATCCTTTGCCGTCTAGTGTTGCCCTTGTGAAGCAACTGAAACCAAACAATCAAGGATCATCAATTATTTATTTCTAGAAAAGTCCAAGCACTTGCCATCCATATCAATGCAGTACTTTGTTTTCTTTGGAAATGCCCACGCGCTAGATCATACGTGTCTGCCATTTCTGGCATATTGTTAGTATTGAGTCATTTTGCTCTGATGTAGTTCTGACTTAAGCTACACACAAAAGTTATCACAGAATGATGCACGCATCGGGCCTAATTTGCAAAAGGCTTTTTGAATGGAAAACACGGTTGAAACACGCATTGCAAATCAGGCCCATAGCTCTTTTTTTTTTCTTTTTTTTTTTACTTTTGACTTGTATGCTTAATTTACAGAATTACGCGTTGAGTCAGTAAAATATGTTTTTGTCAGATTCATTTATTTGGTAACCAAGTTGTCTTCCTGGATGCTGGATTTTGTTCCTCGTAGCCTCTAAATATTGTTTTCTGTACCTTCACTTAGACGTTATTTGTTCTTTCTATACCATAGGTACCAATGACAGGTATGAACTTGAAGACCAGAATAAATTACTGTGGGCTATTTCACAAAGCTGCGGAAGACAGCCAGAGAGAAGCAAAATCCATTCCGTAAAAGACAGGAAAATGAAAACTTTGGGAAGCATTTGGTTTCAAACTATTACACCGGAAACTTACAGGAAGAATAGCAACATCGAAGGGAGAGAGAAGGAAAGGAAGAGAAACAAGTTAAAAGGGAAGAAAAAAGAGAAGCAAATTACTAAAAATGAAATGGGGAGAGAAAGATGTCTGCCAATGGCCTACAGCACAGAAGCCAGTTTGGCTATAGCAATGAACATAGATAGAATTTGGAATAACCCCCGTGTATAAAGGCTCCATGATTATGAGTATGCAGTACTTGTGAAATACTGCAGGTCATATTTATGAAATCCCATGTATGGTAAACATTGCATGAACATGAGTCAGAAAATCCTCATGAAATAACATCACTAATTAGCTCCACACACAAAATGGTGGCAATACGAGTTAGAAGTAAATAATGCAGGCCTTTTTGCAGCCCATCCATCACCTGCAATAAGTATCAAATGGTCCACTGAATGTTGAAGCACAACACGCAGAAACCACCTGGAAGTGAGAATGTTTCATATGTACCTTCCCTACCAACAAACTGAAATCCATAGCGTAATACAGCTGGAGATGCAAGAGGAGAAAAGACAGCTGGCACATGGAGTAAAAGGAAGCTCACTGACCAGAGGCTGAGATAGAACCACAGAAACTCAGCAATGAGAACCCCCCCCCCCCGAATTGACAGAGCCACCATCACTCCATCTGATAAAACGCGAGATTAAAATGAGCATACACATAAATGAAAGACACTCTCCTTACGGGGACCCTGTTGCATCCTTGGGTCACTGGCACATGCCAATGGAGATTGTGGAATCTTAATGTCAGGTTCTGGCCCACCTTCACCCTTTTCCAGAGTGATGTGCTGTATACCCTGAGGGGCATATCACCCTCCCTATCATTTGGACAATGCAAATTCTACAAAGGCCAGCATTTCGATAACTTTCAGCTGTCCCAGTAGTGCAGGTGCATGGGAGTGCTTGCATATAGCATTGCGTTGGCCCCATTCGAAGAAGAACGTGTTCAGGTAAAGGACGTTGCAGCACAGCATGAACGTGCAGAGCCTCTGCATCAACCATTGCTTTGCACTTGTCCACGGATGCACACACAGCTCTAATGCCCTGTGGATTCAGGTAGTGGCACATCACCACAGAGACCTGTCTGCTAGGTATGTGTAAGTGCTCCCTCACGTGCCCCTAAACAACGTTCAATTATTTTCCCCTGTTCTAATTTACTCTCCCCAACTACCAACTTACTTTCCAGGACCCGTCCTCCCTCACCACTCATACATCTCGCTCACCACCTCTCTTCCTTCATGAATTCCACCAAAGACAAACGTTCAATGTAGGTTTACAGGGAAGCTTTCTAGCAATGAAGAAACTAATTTACTACCCAATAAATGTGCAGCCCATGGCTGTTCTTCTATTTACAGCCATCATCTAGTGACATTCTAAAGGTGACTCGGAATGTCACCTTTTTCCAGGGCTCCTGACACCCACGAAATGCATAGGCGATGCATTACAACCAGTCACATATCAAGAATTCAGGCCTAAAAGAACAGGCTCTCAGCATCCGAATATCTAGATTGCGTTGTCTGCACTGAACTGGAGTTGCCCTCCAGATCAGTCCTGAGAAGCTCATCAACATCCGATGCAGTGTTGCATGCTACAAAGCATATCGATCATTGACAAGAGGACAATGTTCTGGAGCACATTGACGAGGGTGATAAAACAGCAGTATTATCCTGCTAAGCATTGCTATCAGCTTGGAATTCAATATTTATTTATTAAAACTAATATATACAACATCCATCTGTTAGACAAAACACTATTTGGGTTACAAGTTCCCATAATTACATTGACAAGGAGAGAGTATATCTGGCATAGTTGGAAGAACAACATTAAACTGGGTTGCAGCACTAGGAATATACTTGTGGCTGAAGCTAATTAACACATTCCTTCATAGATAGATATAACAGTGCTTGATCTAAAAGTCCCCTTACTATAGGATTTAGAATATGACTATTTGAAATTGGTAGCAGAAAATAAAACCCATAATTTAAACCAGCCTTACAAAATATAGAACAATAAATCATTTGCACGACAGTTTACAGGTAACCTGAGATCCAATGTATATCCTGTGGTGGACACATCCCAAATAATGGTGGCAGCGTTGGGATGATCTAGACCAATATCTATTAGCAACTACCAATGTTATACCAGCATCAGAGAGGTTAATCTTGCTAGTACATGTCTGTCAGCATCCTTTTCTTTTCCTTGACTTCAGTGAGACCAATAGTATAATGCTCCATCTATAAAGGGAGGGTCAGCCAGCCAGGGTTTATATGGCATCTCACGTGGGTTTCACATCTCCGTTGCTTGTGTTGGCGTAGCCATAAAACAAACACACATAATACATATCAATAGAATAGACATCATATGAAAAAAAAAACATCACCTGAGTAAGAAAGTTAGAGTTCTGCAATCACACACAAATACAACCTATAATCGTCCTAAAATTCCTGCAGTATTCGTTGACCAGAATAAGATAAAAAACCGATTAAAAATCTGTTCTTCAGAAGTAAGGTCATATGTGCCATAAAAAGAGTTAATCGCAGGCTGTGATGAATGCAGTTGACATAACATGTTAAAACATTTACAGAGGTAAAGTGTTGTATGCTGCAGGAAAGGCTAGGAGCTAAAATAATGTGGATTATTAACATGGGTACTAAGATTTAGCATCAAGGGCAATACAAGGGGGGTGACATTGGGTGCTAGTAATTAGTACAGGGGTGCATTGTGTGAGCTAGAGTTGTTAGGCCACAGATTCTGATAGTACTAGCATGCAGTTTGGGTGCCTGATATCACTCTACAGTGGTTAGTTTATGTGAGACAGTCATTCTGAATCGTGTTATAAACATTCTGCCTAACAAATCTGTTTCGGTATTTGAATGTTCTGAATTGTGTGATACATGTTTTCGATCTTGTAATATATTTGGTGAAACTACTATTTTTAATGCGAGTTGTGCAGAGGTTTTCCAGTGTTCACTTTCTTTGCACGGAGCCTGGGACTCTACTAGCAATACTTGATCTGCAGGCACTTTGATCACATTATCCATACGTGCCAAACACCTTAATTTACTCACACCAGCGCTGTCGCGAAGCCCGTTTAGGCCCGTTTGTGGGCTGGTGCGACAGTCGCTGCATGCTTGGTGTTCTGTTCCTTCTCTAGTAGCACGATTTTGTGAGACTGTAGAATTTGGTCTCTTCATCTATTTGTAGCTTATCACTTGGTAATATGACCAAAAGAAAATATAATTAAGTCTATCCTATTGGGATTGGGACAGAATAATAATTGCAGTAAGCTCAAACTGCGGGCACTTCTAAAGATCTGGGATCTAGGGTTACAGAATACTATGCATACCAGGGCTTTAAGTGGGCTAAGAAATCGACGGGGGGCCCTCATTTGGGGATGTGGCTTGTGGGGGGCGTGGCCTAAAACGTACACAAATCGTAAGGTATGCACACACATATATATATACATGCTATATATCTGTGTGCGTACCTTACTATGGTTTGTGTACTTTGCAAGCCATCTTTTCTAAACATAGAAATATGTTACATATAATTGTAATGTAATGTAACATATTTCTATGTTTAGAAAAGATGGCTTGCAAAGTACACAAACCATAGTAAGGTACGCACACAGATATATATATATATATATATATATATATATATATATATATATATATATATATATATGTGCATACCTTACGGTTTGCCTACTTTTCAAGCCATTTATTTTTTTTAAACATTTCGGGTTTATAAAAGATGGCTTTGAAAGTACACAATTCAAGCCATCTTTTATAAAGCTTTGACTATGGACAAAATTGTCCGTTGGCAAAGCTTTATAAAAGATGGCTTGAATTGTGTACTTTTCAAGCCATCTTTCATAAACCTCGAAAAATGTCAAGGAATCCCCAGGTTCGCTGAGGGTTAAAGACGCCTCGGCGACCTGGGGAAACAAAGGGACAGTAACTGCCTCTGGTGACCCCTCGCTCGAGGGGGGGTCACCAGAGGCAGTTACTATGACTGACAGAAGTGGCAGCCAGGCACAGCATCACTGTGGTTGGCTGCCACTCCTGTCAGATCGCCTGACTTCATGGCAGGCGCATCTCCCGTCGCGGCGTCAGCCGCGACGGGATAATGCATCCCGCCAATGTTGCATGCGGTGGGACCGGGCCCCAGCAGGGCCCCGGCTCAGCCCCACTTTTGGGAGACTGCCGGGGCCGAGCCCCGGCAGGCCCCGGCCCACTTAAAGCACTGATGCATACTCATTGCCCAAGTGTTATCTCCGGTAATGTCTACATTGAAAGCTGCTTTGTTGAATGTTCGATCTACAGTTGCTCATGCAACTGAAATGTAGGAGTTTATTGAGGAGCACAAACTGTACACGTTTTTTATTACAGAAACATGGCATGTGGACACCTCACAGGTGTCTTTCCATGGTTTAGTGCCTGAGGGATCTTTAATTCAATTGATCAATTGTGTTGGGAAGAGGGGAGGTGTTATAGATATAATTTATAGATCTACATTAAACATCTCCAACCTTGTGTCATTAAAGTGGGATGAAATTTCACAAGTTGGCCAGCTGATTGGGTATAGACCTCCTGGATCGGCTAAGGTAGTTTTGCAACACCTGGATTCATTTCTGACACAGAGTAAACAGAGACAACCTCTCCATCTAGGCGATTTTAAAATGTGGCTAGATAATTGTGCCGTGCCAGACTCCCGGGTGATGTGGGAGAATGTAGGCATTCATAATTTCACTATTAATAAAACACAAATGAACAGGGTCAATGGGACCAACCCACCAACTCCTTAAGGTAAATTAACACATCTGGAACAAAAAAGTCTCAATTCAATCAAAGATTTGTATATGGGTCAAAAAGGTGACGGGTCTATAATAGACAAAACACAGAAGACTCGATAAATATAAATATATAACAATTATTATGCAAGTATCGTTACCCCAAGGGGACTGCCTTGGAATGTGCTTCATACAGAAAAATACATATCCTACTGTCAAGAAATGGAAATGACAGGGGTCACAATGATATACAAACAAAACAATACATAGTGCTGCACAATCATAAACAGTGTATGTTTTTAAACACAGACTAAAAGTCTACAAATGGGTGTTTCGGCCCTTAAGGACTGGATTATGAGCCAATCTTGTATGGTCCTTCTTCAGGACTAGAAGACTATTGTGTGAGAGTATTCTGTGTGTTCTGTCAAAAAAATGAGACAAGGTAAAGGTTCAGGGAGGTGGCCGCCATGGTGTATCAGTTATTTTTAAATGAACTCACAATAAATGTGTGAATGAATAAAGCATGTCTCATGGTAGAGACGGGTCTTACAGTGTCAAAAATGCTTGAGGCCACAGAGAAGAATCACAGAACGTCCAGAACTGATCAGGGGTCCATGCCAGATTAATTATTATATTCTGAGAAAAGCTCTTGAAAACCAAGCATCTCGGAGCAACAATCATGCCCAAAGATGGTCAAACAGCTTACCTTATTGCTGTTTTAAATGGCAGAAAAATGCAAGGGGTGGCGTGTGGGAGGCCGGTGCATCCAAGGGATAGCACGTGTAAAAACAGAGACAGAAACGAGCAGAGAGACGTACATTATCAATGGGAAATTCTGCTCGTGTACATGATCACAGTCGAGTAAATGTACTGCGGTCCCCGGGGTAATTCCACAACAAGTGTGGTCCTAATGTTGCCAAAATGATCTCTGATCAAGACAGAACAAAGGATTATCTGCACACTGCAGAAGGATTTCAATTTTGAATCTCAGCGCTTTCGGCAGAATGATGCCGTAACCATGACCACCACCCTATATGTAGCAGTGGCCATTTTGGAACTGCCAACGTGGCAAGCTCCAAACCTCAACATGACTAGAGGTCTAATCGTGGTGTCAGGTGGTCCTAGGGCTAAATGAAGGAATTTTAGGGCATCACCATTATGTGTCATGAATTGTGGTAAAGTTAGAAACATTGTTGATAGGGGTTGCCATGGTAACGGGCTGTGGCCACGCATAATCAAAAAAGAGAAGCTTAGCTTATATCTCATATGTGCTGTATGAGTGATAGGCAGGGCAAAATTAGCTGTGTCATGTTTCACTGATGGCATGAGACAGTGCACACAATGTGGTAAAACAGGAGTCTATGGAATCCTGAAAAAGCGGGAAAGCCAATAGATCCATGCAATGGGTGTTTGGTGAAGCAAACAGTGGGCAGTTGTGTTGGTTACACCACGGAGGGGAGAGGGAGGGCAGGCTCAAAAGGAAGCGCAATGGGGTGCCCACCAGTAGGTGTTCTGAGGGAAGTGTATTCTGAAAAAGGCAAGTGGCATAACTGTGGTACATTCAACATAAGTAGACCCCTCAAGACCGGACAATTGTTGGGAACATATTTGTGCAACATTGTATCTCAGACATGATCCAGGGGGTCAACCCGGCATATATCACACATAAATGCACAGTTTAACAAGTCTGTAGCTGTGCAGTTGAAATGAAGCCAATGGAGCATACACGTCAGACATCTGCATCAACGTTGAAATAATATATTACAGAAAAACCCTGTCCAGGGTCACCAAGACACTTGCTGCCCTCACAGAAATGTTTTCCATTCAACTGATTTGTTGAGTCCCTCTTTAACAGTGTTAGCTTATGTACCCATTAATTTCAAGTTGAGTGAGCATCTTGTCAACGTCACCCGCTCTTACGGTGGGATTGAGTTTTGACGCATGAACCACTTGAGATCCGTATTGGTTTGCGGATGTAATGGTCCACTAAGTGTTTGTCGGGGTGTCTGTTCTCAATACACGACCGATGCTCGGATATTCTCATTTTGACGGCCCAATGGTTTTCCCTACATATAACAACCCGAAGGGTCATTCAATAATTGAAATCACCAATTTGCTGTTACAGTTAGTATGATCATTTAGATCCCATTTGATGTTCTTGTGCTGAAAAACTCTTTGCCTCAGTGAAATTACAGGCCAGACAGTGCCCGCACCTGTAGTGACCTTTTACCGGCGGATGATTCCACAGTGTATTGGTGGGTAGAGATGGTTCCAGGACGGTATGGACCAATGATTCTTTCAAGATTTTGTTCTCCTTAAAAGCAAAGAAAGGTTTTGTATCCAAACTCCCCGAATGCCTCACCAAGTGCCAATGTCTTTTGCTAATCTTCTGGATCAGGTCACTCAAGGGGCTGAAAGTCAAACACACCATTCGGCCGAGATTGCTTTTTGGTTTTTCCTTGAGGCAGATTTCTCTAGGCGTGTGGGCCGCTCTTTTGTTGACGTCCTTGATGGCTCTATGTGGGTAACCTCTATGGGTTATTTGACTCCATTGGATGTGTCTTTATCCCTTAACAAAGGCGCTGTTTGGATGTACTTCTAACAAGAGGAACTAGTGTAGCATTGACTAATACATTTCTGCTAATGTGGTCTGACCATTCTGCTTGGATATTTTTATTAAATCATTATACTAAGAACAAACCTCTGACTAGCGGCAGGTCTATGGTATAATTTAGGAAAGAGAAAGACTTAGCTGAAAGATCAGGAATCAAAATTAAATGAGCTCTAAATACCATAGACTCTTCTTTAAATGTGATGAGTTTTTTGTTCTGGGTCTGATTATTATGGACAAAATATTTTCCAAAATAGCACTTCTAAAAAAGATAAACATATCAAAGCCTTGGTTCTCTGAAAGTCTGACCCCCAACATAAACATCTTAGGACCATGGAACAGAAATACAGACCCGCTGTTTGGACCATTAAAGTTAAATTGGCTTGAAGGAATACAAGGTAGCAACGTCTGGTATTTACATGATAACATTTATAGAACAAAAAAAGAAATCAACCCAGAGAACTGGTTTCAATAATTTCTAAATGGCATCCGAATTGTGCTTTTCTCCCTGCCAAATCTTCCCTATAGGAAGCCAATGGATTTACTAAATTTTTTTCATGAAAAAATAAAACTCATTCAGGTAAAAATTCACTTAAGCCCTCAGCATACTTTAAATACTGCCACTACACTCAATGATTCTATTTTTAAGGTGCAATTAGGGAATTCCCAGCAAGGCATTCCCTTCATCTTCCAACCAGTATCAGGCGTCTTTATCCAGTCCTCACTAGAATGACTCAAACCCACCAATTACCTACTTTTCTGTATTAAAGTATCTACGTACCGCCAGCATTTTGTGCTATGCCGAAATGTATCAGTAATTTTCAATTCAGGTGCAGAATAGTATTGCACTGGCTCCCAGTGGCTGCGAGGATTAAGGTCAAAACCCTCCTCATTGTCCACAAGGCCTTCTGCGGCCTGGGGCCTCAATACCTTCAACTCTCTCTTCCTAAATCTCATCCTGCCTCCAACTCCCTCAGGGTGAGTCGCTTCTCCAAGCAACAAGTTGGTGGTAGATCGCTTTCCTCGGCTGGGGCCTCCCTCTGGAACAGCCTCCCTGCCTCCCTGAAACTTGAGAACCATCTCCAGTTCTGGAAGCACCTCAAAACCTTCCTCTTTGCTTCTGCTTTCTCTCCTCATCTCCCCAGCTAAATTCCTGGCTGAACCTGTACTGGTTACCTGGCCACCCTCTGATCTCCTGCCCAGGTCCCCTCCCCCATCAGTTACACACCTGCACTGCCTCCCTGGCATCCCCTGCTCTTGGGGACTGTTTTTCTGTATCCCTTCAGTCCATCACCAGCACTTAACACCATTTGTCTGCACATACCCTTGCACTTACCACCAGCTCGCCCTATTTCTCTTATTGTTTTATTTATTCTATTACCCCATGTACTGCACCGTCCCCTCCTGCCCTCCCACTCTGCACTTTTCCCCTTCCCACTTTCCCTGCACTTGCGTGATCTGAATGACACTCGGCCTAATAGGATTGCAGTCACTGTCTTCCCTCGGTTCCCCCTCCCTTGCCATGTAGCATCTTGAAACACTTGTGTATAGGTGCGTTTATTGAAATGCCATGTCATATCAATTGTAACATTGGCTGCACTGGACGCCTTTCCTAAACAATCATTTTGCATTTCATGCAGAATATTTTGCCAAAATCAGAGGTCCTCAAATTGAGGCCCCGATTCATGGAAATGTGTGCAGAAATACTGCAAGTGCCATGCGCTGACAAGGATACTGCGCGAGCCTGCATGAAGACTAAAAAATGCACGCCCTGCGTATTCATGGAATCCACTGCGCAAAGTAACCATATTTGAAAGTTGTGACCGGAATGCCCCCAACACGCCCTCACGCAAAGCAGAAACAGCCACAATAGCTACCTTTGGGTGCTCCCCCAGGCGTGAATACATGCACCCTTCAAAGAGTGAGTGGTGTCCCCCAGATGCAGGCCTGCACCTTGGGGACCCTGCTCAGGGTCCCCTGTAACTGTTGCTGGCACCCCGACAACATTCGTATCAAAAAAATCATAACTCAGCAAGAACTCTGAAAATCTGCGTGCTAACCCCTGTAAACCGTTCCTAGACCCCCGACTTAGATCGGAACCTCGGTTGTGTACACAAACCCACGTCTGTGCTGTGAGACTGTGCCGGTGGTTCCATGAATATGTGTAGTTTAGCGCAATTATGGGGGTGCAATGGATTTCCTGCGGACCGTCCCTTGGAATGCCTAGTTTTTTGCATGTTCTTCCCCATTTTCTGTGTTCTGCAACCTTCAAAGCCCTCTGTGCAAGCCACGTCCACATGTACCGCACACGGCACTTGACGGCTTGCAGAGACATGCCAAGCCTATGCAAATTCCACGCAAGTCATGAAATGTCCTGCTCGGTCGATTTCAACTAACAGAGATTTGCATGCAGAATGGCGCAAATGTGTGTAATATGATGCGCAAAAT
The DNA here is from genome assembly GCF_040938575.1 of Ambystoma mexicanum. Classification (NCBI taxonomy): domain Eukaryota; kingdom Metazoa; phylum Chordata; class Amphibia; order Caudata; family Ambystomatidae; genus Ambystoma; species Ambystoma mexicanum. The sequence continues at coordinate 427,955,052 of NC_090941.1, read as the reverse complement.
GAAATATCTGCCTAATATGATTTCTTTCCAACATTCATAACAAAGTTGCACATCATTTTGATAATATATAATAGTAATTCATATATTATGTAGCACTCACTACCAATAATGTACTACTATGTATCATTTCAAAGAAAAGGGACATTATTACGGAACATTTTGTGAAAATGTGCAACTTTGGCAACACATGCATGTGTTGCATGTGGACGTACCAGCTTAAAAAAAAACATTCATGTGTTCAAGCTCCTGCTAACTGCACTTTTGCAGGTATCACAGAAAAAGAGCCTGCCCACTGTGATGCATTGGTCTGAAAAGTCTCCACAATTGCACCCATATGTTAATATCACCCAATTCAATGATTCATGCATACTGCATGTTACATATTCACATGTATCTAAAGTGAAGGTATTGCTTCCAAAATGACAGACCACAGGGAACTTGGGATGACGTTCAATTCTCAACATTACTAGAGGTTACCCAGATACGGGGAATTTGTCCTCCAAGGCGATGATACTACCACAAGGATTTTTAGGAACAGTTCCTATTTGTGCACTGGTTTGATAGAGCTGTTATACGATGCACAATACTGCTTAATTGCCACACCCAATAATCATGAAGCCGTTAGTATGTGTGAACCTCTCCAGTTCAAAAATGTCCCTAGTCCTTTGTAAGTTTTTCAGTTTTGAGCGCGGTTCACCCCGCAGGACCTCATTTTCAGACCCGTAAATGGGCACAGCGACTGTTTAAAGTGGTGATTTTTCTAGTACGGGTTCAAGGCTTTAATGTATTGAGCAATTCACAGTGACTGACCAGCAGCATACCTGCAAGGCAGTGTATTAGTATCCCGTCTTTGTTGATACCACTCCCAAGTCTGCATAGTAATTTTGTGTGCTTCCAGTTGTAGAGCACCCTGTTTTGAGTTGGTGCTCCCCAACGAAGCGTAAGAAACTCTGCATTTTCATTTTCAAAAATGAGTGCCGAGAAGTTAATCAGTTTTGATGATAAATACATTGAAGAACTTCTGGCTAGAGCTTCTATTTTTTCAGAGGAAGGAGAAGGGTCACTGATATCGAACCTGAGTAATTGGGATGAATTGTTACAATTAAAAAAACACCTAATACGTACAGAACTTCATGGTTCCATCATGATTGAATATCTAAGAGCTGGCACCCTCCCTCAAGACTAATTGTCCATAACAAACCCAGATTGTTTTTGGACAACAAGGAGTTTGTGATTAAATGGAGTTATATCGCCAATAAATGTGGGAGAGATTGGCTAGTTCTTATTATAGACACAGCCAATGAGATGTCCATCAAAATCTCCAAGGATCTTTCAGAAATGGAGGCTGAAATTAAGAAATTAGTCCCCTTAGATACCTTTAAACGTAGGTTAGAAGAAATCATGAAAGAGATGGTAGATTTTAAAGAATTCACCACAAAAAAAAGAATTAAAAGAATGAAAAAAGATCTTACCGAATATTCCCATGAAAAGGCATTTAAATACAACCAAGAAGGTTATGACCCAGCTAAAAATCAAACAGTCCAATTCCAGAAACAACGGAAGGTGCATTTTGGGAACAAGTCGTTCTCATCTGGTTCCTCTGGCGAAGACGGCTCTTCCAACTCTAGAGCACAGAAGAATAGTAGTTACCCCACGAGACAGCAAGGCAGAGGGAGGAGGAATAATAGCCGGGGGCAGAATTACAATAGACCGTCTAGAGGTCGACAAGGACCCCCACCCCAAAGACAACATTTTTTAGAGGAGGACACGCACAACGACGACTGGGACTATGCACCTCGCCAATTGCAGAGCACCAGGGGTTATTAGTTAATTTATCTAACTATACCCCCTACATTGGCAGAAGAAAAACTGCTCAATAAAGGTTTAGGGTTCGTTCCAACTACGAGTTATGATGGCTTCCGTATGAGGGCAGAGCTCTATCAACTGTTTCGTAAGATTCACCTGAGACAGTTTTTTGCATAGAAGAGCTATGAAGGCGAATCGAATGTTAGTGGTTTGAAAAATCGCTCCGATTTTCATCCCCCCTTCTCGAGCTCTACTCCCGAAGCTATAGTATTCAAAAAAAGAGTGCTTTCAGAACTACAACTATTGGAAAAGAAAAATGCTAATACCAACTTTTTCCAAAATCTGACGCGAGAACGAAAAGCCCTTGACCTACTGAAAAATAATGAACAAATTATCATCAGAAAGGCAGACAAAGGAGGAGCTATCGTATTACTCAACCGCTCTTTTTATATTTCTGAATGCATAAGACATTTGAACAACACTACGTTCTATAAAAAAATCCAAGAAGACCCTACACCCCGTTTTAAACTACTGATTGAAGAGAAAATAAGCAAAGCTTTAGAAAGAGGTTGGATTTGTAGACAAGAATATGACTTTTTGATAGCTAAAAAACCTTCTATATCTAAGTTTTAGATCTTACCCAAGATCCACAAATCACTCCTTGACCCACCAGGTTGCCCTATTGTTTCTGGGGTTGGCTCCATATTGGAACCGCTTTCAAAATTCGCGGACAAATATTTGAAGCCATATGTCCTGGAGATGTATTCTTATATCCAGGATACCACAGAGGTTATAACGTTAATCGAGAACTACCCTTACAACAGCGAACAACAAATACTTGTGAGTCTCGATATCGTATCCTTGTATACGTGTATCCCCCAAGATCAGACTCTAGAAGTATTAGAAGAGGTGCTTCTTGAAAAAAGAAAAGAAGGTACATGTCCCAATAGCTTCATACTTTGGTGTGCGTCCATGTCCTTAAAAGAAAATTTCTTCAGTTTTAACCAACAACTGTTTCAGCAAGTGCATGGCACCGCCATGGGCACAGCAGTTGCGCCCTTAGCGGCTAATTTGTTTGTTGAATCTTTTGAAAAAGTGTCATTTATAGCACCTCCAACCCTTTTTTAGGTCAGTTACATCTATGGAGGCGCTACATTGACGACATTCTTATTATTTGGGATGGCGACCTAATAACGTTTGACAACTTTAAAATATGGCTTAATGAACAGAATCCTTTTTTGAAGTTTACAGCGACCACCAGCACTAGCTCCATCAATTTTCTTGATATTACGATTTGGGCTGATGCGAGTGACAATACGTTGAAAGTCAAGCCATATCGCAAACCGACCGATAGGAATTCTCTTTTGAAGTACGATAGCTGCCACCCAAGTCACATTAGAAACAATCTGCCAGTAAGACAATTCCTACGACTCAAGAGGAATAGCTCTGACAGGGCGACTTTTGAAACAGAAGCTGCCACTCTGAGCCAGAGGTTATGCACAAGAGGGTACCCGAAAAAGGTGGTGAGGCGAGCCTTCAAACGTGCTAAGAATAACAATCGAGAAGCTCTTCTCGAATACCGTAACAAAATGCCAGACAATGATAAAATTGTATTAGTGAGTACTTTCAACACCCTCTCGAACAAAGTGAATGCCATTGTGAAACACAACTGGCACATTTTAGACACCGGTGATTGTCCGATTAAAAAACCTTTGTGTGCTTTCAAAAGGGGCCACAATATAAAAGATTTGGTCACCAGAAATGAGATTTCAGTTCAGACATCACAATTAACTCTGACTGAATCATGGGGGCTACCCAAAACCATCGGGCATGCACCATGTGGTCGGTGTAGCTGCTGTTCCAGTACCAAACGTACAAAGGAGATAGATTTAGGCCTGTCCAAACCCTGGCAACAGAGGCAGTTCGCCAATTGCAATTCCCATATGGTGGTTTATGTTATTTGGTGCCCTTGCCCAAAAATGTACATTGGAATGACAGAACGCAAAATTAAAACTAGAATTACCGAACACAAAAGTTGCATTCTTAATAAGAATATTGCAGCCCCCATGGTTGGCCATTTCTCATCTATGGACCATTCACCAGAGTCAGTCACGTGGAGTATTGTGTCACAAATGTCTGCTAAAGAGAATACATTGGAAAATAAGCAAAAATGGTTTGATACAGAACAAAGACTGATTTATTTGTGTAACACTGTAGAATTGGGTCTCAACGAAAATATCGAGTGGGACCGTGTGAGCTAGGGTTCTGCACCCCCACCCCTTTTATTTGCAGAAGGTGTCAGCCTTCCTTCGAGTAGCAACCCCTAGTGGAACTGTTTTTCATACCCCAGTTTGGGGTGATACTGTGGATCCTTACCGGCCAATATTATGGGCACAGGAAGAGGGAATTCACGGGTCTCGCAAGCTTTTCTCCATTTGTTACTCTTTGTACATGCTAGTACTTTGCAGCTTGCATTTCCCCAGTTCTAGTTCAGTGCAAATTGGGTAAACCTTCTCTCCCCCCCTTTTCTTGCGGCACTAAAGGTTTGCCTACTTTAAAGATGGCCCCGCCGGCTTTTTTTAGGGATGTGCAGCCACTTTCCACTCCCTTGTCAGTTTCTACTCTGGACACCTGCCAGGTAGAAATCACAGCGGCTCCGAACAGTTTGTTGGAGTTTCGCGGAAGTCTGACAAGCGTCGGAGTTTACTAGGAGAGCACCTTCACCTACCAAGTAAGGAGTAAGACGCTGCGCACAAAATTATATTGTAATTGCAGTCTGGGATACCGAGTAGTTTTCACGTACCATTGCAGGGCTTGCGCCCGGCAGTAAAGAACGCAAAATTGAAGCGATTTCTGATTCCCTTTTTTCCCTAGGCGGTGATAGGAACTTTTTCCTTAGGCGGTGATAGGAACGCTTACCCGCCTGCCGTATAGGAGGCTGCAACCGAGTACAATAGAGCACGGTCCCACCGCGGAAGGTAGAGACCCCCCTCCGCGAGAGTCTTTTCAGAATGGTGTCTTATATAAAAAGGTTAGTTATGCATGCTGCCTTTTGGTTTTACCTATGAAGTTGCAGTTGCAGTATGCAATTACGGTTTAAGGCTCGGGAGAATTCCTGTGAAAAAGCTGGTCTGTAAACGTAAGGGAGGCCAATAAGAGCATCTGCACCCCTTTCCTCGTTCAGTTACCCGCTAAAAATACATTAGATCTTTGCTTATGGTTTAGTGGTGCCTCCACATGTAGGTCGTCTCAATGTCCAAACATTCTGAGATACAGGTCCACAGTTCGGTCTGGTGCTTATTTTATGTCCCCACATCCCTGCTTTGCAGCCCCATGACAGTAGTCAGTCATCTCCATTTGCTGATTAGGTTTTAAATATTGCCCTTTGTTCACACTTTTTTCCAGAAAGAAAAATATCACCACTTGAGCAGTTTGCGTTACTACCCCTGCCACTACTGATAAGTGACTAGTAAGGTAAGCTTTAATTCTAGCGATCAGCCCGTTATCAGATACTATTTACAGTATTATTCAGGAGGGATCGAACTAATTTGTCCTGTTGCTGTATCCTTTTCTGTCCATTAGGTTGCCCTTCTGCAATTAAAAGAATACTTACTGTACAAGTGCCTAACAAATGCAAAACAAATAAAATAAATAAAACCTCCAAGTCTACAAATAATTCAGCTGAACCTGGGCCAACCCCTGCTCTTTGTGTTTATCTTGAATGACTGGGCTTACAATACATTGGGTAGTAGGATTTAATAGCTGTATCTGCTTTTCAAACACTGTATTGGAAGTGTCTCCTTTATTAATTAGGGTGAAGGATAGTCAACAGGTAGAATAGCTCAGTGGCAATGCGCTTGTTCGAATCCTGGGTCTGCGCTAGATACATCTTCTTATGATGGAACTGAAAAAGCAGTAGAGGAGTACTTCAAACGGCAGGAAAATATAGATTTTGAGCGTTTCATGGGCAACCAGGTGAGTCGAGCATTACTCGAGCCTATAGACACATTTCATGACCGGTGGAGTCAGCTGATGTGCAAACTAGTAGATAAGACTGACACGGCCAGAGCTTGGGATATCCACGGATGCCACTCCAACAAAGTGTGGTGCCTGATCCTGAGGGAGCCAGGGATGTTGTTTCAGCTCATCCAAGAGCTGGGCCAATCACACAAACTGACGGAAGTCAGAGTTGGAAAAATGGCAGCGTACTTCCGTTCATCTGTGCACTGAACCACCTCTAATCTCCTCCTCATGGACAATTTCAACATTCCATTGGACTCCCCTGTAACACTATACACTCTCTTCCTTGACCTCTGCACATCACTATCCCTCTTCATTCTTCTTTCTGACCCAACTCACTTGGCTGGACACCTCCATACATTCTGACTTCTCGACCCCCTCCCCCTCTGGTCACTCTACTATCTTAGTGAGACCATTCTCTCCTCTCACCTGGTTCCCCAATGCCTTTTCACCAGCCCTCCAAAAGCCCTGCCAACCTCATTCACGAAAGTCCGTACGATGAAACTAGTGTCGGCTGCTGTCCTCGCATCCATCTTCACCCTCCGCTCCCCCACCCCCAAACTCTACCAATGACTTTGCTCTCAGCAACCTCCATTTGGCCATTACCAACACCCTTGACTTTCTTGCCCCAACCATGAGTATCTGCCTGAAACCCGCCTCCAAAAGGAAACACCCGGTAGAACTCAGAACTTGCAGCCCTGAATCGCAAGTGCAGAGATGTGGAATGGAAGTGGCACACCTTAGGATCAACCTCTGACAAACTGGTCTGTCGCCTACTACAAAGGCAATACAGACTCACCAACCATGCCAAGAAGAGGGCCCAGATGCAGGCATACGTAGCGGGTGCATCCACCAACACAGCTCAACTCTTTAAAATCTACAAAGAACTATCCAACCCTTCCGCAGTCTCCTCCTCCCCTCTTCCATCCTAGGCCCTCTGCAACGCACTGGCCACACACTTTACCACGAAAACTCTGGACATCCTGAGTACATTTGCCACCCTCCCGTCCAACCCCTCCCTCACTCCCCTGCCTCCTACGGCTTTTCACCCTCCTTCCTTTCCCTTCTCCTTCTCCCCTGTTACACCTGAAGAAGTCAACAGAGTTGTCCACTCCATGAAGGTCTCTTCCAAATAGGTTTCCCATTGCTCCTCCAGAACCATCAAGGGCAACATTGCTCTCTTGCTCCTGCACTCGCTGATCTCTGCAACCACTATTTTGCCAATGGATCTTTCCCATCCTCTCTCGAGCACTCCCTTGTGCGCCCCCACCTGAAAAAATCTTCAGCAGACCCTACCTGCCCAACCAACTACCACCCTATTTCTAGCAGCCCCTTCCTTGGGTAACTTCTAGAAAAGCTAGCCTTTCCTCAACTTAACTCACACACTTAACTTGTTGGTTGTCTCCATGACCATCAATCTGGATTCCAGGCATCCAGAGGTACGGAAACTGCTCTTCTAAACACCTGTGAAGAACTGCTCTCATCTCTGGACTGTAACTCTAAAGCTGTCCTCATCGTACCTGATCTCTCCTCTGCCTTTGATACAGTTATCCATTGCATCCACATAAAACAGCTCCATAGTAGCCTTGGTATTTCGGAGTGGTCACTGGAGTGGCTTACCTCCTTCCTAACTGACCGTTTGACCCAAATCATTTTGAGCCCAGGTGTCCCCAGGGCACAAACCTCTCCCCTTGGCTCTTCAACACTTACCTTGCTCAGCTAGCATTCCTCATGTCCTCCTTCTCTGCCAACTTCAAGTGCTATGCAGATGACAACTCTTTTTCAAACTTACTTCTGACCCTCTTGCATCTTCCATCATCCCTGACTGCCAATCTGCCCTCCAGTCCTGGTGTACTTCCAATGATCTCTGCCTCAATGCCAGCAAGACTCAGATCATTAACGGAGAACACTGCTCCCTCTTTTTCCCCCTCACTCTGGCCATCCTCAACGGGCTCTCCCCCTGCTGCTTCTTCTGAAGCCAGAAACCTAGGAGTCATCTTCAACTCATCTCTCTCCTTCCTCCCTCACACTCAGGACATCACTTTCCCAAAGAAGCTCAATGTTACCTGAGCCCTGGTTCTCTCTAGGCTCAACTACTGAAATAGTCTTCTTCTGAATCTATCTTCTTCCACTTTACAACCCCTCCAGCTAATCCAGAATAGGGCAGCACGATTTATCCTTGGCATTAAGCCAAGCACTGCAACTCTGCTTCCCTAAAAACTGTTCCTTGGTGGGTTTGCGGCACAGATCAAATTCATATCCCTTTGCATAATCCACAAGGCTGTCTGGGGCCTATGTCCATGCCATCTAGACCTGTGTGGCCCTCTGGCACCAACTCTCTGTGTGTAATGCATTTTGCTAAATAGAGGGCCGAGGCTGATCACTTTCTTCAGCTGGCACCCTCTTATGGAACAGCCTACCTTCCCTCTCCGTCTTGAGCAGGACGCCCTCAAACTCCGGAAGCTCCGCAAGACTTTCCTCTTCATCACCTCCTTCCCCTCTCCTCTGATAATCTCACAGTCACAGTGATTGGTGACCAGGGCCCTTATATATCCCTCGGGGACCTGGTCTCCCCTACCCAATCACCCCAGCCTCTGTCTGCCTCTCAGCACTTGCCTCGGCACCTACCAGCCTCAATCCTGCAGGCTTGCACTTTTCTACCCAATTCGTCCCGAGGCCGCATAGCTCTTACTTTACTATGCACTTCATCTGCTGCTTACCCATAAGTACGGACATTCCAAAACCTACCCCCAAACCCCTTTTCCCCCCTCTTCTTGCTGCATTTGCATGTTCTGGATACTCAAAGGCAGAGTAGGCTCAACTTTATCTGCCACTGTATTTGTTGTGTTTCAATCCCATGTTCCCTCCCTGCTGTTCTGTGGGCGCTTTGAAACAGAATTTACTTACTGTACAAGTGCCTAACAAATGCAAAACAAATAAAATAAATAAAACCTCCAAGACTACAAATAATTCAGCTGAACCTGGGCCAACCCCTGCTCTTTGTGTTTATCTTGAATGACTGGTCTTACAATACATTGGGTAGTAGGATTTAATAGCTGTATCTGCTTTTCAAACACTGTATTGGAAGTGTCTCCTTTATTAATTAGGGTGAAGGATAGTCAACAGGTAGAATAGCTCAGTGGCAATGCGCTTGTTCGAATACCGGGTCTGCGCTAGATACAGCTTCTGTATTAAGTGTGCTTTAAATAACCAATTATTATTATAACGAGGATCTTATGTAATTATATAAGTGGTCCAAGAAAGGCATATTAATCTCAGTTGATTTATCAATGAGGAGATCTGCCACATGTCTAATTGAAAACGTTTCTTTCTGCAAGGATGTTATCCTGGTATTAGGTGATGCTTTTTGTGCTCGTCTTTTTTTCAATAAACAGTACCAAAGTGAGAATTAGTTTAAGTCATGGGCGCCAAGTGAGAAAATAAAACTGGCGTACAATTCTGTTGCTGGAAACTTTAGGCTCAGGGTGTTACACTAGTGAGGCATCATGCACTATTGCCCAACCAGCCGCATAGGCATTCTTGCTGATTTCTCAATTGTGGGTGTATAAAATGTCTGATTACGATTGGAATATTCAAATAAACAATTATTTGGGCGAGAACTGGTTTTCTCATCTCACTGCAGGCGATTGCATTTTGCTCCACTCAGATTTTCTCCCCATTGAACATGAACTCATATTTTACTGCAACTTATCTCTTGATTTAAGAAACATCTTTAACGTTCATAATAACGAAAATCTTAGGTGTTCCTTTTGTTTCCAATATGCCCTCAATTGATGCCCTCAATTAACCAAATGTTATTCTTTAGCCTTCCACCATAACATGGTAAACGAACCGGATTGTATATATTCGATGAACACCACAGTATGCAATATCTGCAAACAAATGTTGCAATTCCGTAGGTTAGAACATTTCATAAAGAGTGCTCCCATTGCATTCAATTGACGGTAGCAAATTCATATTGCATCTATGCATGTAATATTTATAGCTGGTTTGGAGATGAGAACTGAAGTATCTAAACTTGAAGGGCTCTAAATGTCAACTATCAGTTTTTGGCTAAGATAATGGCATCTAAGCTGTTTTTCACATGATTCTTTTTTTCAAATAGACCTTTAGTTTATTGCAAGATTAGTGTAAGTGGCAATTACTGATTCAATCCTATTCTTGCCATTAGGAAATCAGAGTGGGCACAGGACAGGGACAGTCAGGAATGTGTTCGTCTTACAAATTAGTTCTACGAGTTTTACAGCTCACATAATTTCTGATTAGATTTCTGAATACATTTTTTTAGTTTTTTGTTTAAAGTGGACCTAGCTCAAGAGCAGTGGAGCACCATACATGTTTGTATCTGGTGTCTGGAAGGATATAGGTATGAGGACTGTCTTTTTTTTATTTATTTTTTTTAAAGGGGTTTATGGGGAGGTGTAATCGGGTTTCATTTTGTACTAGGATCTTTGTGAAGGTTTCCTTTTTTCCAGGTACAGGGTACTGTGATGATTCATGGGATCATGTCACTTCTCCCCATGGGGAATCCCTTCCGTATGAGGCTAGGGAGGTCAGCCCGCTATGCAGCATTCCTCCTTGGGGTGTCAGAAAGCAGGACCTCAGAGAGAGAGATAATTCCCTCATGGGTTCAAGGACTACGTTCCACGATGGAACTCCTAATCCGCTTGTCCTGGAGTCCATGAAACCTATATTCTCTGCAGAGAAACATTTTGAAAGCACTACTGCATACTATTGTAATACACCTTTCTCTCTTCCTGTAAATATTGATACCAACAAGATCAGGAAGAGTAAAATAGATATACAGTCTGCTCTCAAGTCATCTTCCAGGAGTACTCTGAAGAAGAGGATTGATGGAGTTATAGAAACTAATTATTTTTCAAGTACAGAATGTACTGGGAAGAGTTGGCCTCAGGGAGACCCAATGGGCACAAAGAAAGGGCTGTGAAACTCTACTGGGAAGGGCCAGCAGAAGGAAATACAAACACAGAATGGACCAAGTAAGAAGCAAAGATGTGAAGCCTGGTAGACCTGGGAAGTTCAAACCAAACAGCGGATTGCAGAAATCCTTTTCAGACCAATCCAGAACAGGCCTGATTGGAAGCTGGAATCCGACCGATGGTTGCGTGACCTCATGGAGGTGGACCGAGCGGCCCATTAACTGCACCAACATCGTCTGGTTGGGGACCCCGCAGAGCCAAAGCACAGCAGTGGGGAGCAGAAAGAAAAGCAGAGAGAACGTTCCTTGGGAACCATCGACCCAACATCCCAGGAAGAACCAGTGTCGTGGTTCAAATGGAGAATAGTTAACATGAGTCACAGGAGACCTGGTTTGGCACTGGGGAAGGGTGATGAAGTTAAAGAAGACATTCACAGTAAGAGTAATCTCCCCCACTGTAGTAAAAGTATTAAATATAAAGAAGTCATTGAGAGTAATGTCCCTCGTCTCAGTAATGATCTAACGAGTACAGCAGGCAAATAAGGCATTGGGAGTAATCTCTCATCTCAGAACTTGTGCCAGAAGTATGAAGTGGGAAGAAGATATCAGGAGTAATCTCCCTCATTCTAATAATTGCATCAAGAGTATTGCAGCGAAAGAAAGCCTCAGGACTAATCTCAGTAATTGCATCAAGAGTACTGAAAAGAAAAAGCATTGGGAGCAATTTCCCTCTACAGAAGTATCAAGTATGAAGTGTACATCAATAGTGATCTTCTAAATCTCAGTTGGGTCAAAGAGGCTGAAAGATAAGGACATACAAGGAGTGCTCTCCCTCAACACTATCATCAAAAGAGACATTCAGACTGGAGAGGGGCACACAAATAATCTCCTTTGTCAGAGCGTTAGAAGAGAGCAAGGACACTATGGGAACAGTTCACCTTGTTTTCATTGACAAGAGGAGGGAAATGAAAGAAGAGTAATAACTGTGTACTGGAAACAACAGAAGTGTTTGACTTTCACCTACAGTCTAAGAAAAGCTGGGAAAAAAGTACAAAGGTTGAAAAGTGTAGGAAAGTATCCAAAGTTAACCAAGGGTTGATTCAATGATACCAGGAGATGGGTGTCATTCTCCTGGTTATTTCATCGGAATGGTTGATCGAGAAACGAAGGCACACAGTTGCTAAACAGCTGATTGGAGGCTGACCAAGTCGACTTGGAAAAGATGACAGTTGTTGAACTGTGAGACCAGGAGAAAGGAGTCATTCTTGTGGTATTATCTAAAAGTGAAGAAATTGAACTATTATTAGAGAGTAATAGAAATGTGGCAAAGGGCTGATCACATTGCCTCATGAGAATGGAGTAATTCTCATGTATAGCCATTTATGTTAATGTCTTTTGTTATTGGAAGGGCTAGAGTAGGTTTGTTTGGACAGAAGATGGACATTTTGAGTTTGACACGAGCACCCAAGTTCTTCTTTAGTTAGGTAGGCTAAACCCTTTAGAGATAGGAGAAGATAGGCCTTTTTTCATTAGTATTACAAAAAAGATTGTGTAAACATGCCACCCATTGGTCCAACTTCTTACACCAGCACACCACAGTACATATCTAATGGTGGAGTGTACCAGGCATGGAGTCTGGTATATACAAGAATGCAAGGGATGTCTGCTTTGACTTTGCATTGAAATTCAGTAAAAGTAGACCTATACATGTGCAAACACGTAATGTAACACAATTCAAATCTTCTTTGAAGACTTTATTGTCAATCCCTATAAGGGCATGTTTGGGGGTTAGACCTTGTGATGTTTTACAGCTCATGCAAGAGGCAGACAGAATTGTTCTCTGGGTGCATGCAGTTCAAAAGAAGTATATGTACTTTAGTTCTCAAATTATTTTAGTTTCTTTACGTTTGTTAAACCTGATGAGGACAAATTGGATATTATTTTAATTTGGATTGAATTCTAAACAACTGTTCCCATTGCTCCATTTGCTAAAACCTGATCTACATCAAGGTTGTTTTTAAAATGTCTCTGCAGTTGAGATATATATTACACGGCCATGGTAGTGGCCGTGTAGTTATGGTTAAGTTGCTAATCCCATAGGAAGAGCAGTTTTTCGTCGGCTTATAACTTTGCTCTCCCTGGACGAATCATCACCAAACTTTGCAAAAAAGTATATGGCCCACTCTTAATTTTTTTCAAAGTTTGGTGAGGTTTTGGTCCAGGTGGTCCAAAGTTATGGAGGGGTTCCTAAAATTTCTTTTTTCCCATAGACTGAATGGGGAAAAAACTTTGCTCACGCATACAGCCAAAACCGCTGGATGGATTGTCACCAAATTTGCGGCATGAGCAGCGGTTTGGTCCTGAAAGTGTGCTTTTGTAAATTTAATGAAAATCCATCCAATAGTTTTTTTTTAAAAATGACCAAAATGTAGGTCACAAAAAATTAGTGATATCTATGTTCCGGTCCACGGACACTTCCCTGTTCGCTCCGCAGACAGTGTCCTGATTGGCTAATCGGCTTGCGTCATGCAGACATGCGACGTATTCGCTGATTGGATGGTGAGGAGCATGAAGTGAGTCCGATTTCTGGAAACGCCCGCTATCTTGGATTTGCGGACAGCAGCCGATGTCTGCGGTCAGCGCAGTAAAAAAATAGGAAAAAACACAGCATTCTACTTGTCAAACATATCAAATAATCTATAAGGAGGTGAGGGGTGATGAGGATGGGATGGGATATGTCTGCAAGAAGCAAAAAAAAAAAAGGGTTGTTTTTTGCTGCGAAAATCCGCAAACAGTTCGGATGTTCGTGAACAGTCCTGTGAAAGTTCGCAACACCTTAGCATTACAGGGTTTGTGAAATGCAGTTCTTGGATGGCTTATAACTTTTGTGCCACTTAATGGAGCTGCATGAAATTTTGCATGTATATTCATCGGCTGATTCTGAGTAAGTATGCAAAGTATAGTGAGATTCGGTCATGAGGGGGCAAAATTAGAGGGGGGTCCCAAAATAATGCAAAGGCTTATAAATGAGTTGCCATTTGATGAATCTACACGTCATTTGACAAACTGATAATAGATCAAGATATACATGTTTTTGCGAAGTTTGCTGGGATTCTGTTGAGAGGGAGCAAAATTAGAGTGGGGGTCCCAATCTATTGTAAAGGCTCATAAATGTGGTGCCATTTGACAAATTTACACAAAGTTTTTCAAAAAGATTATAGATCTAAATTTAGATGTTTTCGTAAAGTCTGAATGGATTTTGTCAAGTGGGGGCTAGGTTATATGACGATTGTATGTGCATACATTTGACACTTTTGAAAAAATAAAACATGGGTGGATTTCCAGCAAACTTGCGTAAGGAGCATTGGCAAGGACCTACAAGCATGGTTTTGCAGTGTTTTATTATTTGACAAGAGTCATAATGTAGCTACAAAAAATAGTGGTATACCTTTAGTGACGGAGGGGTAGCCTGTGGCCATGGGCAGTAGCCAGATTGTCCGGGTCATGGAATAAGGTCATTATCTGGACAATCTGGCTACTGGCCATGACCACAAGGGACAAAACATAAGATTAAAGTGGTCATGTCCAGCTGGGACTGACTTTGTGGTAAAGTTATTCGAAACTAGGATAGATTTGAAAGGGAAATAAATTTGCTTGTGGTAATATGGTCATAGGGTTTTCTTTTTGCCTTCTGCAGACTGCTATGGAAAGTGAAAAGGGGCCCTGTATGGAACCCTCACCTTCCCTTTCCATGGAGGCCATCCTGGAAAAGGATTTTCCTTCCTACACCGTCCCAGTGTTGGAAGAAAAATCCTATTTTTTTGCACCCCGTGTTCCCGCTTTGGGGACCTAGGGTGCTAATGGCCTTCATCCCCCATTTCAGGGGCTGGAATGGGGAATAATGGTCCAGAGACCTTGTTATCCACCCTTGCTTCGCTTGGGCTGATAACTTGGACTGCTGGGCCGGTATCCACCGTTCCAATCCCTGGAACAGAATATGAACGCCACAATATTATCATTAGCATAACACAAAATGTAAATGGAAATGTTGGAAAATCTTAATTAGTCTGTACTTTACTGAGAAAGTAGATGGTCTATATATTTTTTTTTTTAGTTCTATTTTTTAACTGTGAAAAGTGGTTCCTAAAGGAATATGTCATTTGTTGTTTTTGGATGTATTTTTTATTTTGGCAGGAGAGCTGAGAACGAAAGGTGAGGAGGGAAATGAGGGAAGAGCAACCAAACACTCGTATGGAGGGGTAGGTGGACAAGGGAAAATGTTGCGTGTGTATTATTTCTAAGTTAGGGGGCACCGTTTCTCATACTCCTTGATTACAGCAGTGGTGGTGGCTCTTGTCGGAATCGAAATAATATTATACCTCCTATTGCATTGTTTGAATGTGTGTTGGCCTACACCAAGTTGTCTAAAAACATTGTGTAAATAGATTCCGCGACAACGTCTTGACCTTAATATACTGTGTAAATCGCCATCTTGGATTTAGCCACCATTTTAGGTTCTCTTGTAATGTGGAAGTCACCCTGAACACCAAAATGGAGGCCGAATGACATTTCGAGTGAGATTCTGGCCGTTGTGACCTCCGCACACATGAATAAGTAATATGCCTGCAGGCCACTTGTTGGGGTCGCGAACTGAGACCTTGTCCTATCCCTGACCTATGTGTAAATGAACAACTGTATCAGCGGAACGGATCAAAATGCATACGTTCTTTCCTACCTGTGTTGGTGTGTTTCCTTTGGGCTTCCCGGCCTCATATCAATTTCTTTGTTTTAACATCTTGGGAGGAGGGATGGCATTAGCTGATGCCATTTTAAGATAAATAGCAGTTTTGCTAAAAGTGTGTACTGTGTACTAGATTTTTAATAGATAACGATTAGAAATAGGTGTTGGAGCTGTGCAAGGGAAATTTTGAAGTTGGAATTTCCTAGATCAGTAGAAAATGCAGTTCCGAACTGTCCGCCAAGCAGAGATCTCATCGTGAAGTGCGGACGGCTTCTCAGACACGTATGCTCATGTGGCACTGTCTGGAAGGTCCGCTATGAAGTCAGATGTTCATAGGCGTCTACAGATGTGAAACTATTTGAAAAAGTTGCAAGAAGTGTATAGAAGTGTTAAAAATTGGGAAATGGCAGAGTTTTAAGGTGAAACTTTGGAAATTGGACACAAATATTGCTATATTGAGTAAGTATATTATTAGTAAATTGTAGGAAAATAGCATGCACTGGTAAAAACCTACGAAATTCAATGACAAAACTTTGTTAAAGGGATGTTATGGTTAAGTTGCACTAATAACCTATGAAATTCAATGAAAAAACTTAGTTAAACAGACGTTATGGTTCCAAGTAAAACCGAAAAAGGCCTGAAATTCGCCAGTTATGGTAAGCTAAGCAACCAAAACTCGCACCGCCACTGTGCAATGCTAAGACTAACACCCAGGACAAAGATGACATCACAAATGTCATTGATGACTAATGATATCACACGTGAAACCTGATGTTTCTAGACAGGTCTGATCTATAAAAGGGTCTTCTAGTGCTCCCCTGCTCCCCCAGAACCATCAAGGACCAATTTGACAGCCGTTCTCCAGCCTATCACTTTTTTACCACTGGAACTTTCCCCACTCCCTTCAAACACTCCCTTGTGCATCCCCTCGGAAAAAGTCTTCTGCTAATCCTACTCGTCTGTCAAACGACAACCAACCTACATCACTCTACATCACTCCTTTCCTGGGAAAACTCCTGGAAAACTCCTGGAAAAGCTGGCCATCTCCCAGCTTACTCTCCACACTGAATCTGTTGGTTTTCTCTGTGACCACCAATCTGGCTTCAGAGCAGCCAGAGGCACACAAATTGCTCTCCTGAACCCCTGTGAAGATCTGCTCACTAATCTCGATTCTAGCCTTCCTTGTGTCCTCATCCTCCTTGATCTTTCGTCTGCTTTTGACATGGTCAATCATGACATACTGATCAATCAGCCCTGTGAGAACTTGGGTATCACGGATAAGTTCCTAACGTGGTTGACCTCCTTCCTTCCAGACCGACCCTTCCAGGTCCATCTTGGGTCCTTTCACTCCACCACCTCTCTCTCCACTTGTGGTGTTCCTCAGGACTCTTACTTCTCATCCTGGCTTTTTGAGGTCTACTTGGCCCCTGTGGCCCACCTTATTTCTACCTTCACCTCTTTCAGGGTTATGCAGATAACACTCACCTCTCTTTCAGGCTCCTTCAAGCCTCCACTCCTCTCGCTCATTCCTGGCTTTCTATCCATGATTGAGGAGTGGTGCTCTTCCAACGATCTCTGCCTTAATGCTAGTGATACTGAGATCTTTCTCAATGACACCTCTGCTCCCGCTTTCCCTATCTCACTCTGGCCGCCCTCCTTGGGTCCTCTTCCTTGACATTCTTGTGAAGCAAAAAACCTTGGCTTTGACTCCAATCTCCCCTTCTCTCCTCACATCACTGACCTTACCAAGAAGGCCCACTAACAGCTGCTCCTCCTCAGAGGTAGTCTTACTCACTGCCCCCCAGAAGCTCACCATCTCCAGAGCCCTGGTTCTCTCTACACTGGACTACTGCAACAGCCTCTTTCTCAATCTGCCTTCCTCTACTCTCCACCCTCTGCAACTAATCAAGAAGATGACTGCAAGACTTGTCCTTGGCCTCAAGCCCAGTGATCGTATCTCTCCATCCCTGAAATCTCTCTTCTGGCTCCCAGTGGCTCGCAGTGGCTGCAAAGATCAAGTTCAAGACCCTCTATCGTCCACAAGGCTTTCTATGGCAGGGGCCGCGCTACATCCAACTCTCTCTTCCTAAACACCATCCTTATCAAGCCCTTCGCTCAGCCACCTCCAACTCTCTGAGGGTCAGACGCTTCTCCAGACAGAGTGTGGGGAGATCTCTCTCCTCAGAAGGTGCCTCCCTCTTGAACAGACTCCCTTCCCCTCTCAAACTTGAGACAGACCACCGGAAGTTCCAGAAGCTGCTCAAGACTTCCTTTTCACGTCTGCTTTTTCTCTCTCCCTCCCTTGCTGACCTACCTGTCTGCTGCACTGACTGGTGCCTGGCTACACTCGCAGTCTCACAGGGTAGCAGGCTCCTGCACTGCATCCAGGCCTACCACACACTTAGGAGCTGTAACTGGAACCCACAGTCTCCTGCCTATGTGCACTTACCTAGAGCTGCGCCGCCCTCGAAGCACTTACTTAGAGTTATGCTGCTCTAATTGCAATTCCCCCCCCCACCCTCTCTTCCTTGCACTGCCCCTCTCCCTCCCTCCCTGGACTTTGTTTTGCTGCACTTGCACCATTTAAATGACACAAGGCCTAGTAAGATCGTTTTCTCCTCCCTCTGTCTCCCTTTCGTATCTTGTCACACCTACAAACACTTGTGTACAGGTGAGTTATAAATAACTTCTATCATGTAGTCATCAACAGTTGTCAACAGTGACATGAGCAGAGTACAGCCTGAAAAAACCCATTGAAAAAAAAACTGTCAAGGAATGAACGTCATTCCAAATGACACGTGCATGTATTCCAAGGGTTCAAACTGAGTGGCGACTTCTGTGGGATGTTTGGATTCATGATTGAACTTAATTTGCTGAGAAGCACTCCTCATGTATTGCTAGTTGTGTGCCGAACTAGTTCCAAAATCTACAGCAAGAGAATTTTTTTCACGAACCACCTCTTGGGTCAGAGGCTGTGGAGGTCAAAATACAGCCTCAATTTTTGCAGGTTTGCTTTGCGACTACCATCAGGCTGGACCAGACTGGCAGCCACCCTCTTAATCATGCCCTACAAGACCGGTATGTCAGAACTAACTTGAATTATGTCTTTGCTGTCACGGTCTGGTCCAGTCCTTCCGTTTGACTGGAATGGCATTTTCCTTCATGAAAATGTCTTGAATTTCTGAATGTTCCAATTGCTTGGTTGAAAATAGCTTTGTGACTCTCCCTATCCATGTCTGATGCCCTTCTACTTAGAACTTGACCAACTACATTAGTCTCCGACTTGAAGTCCAACCTAGCTTGCTGAGGCCACCCTTGGGCTGAAAGGCCTCAGAGGTTTTAATGCCTTTTGGCCAACTGGTTATTAAAAAGTATATCATACTCCACCCATTAACATGGTTTGTTCATTGTAATTGACTGGACTGTTTCTCATTTTGTTCAGGGGAAAGGAAACACAACCACATTTGAGATAGTACTGCAACTCTTCCTGCAAAGGATTTGAAAACGAAGCCCAACAGAGACCAAAGAATGCATAAGGAGACTGTGCCAACCAACAAACTATTGCCATGTGGCCCATTTGAATGGTAACCTGCGGTTTGACCTGGAATGGTTTACGGGGTACTTCCTCTATCCCTTACTTATCCCAGTCGGAGTCTGGGAATGGTATTCAGGGGCATAGGAGACACATAAAATCGGGGCGGGGGGGCTGCTGACACCTTGGGGACTTTTTCATTTTTTATTTCTTGTGTTTTAGTCAAAGAACATGACTTTTCACAAAATTAAAATTGCAGTACATATTAAATTACATATAGCATCACTGTATAAAACAAGAGTAAAGAAGAAAAGAAAACAAGAAAATTAAGAAAAATAAAAGCAGTTCAGTGTATAAAAATCCTTGAATTTGGCGTCTCACTTCAGAAGGCTCAGTTCACATAAAAATATTACCATTTCAAGTCAAAAGGCTTTCATGGCCTGAGCATAGCTGGTACCAAAAGGATTGGGTGTCCACCCACCATTCCTTGTCTACAAATCTCACAAACGTTAAAACCCTCTTGACAGGGACTTTGCTGCAGACACAAACCAGAGTAAAATGATCTGCCAATTATTTTGTAATGAGTGATGATCATGAGCATTTGTTAAAAAAAAAAACAAATATTTTACTCTGGTGTTCAGTACCCATGATACATTCTGTTGCTATTGTTTGTATGTCAACCAGATCCATTACATCGCTGTGCATATTGCAAACGCAAACATGATTGAGTCTTTTCTGAGTCATAAAGTGTAATGGGAATATAGTGGAGAGGTGGCTCAAGACAGATACCCAATGTTACAACATTTGTTTAAATCAGGCCCTCCGTGCTCCAAGCATGGCTTGGTGAATACCAGAGGGCATTAACAGCATGTACTGTTAGGATCAAACTATTGGGGTAGGACTGATAGCATCCCCTCGCCTGGCACAGTGTCTATTGGGTGTGACACCGGTCCTGCAGAAGCATTAAGTTAAAAAGCCCTCACTCCTGTATAGCGGAGCAGGCAGTGCAGCGGGCAGTTGGATTGAAAGTTCTGTGTGCTTTCGGTGACAGCCCAACCCAGCCAGCCAGTGCACTGTGTGACAACAGTCCACCATTTCTGACTAAGCAGGTAGAAAGGTATCTTGGCCAAGGTTAAAAACAGGAGGGCAGGCTGTTCCTTCCCAAAGCAATGGGGTGGTGGAAAGTGTTCATCGCTGCCTGATGATGTGGTGCAAATGGCGAGTCCAAGTGATGTGGACAAGAAGGAGGTGATCCATGAAAGAGTGAGTTTATTGCACCAATCTCCACACAAGGTCATGGGAGTCTGGGATTGATGGTTGCTGGGAGATGCGGCTGAGGCTTGCCAGGCAGGGTCTTTTTTTGATGTATACGATGTGAAACCTTCAGAGGTGGTCAAAGCGCATGTGAGACATTGCTCAAATATGTGTACAAAGAGGTGGTGTGTGTTTTTGTCATTGCTTGAGCTCATAAGGCTCCCTCATTCCAAGACCTTCCTAGAAGGGTGTCAAATGCAGAGTCCTGACCTTATAGGGTATTCCATGTGCCCCCATATAAAAATAAAAGTTCCCTTCCTCTTTGAGGTGCCTGAGCACCACCAAACCGGAGGGGTTGAACGACTGCAGCTGGTTTCAATCTTGGTTCCTGTGCTAGTGGGCTCAATCCAAGTCCAACCAAAATACATGATCCAGGATAATGCAATTTCCTACACTCCAGGCCTCTTGTTGCCCACACCTGTGAGCAGAATGCATCAGCCCACCCATTAGCCAAAACCTGATTAGTGTCAAAAAGTAGGGCTGCGAGGGCTCCCCATATACAGAAACTGGCCCATTCAGCCTCAGGTTCTCTTATACCTGAATCCCCTTTCCCACAATATAAAAGCTTTTATTATAAGGATTTTTAGCAGATGTTTATTCTACCATCAATAACTTATTTTTGAAGTCCCACGTTTAAGTGCTTGCATCTTACTTTCACCAATAGAGTACATGTACTCACACAATATCTTCTTCTATTGATTTTATCCTAATTGATATGAAAAAGAACAAGCATTGACAATGCCAACAGTTTGGCCTTCTGAGTCAGCAAAGTCACTTATGGTGCGAGTATCTGGGCATCTAACAGCAGTGCTTGGCAAATGCCCAATACTTGTACATAAGGCAAAACTGCTTGCTTTGCCAATGTTTTTTACCAGGTCTTCAGTGAAGGACAGACAGTGCTTGGAAATCGAGTGGCTGAGCATGAACCTGGTTACATTTTGATTACACCAATAGAGCATTGGCAGCCACAACATCTATTTCTCAGCTTTGTGCCTACATGTTTTGCCAGCATTCTTAGATGTGCTGCGGCTGAATGGGACAGAACTTCAACTGAGTAAGCAGTGATTAAAGGACCTAAAAACCCTGGGTTCCAGACTGGTGAGGCTCTGTGAGGCTGAGTGGAATTTACAATTAAGGTCGCTTTGGATACATCTCTATTTCGAGCTTTATTGCTTGCCCAACCACGTGCATGTACAGTTGCTTCACTGAGATATTTAAGAGAAGGAATCAGGATATGTGAATAAGGGTCAGGAGATACGGACTTATTATCTCACTGATGTCAGACAGACAGCAGCTTCTAGTTGCAATATGGTTAACAGCAAGGCCTAGTAGGACTGTCATTAATGTTTTCCTCCCTGTCCCCCACCTCCTTTATGGTCTAATGGTGCCTTGAAACACCATTTTCTGTCTAGGCGCTTTATAAATATCGAATACATACATAAATAGCTATGTTCTGATGACACCATGCACCCAGCAAAGCACTGGATTAGTGATCCACAAATGCAGGAGCTGAAAAGGCCCTGTTGTAAACACACCAATGCAAGTGTTGTGTTGCGAAGGAGCTTTCAGTAAATACAAATTTTAAATGTTGTGGCAAAGGTTTCCTATGATTACTTCATGTTTATGTTTAACATTTGTATAGGGCAACCAGGTACCCTAAGGCTTAAGGTCGCTGTGAAACGTGAAACAAATAAACAGAACAAAGACAGAAAAAAACAGAACTAAATCT
Organism: Ambystoma mexicanum; assembly: GCF_040938575.1. Taxonomy (NCBI): domain Eukaryota; kingdom Metazoa; phylum Chordata; class Amphibia; order Caudata; family Ambystomatidae; genus Ambystoma; species Ambystoma mexicanum. Next base: position 427,932,950 of record NC_090941.1, on the reverse strand, counting down.
GAGAAAGGTTCCGGAGCAGGAACCAAACAGGATCAGGCGTGAGGCAGAAGTATTTTAATGCGAAACGTAAGGTTTTCAGCCCCTTCTTAAATATTTCTGTGGAAGCGGTGGTCCTCAGTGTAGCTGCTAGCGAGTTCCACTTAAGGGGGGCTGCCGAGATAAATGCTGAGTCCCTGGATTTTTTTTGTTTTCAAGCGTGGCATAGCCAAGGTGTTAGATTCGTCCTATCTAAGGGATCTAATGTTTTTTTACCATGACTAATTCTTTCAGATAGAGTGGCATGACTCCATGTATACATTTGTGCGTGATGAGGAGAAGCCTAAATACAACCCAGGCCTGTACAGGTAAGCATTGTAAACTACGCCGTGCTTCAGACACATGGTCTCTTCTAGATAGACCTTTCACTCCCCTGACTGCGCCATTCTGTATGACCTCTAGCCGTTGAACCTCCGATAATGGCAACCCCACAAGGAGACTACAACAGTAGTCGATCTTAGATCCAATTATGGCCCTTGCCAGGGTTTCGGAGTTTCATTCTGAGATAAAAGGTCTAAGGCAGCGAAACAACTTGAGGAAGTATGAGGCTAATGAAACGAGACTATTCACTATTCATATTCAGATTTTTCAAGATAAATGCCAAGGGTTTTCACCTTGCTCATAACTTCAATATGGCAGCTATCTATGAGAAACGACTTATAGGTAAGTCCAACTTCTCTAATTTGGACTCTGAGCCAATAAATAGAAGCTCTGTTTTAGAGCTATTAATGGCTAATCCATTCAGCACCATCCAATCCTGAATTATTTTGTAGATTTCATCAATTCTTTGTTCATCTTCCACATGGGATCCAGATATGGGGATGACACATTGGGTGTCATCCGCATAATTTGCGAATATGATCCCTCTTTCTCCAGCATCTGGAAGAAGGGGGATCATGAATATATTATAGAAGCAAGTTGACACGCAGGCTCCTTGAGGGACCCCATACGTAAGTACTGTCGGTTTTGCTTCGGCAATGTCGCTTGCCACACTATTTTGTCTATTCTTCAAAAAGGAGATGACCCAGTTTGTCGCTTCATCAGAGAAGTTGGCATTCCTCTTTAGCCTGGTGGAAAGTATGGTATGGTCCACCAGGTCAAAGGCAGCCAAATAATCTAAAATCAAATGGAGTGAGATGTAACCACCATCCATCCTCTGCAGGAGATGAGATTTAAGGGCCAGCAAGGCCGTCTCTGTACCATGATTCAGGCAAAAACCTGATTGATATTTATGATAAAATGTATTTATGATAAATCTGGTTTTGCTCCAAAAAGATGGCAATCTGATAATGGGCAACTCTCTCCAAGATTTTCAACAGAAAAGGAGTGTTAGTAATGGGCCTATAATTAGAAGCAGCGAGGGGACAGAGATTAGTTTCCACGCCTTTTTTCTGTTGCCAGGAACTTAATTCGCTAAATAAGAGGCATTAACAAACTTGGTCAAGGCTGGAATGAGGACAGGGGAGCACTCTTTGATTATAAGAGAGGAGCAAGGATCTCCTTTGCAGCTTGTACATTTTACATTGGAGATGACCTTGGCCAATTCTTGCTCTGAGATGGGCTGAAAGCTGAAGATGGCTTGAACCTCCAATTTTTTGGTGGAGGGCAGAGGGCTATTCTCTAAAACCTGAGTCGGTAGGTCGAGTTTCTTCAACTCAACCCCCTCTCTAATTTTATCAAGTTTATTAGATAAGGCGGATAGAATCTCCGTACACCATGCCTCATCCTTAATAAAGGTCACTTGAGCAGATCTAGGGGTTTGTGCCTGTTCTTTTAGGATTTTGAATAATTCACGGCTGTCCGATTTAGCCTCTGTAATCCTGGTGTCAAAGAACTCTTTCTTGGCTAAATAAATAGCTGTTTTATAGATCTTAGCAGCTTTGAAGTTCTTTACTGAACCATGCATTATGTATCTCTGCAGTTATTGATTTATTTTTCAGTGGTGCCAAATTGTCTGTGATTGAGCCCATCGCCTCAGAAAGAGAAGTGGACATTTCATCAAGGTTGTCCATGATGATAATCTGCTTATTAAGAGATGTAATCGGAGAATATCTAAAAAATGATAAATGAATCGTTTTCATGCGGACACTGGGGCGGAAGGAGTTTATGCATTGCCAATCTTGCCCTCTGCACTCGGGAAAAACTGCCTGTGTGCAGCGCGTCATGCTTTTGTGTTCCCAAATCACTTTTCTATCACATTAATGGCTTGAGCGTATACTGATATCCATCTTAATCTTCAGCAGGGGTTGGTGGTGTGCCATCTGGCAGTCTTTCTGGATGGTTTAAATTCCATACCAAACTATGAAGTTTCTCACAGCTATGAAATTGGCTCCAAGGAATAGCTAGTTTACCTGGGTGTGGCAGAAATGGCGGCGGGGTTGTGCCATTTTGCACTGATAGTCATTAGAGAGTTTTGTGTCAGTGTTACAGGGAAGTGTGCGTCGATTCCGACTTGTTGCCAATGTCATGTACAGACACATTTTTGGGCCAGAGTCATGGAATATTTGCAGTGCAAAGTTATTTTGAACTGCAAAAATTACTTTGCATGGACTTTGTACGCCAAAAATGCACTTTACACAGTTAGATCTGGTACAACTCATGGATGGCCAACTCAATGCTGGCTGTTAACCTGCATATTTATGGAATTTTCATGGGGGCAGGTCCCTCACATCTCATTTCACCCTGTCTCCAACTCCTAAATACTGACAGAAATTAAAGAAAATACAATAACTCCTCACCCCCCAAAAGAATGCTACAGCAAAATGCAGCAAAATGTCCACAATGGACCCTAGAAGGTGGGCAGGTGCCATTAATATAATCAAGTAAGTCATACATTGACAAGCACTCCTTTATATATGGTGAGGGTCAGTTCTGCAATGGGACAACCAAACCAATGGTCATACATCTCAACACAGCACATATGGCCATACATTTGTTTATGTGGTTCATCGTAGGAAACACTCCCCGGTATGGGGGAATTGAGAGTTACATTTTTCCAAACTCCCTAGATACCCCTGTTGCTATACTAGTATTTGTCCTTGTTAACTGCCATGTTTAGCAGTCCTTATTGCCATAACAGTGTTTGTCCTATGTTATAGTGCGCATGTCTTGACCACAGAGGGGCTTAGTCTTCCACCGCATAATGATTCCCACTTCTATCATCTTTGCTTCTGATGCTTTTGCCATATGGCATGTTGAAGTGTATTTTAGAGACTCTCCTCACTAGGCAAGGTGGCTTTAGCAGGCGGGCATAGCAATAGTTCCCCATAGCCATCTCCGCCATAGCCATGTAAAAATCGTGGAAGTAGCATGAATAGCAGGAATTTAATGCATCTTAAAATGTGTTCTGCTAACATCAAGATTGTGCCTCCCCAAACACAGTTGCTTGTCGATCTCATGCAACGCCTGAACCACCCCTTTCATTGAATTTCATGGGTACTCATCTGTATAAAAGCACTGTGAGCAGATGGAGGGAGGTTGCTGTGCCGAGTCTCGTTCTGCCATTGGGATGCCGTTTGTCTCATGTATGCTGGCTTGGATGTACGCAATTAATTCTAATACGAACATTTCAAAGACGAAAATGTTGAATTCTAAATGTATTCGAAATAAGAACCCCACAACTAAAAGGCCTTTGTGGACCCTGCTTACCCAACCCCCACCCCCTTACTGACCCTTTGGCGGCACACTTTGCTATGTGCCACCCAGTCCCTGCAGCTTGAGTTCTTTTCACTTCCGAGGATGTGAACCGGCACTGCAGGGTCCTTTTTTTGTTGTTGTTCAAAAACATTGTTTTGGATGCAGGGGACCCTGCTATCACCCCCCCCCCGGTTCCATTATAGCAAAAAAAGGGTGCAGGGGACACCTTTGCAACCCCCGCTTCTCTTGTCCCCTATAATGAAAACCGAATAGTTGACATTTTCAGCATCTTCGGCTGTATGTAATTTTGGTACAGCCGAAATCCGATCATTTCAACCGTTCATTTTTAAAAATATATACATATTTTCGTGCAATCCCTGCAGGCTTTAATGGCTGCTAATAAAAGACATTCACCAATCCACCTGAAGAGTCTGATTGTTTTTCCATGACGCCGGCTACAGCAGGAGCTTAATTCTTTATAGGTGTTTCTGGTAGGCATCACATAGGATTATAACCATATCTGTTGCCGAATATAGTAGAGATACTGCTACTAAATATGCTTGTGGACAGAGCCAGCCAGGCAAATTTGCCAACCTTAGGGGACCGGATTACTGAGGCAGACATCTTGAATTGCCAACCATCCTGGGGCTTAGTCACAAGGGTGTAAATCGGGTAATCGAGCGATCCATTAGGGTAAGAGGTGACAAAGGACCAATATCCTGAAAGCTAGTTCACAACTTAAAACCTTTGGTCTGGCAAGCACCCGTACAAGAAACACTGATTTCAATGGACACTGGAGAGATGGCACGAGAGAGCAGACACGACTTTCATTTAGAGGGAGTTTTAATGGTTAAGGTTCAAAAAGTCAGCAATCATCCAATACATCATCTTCTGGAGGTAGCACATAAAGAGATGGATGCCATGTCAGTACAGGGCATGCACATCTATGACACATAAAAGGGCCAGGGCACTGCAGGTACTACATTCAGAGATTAAATAGCAGGGGGGACAGGATCCATTCCAGGGGCATATATTAGGGAGTGGGGAATGGCCCAATTCATCAGCACTTGCTGAAAGTGACCTGATAGATAGTAGGCAATTTAGGGCAGCGCACAACAGCCCAAGCCCATCTGATGCCTCAACATGGTCACGAGAGCCTTGTGTTACACGCCAACGCCAGATGATGCACTGAGTGATTGCGTGCCAATTTGTGGAATTTTTTGCACAGTTCGAAGTGACTTCGCACTGCCGATACAAACCCTGATTCACAGAACTGTGCAAAGTGTATTTTGCAGTGCAAAGTCATTTTTGCAGTTAAAATTACTTGCACTGGCTTTGCACTGCAAACATAGTTTGCCCAGTTCCAGGAATCAGGGTTTGTGTTGGCAGTGCAAAGCCACTTTTAACGGTGCAAAAAGAATCCATGAAGCGGGCCCTTAAAGTCAAAGAGGCCGATTCATGGAATAATTAGCGCGGCGCAAGTGGGCAAAAACGTGCGATTCGCAGTGGAATAGCGAAAATCGCAGTGCAATTGCGAAAATCGCACGAAAAGCAGCGCACGTCGATTCATGGAAGGCCGTGCGCGAGAAAACCAGCGGATGTGCGATAAAAAAGTGCGCGGCGCACGTTGGCGCACAGGCCATCTAACAGCGTGCGCCAGGTCACAGCGAAAATCGCACAGGCCACAGCGAAATTCGCACATAGCGCGGCGCACGCAACAAAAGTAGGCGGAACACGGGCGTAACACTCGGAATGGGGAACAACTTGCCAAAACGTGGGCGTCACGGGGGAAGTACAGGGCACAAGTGCGCGGAACGCCCACACGCTCGCCTACAACACGTATTCATGGAATAGAATAGGGGAAAAAAGCGCACGCTCAAACCAGCGCACAGGCACAAACACGACCGCCACAAGAAAGCAGGCGGTAGCGTCTCTGCGGCTGTAAGAAATGTGCGCCAAAAGGTGCGCCAACAAATCGCACCTATATACTGCCATGATGAATGTCCCATACTGTGGCCCTCCAGGAAAAATTACGTGCAAAGGGGTACCCACAAACACGGACACCCGCTGACAAAAAATACGTGTGCGTGTATACCGGGGTGCGCGGGAAGTCTAACACGCGATTTCAGCAGGGTACGTGCATCACAGGGGTTCGCGTGAAGTTTCACACGCAATCGGGCCTGGGGGAGCGGGCTACGTGTATATCAGGGGTTCGCGTGAAGTTCCTCACGCGATCGGGCCTGGGGGAGCGGGCTACGTGTATTACAGGGGTTCGCGTGATGGGGGAGCGGGCTACGTGTATTACAGGGGTTCGCGTGAAGTTCCTCACGCGATCGGGCCTGGGGGAGCGGGCTACGTGTATTACAGGGGTTCGCGTGAAGTTCCTCACGCGATCGGGCCTGGGGGAGCGGGCTATGTGTATTACAGGGGTGCGCGGGAAGATCCAGGGGTGCGCGGGAAGTTCCACACGCGAATAGCCTGGGGGCGCGTGTATTCCAGGGGTGCGCGTGAAGTTGCACACGCGAATAGCCTGGGCGCGTGTATTTCAGGGGTGCGCGGGAAATTCCACACGCGAACAGACTGGGCGCGTGTATTTCAGGGGTGCGCGGGAAGTTCCACACGCGAACAGCCTGGGTGCGTGTATTTCAGGGGTGCGCGGAAAGTTCCAAACGCGAATAGCCTGGGCGCGTGTATTTCAGGGGTGCGCGGGAAGTTCCACACGCGAATAGCCTGGGCGCGTGTATTTCAGGGGTGCGCGGGAAGTTCCACACGCGAATAGCCTAGGCGCGTGTATTTCAGGGGTGCGGGGGAAGTTCCACACGCGAATAGCCTGGGGGCACGTGTATTTCAGGGGTGCGCGGGAAGTTCCACACGCGAATAGCCTGGGCGCGTGTATTTCAGGGGTGCGCGGGAAGTTCCACACGCCAATAGCCTGGGCGCGTGTATTTCAGGGGTGCGCGGGAAGTTCCACACGCGAATAGCCTAGGCGCGTGTATTTCAGGGGTGCGGGGGAAGTTCCACACGCGAATAGGCTGGGGGCGCGTGTATTTCAGGGGTGCGCGGGAAGTTCCACACGCGAATAGCCTGGGCGCGTGGATTTCAGGGGTGCGCGGGAAGTTCCACACGCGAATAGCCTGGGCGCGTGTATTTCAGGGGTGCGCGGGAAGTTCCACACGCGAATAGCCTGGGCGCGTGTATTCCAGGGGTGCGCGGGAAGTTCCACACGCGAATAGCCTGGGCGCGTGTATATCAGGGGTGCGCGGGAAGTTCCACATGTGATTTGACAGTGTGGGTCCTCCCAGGTGTACCCTGTACACCCTCCACGGCCCCTGCAGGCAGCCCACACCACAGGGGACTACCCTGCATCCCTGGTCATGTCCCGCAGGCAGCCCACACACCATGGGCATGCCCCCCAGCAAAGGCACATGTCTCCTTGAACTAATGAACACCAACTCATGTCCCCTTGCACCCCCACCCCCCAGCACTGTGGGGCACCTGCCAGCAGGCCCCCACCCATGTCCAACTCATGTCCCCCACCACCCCCACCCCCCAGCACTGTGGGGCACCTGCCAGCAGGCCCCCACCCATGTCCAACCCATGTCTCCCACCACCCCCACCCCCCAGGGGCACCCTCCACCAGGCCCCCACTCATGTCACCCACCACCCCCACCCCCCAGCCACCAGGGGCACCCTCCACCAGGCCCCCACTCATGTCTCCCACCACCCCCACCCCCCAGCACTGTGGGGCACCTGCCAGCAGGCCCCCACCCATGTCCAACTCATGTCTCCCACCACCCCCACCCCCCAGCCACCAGGGGCACCCTCCACCAGGCCCCCACTCATGTCACCCACCACCCCCACCCCCCAGCCACCAGGGGCACCCTCCACCAGGCCCCCACTCATGTCTCCCACCACCCCCACCCCCCAGCCACCAGGGGCACCCTCCACCAGGCCCCCACTCATGTCTCCCACCACCCCCACCCCCCAGCACTGTGGGGCACCTGCCAGCAGGCCCCCACCCATGTCCAACTCATGTCTCCCACCACCCCCACCCCCCAGCCACCAGGGGCACCCTCCACCAGGCCCCCACTCATGTCACCCACCACCCCCACCCCCCAGCCACCAGGGGCACCCTCCACCAGGCCCCCACTCATGTCTCCCACCACCCCCACCCCCCAGCCACCAGGGGCACCCTCCACCAGGCCCCCACTCATGTCTCCCACCACCCCCACCCCCCAGAACTGTGGGGCACCTGCCAGCAGGCCCCCACCCATGTCCAACTCATGTCTCCCACCACCCCCACCCCCCAGCCACCAGGGGCACCCTCCACCAGGCCCCCACTCATGTCACCCACCACCCCCACCCCCCAGCCACCAGGGGCACCCTCCACCAGGCCCCCACTCATGTCACCCACCACCCCCACACCCCAGCAGTGCAGGGTCACCCTTCACCAGGCCCCCACTCATGTCTACCACCACCCCCACCCCCCAGCCACCAGGGTCAGCCTCCACCAGGCCCCCACTCATGTCACCCACCACCCCCACCAGGGGCACCCTCCTCCAGGCCCCCACTCATGTCTCCCACCACCCCCACCCCCCAGCACTGTGGGGCACCTGCCAGCAGGCCCCCACCCATGTCCAACTCATGTCCACCACCACCCCCACCCCCCAGCACTGTGGGGCACCTGCCAGCAGGCCCCCACCCATGTCCAATCCATGCCCCCTTGCACCTGGGTCCCAACATTCCCCAATCATGTCCGTAATGCCCATCCTCCCCTGCCAAAAGGCCCAACCAACTATCACACCCACCCACATATCAAAGGCAATTACATGTTACACCCCCAATTTAAATAATGCAATTTAACACATGTCTGTCACACACAATGGCTGCAATTGAATGACAAAACACCCAACATGACATGCCTGAAAGCAATGAGATGATACGACACATTGAAGATTAAAAAAATAATATGTATTTAACAGCAAGTAGAATGGAAATGAAATAAGAAAAAACACAAAGCAAATCAAACTAAACAAGATGAATGTCCAAGAAAATAATCTGAAAAAATAAAATAAGCCAATGAAGAAGATCATCCTGGGTCCATGAGCCCTACCAAATTAAACCTAACTGACTACTAACTAAAAAGTGAACTATATACAAAAAAGTGGTGCATTGTCCAATCGCAACCAAAAAAAAATCAAAAAAACAAAAGGAAACCTAACCCTAACTATACAACTATATACAAAGGCAGCGGGCTATTCGGACGGCTCACTGGTTGTTGTCATGGGCCAGGGCATCATCGAACTCCTGGTCAATGGCTTGGAGGCGGGCATGTTCCCTGGCCCCGAGGTCCCGCAGGGATAACGCAGTGTCAAGCTCAAACTCCCTGCGAAGACCCTCGAGGCACTCAGCCCGCCTCAGCGCCCTCCGCATGGAGTCCTCCGCCCTGACCATCGTGAGCCGTTCCTCCTCTGCCCGCTGCCGCTCCGCACCTATCCGCTGGCACAACCTCTCCCACACGGAAACCACTCCCATTCCAGGGTTCTCCTGCCCTCCGGCCGATGCCTGCACCCCTGATGTTGATGGCCCCGAGCCATGATGCCTCCCACGTTGAGCCTGCTGCTGCCTCCGACGCAACTGCCTGTGCCAGCACGACGGCATCCAGGCTGATGGAAACCACTGACGCTGTCGTGCACGTGCCCTGCCCGATGATGCCGTCACATCCTCCATCTGCTGGGGTCCAGTTGCTCTGGTGTCCACCCCTGCTGGATCTCTGACTCCCGACTGTGGCAGGGATGGGATCCCCACCGAGCTGGCTGCATTGGTCGGGGCAGGTCCACAGGGGGCCCTGGTGGCATCTGGGCTGGAAGACGGCAAGGAGAACGACTGGTGGATAGCCTGCACAGAGGAGGAGAGGGCCGCCACATTGGCCAACACATGCAGGAAACCCCCGAACATGGCCGATCCCAATTGGGCCACGTCGGCACGGTGCACTTCGTGATGACGTGCGTGCTCCTCCCGGGAAGCACGCACGGCATCACGAATCACAGCCGTGCGCATCGCGACCCCAATCAGGACCTTCTCCGCACGGCCAGGGGTTCCCACGTCCGCAGGTGGAGGGGAGTCAGGTGACATGGACATCCCCTCTACCTGCGGACAGGCCTGGGACGGGGCATCCCTGCTGGTGCATGGTGGTGCACTCACAGGGTCAGGGACAGCGACATGCACAGGCCCCTCCACGGTGACCTGTGCTGCCTCCTGCCCCTGGCCCTGGACTGCACCACTTGCACCAGCAGGGATGCCCCCACCAGGCCCCATGTGTGCCCCAGTGGCGGCCTCCTCCTCCTCTGTGCAAACCACCAACCTGGATGGCTCCTCACCGTCTCCCACCGTAGCAGGCCCCTGTGGGGGCTCACCCACCCCTTCCGCTGCAGCCGTGGGGGCATCCCCGCCGCCTTGCTCCACAGCGCCGTCTCCGCCCTCTTCTTCACTAGCCGCTGCGTAGAGGGAGACAAAGAACACAAGCATCAGGGCACTGTACAATGGTCCCCTAGACAGGAAGCAATAGCAGATGAGCACCACTGTCAAAGTACACTTCCATCATGTCCCTCCACAACACATGGGTCAGTCCAGGCAAAACACACACAGTAACAGGCATGGTGCATGCCATGGACATTTCCATGCATGTCCAATGGACTCTTGAAACATTCAATGATATGTAACTCACATGCATCATGGCTCATGCCCATCACATGCACACACTTCACCTCAGTCACATCCATCTGGCCCCAAACACACCAAACACAGCGGATACAAGGGTAATTTGGCTGCTTTACTGAATCTCTGCATTGTCACACACATGTGTCATGCATCCATGGCATGCACAAGTCACAGACACGCAGGTCAGGCACACAGACATGGCTACCATATATGTACCTGGCATCAGCACCCATCCCTCACCCCCACCCATGTCCAGGTACAGAGACTGGCATGCTCTCATGTTCAAAATCTGAATAGGGCTCCCCATGCGGCATTTCAACACATGCAACAACCATGTGCATCACACATCACTGGTCGCACATGCATTACCATGATGTCCCTGCACACATACATGCATACATGGCCTATGGCACACATACAGGCAAGTATCATAGAACCAGCACACCGCAACATGCCCTGTCTCACACAGTAATGCATGGACACTTACCGCTCTACTCCAGACGGGCCTCCCTCTCAAGGATCTGGGCGTGGAGCGCTGGGCGTACGCGTTCCAGGACCCTCATCTGGATGGAACTCATGCGGCCCCGGCCCCCCTCCACGAGGCGCCAGGCCTTCACAAGGGTCCTGGACCTCAAGTCCTCCCAGCGCTTCTTGATCTTCAGGACGTCGCGGGTTGCCACCCCCTCCGCGTTGATGGCAACCACACAGTCGGCCCAGATCCTCTGCCGTCCTTCCTTGCTGGCGCGGGACGATCCAAAGAGGGCATCATACTGCCCCAGGACATGCTCCACCAGGACACCAACTTCGGTGACAGTGAAGCTGGTGCCCCTCTGCCCCTCTGGCCTGGGGTTGCCACTGGTGCCAGATGTGGAAGTGCCCGACATGGCAACCCCAGAGGCAGGTGTGGGTGGGCAACTGGGTCCTGGGGCTGGGCTGTGGAGCGATGTAATCCCAGTCGGGAGTCTTCAGTTCCAGCAGGGGTGGACACAGCAACTGGACCCCTGCAGATGGCTGATGTGCAGGCACCAAATGGCAGGGCACGGTGGCAGCAGGCAGGCAGGCAGGCAGCAGCAGATGGCACGTGGGAGGCTGCTCGGGGCACTGGGGGGCAGTAACTCGGCCTTCTGGGCAGGAGCGTGGGCTTCCGTGTGTTTTCGCGTGGCCAGCTTGATACGGAGTGATTTGGCACGTGACTATCCTGCACGTCAGCGTGAAATCCGAGGAAAGGCCCTTAGCGCGTAAGCGCGTCAGCACGCATACGCGATTCTATTGGACCAGAGTCCCTCAGCGCGTAAGCGCGTCTGTGACGTGACCCGCACGGGTGTTCCCCACTCAGCACGTGATGACGGGGCACACGTGGAGATACTGCACGTCAGAGTACACGCGATTGGCATTTGTACGTGTATTTAATGGGTGCGCGGCCACTTACACACGCAAGTACGTCAGCGAACCTGTATCCCGTGGTGCGTGTGAATTTCCACACGCTATTGGACTGGGAACTGGATTCCAGGGGTGCGCGGGTCACACGCTCGCCTAGAACACGCGCAAAGCATAAAATTGCGGACTTTAACAATAACAAGCTCAGACGCCAGGATGAACATACCGTTCCTAGCAGCAGTGGCAGTGGGCTACCAAAGGAGGAGGAGGAGGATAGTCAGGGCCAGAATATTCACACCCAGAACCAGCCTTTTCGGGATGCCTGATGACCAGGTGTATGGGAGGTACAGGTTTCCACCACACATCATACTGGACCTGGTGACTGAGTGGGAGGATGACCTCACATCACCCACCCTGTGCTCCCAAGCACTCAGCCCCCTGGAGAAGGTCCTCAATGTACTGCACTTCTTAGCCACTGGATCATTTCAGCGGACAAGTGCCATAGTGGGTGGGGTGTCACAGGCCACCCAGTCACGCTGCCTACACCAGGTCTTGAACATCATGACTGCACGCCCATCAGTCCGCAGGCACATATACCTGCCCAGAACACCTGCAGAAAGGCATGCTGCCGCCCTGGATTTTTACGCAGTGGCACGATTCCCCAAAGTGCTAGGTGCCATCGACTGCACCCATGTGGCTCTACGTCCCCCCAGGGCATCTGAGCACATCTATAGGAACCGCAAGCACTGGCATTCCATCAACGTGCAGGTAGCATGTAATGCCAAGGGAATCATCACCTCAGTATATGCCAACTATCCCGGCTCCACCCACGACAGCTTCATTTACCGAATGTCCACCCTAAGCCGGGACCTAGAAGCTGGGCGGCATGGCGATACATGGCTGCTTGGTGAGTATGTATGCCACTGCACATGCATGCATGTTGGATACTGAGCAAGGTCACAACCTCACCAATGATACCAATCCCCACCTCCACAGGGGACAGTGCCTACCCTCTCAGCCCCCACATGATGACGCCAATTCGGAACCCCACCACGCCACCCCAGGTAAGATATAACACAGCCCACATTACAACCAGGGGCATAGTGGAGCGCACATTCGGAGTGCTAAAGTCACGCTTTCGCTCCCTTGACCGTTCTGGCGGGCAGCTGTTATACGCTCCCCCAGTAGTGTGCAGGATCATAGTGGCAGCATGTGTCCTGCACAACGTTGCAACACGCCGGGGCCTGGCCGTGGACATGGTGGTGGCCCCACATCCCCAACCACATGCACAGCCGCTGCGCATGGGAGGGGAAAGGGCACGGGGGGAGGCAGCCCGTACACAGCTAGTGGCTAATTACTTCACATAGAAATCACACCCCTGTGGAGTGCACACTGCCCTGGCACATTCCATCTGACAATCAATGATGACTCAACCTGACACTGATCCTGAATGTCTGGAGAATGAACCGGGAATACCATGTCAGCCTGAGATTGTTCACCTGGAAGTGTCACAATGTGTGCATCCCTACCCACACAGACACCACCAATGCAGTTTTGTGAAGTTACACATTGAAGCAGCTAAAATGAATACCCACTTGCAAAATGCAACAAGAGGACAGTGCCATGTCAGCCAACCCAACCCCAGCACTGCCACACGACACACCGTGCCATGTCATGCTAATTGCAGGTAAACAAAGTAATCCCCACAACATGACATCACTCTCACTATGTACAGTGGCACTATTAGAAACCTGCAACACCTGAAATGCTCACAGCAATGCCGGACCAACAACATACTTGAGCACGTAGTACCATTAACATGACATCACAAATGTTACATATCAGTAGTCTCACCACCTGGAAATGCCTGCACTCCCACCACTACCAACTGTGCAGTGTTGTCGCCATGTAGAGTTGTAGGTGCACTGCTGCCAACATGGTCCCCATCTCCAGACTAGAGGTCCTTGTGTGGACTTGAGGAAGGGACCTGCAAATTGGGAGGTAGACACAGAAGAAGAGTTACACATCAATGCAACATGCAGTGTACAACACAACAGCAATATGCACTATGAATGTATACACAGTATTGACTACAGACTGGCCACACAGCTCATGGGAGTCCAACGTCACTTTGTAATTCACTGTCACTTGGGCACACCCTTTGCAAGCCCATGGAAACGGGAAGCAGGAGGGGTGAGTGTGACTCAAACCCAAGCATCTGAACCAAATACATTACAAGCCTGCATGTGCCCAGCCACAATGCAGCGTATGCCCACAGGAACCACGGAAGCCAACAGATCGAAGCCAACAGATCGAAGCCAACAGAACGAAGCCAACAGATCGTCCCAAAAAAATTGGGAATAAAAGAAATCAAAATAAAAATAAAAATAAGAAACAATCAAAAATGGCCATTGATGGGCCCGGGGGGGTTGGGGAGGCCACCCAGGAGGTCCGAGGACAGGATGCACACCAGAACCCACCTGCGTGGATCCTGGGAAGATAAAACACCTCCATGGGCTCATGGCCCACACGGCTACCCTATTGTGGGAGTATCACTGCTGTCGCTATTATCACCCTGTGCAGCTGCATCTGGAGGTGGTTGCACTATGGGAGGCAGCCCACGCAAGGCCCTAGTCTGCTCCTCCATGGCTGCAAGCATGCGGGTGTGGTAGGTCTGGTTCTGGAGGATGAGTGTGCGGAGGTCCCCATGCAACAACTCACGGGATGCCCGGACCTCCGCCCTCGTTGCCTGCATCTCAGCTGAGAGCGTACGGGTGAGACGCTCCAGCTGCTGTTCTGTCCTTTGGTGTGTTGAAGCCTCAAGCTCAACAAGAGTCGTCCTGAGGTGTAGGAGCTCCTGCCTCAGGGCTTCGCTGTGGCCCTGGGACTCAATGGAGATGGCCTCCTGCAGAGTCGCCAGTGCCGCCCGCCTGTCCCTGTTGGACCCCAACATGTCCTCCCTGTGTGACTGGCAGATGGAGTCGGTTGCCTGCTCTAGTCGCTCCATCAGCCTTTCTGGGGGGACAATGGAAGTGGCCACCCTATCCATGGCCTGAGCCATCATCTCGGATGATGCAGCCTGTTGGGTAGCCATACCGTAAATGGATTGCTCCCATGCGGTATTGCCGGGTGGCGTACGGCCACCACGTCGGCGGGCACCACACCTGTCTGGGGCAAGGCGAACTGCGCCTTGCTGTGCCGGCACTGCCTGAGGCTGCAGGACTGCATTCCCCCTCTGATCTGCTGGCCCAGGAACAGGATCAGATGTCGCGGAGTGTGACCCTGCATCCGTAACCACCGAAGGCGTAGCTGCCAACACTGACATCCCCATGGAGGGTACTGACCCTGGTGCAGGTGGGTGAGACAGAACAGAATCCCTCCCTGGAACACTCACCTGCGACGGCACGTAGGTCTCATCCGAATCAACACCTGAGTACAGCTCGGGGGAGGTGCAGCCAGAGACACCCCTTGAGAGCACGACCTGCAGCACTTGTGGGTTCTCCCCCACCACCACACCACGTCCCTCACTGGTGGTTGGTCGGCCCTGGGACACCTCCTGGGTCTGCGCCATCTCCACAACCCCAGCAGTATCAGGTGCGTCTTCCCCTGCAAAGACATGTAAACAAAG
Source organism: Ambystoma mexicanum (assembly GCF_040938575.1). NCBI lineage: Eukaryota > Metazoa > Chordata > Amphibia > Caudata > Ambystomatidae > Ambystoma > Ambystoma mexicanum. The sequence continues at coordinate 427,917,553 of NC_090941.1, read as the reverse complement.
AAATGGAAACAGGCATTAGCACCATGGCACACATTGAGGGCTGAGAAGCAAGAGAACCAGTACTTGATTGACACATGTCCCACATGACTAAAACCCTCCCATGCATGCACCCTCACTGCGTATGAAGTGCAGGCAAATGGCACACACTGATGACACCAAGATGGAAGATGAACACATTTTCTGCATGCTGCCTGGCAGTGGCATCACACATTGGCCTGTGATTGGCAGGTGAAACACACATGCCATCACACAGATGGCATGTACCATTGCTATTGAGTGAAGATGGAGAGGAGGGCAGCACCTATTCATTCAGTCCAGTTCCCGCATTTAATAGCTTTTCTAATTCTAACAGGTCAGATTTTTCACCTGGAGCTGCCAGTCTCAAATGTTCAAATTGCACAGGGACATGTGTGTACTAATGATATCCAGGTAACAAAGTCACTCCACTTTACCATAGCCATGTCAGACATGTGACTAGTGGACAGCGACATGCCTAGTGAAAGTGGTGGAATGCAAACAAACTGACTGAATGAACAGTGAAAAAGAAGCAAATATGTTGTGTCAAGGTGACACTTCAAGGGCAACTGGCGTGCAGTTGTGCTAGATGTCTACTGTTGGCAGAAGGGATACTGCTATGGCCAAATGCAGCTGCGCAGGAAGGATTGCATGAAGCACATGGCTGACCCATACGACTCAGGCGCACACACTCTCACCTGGCACCCGAACAGAAGCCCTCACACACACACCATGCACATGGATGACACACACATGCATGTGCACTCACCGGACAATGCCTCGTAATCAGCCAGATCTCCCACGCCTTGGATCTATTCCTCCGTGACGTAGGTCCCAGCGACTGACTCATGTGGAGTGAGTTCCATGTCTACTACTGGAGACCCACCTCCAGTCACTAGAGTTGCGGCATGACTTGAGGCCAGCTTACTCTTTGCCCTGCGCTTTAGGTCATTCCAGCGCTTATAGCAATCATTGGCTGTGCGCCTCACGATTCCAAGGGCACTTACGATGTCCGCAACGGTCTGGCAGTGTGGCTGGCGTTGTGCAGGTGTGGTCTTGGATCCTGCAACAATGACCATCTCGTTGTCATGTCCGGACACATACTCGACAAGTGCATTCCGTTCGTCATCCGTGAAGCTGGGCTTCCTGGACGGGCCGGACTGTGTAGCCGTGTCTGGGGCATCAGCCTGTGCCGGACGAGCACTCTTCCTCTTCCGCTTGGAAGGTGGTGGTGATCCTGAGTGTGCTGCGCCGCTCTGGACACTAGGGGCAGGAGCCCTGGTGGACTCTGTATCAGGAGTGTGGGATTGCACACTCAGCATGGGAGTTGGTGCAGGCATTGGCTCTAGTGTGATGGTGTCAGGGGGAATGTCAGCAGCATGGACTAGAACCGACACTGTCCTGGCTGGGTGTGTGAGGGCTGGGGTGGATGGAGCCGCAGCTGCCCCTGCAGCCTCTCCGCCCTGCCTCCTTGGTGCAGCAGATAACCTTGCTGCCCCAGATCCACGTGGCATGATGGCATCAACGTGCACCAGCGCACGTGTCGTAGCCCTGCTGACCTGGAAGTCAGCCATGGAGTCAGCCAGGTCTGGTGCCACAATGGGCTGGCCCAACAAGGGCTGAGCATGGATGGTGTCAGCCACTTCAGCCTCAACGGGAGGGGGGGAGGGGGGGAGGGGGGGGGGGATGATGGGTGCCCTTGACTGGTCCTCCACACAAGGGGGGACAGGCTCACCCTGCAAGTTACGACCACGTCCCCTACCGGATCCACCACGGCCACCACTTGTGGCTCTTCCACCTTTGCCACCCTTACGGAATCCTCGCCTCCCAGCCATGGCACTGATATTAATGTGCGTATGGGAGTGGCTGTAGACAATTGTCCTGGCCAATTGGGGGTCAAAGGGGTTGGGTACCAGATGGTAATTGTACCCTAGTGCTCTAGCACGGCTGATTGTAACCCCTGGGGAAAGATGACGGGTCACACAACGCACAGGAGGCCCAAAAAAGGGAGATGACGTGCACGCAACCCCTCCTAGACCACGTGTGCAGAAAGAAAAACCTGCACTACGCTGTGGCACCCAGTAACACAAGAATGAACGTATGCGTGTCACACGCAGCCTAGAATGACCTCTGAAGGGGTAGGCTACACACGGGGCAAGCACAGAAGTTGGATACGTGCGTGACTCACCGTCTGCCAGGTAAAAGAGCGTGAAAAATGAGCGTGTTTGGCTGGCTAAACCCCCGCCAAAAGAAGATGTGTACGCTGTCTGAGAAGACAGGACAACAGTAGAAGGGGACACTGTTTGAGGGAATAGGCCCAGGTAAACCAGTAAAAGAGAAAAAAGAGAAAAAGCTGTCAGAGGTAACAGGGAATACGAACTGGAAACGCCGTGAAGTAAATCGCGTGTGAAACGACAAGAAGTACAGAATTCACCCACTCGCTCTCCACGAAAAGCACGTACAAGGAAATGGTGTTCTACATGTACCTTATATACTGGCCCACACGTACAGCGCCACTTACGCGGCGTGTATGTTCACCAATCACACGCTTTGACACTGGGACGTGTCACGCAACAATTTCCTGCACGTGCAGGTGACTATAGGCGCGCATATGCTGTTGACGGGTTTACGCGCTAAGGGTCTTTGCTGACGTGTGGGATTTCACTCCCTATCAGGCTGTCCACGCGTTCACACACGAGAGACCACGCTCCTGGCCAGGAGGCCAAATTACTGCCCCCCAGAGCCCTGAGCACGCTCCCACCTGCTGCTGCCTGACTGCCTGCTGGCCACGTGCCCCACAGTGCTGGTGGGTGGGGGTGGTGGGAGGCATGGGTGGGGGCCTGGTGGAGGCTGCCCCTGCACTGCTGGGGGTTGGGGGTGGTGGGAGGCATGGGTGGGGGCCTGGTGGAGGCTGCCCCTGGTGGCGGGAGGGTGGGGGTGGTGGGAGACATGGGTGGGGGCCTGGTGGAGGCTGCCCCTGGTGGAGGGGGGGTGGGGGTGGTGGGAGGCATGGGTGGGGGCCTGGTGGAGGCTGCCCCTGGTGGCGGGGGGGTGGGGGTGGTGGGAGGCATGGGTGGGGGCCTGGTGGAGGCTGCCCCTGCACTGCTGGGGGTTGGGGGTGGTGGGAGGCATGGGTGGGGGCCTGGTGGAGGCTGCCCCTGGTGGCGGGGGGGGGTGGGGGTGGTGGGAGACATGGGTGGGGGCCTGGTGGAGGCTGCCCCTGGTGGCGGGAGGGTGGGGGTGGTGGGAGACATGGGTGGGGGCCTGGTGGAGGCTGCCCCTGCACTGCTGGGGGTTGGGGGTGGTGGGAGGCATGGGTGGGGGCCTGGTGGAGGCTGCCCCTGGTGGCGGGAGGGTGGGGGTGGTGGGAGACATGGGTGGGGGCCTGGTGGAGGCTGCCCCTGCACTGCTGGGGGTTGGGGGTGGTGGGAGGCATGGGTGGGGGCCTGGTGGAGGCTGCCCCTGGTGGCCGGGGGGTGGGGCTGGTGGGAGACATGGGTGGGGGCCTGATGGAGGCTGCCCCTGGTGGCGGGAGGGTGGGGGTGGTGGGAGGCATGGGTGGGGGCCTGGTGGAGGCTGCCCCTGCACCGCTGGGGGTTGGGGGTGGTGTTAGGCATGGGTGGGGGCCTGGTGGAGGCTGCCCCTGGTGGCGGGAGGGTGGGGCTGGTGGGAGACATGGGTGGGGGCCTGGTGGAGGCTGCCCCTGGTGGCGGGAGGGTGGGGGTGGTGGGAGACATGGGTGGGGGCCTGGTGGAGGCTGCCCCTGCACTGCTGGGGGTTGGGGGTGGTGGGAGGCATGGGTGGGGGCCTGGTGGAGGCTGCCCCTGGTGGCGGGGGGGGGGGTGGGGGTGGTGGGAGACATGGGTGGGGGCCTGGTGGAGGCTGCCCCTGGTGGCGGGAGGGTGGGGGTGGTGGGAGGCATGGGTGGGGGCCTGGTGGAGGCTGCCCCTGGTGGCGGGAGGGTGGGGGTGGTGGGAGGCATGGGTGGGGGCCTGGTGGAGGCTGCCCCTGGTGGCGGGAGGGTGGGGGTGGTGGGAGACATGGGTGGGGGCCTGGTGGAGGCTGCCCCTGGTGGCGGGGGGGTGGGGGTGGTGGGAGACATGGGTGGGGGCCTGGTGGAGGCTGCCCCTGGTGGCGGGAGGGTGGGGGTGGTGGGAGACATGGGTGGGGGCCTGGTGGAGGCTGCCCCTGCACTGCTGGGGGTTGGGGGTGGTGGGAGGCATGGGTGGGGGCCTGGTGGAGGCTGCCCCTGGTGGCGGGGGGGGTGGGGGTGGTGGGAGACATGGGTGGGGGCCTGGTGGAGGCTGCCCCTGGTGGCGGGAGGGTGGGGGTGGTGGGAGACATGGGTGGGGGCCTGGTGGAGGCTGCCCCTGCACTGCTGGGGGGTGGGGGTGGTGGGAGGCATGGGTGGGGGCCTGGTGGAGGCTGCCCCTGCACTGCTGGGGGTTGGGGGTGGTGGAAGGCATGGGTGGGGGACTGGTGGAGGCTGCCCCTGGTGGCGGGAGGGTGGGGGTGGTGGGAGACATGGGTGGGGGCCTGGTGGAGGCTGCCCCTGCACTGCTGGGGGTTGGGGGTGGTGGGAGGCATGGGTGGGGGCCTGGTGGAGGCTGCCCCTGGTGGCGGGGGGGGGTGGGGGTGGTGGGAGACATGGGTGGGGGCCTGGTGGAGGCTGCCCCTGCACTGCTGGGGGTTGGGGGTGGTGGGAGGCATGGGTGGGGGCCTGGTGGAGGCTGCCCCTGGTGGCGGGAGGGTGGGGGTGGTGGGAGACATGGGTGGGGGCCTGGTGGAGGCTGCCCCTGCACTGCTGGGGGTTGGGGGTGGTGGGAGGCATGGGTGGGGGCCTGGTGGAGGCTGCCCCTGGTGGCGGGGGGGTGGGGCTGGTGGGAGACATGGGTGGAGGCTGCCCCTGGTGGCGGGAGGGTGGGGGTGGTGGGAGGCATGGGTGGGGGCCTGGTGGAGGCTGCCCCTGCACTGCTGGGGGTTGGGGGTGGTGGGAGGCATGGGTGGGGCCTGGTGGAGGCTGCCCCTGGTGGCGGGAGGGTGGGGGTGGTGGGAGACATGGGTGGGGGCCTGGTGGAGGCTGCCCCTGCACTGCTGGGGGTTGGGAGTGGTGGGAGGCATGGGTGGGGGCCTGGTGGAGGCTGCCCCTGGTGGCGGGGGGGTGGGGGTGGTGGGAGACATGGGTGGGGGCCTGGTGGAGGCTGCCCCTGGTGGCGGGAGGGTGGGGGTGGTGGGAGGCATGGGTGGGGGCCTGGTGGAGGCTGCCCCTGGTGGCGGGAGGGTGGGGGTGGTGGGAGACATGGGTGGGGGCCTGGTGGAGGCTGCCCCTGGTGGCGGGGGGGTGGGGGTGGTGGGAGGCATGGGTGGGGGCCTGGTGGAGGCTGCCCCTGGTGGCGGGAGGGTGGGGGTGGTGGGAGACATGAGTGGGGGCCTGGTGGAGGGTGCCCCTGGATGGTGGGGGCTGGGGGTGGTGGGAGACATGAGTGGGGGCCTGGTGGAGGCTGCCCCTGGTGGCGGGGGGGTGGGGGTGGTGGGAGACATGGGTGGGGGCCTGGTGGAGGGTGCCCCTGGTGGCGGGGGGGTGGGGGTGGTGGGAGACATGGGTGGGGGCCTGGTGGAGGCTGCCCCTGCACTGCTGGGGGTTGGGGGTGGTGGGAGGCATGGGTGGGGGCCTGGTGGAGGCTGCCCCTGCACTGCTGGGGGTGGGGGTGCAGGGGGACATGAGCAGGTGTGCAGGGTAGTCCCCTGTTTTGTAGGCTGCCTGCAGGGGCCGTGGAGGGGGTACAGGGAACACCTGTGAGGACCCACCCACCCAGCCTAATCGCGTGTGACTTCCCACGCACCCCTGTAATACACGTACCCAGCCAAATCGCGTGTGATGATTCCCACGCACCCCTGTAATACACGTACCCAGCCAAATCGCGTGTGATAATTCCTGCGCACCCCTGTAATACACGTACACAGGCAAATCGCATGTGATAATTCCCGCGTACCCCTGTGATACACGTGCCCTGGCTAATCGCCTGTGAAACTTCCCGCCTACCCCTGTAATACACGTACCCTGGGCAATCTCGTGTTCAACTTCCCGCGTACCCCTGTAATACACGTACCCTGGCTAATCGCATGTAAAACTTCCCGCATACCCCTGTAATACACGTACCCTGGCCAATCGTGTGTTAAACTTCCCGCGTACCCCTGTAATACACGTACCCTGGCTAATCGCATGTTAAACTTCCCGCATACCCCTGTAATACACGTACCCTGGCCAATCGCGTGTTAAACTTCCCGCGTACCCCTGTAATACACGTACCCTGGCTAATCGCGTGTATAACTTCACGCGTACCCCTGATATGCACGTTACCCGCTTTGCGTTCCTTGTTTGGCAGCCCTGTAAACTGGTCCAGGGTTAGCGCAGCCCTTTGCGATGATTTAGCGATTTTGATGGCTTTTCCTTGCGCGAGGGCGTTCTTGGGGGGCGTTACTGGCGCTGCTGCAGGGTCGCTGCAATACTCTGCGCCACGGCTGGTTTGGGAGCCTAAAATCCATGAATACGCTGAAATCGGTTTTAGCGCACGTGCCTGCAGTCAATCGCACGCGGACACTCTGCGCCAGCCGCTTGCGACACTTTTCTGCGAAATTCTATGAATTACCCTGAAAAAGTCTCCAAAAAAGTCTCCACAAAGCTTTCCAACAGCACCCTCCTCTGTGCATTGCAAACAGGATATAGAAATCACAAGAATCGTGGGCACTGTGCACAACACTTACATTTTCTAGGGGGGATAAATGCCATTATATCCCCCCCACTTAAAATTGTGGGGGGGTGGGGAGGGATGTGTCCCCCGTCCCCTCCATGTCCTACACCCATGATGGTATCTGTTGTCTGCTACCTTCCGGATGTTGGTTCAGATTCCTGGAAATTTTCTTCAGTTCACTTTTGCCGGTGGCTTTTCCACATTGTTAGTGTATCGCTAATCTTTAGTGATTTCTTTTCCTGAACTTATCTTCTGTGGCCCAGACAATATTAAACTGCATGGAGAGTGCAATTGATGCACGGATTCGTATACATTTCCAATTTGCATTTTTGTAGGACATGGAGTTGCGACTGAAAGCACTAAGAGGTACAAACTGTAGCCAGGGCAACCTCACAAGAGGATGCTTTATAATAGAATTATTAACAATGAGCAATAGACAAGTTGGTGAGTGGTGTACAGCAGGACGCAGTGTGGACAAAGACTGACGAGGGAACATAGGATTATCTACATAGACATTTCCACCATGACTCAACATGAAGAATTTGCAATTAAGACCCACGGTTCTTCTGCAATTGAAGCAGCTGCTTTGATTTTTTTTTCTCCAGTTAGGAGCACATTTTTATGCACATGCAAACTGCACTGCTGATGTCTCATCAATCAATGTGCATAATCTCTGGACAGAGTCATTAATACATTAAAATGAAACTGACAGTAAAATAAGAAAAAAAATAAGTCTTACTGGAAAAAATCCAATACTATAAATCACAATTGGCAGATAATTCAAATGGAACCAACTATTCATTTTAAAAACACAATCGGTCTTGTAACTAGTCAAGGACCTACAAAACAAGGTGCACAATGCAATGATTCAATGTGCAAACTCCAGATAATATGAAAGCCTATCCCATACTCTTATGTTGCGATTTGACACAGCAAATACTATATCCTGCAATGGAACTAAATAGTTTAATGAGCGGAAACAGCCATTTTCCATTGACATAAAAAGCGGCAAAACAAAAGATGCGTAACTGTTCCATCAACTCTACAAAAATGTAGATATTTCTGGGATCCACACCTACTCAAGGTGCTTTTAAAGCTGGCTCATTGATAAACATTAAGTCGGTATATATTAAATAAGATCTTCATGACAGAATTGTCAATGGTGTCTACATTTACTTCTAGGCAAGCTGTAAGCACGAGAAATGTGATTTTCCAAACACAAAAGGCCTCCCATCTCGCAATCATATCTTGTGTGGTCCATTGTTGAACAGGCCAATGGCAAATGTAAGCATGTGCCTAGTCACCAGCACATCCCTTATTCAAAGTTGAGATGGTGCCAGAAATCGCCAAAGTATGTATTACTTGCTCAAACCAAGTCCATCTGGTGGATGTTGTGATATTAATAACGTTCCAGGCAACATTTCTATAAAATGCTACATTTTCACTGCTGCACAGCTTCATTCAAAAAACAACTGGAGTTGGACAACATATCTAAATGGTTGCAAACCAGTCTCCAAACACAATTTAACGGAAAGCCAGATTCGAGGCAGCTGTAAAATCTGTTTTAGTTAATATTTGGCTCTACTTTCAACACATCCTGTCGAGGTAGGACCCCATAATTAGGCACCATAAAGAACAGAAGGTCGAGCTTGGGCTTCATAGGCTTCTGCACTTCCCTCAAAAGCACCTAGTGAATGAGAATTGTGCCTGAGCAGCATTTTAATATAGCATGTCTTTTTTTTTATTTTTTATAACTCTGTTTATTGAGTTTGAACAACACAACATAGAAAAACAAACATGGATCATCGGCATACATAGGATAAAGGCAGCGTAGCATTAATAACAGTTAGAAGAGGCCCATAAGGCCGAGGACCGCAAGACAATAACAAAACAAGGTAGGTAACCAATGCTAACAGTGGTATTGATCCATCCCCACCAGCGGATCTCAGTGAGCATCTAGCCATTTACCCCATATTTTTTCAAATTTACGGGGGCAGCCCCGTGCATTAAAAATCCGGCGCTCTGAAGCTGCGCACCTGTCCAGCTCGTTACTCCAACGGTTCAGGCACAGTGGGTCGGCAGATCCCCAATTAGCTGCAATAAGTCTTTTGCCTGCCCCCAACGCAATTTTCAGAAACATTTTCTCATATTTTGACAGGTCTACTTCACCCCAGATGCCTAAGAGTACCATTTTGGGATCCCTGGGGATTGGTGTCGCCAGGGCGGCACAGATTGTACTAATACAGTCCTCCCAGAAGGCCTGTAACACCCGACAGTCCCATATCACATGGTAGAGGTGGCAGGTTCATTTTGGCATCAAACGCATGTCCCGTCTTCTAGTCCACCCCATCTGACCATTACAGTACGTGAGTGGTATGAGCGATGGAGGATTCTCAACTGTATTAGCCTAAGCTTGGATTCTATACCAATTTCTCTAGGAGACATTATTGCATCAACCCAACCTTCAGGTTCAAGGTGACCTACGTCCCTTTCCCACTTTGCTTTGAGCCCGTCTAGCTGTGTAGCCCCGAAGGAGTTAAGGGCCTGGTAAAAAGTGGAGGTGACCTTAGAGGAGATGCGATGCGGGAGGATATTGGTCTCGATGGGTGAGCAGGGGGGGTACGATTGTCGTGTCAGGGAATTGGGTGCGGATAGCGTGGGCTAGTTGCGCATGCCGAAACCGGTCAATGGGTGCCAGGTCGAATTGTTCTCGGATGGTCTCAAAGCCCAGGGGGCGACCCCCTTGTATCACCCGTGCTAGTGTGTGTATTCCTTTTGCATGCCAGTGACCAAAGGAGCCCATTCTCACTATTTCCGGGAGGAGCGCATTGTGCAATATGGTTTGTGATAGTGTTGGCTGTCCTTTGCAGCCGATTAGTTTGTGTGCGTCTCGCCAGGCGCGACGTATATGGTGGGTCATTTTGGGCAGCGCCGGGAGTTGGTCATGGGTGGCGTACAGGATTTGCAGCGGTGTTAACGGGGCCATGATCTCCAGTTCGATATGAATGTGTGGCAATGTGGGGTCCGCGTGCATCCAGTCGTTTACCAATCCTATCTGTGTCGCAAGGTAATAGGTGCGTATGCAGGGTAAACCGATGCCTCCCTCCCATACTGATCTCTGGAGCGTATCAAGGGCGATCTGGGATGATTTCCCGCCCCATAGCAGTGTGCGTAGGTACTTGTCAATGAGTGCGAAGGTTTCTCGGGGGTGAGGAATGGGGCGTTCTGAAGAACATACAACAACCTGGGGAGAGTCATCATTTTGATTAGCGCGGCTCTACCCATTAGCGATAGGGGAAGTGATTGCCAATGGGGGTTGTCTCTGGTGAACCGCTCAATTACTGGTTGTAGATTAAGTCGGGGATACTCCTCGAGCTCAGGTCAAGCCGTATACCCAGGAATTTAAATTCCTTAATAGAGACATGGTATGGGCAGGTCTCCGGGATCGCAGACTCGCCCCCCTGAATCGGGAAGAATATGTTTTGGCCTCATTAACCTTTAGGCCTGCGAAATTCTAATATTCCCTGAGAATGAGGGAGACAGCCGGGCATGAGATGCACGGGTTACTGAGGTATATGAGAAGGAAATCCGCATAGAGCAAAAGGCGGTCTTCTCCCCTTTCCGGGCAAACGAAACCGGTCCAGTTGGTATTGGCTCTAAGCTGAATTGCTCGCGGTTCAATGGCCAGGAGGAAGAGGAGTGGGGATAGCGGGCACCCCTGCCTCGTGGCCCTACCCAAGGGAAATGATTTGGAAGACCTGCCATTCACCCTCACTGTGGCCTCCGGGGATGCATAAAGAAGTTTTACCCATGATATAAATGTCTGCCCCAGGTTCATCCTAGCCATGATCGCCCACAGAGCTACCCACCCCACAGAGTCAAATGCCTGTTCAAAGTCCACCGCCAGGAGGGCAAGTGGGTCTGGTATTTCTTTCGCTCTGCTCAGCGCCAATTGGACTCTACGCAAGTTGATTTATTGGGCATGAATCCACATTGGTCCGGGTGGACGAGGGTCTCAATCACCTGCAGTAGTCTATTGGCAAGTGTTCTGGCGAGGACCTGGGCCTCGCCGTTGATCAGGGATATCGGGCGGTAGGAGGCACATTCCCCTGGGGGTTTTCCAGGCTTGTGTATGACTACTATGCATGCCTTCCTGAGGTCTGGGGGGCGGGGTTGGGTGCCCCCAGCTCTCTGCTGCTTAGGAACATGCGGTGCATGTGGGTAGATAGTGAGCCACCGAGGCATTTCCACGTTTCCGTTGGGGCCCAGAGTTTTCCCGGACTGGAGCTGTGCCAGCACCTCTTCAACCTCGGTGTCGGTGATGTCAGCATTCAGGAGATCTGATTGGTGCTGTGGGAGTATCAGAATCTCGATTCGGTCACGTGAGGGTTGAACTGGCGGGTTCTCAGTGGGTGGGGTGTAGAGATTTTTGTAGTAGTCAGCGAATGCCTCAACGATGTCAGAGTCTTCTGTCAGCAGTGTTCCATCTGCAGATCTAATGGCCCGTACATGTCCCCTGCTTTGTTCGTGTCTCTCTAACCAGGCCAGAGTCTTGTTAGCTTTGTCGCCCCGTTCATATATTTGGCTTCGGACTAATTGGTGGGCAGTTTGTGCATTGTCTAGAAATAGGTACTAGGACTTGCCGTTCACACTCCAGGACTCATGCTTCTGCTTCTCTGACCTTCTGGACTTGACGTTGTTGATAGGTGGAAACCGCTGAGATAGCTTCCCCCCGGAGGACCGTCTTGTAAGCCTCCCAGATCGAGATCGGGCAGTCCACGGAGCCTTCATTGAGTTCAAAATATTCCGTTGTCTTTTTTTCAAGCTCCTCAGTGATTTCAGGGAGGCAGAGATGGTATGCGTTTAGGCGCCAGTTACGGTCTGGGTGGCGGCAGGAGTTTTTCATGGTTAGGAGGAGCGAGAGTGGTCCGAAATACCTCTTGCAAGGAATACAGCATTTATTTATGTTGCGGGGGATAAAGGCATAATCGATCCTGGAGAACGATTTGTAGACAGCCGAGTAGATGGAAACGCCAGCCACATTGTTATGAAGCCAACGCCATGTGTCTGTCAGTCCCAAGGCCTCGGCGAACGCAGCGAGCGGTGTGGAGGGTTCCAGATCTCCTATAGGATCTATCGACTGTGGTGTCCATTACTTAAGTCCCCCCCAATCTCCCAAGTATCAGCTTCTTCTTCCAGGAGCAAGCTCTGAAGTTCGTAGAGTAGTTCTTTCGCCAGCGTGGGGGGGGCATAGATTGCTGCCAGGCCCCATTTCTTGCCCCAGATATCAGCTAGCAACAGTACATATCGGCCTTGGGGGTCGGTCCTGATCTTCTTTACCTGGAGGGGAACTCGTTTGTGAACGAGCATCATCTTGCCCCTGGCACCTTTCATGAATCCGGCATGGTAGGTATGCGAATAATTGGATCTTTTGAAAAAATTGGCGTTTGTGCCTATCAAGTGCGTTTCATTTAGGAGGGCAATGTCTGGCGAGTGTCGGTTTAGGTACTGGAGCACCAATCTCCGCTTTATGCTGGAGCCGAGGACATTTACGTTCCAGGACAGTATGGTTACCTTGTTGGAATTCAATCTATCTGCGTGAGTCTTCTTGTTGGGACATCTGGAAGGATCAGTGGCAATTGCGCTTTTTCTGGGGACATATGGCGGTTTCCTTCCAAGGGAGACATCCGAGGGTTGCCTCGCATTGAGGTGCCTGCTGACTGGCTGATAATGGCATCCACGGTCCTGGCCAAAGACAGTGTATGCTTTCCTTGCCTACGTTTGTCGGCTTCAAGCCTTCTTGTCCCATGGTTCCTTAGGTCCCCAAAATGCCCCCCACACTGTACTCCCCCCCCCCCCCCAACTGGGAGCACCTGTCGCCCAAACATTAAACTTATAACTTGGTAAACTTCCTCGGGATAACAATGACTGCGATAACACCTGCGCTGCATTAAGAACAGCGGCCGCTAGGTGAGCGCTTCCATGTTAATGCGTTGCAGATTAGTCCCCCCCACTGCATGGGCCTTACCCCTTTTCCGCGGGGGTCCCCGTAATGTTGTTGCATTGGCCAGAGATCAAGGGGACGAGAGCCGCTCGGGCCTGGGCCTCTGTGTGGGTGGGCCCGGTGGTATGCGCCTCGTTCTGGAATCCGTAGCATGTCTTTTTTGACGTCTGTGGCACCACTTGCGAAAAAGGATTCCTAAATAGTCAAAATAATCGACTGGTCAAACGTCACAGCAATATACATCTAAGAGGATTTAGCGGGATGGCATAACAGAAAAAGTGCGATTAGCGCAAAGACGCAAAACCTTTGAATCAAAGTCAGGGTAGTTCAAGGACAGAAAAAGGAGAAAGTAAAAGAGCGCTAACAAATAAAACACATTGGTTGAAAAATCATAAAAATTGTAGACATATATAGGAAAGAACCAGAAGGTATTTGAGAATATTTTTAGGAAAAAATTGCAAGGCAACCTGGTGGATCCTAAACAAGAGGGAAAAGCAGTTACAACTTCAGTCATGCTGTGTGTCAGAAGAAACATGGGTGGATTTATTTAAAAATAAATTCAAAAAGAGCGGATACACACAGACTCCTCTTAGGGGGATAATGAAAACCTAACAGCTTGGAGCGTACATTTTGAAAGGTCAGACATAGAAAATGTCATCAATAAACTGAAAAACTCACGTGAGGGCCAGGCGGGGTCGGAAATAGTTTACAAAAACAACCCATAACTATGGGGCCAATATCCTGTTCTGTCCGTTCACACAAAAGGCCTCTGAAAGTCGGTGTCCCAGATCATGGTCAGAGGTAATCTTGGTCCCAATATTAATAAAAGGTGGCATGGAGTCTCAGCTACCGTCCCATCTCACTGATTGACCACTTATCTAAAATTCTTGCCACTGTGGTGTTACAAGACCGAACGGCATGTGCAGAGAGGAGTTGTAAATTCCATTCCCTGACAACTGGGTTCAGAAAGTGGGTGGGGACATTGCTGAGCAGCTGGTGATATCGGTCTGTGTGTCTGATACAAGCGGTTTGTTCCCATGGTCTTTATACTTGGCAGCCATAGATCTATAAGCAGCATTTGATAACGTAAACATCACCCATCTATGGAAGAAACTAACAGTGTGGGGAATAGATCAGCACCTCCAGCACATGACTCAGATGGTGTACAAAGGAACTACTGCAAAGGTATGACTGAACACTCTTGGGGACCTGTTCCGGGTTATTCCCCTAGAGAAGGGCGCGAGGGAGCGATGTGTCCTCACCTCAACACTGTTCAATCTTTACCTAGCAGAGTTATGAGATTAGGGCAAGACATGGAAGGGGTTTGCGCCAAAGTGGCTTAACTGGATCCAGTTCCTGGGGGTGGAAAAGTGCAGGAGGATCCCCTGGATGGGGGGTCCTCTGGGAGTGGAGCGGAAACATGGGTTAGATGCAGTATTCCCCTTCTCATAACCACTCTTCCCTATCCTACTACATAAGATACTCAATCTCTCTAACTTTCTACCCCTCCCCTTTTCTAACATGAACACTTTTGCACACCACAAAAGACAACAGATGAGGGCTCTTTACCAGACATGTCCCAATACCAGGGTCAGGCAAAGTCAGGCAATTGACCAGAATCACTCACATATGGCAGCCCTCTTTCCCTTCCCCACACAGATACAAGGTGGAGGAAAGCACACTAAGAGCAAGGCAGACAACACAAAGAGAGCTATCTCAGGTCGGCAGTTCAAGAGAAGGAGAAAGGCAGCGAGAACTGAGGGGGTGACGAGGAGAGTAGCGACCTTGCCCTTTCCGAACAAGACCCGGGATTCCTCTAAGGAAGAAAATGTAAGAACACAAACTAAAGCTAACATGTGCTATAGAAGATGTCAACAGTACATGGAGAGCACGTACGCCGATAAGCAGGAGAAAGAAGGCACTTACTACCATGGTACCGTCCTAAACTTCAGATACAAGGAAAGCCAAGCCGTTCATAACAGCCATCGAGTCAAGGGGAGAACCGATAAGGAACTGTGTTGAATGAAAGTTGAAAGTTAAGGAAAGTTCAAAGAACTGAAGGTCATAGGAGAAAGCCAGCTGAAAGGGTCTGGCACAACTTTAGTGTACGGTGAGAGACTATAGTTGGTTCCCCATTTTTTTGTTGAAACTACCAATACCAGAAGCACATGCGAGGACCGTGAGAAGAGTGTCAAAATGGTCATATAGAGGTCCAACAAAATCCGCTGTACAGTGAAATGTTCTTGACCATCGAGTAATGGAAAGCTAAGGGCAATGAATCATGCATGGTGAGAGAAAAGAGTGAACCGGATGGAGCGATGCCGATAAAAAGGGGTGAAGCCTGATGCCTCAATGAACATTTGTGCTGACAGAGTGGACCTGGTAAAGGGAGGTTGACTGAACGGTTTAAAAAGACATTACGAATTGTGAAAGTAACAGAAGATGGTTTAAAATCCTTTGGAAATACAAGCCATAGTGAACCCGGTGGAGGGAGGCTAACATTCAAGAGGGGTCTGAGTCCGGAAGAAGGAGGTGCAGGGGGCTCAAGAAGCATCACCCTAAGTCTAGCAGGAAAGGAACTCTATTTTTATTGTATGCAGAAGGTTCTCGGGGGCAACAGACGTTTTGTAGAAAATAGACTTAACCGCCAGAGGTCATTTTACCTGAGAACAGAACTGTAGGCTTGTGCTGACAAAAGCTGTTTTCTTTCTCAGGAACATTATCCAACACTTTTCTGTATTTAGTTGTAAGGATTGGCAATTTTTTTTTTTCCTTTTAGTATAGGCCCTTTTATTTGCTAAGACACCACTAGGACTGCCTTATTATTATTTGATGGTCATAGTTTGCTCCCATCTTAGATTTGGATTAGGTGTTTTTCCATCCTGCATATGCAGTTTAATAAACACCCTTTAACTGTGATACTTGTTTCTGTCTTTATTGCTGCCACCATCAGTTCCTTACACCACCCACTGCCAACCTTTGGTATCCCAACCACACAATCCCCTCATCCCAGATGTGCGCTTACTACTTCACATGCATGTCTTGCCCACCATGTTCAAAAGCTATAGTTTCTCCATCAAGTTTCGACCTTTTTATAACAAGGTAAAATTACATAACTCTTTTGCGCACAATTTATAACATACAGGCTGGATTAGACGCGTTCAAATCAGGATGGATTAGTAATACAAATAGGCAGAAGCATGAATAATCTACGATATCAGTAGAACTAAAAAACAAATACCCCCAGCCCCCCCAGATATCCCTTTCCCCCAGAGGCATACGAATGTGTGTGTCCCTCTGAAAGGCATTTTTCTGGGCTATTGTTAGCCACGTAAAGGTTGTTGGAAGGAGACTAATGCTGCCTTCCACCAACCACCCGGTTATTTATCCTTGCCAGATCTCTGCCCTGACTCCACCTGCAACCATTAAGCAGCCACTAAAGAGTGGCATAAACGGACATGCGAGTCACTGAGCGCATTCATGGCTGTCAGCTTTGCTACCGCTACTGCTTGCTGTTTGGTGGTAATCCCCTCATATCCTCTCTTCCAGATAATGGGCATGGCAAAATAAGATAACCTTTGCTCGACTGCATTTGCATGCAAGTGGCGGGAATTCCTTTGGCAGCCCAGCGATAGAGAGGAGAAAATGAGCGAGTCATCTCCCTCCATCCCCAAGCAGTTGAAAATCACCATCTGGTGTTTCATGAAATCTACTTGGTGAACATTCTTCAGCCAGGTTGATGACCAGTGGGTGGGCTGGCATGAGGGCCAGAAACACAAATGAGCTAATGGTGGCTCTGCCTCCAGGCGAGGCCGCCATGAGAAGGAATGAAGATATGGTGAAAGTTCTGCTTCCACCAGGTTTGTGAATAGGTTTTGTAAATAGAGGCTTAACTGCAATGTGCAGCTGGGACCTCCAACCAATTTTACTCTCCCAATTTCTCATAAAATGGCCAAAACTTCCCTCCTGCCATTATCCAGTTGTACTTATGCTGCATAAGGTTATTCATTGCGTTAATTCACCAACAGCTACAGGACTGGCACAAATGATACAAACATTCTTCGCTCATAGAAAAGACAAAGCATGCAGCAGAAATTTAAACTTCTGACATACAGGAAAGGTACAATATGATTATCAGAGCAAGTTACCCTCATACAAAAAAAACAGGAACCACATGGGGAGCAGAATTATAAGCTTCCATCACACACTGGACAGGCTTATTATGGTCAGCAACAAGTGACTAAGACACATGAACCCGGTACATCATGGGAAGCAGCAGGTCCAAATTCCCTCACAGGCACTTGTAAGCCACAGTCTATACAGCAGTGCTGCACACATTACAAAAGTACAAGTTTTCCTCACAAATACAGACCATGCAGTTACTATATGCATAGTCCACCACAGGTTCCCCCCAAACAGAAAAGACATGGCGAGGTAGGACCGCCACAGACTTGCCTCAAACCGGTGCAACAGACCAGTCTATTGGGAGTTTTCCACAAACAGGTACATCTTGTGAAGGATCACTACAAGATTCCCCAAGAACTAGTATATAGACAGCATGGAACAGGTAAGTGCAACAATTCAGTTCATACAGATATAGCATTTATACAAGAGCATACATATCTCACGAACAGATCTCCATTGTCAAGTGGATGTTGCCTCAAAAGAAGCCATTGTAAGCATCCCTCACAAACACATACAGGTCTGCATGGATAAGTTATCACATGCTTCCGTAACAAATGGAAACATGGACAGCATTGGTAGGGCCAGACAAGCTTCCCTCACAAACAGACACAATATTTGCATCACTGAAAGCAAAGAAGTATTTCCAAATAGGCCTTTTTGTTTTTTCTGCTATGATGCATTTGCACAAAAGGCATAACAATAGTGTGTTATGCCTTGAAGGGGAGACACAGAATGTAGCTCAATATGTGCAGCTGAATACATGGATAATAAAGGGTGGGAAACAGAGGAGGGCGTTTAAGGGGCTAGAGGGGGGTCTCACTGTGAATCGCCAAAAGGAAAACTTTTCAATGCAGGGTGATTTTAGTGCACACTGAGCATGTGTTATAGATGCCATTTCGTCTATTCTTCTGTTGATCCGATAACTTATCTAAGCAAATAGTTTCCTAAACAGATTATTTTGAGGAACATTATGGTGCAAAGCTATCCACCTTATAACAAGGCAACTGTTTCTAGCACTGGAACGGTTATGTGAGTAGCTAGTTGTTCAGCCAGTGCTTTAAATGAAAATAAAATGAAGTGCAGGTACTCACCAACTTAAGCGTTAGGTGTGCTCCAGAACGGTCCAACAATTGCTCTTACACTGGACCCCCTGCTGGATTGTCTCCCTCAGCCATTTATATTATTCTTACGCGGGGTCTCCCCTTACATTTGCATTGCCCTCTATTCGACTCGCTTTCTAGGTGTGTCTCACTGTCTCAGGCTCCATTTGCATCAAATTCTCTCTCCACCTACCCACCAGCTACGCTCCAATCCGGTTATTTTTGTGTTCAACGCTCAATTTCATTTGCTTTACAAGTCCCTTTCCCCCCAACCTGGGCCCTGCGAGCATGGCACCATGAAACAGAATAGACTCCAACCAAAAGCCCAGTATAAAATGATGTGGGCTTCAGTCATTCACTTGAAATCAGAGTCTCTGAGCCTAATGCAGTTTCCCTAAAAAACGTCCATCAAACCCAAACTGATTTTGCTCTGTTTTGACACCATTATTGTGAGGTACAAAGGTGGTTAGGCTTCGGGAGAAAGAGTGAATGACAACTAATAACTATGATCTAGTGACAAACAAGAGGCATCCGTAAACTCACAAACCCATTCAATTCTGCTGAGGTTCACAAAGTAAGCGACTCAATGAAACAATGAGAAGATGCGGGTACAAGTTTGCTTTAACCTGGTAAGCCAAATTAGTTGTTCATCAGGTTTTACCAAAGGCACCATAGAATGCCTAGAGTTTGGTGGATTTGTTTGTGCATCTGCCCAGCGTTTACTAGTTGCTAAAAGCTGGCAGATTCCATAAGAAGCAATGCATAATCGCCAACATCAAAATCGGATGCTGGAGGATACGTATTTTGTTTTTGACAAGTGGCGCCGATGGCAGTGGCAGGAAAATACATTTTGCTAGGTGGCTCATTCAAAGAAATAAAAACATTCACTGGAGGGAGAAAGTAGGTTAAACATTTTCTTTATTGGTTAACACCTGGTTGTTACACCTCTTTTACCTCCCACTGAATGAGATTGCAAAAACTGGCCTCTAAATCTGCCCCATTATTAGGGAGGCTTTTTTCTGGAGGACTACCCCATTTTAAATATAATTTAGTTCTTAGATTAACTAATTAGCCCATGAACATACTTTTTGGCAACCCACTGAAGCCAGGATTTGAACCCACAATTAAATATAGGCACTTTAACATACCTTCCAAGCTCTAGCTGGTACAAATATTTAGGGCCTAATTCACAGAAGCCTTTTATAATGGCAAAACCCCATTGGAAAATGCAATGTGAATAAGGGCCTTAGTGTGTTGGCTACCAAGGCTTTCAATTATATAGATTTGACATGCACATTATAATTGTTCTTTTATGACGCACTTAATCTTTGCGAGTGGTTTCTAAGCGCACGATCGGGAATTGAACCTCTGTTGCGCTGTGTTTTCTTGCTTCCAAGCCAAATGCTTTGCCCCCGAGCAATCATTTGTCCCAAAAGTGTGCAAAGCTGTAAGAATAGCTCAACAGTTCCCTTGCTCTCATCACCCCCAGTCCAGCTTGCATGTAGGTTTGGGATCATGTAGAACTATGATCCCAAACCTTGCCACTGGCCCAGTTTTGCCATGCAGAATAATCCTCAGCATAAACACAAACTGTCTGCCCATGAAATCCTCACAGGTCATCCCATGAGAATGGAAACTGCACTTGCAGCACTTCTCCACATCCCAAATTTGCCTTTAGAGGATGATACATACTCAATGTTGTTGTCTGGTGGTTAAAACTATCCAATCTCTCCATGCTCATGTCTGTGAAGCCTTCTGTGAGCCAGTTGCTGAACCTAGTCACCCTCTACAGCCAGGACACTGGTGATGGTCCAACAGCGGATATTTGTGCTCCAGCCCAGGCAGCGCTGCCAGTTACACATTACATAATAGAGCAATCTAACAATTTATAAACCCTTTAAGAAGGATGTTAAGCCACAACACCACGCATTTTAGCTTTTATTTTCCACATCCTGAACAGAGATTGTAAATTCCCAGAATGCAAAATAATGCAAACTAATCACTATATATTAAGCATTTAAATGCCGATCTTAGCTTTTTAAAATCAAACCCTTAGAGGTCTTCAAGCTCAACTTAAACTTGACGAGTATGGCAACACATACGATTTAATCATCAACAACTAAAGGACTAAAACCATGATCTTCAGCTGTGGGAAGAAGAGACAACAGGTTCCCCCCAATTGATATTTAAATGGAGATTGTGGTGAATGTATAATTCATTTAAACTATTTAGGTGTATATATATAGATATCAAAATGAGCTGGCATGAACAAATAAAACCAAGTTAGAAATATGCCAGATAGCAGGAACACTTAAGAGGTTCTCTATCCAGCATGCATGGTAGTCTCTTTCCTGTTTGGAGACGATATACAGAATGAACATCGTGTCTAAATTGACTTACGGCATTGAAGTATGGGGTAAGGCTGAGGAAGATTTGAGCAAATTGGAAGGGTACTCTCTAAAAACTATGCTAAACCTACCCTCACATCTTCCTGCTGAATATATTTACTGCGCATTAAATATATATATTCAATTCTTTCGGTTGCACTAATCCTTCCGTTTATTACTGGAAACAGATTACCTATAGCAATATGGTTATTTTATGGTTCTGGTAGATGAGGCTAACAAGCTACCAAGCCATCATAAAACCTCCATCTGTGGCAAGAATTTGGATGCAGGATTGACGTGGTCTACTAGAATAAACATCGACCACCTCACTACCTTTATTTAAAATGCAAGTAAAGAAGACTCTAGCTGCACTTGACAAAGACCAACAATAGGTTGATCTTGCAACTAAGTGCACTTGTCATGAATATATTAGGGGCGTGGATGCCCCCTAGACCTTGCCTTTATATGTTAAGAGTTTCCAATTGCATGTATGAGGATGGAATATCCGGGAGTCAAATTTAACTTGGTGGAGACTTTTGATATTATAGGCACGCAACTTGGTCTGGAAACAAGTGAGATCTTGCAGATTGTCTAAGGGAAATTCCATCAAAAAGGCTAGTCACGTAATCTATTATTGTACTAGACTTGCTACATCTAGGTGCAAGCTATTAGGGCTTCTGGCATTATGTGATGGGAAACAATATCCCATTCATTTGTTATTTAACTAGATTTTGCCTTTATAGTGAGGATACTTTACTTGATTTGGGAGGTTAAAGTGGAAATCTATTTGAGTTGACTGCACATTACGAATGGTTGGGAAAACTATCTCTTGCTTCCGTTTTTAATATTGTGGGATGTGTATCGTATGTAAAGCTCGTTATATTGGTTGCATTACATCCAAATAAAAACAAAAAGAAATACAGAGAGGGTTGACTCCCAAAAGTCACAACATTCAAGATTAACAGTTATGATCCCCTGAAACGTTGAGAATGCAGCATTATCATGAACCGCGAATGCTAACTGGCCAAATTACCACAACATGCCTGCTATTGCAGATTTAACCCTGCATGCATTCTTGCAATCTTCTTCTCGATCATGAACCTCTTTATATTAAAATGGTCCCTTGGCTTGCACATGAGAAAAGGGCATCATAGTCTTAACGAATCAGTGGTATGGCTGGACCCATATTCCATTTTAAGGTGTGATAAATGCAGGTTAAAAGGCCAAAGCTATCGTTCAGACCAGGTGTAAATTGACGGAAGCTGGAAGTATGTTAAAATTGGGTCCCAATTACATAGTAAGACAGGATTTGACCAAGACGATTATCTTGATTTGGTTCTCTTGTATGTGCGTACCCCGTGTATTAAGTTTTAGGACGGGGCAATACAAATTGCTGCATTTATCAAAACTTGTAAGCATTGAGGGGTCGTAGTTTGCCCTTTTTGTAATTTGGGAGAAGACACCATTGTGCATTTTCTATTTCCGTTTGAAATATTGAAATTGGTGAGAACACAGCTTCTGAGACTATTACTGCAAAGGGAGGGTCTTCGTTCAGTTCTGCCCGAGTTCTGTGATAACCATTGCACACTATATTCACTCGGGCATGGTTATGTAGACGCTTTGTTCCAATACATGAATGGACGCTTCACTTATTTTAAAAAGCCAGCATTTCACATGGACATTTTAATTCTATCCGATTTGGATATGGGGCTGAGAGTTTACTCTCCTCAGTTTTAAGACTTTGTGTTTTTAATCATTTTAATCTTAATTCTTATTGTATTAAACCATTGTATAAACTGAATTAATTTATGTTCAGGCCTTATTAAATGGTAATAGAAATGAACCATCAACACCCCCTGGCTCCTGGACAGCACGTATTGCACTTTAGATTCTCCCAATGAATTTTAGACATTTAGTTTTAGACATTAATTCAATCACCAACTAAGGTGTGCTTACATTTTCATGTCATGTTTGTTTTTACTTTACTGCTAAAGTAAGTAGTTGTACTATGAATGTGTATGCTTTGGTGGCTGTGTGGTGCCGAAAATAAAGATACATTGATTGATTTAAAT
This sequence comes from Ambystoma mexicanum, assembly GCF_040938575.1. Classification (NCBI taxonomy): domain Eukaryota; kingdom Metazoa; phylum Chordata; class Amphibia; order Caudata; family Ambystomatidae; genus Ambystoma; species Ambystoma mexicanum. Next base: position 427,895,038 of record NC_090941.1, on the reverse strand, counting down.
GGATTTAAAATGTTCCTGCTTGACCCCCCCACACCACCATATATGTGTACCTCCATCAGGTTTTCTTCTAGTGATGAGATTAATAAAACTTCACTTACAAATGCGTTAATTTCCAGAATGTTTCCGTCATCTGTCAGCTGCTGAGGCTGGATGATGAAATTACGAGAGCAGCAGCTTCTAGCCAAATGTTTACCTTAGGGTGGGCTTCACATGCCATAATCACTTCACTGATTTTTGCTTCCTAGGTCCCAAACCTTCTAATGGCTCAATCTTCACTCCATTAGACATGAATTCAGTAAGAAATATACGAAGTATTCGCAGAAAGAACATTTACGTTTATTATCATTGGGGTTTTTGACTTTGCTGCAAGAGTACTAAGGCCATGCTGTCTCCTCTCCCCTACACGGCTTCCTCGTCTTCCGCTGCTGTTGCCTCCTTGGCTACTTTGCCCTCTCGTCCTCCTCCTACGCCCCACCTCAGAATTCTTCTACACCTCCACAGGGCATACCTCTGATTGGTACCCATCCCCGAAAGTCTTTCAAGGATGGAATCCTTCTCCATATTGCCACTCTAAACTCTCGCTCAGCTGTCAAACACTGCACTGACATCTCTGACATCTGCTGCCTCCTGGAACATCTTGATGTCCTCGGTCTCACCGAGACATGGTTTACAGCCAGCTCTATCACAAGCTTTGACACTCTCCTCCCTGATGGCTACAAGATCCTCTCTGCGCCCAGATCCAACCGTACCGGTGGGGGTGTAGCCCTAATCTTCCCCGAGTGGATTCCTGTCTGCCTCGTCTGCAGGCTCTCTCTCTCACGTGGCCATTCCCTTACTGTGGCTACCATTTATTGGCCACCTGGTCAGATCTCCCTCTTCCACTCTGAGTGGGTGGCCCTCTCCTCTTCCCTCCTGGTCTCAACCACTCAACTTCAACATCCACCTGGATGCTTCCTGTCCTGCCACTAGACTCTTTTGTGACCACTGTGACTATCTCGCTCTCTATTCTCCCCTCTGGCCTGATTCAATCTGCAGGGCACTCCGTGGATTTTCTGATCTCTTCAGACCTTCCCCTTTCAATCCCTCTCACCACTTCTCTCTCCTGGAGTGATCACTCTCTCCTTTCTCCCCCTCAGGCCAATCCAACTCCAGTACTGCCAACTACCTTCTCGGTTATCCGATCCATGAAGCATGTGACAGTTGAGGTTTTCTCCACCACTATCTCACTCGCTTCCCCTCTTGGCTGACTTACAGTCTGACACTTCCCCTTCCATGCTCCACTCTGCTATATTTGATACTCTCGATGTTCTTGGCCCTGTCACGAGGATCCGCTTGAAGCCCAAAGCCAAGCGCAACTCTAGGTACAACTCAGACTTCATTACCCTAACGCAAGTGCAGGATGGCTGAGAGGAACTGGCGTGCTTCCGGTACATCCTCTGACAAAATGGCCTGCTGCCTGCTCCAAAGGCAATACCGGCTTTCTGTCCACAACAAGAAGAGAGCCCACATCCATGCCTGCATCTCTGTGGCACCTAACAACTCGGCCAATTTCTCTAAAATCTGAAAGGAGCTGGCTAATCCTGCTACAGTCTCTACCTCTCCTGCCCGTTCCCATGCCCTCTGCATGGCCCAGGCTTCTCATTTCATCTCTAAAACTCAAGACATCCTGTTCTCTCTCCCTCTCCTCACTCTACTCCCTGCTCTTCCTCTGACCCTTCTTCGGCCATCTCTCCTCCCTCCTCCCTCCTCCCTCCTCCCTCCTCCCTCCTCTCTGCCGTTCTCCTCAAATGAGGTTTCTAGACAAGTCTCATCTATGAAAGTCTTGTCAAAACAGGTTCAACCCTGTTTCTCCAAAACCATTGAGAACAACATTGACACCCTGGCTCCTGCTCTGGTGGATTTCTGCAACCACTCTTTCGCCACTGGAGTCTTCCCCTCCCCCCTGAAGCACTCCTTTGTGCACCTTCTTAAGAAACCCTCTGCAGACCCTTCCCGCCTGACTATCATCCAATCTCCATCACCCCCTTCCTGGGCAAACTCCTGGAAAAGCTGGCCATCTCCCAGCTTAATCTTTACTCCGAATCTGTTGGTGGTCTCCATGACCATCAGTCTGGGTTCAGAGCTGTCAGGGGCACGGAAACTTCTCTCCTGAACACCCGTGAAGACCTGCTCTCCAACCTCGATTGCAACACCCCGTGTCCCCATCTTACTTGAGCTCTCTCTTCTGCCTTTGACACAGTCAACCATACCATCCTGCTCAACAGTCTCCATGATAACCTGGGTATCACTGATCAGGCCCTGGCGTGGCTGACCTCCTTCCTCTCTGATCGACCCTCCCAGGTCTAACTTGAGTCCTTCCTCTCCTCCATCTCAATCTATACCTGTGGTGTTCCCCAGAGGTCTACCTCTCTCCCTGGCTGTTCAACCAATACCTGGCACTTCCTACCCACTGCATTGCTGTTCTCTGTCCCAACTTTCAGTGCTATGCAGATGACAACTCATTTTCAGGCTTCCTGCTGCCACCTCTTCTCTCATCTCTGAAGGCCTGCTCCCTTCCTTTCCTGTCACTCTCTGGCCAGCCTCACTTGGCCCTCTTCCTGCTCCCACTCGTGAGGCTAAAAACCTTGGGGACATCTATAACTCCACACTTTCCTTCTCTCCTCACATCTCTAATGTCTCCAAGAAGTCACACTACCTGCGGCACCTCCTTAGGCAACCATGGCAGCAAAATCCTCGTGCGCGCCAAAAACCTATGAAAACCCACAAAAACAGTGTGCTTCAGCACACAAAAAGAGGGATGCACAACCTGCCACCCATGGTGCATGTGTGGTGGAATAGAGCACACCCGGCAGAAAATGTGCCAGTGGGTTCCATGACCAGCAAACAGGTGCAGAGAGAGAAGCAGCACTTTGCAAGTGAAACCCCAAAATGTGCCTACACATGACATGTGCTTTGTTGCTAAAAACTCCAAAATGCCCATAACACAACACTTCTCAACATTCACAATTTTGCCTGGTGCTTAAACTTATGCATCAAATGAAGTATTTTGAAACATACAAAGTCCTAATGTGAAGAGCAAAACATTCTTCAGACAAACAGGATTGTCTGAAAACTGACAGGCCATGCCAAAATCTGGTTGCAGTACCCTGGGATACCTGAATGACAGCTGTCAGATGAGTTACTGATGAAACTTTAAAGTGAGCTAAAACTAAAAGTCTGCTGGATTAGCAAACATAAAAAGGATTGTTGCCAAAAAGGAATACAGATTTTAGTTGTGGTTTTGATCCCACATATTTTAACGCTAAGAAAGTAATGTATTTATGTTTGATGCAACAAATTTGTTTTTTGCTGGATTTAAGAAGTTATTTAGCCTGGCTGAGCTGCAAGAACTGGAAAAGCATGTTTCTCCCAGAAGGAGGGCCTGCCTCTCAGCAGAACTCTTGTCTACAGAAATAGAAGAAACAATGACAAGCCTTTCAGCCAGGAAGCGGAGGTGTGAAGGTGGTCGTAACCCCTCCTGGAAGGAACTTCCCCCAAGGAGGGGGATGCACTGGACTCCCAAGAGAGACAAAGGGGTGGAGCCAAGCAACCATCAGCTGTTAAGAATTAATTTTTAAAAAGACTCATAACTTGTTATTCAAAGTGGTGAAAAATATAAAAAGGACAGAGTTGTTAATTTCATTTTTGGCTGCATGTGTGACGAGGCGGTAGAACTGTGTGACATGTTCTGGACAGGAATAGCAATATATGTGGTTTTATGCGAAATGTGTTCATGTTAGAATTGTGAAAACTTACACGCACAACCCAATAATTTGCATAAAGTTTGGAAATTGTGTACATAGCGAAAAGGACAAAATTCTGTAGAAAGTTAAGAGAGGATCCCATCGCTGCAGGGTTTTGAGGAATAGCTGCTACATAAAATATGGCATATTTATGTGTGATTTGTATAAAGGTGACCAATGTAGAAATGTATATTTAATATCAAATCCTATTTTGAGACCAGTGGATAAAGCGAGCTCTCGGAGGACTGTAAAGCAAACCATAAAATGCGACATCATCCGGCCTTGATCCAATCACTCAAATTGCAAGGTGGAGATGAATTTTTGATCCTATCCCAGCTCACAGGGGCAACCTTAGCTTAGCCGGCCCATACACCCACTTTGTGGTGTCATTTTAAAGCATAGAGACAGCTGACAACACATAGGGACTCACTGATCCACTGACTTTCCTGATTCTTGCGAAGCACTCTGATCCAGCATTCTACATCCAGCTTTAATATTCTTCCAGATCCAGAGGCCAAGACTCTTGCCAGCAATAGAGACCTATTGATTTCCAGCAAGGCCCAAATCCTCAAATGTATTCTCTCCACCCAGTGAAGCGCTGTGTGGTGTGAGAAGGCCTTTTGAACCAGTATCCAAAATTCTCTAGCTTGCCACCACTAGGCTTGCCTGAGGAACTCGCTATCCAGCCGATTCAAATACCCACAGACTAGGAGGACAGATCCTGTGCAAATCCGACGACCGGCCTAGCTGAGCCAGTACCGTGCCCGATGTGCTGTATTTCCTAGACCATACCCAATCCAATGACCAGAGCCGACGGTCCCACTTAAAAACGTATCTTGTGAGTGTTAATATAGTATTAATAGGAAGAACTGTGGCCCATAGTATATTTGCACTGTCTTATCCCTATCTCAAACCCATCCCTTTGCACTGACTCTTTTCTCATTTGAAGAAGTTGAGTTTCCACAGTATGCGGGTTACATTGATCACGTGACTAAGATCCCTCTGTGGTATTCACTTTTTCATAGTCATCCTCTATTGCAAGTAAACCCATCTTTCATTTTCAAAGTGCATTTCTGTTTTCCATCCCGGCACCTATTTGCAAAAACAACTCTTACTAAAACCTCTATAACTCCCTCAGTTTTTGTGATAGAAACAAAATGTCCACTCCTATTTGTATCTGACATCTGTAGCTATCCATAGAACCCAGAACAGTGCGGTTTTCCCATTATCGCAAATATCGCGCAAGGAAAAGTTTGCTGCAAATTACAATTCTGAGAAATGTTTACGTGTTGTGAAATAGCTTTCATTTGTTTCCGACTTGGACTTTAAGATTTCAAATGTTTTCTTTGGACTAAATCATTGCTTGTGATTGTGTGCAACTGTTCAAAGCGGCTCCCATAGGAATTTACAACAATTTAAGTATTTTTGACGATATTTGGTGTTTTTGCCCAGTAATTTCTAAAGACTCTTTTAAAGCCATCCTGACAGCTGAAAAGTCAATTTTTCTCTTGTGTTTGATGGGGGAAGGTGGGACTGATATTCTGTTTGATTGGTGCTATTCCTAAATACCTGCTCTCTCCTCGCACCTCTTTACATTGCCTATTGGGTGGTTGAGGGGTGTGCAGGGGGAACCTCTAACCATAGTGCTATCTGATCTGAACCAACACAACAATATTATTTTCTGTGCTGCATTTGTTTTGCTCATTACTTATTCCTAGTGTATTAAAGATATTATTCAGTGTTCTGTCAACCCATTGGTGATTGTTGTTTACCTATTAAAATATACTGTGATGAAATTTTAAATACATAAATAAATATGTACCTTTGCAAACTAGCCCGATTCCTGGTTCAGTGTGACCGGGGGGGGGGGTGTCTCAGGAGAAGGGTGTGATATATCATTCAGAATATTGAACTTATAGACAAATAAATGCGGGTTTCAGTTGTGCTCTACATGCTGGGCTTTGACTTGGGTGTGTGCCAGATTGAAATCACTTACACTCCCAGTGGTGGTGAAGATACATTTCAAAACCCTCTGCATTGTCCACAAGGCCTTCTGGTCCTGGGACCTCAATACCTTCAACTCTCTCTTCCTAAATAGGTTCCTTCTTGAGCTCTTCGCTCATCCACCTCCAACCTCCCCCTCCCCCTAGGATTAGTTGCTTCTCCAAACAGTGAGTTGGTGGTAGATCACTCTTCTGCTGGGGCCTCCCTCTGGACAGCCTCCCTGCCAATCTGAAGCTTAAGAACCATCTGCGGTTCCGGAAGCACCTCAAGACTTTCATTTTGGCTTCCGCTTTCTCTTCTCCTCTCCCCTGCTGTTCTCCTGGCTGAATCTGAAATTGCACTAGTTACCTGGTTACCCTATGATCTCAGGCCCAGGACCCCTCCCTGCCAGTTGCCCACCTGCACTGCTCCCTTGGCAACCCGTGCACTCTGGGACTGTTTCTGTTTCCCTACAGCCCCTCCTAGCACTTGGACACCTGATGTCGACTCTTACCCTTGCACTTGCCACCAGCTGGCCATACTTTTATTTATTGTCTTTATTTATTTCCTGTTATCCTATGTACTGCACTGCCCCACCCTCAACTTTCTCCCAGCACTTTCCCCCTTCCCCCCCTTCCCTCTCCACTGCGCAATCTCAATGGCACCTAGCCTAGTAGGATCATTGTCTCGGTCTGTATTGAGTGAATGGTTTGTGATTTTGTATGCAAATGGATTTTTAAAACTGACATTCAGCGACTAGTTAAAGCCTTGGAGAGGCATTACTGCTCACATGGGTTGGCCCACCTGCCAATCCAACCAGATAGTGTGCCTGCAATTCTAGTGGGGTTGTCTGACATTGAAACTTGTGTGTTTGTGCAAAAACTTTGAATTTCATGCAAAATAGTTTCCTCCCAAATTCTATCTAGGGAAACACAGCTTACAGAGAACTGGCACAAATGGCAAAAAATAATGTTTTAATGACTCGGTTAAAATGAGTACCAACTCTAATTTAATGAGCTTCAGGGACAAATATAAATAAAGGAGAGCCTGTGGAAAAGTGGTGTGTTAAAAGTGTTAGGAGGAAATTAGCTGAGCCTAGGGCAGCACGAACTCTCAATGCATCATTGACTGCAAGATTCCCTAACAAATAGTTACAACATTGGCAGTGTCATTGCAAGTCATGTGAAACATGTACTTGCACAGCATGCCAGGGCCAATGCAAGTTCCCGTCACAAATATGCACAAGCACAGCATTGGCGCAACGATTGATTGCAAGGGCCTCTGCACACTTCACTTAAACTGGCACATTTCTGGCACAAACAGATCAGTGCAAGCTTCCTTCACATACGGTTACAGGAACAGCATGTGCAAGGCCAGTGTAGGTTTTCCTACTATTTTTATCCAGGTACAGTTTGGTCAGGGCAAGGGAATGCTCCCTCAACAGAAAACTTGCATAGCATAGGCAGTGACCATGAACGTTTTACTTGCAAAGAACAGGAACAGCATGAACTGTAGATCCATCCAGCCTGCTACCTCCCATGCACGTAGCAAACACCTCTTTTAAATGGCCCTCTTATTCAGCAGCTCTTACTACAGACCAATTGCTGGCTGGAGAGTCAGGTAGGTACGGGGGAGGAGAGGTGCTGGGCAAACTATCCTGATTTCTGCACTAGTCTCAATAGCTCATCAGCTGACTTCGTTGCTGTGGGTGGAAGGGCGAGGTGAAGATGATGGGGTGGTAAGGGCAGATGTTACTAGCCTTAGAACATACACACATGACCATTGCAAAACATGTCCACTCCCAAGTTTGCCTAGTATGATCACTAGCCAATCTCAGGCTGTATAGGGAGTTGGGAGGGGACAGCCAGGGAGCTAGTTCTAGGACTGTGTTGCAGTGCAGTTTTCTTTGAAGCTATGTGTACCTTTGAAGGGCAAGTGCACTGCAAGGAAAGTGCCATCAGTGTCCATGTTCCAGAGCACCACCAGTGGATTACTACTCCAGCCCAGCTTTTAAGTGCCAATTTGGACAATCACTCCCCACCCTCTGCACCATTATCAGAGTATGACCTTTAAAATTGTGTAATACTATCCACAGTAGGTTTGAAGTTCGACCATCATGTTAACATCAGCGAGCGAACAAAACCGACTGGTTGAGTGCTATGTATTTACCATGAACATATTGTCAGCCATTAGAATTATCTGGGATTTATAACCTGCACAGTATTTGAATATTCTGGCAAAGATGGCAAGGCTTAACCAGTATAGGTTTGGAATTAAGCACAAATAACTGCAAAATAATTAGGCATTTTTGGGAACATTCCAACAAATGCTAGACAAAGCTTGCAGATGTGAATTCACCAAGATAAAACATTCTACTTTCTAATAGTGGGTGTGCCCAAATTAAAGTGAAGTTGTCTTAAAGTTGCATGGATAACATGCACTGGAGAGCAAACACTGCAACAAGTCCATTGCAGCCCTTCCAACATTGCTTAAAATGTTAGATCAGGTTTTTCATGCCAATGAAAAGGTTTGAGTAAATCTACTGCAAGCACAGCATACTTGGACCTATTCTAAGATTGTGTATTATGCCCCTTCACTGATTTGGCATGAGACCCCTATATCCACCCAATCTCCCTCCTGCTCATACTTGTGATGTGTACTTTGCCTCGCCGATGCTCTTAAATTCCAGGAGGGTTCTACTAGGTCAGTCGATTTTCTTGGTGCAAGTGCCCTGGTTCGGCCCACATTGTTTTATCAACATTTCTTCCTACTAGGGCACCATTCATATTTCAGCCAGACCATGCACTGTGCTGCTCAAAAAACATGTGTTGGCCCTATAGGAGGGGATAGGGGCCATGTTGCTGGTTGCATTGGCATTTGTGCGCCTGTATTAATCCAGTTAGGTGGCACACTGCAGTTATTGCTGTACCGTTTTTGCACCCTTTCTGAGTCTATCAGTAGAGCACTGGTCCCTAAAGTGATGTCTGGGAGAGTAGTAGGGATTCTTCCACAGCCCAAACTAGTTGACCTAGAGGTAACAAAGCCCTCCACCCCCAATGTAGGGTCTAAACCTAGAAAGATTACTTTGGAGCAGGGTTATCCTGTATCTGCAGCACTGAGCGGTGGTTGATTGACTGAAGCCACGGCAAGGAGTGCGTGAAGAAAACCGCATCTTCGAGATGAAAGAATGGAATCAGTCGATGACGAAAACGGATTTACACTGGATATACCAATGACAAACTGAGTTGTATAAGGAGGAGGTTGTGCATCAGAATAATTATTTGGTTTTGGCAGGGAAAGCACTTCCTTCTGGATCTGGACACACTGACCAATTTGCCCTAGCTCCGAGTAAGGCAATGTAGTCTCCTATGAAGAGAATGGAGAATGCCACTGTAGAGGTCCTTCTACTGTCCTATGCAGGAAATAAGGGGTTGGATGATAGTCCAATTAAATCCGGGAGCTGGCAATATATCAAAGAGAAGAATATTAGTGATCTCAACCAATGTGAAAATATCATGGATTTCTGTTTATGGGTGGACTCCTTTGACAAGGTTCCAACTCGGGCACTTCCCAATAGTATGGATACACATTGTCAAATGGACCTGAATGAGACACTGGTAAATCCCAATATTGTTGCTAAAACCCGTAAAATCTCCCTGTGGCGTCACATCATCGCTCCAAAATATTGTGGATTCTATCGCTCTTATACATAGATCATGCACACCCCCCCCCCATGGGAGTGATATTCGCACCAGAAAGTGCAAATGTATGAGATCAACAATACTAATAAATAAGACTCATGGACCGCAGAAACATAACAAATGTGGATAAGCCTGAAAGAAACGAGCCTTGAGAGGCACTCCAGTCCGGCCTGGCTACATGCGTGGGTGGGTTGAAGCTGTATCAGAGTGCAGGACTTGAGACGCATTCAGAGGATGCAGATTAAGGACTGGTGTACCATGAAGAATACAGACTGTTGTGATAGGCTGTGGCCCAAGCAATCTCCACTGATTTTTGAGTTGATGTAAGAATCTGAACATGTCCTCCAACCTAAGAATCCTACTGGATTGATCAGTTCTAATTTTATTGCAGCCATATCTGTCAGGAGAAATGTTTTCTTGTGTGGAGATGCTACTCCTGTCCATTTTGGCCTTGTAGTCGTCATGTCTATTTTGTTTGTATATAGCGTTTTTTATGTATTGTTTGTCTAGGTGGCCTCAGGCCTTTGGGTGTGTGGCACCCTATAAAGAAATTAGAATATGTATAAACTGGTCGTGCTTTCACGGTCATGTTAGAGACTGCTATACATGTTAGCACTGTTATTTGCAGCAGTGCACCCTCTAATTGCAGAAAGACATTATGCAGCTACTTGAATTTAGATTGGTTTACATCTCTTTTGTAAATCAGGAAAGCAGAGGTATAATCCTACTCTTTGGCACCCCCCCTACTGGCAAACACCATAGGCAGCTGCATAATTTGCTTAGTGCTTGCATCAACCAGTTGGTAAGATCTTTACACCTCCCCCACTGATGCTGCAGAGTTAGTGTATAAAGGAGATAGTTGATAGTCATATCAATATTGGTGCGAGTTCATGGTAGTGGTTTACCACCAACAGAATTTCTGGTACATGTACCCCAGATTGAAGAGCCAGAACCCCTGGCAAATCAATGTTGGCCTCCTCAGCACACAAAGTACACCTGAAGGAGTGAAATGTGCACAAGCAGATCTTGTTTGGGCATCAACTTGCTCCAAGGGTGTGTTGCTCCCTCCCACAAGTGGCCATCAGGGCCGCCTCCTCCTCCTCCTCCTCCTCGCATCACATGTCTCATCCACTCACTTCAAGAGACCGATACGGACTGGTGTGTAACCCACCTCTCAAACTCTGAAGGCGGTACTTTGTGTTGTTGACCTCACGCATCCTGAAAATCACTGAAAATGTCACTCGATAGGGCAAAAAAAAAAACACAAAAAAAAAAACGGTACATCTAAAATCAGACTGTCCCCAATCTTTTACAATCGCCTCCTACTCCTGCCCTCCCTGCACTCCAATTTATTAGGCTGACCCTAAATATATTAAGTGTGCCGCAATTCCCATGCGTCTCTGGAAGCTGGCAGAGACTGAAATGGGAGCTCCACCAACGTGCTCTTTAATCCACGTGGGTAAGCTTCAGATGAGCTTGTCTGACGGCAAATTCCCCAATATTCGGTTTGGTTGCATAGATGTCGAAAGGATTTTCTATATTTTGATGCTGTAGTTTGATCAGGACAAGTAACATTAAGGACTACAAAATGTAATTAATGAGATCTTTAGAACAGAACATATATATATATATACTTGTTCTTAACAGCTTTTGTAAAAAGTAATCTCTTCCCCTTACAAGATCAATTGTTTCCACGTGTTACACATCTGTCAGTAAGGACTGTGACACCTTTAGAAAAGACACCTGACAAGTCCAATACCAATAGAGGGGTGGGAGGTCAGAAAGTAGGAGCAGAGGGGGTGCTTTATGCTAGATCGTCATATGGTAACTAAGGTGCAGCGAGTTGAGCTGCATTCATCCATTATGTAAACACACGTTCATGTTTTTCATGGAGACCACAAGGAAGAAAAATCATTACGTTTATCGTGACGAATGGAAAGCTGCTTAGTATAGATTTAACAAGGGGGGGGTCCTGGGAGTCCCTCTGCCAGACATTAGTCCTGGTTACGAGAGACTTACCCAGAGTCTTTAGCTCACTATCTTTCACAGAGAAGAAATATCCCAAACATATCAGTCTTTGTCCTGCCCTGGGGCAGTCCAGCACCGAAATGCGAGGCAATTCTCCTCTGAACAAGAGTACCAACAGAAACCCCAGACACGTGTTTCGGTCTGGTTGGACCTCATCAGTAGGGTGGATCTGTGCCTCTCTAAGAATAGTGAGCAAGGGGTCCACGTCTGGATTCCCCTAGTAACTTAGGGTGAGACCCAAAGTTACTTAAATATGCAGATTTAACAAGGGGGGGTCCTGGGAGTCCCTCTGCCAGACATTAGTCCTGGTTACGAGAGACTTACCCAGAGTCTTTAGCTCACTATCTTTCACAGAGAAGAAATATCCCAAACATATCAGTCTTTGTCCTGCCCTGGGGCAGTCCAGCACCGAAATGCGAGGCAATTCTCCTCTGAACAAGCTCATCAGTAGGGTGGATCTGTGCCTCTCTAAGAATAGTGAGCAAGGGGACCACGTCTGGATTCCCCTAGTAACTTAGGGTGAGACCCAAAGTTACTTAAATATGCAGATTTAACAAGGGGAGGTCCTGGAGAATTGCCTAGCATTTCGGTGCTGGACTGCCCCAGGGCAGGACAAAGACTGATATGTTTAGGATATTTCTTCTCTGTAAAAGATAGTGAGCTAAAGACTCTGGGTAAGTCTCTCGCAACCAGGACTAATGTCTGGCAGAGGGACTCCCAGGACCCCCCTTGTTAATCTGAAGCTGCTTAGTATGACATGGTCATGTCAGCACTGCCTTTCAGAATACCTATGTTTCATAGTAGTCGTTGCACACGTGTTAGGAACATTAAACCAGGCATGCTTTTAACTGTGGGTACAAGCTGTTTCTTCAATGGCATTTGCAAAAGGAGGTCAGGCAAGTTGGGGGTTTTAAAATGCAATATTTCAATACAGGCTAGCTGTATTAGATTATATTTGAGAGGTTGTGGATATGGATCTTAGATTCTGAGTAGACGTTGGTTCCAAAAGTGGTCCTGAATTTTAAAGCGGGTTAGTATAACAATAGCGATCAGGAAATGGCCACGTTCTGCAAGCGGTCTTCTTACCCTACTTTAGTAGTGGAAATCTACGCACACATATTGGGGTCCAAAATGGAACAAAAATAAACTTCCAGCTAAATAACAAAAAATAATGCTTTATTAGGAAAACACATTTAAAACTACAACACACAAATATGGAAAAATACAAAGCAACATTTGAGGAGGAAATTGCAAAGAGGACCACATTTTAACTTAATGTCTTCAAGTGCCATTGTGTTAAGTGCAGACTGTTGGTACAGTTGCAGAGCTATGCAGGACTCTGTCCATGCTCTATAATGTGAACACCTGTGAGCAAATACATCATATTACAATATAAATAGTTTAGGCAACAAATAACACGACCACGATTTGAAAATACTAAGAATATTATTCTGCCAACTGTGCAGACTGCAAATGCATTTCACTTACGCAGCTATTAGGGCTAATGCGCCAAAGTTATTGAAACACACACGACTAAAGAATATTTCCTGAAATCCTTTCCCAAAAAATGCCATCAAGAAATAAATAGGCTATTGGTTTAATGTGTTATTTGGATGAAGGATTGTTTAGGTTAGATTGCACCAGGATAATAATAATTTAATAATAATATTAATATCAAATAGGATCACAGAACTTTGAGGAAGCATGCAATATTGTATCATGGATCGGTAGCGGTAGACATTCTGCTTCGTTGATCGGCTAAATAGGTGAAGACACTGGATTCACTGACCGAGCGGCTATCAGAAGACAAAAAATATATATATTTTTTTTTTCACTAAATCAATAATGGATGAATAATTCCCCAGAATTCCCATCTAAGTCATGGCAATTATGATCCATCTTGTTAAGTGCAATATATCTTTTAGAGCTGAACAACTTTGGCGTGTTTTGTCTTTTGAACAATGATTAGGCGCCTTTGTCTGTCTACTGCTATGACACGGGGACACTCATCTGAACTCTTTGCAAACAATGCAACACGGCCAAATACACCATCAGGGGTGAACTCTAGAACCCTGTTCTGGTCAACCACAAATATATTATCATTCCCATCCACACAGACACAGAAAGGATCCCTCAGCAGTGGTGTGGAATTGTCCAAGATATTCACAATACCACCCGACTTCTGAAAGAGAACTACTGTCTTCTTTAAGAAGTCTGAGACAATAAACACTTCCCGACTGGTGACAGCAACAAAGAGGAATTTACCTCCCTGGTAACCCACAGGTTCAACTCTGCCCAAACAATGCCCAGACACTTCGTACAGGGCAAGGGAGCAATGAGTACCCTCACTAACCACTACATAGCTTGACTTGTAGGAAGTAATCGCATACTGCACCTGGTTACCTCGTAGTTTGACATTATGGAGCTGTTTACCCCCTAAAGTCATAAAGATAAGGTAAGATCCAGCAGAACAAACAAGTGTGTTTCCACAAACGGTAATGCCACATGGCGGTGGTTGGCCATGCAGCTCTGGCAAGAAGAAACGTTTGGAAAGATGCCCATCACTGGAGAATATCTTTATGTCATCATTATGACCATCTGCCATGAGAATACCACCTGATTTAAGAACAGTGACACCAGTTATTTTCGACATGCCTAAATGTGAGAAATGGTTTAGAGGAAAAGTGAAAATGTGCTCTGGTAAGGCCTTTTCAGGTGGGGCCGCCCAGCTCAAAACCCAGTTATAGTCGTTCTCTAATGAACCTTCATCAAATGGGTCCGAATCATAGCTATCACCAAAATATTGGTCACTACCATAGCTAGCAAATAAGTATTCTGATTCTGAGGGAAACCTATCTAACCAAGAAAAAGTTTCATCAAATGGCATATTTTCCTCACTCGACAATGTGCTGCATCTATGCGATTCTGCCCCAGTGGAAAGTTCCTCATGTGTTTCTAAATCAGAAGCAGAGGCCTCAACATCTCCAGTGGATGAAGTGTCCTCAGTTTGCCAAGAGTCACTCGAGACAAATGTGTCCTCTGTTGGTGAGCAGGCATGGCCAGTGCTAATATTTGGACCAACGGGCTGATTTCCTCCAGGGAGCAAAGTGTGTCCAGGCAATCCATTCCCAAAGTCTGAACGAGTCTCGCCATTTCCATTTTTCAACTCTAGTTTGAAAAATTGAATGTTGGGAATTTCTTTTTCATCCAAGATGAGAATTAGTTTGGGAATATGTATTTGTAGCTTCTGGGGGGTGTGTACTTTCAAATCCTGAACCAAATCCCTCAATATACCCTCCATGCCGATTCGGTTACGTCCTTTTCCCATTTCCATTAACTTTAACGAAAAGTCTCTCGTGTTGATGGCCTGGTCACTTTGCCTTTGAAGGTCCTGTTCCAATGATGCAAAGGTTTCCGTGTTCTTATTCGTTATCTGGTCCAGTATTCCATACGCTTTAGATTCGAGGCTTATGAGGTGAACGGAAGCTTTCTTAATATATCTGCCAATGTCGAGACGAATATTTTCAGCTGCATCCCTAAACATTTCAAACTCTTCGGCAATTGAATGCTTGATGTCACAAACGTGCTTTATATTTAATTCCAATCCATCAATCAATTTCTTCATTTCAGACTGGCACTTTTTTAACGTGGCAGTCATTGTCGATACAGAATGGTTAAGGTGGCCTTTTCGGCGACACTCCCTGCAGACTGGTAATCTGCAGGTGTCACAAAAAAAACTCATGGGTTTCTGCTGGTGTTCTTGGCAGCACAGCTCTGGTTTAATTCCCTGAGAACAGTGAGTTTTGATACACGTTTCACATAGGAATTCAGAGGTGTCTGCGCTGTTCACACCGCTAGATGGAGCCTTCTGGGATGAGGAACAGACCGTGCAATTTCGTTTCTCAACAGGTTTTGATTTGAACACCTCTAGGAGACTGTTTATGAAGAAGTTGGTCTTAAGGCTGGCAACACCCATTTCAACCTTCGCCCGGCATTCCGGGCAATGGAGGGAACCCGTCTTCTCGATGGACTCGAGGCATGCCAAGCAATAACTGTGCAGGCATGGCAGAAGCTTTGGAGACTTGTACAGCTCATAGCATATTTTACAAGTTAAGAAATCACTGCGGATAAGATCAGGCAGGCTTGGATCCATTTCACTGTGTGAAGAAAACAAAAAAAACAAATTAGCTTTCGATTGTCGCATTGTTTTAAAATTGCACCTCGTGAAATTGAAAACGTGACTATTTCGAGTAATTAAATGAAACATTTTAAAAGGCTCACTAGCCACATTCATTATCAACGGCCAACGGCCTATTTTTAAGCTGTGGGAATCGTGCAACCTGGACACAAATCTAACACCAAACTAATCAATTTACTGTTTCAGGTAGCTTGCCATTTGTTTAAAAAAATAATACATACAAATCCACACAATCTTGTGTTTATGTTATGCTAAATAAATGCATGGTCTCGTGTTAAAACAACATCAGTCTAAAACAATGTCAAAAAGCAAACTAATCCAATCGTATATACAAATGGACACAAATACTACTAGAAGAACACATCCTCCCATAGAAAGAAAACCAACCAGCAACAGCACTGATGGTGTTGAACGTTTTGTATAAAGATGGGTTTGAATTCATCCTACTGGGAAGAAGGGACGTTGATGGACTTACGGTGGAATTTCTAAAAGAACACACCCGTGGCTTGTTGCAGATCTCTTGACATTTAAGATGATCCACTCTGAGTCAGAAAACAATAAAAGTCCCTTTAAGCACCTTGCCATGTTTTTAAATTAACAATGGGGAAATGCATTTGGACAAACCCATAATCACTCACAGTCATTGTTTGTTTATTAATTTGTAGTGCGCACCGGACCCTTAGGTAGCTGGGCGCAACAGAGTACAAGTTTATAAGGATACTTCAAGCTTAGTTACATAGTAAGAAGGTATACCTACAAGTATCACATGTGCATTTGACATAAGGAATGTACATATATACATACAGAGGGCTGGATGCAAGCAGGCGAGTAAGAAAGGCAGGGTAACTGGTAGTAAGCCAAAATGGGTTCACAGGCTGACTGGTGCGAGGTGCATCAGTTAGTCATGGAGGTCGTTAGAACATAGCCATTTGAGAGTATTCCACCTAAAGCTGTAATAGGATTGATCGATCCTGAGGTCAAGTGGGAGTGTGTTCCATTACTGGGCCGTCTTGACTTGGAAGCTACTTCCACCCCTTTTTTTAGCCTAAATCTAGGTATCTGTAGGCAGTGGGAGTTGGCCGCTCTGGTGGGGCGGGTCGAAGTTCTTCTGACTATTCTCTCCACGAGGGAATTGTATTTAGGTCGATTCCGGTTTTGCTTAGCATATAAAGAGTTTCAGGTTCAGCCTGTGACATTTTATGCTGAAGAGATGTAGCTCTAAATATTGGGTATAAAGAGGTCAGACACGTTCGTGCTAACCCCGCTTCAACACAAAACAAGTAGAACACTACTGGAATAGGTGAAAGGTTCAGAGTAGATCTTGGGAGGGCAAATTGTCTAAGTAATGAATGGCTTACAGCTGGCTGTTTAATATGGAAACCAATAATTGTTTGCAGCAGACACAAGATTAGATCAAAAAGCATTTTTGCCCTAAACTATCAAAGTAATGCAAATATAAAACGTTCAGGAGATGCATTTTATTTTGCATTACATTGAGAAATGCGCACATGACTGTCACAAATTGGCATCTGCTGCAACACAAACGATGCTCTGGTCAGCCCCATGGGTTACATTAATGGCAGGAGCATCACTGCAATAATAGGTCTCTTTTTGTAGATGTATGTTAAGTGTTTTTTACAGGTATAGAGCTCGTAGCATTGCAACTAAATAGTATTCCCTCATGTAACATCAGATTCTGCATCATGAATGCTTGACATATGACCGGACTGCCTCAGCCCCAGCTTCATTAATTTCCATCATGGACTCTCCAAATCATTAAATAAATAGCCCTGGTAGTCCTCATGGCAGCAAAGTCAGCAGAATGAAACACTATGTGCCATTCTGTAGGCATTTCAAAAGACCATGTCCATTACAAATACTGCGGCGGTTCAGAAGAAGGAAGCAGACTCCGATTTACCATCTTCTTGAAAGTTGTACTAACTTAAAGAATACATGCCTACCTTTCCCTATACTAAGGGGATTCCCTACCTAACAAAGCTAGGGTGCTAGTCAGAAATCAGTGAGTCCAAATCAGAACATGGCCATCGTACAAACTAACCTATTCCAATGCTAGCACTAAAACAAGAGCAGGAAAATGCCTCCCTTCTCCCGAAGGCTGTTTTATCACCACAGTCAGTCCAGTAAAGTATCCCCAAATAGTTATTGGTGATCAGTTCATAGGGCCTCATTACAAGTGTGGCGGCCACGGAATGAACGGTGCAGGTAAGGGACCGGCACCGCTCATTCCGGGCTGCCACATTACGAGTTCTGCAGCGGGTCCCGCTCTGGATGCCTGGCCAGACCAGATGTGCAGAACATAACCCGCTAGCAGTACAGGATGCTAACGGGCCCATCATTAACGGGCCTGTTGTTAGCATCCTCCCCATTCCCATTGAGCCCTATGGGAATGGGGACATACCGGGTCCGGGTCCCACGAAAGGGAATTACCGGGACCTCCAAAGTTGGAATGGCCCGGTAAGTCCCCTTTTGCAGGACCCGGACCCGAGTTTGGGGGAAGCCATGCCACTAAAAACGGCATGGCTACCTCCAAACTCGTAATGAGGCCCATAGAGTTCTGTTACAGGGTTGTTCAATTTAGGTTTTTTTATTCTTTCTTAGATACATTCTCTCTACTTTGTTTTTTTTCTGTACTTATTTTACTTGGAGTTATCCTGTTCTTTGTCCAAGGTAGTTTTATCCAAAACTATGAACTCCTGGACTTCTCTTGGCCTTGACACATAGCTCATAAACTCTGGTTTATCTTTGGCTTTTGCCCTTATTGTCTATTTCTACCTTCTGTTCAGGCTTTCCTTTGCTATGATACGCCTCGGATTAGACCTTCTTGGTCTGTTTGGAAATCAATATGAAAACTCCAATCTTAAGGTTTGTTCTAGTATTTTGTAGTATGTCAAGACTTTCTCCTTGACTGGAACGAGTAAGGACACTTCCATAACAATGTTCACTCACTTCATTCAATGACAATAGGAGCATTGCAGTAAAGATTCTTTCACTTCACTCAATGTCAATGCTTTATCTCGATCGGACGAGTATGAGCATTGCAGTAATGATTCTCGTCTATCACTTACTTGGTCTCCCGTTTTCCCAGTTACCTGCTGTGTGAAGGGAGAACATCACTGGGCTGTCTCTTTGGCTTGGGGCGTCTCTTCAGTTAGTCAGATTGGCCTCTTGCGATTCCTCCGTTCCTTTGTGTCGCTGTAGAGGAAGATTCCCTGGCATCTCTCCTCTGCCAGAAGATTCTGTATTGGATTTGGCTAGATGGTGGAAAGGTATTTGGATTGTTCAAGGAACCTTTGGTCCACCATGGCTCAGTTGTTGTCACGCCACCACTAGACCATTTCTCAGGATAAGGATGCCTTGCATCAGCTTTGGCTTTCTCAATGCTTTGGGTCCAAAACTGCACGTTGCGTTCAGTCTCGTCTTCGCATAAGTCTGCAAGTTTCCAACTCATGTGCTTTGCCCTTCTCTCTACAGTCTTCTCCCCATTTTATTACGTAGCCATGGATTAACACAGTGGAGTCCTGTATTCCTTTCTTTGTGTTCGTTCGGTCCTCTTCATTCCTAAACAGATCTTTTGTCTCAGTTATAAATGATTTTTCTTGTAAATGATAAATCAGAGTTTCTTCATGGCAACAACACATGTTTGCATTTTCCGCACGTAATTCTTTACTGGAGGTATTTGAAGAGCTTTGGATGGAAGGTTTCTTATGGAGTTGCTCACATGAATGGGAGTCCTTGTCCCCAAAGGGCGGGTGGGGTCTCTCCTTGTAAGGTCACACTTGTCACGACCCCTAGGGAGGGTGTTGCAGTGTGGGCTCATCTCCCTAGTCTCACAGGAGGGGCTACGCCTTGGGGAGAAGAGCCACATTCTCAGAATTTGTCATACTATCAAGTAGTGGGGTTCTATAAACCTCAATAATACTTAATGTGTCGACCACAGATGATGAAAAGCAGACCTAGGCATGTCTGACATGCAAGCTTACAATTCCTCACTTCAACATATTTTTTTCAGAAGTATGACAGGCTAAGGTCTTACCCATATTCAAACCTGGGACATGAATCCAATCTCTGTAGTAGTTGCATTAATCAATTGAGATGCTTCTGTAGACTTTAATGTGCTGTCCTACTTGGATAACATTCGCAAATACACAGGACTAAATTTTCACCTGGTAACCACCACTATCTGGCGCCCTGGTGATTTTCTCAAACCTTTTTCTTCCTTCCTGAAGAGTTTAAAGATATTTTGTGTTTGACTTATCCCCAGAAATCAGGCCAAACCTTCCCAATCCTCTGTCGAACTTGTCTGAAGATATATGAAGAGATTCAAGCAGATTTAAGGCAAGAGGACACATTTGCAGGAACTCACAGACTACCCGAATCTCCCAAGGAGATTCATGTGACCCAGTGTACAACTTTCTCCGAACATGCGCCTTGGCTCACTTAGGAATACAGAGCTATGCTTTCGAAATGGGCATGTTCAAAGATAATTTGCTACATGATTGTGATGTCATTTGGGGAGGCAACAACAAAGAATGTTGAAGTGTGGGTGGGTCCCAAAGAAAACAAAACAGTCTTCATACTGGGTTAAGGAAGGCTGCTATTGTCTGTGGCATGGCACATTAGAGCAATACAGTTATTTTTACTATAGAGATTTTTGAAAATAGGTTACTGTTTGGAGATTTGTTTCATAGGGGCCTTAGATGGTGCCTTTCTTCATATGGACAGGTTTACTCCAATTGTGTTGTGAAAATGCATCTATTTTTTGGTATTCTGCATTAGCCCAAGCACACAAATTCAGATTCCATTTAGGTTTCTTTGCTCACTTACCGGGTATTCAACCTGCATGCAGAAAATCATTGCAGCCTGAAAGGCTGGCAAACATGCCTCTGTGAGGAATGCTTAGCTAATGGAATTTACTAGCTTGGGCCTTGAGCAGGCAAACACAGACAGACAAAGATAAAAGTTAGTTTATGTTCTTTCCGGTCTTCTGCTTTCCGAAGCTAATCACACGACTTATGTTTATAAAACATGATGCACCATGCACATTCTAGAGAGGGAAAGCTAATTGAACTGAGCCGAAACACAAAGTTCCCTTTTTGTCTAAGACAAACATTGATAATGAGCACAAGGCATGTCTTCTTTTGCTAAGAACATGATGAACTACCTCGCTCTGAGAACAGTAAATTGTACAGAGATGACGCAGAGCAAGGTATCGTGTTGCCAAGGAAAATGCTCACGTTCTGTGGGTCATAAACAATATATTTTTTAAGCAGCCAAAGCTGATTTGAAGTGTTCTTAAGGCTGCCTGCCCCTCTTGTGAATCGCTCAATTTCTCTATGACTGTGGGCAGACATAGCTAACTTTGGTCCGCTTAAGCGAGAATAAACTCTCGCTACATATGTAGTTTGTGACTGGTGTGTCCTTCATTTATTTGCAGAGGTGTGTCCATTTATTTGCAGTAGCTCAGATATGGGTCTAACAAATGCCGCTGAGAGGGGGGCATATTCCGATGACGACCAAGGACCGGATGGACTGCCCGAGACCAGTGAGTATCGGAGGCCCCTGCAAGGAAGACTGTTTCACGCAGTCTGCTACTCATGATCTCCTTTTGCCTCTTCAACCAGAGGTCAGCATGGAGAGATTCCCAGACCAATGCAGAGACTGTTTTGCTTTTTGGGAGACCACCAGGCACGAAGGGGTTCGATTGAATTGATGGGGGATTGATTTTCGTTTGATCAGGTGAGTTTGTTTCAAACTGGAACTATTTGGATATTTTTTTTGGTTAAAATATTTTGCGCAATATATTTCCCAGGTAATGATCATTGTTTTTGATAAAAATGCCTGGTTTCAGTAAGGTGTCGACTTGTTGGGCAAGGCTTTGTTGCAAGAAAAGACAGCAGAATGACTTAAAACCTAGTCAGCCAGCCTAGGAGATGTAGATAAAATTTGTATTAGGAGCTATAGTTTTTAACAGTATTTGACATCACTAGACCAGAAATGAGGGGGATCTTGAGTGGCCTAAATTGGGAAGTTTGAAATAAACTTGAATATAGTATTTAGAGTCAGTACTATTGAGGAAGAAAGAGGCCTGCTGCCTTTAATGCGGTTAGGGATTGGCTGAAAGAAGCTACGGAACGCCTCAAAAATAGGGAAAAATGTGCACGCAAACACATTACCCAAGTTGAAAAGGCATTAATGCACTATCAACAGAAGCAAGATGAGGCTGAATAGATACGGGGTTCCAATTAGAAGTACAGAAAATATATCTATCAAAAGAATTACATGCATCTGACGAATTAATAAATAATCTGTTGAACGAAAGACGGGCACCTACTACCCCACCTCCTGCGTATGCTCCACCACCTGCTATGCCAGCACAGCCACCATTACCAGCACCCGATGCACACTGACGGTTGGCCACCACCCCCAATTACACAAGATTTACTTTTGCCATTACTCCAACACATTCCTGTAGCACCTAGCGATAAGAGAACTGTAACCAGTAGTGCGGTACCTCTAGCGTGGAGAAAGGTTTTACAGCAATGGACAGAATTATATATACATATTTTGTCGACGAAACCAGTGTTTCGGGTTCCTTGACAGATCATGGAGTTATCCCTGAGCAAAAGACTTTGCTAGAACAAAGGGGACAATACTCAGATTTGGGGTGATCTTACTGATTCCGCCGTCCCACATGAGTTGCTGGATTTGAATTTCTTGTCATGTACTAGAGACACACCATTGAAAACATGGGAGCATATGTCAAAATGATTTTCCTTTAAACGGGAACTAGATCAGCTGCACCAATTAAAATGAGATAGAAATGTACAACAGACATCCTACATTCCGATATCTTTTTTTTCACCATACCAAAAATGGTTGGTGAACAAATGTGCATTTGCACATCTCCCCCATCGACATTCATGACACTTTTAGCCAATATTCTCCCTCCATTCTAAGAAAAGTATTACAGGTTATGGTTGAATATTTGCAAGATGAGTGTCTTAAAAAGAAATTATGCTGTCCCAGAGATATTATAGTACTATACAAACACACATTTTGTAATGACACTCCGCTAACCTCGTTGTCTCTCAACCTAGCTTAGTCCTTAATGAGCAATCTTAGATTCCCACTGTGCAGCTACCCATGAGAGGAGTACCACCTACTCTTGTGACCCAGAAAGAGAAAGCAGGGGAGGCAGCTGCAACAGTTACCCCTGGACACTATCTCGAAATTTGTACATGTCCCTTTTTCAAGGCAGGAAGTAAACACTACAGTCATCCCTGACATTAAGAAGAACCCCACGGGGTTCTATAAAGAAATAGAGTCTGTTTTGCCCTCGTCAGTCTTTACCTTAGGAGACATAGACCTGTTATTTCCCCGTCATCTTGCCAGCAAATTTATGGAAACAGGTTAGGTCCATATGCAATGTACCCGTTATGGGTACTACACGGGCTGCACTCGAACTAGCTGATAGATCAAGAAAAGCTGTTAAGCTATTACAGAATCACATTGTAACCAAACTCAAGATGGTGCCTGAGAAGAGAATCATTTGGGATAAATGAACTGCATGCATGCAAGGGAAGACAGAGGGAGCCACAAAGTATTTTAACAGTTTTGAGCAAGTGTTCTCAGAATTCAGTGGTCAGGATTTTATATCTGAACCAGGAAAGAGATTGTTGATATATTTGTACGTGGGCCATTACCCAAAATTCTCAAATCATGGCCTCTGAAAGTGCATGGCAGACTAAGTCGCAATCTGAAATTTTACATATGGCTCAGTATTATGAGAATAGGGTAAACGATGAGACTGAGAAGATTGAAAAGAAAAAGGTGGACTTAAAAACTACGGTGATCTTGCAGCAAATTGCGAAAGGACCATGTGGAGAGAATACTCAGAGACAAACGTTTACCCCACAAATGGGGACTTTAAATGCAAACCAATGTGCCTATTTAAGCAGGAGGGCCAGTGGAGGGCCCAGTGTCCGATCCTCCAGCAGAAGGCAAATGGAATGCCAGTTAGAGGGTCGAGAGCATGTAGCAACAGCATACAAAAGCCGATCAGTTTTCCCAAAACCAGCAATAGGATAGCAACACAGGGAACCAAGATGAGCAGCAATATACTAGAAAAACAAATGTTTTTGACAACACTACACATACATATTCTACTGCAGATTACATTTTGTTTCGCTAGGACAGCCTAAAGCAGGGTCTGGAACCTACTCCTATCCCCATAGACCAGATGGGGCCCTACGTAAAAATGTAATTTGTGGATAGGGCGCATACTTTTTTGGTGGACACTTGAGCTCAAAAATGCTCTATTGACCACGCAAAGGTTTCAGATATTCCCCTGTCAGGGCAACAAAATGTATCAGTAGGGTTCTCTGGTACTCCAGTAGTAAGCCCGGTCTCTAAACCAGTACCGATTTCTTCAGGACCTTATGTCAATTTTTATTGTTTATTATTTGTAATGCGCCGAAATACCCTAGGGTAAAAGGGCGCAGCAGATACAGGAATTTGCGAAACTTAGTTACAGACAAAATATATACAAGCATGATCACAATAATAATGAAAGTAAGCAGGAATATATACATATATACAGTTAACAGTTGTGTATCCAGTATGTCCAAGTGACAAGTGGGAGATGCGGAAACCTGGCACAGTATGTTTAGACAATGGCTGTCTTCAGCCAAGACATCATCTTGGAACGGAAGTTTTGACAACCAACTGCGGTGAAAATCTGCTGGGATTGAATTTATTAAAAAGAATGCATGCATTGATTTACTGCTCTCCAGGTGGAGTGTACATGATCATTTCTCCCCAGCTGAATTCCACCTCACAATTCATGGCTTTGCCTTTACCCAGCGAGTTGCACCAGGTACCTGCACATTTAAAGTGCGTATAGTTTTAAAAAACGGTATTACATTGCCTCATATGCCATAGTATAAAGTTTCAGTTGAGGGTGAGCAAGCACTTAAAAGTATTGTCTCAGATTTAATACATCAAGGTGTGATAGAAGAAACCTCTGGTAGCACATGCAATAGCTATGTTTTGCCTGTTTATAAGAAAGGTGACAATGCCCTACCCTACCATTTTGCTATTGATCTTCCAGCGATTAACAAGGTAGTAGCACCAGTTTCCCACTGTTCCTGACATCACTACCATTCTGACTACAATTCCCGTCAATGACTTAAAAAATGCATTTTTTAGCATCCTCATACACCCAGAAGAGATGCCGTTCTTTTAATACGGCCAAACTTTTACCTCCTCTAAACGAGGACAGTACTAGTGACACGATCCAGGATTGTCTTTATGTCACTGAACAGGACACTAAAAAGATAGGATTGATTTAAGTGACACACGCTTGCCATCCCCGGATTGGATGTGATGGTTCCCAGATAGCACTTCTACTGCCGCTTATGCAATTACCACCTTAAACAGTTATTGAAAGTAGGAGAATTCCTCACAACTCTGCCCAGGCTGCAGAAATAGTTGCTTTGACCAGAGCGTGTGAGGTATCCCAGGGGATGGAATGAATATATATACAACACACTAGGGCTATTAAGAACAGAGACTTTAGTTATCCAATAGCCAAACATTTTTGGGAAACACATGGAGGCAAGCTATGTGACTTCTCATTCTTTGGGTTTAAACAAATAAACATTGGTCCAAGAGGAGGCAATAGAGAAAAACTGTTAAGACAACACGAGACATGGTGTATTATAGACTTCGAGAGTAAGACCCCTTCGGGACATAAAGATGAAGAATTGTACACCTTTTTGGGAGAATGATCGAAGCTTGTGCCTACAGAAAGATAGATCAACCAGCCACTTAGGGATGAGACTCATACTCCACACATCATGACTCTAACCCGTTAAGCCATTAAGTTTCAACATGTACAAATTGAGGGGATTGATTGAATTGCCCAACTATGATGATGATGTATGCTATTGCAAATGGATTTTCCTTACTGTGATTTTTTTTTTTAACAACGAGTCAATTATGGGAGATAGATGTGTACTATACCTATAAGTTAAAAGTGTGATCAACTGTTTCTTACCAGCTATGTAGTATGAAGTATAACAATTAATTTTAATACCTCTGTGCAACCGGTCAGTTTTTAGGGAGGTTTTTAAGCACCTGGTCTATGGCAAACATTAGAGACTCTGGCTATTTTAGAGATAACAGATGGACAGTAATGTCTGTTTTACAGACGATGTCTTGGAAGGAAATTTACTCTGCCTAAGTTCGTATGTGTATTTGGTCTAATTTTGCAACAGGGATTCAACACGTTGGACTTGTTCTCAACAAGTCTGGTTGAAGGGGTGTCAAATATGACAAAACATGGTTGTGCAATCTAGAGAGCTGCCACAAGGGGCAGCGAAAGCATGACAGAAAGGCTGGGTGGCTACCAGGTAGAAGGGTTGGTCCCACACTTACTAATGAGGATTCATCACAAATCAGGGAATAACATATTAATGTGAGAAAACTAAAAATGGAATTCATTTGTAGTCCACCCTTGCACATTAGTGGAATACCCCGGTTTTGAATGAATATTACACATTCCCGTTGTCCACATAATTAAGTTCATTGTTACCCACTTTACTGGAACAGACATGGGGAATTTGGGCATTATGCTAAGGATTCCCGTTGAGAGTATTGCACTATGCAAATAAAAAGGATGGTAGTCAAAACCTAATACTGTTCCTTTTATAGAGTAGCGAGAACTAGGTAATATGGGTGAAGAATTTACTGTGAACATTAGTTTGTACATTGTATTTGATGCATTGATATGTAACATACAAATGGATTCATATTTGTATAACGATGGGAATGTGTGAGAAACTTATGACCAATCTGTATAGAACGTACACAGGCAGTTATTTTGCAGCCATTTTGCAATGGGCCCAAGAGAATATGGTAGTCCTCTCTCTATGACTATGAACAACCTGAATCAAAGAGTATTTATGCATGCCGTGGCCAGGGGGGGGAACCATGTGATCAAGCTACAAGAAGTAGTGAAATGCGTCGTCCCGTTGTTGGCCTCCATTGTTTTGATGCCGGGCTAGGGTTGTAAACCCTGATTTTAAACATTTTGTGTAACCGTGAATGACATTTTTGTGGAAGGATACATTTTTATTTGATAATGGATGGTTCACAACCCTTTCTTCTCAAGGTTAAGCCCTGTATTGACATCCGTTGCACTCACACACTGTGCAGTGCGGCCCTCTTGGCGTATATATTACATGGCCACAGTAGTGGCCATGTAGTTATGGTTAAGTTGGTGTTTCCATGGGAAGTGCACTTTTTGGGCGGCTTATAACTTCGCTCTCCCTGGACGGATCCTCACCAAACTTTGCAAAAAAAGTATTTGCGTCACTCTGAATTCTTTTGCAAAGTTTGGTGAGGATTCGTCCAGGGGGGGGGGCAAAGTTATAGGGGGGTCCCAAAACTTTTTTTTTTCCCATAGACTGAATGGGAATTTTTTTTTTTCTCGTGTCTACAGCCCAAACCGCTGGACGGATTTTCACCAAATTTGGACCAGGAGCAGCGGCTTGGTCCCGAAAGCGTGCTTTTGCAAATTTGGTGAAAATCCGTCCAGTAGTTTTTTTTTTCAAATGACCAAAAAGTAGGTAAAAACAAAATTGGTGATATCTGTGGTCGGTCCGCGGACAGTGTCCTGATTGGCCAATCGGCTTGCGTGATGTTCGCGGACATGCAACGTGTTCGCTGATTGGTCGGCGTGGACCGGGAAGCGCGTCAGATTTTCGGTAGAGCCCGCCATCTTGGATTTGCGGTCGTCCGCGGACAGCGCGGTGAAACTTTGTTCAAAATGTGTATTTAGTAGAGTGTTGGTGTGTAGGAGTCTTTGGGGAGGGTGGGAGTGTATGAGATAGGATGAAAGTTGTGTTTTTTATGTGTTAGACGTTCTTTTTGTGTTCGATTTGTCTGCGGACATCACCGGTGTTCTGAAATGTTCTAAATAAACTGAATGGGGGGTGTTCTGAGGACTCAATATGTGTCCGTTTTGTTCGCAAGCAAACTGAAACTGTTCTAAGAACACTCGCAGTGTCCTGAAATGTTCGCAAATAAACAAAATGGGGGTGTCCTGAGGACGCTGTCCGTATTGTTCTCTGTCAAGTTGAATGTGTTCTAAGAACACTCGCCGTGTCCTGAAATGTTCGCAAATAAACAAAATGGAGGTTTTCTGAAGACGTTTCTAAGAACACTCCCGGTGTTCGTAGGGGGTGTCCTGAAGGCGTAGTCCGTATTGTTCGCTGGCAAGTTGAAAGTGTTCTAAGAACACTCAATGTCCGCGGACATTTAAAATTTCCATAGACCATAGTTGAAATGTTTGACTCTATGGATGTGATATGCTGCGAGGGTTGTTGCCAGGGCATAGAGTCCATTTGGCCATGCACCCAAGACTGTATGCTCTGGCAACAACCACCGCAGCATATCACATTCATATTTGCTTATAACTTTGGGTGAAAAACAAATGTATAAGGAACAAAGGTATTCGATACTATGGATGTAATATGCTGCTATGGTTCTCCTTATTATTGTATACTTACTGTTTGGTCTAGTAATGGGAGTCCATGTTTTTCTTGTTAATTTCTGTGATAAAAGAAAATAGCATGTTAGTATTAGTATTTTGTAATGACTTATTACATTGTATAATCAATATACTTTTTTTTGGACCCTCATATTTAGTAGATTACAAATCAGAGTACTGTGCAATTTGCTCAGTTTCTGTATTTGTTGCTAAAATCATTGGGTCTGTGGGAGAAAAAAAAAATCCATGTTGGATTAAAAAAAACCTTTTTCTGTTATGCTACAGTTTATTTGTTTGTTTGTTTTCAGTGTTCACTTGTTGTTTCTGGCTAATGCTTAATACTTTGGCTTGTTGTATTTTTTGGAGCAGTAACATTTATTTGTTTTGATATTATAAAATTTTGGAGCAGTTAGATACCAATTGGCGTATTCCGTCTATTTTTTTGATATATTTTAGTGGTATTGATTTATCTATTTGGATATTGTTAAATTTTGGGACAGTTCGAATACGCCAATTGGTATTTAACTGTATATGTTTTGGTCTAATTTAGTGGTATTCATTTATCTGATTAGTTCTTGTAGAATCTTTGAGCAGTTAGATAGCTTTTGGAGTATTCTAACAGTTTATATTTTTTTAACACAAGTTTACTTAGGGTTTAAATACAGTTTAGTTATCAAATTTTGGTTTTAAGAACATCAAATAAGCGTTTGTAAGATTTCCTGGTAATCTCTGCTTTAGAGTAATGGTACTATCATTACATTCAAACCATCCACATTTCTTTTTTTATATATGCGGTGTAGTGCCCTGAATTGGTTGTGACTCCTGCGTGGTAGATTATATTTATTGTTGTGAAAGTTTTCTTACCAAGTGATATTTGACCATGTGTGAATCCAGTCAGCTTGCAATTGTTTTTGGTACCATCTGCATTGTAACGTAGAAGCATTAGTGTTACGTATTTACTATGTGTTTATATTACTAACGTGGAGCGATTATCTGAATTGCAGGTAGAGCATAATCTACCATGGTTTGCATTTTGTACAAGTCGCTGAAATGGAATGGATTCACAATTTGGTATTGATATATATGAAGCGTTCACTGGGGATTTCTTCTTGTGTCACATTGTTGCAGAGAGTGCATGTATGAAATCTGAAAGATTTCATTTATAGGTATCTTTTTGTTTTCCAGTACTTGTAGCAAGTACATTAGAAATTCTCGTGGATCTTCCTGTGATTATATAATGAATTTCACCATTCCAGCACAGTAGTCCAATTGTTGTCCTATTCCAAAAACACTATACGTGTTGTCAGGATTGTTTGCTGCATTTCTGTGAAGTACTAACATTTGCAAACACAATGGGTCTGTAATGTGTAAGTAAATGTTGCCAACAATTGGTGGTAATTGAAATAGAATATTCATTGCTACATTTGCGTAGCAACTTACACCAACTATATTTGAGAATTTAAATAGTCCAGGTAGTTCTGTATCTAACTGCTTATTTTGGAGTTTGTCTTCCTTCTTTAAAGAAGTACTTGGTTTACTTTCCCTAATTGATTCTTTTTTGCTTGTGGTACTTGATGAAGTATTAGTTTCTTTTACACTCTTTGGAGGATTTGCAGTGACATCCTGTTGCATTTCTGTTTGATTTATTTTTCTTTTATAACGTTTTACTTTTTGTGGAACAGAATATGTGTTTAGGTGGGGGGTGTATAGTGAGCGAAGTCTATTGTATTCTAAAATGCAAGGAATATCAGCGTTTATTTTACTTGCATCAAAGTTGATTAGAAATAGACCGTCAAGTGTACATAAGCGTGATAGTGCTACATAGCTCATGCCTTCTTTAAACCAATATCTATCATTGCTTTGTCTAGGGTAAGACCTTGTGATTTATGAATCGTGACTGCGTATGCAAGAGTTAGAGAAAATTGTTCTCTGCATAAATACATATCTTTGAAGAGAAGGAATCTAGCTGTTGAGCGTCCTATCCTTTTTACTTCTGAAAGTTTGTCAAAGAGTATATTGACAAACTGAATTTTGTTGTCGCGTGGGTATGTTTGAAAGCCAAAAACTACCCAGTGCTCCATTAACTAGTCCTTGGTCCACGTCAAGGTTACGTTTAAGCATTACTCTGCAATTTAAGGATAATTTTAATATCTTTTCTAAGCCTGCTGTGTTTGAGATTGATTTTTCTAAACTATTTAGTCTTGTTGTGGCTTGGTCACACATGGGTAGTGTCATACCATGTACATCTAGTTTGTCTGTGGCGCTAATTTCCATGATTGGTTGCATTTCTTTACTTACCATGATTTCATTGAATTTGAAACAGCTTGCAAGAGTTGGCATTAAGGCCATGCAATTGACATTTTTGTGGGCTAATTGTTCCATAACATCTGTAGCACATGCATTATCGCCATAAAGTGCATTAATGTGGCTGGTTTTCAATATTCCTTCTGCTTCTTTAGAAAGTATACCAACTCTGATACTTTTTAAAATTTTGGCATAAGTGAGATCTGCAGATTGCTGCATGTTTTTTGTTAATTCTCTGTATTGGAAATGTTGCCAAAGGTTGACATTTCCAATGCTGCCAACAGTTTTACGGCAGAGTTTGTGTCCTAATGTTTTAAAAATAGGCTCACCTTTTACTGGTGTTAATTGAAGCAGATCTCCAAAAACAATAATGTGTTTTCCTGCAAAGAGCTCTTCATAGTCTGTTTTGAGTACTTCTTGTAATCTGAGGTGAATCAAAGCCAACATCAGGTTGGAGACCATGCTCACTCATCTATTAGTAGCATTTTCATTTGTTTCAACACTCTGCGTAATTCCATTGCAGCTTCTGCAGAAAGTTTGTAATAGTCTAATTTGTTCTAGTGTTCTACTGGTAATAGTAGTAATCGGTGTAATGTAACACCACCTATGTTGTAGGCAGCTAAACCTGTGGGGGCAGTGACAACAGCTGACAGTTTGTTGTTTGTCAATTGTTGAAGGAACTTACTAATGATTTTGATTAGGAATGTTTTGCCAGAACCAGCTTCACCACTGACGTACAGTAGTATAGGTTTATAATTATGGCAGGAACATTCTTTATTTTCATGTTTTACACCATGTGCAATTTGTTTTGTTACTTCTTGAAAAATGCTACTTTGCTCATTGTTTAGTTTTGATTGTAGTATAGTTAAGTCTTCCTTATCTTCATACTGACACATGGTGTTTTCTACTTCTATCATAGCTAATTCTATCTCATTTATTATTAGTGGTTCTCCCAGTGGTTCTTGGCTTCCTGTTACAGAAGGTTGACTACTGTCAGGAGTGTCCTTATCTAGTTGGGCTTGGGGTTCTTCTTCGTGTTGCTGTTCATTGTGCAACATTGTTTTGTACTGTGTAAAGTTTACATCAGTTATAGTGCTTTCATTTGCTTTGAAAGCATCCTCATATGAGTCATAGTTATCTAGTAATTCTTCTTCTTTTCTCCATGGTTTGAAGAGTTGTAGCAGGGACATGTAATATACTTCTTTATGTTGAGGAGTCTTTAATGAAAATTTGATATGATTAATTAAATTTGGTTTAGTGAGTTTAACTAAGCTGCCTTCACAGTTTGTCACTCTATATTTACCGTTTTTTTCATCAGGTTTCCTATTATTTTTGTATGTGTAGTTTTGGGCTATGTGGTATAGACACATGTTTTCCAAAGTATTACTTCTGTTTGGGTAGTATGTGTCCAATAAATTGTTTTTAAAATGTCTTGGCTTTTGGGATCATGTTTGGCTATTGTTTCTATATCTTCATATGATTTTAGAACTCTTTCTAGATTTAGCGGGACCAAGACTTAGCCATACTATATTTTCAGATTTACCATAAAATGCAGTACCAGTTAAACGATCAGCTGCTTCATATGATCCACATTCTCTATGGGTGAGCATTTTTATGCCCGAGCTGTATAATTTCTGAGATACTGTTTTATCTGATGACAGGTCATTTCAGAGGTCTTGGAGCTCTGTCTTTTCTGCTTTAGTTAAGTATGCTGTGACATATCGTGCAACTGCAGTAGAATTGTCTGCAATGTACTGCACATCTATGTTTGCATTCCCTAAGTGGGCAATGATTGCATTATAATCATGGATATATTTTTCTTCTTTTCTTTTTATGTAATATGTATTTTTAGGTGACTTACCTTTAACACTATGTCTAACTGAAGACATGAGGTTGTTTACATTTGTAACTGGTCTAGGGAAACCAAATCGGCATTTGGTGTAGTATTTACCTTTGTTTTTGTATTTGCGATGAAAATATTTTCCACATTTGTGTCTTTGAAATTGTAAAATTTGTGCACGAAGATCACCATTTGTGGCTTCTGATGGAATTTCACAAGTGACATATTTTTCAATAAACTGTAAAACAGTGGCATCACTGTCTTGACCAAATTTAGGAGCATCTTTAATCCATAAAAGCATGTGGATATGTGGTGCTCCTCTGGCTTGGTATTCTTTTCTCCAAAAGAAGTGTTGCACTTCTCCAAGTGGAGGAACAGTTTTATTACAAATAAAATGTAGCATAGCAATGAAGCGATGGTGAAAATATCTTGAAACATTAACAGGATCCAAAGAACAAAGTTCTCCAGGTGTTAGTATATCTATGTTTGTTTTGTTTTTATTTGATATGCGTAGGAAATCATGTAAATCTTCCCATGCATATTCTCCACAACCCAATGTAACAAACCAAGAGGGTGGGCCAAGGTTTCTGATCATACAACGTACATCACCATGACGTCGAAACCAGTACTCTTTAGTACCACGCATATTTGCTAATAGATTTGTAATATTTGATTGTAAAACCTTTTGTTAGACTTTTTCTAATAATTGTGTAGCTGTCATATTTTGAAAGTGTGATCCTGATTTTAATATGTGTGCAACTCCGTAACATAAAGTTGCTAGTTCACTTTCAAAGAGTAGGTGGAATATGTATTCCACATTTTGTCTAAATCTGGGATCTTCAGAATACATCCGTAATGAGCGGTATTCTGAAGCTGATATTTGAACAGGTCTATCATCATACCTTCCTCCTTTGCCAGTAGGAAAGAGTAGAGGAAAAGCACGTGCTTCTATACTTTTTTCCCATATGCCGATTGGCGATCCTTTTGTTTGACGCATTTGGTAAGTTTCCAGTGCATCTTCTACAGTGTCATTACAGTGCAAAGGATGAATTGTATAATGGTCTAAAGTATTTGGTATTGTAGCAGGATCTAGTAGCTCAAATTGACCAGCTTCTTGTGTTTCTTGAATTATTTCAGTTGTATCTTTCAAGTTTTCTTCAATATTAATTTCTTTGTAATATTCATTACTCTCTTTAAGATATTGGAAGGCTTGTCTAATTTTATATAAATCTACCAGCTGTTGCCATATTTTTTTGTCTTTTGTAGGTACTCCATTTACTAAGATAATTAAAGATTGGTGCATTGGATGTTGCACTCCTAGA
Organism: Ambystoma mexicanum; assembly: GCF_040938575.1. NCBI lineage: Eukaryota > Metazoa > Chordata > Amphibia > Caudata > Ambystomatidae > Ambystoma > Ambystoma mexicanum. The sequence goes on along the minus strand of NC_090941.1, from coordinate 427,861,306 downwards.
GTATGCACATTTTCTTTTAGATCTAATGGTAAATAAACAACTTTTCCACAAATTCCTTTTACCAATTCAGAAGGAGGTAATTTTGCTGTCTTTGGTTGAAGGCGTATTATTGCTTGAAATGGGTGTACTGTTTGAATTATGATGCTCTCATATAAATTAAGTTGTTGTAGGGGTTTTGGTACTGGGTATAATTCCAAATTATTTGTGATAAGCACGTGAAGGAGTTTGGTTGTTGTAAGTTTTGTAGTGCAGTAACTGCAAAGTATTAAGGGCTCAGTTATTTCGTATTTGTTTTCTGATACAAGGTAGAGAGCTAATTGAAACCATTTAGAATCTTCATTGTCTTCCATTTTGTATGATAGGTCTACAGTTTTTGTGTTACTTTTATAAAAAATTCTACGGCAACATACACATACATGGTTTGGTACTTCAGCTGATGTACTTTTAAATTTTAGTATTTCTTTTTTGTATGTGTTTTAAAGTTGCCATGTGTAGAATTGTTGCTTAATTGGTTTAAAGCTATTTCATTCTGTAAATGGCTTTCACTTCCAAAATATTTTTTCTGGATATAGTGAATTTCTTCAAGTAGGTCTTTTGCTGTACCATGCAGAAGGATGTTATTTAACTTTGCTAGTGCTAAAGCAGGACTTTTAGCATAGTACAGTTAATAGACTAGATTTCTTATAGTTGAATGATGTGTTGATATCCTTTTGATATCATGGAAAGTGGTTTTACAAGTAGGTCCTGTAATGCAGGCCAATGAATGTCCTTGTAGTCCTGTGTACTTGCGCACTGGACAGGTATCCAAATTTTGCAGTAATTTAATTTTGATTGTGTCTTTGCTTTTTACATATTTATTGGAGGAATTGGCATAAAGATTTGAAACATTGTTTGGGAATGTTGACGTGCATGGCCATTTGTACACTAGACGTTCTGATTCAGTTGGAGGGGTAATTCTAAGTTTTCAGGGCATATTTTTGTAAGGAGTACTTTTTGTTCCATTATGGTATTATTAACTTTTTCATAACCTCGACCACTGCTATGTATGGCAATTATATTTGTTTGCTTTTGTTTGTATGCTTCTTCATTAAAATATGGTTCTGTGCTCGTAGTGTGATTCCATTCACCTCTGCAGATACTAAAGAAGTTCTTTCTGTTGACATTTCGCTTATTGAGAAGTCTTTTTTGTAATTTAGTTATTAGTTTTGTTAGTGGTTTCATTTTGTTTAACAGTAAAATAAATAACTTTCTTTTCAGAAGAATTGCACTGTCCATCAATGCTTCTAAGATTAATTTCCTACGATAGGTTTTAAGCATTGAACCTGATTTCTCTCATGTTTTCATAAGCTTTTGAAGGACTTTGTGACGGTACATTTTGGCTAAAATACTTTCCTTGGTATGCTTACTTTGCACTATATTAAAATTTGAAGAAGTAGTTTTATCTGTAGTGATAGCTGATTTTCTGTTAATTGTTTTTTGGTTTGTTTTACATTTTGATAGAGGAGGCAAAGTTTTTGTACTTGAAACCTCTTGTGTTTCACTAAATGACTATTAGCTGTTTTGTTTCAACTTTTTTTTACAAATTCTGCTAGAGATGGATGCTTATGTTGGACACTTATTTTCATTTGCTCTACTTTTGCGTTGCTTTCTACGGACTTGACTTTTGGTAGGCATTCTTTAGGGTCTGTTGAAAAAATAAAGAAGATATGGGTTGGGGTGTTATGGAATGTATGTGTGCATGAGTGTTTGAGTAAGATGATAAAGATGTATGTAATGGTGTGTGATTGTGCATTGGGAACTACATAGGGATAGGTATTCTTGAATTTATGTGTTACTAAACCCGGGTTCAGATGACAAAAAAAAGTAAGCTACTGGTGTGGAAAAGTACAAATAGTAAATCTAATGTATACAATTAAAACAGTTGTTTGTTCTATAATATGAAAATTGTAGCAGTTCAGTTGGGTAATTTGTGTGTCCAAAAATAGGAATTTGTGGGCCATTCTGGCTGTAAATCGCTGTTTAAGACATGGAGATTTTTGGACAAAATAGTACACAATCTCTATTTTTAGGCACCAAAATAGCTTGTATTAATGTTATAGTATTTTTGATTAATAATACAAATATTATGGTGATATTCTACTTACTTTTTTTCTTAAATTAACAGGTAACTTCTTAGTTCTTTGTTCTTCGAATTCGGCTGCTTCTTTTCAGTAGACTGGTCTTCACTGCAATTGTAAAAGCTTCAAATTAGTAACTTTGTTTGTATATAGCACTGTTTTTAATTTAGATATTGATTTTTTTAATTGAAATCCTCAGTGCCTTCTTTAAAACCATTAAACTAATTTATGTACATAAGATACATTGCATCAGTTCAGTACATATGATATGTTCTAATGAACAAATTGCATTGAATGACTAACTGTAGCAAAAAAAAATATCTTTACTATGTCTTGTGAAATTTATAATATACCAGTGAATACTACTATTTCTGTAAGTAAGCTGTTCTAGGTAATAGCACCTCAATGTCATGTCTGAATTAAAGTAATTAAGTAAATAAATAAATACAAAAAAATATGAAATTGTATAAGTATTTTTTTATAGATTTAAACATAGATTTTGCTTGCATGCAATTTTGTTTGAATATATGTAGTCTATATATTTCATTTAAAAAATGTTAGTTTAACATGATTTGAGTGTGTGTGTATAAAGAAAGTAAATAGTATAAAGGTTTATAAGTGATAGTTGATTTTAGGATATTGAAAAAATACAGTAAATTCATTTTACCGATTACACAAGCTAAAAGTCGGTTTGAAAATGTGTTCATCTACTGTACAGAAAATATGCATACCTGAAGTTTGTGTTCATGCATATGGATATGCATGGAGCTGCAAGTAGAAATCTTGGCGACTTGTAAAGTATTTCTGGTAGATGGTGCTTGCCAATGATATGACACTTGTACTCAGAGATTCACAGTACATTTGCAGTGCTGATCTATGATGATGCAGTTAGATCTAGAGGTCTTGAATGTGATTGGTGCATGGCCATGTGATTTTTTAGCTACATCCAATGAGGGAATGGCAGTCAGAGTGAAGTGGAAATGGTAGAAGGGCTGTTCATGTTATGATATGTCCGCGAACATGGCGGTAGTTCGCGGACATCGGGAGTTACATCCGGGGATTTTTGGGTTCAGAAGTCATGCAAATGAGAATAAGCACTGAAAGGGATTGGTCAGGAAAGTTTAGTGGGTGTGTTGTGCCAGGATAGAGTTTCTCAGATACTATTTTTGCTGAGAGAACAAAAGATAGCTATGGCTGTGTGTTTCAGAAAACAGATTGTTTGGATTTTGGGAGATTTGTGGATACATTGGTTGAAGGTGCATGCAGAAAGCTGTGGAGTAGCTGTAGATCTTGGATTCCCACATGTGGAAGTACACTGGCATGGAGTACGTGGAATGAAGTGGTTAGACTTGCTAACTCTCTGTGCTACTTTGGAGACAGAGCAACATCCAGACATAATTGTAATTCATTGTGGAGGGAACAGTTTAGGACATGTGACTGGAATTGTTTTGTAATTTGCTATGAAAGAAGGACTTGGGAAGGTTATGGACATGTTTCCTAATTCGCAAGTGATATTTTCACGGATTGCGCAGAGACAAATGTGGCTTCGTTCTTCTTCATTTGGTCCACAAATGGAAAAAGCAAGGCACAATGTTAATAAGGCTGTTTGTGCTTTTCTAAGAGATTTTGGCATGTCCTCTTTTCACAATGAAAATATTATGTTTCGTAGTACATACATTTTTCGCAGAGATGGAGTCCATCTTACTTATGCTGGCAATCAGATTTTTCTGAGAAATGTACAAAATGCATTGCGACCTTTTTTGGAATTACAACCACCATTTTTGACCTACAAACGCCACCCAAAGGCTCTTTTTAGAGCCATCACTTCTTCCCAGAGAAAATTGGAATGTTTGTGATGGGGTAGCAACCCGATTTTTTTAAATGTTCTCAAACTGTACGCGGACTTCTAAAAAACACAAGGGCCCTGCTTCATTTATTTTCACTTCTATTTTTTAACTGTGAAAGGCGAATCTGAAAAGAGCCTTATTTATTTTTTTTTTTTTTATATTTTGTATTTTTTTGGTTTTTTATACACGACACACTAGGAGAGGAGGGGAAAGGAAGGTAAAGGGAGGGGGACACCAACCACAGGGATAAGAAAGGGCGAGCTGAGAGAGGAAGATGTAGAGTGGGTTTTATTTGGGTAGTGAGCAGATCTTCTCGTGCTCTGAGACGATAGTCTCAAAAGCACTATGAAGTCGCTCCCCCCTGCAGAGTACTGTGTCACAGTACATACATACAACTGTGACCCTCGAAAGGTAAGGGTCATCAGCATTCTGTATGGCCTGTGAGGCAGCTTGAGGAAGACGCTGTCCCACAGAGGTGGTCCTTGTGGTGACAGGATCAGAAACAGAGGATGAAGTAGAGGAAATCAACCTGCTACGTTCTTCGCAAGGTACAACCCTACGAATAGCCCCAGAGTGAAATGACCTGAGGTGTCGCTTCATATTAGTGATCCCAAAGCTGTACTTACCGTGCTTCCCACAACTGAGTATCATTTTGCACTCATTGCAGGTAACATGGTTCGCACGAGCCTTAGGAACATTACCATGAATGGTAAATAACCGCCACACCCAAGACTCACGTCTAGTGCGCGTAGTAGCGTTTTCCTCTACCTCATTCTCATCATCCTCTTCTTCCTCCTCTGCATCCTCACTCCTGTTCCCCTCTTCAGGCCCTTGGGGAGGTGGTGGAGGGGGTGGGGGTGGTGCTGAAGCAGGTGCAGCACCAGGTGGCAGTTCAGCAGCCAGGGATGCCATCAAAGATGCGATGGAAATTTGCAGTTGGCAGCAAAAATCGCTGTGTTTCGAAGAATAGCCAGAAACACAATGAGAATAAGCTCTAGGGTGTGGTCTTTTATAGGGGTGCTTGTGCGCGGTCCGCAGACAGATCAGACACAAAAAAAAAGTTTCAGAAGGTATGTAGAAACTCAGGATTACTATATGGGACTTGTGCCATGGTGAGATTTTATTGAAAAATATTATGGATTAATTGAAAATGTACTTTTAATTTGTTCGGGGACCCGAACAGTGTCCGCATTCAGAACACGCGATCAGCGTGGGCGCGGTCATATGATCCGTTCGCGAACAAGTCCGCAAAGGAAGCGCATGTCCGCAGGACACCAAATGCACGGAGATTGGCTAGCGCATGCGCGTTGATGTTCTACGGACACTGTTCGGGTCCTGAACTAATTAAAATTGCGTCACACGTGAAACAAACATTTCAGGACACTGCGTGTGTTCTTAGAACAGTCATCAATGACATTTGTGATGTCATCTTTGATGTCCTGGGTGTTAGTCTTAGCAGTGCACCGTGGTGGCACGAGTTATGGTTGCTTAGCTTACCATAACTGGCAAATTTCAAGGGTTTTTCGGTTTTACTTGGAACCATAACGTCCCTTTAACAAAGTTTTTTCACTGAAATAATATATATATATATATATATATATATATATATATATATATATATATATATATATATATATATATATACATACACACACACGCATACTGACAGTCAGCCTTTGGAGTAGCTCACGACTATGGGCCAAAAGGGGATTTTTAACTAAAATTCAACATGGCCCCTTGATAGTAGAACTATTATCAGAATTGACTCTGCCTAAACAACTAGCCATAATGAAATGCGCAGCACACCAGAGAGTGACTGATGATATTGCGAGAGGGAATGCATTCACAGACAAAATAGCCAAACAAACTGCCACAGATACACATTCAAGAATGTATGTGTTGGACTCTGCTAGGTGGGTTGCTGAGAATGGGATGATGGAAGAGGGAATTGGTAGCATGAAAGACATTCAGGGCAAAGCCACATGCGAGGAAATTGAACAATGGCGTTCTGGTCCAGCAGAGTTGGATAATGAGGTTTGCTGGGTTGATCACAAAAAGCAGAGGTGGATGCTGCCCAACGCTTATGTAACAGCTGTAGTTACTATGGCACATGGGCCAGCTCACATCAGTGCCAAAGGCATTTGTAAACATCTAGACCCAGTATGGAATAATGGCAATATTACCAAGATTGCAAAGCGACAAGTTCAGAACTTTATGATCCGTCTACAACACAAAATTGGAAAGGGAACACCAGCACCTAAGGGTAATTTTGGACCTTTTTCCCCATGCCATTTGAAGGGATTCATTTTGGCTTCATTGAGATGGAGCTATGCTAGAATTAAAAGTATGTGTTAGTAGTGATATGTGCATTTAGTAAATGGGTTGAGGCTTTCCTTTTAAACGATAATACTGCCATATCCACCGCGAAAGTCATGCTAAAAGACATTTCCTAGATTTGGATTACCTATAGTAATATGGTCCGATATTGGACCTCATTTTTGTGCCGCTATCATACTACAGATAAGAAGCATTTCCATTACACCAGGCATCCACCGAATGCCGGTTTAATTAAACACCACAACGGCATCCTTAATAACAAGCTAGCGAAGGTGTGCGTACACAGCAAACTGAAATGGCCCGATGCCTTACCATTAGCTCTGTTATCTATGAGAACGACTGCACAGGCAAAAACAGGACTTTCTCCCTATGAAATAGTGATGGGGAGAGCAGTTAACGTATGGAATGCTCCTGTACCTAAGAAATTGTCTGCTATCAAGTACCCACTATTGCCGGATTACTGTGAACAGTTAACTCAAAACGTGCATTTGATTCACCAACAGGTTTGTGCAGCATTGCCCGATAAATATGAGGGACCTGGTCACCACATTTGACTTTGTGACTATGTCCTCATAAAAGATTTTGAGCAGAAGTCCAGTCTTACCACTTATTGGAAAGGTCCCAACAGGTGCTACTGGCTACTCAGACAGCTGTTCGAGTGGACGGGGGAAAAAAGCACTGGATTGAAGCAGCGCATTTGAAGCAAGTACCTTTGCCCTCGGACTAAATGGGAGAAGGAGGAGGGCAAAGATCTTGAAACCAAGTGTGCCTTTCAGTGATGACACATGTCCTGGTATCAAACAGCCTGCCTGTTCAACACTCATCACTTTCTTCGGATACTGATCCTTTGTTCATGGACCACTCTGTCCCTGGAGTGACCAGGAACAATATTCGACCATGGAATTAGCGAGAGAATGGCATTTTTTGTAGTTAGAAAAGTGTGGTAAGAATACTGCACCCACAAGAGACAAACGCCATTTCCCTTTATTCCCTACAAGGACGCTTGCAGGATTGGAGCAGAGGGGGGCTGGGAAGAGAAGACAAACAAACATTGATTTGACTACAAGAAGACTACAATCAAGATTAGCCATGTGGTCAAGTACCACTCACGGATGGAGCCTGTTTGAGTGAGGCTTCTTAACAGACACTGAAAGCCTATGCCACTGTTTGGGGCACGTATAACAAGGACATGGCAAATATTACCACTGGAAAATACACATCTAAAGGACTATAGCTCACAAGGGACAAATGCATAATTATTGTAGCATGCATTATGCTCATAATGATACCTGTATTATGGTTTATGGAAAGTTTACATCCTCTCAGCATACGGTTACTAAGAATCAGCACCTGTACCTGGTCTCCTCTCTACATACACTCCCATACTTATCGTCCCCTTGATTTCAAACACAGGGTGGGGTATCTCAACAACCCCCAATACGTATTATGAATGATACACATACTATTCTAAACAGAACAAATTGCTGGGTATGTTCTCACCTCCCACAACACATTGAGAAAGGTTTAGGTTGGTACATACATCCTCTCCCATTGTCAACAGCTTGTTATGCTTCTTTTAGAGCTCTATTCTTTGGTAAATGGAATGATAGTGCCACTGGTAAACTTTGATGGGACACCCATCAACGAGTTTGAGCGACAAGTACTGCTGCCTCAAGGATGCTCTGTCTTTGCTAATAAAAGCACAACCAATGTTGACTCTACCAAATATACAGATAAGGGATCTCGACCCTACCAATCAATGATAATTTAGAATTTCACCAGTAGGAAATAGGGAAGCAACTCCACCATCCTACATCATCAACCAGTACCATTTTGTTTAAAGAAAGAAGGTTCTCAGTACATATGACAAATGTATGCACACTGCGACTTTGATAAATGAGACAATGCCCTCATACATCAGCGGACCAATTTACTTTTTCTGTGGGAAAAAAGAATATCCATGGTTACCCAAGGATTGGTAGTTGTTACTTGGGGATACTGTTGCCAAGAGTTTATATAACATCAACTGCAGAAATACTAAAACATCACCCTGGGAGAAGGATTGAGCAGGACACACCTCTCCAGATATTGGGGGATGTAGCAAAGTCCATGATTCCATTTTGGGATAAATAAACTCTCGGGATATTTAAAATTGGCCAGAGTATTAGAGAAAACTATTAATGAAACAACTGATATGTTTATAATGTTTAATATGACATTAGAATATAGGGCTATTAGATTAGTTGCTCTTCAGACTGGTCTTAGATGTCATGTTAGCTGAGCACAGAGGCATTTGCAAAATGGTCGTATCAGCATGTTGCATTTACACACCCGACTCCTCCCCTACGGTGTTCCAAGCGATCAAAAGATTACATAAACGGAGTTCTGAAATTCACGTCAATGAAGGAGATTGGAACATTGGGTCATGGGCTTGGAATTTATTAAAATATTCTCTGCACTTGCCATTTTTGTGGCGCAATCTTATTCTGTTGCTGTTGCATACAGTGTTTGCCAGTTTTAGGTTCCATACTAGGGAACTGCTGCTCTAAAGCTCTGAAAGAATTGAAACCTGTACCTTATCCCCCTATTAATGTGACCAATGCCTTGATCATTCAGGATGAGATTTGATAGTTTATTGCTATCGATATATGTGATTCTGATGATGTAGGACTTCAAAGTGTTAGCTTAGGCTAAAAGTGGGGTTTGTGAAAATGCATCTATTTTTTGGTATTCTGCGTTAGCCTAGGCACACACATTGAAGTGCACCATTCAGATTACATTTAGGTTTCTTTGCTCACAAACTGGGTTTTCATCCTGCATGCAGAAAATCATTCCAACCTGCTTGGGCCTTGAACAGACAGAAAAAGATAAAAAGGGTAGTTTATGTTCCTTCCCATCTTCTGCTTTCTGAAGCTAATCACACGACTCGTGTGTAGAAAACATGATGCACCATGCTCATTCTAGAGAGGGAAAACTAATTTAACTACTGAGCTGAAATGCGAAGTGCCCTTTTTGTCTAAGACAAACATTGATAATGAGCACAAGCAATTTCTCCTTGTGCTGAGAACGCATTGAACTACCTTGCTCTACCTCGCTCTGAGAACACTAAATTGTACAGAGATGATGCAGAGCGAGGTAACATGTGTTGCCATGGAAAATGCTCATGTTACATGGGTCATACCACGTATTTTTTAAGCAACTGAAAAGTGTATTTAAGGCTGCCTGTCCCCAATGTGAATTGCTCAATTTCTCTATAACTGTGCACAGGCATAGTTAAACATGGGTCCGCTTAAGCGAGGATAAACTCTTGTTATACATTTGTTTTGTGACTGGTGTGTCCTTAATTTATTTGCATTTACTCAGATTTGGGACTAACAGTTATATGGAATGAGAACATGGTAAGCATCCCATTTTTCTCATCCCAATAAGAGTAGGTCATGTCGATTTCTTATGTTGAAAAAGATGCCATCCTCAACCTGAGGTTGCAGAACTGAAAGTAGGGGAAAGGATCCTCAGGTTGAAGTGGTGGGCAAAAGATATGCCTGCAGTGCAAATCTGAGAAAGAATAGGAGGAATCAATCCATGCAGGTTAACGTGGGGCAACATGAGTGAACATGCTCAATAAAGTCATTGGTTTGATATTATTTCCACATAGCAAGGGATTACGTTTGCCAAACAAGGATGAGCTACGTTCAGAGAGGTTTGGTATGTTGCAGGAATACACTGCACAGCACAACTATGATCATCTCTAGTATGTGCAGTGAGGCCTATATGTACAGCATTAAAGTTCATCAGCCCATACCTTCCAGTCTCCAGGAAATAAATGACAGCACTGCAGAGGTTACTCTGGATTCAGCTTTTGCTGCAGATCGAAAGTAACCAGCATGGCTCATCACATTTCCTAAGACACAATGCAAAGTCTGCTGCAAACAGACCTGCACTACTGGATACCACTGTACATATACTTTGTTTTCGAGATTGTAGGCTCTTCATCTGAAGCAGCGATACATGAAACATTCTCCAGCAAAATGGAAAGCTAGAAAACAAAGGAAACCCTTCCACAGAAATTGAAGCTTCATACACAAGGATCGATATTGCTACCACCCATAATTTACTGTACCTATAATTAAGGAATTGGCATTTTGGGGAGTGTGTGGAGGGTGACAGTATTTCTGCACAATAAGTAGTCATGAACCCATGGTTAGACCATCTTCAAAGTGAACCTGTGAAGAGCCGGTCAGCAGGGTTCTTGGCAGTTAAGCAGATTGGAGCCTGGAGTACCCTGGAGGCCATGACTGTATCTTAAACAGAAGCGGATACATCATGCATCGGCACATGAATCAATTGTGTCATTTAGAGTTGGAGGCAGAGATTTGGTTCTGTGTCATTTTCTGGGGATTTCCCCAAATAAAAGGTTGCAGTTGACAGTAGTGGAAAGAAATAAAGGCTTCTGTGGCCAGGAGTTTCAGCTACAGGCTTGACTGCCAGCCCTCGATGACTCTGCACTATAAACTTGTACCATCTGCTCTATATTATGCTTTATGTTTATTACACACTCAAACAGTTTAAGTTGAGCAATTTAGGGATATTTTCATATTCTGGTAATACGACCACAGCTACGTAGTCATACTACGATTGATTGTTCACTCAGATAGAAGAGGGAGCAGTGTTTACTAGCTATGGCATGAAATATTTTGGACAAATGGCAACTAAACCATGATATCCACTACAAAACAAATGACTGTTGAATGCGTGTGATGTAGCAAGTGTATGTGATGCAACAACTATCGCTACGGACTTCACACACTAACAGAAAAGGATTTCACTATATTTCTACTCCAGCCCAAGGTCCGTTTGCAGTTTTAGCTGTTTGAGAAGGTAAAAAGGACGGAGAGTGGGGTCTGTTTAGTATCGGTATGACCTGCTTTCATTGCTTCTTCACTCAAAAAAATGTAAACATTACATCTTCTGAGATGAAATTCCACCATTAGTGATGAATTAATTGGAAGAGGAATGTGAATTGGAAATCTAATGCAAGACTATGGACCATATTCTCCCATCAGAGGAGTCGATAGCTTACATGTCTAAGAATGAATGTGGCCCATTAGAAACCAACAACTAAGACTACATCTAAAATAGGTTGGAGGGCGGGGTAAGCACAAGAAAAATACAAGCCATATGATGTAGCACCAAATGTTTGGTAACAGTTAAGTTTCAATATATGGCATTGCTCCATCGTTTGATCAAAATATAAGAAAAATAGGCAAGTCTAATTATATCAATAATGAAGCTCCCTCACAGGCCTGTGATTCATGGGGGTTTGTGGGAGGCGGATCACAAAAACTCTAGTCAGTCTAGTTATGGGCTTTATGAGATATGAAAAGTAAACAGTAGTGCAAAATAATATATTGGTCTTTCTTTGGGGGTTTCTTCTGTATAATCCAGTTACATGAATAAGAGTTTGAAGTAATTGTTGTAACAAAGTTTTTGTGAACTTCATGGGTTGCAGATTATACCATAATGAAAAACTGACAAATTGCACATTGAACATGGATTGAAAATGGATGTTTTTTTCTTTTTTTTTTTTTTTTTTTTTTTTTTTAACTACACAGGATTTTATTGATTTTGTAAACAGATTGTAATAAACAAAATACACTTGAATAGTTCAGGATGAACTAAAAAGAACATGCAAATCATGCAATTGTATAAATCAAGTATACATTCTCCTTAATGGTCACATTCCTGAGTGTCAAAAATTAACTGAACACATCCCCCGAATAGCTGATTATATATTCTGCTAACCCAGAAGAAGGGGGTGTCCTCTCCCCTCCTTTCCACCCCACCTTCCCCTGCTTACACATCTTGTCAGCAACTTTAAAAAATTCCTTTTCAATTCCCAATGCAATAAGAAAGTCGACACTGGGTAACTAATTGCTTACACTTCTTTCCACACTACCCGGGCCAATCCAGCTTGCTGAGCTTCATAGATTTACTGTAGATGTTGGGACCGTTTTGTCATGCCTCTAGACTGCTTGCTTTCTTAGTCTCTGTACGCTGCGTAATATTCTAGGAAGGGGCGCAAGGTTGAGCCTATATGGGAGTGTTTCTCCAACAATGCAGCTGTAATATTTTCCATCGGATATATTTTGTGCCCCTTAGTGAGCCATTCCAACTTTGTTGGTAGCGTGTTACTTTTCCATCTAACTGTCAGAGACTCAAGCTGCTAAGAGCAGGTTCCTGGGCATATGTGAAAGTACTGTTTGACCCCTCAGCGTCTGTTTCTACTCCAAATTATTAGTAATGGGGATAGTCTCCTGTGGATACCATCTATGGCCTTCATGGAGCCCAGGATCTCCTTCCAATACTTCCACAATCACAACCTCACCAATCATGCCAATAATCGCTAACCTCCAGGCAACCCCTCCAACACTGCAGCAAGACCCCTGGGTATATTTTCGCTTACCTTTGCAGTTTCAAATGCCATCGCATTAGTAACCTCCCATTGTGCATTTTATATTGCATGGCGATAGATGTAGTACTGCTCTGTGTATCGCTGCCCAGGTGTCAGGGCAATCCTGCAACCCCAACTCTTTCTCCGATTTAGCCTGTGTGCTTGGTAGCAGCAGGTGGCCTCTGGTGACTAGTGCAACATACAATCTTGCTATTAAACCTCTGGAATTGTGGTGTTCACTCAATGTGCGCTCGAAGGGAGTGAGCAGCCTTCGGGGGGAAATCGCCCCAGCGCAGGTCTAGCATGATGCTCCTTAGATGGAGATAGTGTAGTGGTGAAATGGTGACTCCCCCTGCTGTGCCTCTTCCAGTTCTGGTTTTCTTATATAGGCAACATTCTTCCCCATCTGTCCAGCTCTAACCAGGCCACCCACATACTGAGGCTGGAAGCTGGTCGGGTCAGCCAGCAATGCTCCAATGGGGGGCCCATGTGCAACTGAGTTGAGATGGCCAGGATGTTTCTCCTTGCATTATGTGTGAGGGGTGCCAAAGGGACCACAATACCGCTGAGACTGGGTCATCTCGGATTCTACGTTGCATATGTCTATAAGGGCCCCATAAAGGTTGTGTATAATACCCAGGGTTTAAGTCCGGGCCACAAAGAATTAGGGTACACTTCACTTCTACATGAAATGTTTCTGAGATGACCAGATCTAGTGATTGGTAGAGTGAAAAAAAACTGAGGGTGAATGGTCATCTTTATGGATGTGAACCTGGCCACCCAGGCAAGTTTCATACCACCTCCCCAGATCCGAATTAATAGCGTCCCACAAGGGTGAAAAGTTCACACGGAACAAACATGTTAAGTCTCTGATCTCTACACCTATATACTTGATTCCCTCTGCCTGCAATTGGAATACCCATTCTGCTACAAAATGGCTTGGGAAAGCCGAGGTACGCTTCAAAGCGAGCACAGCAGCCTTAATGAGATTAGAATGAAGCACTGCATTCCTCCAAAGTGGCAAAGAGCCAGGATCGACTCTGCCAGCTGAGTAATGTACACCAAGATATCATTAGCGCATAACGCCAGTTTATATTTGCGCCCCAATTTTGTCAGTCCTCATATTTGGGTATTTGTTAAGATTGCAGGCACCAGCGGTACCAAAACCAGGACAAACAGAAGGGGGACAGGGGGCAGCCTTTTTGCATGCTCCGTGACATAGTGAAGACTCTGATGCAATGCCATTGACCCAAGACTTTTGCTGTGGCATTTCAATATTGCGCCAGGGCACCAGAGATCCACCGTTGGCCTAGCCCTGCTCACCACATTGCTGCCCACAGAAAAGTCCAACCGACCCCATCAAATGCCTTCTCTGCATCAATTGACATTAGGATGGGGCCGTCATCAGCCTCCCCTACGGAAGCTATCAGGTCAAGTGTTACGGATGTTATCCACACCATGTCTACCCCTAACACATCCAACCTGTCTGTGTGCACTAGATGCAGAAAAATCTGAGAGACGTTTAGCCAAGACACTCGCATTAATCTTTGCATTGACATTTATGAGCAATTGGGTGGTATGAGGCACATTCCGTTTTGTTCCTACCTTCCTTCGGTATGACTATGATTCTGGGGCCTGACTGGTTTCTAGGATTTTATTAAAGAGTTTCACAAAAAAAAAAAAAAAAAAAAAAAAAAAAAAGGGAGCTAAATATTTGCTATAAACTTTATAAAAAGCCACCGTAAACCCATTTTGCCCTGGTGCAGAGCCCGCTTTCAATTTGGAAATGGGGTCTTGAATTTCCTCAATTGTTAATGGGCTGTTCAGCATTGCCTGGCCTTTGTGGGAGATTTCATTATGGGGAAACCAAGATAAGTAATGCACAATGTCCTCGTCCACGAATGTCCTCGTCCACGCCTCCCTCTTCTGCAGTGTACAGGGTGGCATAAAATTGGAAAAGCCCTTAGTAATCCCACTTGGATATAGCAGGTCTTTTCCTTCTTCATCTTTAACTTTGGGTATTGCCCTGTCCGCCCTCCGTTTTCGAGGTGAGCGGCTAACATAGTGTGGGCTTGATCGCCTTTTTCATAAAATGTAAGTATCGCAGCTGTGTAGGTGCCTTGTTTTGCAATATGTCACTCAAATCTTTTCAGAGCTTTCTAAGTGTACCAGAATCTCCTCTTTGCCACTGAGGCGAGATTGAAAGGACAATTGCTTCCGTTTAATTTCTTTTTTTAGTGTCAATTCCCTCATCACTCTAGTTCTGTTTCTAAATACCGCTTCTGCTATCAGAACAACTCAGATTGTGGCTTTGGCTGCTTCCCATACAATATTTTATGTCAATTACCCTGTATCGTTTTTTGATAAGAGAAACACTTGCAGAGAAAATGTTATTTTAACAGTGGGTCTTTGTAAAGGGTTCTGTCTGTGGAGGCGGACCCAGGCCTAGTTCTAGTAGGCACAATTCCTGATCGGACCATGCACAATGACCGCGGTTAGTATGGTGTATTCATATGCAGCTTCCACAAGAATGTAATCTATACTTGGATATGTGAGGTTTTGGGGGTGGGGGTTAGAAGTGAACGCTCTCTCCTGCGGGTGTGCGTTTCGCCACGTGTCAATTACGTAATTATCTCTTAGTAGGTCAGGGAACCCTTGACCGCCGAGCAGGATGGGGGGGGGGGCACGTGTCCTGTTTCATGGAGTCCCAATCCATTACAGGGTTTGACACACAACCTTCCAACTTTCCAGGAAGTCTAAAAGATCTCTACTAAAGTTCAACTGATTTTGATTGGGAGCATATGCTGAGCAGAGAGTTACACAGAGCCGAAGATGGGAGATGCATCGCATTGAAAGGGAATGCGAGGTCCTGTGTTGTATCTGTGTTAATTTGAGACCGAAGGATTTCTTGTATATATACATAATGCCATCTCCCCCTTTTTATGTTGGTGTGATGCCCATAGTTCCCCACCCGCCCCTCCCCCATCTCCTTACTAACAACCTTGAACTCCTTTCCCAGTGCGAACTTTGGTTCGTGAACAAACACGTCCAATTTAGAGAGTCTAAATTCTCCTTAATAGAGAGCTTTTGCTGTGAATTTACACCCTTCACATTGAGGGACCCTTAATCCCAACAGGTGGAGCCATGGCAGTTCATCCTTTGCTTTGTTCTAGACCTGGCTGATTGGTCTGCTCGCTCGGTAGCTGTGGTCTGCTCGCTCGGTAGGTGTACTACGTGGTAAGTCATACCTGACGATTTTGTTTGTGTTGCCCAGTTTCTGTTGGACAGTGTGAGTGTTGACACGAACCCTACTATCCCCCAGATGTGTTTCCCTCCCTCCCCCACCCCGATAGAAAGTGTTACCACAGACACTACTTTTTACTGAGATGCCCTAAAATAAGAATGGTCACACTTCAGGAACCCCTCACCAAGCAATATACTACTAAAACACATTTGTCTTTTTAATGGCGGAAACATCGTATTACTATAAACTAACTTGTCGCTAGCCAGACCAGTCATAACATAATTGAATGTTCCGGGCCCATCAACACATCACAACGTAATGTTAAAACCTTGTTTCTTTTTGCACAGTAAGATTCAGCCAATAAATACAAAAGAAAAAGACATTTATGAGAACCTCTTGGGTTTTCAAAGTTTACAGCAAAGGACCAGTCTTCGTTGTGTGATACCATTTATAATTCCTGGTGCCTGGAGCTCAGCCTGTCTGTGGCAAGGAGGCTGTAGCCTTGTGCACTAGGCTTCTGTGCATTCGAGCTTCATCTTGGTCTGTTCCTTGTGTGCCCGATTGCAGGCTCTCTTAGACCCCTTGGGCCTCATCCTCCTCCGACCTGACCTGGTATCCCTTGCTTTCATGCTCAAAGCTCAGCAACAATGGAAGACCCCCCAAATCCATATCAAATACCTTGCTTCCCTAACCAAGTCGTTAGTGGGCGACAACCTTTCCACTTATTAAGTCTGGTCTCTGACAAATCTCTAAATATTCTGATGCTGGAAACAAAGTCGATCGGTTCTTTCTCCCTTGCTTTTTGCAGGATGCCCTGTTTATGTCTAAAATAATGACATTTGGCAAGAACTGACCTCGGGCCATTCACTGGACCTCTGTGTATCCTATCCAACTCGCAGATGACTGACTCGGTAGGGTCAAACACGGATGCAATCAGGGCCTTCACTACTCTCCAATGAGGATGTGGTCTCTCACGGCTTTTCGCTGAGGCCCATGATACTATATTTTATCTCTGCTCACGGTTCTCCAGGTCGTCCAGCTTCAGTTCTACATCTCTTTCTCTCTGTTCAAAACCTAGGGCCCGGCACCGCTAATCATTGCTATGAGGTTGTCTGATAATTGATTATTTTCTAGAGCCTCTATGCAGTAACTTTTAAAATTCTAGTCTGAAGGTTGGTGACTTTCTCAGTCCAAACTTGATTTGATCAACCAAATTTCTCCCAGGAGGAGACGGATATCCGCCTTTGAGGCGCCGTCATGATCTTCCCGCGGGATGTCTGGCGAGTTCACCCTCTGCTCATGTTCCATGACTGCTGGTGTGGGTAGAAGCTGCGCAACTTGAGCTCCATGCGTGGGTCCAGGGTGAAGGTGATCGAGCATGCCCGTCTGTTCTTTTCTGGATGGCCCAATAGTTTCTGTGGCCATTGCACTAACCGCTATCTGTGCAGTAACTTTTCTCTGCTTCCGTCTGAACCAAGAGGGTCTATGGTCATACTTGGTATACTCTCTGGCACCACCTGTCCCAGGGGCACCTTGCAGGTTTGATGGCTGCGTTATAGGAGGGTCATTTGCTTTATGAGTTTATAGCTGTTGCCTACCCACCTTTTAAAATTGCTCTCTTCGATGTGTGTGGGCTTTTACATGGAGCTTGGTCGGGTTGTTGGCTCCAAATTACATAGCTGCAGTGAAACGCTGTGGTCAGCTGCTATTCCTTCTCATGCGAGACCCGGCCGCTGGTCTTTACGATCGGTCTTCCTTTTCCCCAATGCATGCTCTCCCGACGGTATTTATTCAGGCAGGGGGCTTATCTGCTCTGGGAACATGTCCTGGGTTAGGGCTAGCATGCGCTTCCTTACCGGCTGTAATATGCAGTGATGAGGCCGTATGACAGGCTGCTCTGATCGACCCTCTCTGGACACTTGTAAGTCGGGTGTCTCCGTTTGTGTCTTTATGCACCTAGCGCATCGCTCACTGGGCACCAGTGCTCTGGGGGACCCTCTTCAAGGTCTTGGGGGTTAGGCATTGATTCCTGTGAATCCCCAGTAATACGGAGCTCCACCACTATACTCCGATGGCACCCGCCATGTATGCTTCCTGATCGTGACAGTGCTACAATCCAGGCTGCGTTCGGGCTGAGCAACAGCTCAGTTTCGTCCGCCGTCCAGCTTTTACATGCTCTAAGGGGTCGGGGTTAGATTTGTAGTTTTGGTCTGCTTCAAGTCGATTAACAGAGCACTCTGCCATTGGTTTTTGCTTGGTGAGGGAGACGATGGCTCAAGCTGCCATAATGCCAGCGTCACATGGTGGTCTACAAAAATGAATATTTTAAGACATGATTATGCAAAGAGGCTTCATGTCTTTTCAATGCTAATTCACAAACAAACAAGAGTGAAATGGGAGTAGACACGGATACTTCTGCAACATGCACGACACAAGGGCAGCATCATTCATTGAATCTATTACAATCCATCAGGAAGTAGGCCCAGGAATCAGAAGGTTCACCATTAAAGATGCCCTTGTAATACAGAATTGTTAAAATACTTAAACATTGTGTAGGATAGACGTAAGTAAGTGCTCTCAGGATGTAGTAAGGGTTCACGACCAATATAGATGCTTTAATAGAGAATTTAAAATGAACAAATGTGATGAGAACAATTATTTCTGCCTAGTTATTGCAAGAATAATACACAAACACCACAGAAAATGTCTCAAGACAGCGTCACACCATGAAGAAAAGAACATTTAAATGATGCACTCTATCGTATTTGGAGAACGAAAAGATGAGCCAATTTCTCTAGAAACTATATAGCTGGTGGTGCTCAATAATGTCAAGTTGGCAAATGGCTTGAAAGCCGATGTAGACTTCTGGGAAACAGGATGCCTAAGGTTAGGGAATAGGTTTTATAACTAAAGTTAAAAACATTCCCTAATATTGTACAACATACAAGATATTTTGCTCCAGTACGAGTAAGGTTTTCCCATTAAATAAAATTCAAAAGGTTTTTTCAAAAACCAGGTCCTAGGTGAAAATAATGGGAACATCTATTGTGGTTTACTTATTGCAATAATCCTACTAAAAGTTGGAGAAATGTATAAACTGCCGAAAGAGTAACTTTTGCAAAAATTGCAAACAATGCAAATTTTAGTTATCCCCATCTTACATCCTTAGATTCATTTGATCGACCTAATGGCAAGAGATAAACTACAATTCTGTGCAATGTCCGAAGATTGAGAGAAATGCCGATAGATCCCGACAAAGGTGTTTCTATGAAATATGTACGTCAAAATGTCAATGTTACATTGACTAGCCCAATATGGATTCAAGTCATAACTAATGGGGACGTTATTGGCTAAATCACGCAATAACATTTTGTAGGATGAGGTGGCGTCTATGTGAATAGTTAGTATATGCAAGTCTAGATTAATTTACATCACCTTTAGGTGTAATCCCGACAGGGATGGCCGGGTGAATTTGAATTGGACTTTGATTTTGTTTTTGGATTACATTTTGTCACATCCGTTTTGTTCGATTTATATAGTAATTCTGTGTTCTAGGATGCACCTCGTCAAGTGTTTTTAGATGCCTTAACATTAATAATATTGTTATTATGTATGTGTGCTTTACCTCGACTAATGAGAAAAGATGACCAGTTGAAAAGAAAAAAAAGTGATTGGGCTATATATTTGTTGTCTGACAGTAAACATGTTTTATTAGATATCGATTAAGCATTTGTTAACCCAGGCCTGGAGTTGGAATCAGAGGTAATGTCAGTGGGGTACAATATCTCAACGTTCAGTCTGGACTACAAGTATATGGTGGAATCGGAGCCCCTGCAGCCAACATCATTACATTATGATGGAACTCAAATGTAAATATGTAAGATAACTAGTGACAACAGAGAAGGTTGTGGGGAGGGTTGTAGTTTAATCCATTGGGAAGAAAGGGTTCATTACTCCCAACATTTCGGAATCAGGTGATCAGAGTTGATGTGCTATTCACGGGTCAATTTAATAGTCACCATTGAGAAAATAATACAACTCAAGTCAGCCAGATCTCCTGGCACAGACATATATAATTAATTATGGGCATTGAATTAACTTTGATACTACCCAGAATTGCACTGCAAAGAGACCATTGTAGAAACCATATACACAAAATAATCAAGAGAAGACTCTCTAAATTATCATCTGATCACTGGTTTGGCTCTTTAAAATAAGTTATTTTCATATTTAGTTTTAAAAAACATTGTGTGACTGTGCAAAGAAACAGAGGTAATGTGAAACCCTTTCAAACGGGTTTCAGGAGAAAGGTATTTCTACCACAATGGAATGGGTTTTAATAGTCTTGTTGAAACAACGCTGATCTCGCCAAAGCTACCCTTCTTCGTTGTTTATATAGACTTTTGTCTGTATTCAAAAAAGTCAGCAAGTCAATTTTATAGTAGTGAAGAACGACCTGGGGTATTGTGAGGCAGGTTAAATTGTATTATTTTATCAAATAACACGTCACAAGAGTGCGACTTCATTCAGAAGGCAAGTTATCCAATTCAATAAGAACAAATGTGGACTTAAACAGTGTTAGCACCATTACTTTTCAATCTATATGCAGAATCTTGAAAACGGTCAGAAATGTTCCCCTTAAATTGGGACAATACCTCAGCCATCTAGCATAAACCAATTTTGGGGTTTGACCACATCGCACTTCAGAGGAGTCTTGGACTTTCAGGAGCGTGCTAGAAGGTTTACCCCTTGAGATTAATATGATGAAAACCAAAATTATGTACATTTTTTCCGGAGGGTAAAACTGTGAGAATACCATTTCTGTGGGTGTGCAATCCCAAGCTTTTGATTATTGCCAAGCAAAAGAATGCTGGCTTTCTGCTCCCACAAAGTAAGCCCTTGCTAACCAGGACTCACTTTCCAATGGACCATGACAAATATAGGATAATGCACATGTAAACTTGCTGGTACCTGCCCGACATGCCATCAGCTGCAATGTGATTTGCCAAGATTACAAGTTCCTTAAAACACCTGGTGTAATCCAAATTAGTCCAACAACCATACACTACCATTAAAGGTGGATACTCTTGAATTAAAATAGTAGAACTGCATACAATTCAAATTGGGTTCTAGGAGGAAATATTGCAAGTGCTAAAAATCAGATGATTTAATTTTCACCATCAACTGTTTTCCTGTGACTCCTGCTGCTTTTAGAACACTGTTTCTTATCCTGCGTTTTAACAATGTAAGAAAATGGGGAAGGGAATAGTCTTGTCTAGCATTCTTAAAATATTTCACTTTGCCAGATAACGTTTCAACTAACAAGCTTCTATCCCAATAACTCACTTTCTTTTCATAATTTCCTTATGCAGGCCCAAATTAAGGGGGAAGAGTCCATTTTAAAATCAATCATATCATGAAAATGATTAACTTCCTTAACACGCTCTGGATGGTTTCTCAACACCCTTCAACATCGGGGCGAAAATACTCAATGTGTCTGCATTCATATCTTCTGCTAACATTTTCAAGTAGAAAGAGCTGCGATTAATCCTCAATTGTGACAAAGACGTGAGGCCAAGTTTGCAGCATATTGCCTCTGCAGCGACACAATTAGGTAAACCCAGGAAATTCCTCAAAATGTTGCGCTCGAGTTGATGCAGCTATTTCACTTCCTTTTCATAAAATGCCCCAAGCCCATACAGTATACTTGGTGTGATACTAGCTTGGTGTAATGCAATACATCCCTCAATGGAGAATCCACCTGCCATGAAAATAAAGGATACGATTAGCCTTGTTTTCTTTAAAATGTGTGATTCAATAAATCCTGACAAATCTTTGCATGCCAGACAAGACCCAATAAGGACCCCCAGATGTATATATTCATCCACAATCCACAGGTGTCCCATCAATTTTCCCAAGTATAGTTTGGAGCACCATTTGTCCCCTTCCTAATGATCATAACTTTTGTTTTCCTCTCATTTATGGATAGCCCGTTGGCCCAGAGTATTCCACCAGTGCATCAATACTATGCAGTAGGCCAATGGGAGTTCTATCCAGAGGATCGTGTCACCAACATATGCAAGACAGGGCAGTGCATAGGCACCAATACGAGGAGGGAAGTTCCTGCAAGCAGTTATACATTATTTCATGTCACTAACGTAGCAATTGTATAGCAAAGGTGCCAACACTCAGCCCTGCTTTACACCAAGGTTGGCTAGAATTTCAGAAGAGATATGTCCCTCCATATCAAGTCTATAAAACCATTATACTTTGATACAGGTGTTTAATAAAATGTAATATGGAGTTTTCACAGCTCCAAGCTTCACCCCCCCCCCTCCCCAAAGTCTAGGGTGAGACACTGAATTGAAAGAGTGAATAGTCCACATAACGGATGTATAATTTGGATCCTTTTTTAGCAAGAGTAATTCTGATTAGATACAGCAATGTTCATATATTATGTACTGTACCAAGGCCTCTTATAAACCCTGCTTGCTTCTGCCACCCATTCATCTAATTTCATTTGCAAACAGCTTGCAAATATCTTAGATATAGGGTCCGTTAATGCTAATAATCAGTAATTTTTCAGATCTTCACTTGAGCCGCTCTTAAATATGGGAACCAAATGGCTTTTTTTCCCCCAGGTGCCAGATATTATAACCCTATTGACTATTTTATAAATGATCTTGAAGAAAGTTAGCCCAGAGTATTGGTGCAACCTTATTAACACATTAGGGATGCCATCAAGCCCCAGGACCCTAGACCCTTTAAGTTTCTTTATGACAGATAGCAGATATTCTGCATGTAAATCATACCAGCCAGTCATGGAATCATACACAAGATCCTCCGGTGCCATGTCCACTTCATCCGCCAGATTAATCTGCTCTTCTTTATAAAAAACTGCCCCCTAATATGGGCTTCCCCAGGCACTCTCAGCCACTGAATTAGTTTGTTACTGGTTTACTTTTCCTTTCATGTGTTCATGAGCATAATTCCAGACTTTACACCCAGAGCTATGTTGAAGGGCAGCAAAAACAATATGCCAGTTGGTACGATTGACCTCTGAGCACTAGACCAATTTGTATATTTGGTGCATTGCATTTTAACCAGTTTAAAGGATAGTTCCGGGACACTTTTTTTATTGTCCCTACGGTTCGGCCATGTGTTTTTAAGCATAAATCGGTAGATCGTAGAAAACTTTCTTATGGACCTTACCCGACTTTTCGTCCATTAACGCACTCGAAATCAGCCGCCATTTTGTGATAATCCTATCATTTCCCCCCATCGACCTGGCTCACCTGCGTTTGCGGCACTAAATCATATCCCCCGCCCCTGAAACAGACTTTATCAAAACATTCATATTCCCCGCCTCTATCCGTGACGTGACTGTGCTGCGTAGGCAAACGCGCCCAGGCGTCTTCTACGCGACTCCACACAGAACCCGGAAACCAACACAGATCAGCTCACAACACAGCGCGCCACAATTCGGAATATGAAACTGTACTTTTAAATCAAACCGCAAGATTGTAAATTTGGTAAAGTACATTTATTTGACATCAAATGTTCAGAGAATATTCAGCGATTTGCATTTTTCTTTGCTCTCGATCCAAAATAGTTCGTCTTGAGGCAAGCGATGTTCGTGTGCAGTACACAGGGTGTTGGTTTACGATAAAATAAGCTCTTCGGTCGCACTGATAATCGCATGGCTGTTCCAACAACGAGGCACTAGGCCACCACAACGGTATGTATGTTGCATCTAGCCATTAGTACCGCGTAAGGGCATACTTGTACTTGGCGATCGTCCCATAAAATGGTCAGGGTGGTAACGTTGTTCACGCGGAGAAGCAACTGGCGGTTGTAAAAGCCATCCGCCGGTGTCTGGTACTCGTGACACATACTATAATGAAGGATGTACCCGTTTTAAAAACATAAAAATGAAATTAGTCTCACCATCAGATCTTTATTAAAATTATTCATTTTATATATTAGGTCGGGAAATTATTTCATAGCTAGGACACTGCAACTGGGTATTATACGTCATTTCCACTAACCCACCCCCTCTCCTCTGCCTTTTTCAGAGCCGCCTGAGCGCCAGTGGACCACTTCGTCACTGATATGATATAATATGGCATTTGCAACGCGCCTATACACAAGTGTTTCAAGGCGTGGCGAGGCAGGGAGGGGGGGGGGAACAAGGAGTAGACAGACAACGATCCTACTAGGCCAGGTGTCATTTAGATCGGGGAAGGTAAAAGTGCAAGGGGAAGGGGAGGGGGGAAGTGGAGTACAAGGTAAGTAGCATAAAATAATAAATACATAGGGCCAGCTGGTGGTGAGTGCAAGGTAAGTGCAGAACAAGTGCTGGGAAGGGGGGGGCTGTAGGATACTGAGACAGTCCCCCAGTGCAGGGGTTGACAGGGAGGCAGTGCAGGTGGAGAGTGGAAGGGCCCAGGACCGAGGTCGCAGACAGTGGACCAGTTGTAGCAGGGGAGAGGGAGAGAGAAAGCAGAAGCAAAGAGGAAGGTTTTGAGGTGCTTCCGTAAAAGGAGATGGTTCTCCTCAAGATAGTGCGCGGTACAAAACAATATGCCACATAGAACGAACAAGTACAACTTAACCCGTCTTTAAAGCGACTGTATAGTAATTAAATTGCGGTATAAACTCATCTAAAGAGTTACTTACATTATATTTGCATTTTCCATTGTGTCTGTGCGTAGGGCAGCCCCGAAATAGCACTCCTTCTATGCCGACGTTATTTCTTCTAATGAACGAACATTAAATGGCTTTCTTTTCTGAAATTATATTCATTATCGTTTCTTACCTTATTGCACCACACCCCCAAAAAGAAGTCTTTCGGGATGGTCCCGGCCTGTCAAGGTCAAATAACAATAGAACCTTATACTGAGTCGTGGGCCATTCCGGCACCCGAGCAAAAAATCAAAGCAGCTGACCTTCACTTTGAACGAGCACACATTCCTAGTTAGCTACATTCAGTGTAAGGCCATCTCACAGGACTTGAAATTTACACTCCATCTTTGCATTTTGTCTGCGTGCATTTGCAGCCCCAGAGAACCATAAATACGGAGACATTCTATATTTTTTTAAAAATGATTTATTACACTGTTTGGTTTAATTTAATGCGCAAATGAACAAGGGTGGAGAGACACATTGCATGTACACTGAGCAATCACTTTTATTTACACAATACATAGCTACACATATTCAATGGGCCTGCGACATGAGGAGACTCCAGAGCAAAGTCACAGGTGACACCCGGGTGGTTCGCACTACTGCACGGTGAAGGGAGGGGCAAGGGTGGAGAGACACATTGCATGTACACTGAGCAATCACTTATTTACACATTACATAGATACACATATTCAATGGGCCTGCAACATGAGGAGACTCGAGAGAACAGACAATCAAATTACAATCATTTAAACTGTGATGTGTATTTCTCAATGAGCTCTGCTTTAGGTGGACATGGAACAGAGGCAATGTTGGGTGGCAATGCAGTTGTCCCCTGCACAGGTTCGTTCACAACTCCATGTATGTGCCTATCTAGGACATCAACAATAAGTCTCTCAATAAACTCATATTGCATATCCTCAAACACTGGTTTGATCACCCATTGTTTACTTCTTTTAGTGAAGGCCTTATTGTAGCGAAGCGTCCCTAAAGTTCCGGTCGTCCTACTTTGTTGACGGCCAACATTATGGTTATGTGCCAAGACCGCTAGAAGAGTCCGATTTATCATGCCCAGACACAGGACATATCAGACACAGGAAGACTTGTGAATGGAGACACACTTATGTGGATTGCAGGGGGGCGTCCAGCATGAGGGGGGATGCTTGGCAGGAGACACGGGGTCTGGAGGTAGACATGGGAACAACAACCCATGCTCTATAGACCACTTTGAAGTGTACATGGTCTTTGGCACCTCTTGGCCTTTATCGCTCCCTGACAGCTCCACTTGCCAGCGCAAGTACACCGGTGCGAACTGCCTTTGATAGGGCGGGGGGTGGATTGGGGCGGTGGTCGTGCAGACAAGACTCGTTTGCCGTAGGGCCTCACCAAGGAGAGGCCATCTAACTGCATGTAAGAGGCAGGCTGCAGGATCTAGTACATGGAAGGCAGGGGGGAGAGTTTATAAATACCTCACCCTCCCAGGAGAATATATGGGTGCAGTTCACCCTGGAGACCCTGGATGCCTAGGCAGTTAGTCAACAGCAGGCCGCCTGTGGTGGCAAGGCGGCACGGGCCAGAAGGGGTCATCTCTGTACCCGGTGCCCAAAAGGATGATTTATTATGATCAACCATATTGATTATTTACCTATAACCATGTTTTGTATCAATAAAATCCAACAGCCTTTTATTGCCAACGCTTGAACAAAGTGGTGTGGTAAGTATTTTTGGGGGAGGAGGCAAGGCCGGGAGGCTTGATGCCAACCCGCAAAATAACATATGTATGTCTGCTGCATATGGGTTCAACGGTTATGTGGATTGAAGGTGGGCGGCCAGCGTGAGGGAGGATGCTGGCCGGAGACATGTGGTGTGACAAGACAAGGCACAGGAAGACTATTCAATGGAGACACACTAGATTCATTTAAAAAATCAAAACAACCATTGTTATAATATATGTTGGGTTTTATTTTAGATCTTAATTTCAATTGAACATAAATAATAAACATTACACATTGTAAAGTTCCGGTTGCAGCACATCCAGGGAAAATCTGCGGTATTGTCCACTGTCGCTGGGGAAATGTTGTCTAATGGCAAGTACCGCACAGGCAGGTATTACTCTCCGAACGCGGTGTCCGAGCCTCCCGTGAAGCCACCAAGTGAAGCAACGATAGGCCACCAGCCTGTACCACCTGTGAAAATGAAAGATGCAAACTGTATTAAAATGACAAAACTTTCTTATCAATGTCGATTCAGGTAAAAAAATGTCATTCTGCTTTGAAAAAAATTCTATCTAGAAAATGCACAATATGGAACCAATTTACATGCGTTCGAATGATATGTAGATGTAATTTTATAGGAGGGAGACGACCATGAAATAGTAGTGGCATCACTGACATCACAACCAGAGTATACTTACTCGTTACTCGGATTACGCGGACGAACAGTGCCGCGAAGTTCGTGCATAAGCACCATCATCATCCTCAACACGGTCCGTGAGAGGCAGGCTTCCCTGAACTCTGGCAGCTCGGTGATGCATTGCGGACTTGGCTCGCCTTCCGAAATGTAGGCCAAGCACCCGGAATTTTCACGGCAGCAGCAGTTCTCCTCAGTTGGCATTAGCTCGCACCGATTGCACGTGCACCAGGTGGAGACGCCGTCCATGCGATGTGGTCCAGGCTCTTCATCCGTTGACTGGTCCTCCCAACTGCCGTCCGAATACCCATAGTTTTCGCGTGCTTGCCTTTCCAGTAGTTCCTCCTCGGTGTACTCGGGCTCGTACATATACGGCATTATTGTAACCATTGTGTGGTAAAGAAAGTAAAATAATTTACAGAGATGGTACAGGTGTTCACAAGGCCTAGAAGCGGCGAAGGTAGCTGACCAGAGCACAGAAACGAGTCACAGAATACTCAGTAACACAGAGAGAGTAATGGAATCGAAAATCTGCTGCTGTGTGTTGTGAAACGGTGTGTTTATACTTATTGAGGAAAGAGGCGTCCTGCCATTTCCATGGCGACACTTCATTAGCTGAGGCGCAGAGATTGTTGACACGAAACGTGCTTTGGCGTTGGGAAATGGGCGGTACACGTCTGCTGATGTCAGGCTCAGGGGCGGGGGATTTGATTTAGTGCCGCAAACGCAGGAGAGCCAGGTCGATGGGGGGAAATGATAGGATTATCACAAAATGGCGGCTGATTTCGAGTGCGTTAATGGAAGAAAAGTCAGGTAAGGTCCATAGGAAAGTTTACTACGATCTACCGATTTATGCTTAAAAACACATGGCCGAACCGTAGGGACAATAAAAAAAAAGTCCCGGAACTATCCTTTAAGCTTCATTATAGGGTTATGGGTCCATTTTTAATGCATCTTATATGTTCAATGGGTTCTCTTTTTAGCAGCAGTTAGTGTCAGACCAGCTGCACATTAGAGTTCCAACAATTTTGCTTTTTTTGAGCATCGTTAATTTGATTAATCAACCTCTCAAAATGTTTCAAAGACCGTGTCAGGTTCCCAGTAATAGTCTGGTGTTCATTCCATGCATTCATTATCACCAATGAGACACTCTTCGTGTAGTAATCTATTAAAAGCATCAGTATTATCTGTTAACCAGCA
The DNA here is from genome assembly GCF_040938575.1 of Ambystoma mexicanum. Taxonomy (NCBI): domain Eukaryota; kingdom Metazoa; phylum Chordata; class Amphibia; order Caudata; family Ambystomatidae; genus Ambystoma; species Ambystoma mexicanum. The sequence goes on along the minus strand of NC_090941.1, from coordinate 427,833,016 downwards.
GTCTATTGCCTTGAATGTTACTCTCCACCTGCCCTGATATTTTATGGCTTTGTTTCAACATGCATACTCAATGAGCATATCAAAGCCACGTGTTCACTTACACTGCTTACAAGGGGGCAGCACTTGGGTGGAACTGTCAAAGGAGCGGTAAAAATATTTATTAGCATTCCTATATTTAGAATTACCATTATGCCATTTTTATGCTCAAAGTACCCAGCCACTATATATTGTAATCCAGGCAACTCCTATGTCCCATTACTGCAAACTATGGTCAATATACTTCATAATGGATCCACATTCTGACCCCCATGAGAGACAGATATTTACGATCAAAAATGTCCACCAAAAAAACATTGGAAGAGGAAAATAAAAATAGATGCCATGGCATTGCAATTGACAAGATGGGCATGTATTCAGTGAGCAGTATATTAGATTGTGCTACAAAATATTAATCCAAAGGGTCTACCAGATTGTTTGTACTCTGCCAACCTCAAAATTATACATTTATCTATATATTTTAGTTAGTGAGCCAAGTCTTCTGTAATAAAAACAGATCAGCATTTTAAAAAATATCAACACCCCCTGCTTAACTAAACATTGTTTGTAACCACATGTATTCCATGAAACCAGTTCCACAGAAGATGTAGAAAATACATCCCCTTTGTGATACAAGTTCAATCGTCTTTCCCAGACAGAGCAGCTGGAAGCCATGCCAAATTAATGTTACCACCAGCTTACAGGATAACTGTTGAATATACCGGCCCTCAGAAAGTTGTGTGATTTTCAGATACTTCAATTTCTGCTCACTCCAAACAGTCCGCCTCACTATTTAAGATATTACCCACCTCAAGTGTCAATTCGAAGACCATTTTAAGAAAGTCTGTTGTGTAAATTAAAATATTTTCTTCAATTACCAGAGCTATAAAATGGACTAGTGAAAAATGAGTGATTTCGTAGGTGGAAGGAATCTCAACCAGAGAAGCACAACAGTTAAGGGATACACTGGAGCAGTTTCAGGATAATTTGCCTGTTCAAATATGGCCCGTCATTCGTAGGAGATATTTCACTACCTTAACACCACATTTATTTAACCATTTCATTGTTCTTGCCACTTGGTCCACCAAGGCAGTTTTGCTTCCCAACATCCATATTCTCCCTGTCGACTGGCTCGATTTACACATCCTTTCAAAAAGGAAGGTGTACTCCAAGGCTACATTGCTAGATGTCGACACAACACTCTGCTGCCTTTTGATCCTCTGGAGTCTTCCGTCTAGAGGTCCCAATTCTGCTCTGTCTTTGGGTACCTTACTGCCTACAAGCACTAAGTTGAAGCCATTCAAGTGGAGGGGGACACAAGCTGTATTTGATGATGTGACTGCTAAAGGGCCAGCATCAGCTCTCGGCTTACCCTCGTTTCCAGGCAGGCTTCAATTTAACTGAGCTCCAGCCATTTTGCAGAGCTTTTTTCTCAGTCATCTTTTCGCCCACTTTTTATTTACTTTATTATTACCAGGAGATACTGGTTTGGAGTCTTCAAATTGGACACTCGTAACAAGCTTTCAACATTTTAACTTTACAGCTGGGTTATCAGCCAAATGTCTAGAAGAAACAGGCTTCCCATTAACTGCCAAACCATTCAGTGCTTGTTCCAATTATTTGGCCATATCCCCTTCCTTCGGGTCATTGCGAGTAGTGCGGTTATGCAAAGTTTGCATGTCAATGCCACCATTTGCTAAAATAATGTCAACTATTCTACTCACAATGAAAATAAGTTTCTTTTGCTCACTTGCCATGTTGAAGCACAACATGAATAATGCCTTCGTGATTACTAATAGCTCCGATTTCTACCCAAAAGAGTTAGGCAACAGAAGGCAAGTCATCTTCCATTACATCATCATTGTAACTCAAAATTCCTTAGGCGGCGTTGAGGGCCATAAAACACAAATACCCCATTGTGCGGTACTGTAAGGTACATTGTGCAATGAAAATGTTACCAACAATTGGCAAAGTCAAAAGACTAAAAGAAAAAAGGTTTCTCAGTACTGACAGACTGAATGACATGTCAGGTTCCCCATCAAGAGAATCATCAATACAGACTGCCAATATGAACAAGAGAAAGAAATAATGCTGAACAAATTCAAACAACGGGGATACAAAGAGGAATTATCAGGTGCTTCAGATAAAGTAAGGTCACAGGAGAGATCCGATTTATTGGCCACTAAAACCAGAATCACCACAGATAATCCACTGGCATACGTAAGCAGATACAGGGCCTCATTACATGGTAGGTGGTAGCCATGGCGCTATGGCTACCCCCTACCGCCGTCGAGTCCAGGTTCCCGGAATAGGCACTTACCGGTCTATTCCGACCTTTGCGGGACCGGTAAGTCCCCATTCCGGGAACCATTCCTCAATCCCATTTGAGCCCCCATAGGGCTCAAATGGGAATGGGGAATGGGGAAGGAGCAAGTAACGGTACCGCTATTAGCGGTACCGTTATTTGCTCTGAAGTCCCTCAGCGGGTCCCGCCCTTAACATGTGGTCTGACCACACGTTAAGGATGGGACCCACTGAGAGACTCGTAGTAGGGCAGTAAGGGATTACCGGCACTGGTGCCCTTACCGGTGCCGGTAATCCCTTACCGCATAACGTGTAATGAGGCCCACAGTGTAAAGTCACCTAAGATCAAGAGAGTTATACTCAAACCTTTATTGACCTGTGATGAAAAGTTTCAAAAATGTATTTGAAGAGAAACAGATCTTTGCCAATCAAAGGAGCAGTAATCTGAGGGATTTACTTGTTAAGACCAAAACAAATAAAAACACAAGTTTCATTTCAAAGAAGCAAGGAACTTTTCCCTGAATGCAATGCAGTAATTGCAACATCACCAAAGGTAATACCGTGACACATCCCAGAACAGGAGAAAAGATGAGAATTAAAAACCACTCAACTTGCATGTCAGAAAGAGTTATATACTGCATCAAATGCCCTTGTGGATTGTTGTACATTGGACAGACAAGCAGGCAAGCATGTATTAGATGGAATGAGCATAAATCAAATATAGGATCTAAAAATCAGCATTCTCCAGTTTGTAGACATTTTAACCAATCTAACCATCAAATTTCACAGATGCATGTGCAAATCTTGGAAGTTATCGATGCATCAAACAGTGGTATCAGTGTATCAAAGAAACTACAACAGCGTGAAGCATATTGGATAGAGAGACTTGACACGGTCTCTCATCGTTGATTAAATGAAGAATTGGATCTGCATTGCTACATTTGAATGAACATGTGAAATTGTAGTGTATCGCTTAATTTTTTTTAAAAAGCAATAGTCAGAGAATAGCATGCCTGTAGGAGACAGCTATCGAGTTCAAAGTTCTGATTAGAAAAACATTGTAACATACATGTTTGATATCTCTGGCACTTTATGTTGATTATTTTAATGGTCAATAGCCATTTGTTCAAAATATGTGAACATAATGCATTTTCTGTACATTTTCTTCGTTTGTTCAAGCACTACAAAAGTTTAGCCGGTAAGCTAACACAATTGGTGACTATTTAGCACGAGTAAGTGCATTTACACGGTTAATTTGACAGGATTTAAGGTAAGCATGACTGCACATATGATATTGGGGTCAGCTCTGTTGATTTTGTTTATTCTGAGAAATCATTCATATTTTCTGCAGATTCATTCTTTCATAAATGAGTTCCTAGAGAGTAGACAAACTTTAAAGCTAATATGAATAGTATTGCTGACCGCGTGCACTCACACACCTCCAATCTTAGTACAAGCTTGTCCACAGCTCCATCTGGGTAAACGTATTAACGTCTTTGCTTTCACTCACTGTACAATAGCATTCAACTGTGTTTTCACAGCGCTGTTCAGCAGCGCTGCCAGTATTGCAGGACTATCCACCGTAATGCCAAGATTTGTATCCAGGTTGTCTAGGCAACCAGGAACGTGACACTCCCGTCGCATCATGACGTACATGCACGACACGCTGTTTATCAGCGTTACCTTGGTAACACGTCTTTTTTTTGGAAACTGACGATACCTCGGCTACAGAACACGCTAGGACACGCCGTTCATGGCAGCAGTAACATTGAGGTAAGCGCTTGGAGCAAAGCATGCATTTGCTGGCTTCCTAGAATCATCAGGGTAACCGTATCACTAATACAGAGTTTTAAACCATGCAGGTTCTAGCATTATTATAACAGGCATGCCAGAAATAGACTCCGATTACGATCCTACCGTGAGTTCTGCCGCGTTATAAAAGATTTACATGACATGACAAATTACTTCTTTTACAAGGTATGGATATTAACCATGAGTATTCATGTACTTATTATATTGGAAACCCGTGATAACTGTATGCCACACTGCAAATAATGTCATACTAGAAAGAAGGTGTTTTTCCATATTCTTACAGAGTCTGTAATCAGAAGAAAATCAGGTGTTGATTAAATTTGATTGTTGTGATCATAGCTTGGACTCCTTTGAGAAGGATTAAATGATTTTAGGTGGCCACATCAGGGAATGCGGCACAAGCTCACTTGAATACAGGCATCTGCTCTCCAATTCAGTTTAAAGACTACACAGTTTAGCATTATGGTTTGGTTTAGCAAAATGGCATATACAAAAGGTTTAATACATGAGATCTAGCATTGCACCAACTCGAGATGTGTGCGACTGTGATACTTAAGTGTAATGTATGTAACAGTTTAATTTGGTATACTCTTGTTGGACTAAAAAAGGTACTAGGATCCGAAATCCATTGGCAATGGCAATTTGCCTGAATTCTCCCTCCTCATTCTAAGATGAACTATTTATATTAAAATCATCAATAGAAGTATATAAAGACTTTGTTTCAGTTTACTTATTCAGCCAGAGAAATGGCTATTTATGGACTATTTTTTCAACAGTGAATGAACAGGATTTAATTTTGCAGCAGTTTTCACTACACCATTGGCGACCCAAGGTCTGATGGATGTTTGTTCATTGGACATATCTCTATGTCAGTTTCCCCATAACAAAGAGTGAAGACCCATTGGAGTGCAGCTGGAGGCTGTGCTCCACTGTAAAAATGCAGGTTAGAATACAGAAACAAATACAAAATGTTTGCGGGTCCATGGACTATGGAGGAAAAGTTGCTTCTAGAGAAATCGTTTCCAGCAGCACTTATTTTCTCCAAATCCAGGGACTTTGATGAATTAAAACAAGTTACTACATATCCCCAAAGTATTAGCAGGAGCGTTGGAATTGGAATTTCCTAGTGAATTACGCTGCATTGAATAAAATAAATTAAGTAAGAAATTATTATTATCGAGGTAGGAATCTTGTATTGTAATGGGTATGGCGACAAACTATTTGCACCAAATCCAGTGGCAGGGGTGTTATTTTTCTCTAGATCATTTCCCTCAGGAAAAAAGAAATCTGTGATTTCCCAGTTCTGTCTTTCTGTGTCAAGGGTTCTCTGACATTTTTATGAATACTCCCAACGGGAGATTTACATTTGCTGCGTCAGATCACTTTATTTGTTCCCCCTTTAACAGGTTTGACTTGCCCAATGCATGTCGAACTGTGCAGCTGATACTTCCTAAATCTAGCAGGCATGGTGAACGCATATTTAATCAATACAGTGCCACCAATAAAAGCCGGCCCACGTCAGCAAGGCCCAAGGAGACAAGGCCATCACCTGTCCACAGCCCGTCACCAGCCGCCCATGTCATCTGCCAGACCCCCTGATCGTGACCTCTCCCCGAACTAGCGTTAAGGTAACCTCCACACCTGACCATATATTGTTCTCCACCCCTCCACCGCATTGCTGTTAGACGCTGAAGTCCACACACACATGAACTCTCCAAGACCCAACGTAAGCCCATATACTATATAATGTACGACTACTAAAGCCCAACGCAAATCCCACCAATGACTCTTGAACATGCAGCCACCCTGAACTACCCTACATCGACTGCCACTAACTGCGCTCAGATTCAAAGAATAAATGTATATTGCCTATATTCGAATGGGTCTCTCATATAACCGTGTGACATGAGATGTTTCCAAGTTGCCACCTATGAGTTCCTGCCTACATTAATAACTATATTGCATACTGCACTATCACTGGTTAAGTTGGCTTGGAGGCCATCCCTTTACATGCCTGTCTGCCCTCTTTAAATTGACTGCTTGCCACTGCGACCAAGCAACCTATGTTGGGGCCTCTGGCTCCTATCCCCCTGGGCCATGCTCTGGTGAATTGCTTTTTGTTTGCTCACTGTGCCCTAGCCCACACTCCATCTTGCCTGACTTTTGCGCCATAGCCTTGCACCGCATTTTGTTTGCTCACTGTGCCCTAGCCTACAATTGCATTGTGCCATAGCCGTGAACTGCATTTTGTTTCCTCACTGTGCCCTAGCCCACAATTGCATCTTGCCTGACCACTGCACCGTAGCCTTGAACCAGTCTTTTTATAGTGACTTGTTCAAGTTTCAGTATGCTCACTAAAGCTACCAGACAACTTATTTGCTTTTCATTACCTATATGGAGTCTCAAACCTTGCCTTGTTAGATGCCACACACAGGCACTTGGGGAATTACCTGCAACAACACCTGACCCGCCCAACTTTACAACAATGAATCAGCTTTTAGCTATGGATGACTCCATACACCGATTCCTGAGTAACCCCCGTCAACGGAATCTAGGAATAATCGCCTTAGAGCTAGACTAGCCAAAATATATGAGCGACCCAGAAGCTTGCTACCCATCTCTATAGGTAAAAGGACACCTAAAACTCTGCCGGTCATTACTGAGTCAGCAAACAACCACCCTTCCAAGTCAAAAAGCTGCACATCGCAGCACCTGAATTCTAATGACCAACTAGCTCCTCACCCAGCAAATACAGCCCCCACTAGCCTACCTACCAAAGGAGCTCTGAGAAATTCTAGATCTGTAGTAGCCCATGCCACAGCGATTGCCAACCTGATTCTGAGGGACAATTTAGACTTTCTCGCCATCACCGAGACATGGTTGCATGCCGCAGCAGGCCCTATGCTTATGCTAGCAGTCCCAGATGACTATCTGGAGAGAAGACAGATAAGGAACTAGAGGAGGTGGTATTGCCATTATCTGTAAATGTAGCCTTGCCATGAGACTAGCCCCCCCACGATATCCAATTATGTGAAGCACCATCAGTCAAACTACCTTTGATTAACTCTCAAACCCTTAATATACACCCAATATACCGCCCCCGGGCCCAATTGCGACATTTCAGGATGACATTAACACGATCCTAGCTAATAACCTCAAATGTTCAGCGCATGTATTACTATTAGGTGACCTTAATCTGGGTTTCAATGACCCCTCGGATCTGCCTGCCCTGGCAATAGTTAATGCACTAGTAGACTTAGGCTTCACCCAAAGAAGCGTCACCCCCAACAAAGGTGGAATACTAGATTGGGTGGCAGACCGTAACTGCCATGCCAACCTCCTTTCCATCGCACCGCTAGCATGGACAGACCACTGCCTACTCTCATTTACACTCTCCACCAATAGACCTTTGCCCACTCCTCCCCCTATGGCTCCTCCCTCACTTACCAGAAATAAAAAGCATCAGTGGATAAACTTATCCCGCCTTACTCCCTACCCTTAATGCACTTCCTGACAACGCTGACCAAGAGAACCTGGTTGAGGAGTTCAACAAAATGATGGCCTCTTCCTTGGACCAGATTGCTCCTCTTAAACAGACCAAGTAAACCAAAAAGCCATCTGAACAATTGGTTCACACCCTTCCTAAAAAACTTAAGGCAACAAAAAAGAAATTGCGAGGCTGCCTGGAAATGACTACCCTCGGAAACCAGCTCACTAAACTCATCCCTTTACAAAAAAGAAATCTGCCTAGCTAAGCGAGCATCCTACGACACTCGGATCTCCCGAAACAATTACAATATGAAAGAATGATTCACTATTCTCAAAGAATTAGAGACCCCCATCGCTATCCCAGACACATGTAACAAAGATAAAAAATGGTGCTCTGACATCCAACATGCACTGTTTAATAAAGTTTCTACTTTAAAAAATAAAATATACAAAAAAAAAAAAAAAAAAAAAAAAAAAAAAGACTCCTTAAAGAACCCACCATCTCCAAAAACAACTGGGAACGCAGCTGAAGCACAACCCACCCGATTCAACTTCTCCAAAGTGTCTATCCTCGAGGTGGAAAGAACTACTCTGTCCCTCAAACCATCCTACTGTCACGGCGACCTTTGCCCGGCACAGCTCCCATCACCCTTCATATCTAAGCTTAACGCTTCCTTTACCACTGGGACTATACCTACGAACCTCAAACAATCATGGGTACTTCTCCACTCTTAAAAAAAACGCTAGATCCCTCAACACCTACCAACTACAGGCCAATCACAACAGTCCCTTTTCTTCTAAAAATATTAGGGAAGGTGACCTACACACAAATACAAAAATATTTATAATTACAGCACCTACTAGGAGCTAGACAATCAGGATTCCGCTCAACACGGTACGGAGACTGCCCTCATTGATCTCAAGTCGATGAGCTCAGAGACAATGGCAAATCAGCCTTGCTCCTCCTCCTGGACCTCTCAGCTGCGTTCAATCTGGTGGATCATACAATATTATGTAACCACCTCGACACAGCAGCACACTTCTCCAAGGACGCTGTAACTTGGACCAGATCCTTAAGTGGCAGAACCATGAAGGTCTTCTCGCCCTCTGCAGCTGCAGACCCCATACCCTTCACTTGCGGTGTTCCACAGGGATCCTGCGTTTCACCCACACTGTACAACATATTCACCAAGCCCCTTTTCGATGATCTGGACCATCTTGGTATCACCTGCACCAACTATGTAGATGATACCCAGATCCTCCTCCCACTTTCAGGGGATTACGACAAGGATTTGGCCTTGGTGAACAGATTGTACATCATCCAGGCATGGATGGCCACACATGGTCTATGCCTGAATGATGCTAAAACAGAACTCATCATCCTAGGTACCCGTACCAACTTTAAAAAACTGGGACCCGACTACTCTTCATTCATGAATCGACGGCAACCGCATCAAGGTAGGTCAGGAGGTAAAAACACTAGGTTTTTCTCTCCATTCTACGCTCTCATTCTCCAAACAGGTCAACACGCTAGCGTCCTCTATGGCCTATATGTGCAAACTTATAAGAACAGGTAAGCCATTTCTCTCCAATAACAACTGTACCATCCTGGCCAGAGCACTCATCCTGTCCCGCCTGGATTATTTCAACGCCCTGTACATAGGTTCCAACAAATCCATCATCAGTAGAATTCAAACCCTACAAAACAATGCCCTTAGAGCGGCATTAGGCATTTCCAAAAGAAACCACATCCGAGTACAGGCGACAGAATAATTTGCTCCGAACCAATGACAAAATCTCCCCATAAATCCCTCAATAACTCCACCCCCATCTACCTCAGAGATTTCACAAACAGATCTCCTTAAGACCCACTAGATCAGCAGACAGGGACCGCTTGTCCATCCCTAAATTCAAACTAAGCACGATTGGAGGTAATAGTTTCCCCCGTTAAAGCGGCTAAAGTATGGAACTCCCTGCCTCCTACACTGAGAATAGACCAACCCTATCTCAACTTTAGAACCAACACCATCCTGTGACTGAAAGCCAATGACTCACTCACATAAAGTCAACTGAATTGTAACTAACAACGCTCATCCCTAGTTGCAACCCTTATCTGCTCCTAGCATATAACATTTGTAAATTCTGCCATTGTAAGAAATGTACGTCGCTGTCATGACCGAACATATGTTAACATGTGGGATTACCACAACACTGTAGATAATGCCTGTATGATCTATAAATAGCAAATGAACCTTCTCTGTAACTGTTGCGCCCCAATACTTCTGGGTCTGGCGCGCATTATAAATAACAAACAAAAACAAAAGTAGAGAACTTCTAATGCTCACCAAAGTCACAGCATAAGTGATCCTCCCGTTATTTCTCAGGCCAGATCCATGCCGCATGCAGCCAAGACAACAATCACAGTGCACTCAGCCAAATCACTACTAATATCACAACCTACGCAAAAGGTCACAGACGTTAGAAGTGTGGGCTTCCACTATGTAACCTATCAGGTTTTGCAGAGATTCCATTGATTCCTATGGCAGGGCCTGGGTATCCCAAATATTAATGATGCCCAGAGCCACTGCCAAGCCAGCATGTAGCTGCCACCAGCCCATTCCCTGCTCGGTGGGCAACACACATGCCCAAAATCACACTAGGGGTACACAGTCGTACCCCTTCTCATGGGAGCCCCAAGTGTATCCCATGGGTACTGTTCACCAAGAACAAAATGAAGAGCTGCCCTGCCAGGAGTCCAACATGGACTCCCCTGTACAGAAAATAAGCAGCACACAGTTTAAGGAGTTATAGGACAAGAAAAAGGAGGCCCGGCCCTCCAGTGCATTTCCAGCATCACAATCGTCGCACCCAGACGGAAGTTAAGGTGAACTAAGCTCCCACGAGGGGGGGGGGGGTCCATCACCACATTAAAAAAGTGGCATTCATCTCTGATTACTTATATTTCCCGGCAGGTCACGATTTTTGTATTTTGCTTGGGAACAAGGACCACAGCGCTGGAACATGGACTGATTGAGGGGTCAATTACACACATTGCTGACCTCTGCCTGGATGGGATCTTTACAGTATGGCATCCTTTATCATCTGCTTTTAACAGGTACCCGGTCACCAGTGTCAATTTAATGTCTGCACCATTGGTTGAGGCCTGGTGTCAGTGAAAACAGGGGCATACTGCAGGCCCTCTGCTGCTCAGATGTCAGATATGGAGTGATGCACACCCTCTACTGAGCCATCCTGAGGGTTGCTATGCAGAAATTCAGAAGCGGCTCATTGTAATCCTCCTCTTGCCCTGAAGCTAGCAGGAGGCATGGGACTTTTGGGGTATGGCTTAAGCCTTTTAACATGGAACATATCAGGGGCTACCCATGTCAACCAGATACATGACTTTGCCCCATCTTTGGGATTATCCTAAAGGGACCAGTTCACCTATCTGCCAAAGCTCAATGATTGGTGGGCTGGGGCCTATTACAAGGATCTCCTGGCCAGGAGTCCAGTCCACATGAGGCTCTAAGTTCATGCCTGTACTTTCAGTTATAGGCTGGCCTTGAGATTGACGGATGACTGGCCAATCGTCTGTACCATCCTCCTTCTGAGGTTTAACACATAGTCCCCCACTTGCTTGGAAGAACCTGGAGATGTGGCTTCCAAGCCTTCTCTAACTAAGACAAGAGGTCCCCTCATTGCATGTCCAAAGAGGAGCTCAAAGGGGCTGAAACCAATACCCTCCGGGGGCACCTCACAGTACAAAAACAGCAGGCATAGTAATAGAATGTCCCATTTCCTTCTTAGGGGCTCTTCCAAAGCACCCAACATGCATTGAGTGTTTTGTTAAATCTCTCAACCAGACCATTGGGCTAGGGCTGCTAGGAAGTAGAGAACTTGTAAGTTACACACCACACTCCTTACACATTGCATGCAACTATACATGACGTGTGATCCCCTGTCAGAGACCACCTCTTTAGGGAATTCCACTCTGGTGAAAATGGCCAGGAGAACCCTGGCAACCACCTTGGCTGTTATGGTATGAAGGGGTATAGCCTTAGGTGGCATGATAAACCAGTACCAGGTTAAACCTGTGTCCACCTGATGTAGGAGGGTCTAGGGGACCATAAAATGTTGGTGCCTACCCACTGAAATGGTGTAACAACCACTGGCAAAGGCTGCAGTGGGGCAATGGCATTGCCTCCAGTATTGACAGACAGCTGACAAGTGGGGCCAGTCATGCAGCGGGTTTCCAGTTCTACTCTCATCCTGGGCCAGTAAAAGTGGGCTGAAAGCCTTTGCATGGTCTTAGTGCCAAGATGACCAGCCAGGGGCACCTCATGTGCCAAATGCAACAAGAAGGGCCTATAGATCTGGGGTACAACCAACCTTAACTAAACCAGATACTGGCTTAGTGGACTCACTATAAAGGATCTCACCCTCCCAATAAATCTTAAAAGACCAAGGCACTTCACCTTATGCCTGGGACAAGAGTGGCACTCTGACTCGTACAACAACAACAAAAAAAAACCTAGAGGGACTCCTTCGACCAGCAGACATTGCCAGTCAGGGTGATCCACTGAATTGGGTAGCTCTCCCTGCGGAGGGTCCGCTGGCACCCTCCCTCAGTAGTTGAGAATAGGATCACCACTGGGTTCAGTCCCTCTAGAGCTTGGTCCACGGTGGGCACTGCTGAAGCAGCACCTAGAGAAGGGGCCCCCCTTCACAGAGGTGGCCTTCTTGCCGTGGGGTTCCCCTTTAGCTTGGGTAACTGACTATGCCACACCCTGTTTGGCCTGTGGCCTAGTGACTGCAGCAGCAGCCAGGGGTGGCCCATCAGAATCAGCAGAAAGAACTAAAGAAGGTCACTTTAAAAAAGGCATTCATTTGAATGTCACAAGTGCACCAAGAGTGAAGGATGATCAATGCATTGGAAAATCCAAAGCTGAAGTGTACCCAGGTAGAATTGAGGTTAACATTCAGTTTAGGGAAAGGGATACGAGAGAAACGAAAAAACGATTAATATAATAAATAAAGATCTGTTAAACAAAGTTTGCCAATAGCATAAGCAAGGCAAGTTTAGCTGATTTGTGGGGAAAATGCAGGAGTTTACGTACTTCGTGAATTCAAATTTAGAAGAAAAAGGGCATGCATGAATATAAAAAAGTGCTATGCTTTAATGCAATACTACTGAGAATGGAATACCCACCACTTTTATTTACAGATTAGAAAATGTCTTTATAACTCAAAACAGCAACTTTCTCTACCACTCAAGAAGATCAAATGAATCCTATGAACTTTTGCATACATAAATGTAGAACAGTACCAGTTGGGAATCCTGGAGTATGTCCTCTGAGGGAGACTGCTATTATGTTTTTATGACTTTCGTAAATTCCTTGAAAACATCGGGACAAGTGCGTGTTAGCAATCTGGTCTGAAGGATTAATGGAGTGTGGGCTCACATCTAGTCTTTGGCTTTCTACAAATTGGGATTTTTTGGAAAGAGGTCAGTGATTTAGGTTGCACTTCATTCTGTGCTTACCACCTAATATTCCCAACACCCTCCTAAGTTTAAACCTAAGTGGCTGGCTAGCAGTACACACCCTGGATCAAAAATAAAAAAATAAAAAGACTCAACCCATAAGTCTTAAAATGTTAAGTGTACTTTCAAAGATCCACCTACTGTGCCAAAAAACACATTCAATTCATCAATATATTTTTCAATTGAGAAATGATTTTGTTCCTACACAAAGATGTAGTTGACAGGAAAGAAAGCTTGCATGGTTTCCAATGCTTGGCTTTACTCAGGGGCTGGGGGTTGAATTCCCGGTTCTTGGAGGTGCAATATCTACTTCTACTACCCTTGGGGGAGGGCACAGCATTGATCAGTTAAAGATGGCGGGGGGATATGGATGGTCAGTACATTAAACGGCTTGTGATACAGAAACAGATGCACTTATTTTCACCTTTGTAGGTCTCATAGTGGGCTTGAGCTTCAACAGTGGAAATTGGGAGAAGCTCATCTTCTTGACAGAGGCTCCCATGTGCATTCGACTAGGCACATGTGTCTCGTGTATGATCTGATATTTATAACGTGCCTATACACAAGCGTTTCAAGGTGCGACGAGGCAAGGGAGGGGGAACAGAGCGAAGACAGACATCGATCCTACTAGGCCAGGTGTCATTCAGATCGTGCAAGTGGATGGGAAGGGGGAAAGGGACAGTGCAGTACATGGGATTATAGAATAAAAAGTAAGTACGGTCTGCTGGTGGCATGTGCAAGGGCAAGTGCAGACATCAGGTGTCAAGTGCTGATACTGGAACTGTCGGGATACAGAAAACAGTCCCCAAGTGCGGGGGTTGCCAGGTAGGCAGAGCAGGTGTGCGACTGGCGGGGGAGGGTACCTGGACCCGAGAACAGAGGGTGGCCATCTAACCAGTGCAGATTCAGTTTCAGCCAGGAAGACAGCAGGGGAGAGGAGGAGAAAAAGGAGAAGCAAAGGTTTTGAGGTGCTTCCAGAACAGGAGAGGATTCCCCTCAAGTTTCAGGGAGGGAGGGAGGCATTTCCAGAGGGAGGCCCTAGCATTGGGCTGATGATGTCCGTCAGGCTGGTGTCCTAGAGTGGAAATTCGAACATTCTCATTGTCCTCTTTGGAGTCGTCAGGCACTTCTTTAGGTGCCATTTCTACTGGCCATACCTTTCGCCTGCCCGGTCCAAGGGTCTTTTGTCAGGTATGTGAGTTTTCTGGTGTGGCATATCTTTGCAAAATGGTTTAAAATTGTGTACACTCATGTGGCAGTGGCCATTGTATGGAAAATTCACACCAAAGTAGTAATGCGTAAAACGTTTGGCATGGTTCCACAATCTTTCTTTCCTTGTTGGGGGCCTGTCTTGGCCACAATAGCACTATTTCCATGTAACATTTTTCCCCACACTCTGCACTTTGGCTATTGCTTTGTGGCCTCCATTTTCTCTGCTCAATTATTTCCGCTTGTGGGCATGTGCAAGTTCCAGTAAGCATGTCCGGGAGAGTACCGATTTAGTGTCTGGCTATTTAATTTATCGGAATAACACCCTTGCTGTAATTGGCATGTATGTACCTCTTCCGTTTCATCTAATAGTTAACACACAGAGGCCATGGGATGCAGCTATGCATGAAAAGTATCAATTTGTTCATGGGCTTCTGTACAGGACTGGCAGAGCTGAAAACATTCAAAAATCCATAATCGCTTGAGGATTAAAATATTTAGCTGGGAATCTTTTGACTGCCCTGTACGAGTTGCCAAACAGGGTGAGCGATTTACAAAAGTTGTGCATGTTCATGACTCTGTAGACTAGCATGGCTGACCTTCTTACACTGTCATTCGTTTCATTCAATGTGGTGAAGAATAGTCCCCTGTAAGAGGATTCAATCCAGCACTAAAGCTAAATCAATGCCTAGTCTGGGATACTGAATGGAAACCCTTATTGATATATCTTTATGTCCAGTTCATGAGTTCTGGATGACTACCCCTATATAACACCCCTCTCTTGGAACCCCCCTGAGCCAAGAAGTAGTTCTGTTTTGCAAGTTTAAACGGTTTATTTGAGAATGTAAACTATATATATATATATATATATATATATATATATATATATATATATATATATATATATATATCACACTTTATAATAAATTGATAATTAATATCACACTTCAGAACATGAGCAGTTAACAACAATGGGTAATGTTCTACTAATAAACTGATTTGATTACCCAGGAGTAGTATAAAAGATGAGGTAGCACGCTTGGGAATAGGAACAGAAGAATAAGGTGGTAGAGAATGCTTTATCTAGATTCAGATGGATGCAATGTTGAATGAAAATGCAATCCAGAAAATACTCAATATGATTTCAACAAAACAATGTAATCACTTTTCTCTGGCAATCCACCCCCCCCCTTATGCAATTTAAGGAAATGAAGAGGAGAGCACACAGTTCTTAGAAATGCAATCAAATAGAATTCAGTTCAATTCCCCCTCAGCAGCTTATACAACAATAGGAGTTTTGAAACACCGGCAAAATGCTTTGAATATGGTGACAATGCAGTGAGAAATATGCTAAAAATGCTTTTAATTCCCTCCCTTCAGGAGGTTCAGGGTGAGTGGTATCTAGTTAATATGAGTTCAGGCTCACTCTAGCAATGATTCAGGGATGGTTCTTAAGAGGCAAACGAAATTTGAGCAGTTCAGGCAAAAGCTGCAGATTTTTACAGTAAAGAAATTGGGCCAAATCGCGGCAAAATTCACGAATGCGTGAATCGTGATTGCGGAGAAACTATAAGAAGTAGGAAGTTGTTTCTTGGCTTGTTGGAAAGGGAAGATTCTAAGCTTTCAGAGGAAAGTAAAACCAAGTTCCTAGCCCAAACGGTTACGGAGTTATGAACGATTTTGTGAAGGTTGTTTTTCGGATTTGAAATTTTAAAAGTTCAAAGCGACAGGTTACAGCTTGCAGGTAGAAAATGACAGGTGACAGCTTTGCAAAACAACAAGTGACAACTTCTAGGAGGCAGTTCTGGTTAGATTAAAATAGTTTGGATTAGATTATTATAACTAAGAGATTGGTTCTGCACAGTTCTGATAGGAACTCACAATATATTTTGAAATAGGCCTCGCCACGATCTGGTCAGGTTTTGGACTGGACTCCGGTTCTGGTCTCGGCACTTCACAGTGATCTGGATCAGCTCTCTGGTTCTGCTAATAGCGGTCTGGGTCACTCTGGATCTCTGGCCTCTGGTTCTGGATACTGCTCTGCTTTCTCTGGGTAGAGCACTGCTTCTGGATTTTTCTGGCACAGGGTTTTAGGCCTGAATCAACAGCTGGTTCCGGCTGTGAATAGTCTGCAAATGATTTTTGGGCCTGCTGACAAATACTTTTGCTTGCAGTGGGCCTTCTTGGTTCAAAGCTCTGTAGTCTCTGTCTAGCTTGGAAGTCTAAGTGTAGGATCTATGGATGTGAAGTCGTCGGTCAGCATGCTCCGCAGAAAATGGAATTGAATCTCTCTACCTGTCCCAGCAGTCTCTTTTTATGTGTTTTGAAAATGGGTGTGTGCCTTGGTCATAACTAAACCTGCCCCTCTCACTTGTCATTGGCCCAATTCTCCCCTCTCCCATGATTGGGGGGAGGAAATGTGAGTCAGAGTGATGCTGTAGGTTTTATGGGTCAGAGGATCCTCCCCTGGTCAGTTTGCCCACAAATCTATATTCGACCTAAAGACATATTTCATAGATACACAGTGGTTTGAAATTACATGCACCCATCACGTATCACATGAGGTATACTCTGTTCAAACTTGGATGTTTCTAAGAGCTTGCATCCAGAAATGGCAACATTTTGCATTTTTTAACTGGTTTTTCATTAAAAATTATACACATATACACGGCCTGTCCATACATACTCCAGTAAATTCCATGTCTCTAGCTTAAACACAGAGTCTGTAGTATCAATAAATAGCGGGGTTTTGCCCCAGAACATCACACAAATTGGAGTTTGGGCTTGAATCGAAGGTACATTTTTTAAATTAAGGCTCTCAAAGTTATACATTCCTGTCATTTGATTACAAAGAGTTATCAGTATTTCTGTAAAATATAGTGTTTGCTTTCAATTCAGTTCTCAGAGTGTTGGAGTCCGCCTCCAAGACTTGGGTGGGTCAGTGATCACATGTGTCTTCTGCTGGGAGCTCTTTGTGTACAGTCAACAGTCAACATCAGCATATTCTATTCAAGTGCAAGAGCCTATTGTGCGGTCTCCAGGAGGCTGCCAGCCAGTCTGCCTTCTATCAATCAAGAGGTCATGTGGGTTTCTGACTCCTGGTGTGAATCTCTGGAGGTGAGAGGTTTCCCAGCCTTTGGCCTGTTAATTAAATCAGATTGTCTTCTGGGAACAGCATGTGGTTAAGATTTTAATTAACTCCCAGCCTTTGATATAGAGGCCTCTCCTGCAACTCCTGACATGCAGTTTCCCTGTCAGAGTTTAGACCGCTAGCGCCGCCCTCAGTCAAAAGCGGGTACTGCATGCATTGTTTTGGATCAGTCTTGAATTCAAGCATTTCAAACAAGAGATATTACATGGAAGTATATTGTCCAGGTTCAACAAATGGCATTGGTGTAGTTCTGCAGTAAAATAATTTTGTGCCCATAAATTAGCCATGTTTGACCTGAAGAAAACAAATTCCCAACAGTTATGGGTTGCTTTTGGCAATCAGCATTGCCCCTTTTACAATGGTTTTAGGCTCTGTACCCTTCTGTGCTCACAACATAGGCAAAAATGGGTGGCACCTTGGGTGACCATCTTGGTGTGCGCACAAACTGCGTGGTTCTCCTGGATTCTGGCGCACATGTGGCCTTTTTGGCCATCTTGGATTTTCTAAGCCCACAGCACCAAATGTTGCAGCATGATAGCTCAAACGTGGGTCAGGACACCCAACACCCCCACAAAGACCACTTTGTGACCAAGGAAGATGGGGATCATCACAAATGATGGCAGAAGTATAGATGTGGGCAGGGCCTTCTCTGCTGTTCTTGGAAAGGGTAGAAGGGCTCTCATCTGGGTCCACCAGCACTCCTTCGGCGGAAAGTCGTGTCCTATGAATGACATGGTTGACCAGAGCACAAGGTGCATGCACACAAGTAAAGAAATATAACATTGGTGCTGCCAATTACATGCTTCATTTCATGCGTCTGGACAAAATTGTTTCATTTTACGAGTCGCAACACATTTTAATACTTGTATTAAATAATGTACATGCAACTCAGACCACCCCCTCACCACAACAAAAAAAGCGAAATACAATACATCCTTTACACAAGGGTGAACACAAAAGAGATGCCATGGAGCACTTTCCTCAAATCACAATGTGACGGGCATTCAGAGATGAAAGGCACCAGTGAGGTAGCGTAGCAAGGCAGATGGGGATGACTATGGGTGGCCTCAGTGGAGATAGTTCATTAAATTCGAGAGTGGGTGATGCTTCTACAGAGCTGCAACAGATAAAGTTTAATGCAGAGTCCAAAACAAATGACAAATCATATTGAGAGTTCCTAACTTTGTTAATAGTACCCTTTACGAACCAGTTGTGTCTCTCAAAGTCTAAGCATTACAAACCAAATTAATTCCAAAACTCCTGCCCAATCACCTTATCCCTATACATTTTCAAAAAGAGGCATATGGTAACACCTTGGCCTGATCGAGTGCAAAATCAGGTGGTGGGCCCAGAGAAGTACAAGATGTTCTCAAACATTGAAAATAAGGCAGTTGGGCTGCCATGCCTGCAAGCCACCTGCAGGATACCGGTGCCAATGGGCCATCAGCTGGCAATATCTCAGACATATTTGACTCACCATCACACATAAGTAGTGTGGAAGAGATTAGGAGGACATCAATGTACCCACAGATTATATAGACCATTGACATTTTTGGTGGTGTGTCTGCAGGCCATCACCAATATCTGCAGGCTTGGGCAGAGTCACAGACCTAGTTTGATCATCTCAGACCCTGCTGATTAGCAAGCCAATAGAGGCCAGTGCAGCTACGGTTGGTACATTGACCTGAAATGCAATTGTTGAGTGGCCAATGAGCTTGGCCCCAATGTATGGATACTTGAAGCTGCTGGCCAGGACACAGTGTATAGCAAAACAAAAAAGAGGCGATTGCTGGAAGGTTTAGAATTAATTTTAACCGCCGTCATTGCTCTAGACAACCCATCAGACCATCATTCTTCTCCAGCCAAGTCTTTGCAAAAGGGGAAAGACCATGTGCAAATCAGGCTTTGCCCACCTCCAGTGTATGGCATAAGGTTGTATCCAAGGCTCTTTGCACAGTAACCAATAAGTGGCTTCAGGGCAGAGGAACCCTGGAGTATGGCCAAACTCCATGACTTGCTCTAGGAGGATACCGGGAACATCATCAGGCAGGATCAGTGCCCACATGCGTGAGTTTACATGGCCTGCAAGGCTCCAGGCAAAGTTCCTGTTAGCAACTACTGAAGACCATGGCAATTGGGGGAAATCATGCGTTGTGATGATGAATCAGTCATTCTGGCCACAGGGCATTCACAGAGAGAACATGACAATTTCTTTGGGTGTGCACAGGCCATCCCTACACAGTACATTACATATGATCCTCTATAGGGTATACTTTATTATGGTTGCAACATAAAGCACATGTTCAATTATGAACCTCAAATCAATCATACCTTTGCCAATATGCACTCCACAAATGCCTGCAAAGGTCAGCTTATGAATTGCATGTATCTACTTTTCACAACAACAAACCAAAGAAGAAACTGCCCAAAATGATACGGTCAATTCTAGTTTGAGTTAATGGCCAACAAAAAAATAAAGCAGAAGCTCAAAAATAAAAAACGGATGACCCGATTTCCCAGCGGAATCACAGATTGATATCATGAGCAATGAATGGCAGCTGCAGCGGGAATGGCTGCTTTAGAAATCATAACTGGTGAATTTGTGGTAGTTTTCCATGCACTTGAACAACCACGGCCATTCATTTATTCCCCACCAATTGCCAACCAAAGGAACTTTGACATCCCTTTAACCAGTTTTTTTTAAACTGGTACAAATGAAATATATTGAAAGGTGGTAATGGCACCTGCAGACATATGTGGGGAATACTCATTAATCTAATGCAGCAGGGGGATAAAGAGGGTGCCCAAGCAGTTGAAAGGAGGGGGGAGGGGAGAGGAAGCACTCGAGCAAGGGAGGGGCAAGAGCACACTAGCATGAGAGGGAAAGAGCTGGCAAACAAGCAAGAGAGGGCACAAGAGCGGGTGAGCAAAGTCCTTTGTGAAAACTCTTGTTGCTCATACTGACAGGATTGAATTGGGATTCAACCTAATCATATCCGATCCGGAAGGAGAGACTTGGGAGGGTCAACGTTTTCAGAGTCGAATCGTTCATGCCAATACCTAACCTTTCCCTCTTGAGGCTGCTGGACAAGGACACGAAGCAGCGGCTCCTGTTGTGAACTTTTTTAAGCCGTTCTTCTCCAGTTCCTCTTCTGCTTGTTGGTCTTTGGGGTGTTTATTCATTCATTGTACGCTCTCCACATTGTCTTGCGGGTTTGAAGAGCAATTTGGGAATGGATATTCAATTGCTTGGGGCAGTGACTGCAGGCTTTATTGCCTTTCAGCTGCCTTCATCCAAGCGCTCCCGTTCTTAAAAACCCTGAATATCATCCTGGGAATTGATATTTAATTTTGTCAAAATTGACAGTCGGCTTTATATCCTTTGACCTGCCTTTGCCGATGGTGGTCTCCTCCGGGTCCGGATTTTATGTTTAAACTTTCAGACTTTTCGGTTTCAATACATTTTAATGTAATGTTTTAACAGAGACCTCTCATAGCCTCTTGTAGTCCACCCATTACAAACTGTGATTTATGGTTTACTGTTTGGCGTTTTACTTCGATTTTCTGGAATGGTCTGAATTTTGACCATTAGCATATTTACTGGGAGAACCTTTCAAAAACCGTAGACCTTTAGCAATCAAGTTACCTTTCTCATAGGGATGCTTAAAGTGTTATTAATTGTATATTTTGGGTTGATAACTCATGATTTTGGATTTTCAGCACTCTGAACTTTATAATCTACATACATTAGCATATTGTCCACTCTATTTCCCTGCCTTTGCTGGGAAAGTTAAAATCAGTGTGTTAAGTAGGGTCAACAGTGGGAAAGAAAAGCCAAGACAATGTTGGATGGTAAGAGCTTAAATATCTATCGTGAAGCCATACATAAAAGGGAAAATAGACAAGCAAATTGAACTAGCAGAAAGGGCCCTGGTGAGAGAATTTAACAACCATCCTCAGAATTGGGGTGGTGGGGGGCGATTTGTCTTCCCACCATAAGAATAGTTGGCCATAATACACACATTGTGGATTCAAACCCCTCTAAAGTCTCCAACAATAGTAACACCACTGTCCCCAAGAGTAAGAATAGAAAGCACCCATCCCCTGATGATTACCAGACCTTGAGCCCCCCTCCCCCAAAAGGAACCCATTGTTGTTCCTCCTTTGACCCCCAAGGGTCTTCCCATCTCCCAAGCACCACCAAGGAAATTGCTGGTCTTCATACCAAGATGAACAACATTACTATATTAAGGCTTTCAAACAATCTGTACAGGGGGTCCATAAACAGCATCAGAAGTTAATATCACTTAAAAAAATCCCATTAAGCCAAGAACTTGTACTGCCTTGCAGATTGGAATCTAATGTTTCACAGAATACATCTGCCCCAGGAAAGCTTGAGGCCTATAAAGCTATGATTAAACCAACTACTCAAAAGGATTGCTGCCCAGGTGGTGATGGCACTAGAGGATATACCACATTAGTCAACACTCTACAAGTGGAGAAAGGCCCATGACAAACAATGGCAACAAATCTAGACATCCTTTTGGGATAAATCTCCCCCCAAAGTGGCCCCACTGGTGGGGGGTGTTGGTGGCGCATTACCTTCCACCCAATGAGATGATAGAAGTTTAAAGTGCATCACTGGATTAATACATATATTACTGTACCAAGTAAGATAATAACGGCAAGACGCTCTGACTGGGTAGGCAACAGGACAAAAGAGATCAACGGGGAACGTGTCGTCAGGCTCCACTTTGGCTGAACGGGTTTGAAGTCAAATTTGGCTAATTTTCTCCAGGAAAATGGCTTCCCTACCACTTTGCTATTTCTATTGAAATAGCCTGACAAGAAGGGACACCCTCTCCCTCTGTTGGGATAAAAAAATAAATCGATAACCTTGAATCACATAAGGATAACCTCATTCAATGCAACCCATTACTGCACACGGTAATGTCATGATCTCTGATTCCAAAGGGTCAGGGTTTTCCCAACTCCCTTGGAAGCAGATCCATAACCCAGGTTCCGAGTGCCAACCAGTCCCAATTGGGACCTTTTGGACCCAGTCCTGGCGCCAGTGGCACCAGGCTCATAAATATGCCCAGTCCCAGCACTGGAAGCGCCGGGCTCATAATGCTTGGGTGGACTTACCTGCACCAGACCATGCTGCTTACTTGCCTGCCAGTTGAGACTCTGATCCTCTTCTGTTTGGAACTACTTTTCCTGTTGGGTGGGGCAGGAGCCACTCCCTAGATTCAGAACACTGGAACTCTTCTGGAAAGCAGGAACTCTTTTCTTACCTAGGCGTGGCTGTGGAAGGAGACACCTAATCACTACAGGAGGCTATTTAAACCACACCCGATGGATGAATCTTGCTTTGCGTTATTCTGCATCCTCTGCAGCAGAACGCTCATCGTGTCTTCTGCATCTGATCCTGGGCCTAAGGAAAAAGGCTTACCATCCTGAATCCAGTCTTCAGCAACACCTATAAAGACAAGAAAGAACAGGTTAGCATTACGGTCTTCAGTGACAGCTCTTCACTTACCTGGTCCATCGGCTGTCACCAACGCCTCGCGCTGCATTCCGGCATCTGAAAGACAAAGGCTTACCTACTCTTCGTGCGCTCCGGAGGTCTTCACACTGCATTCCGGCATCTGAAAGACAAAAGCTTACCAACTCTTCGCACGCTCCGGAGGCCTTCGGCGCTGCATCCCGCATCTGAAAGACAAAACAAGGTGCGTTTAAAGACATTGGGGAACTTTAATACTCACGTGCCATTACTCCTTTCCACATCTAACCCAGTGGGTATTCCGGCACCCTGCAGCCGCTCCGAACTTGTACCTGCAAAATAAAAAGACAGTTAGAGAGCATCGTGAAGCAGGCAACAAGCGCTTACTTACGTGCTTCCAGGCGCTTCTATTCATCACACGGGCTCCATCTTCAACTCACTTCAGCCCGTCATCCGCCATCGCCGGAACCCTGCAAAACAAGAGACATCATTACTCGAAACTTACCGTTCGTGCAGTAAACGACAGACAGCAGTCCTCTGAAGTCAAGAGGCCTGCTCCCCTTATCCAGTGAAGAAACTGGTTACAGCACCCTGCCCCGAGGCAGATGGAGAGCACAGCGTTCACTTACCTAAGGTGAGAGCGTTAACCTTTGGGGTTCTACAGGAGAAGAGAAAGGGAAGAAGAGAGAGACATTCAATAACCCAGTTCCTTAATCCCATATTTTCTATCTGCAGACATCTTACCCTTCGAGTCAGACATACAGTGCACAGAGGTCCAGCCCAAAGAGCCAGCCGTGTGTTACACATCACCTTTGAAGATACGGTATACGCCCAGTCAAGACCGGCGCCTCTACGGGAATCAGGTGAGCGTTACAGGTAAGGAACCTAGTAAAGTGATCTCAATCCAATCATTCTTTTACCCGTCGCACTAATCCAGAACACAAGGTTATGTTACCTTGGTAGAACCATTCAAGTCTTAACTTCATTAGAAGAAATAGATGGACTGACATCCTACTTTTCAAAAGTCCCCTCTAATAGACAACCTAATTGAGGTTCCCTTGGCGATGGTGAAGGGTGGAACCTTTGGTATTCGGTCTTGGAATCTGGCAGGCCAACACTGTAGGCTAAATAACATGGAAGACATAATAAATGACTGCATTGTGATGTAATCTTACTGCAGGAATCATGGGCGTTGACTCTGGATGGCTGCGTCACTTTCCAAATTAAAGCCGATAAAACCTAGATGGCATCTGTACAGAAGATAAGCAAATCTAGTTCAAGTATCTTGGTAAGTTTCTCTTGTTTTACTTCCCTCTCCAGCACACTACATTCAATGTATGTCTTTACAAACTGATAAAGAAAGTCCAACAAAACAATAGGAACATTTTATAAATCACTCTTAAGCCTGGAGCCACCACATCGTTCTTGGTTTTAGAGTATGCTATGTACTTATGAGGGAAACAAATCTAGTTGTATTACAGCCAGGGAATTAAACCTACAAATTGGACATGGCTCTCCCGAAAACATTTTTGACGAAGCAAAGGAGCAATTCCTTCATATACCATTACCTTCCATGTTGGATATGCTCTCATGTTCAAATGGTTAGATTTTCTACAGCTAGTTACAGAAATGGAGCTTAAAATCTATATCGATTATTGGGTGGCACACTGAATTGTGCACTAGCACCGACATTGTAAATTTAACCCAAGAATCAGCAGGGGCAAAACCATCAGCATATGCATAATACAGATGTAAATGGTAAGAGTCTACTTAGATGTGAAGTTCAGCCAGGAGAATAAAAAACAAATTAGCAATACTATTGTGCATTTAGTGTTTATATTGGACACAGGGTCTCACACAGATGAGGTACTGCCCTGTATGGACAGGTTTACTTTATATGTCACTAACATCTTTCTCAAGCAGGCCCAAATAGGTAAAATCCCAAATAAGACCTTCTGGTGTAATGAAGATTATAAAAGTAGTCAAGGTATGTTTGAATCCCCACAATCCATAGATCAAGATAGGAGGCACATTGTACAAGCTAGAGTAGCTTATTCAAAAGCAAGGCAAGCCTGGAAAAGACACAAAGAAAGTTGGGAAGACTTTAGTCTGAGTTAGCTTGTGGCCAACTCAAGACTATTTTAGAACTGGTGAACCATGGCTTGAAACATATGCATAATGGTAAAGGGATCATCGACTATGTTTGCGACAAGGCTTAGGTGAAGCACTTCATCACCGTATCGGGTTCCTACTTTTGTAAGCACTGAAGACGACCGTGTGAAGGCCCAGAGCCTTTCCTCCCAGAGGTTTGAGGTTCAATGTTCCTACACAGTAATCTTGACGGCACTCAAGAAGCAAGGATGGGGGAAAATCCCAGGACCAGATTCTCTAGAATGTTTTTAGGCCCAGATTTTGAGTCTGATATTTTATTTTATGCGCGTTATCAATGTCTCTGGGCCTAGTAAGATTGTTGTTTTGTTTTCCCTTGTCGCGCGCTCTGAAAAACTTGTGTATGAGCGCGATAGAAATAATATATCAATTCAATTCAATAACCTGGAAAAACACTAACAAATGCATGGCATACCATACATTCAGCTGCATGGTTTTCTCCTCGGTTGCAATAATGAAGCAGGTAGCTTTATTTGTGGGTGTGGGACGATAGGAATGCTTGTTGAATGCTCACCTTGTGAATAGTAAAAGTGCATTAGCAACGCGTGGATGTGCGGTTGGGACTTTTAACTTCCTATTTGGCAGCAATTAATCTAAATCTGCAGTAGAGGTCTTAAAGCCGAAGCGGTCACTGCCACATTCATGTTGCAGGAAAAGCTTGCAATCTGTATGCCACACAACTGAAATCCCTCAAGAACATGTGAGAACTGCCTTTTAGCAAGACACCACTCTTACGGTTCGGGAACCGGTTTACGCGGGACTTGTGTGCCATGTAACTGTTTTCTTATACTAGAGTGAGATTTGGTTATTGTCAGTTCTTTTGAAGTTGAAGGCATTAAATGCCTTCTTATGGGTTTGATCAGCACAATAACTACCCTGTGAAAAACAATTTAGCGATTCACGAATAGCGATGGGCTTAAGAGAGGAGAACAACAGACTAGTGGTGCTTTGATCAAATAATCCTCACAGAGATGGAAATTAAAAAAGAACAGATTCAAAGACAGCACTATTAGTGACTTCCTCTGTCATAGAAAGCATGGGTGCCTACACTTAAGGACTAAAGAATTTGTGGGCATGCAAGATTATTTTCACTACAATTAAGCTGTTATCTCGACAACCATGTATTTAAAATTCCTTTTGGCCATTTTACCACTACCATCCTTTTCTACTCATTAGTATACAGACACTGGCCCGAATCGCCCCTAGTCTTATCAGCAAGATGACATTAAGGTTCTGGTTGGCCAAAACACCAATGCAGAGGACTATCCATACAATTATGCATCTAAGTCGTCTTCTTCTTTGCCACATGTGGTTTGTCGGTCGCCTTGTGTTTAAGTTGGGCATGGAAATTTCGGAACAAGAGGAATATTAACCAATCCTTTTTTAAACCACAGCTACCCTTAATAATTATGAAAGATACAGTTGGTATTCAGGTCTGGTCTTCGACTGCATCGATATTCTAAGGTGTAAAGTGTACTTTATGATAATGTTATAAACGGTTTTAAACGTCCATAGATTTTATGAGATTTCGTCAATTTGTCAATAAAAACAGCAAACACTTGATGAGTAAACCTTCTCAAAATGTGACACACTACTCCCTTTGATGATTTTGGTGCAATCCATCGCACACCAGTATACAATTATTTTTTGCAACAGTCAGGTAAAACTCATGGAAGGTTTTCAGGTCACCAGTTCATGTGTAAATTAGGAGCCTCTGGTTGGGTCGGTTTGTTTAGCCAATTGGAGCCCCCAAAACACCTTAAGAAGTTCGAGGCTTAATAAAACATCCTGCTCACGTTGCTAGGTTGTAAAGAAGGGCAACGTTTTGTAGGCTTAACATTGGAGTATTTAAGGAGAGCTTGGACTAATGTTAGTGTTTGCAGCATTTGCGGTTTGTTTGTTTGCTACTTTGTAAAATGAGTGTTTGTTCCTTTCCCATAGTCACCTGAACGTGCAAGGTTGTCTCAACATTAGGAATTCGTGCCAGATGGACGTTTTTTGTGTCTATCAGTAGGTAACTGAGAAGGCTGAAGGTGTTCGACTTGTGTCTGGGTTCCTTCAGTGAAATTCTGGGTGATTTCCGTTCTCCAGTTTTCCAAATGTATGGTTCTCTTTTGGACCGGGGCAGTGCACTTGCTGCACTGGGAAACAAAGGAGATGAGAGGAGGAGCTGCATTCTCCTCAAAGGAGGATTCCCACCGATGACTGAGGAGAGGGGGTTGTTGCTGCCAGTGCATGGACTCATGGCACACAGCAAGGGCGTGGGGACACCGGCGAGTCAAGAGGAGGAAGGGCCTTTGGAAAAGGCACCATTGAATGCAGAGGGAGGACCTCAATTGGAGCAGGAGGGCATGCACTAACATGTGAATTCTCATGTGGTGGAGGCAGTTTCTTTAAACATATTCAGATGAGTACAGAGACATGGGTCCCCCATGGGTGAGGTCTATTGCAGAGGTGAACAGTGTTAACCCAGCTCAGTTGGGGCGTAAAGAGGAAAAGGTCCTTGAGGAGGAGCCTTGTACAGCACCCATTATTGAATTAATGTGGAGGGTTGGTTTGAGTGATGACAGAGGTTAATATTAACTCTAAACCTTCATCAATTTCTTGTTTTGCTGTAACCCCTACACTTGGGCAGAATCTGTGGGGCAGGTTGATGAAGCATTCAAGACTCATACTGCTCTCTTTTCCTGCTGCCTCTCAGTTGGTGAAGCTTTTTCTACAGCCTGTTGAACAGTAGAGGCGTTTGCTGAAGCACCATCATTCCCTTCCATTGGTGGCATTCTGGGATGAAGCTGGGAACAAGAGGCAGCCATGGGTGAGAGAATGTCCCATCAGGGAAAGTGGTTATAGTAGTGGCAATGTACAATCCAAGTGCCTGTGAACTTTCCTGGGTCCTTTGACAAGTATTGGTTTTGATAGAAAATTGTCATGACTCCAACTCAACACATGTACAAAAGGCAATGTCACAAGAAAACCACCACCTGGTCATGGCTCACGTCATTTCTGAAGCCATCCATTCACAACAATAGATCACACAAAACAGAGCTGCTGCGCTACCTATGGGTAGATGTTCTTCCATTATCAAGTGACATACATTTTTCATAAAAAGTCAATTGTTCAACATGCAGGCACCAATAGGCTTCTCCTGCAGTTGGAGCTTATTCCGAGCCACCCTTAAACTACACACTTAGAAATTCAACAGCTGCTAGAAAGCCTGCTTGGTGTTACAAATAAGTAGCAATATATCACCCCTTCCAACAGCATTGTGATATAGATCAGCATCAAGCACCTGATTATGTACTGTCTATTCCTGTTGATGATCCATCTGCATTCAAGTGGTCCTAACTGAAGGGGTCATTTCTTTGAATACACCACTCACAAATCATAGGGTCTGTGATTAAAGTGTCATGATGCCTACCCCCGGAGCACCAGGCCCGGCCCAGCACCCCCGGGAGCAGGCATCACGCCCCCGGGTAAAAGCCCAATGGCCCTTTATAGGGGCTCTTTGTACTCTGTCCTGGCGCCGTTGGCGCCAGGCTCATGTTTGACATCAGTCCTGGCGCCATGGGCGCCAGGCTCATAAGGGGAAGTGTTTGGTGCACTTACCTGAAGCAGACCATGCTGCACACTCACCTGATGCATACCATGCTGCATGAAGAACCAAGCCAAATGAGGCTTAGGAGGGACTATTTTTCTGAAGGAACTATTTTGTTACTTAGGTGGGGCTGTGGAAGAATACTCACCTGGAACTTCTTCCAAAGCTATTTAAGCCACGCCCGGACAGCCACACGTGCTTCGCGTTGTTCTGCATCCCAGCAGCTGAACGCTCACCGTGTCTGCTCCTGCACCTGGACTCCAGCCACGCCCGCCTCGAACCTTTAACACCTGTAAGGGAATAAGAGAAGAGAAAGGTGAAAACCAAGAACTTATTCAACCTTCTTAACTGCATCCGGAATCTTCACGCCAGCATTCCTGAAGGAAGACTTCCATTTAAAAGCACTGCGTCGCTCGCTGCAGCGCCGCGCTTCACTCACCTGTTCCCAAGACGCCGCCTGGCTCCATCGCGGCTCTCAGCACCGGTCGCCACATCTCTGCACCTAGCGGAGAGAAGAAGAGACAAAAGGTGAGCAAGGGAACACAAGAGGAAAGCCGAATTTTCAGCCATATTACTTACCGGCTTTTCTTGCTGAACCATTCCACATCTCGGGTCGGCGCCGCATCTTTGGCAGGTACCGCACCCCGGCCCCTAAGGGGAAAGGACAAAAGACATTACTGGGGAATTATAAAGACATTTAGAGGGGTCGCCCTCATCACTAACTCACCTGATTTTACCACCGGCAATTTAACCCCTCAACGCATCACCTTTGTTCTGCACCTGAAATAAAGGACAGAAAAAACAACATAAAAGGAGGCTCACACTTGAACTTTTGCATCTTCATACTTACGACGTATCGCTCAGAAAAGTCAAGTGGATGTGGCAGCGCCATTCTGAAAACCAGTGAAGTAACTGGACGAACGCGCGCCCCTGCACCAGAAGCAGGATGGAGAGTTCATCCTTCCAAACCATAAGGTGAGCTTAAACCGGGGGTTTTGGAGGAAGTCAGAAGAACGAAGGGGGAAAGGGGGGAGCAAGCACACTATTCAGCAGACAGTTAATCCCCTTTCTCATCTGCAGAAGGATATTCCTACGGGCCAGACAAGCAAGATTTCGGGGTCCTGTTCAATCGGTGGTCCGAATTCTGCGCATCAAGCTTGAAGAGGCCACAGCAACCCAGACCAGACCAGCACCTCCGTGGGAGCCAGGTGAGCGTTACATAAAGGCCCATTTATAATCTTCAGCTAGACCTTCTGGGTACAGCTGCCAAACATTGCATTGGTCCAGATTCCACTAAAGTGGTGCAACACAGCCTCCTTTTACATCTACAGTCCTCGGAAGGTTTGCTGCAAATCCTCCTATCCAGACACCTCAACTGGTGGATGAAACCCAGACACTTTTTCAGTGAAACAAAAACCCAGCAGGTACTCAATTTTACCATACAATTGTACTTATTGTGCATCACCACAGAAGTGTGACAGCAGGACTTTCAACAACTGTGCTGCAATTGCTTCAAATGCAACAGCAGGGGCCCTACCATGTTGAGCATGGTCGGCCCAGGAAGGAACCTCACTGACTCATTGCTATTGTAACACAAGGCAAAAAAGGAAGATCACCTACCACTGCCTTGATGCTACAAATTCCCCCATCTACAGCTTGGACTCAAGTACTGCAGTAATCTTAAGACTTTGCAGTGCTCATGTAGCCTGCCCAGAGCTCCAATGGGTGGTGTGGTAGGCAAGAAGGAGGACATGGACTCCAATTAGACATCCTACTCATGGTTTTATTAAAGAATATAGATAAGGCCTATCTTTCTGTATTCTACAAGGCTTCCTTACCTAACAAAAATGGTGCTCGTCAGTCAATGTCTGTAAATGAAGACTTGTCCACTGTTCAACTCGAACCAACCTACACCTACCTTCTCACAAGGTTTCTTGACTTTTGGCAACTCTTCAATGGTTGATCTTCAGATAGTCTTTAGTAATCAATTTTACCAGTTCATACAGTTAAATAATGTGGTCTCCACTTTGGGTTTCTTTTCCTGTTTTATTTACGATTGATTAATACTTCTCCCTTTCCAACAACTGTTTTTCCCCTCTGGGATATTTCTTCTATTCCTGAACAGTTCATTTCCCTTGAATCGTTCAATTCTCAGATTTCTGGGCAGTGTCATAAGGTTTGATGTATTGTTAAATTCCTCTTCATGACCAACACTTCTCTGCCTTTTAGACATTCTTGATATGCTTTGCCATCAGTTGGATAGTTTCCAGAAAATGTGGCTAGCTAGTTTCTTTTTTTTCCTTCTTGTATTTTCCCTCTCCTGACAGACGGGTAAGAGCTTCATAACAAGGTTTCTCTTATTGCAACTCTTACTAGGAGCAAGTATTTATTACCATTTATAGAGCGCACAGCAGCCATTAGGCATTGTGGCGATGATACAAAAAAACAGACTTGCTGTTTACAAAGACACATGCCGCAATTTAGCTGAGTGGTTACAGGGCAGCTTCGCTTGTGATAACAGGGCATAATATACATGGTGGTTACAATGGTTACAGTAGAAATTAGTTACATGTTTAGCTTACATTGGATACAGTAGATGTTGAATACATACATGGCTTAGTGGTTAATTGGGCAGCAGAGGGGGATAGGTACAGATTTTCCTAGGAGAGCGAGAAAGGTTAGTTGAACAGAGTAGTTTTGAGGGTTTTGCAAAAGATGAGCAGGGATGGTTCTGCTCCAAGTTCGCGAGGGAGAGCATTCCATAGTTTGGGAGCTATGTGAGGTAAGCCTAGACCTCCGGTGTTAGCTCTTTTGATGAGTGGGACTTGTAGTTGGTTGGCATGGTGACTTCTTTTGGGACGGGTAGAACTAACTGTTGATAGTTTCAGTTAGATAGGATGGTGCTGTGCGACTCATGCATTTGTGCGTGATGTTTAGGATTTTGAATTCGACCCTTTCCTTAACGGGTAGCCTGTGAGAATCTTGCCTGGCTTGAGTAATGTGTACAGTTTTGGGAATGCTGACCGTTGCATGCAGCACATTGTTCTGCACCATTTAGAGCCTGTTGAGATGTTTGGCTGAGGTGCATGCAAGGATGACTTTGCAGTAGTCCAATTTAGCTCTGATAGTGGCATGGATGATGGAAAGGTAGTTTTGGGGGGGGAGAGGAAAGGTTTGATGGCATTGATGAGTTTGGTGGTGTGGGCTGAGGCAATGGCGCTGACCTGTCATGTCATAGACAGGGTTGAGTCTAGGTAGACTCCAAGGGTTTTTATGGAGGTGGAACCAGGGATGATGGTGTTGTCGATAGTGAAATTGTCATACTTTTTGTTGGGTTTGGGTAAGATTTATTTGTGACCCAGGAGTATGATCTCGGTTTTGTCTCCATTAAGGCAGAGACCATTTATTGCCATCCAAGTTTGTATGGTGGTGCACATTTGGGGGATGGCTGCTGCGTCTTGGTCATAGACATCAGAGAGGGGGAGCAGTACTCGTGTGTTGTCATCATAATTTGTGTATGCTATGGCGAGCGAGTCAAGTAAGTCAAACAGTGGTTTGGTAAATAAGTTGTAGAGGGTGGGGGCAGTGGATGATCCTTGGGGTACGCCACAGTGAATGGTGTCAGGGGCAGCACTGGCCTGGTCGGAGTAGACCATCATGGCTCTACCTTCTAAGAAGGAGGTTATCCATGAGGTTGCTTCTGTGGAGAAGTGGGCTGCGTTGGAGAGGTGGGAGGTCAAACGTGGCCGAGAGATCTAGGAGAAGCAGAAGGGCTGGTTTGCCCTTGTCCATGATGTTGGTGATTTGGGTTTTGAGATAGATCTAATAGGGCAGTTTCTGTGCCGTGACCTTTCCGGAAGCCAGATTGTCTACTACCGAAGACAGTGTTGGATTTGGGTGTGGGCAGCTTTGTCAGCGATTGTGAGGAGGAAGGGGACTGTGGGGATGGGATGGTAGTTGTTGGGGCATGTGGGATCAAGGGAGAGTTTCTTTATGGGGGGCGGACCCAGGCTTCTTTTAGGCACAATTCCTGAGGAAAAGGAAGCGTTGATGAATGCAGTGATGATAGGGGTAAGGGTGTCGGGCACTCTTTGAGGACAGTAGGTGGGCAGAGGTCTCCTTTGCAAGTGAAAGGTTCGATGTGTTGGAGGAGGTCAAAGACTTCCTTTACCGTGACGTCTCTGAATGAGAAGAGTGGGGTATCGGGATGAGGAGGGGGTGATGGGTGGAGGCAAGTTCCCCTGGTTGGGTAAGGTTTTCCGTTGAGAATGGATTTTTCCTTGAAGAAGCTTAATTTTGTTAAGGAGGGCTGCTTGAATGCTGGAGCACCAGGCTTCATCTTTAGATATTTTGTCTGATTTGGTGGGTGGGCTGATGAGATCTCTGAAGATAGAGAACATTTCCTTAGTTTTGGAGTTGGCATTGGTAATTCTGAGATTAAAGGATTTAGCTTTAAAAATTGCTTTTTTGTGTGTAGTGGAGCTGGTTTTGAATTCTGTCAGGGTCGAAGGGTTGGGCGACGATTGCCACTTAGCTAGGGCAAGGCGTTTGTTGTTGCATAGGACTGCTGGCTCTTGCGTGAACCAGGAGTTAGTGTGCATAGATTTTTTTTTTCTTGCTTATCCACTAAGGGAGCTATGGTCTCAATAGCATTGGTAAGAGTGAGGGAGTAGATGTTGGCGAGAACCGTAGAGTTGTTGGTAAAGGGAGGTTTGAATTCAGGAATGTCAAGAAAGGGGAGGAGATTGCCTAGAGAGATTTTTGGAACTTCTGACTTTGGTTGGTGGGACGTACGAGAGTACTTTAGTGGTTGGTTTGGTTGGGATAGTAAATTGTATGCAATGGTGGTCCGTCAACGGAGGGCTGAATTCTCAGTGATGGCAACTGTGCATTTATGGTCAGGGACCTAATCAATGGAGCACACTTTGCAGTGAGTAGGTTCTAAGACTTTAATGGGAGAATCCTTGATCAGTGAGGTATTTGGCAAATGATACGGCCGATTTGTCCTTATGGTCATGAAGGCCTAGATTGAGGTCTCCGAGTAGGAGGGTTTTGGTGGAGCTTTTTAGGTTGTTTCCAAGAATTTGTAGGAGGTGCTTTTGGATTCAGGGCTGTGCAAGGTGGTCTGTCAGTGATAATGATATTTAGAGTATTATTAGGGAAAAGCGTGAGCTTAGCATAAATAAGATCAGCGTTATTTGCCCACTGTTGGTTGCAGAATCTAATGGAGAGGGATTCTTTAGTAATGAGAGCTACGCCTCCACCTTTGGAAGTCTTGCGGGTCCGTCTAAGAATGGTGTAACCGGCTGGTAGAGTGAGAGAGATGGCTGGACCTGAGGCTTCATGTAGCCAGGTTTCTGCGACTGCTAGCAGCTAGAGGTCTAGGGAGCTGATGAGGTCATTGATTTCTAGGGCGTGTGCAGGGAGAGAGCGAGCGTTGACTAAGGCACATTTGAGGGTGGTGGTGATGGTAGGGGTGGGCGAGTTAGTGTCAATGGAGAGCTTTTGGTTAGTAGTGGTGGGCGAGGGGTGCTGGGCTGGAGGGAGGTGAGCAGCCTGCTGTGTAAGTGGGATTCAATTGAGGGTGGGCTGATGTAACGGGGGTGCAGGAGTTAAGTCTGATGTGAGTGGTGAGTGGGATGTGGGTGTGTGTGCTCGGATCTGCATGAGCCCTAAACCTGGAGAGTCTGGTGGTTAGGGTGGGGTGATTAATAGGTTTGGCTGGGATTTGGCTGTGGAGCGAAGCTAGCATGTGGGTTGACAAGGATTGGAGCTGTGGAGTGGGAGGTGTAGTGTGTGCGAGTATCGGGCATGGTAAAAGTGAGCCAGTGTGCGGTTAAGAGGAGCGTTTGCGCAAGGAGGAGGAGAAGAAGATTGTTGGTGGGAAGCAGTGTTTGGTATGAGTGCAGGAGAGCTGGGTTGCGGGTCGGGAGGTGATATTTGGAAGAGGGGCCGTGCAATTGAATTAATTGCATTCAATGCAAATACTGTCTTGACAAATCTCACAAGTAAGGTAAAACATAAGTATGACACAGGTTACGTGGTATGACACAGGTTACGTGGTATGACACATGCTGTGCGGTCAGAGGGACAAATCGAAGTATGAGCATTCCAGTAGTGATTGTCATTCACTCATTATTATTAGGTTATTTATTGAGCACAGTCCTAGCTTCCAGAAGCAATGGAGCACTTTCCAATCGTATGGGGAAGAACACAATGAGGGAAGCAGAGAAACAAAAGCAGCAGGGAGCTACAGTGGGGAGCAGATCACAGAGTCTCAGGTACAGTGTGGAGGGCAAACGTATCATATCTTTACTCTCAGAACTGCAACGAGTAGGAGCAGTTCAATAATGATTTCCATTCAATCCTATTATATATCTTTACTCTTGTAATTGTGACGAGTTGGAGCAGTGCAGTAATGATTCACATTCCCTTCCCTGAGTGTCCTGTAATCCCCTTTACGTGGTGAAGGTCAATGCCACCAGGTTCTTTGCAGTGTTACAACTGGCTTCCTTTTCTCACTTTCTGGAGTCCCGTTTCCCTATTCCAGTTTCTCTTTCCTCGCTTCTTCCTGGTTAGCAGTCTGCCATCTCTGGTTTTCACTCATCCTGAGTTTTGCCGGGTGCAAATAGTCTAGGTGTAGTTATTTGGACCTCTGATCGAGCATGAAGCACTCAGTGCCTCTCTCCCTCATATCCTCGATATGCTGTGCGTGCACTTTCTCTCCCGCTAGGTTTCTTGCTACCGATCGTAGCACGTCTGACAGCTCAGGACTCTGCACGTCTCGCCTCAGCTGCTCGTAACCAGCATGTGTCATTTTTTGACTTTCACGGGCTGGGTTTTCACTTCCCCTGGCTCCACTCATTTCTTGGATGACTTATCTTGGAGGGCCTCCCCTGCATAAGAAGCCATTGCTTCTTCTCTTTCTCTACTTGGTTCTCTTTCACTGCATAGGGCCTCCTCTTCATCACTGTAGGATCGGATTTTAAAAGGATATTTTCTATTTCAAGTTTGCATTAACACATTTTAACTTGCTCTTCAGATGATCTGTCATTAGGAAGATAAACTGGCTATCTTGACAGAGGTCCTCTAGTGAGTTCTTCCTGAGAACGAGAGATCTTGTCCCTGAAGGGGAAGTTTCTCCCAGTGAGGTCCTTCAACCCCTAGGGAGGTATTGTGGAGTGGGCTCACCAACCCAAGCCTAATGGGGAGGTTGTGTGTGGGGGGGGGGGGGACACTTCCCTTTGGGGAGAAGGGAATTCCTGCAATTCATCAGAGTGGCCACAAAGGCTCTGATGAACCTGCATCTGTATGTGCATGTGCATGCCTCTCTGTGCTCCACGGTCATAATTGTTGTATTACAAAAATCAAAATGGAGTCACTTGCTATTGGTGTATTGATTTTTTATTGTATTTATTTTTAATTAGGAAGAAATAGCATTTCTTCTGCCTTAGACACATCTATGTTTCATTTTTAAAGTTCCTGTCTAGCGATTCACTTGTGCTAGCCTATTTTTGGGAATAATTCGTACCAGCTACATTTTATGCAGCTGCAAAGTACATTGTGCCCCACAAAATCAATTAAACCAAAACCAATGAGCAAAAACAAGAAAAACAACAATTCAGGCCCCCAACAAGATTTCTCTTTGTGTAATTGTAAGGCTTAAAAGTGTGCAACCCCCAACAAAAAGACCTGCAAATATCAGTGGTCCACTTTTGGGGCACACCACTTGCCCTCTAAAGACCAAGGTTTGTTTCCCCCTCCCTGCACG
The DNA here is from genome assembly GCF_040938575.1 of Ambystoma mexicanum. NCBI lineage: Eukaryota > Metazoa > Chordata > Amphibia > Caudata > Ambystomatidae > Ambystoma > Ambystoma mexicanum. The sequence continues at coordinate 427,796,432 of NC_090941.1, read as the reverse complement.
CTAGAAGTCAAATAGGTTTCTATTTAAACCTAAGAGACTGGGTTTTCACCACTTTTCCTACTTCCTTGTAGGGCCTGGCCCTGGAAGGAAGCGAGTCATAGAATAGGGTGAGGATGGTGCATCAGCAGCCTGCCCTCCCTTACAAGACCCTATCTGATGAACTCTGGGTGCACCTATTCATTTGCAGTTTAATCTCTAGAAACGTTGCAGGACTTCAAACCACCAGGGGAGGGTGAGGGAGAAATGAGGGTAAACATTATTTGTTTGGACTATATTTCAAATATTTTGGACCAGAATTATTTCTCCTTGTACCAATAATGATGCATTAAGCTCAGCATATTGCCCAGATCAATTGACGGAATGTAATTTAGAAGTCCAAGCCAGAGCTTGGTAAGTTTCCAGTGCACGCTTCCCATAAATGTGAAGGGTGATGCATGGAACAGTAAGTGACATTTGGTCCTCACTAATACTTTCATGAAGAACTACCTGCAGGATGTATATTCTCAGGACTGGCGTCTCGAACTTGGTTTCAGTATTTTTTTTTCTAACAGATATTGAAATATCTTTGATCTGAGCACGCTGCAGGACTAAGAACATTCAACCACATCTCCCCCATCCCCAAGAAGTAGCATTGGCTACCCTTTCAAGCATGCATTATGTTCACGAAACTTGCATTATATACAAAGTAGTCACAACCAAAACACTACTTTAACTTAACTCTCAGAGATTTTCTCCATTGCCAGTGGGTGGTTTACCACAACATAGCCACTGGAAGCAAAATCTGCAAGAGGGATCCATCTATGAAACAGACCTTTTCCTGCTATGCATCTCTTCTCTGGAACGAATGCACGATAGCGAGAAGACAGGCTACTTCCATCCTACACTGCAGGAAGGACCTGAACACCCATCTCTTCAAACATCTCGCTCTACTCAACTACTCCGCCCCTGCAGAATCTCCCTTCTCTCGTGCCTCCTACCCATTCTAGCTACCTCAGACAACCCCCATACTCTACTTCTAAGCCCAGGGAGTGTCCCGTTTAAAACACACCGGAAGAAGCTGGTTAGTTTGGAAAAGCATTACTGCACCTGTAAAAGCAAGTTGCAGATGTATTTGCTGCTCAGTGGTCACAATAAGGCCTAACGTGCTGAGAGAGTAGTTTATCCAGACCTGGTTGACAGGCATTCATTTTGCTTTTGACGTTTTTAATGCAAGAATTCAGGTCCCACAATTCAAAAACAAGGCCATAGCAAGCTACTCACATGAACCATTGTACAACGTGCTAATCTTGCACATAGTGTGCTTGCCAAGCTGTAGCCTTGAGACCTGGGGCAATTTGGTGTCAGCTAGGGTAGAAGTGCCTTTATGCTTTCCCATTTCACACTAGAAAATGAGAGACTCCAAAGGCCCCACCTATTCGGTGTCTCCTACTGCCATTACAAAGCCCTGTTCTACAAGAACACCTCAAGACACAATGTGCTATGCTCACACTAAATGTTTGAATCACTTCCCTTAAAATCCTGTAGACAGTATTGTATACTGATGGCCAGTGTAACCCGCTCTCCCAACCCCACAACACATCAAAAGAACACCAAATTCCTTTTGTTCTCCTATATAGTGCTATAAGAGGACTAGTTGTCCTGTCCTGGTTTTCCCTTTAACAATCGGATGCATTTTGGGAACTGTCGTTTTGATTAGCATCAAAGAGAAAGCCTAGAACTCGGGCGTTTGATGATTCTTTCCCTACAATTCTTATTCCCACAAACACAATCAATATTTGCGGAAAACGTGATTGTTGCGTGCCCTGGCGAGGGGTGGAAACAAACAGGCCTTTTAATGATGGACTCATTCCTCGTTAACGAAATACACTGTAAATATTGCAAAACGTAAATTTTTGTAGTTAACTGGTGAAATGTCCGAATTTGTTGCCAAGACCATAGCCCTATTTTGATAACACAATAAGAATTGTTTTGCTAACTCTAACGTGTGTTTATGTGAGGGGAAAATAAGCAGCAATATTTCCTAACGCTGCACAGAAGACACAATTAGAAAAAAAACAAGAATGAATCAGGCTGAAAATAGCATAGGCCCGAACGCGCACCCCGCAACGTATTAATGGTCCGAAAAGAACAGATATCCGAAACTTACTTGAAATAGCAGATGGCAAAATCTCTCCACAAGTATCATTAAACTAAGGCTTTCCGTGTCAGCGACAGGAGTAGAAAGTATCTGACGTCCTCTTATTAACAACGTTCAGCTGAGCAGCCGGAAAATAAACGATGTAGGAAACCACCTCACAGTCACAGGTCAGGGCATACAGCGACTATCGGGGAGAGAAGGTCTCCGAGGAGCACGTCATAACAAGGGCCATACGCGTTTTACTTTGAATTCTGGTACTTGTATTTTCTTGTTTTCCACGATACCGGGCAAATACAAAAAAACAACGTGAATTGGATATTTTTCGTTTTTAAACAAAGTCAGGACTGCACACACGACACCTCTCAAATAAACGTGCTAACACAAAACTACAAAAATGTCGCCACTGAAGATGCAGCGGCTGCAGTTAGGGTGCGCGAGTGAGCTATGAGAACACTCTCCGATCTGGAGCATCGCCATTTTCTGTAAAAAGTGTTCATCCGAGAACTTAATTTCACTACATGCATAGTGTCAGTCCAGTATTAACCACCCCTCACAATGCATAGTAACACGTAGACATTTGTGCGAAACATATCAAGTAGGCGATGTCACAGGTGGTAATGGGAATAATTTCTAGTGATAATTAGAAACTAACCTATGTCTTGTTTAAACGTATTTTATTGTCGCCCCTCTTCCTCGTCACAGTACTTACAGAATGAGGCCCCCATGCTACTCGAAGCACGCAACACCCTGCATTTTGTCAGAGGGCCCCTGGAGAGTCCTGGGTGGTTCCTGGGTGGTCCCTGGGGCCTCTGTTGAATCGATGTTAGCCTGAACCCATACATGCCCACCCTGGCAACGTGATTTAGAGGCAGAAAAGTCCAATGTCAGTGACCCTGAAACACCATCTCTGGGGTATTGGTGAAGACGGGTGAGGTGGAGCAGCTGCAGTTACTGCTGATGAGTGACACTATGCACACCATGGTGATATGATCGTATGCAGCATTCTTGTACATTTCTCTGTATTATTGAATTCTCGCGTGCTCAATGTGTTAAGTCATCAGCCCGTTTAGCTCTCCCCCAGCCCCTCACTAAGCTTCCATTTAGCCCCACTGTTAGTTTACTGGCAATTGCATGGAAGGAGAATCACAAGGAGTGGGGAGTGGCATAGGTGTCATGCGCCGCTTTACCTGGTGCCTTTGGCCCCGTAGGCTACGGCATAGCCGATGATTGCCCTTCCTCTTCCTGGTTTGGGTGTGGGTCTAGTCTTTCTTTCCCGGTTCCCTCTTAACCCCTCCCCTCCCCCCTCTCTGTGCGTTGCAACTCACTGTGCTCCTCTCCGTGAGTTATATGTTCGTTTCTGGGCTCTTCCCCGTTTCTCCCTCTCTGCTTTCCCCCCGGCTCCCTCCTTTTTTTCCTTGCCTCCTAGTTCTTTTGCCTTCTGTCCTGGCAGGTTTCCTGCTCCGCCGCTTCTCTCGCTGCAGCCGAGGTCTCCTCCGGGTTTCCCTCGGCTCGTGTCTTCCATCGGGCTGCCCCCGGCTGCTACTCCCGGGTGTGCTCCTACTTTTCACGGAGTTCCACGTGATTCTCATCTGCTATAGAAGCTTTCCGGACCATTACCCACACGGGTAGGAATCGGCAACCTCCTCTGTTGCATTCTGGGACCCGTAGTTCGAGTACCTACCTTTCCGGATCTGCTACCATCAAGAGGTTTTTTTCTGCATTGGGCTTTTTTCCTCTTGAGAACCGGACTTCTTCGGAAGGAAGCCCCTCCTGCTTGCCAACTACAAAAGGGCATCAGGGTGGCTTCCGACCGAGGAAGACCATTCCTCTTCGACCGGAGACATCCAAAGCCAAAGAAAGAAAGGCGAAGAAAGGACAGCTCCATAACTTCAGGTGAGGAGGAGGAGGAGGGAAAGGGCAAGACAAGCAGAGTTTCGGAACAGTATACTTGCACAGTCCCCGAAAGCAGACCTGTTTATCCGCCTAGTATTGAGAGATTGCAACGCCCCAACAAAAACATTGTGATGGCTACAGCCGAACAGTTGCAGGAAGTTGTCAATGCCGTACAGGCTTTGACCCAAGAAGTGCAGACTCTAAAGAATGAGAACGCTACTCTTAGACAAACCATTGATGCCCGGGAACAATTGCGGTCCGAATTACCTGCACTACCCCTCACTTCCGGTAAATACGATGGATCACCTCGCAAGTTCAAAGACTTCATGGAAGCTTGCATAATACATTTTACTTTCCGTCCTCAGTCCTTTGTCTCCGATAAGGCACGCATAGGGTTTCTGATCTCTAACCTTACGGGCAATGCGTTGGCCTGGGCTGCGCCTTTAGTTACTAGCGGCAGTCCCCTGCTACAGGATTATGGCGCCTTTAACGCCCAGTTCAAGGCTGCGTTTGAACAACAGGAATCAGCCCAGGTAGCCAGTGAAGAGCTGTTGGACATCCGGCAAGGCACTTCTGAACTGCTGACTTACATATCCCACTTTAAACGGGTAGCAGCGGAGACTGGATGGCCAGACACTGCCCAATATGCCATATTCCGCAGAGGACTTAGGGAGGAACTCAAAGACGAACTGGCACGGTCACCTAGACCAGCAACTCTTTCCGACTTGATTTCCACTGTACTTCAGATTGACTTCCGTTTGAATGAAAGACGGTCTGAGCGGCGCAAGAACCGCAGCATTTCCGTCAGATTGGATTCCCCTATTCCCAGTTCCTCCTCACCTTCTTCACCTGCCACGGTACATGAAGAACCAATGCAGATCGGTATCATGAGAGGTCCTTTAAGTTTGGAGGAAAGAAAGAGAAGAAAGGATCATAACCTTTGTATGTATTGTGGCTCGGCCAAACACTTATTACGGGACTGCCCTCTTGTACCCCCACGGCGCCAGGGAAACGACCAACCTCGGAATTAGAAGGGGCCGATTTCCGAGGTACATCAAGAGGTCCCTACGTTACCTTAGCCATTACCACTACTTTGCCTTCTGATGATAACCGACTCATGGTAATGGGTATCCAGCTTCAAACCAAGAATGGAAGACTAGAAGTACTAGCACTAGTGGACTGCGGGGCCGCTGGCTGTTTTATGGACATATCCTGGGCCAAACGGAAGGGCATCGAGACACAAGAGAAGGAAGAGAATCAGAAGGTGGAGGGAGTTGATGGCAAGCCACTTTGTTCCGGTCTGATAACTCATTCCACGGTTCCCTTGACTATGTCGGTCACGCACCACGAAGAGACCATCCAATTCGACCTAATAAAGGCAGCACATTTTCCAGTAATACTGGGCATAACTTGGCTCCGGAAACATAATCTGGTCATAGATTGGATGAAGAACCAGATGGCCTTTTCTTCTGACTACTGTAATCAAACTTGCCTCCTGAAGAATAACTTCGCCAAAATAGACATGGTCCCAGCAGAATCTATGGCTATAACAGCTGCAGACATCATTCCTATTCCAGCCTTCTTGACAGACCTCAAGGGGGTGTTCGACTGCGAAGGTCCTCAAGCACTACCCCCACACAGGCCAGAGGATTGCTCTATTGATTTAGTTCCGGATGCGATTGTACCATTCGGTAGGATGTTCTCCTTGTCCCTCAAAGAAAAGGAAGTGCTGCGGAAGTACCTAGATGAGAACCTTCAGAACGGTCTGATCCAACCCTCCCGTTCTCCTGCTGGGGCCTCACTATTCTTCGTCCCAAAGAAAGATTCTCAAGAGCTCCGCCCCTGCATAGACTATCGTGGTCTCAATAGTGTCACTGTTGGAGACCGGTACCCCATGCCCCTGATAAAGGATGTATTGGAAGCCGTACAGGGGGCAACGATATTTTCTAAACTGGATCTCCGACAAGCCTACCATCTCTTAAGGGTCCGAGCGGGAGACGAATGGAAGACGGCTTTACGGACCCCGTTCGGCCTCTTTGAGTATCGTGTCATGCCATTTGGCCTGGTTAATGCCCCTGCGGCATTTCAAAGGTTCATGGACCGTATTTTTTCAGACCTCCTTTTTCTCAACACCATTGTTTATTTAGACGATATCCTTGTCTACTCGACATCGCAGACTGAACACCAAATTCATCTACGTCAGGTCATTCTAAGGCTCCAAGAACACAAGCTGTTAATAAACCTTAACAAATGCCTTTTTCAAGTATCCACTATTCCCTACTTAGGATTTCTCTTGTCCCGAGAAGGAGTCCGGATGGATCCCAAAAAGGTCACCGCCATCCTAGATTGGCCAACACCAAATTCAGTAAAACAGGTTCAAAGATTCTTGGGTTTGAGCAACTTTTATCGGAAATTCATCTCTGGATTCTCCAAGACAGTATTACCCATAACGGCCCTTCTCAAAAAGGGGACCCATCCTTTCAAGTGGACTGAGGAGGCCAATCAAGCTTTTAACCAACTCAAGATCGCCTTCTGCTCGGCACCTGTTCTACATCAACCCGACCAAACCCTACCGTTCATCGTTGAGACGGATGCCTCAGCGGCTGCCTTTGGGGCAGTCCTTTTGCAGGAACATGAGGGTTTAGAACATCCCATAACCTACCTTTCGAAGACGTTGACACCCAGCCAGACAAATTATTCAGTCCTTGAAAAGGAGTTATTGGCGATGAAGACAGCGTGTGAAGAATGGCGTCACTTACTCCAAGGCTCGGCTCATCCCTTCATCATAAGAACGGACCATAAGAACTTAAGGGTATTGCAACAAATGGAGTGTGTGAATTCCAGGCAGGCCAGATGGGCACATTTGTTTTCCCAGTATGAGTTCAGCATAACGTACCTACCTGGAACTAAAAACGTCCTAGCAGATGCCCTTTCACGTCAACCTATGCCAGGCAGGGTTGTTTATAGCAGGCCGGAATATATGTTCCATCCAAAAAGGATCATCAATGCGGTATCCTCTTTTCTCCAAAAGGTGAGAAGGGCCACGATTTCTTATGCTCCCTTACCTCTAGATGTGGCTCACAGAGAAGGTCTGTGCTTTCGTAACCAAAGGTTGTTTCTGCCTGATCCTGAGACCAGACGCCAGGCACTTGAATGCTGTCATGACAGTCCGGTAGCAGGACACAGAGGGGTCACTAATACCATCGAGTTACTGCAACGGCAGTTTTGGTGGCCTGGGTTACGGAGAGACACTCAAAGCTATGTGCAGACCTGTCCCACATGTTGCATGTCAAAATATGATACCAGAAGGCCCTTGGGTTTGTTACATCACGACCCTATCCCTGAAAGACCTTGGTGTACCATAACCACAGATTTCATAGTTGAACTACCGCAATCAGAAGGATGCACATGTATTATGGTTACAGTTGACACTTTTACCAAGATGGCACATTTCACTCCCCTACCTGGGGTGCCTACTGCTACCGAGATGGCTGCGGTGTTTATCCGAGACATATTCCGTCTACATGGTCTTCCAATTAAGATCATATCTGACCGAGGAAGTCAGTATACTTCTCAATTTCGGAAGACTCTCTGTGCCAAGTTAGGTGTACAAAGAGCTTTATCGTCAGGTTTCCACCCACAAACCAACGGACAGACCGAGAGACTGAATGCCTCACTGGAGCAATACCTCCGGTGTTTTATAAATCATCAGCAAGATAATTGGGTGGCACTACTTCCCTTGGCAGAGTTTTCGTACAACAATAGTAAACACAGTTCTACATCTCTCAGTCCATTCTTTTGTTCCAACGGAATCCACCCTCAAGCTATATTACCGGGCGATCTGCAGGCTACATCCATTCCTTCGGTTGATAACTTGCTCACAAACATCGCGGAAGCCCACAAGATAGCCAAAAGGAGTCTGTTAGACACCCGCCAACGTTACTGCGATTAAGCCAAACCTCATCGACTGCCGTCCCCCTCCTGGCAGGAAGGAACCAAGGTATGGCTCTCTACAAGATACTTACCTCGTTGGTTGAAAAGATCAAAACTTTCTCCTCGCTATGTGGGCCCATTCACCATCTCCAAACGGATCAACCCAGTAGCCTATAAACTACACCTACCTGATCACATGAAACAGATCCATCCGGTGTTCCACTCCTCTCTGCTCAAGGAATATCGATCAGATCCCTTTGAGAGGTCTTCCCCTACCATAAGACCCCCCTTAGGAGTCGGCCCAGAGGAATACGAAGTAGCTTCCATACAGGATTCCAGGTACCGGAAGGGAAGACTGGAATATCTCGTTCACTGGAAGGGATATCCTCATACGGAGGATTCCTGGGAGCCGAGATCACATGTCCATGCTCCCTTGTTGGTGCGCCGATTCCATCGATCCCACCCGGGGAAACCGGGTGGCATCTCTTCGGGGGGGGTCATACTGTCATGCGCCGCTTTACCTGGCGCCTTTGGCCCCGTAGGCTACGGCATAGCCGATGATTGCCCTTCCTCTTCCTGGTTTGGGTGTGGGTCTAGTCTTTCTTTCCCGGTTCCCTCTTAACCGCTCCCCTCCCCTCTCTCTGTGCGTTGCAACTCACTGTGCTCCTCTCCGTGAGTTATACGTTCGTTTCTGGGCTCTTCCCCGTTTCTCCCTCTCTGCTTTCCCCCCGGCTCCCTCCTTTTTTTCCTTGCCTCCTAGTTCTTTTGCCTTCTGTCCTGGCGGGTTTCCTGCTCCGCCGCTTCTCTCGCTGCAGCCGAGGTCTCCTCCGGGTTTCCCTCGGCTCGTGTCTTCCATCGGGCTGCCCCCGGCTGCTGCTCCCGGGTGTGCTCCTACTTTTCACGGAGTTCCACGTGATTCTCATCTGCTATAGAAGCTTTCCGGACCATTACCCACACGGGTAGGAATCGCCGACCTCCTCTGTTGCATTCTGGGACCCGTAGTTCGAGTACCTACCTTTCCGGATCTGCTACCATCAAGAGGTTTTTTTCTGCATTGGGCTTTTTTCCTCTTGAGAACCGGACTTCTTCGGAAGGAAGCCCCTCCTGCTTGCCAACTACAAAAGGGCATCAGGGTGGCTTCCGACCGAGGAAGACCATTCCACTTCGACCGGAGACATCCAAAGCCAAAGAAAGAAAGGCGAACAAAGGACAGCTCCATAACTTCAGGTGAGGAGGAGGAGGAGGAGGGAAAGGGCAAGACAAGCAGAGTTTCGGAACAGTATACTTGCACAGTCCCTGAAAGCAGACCTGTTTATCCGCCTAGTATTGAGAATAGGACGGCAGGAGGGTGGGCAGTGGAGTTGGAAGCTTGATTAAACAGATAGTATTTGGTACTGCCTTAAACTACTCTCCTCCCATAATGTATTCCTCATAGCACCCCCTCCACCCCTTTGACGTACCTCACATATAAAAGCGTTTATGGATAACGGGTGCTTACAAGACAGTTTCAGTAGCTAGTGTAATCTCACTTTATCCAAATATGCTGGGGCCATTGCCAGATTGATTAGAAAACATGGCAATTGATCAATTGAACCACCTCTGAAAATGTGTAAAAAGCAAGTTCAACAGGCTGCATTGCATGGCACGGAGTTACACGGACGCTAAACGTCTAGGCATAAGTGCCAATACATTCTTAAAACAGCTGTTGGCACTCTTGCACTCTGCACCGTCGTATGCAGTTTATTGCGAGCTTTCTTGGTTCAATAGCGCTATGGGGCAGCGATAAAACCCTTGATGCACTGGGAGATGTAAAATGAAAGCATTCTTTGTACAATTATAAAGAACCAATGTTAAATGTTCTAGCTCAAGAAGGGAGTGGCTGATTACCATAGTTTGCACAGGGAAGGCTTATGCCTGAATGATTGGAGATTTGTGAGTGAAAGCAATAGTTACCTATACTGGGTATGTTATACAGATTAAAACTGCATACGAGAATTGGATACTGTAACAACATACGGCATGGGCTGCAGTAAGCATAAAGATAAGAAACTACTTAAAGATCAAGATTAACTTTGTGGATGAGAGCTACGTTGATGCCTATTCTTCACCATTTGCTGGATCAATATTTTTAAAGTTTAGGTTAGACCTGTAGCCTTTGTCTGAATGAATGTGTAGTTTATTTCAGATTAGCAACAATAATCTATACAACTTCAAGGATAACATACATTTAAATCTGGGTCAAATACACCATAACAGAAACAGCATAATAAAAAGTACATCATAAAATGACAATCAGTAATTTAATATCATGAGTAATACAGTCAGGGTCTTCTATTCCACGCATGTTGGAGACAGCTTGCAGTGTTGTCAGCAGGGCACAGTAACATCATAAAATACGGTTGTCGGTGAATAAAACCAAAACCTCTGGGAATACGCTAGAAGGTAAAGTTTCTGCAGGTCATTGTACAAAGGACAGGCTAATACAAAAAAGTGGGCTTAAGATTCGGCCTGACCACAGAAACAGTAATTAGTGTTTGCATCCTTAGTTCCTTACCAATGACAACATATAGCTTTTAGCTGTAGTGTATTTAGTCTACCATGTGACAGGGGTGAGCTGTGGTAAAAGTTGTTCACAAAGTCAAAATACACAGCTCTATCTGTTAATGGTGAGACGGAAAGATACTGTTTTACGGTGGATTTTGCAAGAATTGTATCCTCCTTCTTACCATTCCACAGATTCAGGAGTCTCTGTTTAAGTTCCTTCACAGACATATCAACAATACATGATGATATGGAAAAAACACATTCCAAACTCACAGAGCCGAGAGGTTTTAAAAAATATGAAATAACAAATCAACATTGTAGAAATTGCCTAAAGACAACAAGTGGCTAATCAAAACTATGGTTACATTATCTTCCTTACTTTTCCACAAATAAAGCCAAAAAATAACAGTTTTGCGCTTCAGGGTATCCATGATATAAAGGAGACCTATTTCAAGGTACCAAGAGTGGTAAAGGATTCTGTTCTCACGGCTACTCCCAAAAGATGAGAAATGACAGATTTCTCCTCTGCTTGAAGTCCCCCCACATCACCCATGCCCCAAAGTTTGCTGACATAAACACCCATCGCCACACTCTTAACCCTATAGACAGCATATGGCTAACAAAAAAGTGTTGCAGCAATTTGCCAAATCTGAAAATACTGGCAGTAGATTGTTTCATGTTATGCCTTCTTCTTGTTAGATTGTCCTCACAATTTAGTTGACTGCTAATCTTTATGCCACTCAAAGCATTGGAAAACCTTGAGTCTGCAGCAATCGGTGAAGATTGTAGGATCACTGAGATTTTTTGGTGAAACACATTATATAGCATTTGTCAGTGTTAACCTTCAGTCCCCTAACGGTCATACATCTTGTATACACCTCTACGAGGCACTGAAGGCACCTTGGATTCCTGACCAACAGAGCCGCATCATCGGAATAACTTAGGAGATAAATCTTCCTTAATGCACTCTGTGATACGCCGGAGTTGAGAGTTTCTAAGAAAGACGGTAAACCATTTACATGCAGGTTGAAGAGAAGGGTCGAGAGTATGCACCCCTGCCAAAATGCCTTGATCCATATTGATAGTTCCACTCACTTCACCCTTGTTACAACACCTGACATGGACCCTAGAGTCAGAGTGTAGGTTGACTAGTGTACGCAGGAAAGCACCAGCAATTCACATATCTAACAAAGTCTAACAGAGCAATACCCTGTCTACATGATCAAAAGCAAAACTAAGGTTCGGCCAAGTAGACAGAGGTTCCTGCAAGAAGGATTTACTTGGAGACTAACAAATACAGATTTATACATTGATCAACAGTTCCCAGGCTTAAAGGCTAACTGGGCAAAAGAAAGTACATTATTACCCAAGACCCATTCCTCAAACCTTTTCATGATCACACTGGCAAACATCTTCGACGTTCCATACACTAAGGTAATTGGATGGTAAGATGATAGGGCTGATTAAGATGGGTTTGGGTAAGAGCCTGGGTCACCTGGACACCGGATCACTGATAATATGGTTACTAAACTCTGCTTCAATTTTTCCACAATAAATGAGAAGACTTGTCACTTGCTTGTTCATAAGAAGACAATGATGTATTTCCACACTTAAGGCCGACACATGTTTCGACTCAACATGGGTCTTTGTCAAGGTTGTAGTCAGTATACATGATGTGCAATTGATCATTGTTTTTTTTTAAAACCACAGCCGTTTTGTGAAAACCAAAGTGAGGTGTTTGTGAACAAGCCAGTGTACAACATGTTTGGTTGGATTATTTAGTGACATAAAGGTTACCATTTGCATGTTAATACAGACTGTCAGCATTGCAATGAGTGACATAGTGTACAACAGATTTGCATTTGCGTAGTAACAGTTGTCGTGACATGGTTGAAAACAAAGATGTGTAGCGAGGTTAGTAAATGTCAAATTGGTAGGTGGCACCAGGGAGAGGGATAAAGGGGCAAGAAAATGGCATTAGTTGTTGTAGGTATGGGTACCCAGCCATGTGTGGCCAAGCGAGATGTGTTGCATAATGGTCTAATTGCTTACCGTGTGTGTTATACAGGAAAGTAGTGTTGTGGATTGCAGCTCTTGTATAAGGGATCTGGTTAAATAACCTGCAGGGTAAGCTTACCATTTCTATGGCGAAATACCATTTGGATCACACTGGTAGCGTGAAGAGAATAGGATAGGTATTCATTGCAAAAAACAGGGTTGTTCGCTGCCTGGCTACCACATGTTGATGCATGCTTGGCCTAGTACATGCTGGTTTTGCCTCTTGTTGCAATGGGTGCGCTAATCCCACCCAGTTGACAAAGAAGTATATGTATATTTTACATGTATAGAGGAGATTCAGTTTCTGTGGGCCGCTAGGTTTAATCTAAGAGAGTGAGGTACAGCCTATAGAAGAATGGCAGGACGGAGGGGGCGACTGGCCTGATCTAGTGTGCAATAATACTAGGTACTAGAAGGCTCGGTTGCAAGCTTGAAATGCAGGTCAGTGTGTTTAGTTGGGAGTGGCTCTTAAATAAGTAAGGTGCATTATCTTTGGCCTGCTAGTAGCTGAAGTTAAAGTCAAGTTAAGACTTATTTTTATTTATTTTATTTTATTTGTACATTTATAGCAGCACGCATAGCCCATAGGCATCTGGGCACTAGTTACAAATAGAGCAAACAGAAGTCAGCGGGGGCTGGGCAGGAGGGAGGAGAGTCAGTTGAACAACAGTGTTTTAAGATGCTTTCTGAAAACATTGAAGGAAGGTTCTGTGCGCAGGTGGGCCGGTAACTTGTTCCAGAGGGACGGCGCCCAGACTGGGAAGCTGGTGCCGCCAGCTCTAGCATGATTGAACCTTGGGGTGATGAGACAGTGACTGTAGGCAGCCCTAATGGGTCTTTCTGAGGTGTTTTTTCTTAGATTGGCAGCAGGGTAACTTGGAGCTTTATTCGAGAGACAGCGGTGGGTAAGGGATAGGATTTTGAAATTGATTCTATCCTTAATTGGAAGCCAGTTGGCAAACCTCCTAACCTCTGATATGTGGTCTGATATGTGGTCCCATTTGCCAATGCTGAGGGTGGCTTTGAGAGCATTGTTCTGGGTTGTTTGAAGTTTGCTGAGGTTTTCTTCTGAAGTAGTCAAGTTTCAATCAAATCAGTGCTCGTGCAACTTCCAAATGGTTAGTGTTAGTGAGGAAAGTTTTACTGGAGCTCATTAGTTAAATCGCATAGCCTGATGTTGAAGCAATATGGTTGACATGGCGGGACATGGAGAGCGATGTGTCGAGGTAGACCCCTAGGGTCTTAACAGAGGGTGGAGCGATAATCGTGTGGCCGTCGATGATGAAGGATGTGTATTTCTGGGGGAGACTCTTCAGGTGGGCAGGGGCCCTATAAGTAGGAGTTCGGTTTTTCATCGTTGAGGCAGAGACGGTGTGTTGCCATCCAAGATTGAATATTTTCAAAAATCTCGTTGATTCTAATGGTGTCTTTCAGGTAGTAACTAAAGCGGGGGATAAGAATTTGGGTATTGTCAGCGTAGAGATTCCCAAGGTGTCAAGATGATTGAACAATGGCTTGGTGTAGACATTGTACAAGGTTGGAGAGACACAGAACATTGGGGTACACCACAAGAGTTGGGTGTTGAAGAGGCAGTGGCCTCGCCCACAAATACTCGGGAGGATCTGTTAGACAAGAAGGAGGTCATTCAGTTAGTGGCATCGGGGGAGAAGTGGGCAGCTGATATTAGGGCTTGGCAGAGGAGCTTGTGGTCGACAAGGTTGAATGCCACTGAGAGGACAAGAAGGAGGAGCAGGGATAAAGATCCCTTGTCATTGGCGATGTCAAGTTGTTTTTTAAGTCAAGGAGGGCTATTTCTGCCCCATGCTTAGGGCGGGAGCCTGAAATGTGGTAGTGTACAGGGAAGGATTGTATCTAAAGACAGGCTACTCTGTCCATGATTTTGAGTAGAAAGGGCACAGTAGTTATAGGGCCATAGTGGGGTGAGGATGGCTGGGTTGAGGGTGGGTTTTTTCAGGAGCGTTGAGATCCAGAATTCCTAAAGTGAGAGGGGGACAGAGCAGGCTGTGAAGGAAGAATTGATGATGGTGGCTATCAAAGGGAGCAGGGGCTCAACACAATTTTTGACCAGGGCGGCTGAGAGAGTATCTCCCTTACATTGGGAAGGGTTAAGGCCAGCAATGATGTTAGTAAGGGCAGTGATGCTAGTGGGCTTGAATTTGAAGGGTGGGACCAGGTTGGAAGTCAGCCATGGGCCGAGTGGCTTGTTTGGCTTATATTTTGGATTGGAGCGGTGTGATTTTTGGTGTGAGGGTGTCTTGGATCTTATTACGCCAGTCATTGGCTTTGATGATTGCATCTGGGGGTTTGGGCGTTTCAAGCTCATGGAGAATATTGAAGAATCCCTAGGAGCTTGAGGCTGCATTGGCAATTCTTACATTATATGTGGACGCTTATGAAGTAAGGATGATCTGTTTGTATTGGTGTGAGAGTGAGGAGAGGTGGCTCTTGATAGGGGAGGTGGGGGATTTGAGCCAGATGAATTCTGCTGTGTGTTTCGCTGCCCTGGCAGCACGTAGTTCTGGGGTGAACCAGGAGTTGTGATGGTTCAGGTTCTTGGACTTCTTAGCGTTGAGGGCAGCAAGGTGGTTGACAGCGTTGCGAAGCAGGATGTTATAATGGTCGACTAGGACTGTAGGGTCTTGTGTGGTGGGGAGAGGTGAGTTGATGAGAGGAATAATGTTGGAGCTCATCAGGTTGCATGAGCTACGGGCCATGGTTATGCTATTAGCCAGGACTGGCTTAGCGAGCTTGTTAATGTCTGGGATGGAGAAGGTGATAATGTGGTGGTCTGACCACGGTTGGTTGGAAGAGATGGTGATGTTGCATTTGTGGTCTTGTAACCAATCGAGTATGCGACCGTGAGAATGTGTAGGTTCTGTGATGATTTGACTTTTTGTTTAACAAGATGGTGAGCAATTCCACTAGAAACGCTAAAGAAAAGGGCATAACTAAGAAGGGTGCATTCCAATTCAGGACAACTTAAAAAGGATGATACGGTTGATGATCAGGAGGAGGTGAAATGCATAAGCATTGTACACATGAGTACCATGTTTTTTTACAATTTAATACAATTCAAGTACTCCTTTCTCCTGGTGTTGCTTGGTTCAGTTCACAATATGGCCAGGGGGAATTAATCCCTTCCCCTGGTGTCTTTATCACAGCTCTTTGACTGATAGCAGGAGAATGACTCCCTTCTCCAGGTATTGCTTGGTGCAGTTCATTCTCACTGTTGAGGTTCCAGACCATTGTCTGGTGGGCAGTGGTTTCCTGGCTGCTACTCCAACGAGGACAATTTCCTCTGATGCTCTCTTTTTCACTGTTGGGGCCCAGACCTTTCTCTGGTGGCCAGTGGTTTCCTCATTACTAGTGTGCTGAAGAAGATTTTCTCTGATGCTTTCCTTCCCACTGTTGGGGACCCAGACCCTTCTCTAGTGGCTTGTGGATTCTTTGTTACCACTGCATGCAGGAACATTTCCTCTGATTCTTTCCTTCCCACTGTTGGGGTATCAGCCCCTTTCATTATGCCCATTAACATCCCTGCTAAACTGAGCTGGGCCAAAGCCACCTTAGCCTCAATCCCCTGCAGTTCTTGTATACCTCACTGTACCTTTGGTACATTGCCGGGACTTCCTGGGAGTGGAGCACAATTATCTGGCTCTGTGGGCTTCTCTCTTCTACACTTGTGGCTTTGCAGCGTCTTCCTGGCTTTGGGATTCGGTCTGCCTCCACTCGGTGGGCAGAGAACTTCATTTCATTGGAGTCCTCTTGCCACTCTTTGCTTTTCCACAGCTGTCAGTTGGCATTTGAATCTCCTGTGCTGCAGGAGGCGGAGCTGGCTTATTTCCCCAGTAGGAGAAGCTATTGCTGCCACAACCACCACTGTGCTTTTAATTATGGCTGTGTTTGGCTCTGCAGCCAGGTTTACACAGCTAACAGTCCTTTGTTCCTTTTTATACTTTATATCCAGTTCCTTCCAGGTGGATTGTAACAAATCCTTTTTCTTTGTTACTGATTTACTTCTCATGCCTCTTTGGGGCCACCTCGTACCAGTGTTAGCACAGTCAATGATCTTAATGTCTTCTGTGTTGTTCCTTATCCTAGTACCTTTGGTTTTATACCCTATGTTACAAGAATATATAGGTTTACTTTCAATATAGTTGCTCTGGACATTAGGGAGGGCTAAGGAATGTTGGGGAGTAGCAACATTCATTGGGCTGTCCCTCAGGTGATTGTCCTTATTTTATCCCCAGAGGGGAAGTCACTCCCCATGAGGTCATCCCACATTAAACCACCCCTAGGGGGACTAATGGGTAGCGACCCCACCTCCCTAGCCTCATGGAATATGGTACCCCCAAAGGGAGAAGTGACAACACCTTGTGAATCATTACATATAGCATTTACCATGATGGCAACTGAGCAGTGATTAGCCAACCTTTTTCCAGGTGCAGTTCATAGCGACAAAAAGTGTAATTTTCCCATACATAAATTAAAAACAGTTTGAAAAAGTTAAAAAGCGTGTGTATAAGTGTAATTTACGTGTGTGTAATGTATGGTTGACGTGTTTCTAGATCTGCATGTTTATGCACTCCCAAAGGTGTGCCAGGAGGGTGTGGGGGTGTGGAAAGCAGTTCAGATGATAGGGAACACGCCCACTCACACATTGCATGTGTATTCAGAAACCTTTCGTGATGTATTTCTCACAAATGCATTTCTCACAAAAGTTCACCATTTGGTGTGATCATTGCTGTAAAGTGAAAACATATTTGTGTTTTTGATCAGGAATGTGTGTGCAGTAGCGGAGGCAGCTTTTGGTGCAGGGGGAGGCAAATATGGTGCCAGTGTTAGGCTGGGGGTGCACTGGGCACCAAGGGGAAGCAAAATAGGGGGGCACCCCCTGTCCCTAACCTGACTCTGCTGCTGTTTGTATACCAGTGATAAAAAAGGGTTCACCTCACTATAGTAACTTCTCCAGTAGCCTGCATTTTTAATCATTTAACAAAGGTACTTCATTTGTAAAGTATTGCTTTTTTTCTGTGTTAAAGAAATGATGTGTTAATCCAAACTTACGTTTCATACAATTTACTAAAGCTCAATTCTTCATTAAAGAATTTCTTTGCATTAATCTTTTGATGCGTTTCACACACTCTACCACATGTTAATCCATACAAGTCATTATATTTCCAAGAAAAGGTCCGGGTTTACCAATTTGAAACTTAATTACCTGCAACTCATGGATATTTCTGAGCCAATCTTTAATTTGAAAATTAAACGTTTTCTACCAGATTGATAGCTTTGAAGATGAAAGAGAAAAGTACACTTCTTGCTTAAAAGAAATTCCTTGCATTACGAGGTTAAATAATTGAGCTATTTACAAGCTCCTTGCAATGTTACAACTAGCAAACTTTCATAACGTTGTCCTTTCTTACTTCCCCCGCTGTCGGATGGAAACAGACATAACGTAAAGATAATTCAAAGATCGGGGTCTGTATTTGTAGTGCGATCAAAATGTATTTTGGATTGAGAATAACTATATATTTTAAATTAATAAACGGAGTTATAATTAAAGAGGATTTATTTGATAAAATGTATAGCAACAAACAGGTTTTATGGGGTTACTACACAAACCCTTTTCTTTCAGATGCCGCACATATGTATAAGAATGAACAGCAGTTATGTTATTTTTTTTTCTGCATTAAAAAAGTGCATTAAAAAAGATAAACGTTCAAAAATCCTTGTGTTGAACAACACCTATTTGTATTGTGCACATTTATAAACTGCAAAGATATCGGCTTACAGATTCAGGAGTAGCAAACTTTCCCTGTGGTTTCCTATATTTTACACACATCCAGTCAAGTCACAGAAGTCCTTGGTTTCAGCATGTGATGTGCAAAGTGTGGCCCACATTCTGTGGCTAAATCCCCAGCACACAAGTCTCCTGACAAGCCGTGGGTTTAAGGGTTTGACAGCCAGCTCCCAGATTAAGGTGCAACGGCCTCTATAACGTAGACTGTTGTGTAGAGTTCCACCCACCTTGGTGTTGGGTGGACACGGGTAGTGACACACCTTAAAAGGACTGAGACCTTTGAATGTCAACCTCTGCATCAAAATTCGAAATTCAACACCAAGCACCCAAACATGTAACCAACTGCTGTCAGAGAACACATGCATAGACATTCTAGAGACTGCTTCTTCTTCTTACAGTAAGCACACTTCTTGTTCATAGTAGTGTGTACGGTACGCGTCATTGCCTGTTATTGCCTGTTAGAGTGGGGTGGAACCCTTGATGTTGCAACCTACCTTACCAGCATTCGTTCTTTTTCGTACTCTGTCCCTGGACCCCGAAGTACTGCGAGGACTAGGTGTATGCGC
Source organism: Ambystoma mexicanum (assembly GCF_040938575.1). Classification (NCBI taxonomy): domain Eukaryota; kingdom Metazoa; phylum Chordata; class Amphibia; order Caudata; family Ambystomatidae; genus Ambystoma; species Ambystoma mexicanum. The sequence continues at coordinate 427,777,477 of NC_090941.1, read as the reverse complement.
TTTGTATTTGTATAAAGACAACCTCGAAGATGCAGATTGCAAACAAAATCCTTGAGAGTGGGCAATTATGGTGTTGGTGCTAGAAACTAAGCCTGGAGTGCAGGATTACCTGGAAGAAGTCCGATTGCCTCATTTTTAACTGAATCTTTCCACTATGCCTCCGAAAGCACCTCATAAACAAAGAACGTACAATCTGGGAAAGGACAAAATAAAATGCCTGCAAAGGTGAATGGCTACAAGAGAGCAACCACACTGATGCTGTCTGTCCCCTCTGTAGGAGACAGTGCTGAGGCACAGGTGGTTGAAAGGGTTGGCATACTTGCTGGGGCCATAACACCAAGCTCGGGCTTTGCGCTTATTACAAAATACTTTAAATCCAAAAGTGCCAAGCCGGCAAGAGTATCAGTTGAACCTGCCCCAGTGGGTGAAAGACTCAATAGGTCCACTGGAGTTCTATCTTTGGGGGCCGTTTCAAACTCGACTTTCGGAGATATTGAAAATAATTCCCTCATTAGAATATGGTATCAGATGTGCTCGTGGGGGGGTTGCTCTGGAAGATGGTGGTGACCTGCACCCGTCAATTCTGAACTCCACTAGAGTGGAGTGTTCTAACAGCACAGCATAGCAGCTTCGTTGGGCCCTTTTCATTCTGTTTTGGAACAAGAGCAGCCTCAGCTTGGCTCATTTAATCCCTCTGCCTCTCTCCCTCTAAATCCTCTTATACATTCTCAAGCCCCTTCCCAGTGACTCTCAGCTTCTCCCAACTTGTTTCATTCCTCAAACTCGGGCTCCCATGAAACTGGTGGGGTAAATTGGCAGGGGCAAGATCCGTCTGGAGGAACAGCTTGACCCTTAGTAGGGCTAATGGATCCGCTTTGGGTGATCATTCAATGCAACTAAACAGACCTTTCAGAATATTGCAGCATGAAATGGCAAATTTTGCAGCATGAAATGGCAAATATTGCGGCACAACCCTTTATTTTTTTAGGCATTTTTGTGGGACATGTTGCATTAACTAGAGGGTGTAAGATTGCCACATTGCAGGAAAGAGGCAGAGTGCAAGGCCACAAGATAGCCAGGGTGTCATTATTATGTATCTTTTGTATTAATTTAATGGGAAGAGTCTCAGATGTCTCTGGGTTGGCAGAACAGTTTTTGTTTTGGCTACATTTTCGGTTTAATGTGCATGCCTATTTAATAGCATTAATTTAATTGATCATTATCAGTTGTAATACTGAAAATATTCCCCTTCTATGTTCTCCAAACCCCCAAACACCCCACACCTCTCACGAACACACATGACACATCTCACCAACTCCCAATCACAACCTACATTCCTGAACCTCTCACTCTGTCATACAAATACTTACGTGCTATGTCACACTGTCAGGTCACAATTTACACTCCCCAGCCCCTGCCACACTCCAAAGCATTCTCCCAACTCACACCTTAGACTCTACAATTCCTCCGGAAATATACAGTCCTTCATTCTTTTGTGCTGCTTCTGCATCCTTGTATTCTTTCTCCCATTCTATCACACTCTTTACTCTTTCCCAATCTGCAGCTTACTGCCTCTGTCTGACAACCCTTTCCTCACTTCTGGCTCACTGCTCCCCCTGACCACACGCTCCCTCTACTTTCTGTACCTCCAGTCGATCTCAGATTTCTGGCCCACCGCATAACTGCTTCCTCTGCTCTCTTGTGCACTGCATCCTCCCCTGACGCACTGCTCTCTCTCTGCTTTATTGCCTATCACGTCACATCTCACCCATTCCTCTCCCTCGTTTCCCTCTCATAGTGTGGCCATTTTTTTATTTAAAAAAAATGTAGATTTTGACCCAGATCCTCAAATAATGGGGCATTTAAAAATAGAGCCGAGGATATGCTGTTTTGAGATAACTCATTTTTGGAAATGAGCAGGTCACCTTATTCTCAAAGGTTACCTGCGCATTTCCACAGTACTGATCTGTAGTGCAAATTTTTGCGCTGGCCAGCTGCACTGAATAAGGTTCTTGGTTGTTTGACCGAAGTGTAATTATTTGCAGTGCAATTGACCGTAGTCAATTTCTCTGCAAATAGATTTGCACTTCAGCCAAACAACCCAAAATGGACTTTTCACCACCACCTCACCCTCTCCTCTACTTAACTGCTTGGTCGCTGCTGCTTCCCCTGCAACCTTGCTGTGTCAGATCCATCCCTCTAACGCAGGTTGGATCCGAGGCCGCAGGGTCCCTATTTTGAGGAAGCAGGAGACACCCCTGCAACCCTCAAGCCCAAAAATACTGAACATGGGGAGCGGGTGACACCCCCACCCCCCCCGCTCCAAATGTTCAGTATTTATAAAAATCGATCGAATTATCCTGGTCAAATTGTACCATTAGATCAATTTTTGTTGGTGAAAATGGGTAGTACCTTGAATAGAACCGCTCTTCCGACAATGTTCTGCAAGCTCCCAGCGCTTTTCACAGTGACAGGCCCTTTGGGGACCTGCCACTTTAAAATGCAACCCAAAAAATGCAATTTCTATCCTGTTTGAGGAACAGAAATGCAAGCGACACAGCAGCAGTCCATACCTTAAAAAAATGCATTACAGGGTCAGGAAAGACCCTGTCATGTAGAAGCACCCCCAACCCCCGTGCGCATAGGGTTGACTACAATTTCTGCACATTTAAAAGTGCATCTTGCTAGGAAATTTTGGATGCACTTTTAAATTGGCAGAAACGCCCTCTGATTTGCTTCAAGGAGATGAAAAAGGACATATGAATGGGCTCAAATATAAAATGTGCCATTCAGGTGTCCCTTGTGGATTGGGCTGCTCTTTTGTTGGGCGCAGGTGATGGGATGTGTTAGCGCATTTCATTTCTTGCATTAAAACGTTTTGAGAACCTGGCACCCTGAGTATTTTTTTTTAAACAGTAGTTTCTGCAGGTGTTTTTGCAAAAACTGCAGTTTTGTGCAAACATGGCTGTTTTTGCAGCAATTTGGGCAAAACGGCAATTTTTTCATGGCATTTTTTGGGATCGCAAAATCGCTATAGGCTGGAGGGTCTGACTAGAGGTGGGAGAATCTTGGGATGTATTGAGTTTTTCGGTCAAAATCCTGCTCAAATTATGTGGCAGCATAATACATACTGAGGTGCTAAAACAAGGTATGGCTGCACTGCAGACTGGCCTTGTCAATTGCTTAGATACCGCTCAGCATGATATGGCAGACCCAGGAGGTGCTCCACAGCCTGAGGATCCGGTTGTGCTATCAGAGGCTTGTTCGATTACTATCCCTTTGCAAAGTCTGGTCTCAAATAGCATCTTGTTGGACTTCTCGGAACACACACCACTTAATTATCCAACCCGTGAAAAGCGTTGATTGCAGAATAAACTAAAGAAAGTTGCTACACAAAAGAAGGCAGTCACTGCTGTGCCTGCAAGCGCTTAGTCTTCGCTTCTTAACTCAACTATTGTATCAAGGACTATCCAGAGAAAACTAGTGAAGTGTCGAAAGAAATGGGAGGGACGCCAAAAGAAGCTCCAACAAGTGAGTGAAGGTACACTGACAAGCTGGCTACTCAAAGACGCAGTGCAGGAAAATTCACAACTATAGAAGTCTGATGTGAGTGGCCTGGTTTTTGTTGCTTCTTGCACTGAAGAACCCAAAGGTGCTCTGATCTCACAGAGGTCTGATGTCAGGGTGCTACCAGAGACAGACAAAACTGAAAACAAGGTTCCAAATGTCCTCCCGGCTACAATACCATCTACTGGGTGGGCCCTGGATCTCAGAAAATTGACTATCAGGAGATTGGGGGGTACAGCCAAATATCAGCATATTAACAGAAGTCAACTTCTCAGAACTTGTGGCAAAATCCTAGCTATGCGTATTCTTAGTTCTGCAGACTTCATGTACGTGGAACCAATGAAGGGAGAGGGCACGAGGAGCTCTCTGCTGTCTACCTGTTACGGCTTCACTGATAAGAGCTCAAGTTGAATCATTGGAATTCTTGGGTTATGAGCTGGATAAGGTGGTTCTTGTCCTGATAGAAGGTAGTTGTTGGAATTGCTGTATTAAACCTTTATGCCCTGTTGTGGAGGTTCCCATCCCTCAAGCCAGTTGAGCCCTGCTTCCAGCCACCATAGATAATGCCCAGGTCTGGAAATGGCTTTGTGCTATGTTTGCTGGGGTGGAGGGTTCAACGCAATGAAAATGTACCCTGGCTTCTTAGAATACCAGAGGCCACTGCCATTTCCTTCCAAAAGGTCCCTCACTGGATTTTATATTACACCATGCTGCATTTATGCTCCAAGTAACTGGGCAGTTCCTGATAGATGGTTTTTCTGTGCATCAGATTAAGGCACAAAAGGGCCTGATAGGGCGACCGTCTGGTGCGTCCATAACTGCAGGTGGTCACAGACTCGAATCACGAATCATTCTCCCCAATGACCCTGAGGAAAAGCATTGCCAGTAAAGGTGCAACTAGAGGGGTCATCCACTTTGAAGCAGGTGTTATTGATTACCATCTATGACCCTCCCAGTGGCTCCTCGATGGCCGACATATTTGGCTTTGTAGATACGAGAATCAAAAGTTGGGGTTTTGTTCAGGAAGAGGATGGTGTTATTTTGTGTGGAGATATGAATGCCAGATGTGGGGACAACTTGATTGAGGGAAATGTTCCTCGGTATGCTCTAGTAGTAGAATGGAGAGAAAGGAAGTCACCAGAAATGGGAAAAACGGTTAAAGTTTATGACTGAGTGTGAACTGCTCATCCTTAATGGTAGAACATCTGGGGATATCCCAGGTAAAACCACCTGGCGGGCCATGCCTCGCAAGCCAACCTTGGATTATGTATCCTGCAATTTTGCCTGGTGAAATTGACTGAAAAGTTATCAGCTGAAAACCAAATAGTGAGTGATCATGCTGGGTTGAGCGTTACATGGAGCTTTGGATATCAGGGCATGTTACAAAGGGGTCCTTGAAACTGGTTTGCTTCTGACTCTGGCAACAGACTTTCATTGTCTGAAGGTAACATGTCGAGGGCCTGTCATAAGTTGTGGTATGAGATTAAGGTGGAGGTTGTGCTGTCACAGTAGTCCCCTATGAGATTGAGCAGTGGTTGGAGGCAATTGCCACCACTACTGGAGTAAAAAGAGGCAAGACAATCACAATGCCTGCAAAAAAGTGTATCCAACAGTATGACCCAGAAATCAACATAGCGAAAAGAACACTCGGGAGAGAGCTGCAAGGTTTAAATAATGCTGGTTTCTCTGTCTCCTTCTTGAAACAGGAGTCTTCCAGGTAAAAGAACCAGTACAGAAACTGGGTGTGGATGAGGAAATTGGAAGGAAGGTTTGGAAACTGGCAGCATGTGGAGGATACTATCAACCGCTATAAAGTATGCTGTCCAGTCAATACGGAATCCTATAAGGAAGGGGGTCTCGGTTGGGTTTGTAGAGGGCAAAATATTTAGTGAATCTGAGTTGTTTGTGCCAAACTGGCAGATTTCTCCCCATCAGCCTATGAAGTTTAATATCAGTAACATTTGTGCCCATCTAAAGAAATTTAAAAGCTCTAGAGCTCCGGGCCCAAACGGTCTATCATCAGCTATTATGAAGGGGGGTGTTGGTTTATGGGCTGAAGTGTTGTGCCCTTTGTTTAAAAAAGTCTGTTTGTCCGAATCTATCCCAGACTCCTGGAAGAAGTCAGTTCTGGTCCTAGTGTATAAAGCTGGGGATTGCCTGGTCCCAGAAAATTACTGGCTGGTATCCCTGCTTAATATTATCTGGTAAAGTGTTCTCCATGTACATTTTGGAGCATCTTCAGGCCTTGGTAAGACTGATAACATTCTACATCCATTTCAGACAGGCTTTCATCCTGGGCCCAACACCATCAATAACATCAGGGTGCTGGACACCATTATAACCCGAGCAAAGTCTGATCCCAGTAAGTCTGCCTTTCTATATCGTATTTGTTGATTTTAAGTCTGCCTTGAACCAGGCTGATTAGAGCATTCTTTGGAGTAAGAAGCAGACTCAGGTTGTCCTGTGACACAAGTCAACTATCCAAGGTGATGTACATTAGCATGGGGGTTAGACATGGATGTTTGTTAGCCCCTTTCATTTTTAAAATCTATATAGCAGACCTTCTGGGTAGGCTGTTGGCTAAAGCTTGCTGTACACCAAAGATTGGTGCCATTCCCGTTGGTGGAATGCTTTATGCTGACAACCAAGTTATAGTCTCTCTTCTTCATCTTACTGTAAGTACTGAAAATAAAAGCCAGATTGGCAGCCCTATCTCACTATGATTTGCAACCAGCTTGTTTGCCCACACTTTGTTACAGTGAGTCCACTACCCCTGGCTGCATTAGTCCAGCTTTAGCGTCATATCGTAATGATATACTCTCTGACACAGTTCTTCCCTGGGCTAATGATCAGTCTCCCCTGATCTGCTTGCAATTACTGAATCATGGCTCAATGAAACCACTCCTTCTGAAGCATTATTTGCTCTGCCCAATAATTATCTTCTCCTCTGTGCTGATTGTAATATCCGCTGAGGGGGTGGGGTAGCTTTATTCTTAAAAAATTCCCTTCAGTATCACTTAATTCCTCATGACTCCCCAGTCGACTGTGAATCTCTCATGGTGAAATTGAACATTTCAGACAATGTTTCTATTTCAATTATTATTATCTATAGACTTCCTAGGGTTCTCCCATATTTTGAGGAACAGTTCCTAAATCGTTTAAACAACATCACTAAGTCTCATTCTCCAGTACTTTTGATGGGCAATTTTAACTACTGGCTTGACACTCCTCCTGACGCTGCCACAGTCTCTCTGTTATGTGCTTTGGACATCATAGGTTTTTACCAAAGGGTGTCAGGCCCCACACATACTGCAGGGCATACTCTAGATTGGCTTCTTGTACACCATTTTACGTAAGCAAATTCAGTCATTTCCCCATATATATGGTCTGATCATCATTTGCTCTCGTTTCATATTAATTTATTAGAGCCTCCAGCTAGACTGGACACCAACCCCAGATCAATTGTTCGCACACGAAATTGGAAGTGTATAACCCTGAAACTAATCTTCCCTCTATTTCATGATAAGCGTGGTTCCTTCGATGACAGAGGCAGATGAGTTAGCCCTTCAGATTATCAATTCCCTTGAGGGTGCTATCAATTTCCTAGCACCCCTAAAGAATTGATTTGTAAAGAGTGAAACTGTTAATAAGGGTTGATTCAATGACACTATTATCCACCTTAGACTCAAAAAACGGACAGCTGAATGCTCTTGGCATAAGAATCCCTCACCTTCCACCCTGGGCGCTTACACATCCATGGTCAAACAATATAAGGAAGCTATCATATCTGCCAAATCTTTGTTGTATAATGCTTGGATTACGAATGCCAAATCTAGTTCCAAAGAACTTTTTGCAATCTTGAGTGAATTTAAGGGCAGGCCGTGCTCTATGCCCGCTCCAGTAAAAGATAATGATGTGTGACAAACCATCCATAATGTCTTTATTAATAAGGTCACCACTGACCAAAGCTCTATTCAGTCCATCAAGGATGCATGTTATAGCAGGGAAAATGCCAACCGTAAGTGCTGACTATAGCTCTCCATAAGCTATGGCTCTCCTTTTCACTTTTACCCCTTGTACCGAAACCACAATCTCACAAATCATCTCCAGCATGAAACCAGTGTGATGTTTGTCCCTCCAGCCTCTTTACTAGGTGCATTGATGTGCTTTGCCCCAGGGTTACTAAATTCATTAACCTTTCATTTACCGAGGGGTCTGTTCCGTTATTTCTTAAAGAGGCCTGGATCACCCCTCTCTTACGAAAGGACTATCTGTATCCTTTTTCTGTGGAAAACTAATGCCCAATAACAAATGTGCCCTTTCATCTTAAGATCCTTGATTAGGTTGCATATATTCAATTTCAGAAATTTATTGAACAAAAAGACATTCTTGCTGCCCATCAGTCAGGCTTCAGAATTGTGCATGGCACTGAGACTGCCATGCTGGACCTTAAGGCGAACCTATTGAACATTATCGACCGTGGACAAGCAGTACTGTTGAGGCTTTTGGATCTGACCACTGCGTTCGATCTCATGGATCATGCTTTACTAGAGGACATGCTCCATACTGTTGTAGGCTGTTCTGCCCAGGCATCCCAATGGATTACCTCTTTTCTTGGTACGTGCAATGCCAGAGTGACCATTGGTGAGGCCTCCTTGAGGCCCACTCCTATCACTTGTGATGTCCCACAGGGATCTTGTCTTTCCCCTTCCCTATTCAATATTTACATTATTCCCTTTTTAATACTCTTGGATGACCTGGGTGTCCAGTATACTAACTATGCAGATGATACCCAGGTCGTCATGAAGCTCTCTGGTTCCTACTCTCAGGATCTGGCTATCTTAAGTTCCATCTACTCTGCAATCCATGCTTGGATAGCTACTAACTTCTTGGCTTTAAACACAGAAAAGACCAAACATCTGATTGTGGCTTCCAGCTCTAAACTTAAAATCTTATCACAGGACTATAAGAGCTTCTCCATCTCGGGCACCATCATTCCAGTGGCCAAAAAGGTAAAGACCTTAGGCGTTACCCTGGATGCAGAGTTAACTATGAACCAGCATGTTGCTCAGACTTGTTCATCATGTGGCCTGGTCAACAAGTTACTCTGTAACATTCAAACTTTCGTGACACATGAAAATTGCCACTGCTCTTGTTAACTCCCGCCTGGATTACTACAATAGTCTCCTGAGTGGCTGTTCTCAGCTTAATTTGTCATCTCTCCAGATCTCCGAGAATTGAGAATTTTGGCCCATCTCAGGCCTTTCTATATGGGCCCATATAACCACCTCCAGGCGGGATCTTCACTGGTTGCCTGTGAAACCTAGAGCTACAAACTCCTTATGCTGACTCACAAGTATATACTCAAACTGGCTCCGAAATATCTTGTTGATCACCTTTTGCAGAATGTCCCCTCACATTCTCTCAGGACTTAGAACAAACTCAAAATTGTACAGCCAAGGTTTAAACTGGCCAACGTGGGTGGATGCAGCTTGGATGTCCAGAGTCCGATTTTTTGGAATGCACTTCCATATAGCCTCAGAGCTACTCCTACTACCATGGAGTTCAAAAAAAGGTTTAAGACTTATCTCTTCAACCTACCTCCAGATTATTTTGATTCTGTTTCTAATTCTTTGTTGCCCCTCTGACACTGTATTATTTGCTTCTACTTGTATGGGGGCACTGAGTAATTTCATATGGCCCGTTTTCTCTTGCTCTGTGTTCTGTCTCCAGCTATCTGTTTCTATATATTGTCTGTCTTTGTGAGCACTCTGGGGCCTTCGGTTGATTTTGCGCTATATAAAAATTAACATAGATAGATAGATAGATAGGTATTGTTTGTTATTTCTGTTTGTTTTGTGTGCGTGCCCTAGGGCCTCTGGGCATGTGACACAGTTTACAAAAAAAAAGAATTTTTAAATAATAAATAAAATAAATATTGACTGTGATAAAGACCATGTTGGAATAACTAGGGGTATACACAAATCAGAACCATCTTGCAATAAATGTATTCAAAACCAAAGTAATGTTGGTTGCACCCACAAAAATGTACAGAACTAAGATAACAACCTCTGTAGGCATAGTCGAATACACAGACACCTATAAATACTTGGGGCTGGAGATGTGTGCAACATCAGGTTACACTGACATAATTGAGACTAAGGTCTGAAAAGCGAGAGAAATCACATGTATTGCTAGGAAGTTCTTGGCTGACCACGCTAGATTTTCACTCAAAGGGGTTGTGATATTATACAAACAGTGGCTCTGCACTTCAATCCTATATGTCTAAATTAAAAAGGGGTAGTCCTCAAATGAACCTTTTAAGAATCTGATTTTGCAAACCACATATTGGATTTAGTGGACTACATCAAATCAAAGCAAATTAATCTGACATAGAGTGAACAGGCATATACCAATTAAAACCTTTTATTTGTAGACTGATAGGTCCTACTTCAATTTGGGGTATTTAATGTCCACCAAAGTACAACCAACAGCAAGAGTTGCATTAAACAGTATACACAGCATTTGTTCTCAAAGAAACAAAAAATGAATTTAACGATATACACAAACTGTGTTCTATAATATGCAACAAATTGCACAATGCATTAAACATATAAAACACACATCACAGAGAGAAAACAGTTTCTACAAAAAAGACTTGTAACAATAAATAATATATACAAGAATTTGTTGCCTGGCTGTTCTTCTTTTTAGAAAAAGCTAAACTGAGGCAGAGAAATTCAGTAAGTCATACATCCTACCACCATATCGAGATCAATTTGCCAAAGAGGGGAGGTATGGTATAGGGAGGCCAAGTCTTGGCAGGCCATAAAAAAAGGTAAGTTATTGTCTGGCCTATAGACACATCCCAGGTCTACGTCCCAAAGTCGAGCAGCCCAGACCATAAGTGTACAGTCAGAAAATTATAGGGGTACCTGGTATGATCTTGGTACCAGAGGTAAATACTAGGCATAAACAAAACAATGGACTGAGAGCAGGAAGATGGCAAACAATGATTCACTAACTTTCAACACAATATATATTTATTACAATTTTCAGTTGTGGTAAATACACAAATGCATTCAAAATGATAGGCAGAATTTTCCATCATTAATCATACTCAGTTCAATCTCCTCACCCAATCATACCCATTCATACATGCATTCAAAACAAAGATTGACTTTACATTTAAAAAACAACCTTGTAATATACCAGGCCTTTAAACACATAATCACAAAATTCCCCAACACACCATATGTATACTGGTGTGTCGCTCTGTTATGCAACAAATGTTATCAGATGTTGTCGACACGTGTTTCAGTTGGGAAAGGTCAGCTTGATAACTGCAGCCCTTAATTTCTCCAACCTTCTTCAGGACGGAAGCTGATGCCTCGCTTTGCACCCCTTCTATGCTCATGCAGTTGAAAACAAGTTCGTCAGAAAAATCTGGACAGAAGTTCACAACCATGGAACAATTTCCAAATGCTCATGCTCCTGGACAACCTATGGTGGAGTAGATACTAACTAAGGTCCAAGTGAACACCTGAGGAAAATAAAAATAAAAAAGCTCAATCAACGAGACGTCCATCCCAATTAGAAAATGGAGGGCTGTACTGCAAACTCCCCTCAGTAGGTAGTGGGCAGAGCCCCAGGGGATCGACAGAGAGCTAAGCGTACAAAAAGATAATCATTCCTGAGGGCATAACTTAGTGAGAGAAATGGCAAACTGGAAGTCTCCAGGAAAGAAAACCATGTCACAAAGCCGCAGTGGTGGGGAATGAAGACTGACTGCTCCAGTAATACTGGCTGCAGGGCTGAGCCCTAAGGAAGGACGAGAAGAAAAGAAAATGCTGCAGTGAAAGCTGTAATTGTGCATATGTATGCACCTATGTGACATGGAGGGCCGCTAGGGGTCAGGAATGCCCAACACGAATTGAGGCAAAGAGAGAGCTCCTACCTGACAGAATGTGGGATAATACTGCAATTACCATAGACTGGCGCTGAGGTGGCCAAACTACCATAGCTTCCTGAGGCCGTAGTGCTGATCACATGAATAAGCCAAAATAAATCACGTGCAGAGCGGCAGGGAAGGAAATGGGGCGAGTGAGTAGGCGTGCCTGCGTAGTAGGTAACCATGGTGACATCCCCCTATCCAACACTAAGGTGCGCACAGCCACACAAACAGATGTGTTGCGAAGGCCTGAAGACAAAATTGGGCACAAATGCATTAAAAATGATAGTCAATATTCTCTATCATTAATCATACTCAGTTCAATCTCCTCACCCAAGCATGCCCATTCATACATGCATTCAAAACAAATATTCACTGTACATTTCAAAAACAGCCTTGTAATATACCACAAAATTCCCCAACACACCATATGTATACTGGTGTGGCTCTCTGTTATGCAACAAATGTTATCAGATGTTGTCTACACGTGTTTCAGTCGGGAAAGGTGGGCTTGATAACTGTAGCCCTTAATTTCTCCAACCTTCTTCAGGACGCAAGTGGATGCTTCACTGTGCACCCCTTCTATACTCATGGAGTTGAAAACAAGTTCCTCAGAAAAATCTGGACAGAAGTTTGCAACCATGGAACAATTTCCAAATGTTCATGCTCCTGGACAACTTATGGTGGAGTAGATACTAACTAAGGTCCAAGTGAACACCTGAGGAAAATAAAAATAAAAAAGCTCAACCAATGGGACAGCCATCCCAATTAGAGAAAGGAGGGCTGTGGTGCAAACTCCCCTCAGTAGGTAGTGGGCAGAGCCCCAGGGGATCGACGGAGAGCTAAGCGTACAAAAAGATAATCATTCCTGAGAGCATAACTTAGTGAGAGAAATGGCAAATGGGAAGTCTCCAGGAAAGAAAACCATGTCACAAAGCCGCAGTGGTTGGGAATGAAGACTGACCACTCCAGTAATACTGGCTGCAGGGCTGAGCCCTAAGGAAGGCCAAGAAGAAAAGAAAATGCTGCAGTGAAAGCTGGAATTGTGCAGATGTATGCACCTATGTGACATGGGGTGCTGCTAGGGGTCAGGAATAACTGCCCAACACAAACTGAGGCAAAGAGAGAATTCCTACCTGACAGAATGTGGGATGATACTGCATTTACCATAGACTGGCGCTGAGGTGGCCAAACTACCATAGCTTCCTGAGGCCGTAGTGCTGAACACATGAGTAAGCCAGAATAAAATCACGTGCAGAGCGGCAGGGAAGGAAATGGGGCGAGTGAGTAGGCGTGCCTGCGTAGTAGGTAATCATGGTGACAGCCCCCTTTCCAACCCTAAGGTGCGCACAGCCACACAAGCAGATGTGTTGCTAAGGCCTGAAGACAATTGAAGGGGGAAGGCACAATCCCTTGCCTGTGTGCATGCTATGAAGAAAATGCATAGCACAAATTCTATAAGCCGTAGGTCCTGTGAGTGAGTGAGCCAAAGTGTATCACGTGTAGAGGGGCAGGGGAAAGCTGCATCATGGGTCGTCAGGGTGACAGCACCCTACCCAACCCCGGAGGGCGCAAGGCCACACAACAATGTGTATAGAACTAGGGCATAAAGACAGTTAAGTGTCAAGAAGATACTACTAACCCCCTAATATCCCAGATAGTAAAAATCGGGGGGGTAGGTAGAGAAGCTGGCAGAACCAGAGCCGATGTTGGAGCGAGCTGGCTGAATTACCAGTCCTCGGGGAGGGCTTCATTCAGGCCCTTTTCCAAAGTGTCTAGGTAGTGTATCCATCTGGCTTCATGTATCAAAAACATGTGGGCCATCCATGAGTTCTTAGGAAAGGTGTCAAGGATCCACCAAGACATATCATCAATGGAGTGTCCATACTCCATATAGTGTGACACAAGATGGTATTGATGTTCTTGCACCAAATCCAGGATCTATGTTCAACGATTCTTGTGTGGATTGGTCGCATAGTTTGTCCCACATACTTGAGTCCACAGGGGCACTCAATGCAGTAAATAGCACAAGAAGTTTTTACAATTAGTGTGCTGGCGCAGATTCCATTGACTTGTACTTTAAACTTTTGAGCTTCCTACTCAATTTAAATATTGAGCACACCCCACAAGGGAAATGGCCAGTAAGTGGTTGTAGGTCCCATCCACTGATGGTGGATCTGTTTTCCAGGGGCCTTGAATGGACAAAGAGGTCCTTCAGATTCTTTTTTCTCTTCATAGCGAATTGTGGAAAATACTCATTTGCTATGTCTAGCCATACCAAAGGCCAGCATTTCTTGATTACTTTTTTTTTACTGTGAATGTCAATACACAGACCAATTTGCCTTGTTTTTGATTTTCCCTCAGACCAAATTGGGTATCTCTGTGTGCATATCTAGCTATTTTGGCCGCTCTCGTGACCAGTTTCTAGGATACCCTCTGGCCAGTAATCGGTCTCTGAGATTATCTGCATGTATCTGATAGTCAGTGATTGAGGGACAGTTCCTCCTGAGTCAGAGGAATTGGCCATATGGCAGATTTTCCTTGAGCCTCCTTGGATGGAAACTCGGAAAAATGGAGCAGGGTGTTCCTGTCGATCTGGTTTCTATATAAGGAACATTCTAATGCATTGTCTCTCACCTGTATGATGAGGTTGAGCAAGTTAATCTCTATATTGCTAGTGTTCATGGTAAACTGGATGTTGCTGTGGCGTTGGTTAAGCCATGTGAGAAAGTTGTTCAGTTGTAGTGCCGTGCCCCTTCATATGATGACTATATCGACTATGCCAAACTTAACCTTCGTTGAATCTATAAAGTGAATGGGTGTTCACTAAGAACAGTTATGTGATCCAACATTTTGGTCATTTCCACCCTATTCCCTTTATAGATTATTCCTCTCCATCTAGAAACACAGACCCACAAGTAAGTCTAAGTGGCTCTGCTCTTTGCTGTCTACTACCCTCAGAGATGGATATTTCATACAGTTTTGAAAATGGTATAGTGTGAACTAATCAGGGCCCCTTTTTCTCATGTTTGTTTATAGTCAATTGTGCGACTGACAAATGGGATGGTCCTTTAACCACTTACTGGAACCTTTTTTGACCTGGAGGAAATTCCCAAAGAATCAGTGACCTACGTAGGATTGTGCCTTCAATAGTGAAGGTTGAGGGTTTTCCCTCACTTGTGAGAATATACATGGTGCTTATTTTGTGTCAGTCTAATTAGAGGCTGTTTGTTATAGACTAGAAGGTAGGAGTGGAAAAAGGCAAGAATCTCCAAAGTAATTGGAAACTGCCGACTACAACCAATCATGGTTGACTAGAGGCTCAGGGATACTGTCACAGCTTGATTGTCACGAAGATTATAGGAACCTCTGTCCCCAAGTACCGAACAGAGAATAAGAAACAACTCACTGTTCAGTCTTTGAGGCCACAGGTGGTGGTCAGGTACAGGAACACTGGAGATCCCAGGTAGCACTGCAAAGGAAACAGGCAATTACATTCACAATAATGAAAAGCACATGTGGCAGCTGTTACAATGATTAGCAAGAATGGTTTTACCAGGGTGTGAAACGAAGAATGCTTGGATGACTGTAGTGTAGGCAAGTCCTGTACCCTCAGTGAAAGGAGGCAGCACGAAGGAAGAACTGCTGCCCTGAAGTATTCACTGAATGCCCCAAAAGAGTGTTTAAACAGAGCACTGAACGGAAGGGCAGGGTGCTGTAAATTCAAAAGTAGCCACGTTCAAAGCAGAATCAAATAGGAGTAATTCGGTAACAGTTCCGAGGTCGAGGTCCAGTAATTAACACTGTTGAAAAATCCAAATGACAAAAGAAGAGGCAGTCCGTGTAGCAAAGTCTGTGGTCCGTGATTCAAAGAGGTGTCACGACCCTCGCCCAAAACCCCCTCTGGCAAACCCATTGGCCAGGTGGAGTCAGGACTGGGCCTCTAGAGCCTGGCATCCTCTTCAAAAGCCCTCATGGGGCCAGTCCTAGCGCCTATGGCGCCAGGCTCATACACCATGAACAACAATGTGCTTGGGAACTACTTTATTGTATTGTCAGCCAACATGGAGGCATCCACATAGCTTGGTTCCTAAGAACCAAGCTATGCGGTCTAGTGTTTTGGGTATGGCAGGCCTGGACCTACTTTCCCAGGTACTACTTTACCTGGGCTATATAAACCACACCCTGACTGCAGAACATGCTTCGTGTTACTTTGCAGCTTGCAACGTGACGCTCACCGTGTCCAGCTATTCCCTCGAACCTCGAGAAGCAGAACCTGCAAGGAGACAAAAGGAACATCATTAGCAGCAACATCTTACCTGCAGTCTTCATCTTTAAACACTCGCAGCTACTGAGAACAGCTTCCTCGAATCTGCATGCCTCCTGGACAGAACGACCTGAAAGAGGAAGATAGAGGCAACATTAAAGAAAGTTGTAGAGACATTTACAAATTATGAACTGCTCAAAAGGCTTACCTGGCTGATCGCCTCTCGGCTGACACCACTCCGGACATTCCACTCGCGCTGAAGAACACTGTGACCTACAAGGAAGGAAAACACAGGTTAGCAAAGGCAAGACTTTGCAGCGCTGCGCATAGCGCTTACTTACCGCATCATAGCGCTCTTAATGCGCCATCATTTACCAGCGGGGCTCAACCAAGCCAGTTCGCCGCGCTGAAGCTCTGCATACCTAAGGGAGAAACAAGAGACATTTTAAACAAAGAAAGGCATTCAGGATAGCAACAAAACTAAAGAACAGCAATAAGATCTACCTGAACAATATCAAACGGGCCGGCGTCAGTGAAGTAACTGGACCGCACTCGCCCATGAAAGACAACGTGCCCCTGCAAAGAAGGCAGGATGGAGAGCACGCCTAATTCTACCACAAGGCAGAACCTACCGCGCAGACCACATCAGGGCAAAGCTGAGAAGCATACCAGCGAGTAACCCAGCTGGGTGGCGTCCCTGTGAATACCAGGTGAGCGTTACAAGAGGTCCACAAACAGAATACGTGCCAAACAACCAAATAGAACAGCTGTGAAGCACGGTGCGAAGCTAATCGTAACCTTTTAAAGTCACTGTGTCACATGATCGTTGTTTGGTGTCACGTGACCTTGTCTCCACGTCACGTGACCGGCAACGATGCTGGAAACACGAAGCCCCGCTCGAGTCACGGTCCTGCACCATGGCAGCTGCCAGTGAAGAAAGGGGCGCAGACCACGGGATAAACGGCGGTTGCGTTGCGTCCATGCTGATGATGAATGAATGCACGTCCTTGAACAAGCTGAGGGGAGCTGAACATGCAGCCGTGGGGTGCGTGATTGGGAAATTGTGGATGGAGATGAACACAGCCGCAGGGCATTGTGGGAATCTGAGTGCCGGGAATAGGGAGGCATGACAGAACCCCCACGCAAAGGCCCACGTCCCCTTAGGCAGGACGGGTTGTCTCGATGGAAACGAGAGACAAGGAGGGGAGGGTTCACCTGATTAGCACAGACGCACAATCTCTCTTCCGGGCCATTACCAAGCCAGTCCACCAGATATTGGAAGCGACCTCTACAAAATGAGAACCCAGGATGCCACTGATCTCGTATTCATCAGAGGAGCCCAAGGAAACAGGAGAAGGTGGTAGTACAATGCGAGCAGAGGGGGGACAAGGTTTGAGCAGGGAGGTATGAAAGACCGGATGGATGCGCCATTCCAAAGGAATCGAAAGGCGAAAAGCCACGGGGTTGATAACCTTAGTAACTCTATAGGGCCCCACGAACTGAGGGAGCAGTTTGCGGCAACCAGGCAAAACGCAGGTGATGAGTGGACAGCCACACTCTGTCGCCTAGAACATAGCTAGGGGCAGGAGCACGTTTCATGTCTGCAGCATTTTTCATAGCAGCTTGTGCCTCATGGAGATGGGTAAGTGTCTGGGGGTGAATCTGAGTCAGATCGCTGAAACATGCGGTGGCTGCTGGAGTACATGACAAGACCTCATCAAGAAAAGGTAGGGTGTGGGGATGTTGGCCATAGAGGGAATAGAAAGGAGAGAAACCAGTGGAAGAGTGGGGGGCATTATTGTAGGCAAATTCCGCCATGTGAAGTACCCGATACCATGACTGTTGGTGTTGTAAAGATATGCAGCGAAAGTACTGTTATAAAGATTGATTAACCCTCTCAGTCTGTCCGTCCATCTCTGGATGGTATGCAGAGGAGAACCGGACGTCCATACCGAGGTATTTGGTAAGTGCCCTCCAAAATCGGGACGTGAACTGTGAACCCCTGTCAGAAACAAGAACCGAGGGAAGCCCAAATAAGCAGAAAACGGACTTGAAAAACAACCCCGCCACAGTGGGTGCCGATGGAATACCTGAACAGGGAATGAAGCGGGCCATCTTGCTGAAGGAGTCTACCACTACCCAGATTGTATCAAACCCTTGAGTGCATGGAAGATCTGTAATGAAATCCATGGTGACAGTGTGCCAGGGTTTGGGTGGTATGGGCATGGGTTGTAACAATCCCAAGGGACATCTTTTTCTAGTCTTACTCTGAGCACAGACTGAGCAGGTGTTTACGTAATCATGGCAGTCTTTTCTCATGGAGGGCCACCAATACCATCGTTTGAATAGTAACAAGGTACGCTTCTGTCCGGGGTGACCGTTAATGGGGGTGTCGTGAGACCACTCTAAGGCTTGTCTACGAATATCTGGTGTAGGTAGTACCAACTTGTCTTGGACGTAGGGTAGGCCTTCTCGATATACTGGGTCCCACTCTGAAAGATGTTCAGGATGGTGGAGAACCCTAGGCGGATAGCTGAAATCATGGACATGGGGGGGTACACAGACAGATGACATGTTTCTTATCTAACAGGGACTCAGGGAAGACAGGCAGAGAGACACCCCCCGGGGATCGGGAGAGGGCATCAGCTTTTCCGTGTGTGGTTCTGGAACAGTGTTTGATCACAAAATCATAAGCCGCAAAAAACAAGTGCCACCAAACTTGACGACTGTTGGTGCATTTTAGGGTGGCCAGATCCTGTAAATTTCGATGGCCTGTGTACACGATGGTTTGCTGTTGTGTCCCTAGGAGGTGATGTCTCCAAACCTGAAAAGCATCTTTCATGGGCAGGAGCTCTTTCTCTGTGACTGTATAATGTTTTCGGCCTCCGTGAATTTTCGTGAGTGAAAAGCCACCGGGTGTAACCGGCCCGAAGAACCACATGACTGGGATAGGACAGCACCCTATGCAAAGGAAGACGTGTCTGCCTCTACCACAAACGGTATATCCAGATTGGGATGTTGGAGGACAGGAGCTGTTGTAAAGGCAGTTTTGAGCATCTCAAAGGCTCGTTGGTGTTCACTTGTCCAGATAAACGGGTTACTTGGGCTGGTCAATGCCATGAGGGGTGCTACTATGGAGGAAAAGACAGAAATAAAATGACGATAGAAATTAGAAAAACCAAGAAACGACTGAAGGGCTTTGACATTTGTGGGAGTGGGCCAGTCCAAGACTGCACGTACTTTGGACTGGTTCATAGACAACCCATCTGGTGTAATATGGAAACCCAGGAATTCCACGGCATTTACATGAAAGAAGCATATCTCTTGCTTAGAAAAAAGGGAATGTCGTTTTAGTCGTGACAGTACCTCCTGTACGTGTTTTACATGGTCAGCAAAAGAAGGGGAAAGAAACAGGATGTCGTCTAACTATACGATGACATACGCGTCCAATATGTCGCCAAATATCTCATTCATAAACCGTTGGAATGTAGCAGGAGCATTGAACAGACCAAACAGCATAACTCTGTACTCATAAAGACCATATCGGGTACAGAACACGGTCTTCCACTCATCGCCCTCCCGCACTCTGACCAGATTGTATGCCCCCCTCAGATCCAGTTTGGTGTATACTGAAGCATTTGTTAACCGATCGAGTAACGGGGCTATGAGTGGAAGAGGGTACCGGTTCTTTATTGTAACAGCATTAAGGCGTCTATAGTCCACACAGGGGTAGAGGTCGCCTTCTTTCTTGGGGACAAAAAATATGGCTGGCCGCCGGGGAGGTCAAAGTCTGAATATGACCTAAACAAAGCGAATTCTGGATGTACTCCTTAAGTGCCTGATCCTCTACGGCAGACAACAAGTAAACCCGCCCATTGGGTATAGGTGCATCTGGGATAAAGTCTATGGGGCAATCATCGGACCTATGCGGAGGAAGCACCTCCGCACTACCCTTATCAAAGACCTCCAGGTAATCGTGGTACACCTTGGATATACCTGCTGTGATCATTCCCACCCGGTGCTGGGTATGATCCACATTCATACTCACGGGATCATTCAAGGAAAGGCAAGCCATAGCCCCTAAGGCTTGGGATGGTGCTGAGCAGTCATCAGTAGGCATAAGGCATTTGTTTTGGCAAAACGCGGATTCAAAACAAACGCATCCCAGAGCCCAGTCTATAATGGGATTGTGGGTTTTCAACCAGGGAATTCCGAGTATCAGGCCAAACTGGGGCGTAGATATCAAGTCAAATGTAATGGTTTCTCTGTGCTGTTCTTGGATTACTAATGTGAGAGGAGCTGTTTGCTGTTTAATAGGCCCCGAGACGAGTGATGTGCCATCTACGGCTTGTACGGGTTCTGGGTGTGTTTTGTTTCGAAGAGGCAAATTAAGGGAGGCTGCTAATTATATATCTATGTAATTCCCAGTAGCCCCGGAATCAATGACAATATGAACCGGGTACATAGACTCTGGCATAGGCATCAAGGTGGCTTGGACAACCACAGGTCTTATATTCCCAAACAGGGGAACGGGTCCAAAGGGGGACAGATGAGTGCTCATCCTTGCCCCCTTATCTAGAGACAAGCTTTCTTGAAAACCCCACTTTTGAGCTTGGGACGACATGGACGCTCCTTCACAAAATGCCTGTTTAGCCCATAATAAAAACAGGCATTAGCCATTCTACGGAGTTCTCTTTCAGTTGCAGTGATCGGGCTATGGATTCCCCTATTTGCATGGGTTCCCCTGAGGCATCTGAAGCAGCAGTAAATGACATGGAAGACGCAGCACCGGATTCTGCTTTCCGTTCTGCTCGTCTAGCATCGACCTGCAGGGCCAGATCTACGAGTTTGGGGTAATGAGAGGGCAATGAAGGTACAACAGATAATGCATCTTTCATTCGGTCGTTCAAACCCCTGTAAAAAACTACAGCTTTCTTGTTTTCAGGCCATGAGGTCTCTACTGATAACTGGTTGAAATGTGTGATATACTCAATGAGTGGAGTCCTACCCTGCGCCAGGTGCAGTAATTCAAGATCACGGGATTGAGCCTTGTGTCGGGTATCAAATACTTGTGTCATTTCCGTTACTAAGAGATCAAAATCATATAGTGTTGGGCTGTCATTCTCCAGTAATGGATTGGCCCAGGCGGTGGCTATACCGCCTAGATGTGATAGTGTGAATGCAGCCTTGGTGGTGGAATCAGGAAAGGGTTGTGGTCTACATAAGAAATGGAATTTACACTGATTCAGGAACGTACCAAATTTTCTTGGGTCACCCTGGAACTTTTCTGGGGCCGCTAAAGGCAAAGGAGTAGGAACGTAAACAGGGGCAGGGGCTGGATCATTGGAAGCGCTGGGTTGTGGTGGTGGGTCTCCGAATTCCGGGTCAGCGGGCAGGGCATGGTGCTCACTCTGTATGACATCAAGCCACTGGTGGATTGTGGTAGTAGCAGCTGCCATATCCGCCCGCAGTACCGCAATTGCCTGAACCAGAGCAGCCACTGGATCCCCAGCGGAAGGTTCCATTCCATAATCCGGGCGACAAGATACGGCTTCACAGTCTGTCACAGCTTGATTATTGCGAAGATTATATGAACCTCCGTCCCCAAGTATTGAACAGTGAACAAGAAACACTTCGCTGTTCAGTCTTTGAGGCCACGGGTGGTGGTTAGGTACAGGGACGCTGGAGATCCCAGGTAGCACTGCAAAGGAAACAGGCAATTACATGCACAATAATGCAAAGCACATGTGGCAGGTGTTACAAGGATTAGCAAGAATGGTCTTACCAGGGTGTGAAACGAAGAATGCTTGGATGACTGTAGTGTAGGCAAGTCCTGTACCCTCAATGAAAGGAGGCAGCACGAAGGAAGAACTGCTGCCCTGAAGTATTCATCGGATGCCCCAAAAGAGTGTTTAAACACAGCACTGAACGGAGGGGCAGGGTGCTGTAAGTTCAAAAGTAACCAAGTTCAAAGCAGAATCCAATTGGAGTAATCCGGTAACAGTTCCGAGGTCGAGGTCTAGTAATTAACGCTGTTGACAAATACAAAGGACAAAAGAACAGGCAATCCGTGTAGCAAAGTCTGTGGTCCGTGATTCAAAGTGGTCAAGAAACAGAATACGCGCCAAACAACCAAATAGAACAACTTTGAAGTGCGGTGCGAAGCTAATTGTAACCTTTTAAAGTCACTATGTCACGTGATCTTGTCTCCATGTCACGTGACCAGCAACGATCCTGGAAACACGAAGCCCCGCTCGAGTCGTGGTCCTGCGCCACGGCAGCTGCCAGTGAAGAAAGGGGCGCAGACCACAGGATACATGGCAGTTGCATTGCATCCATGCTGATGATGAATGAATGCTCGTCCTTGAACAAGCTGAGGGGAGCTGAACATGCGGCCGTGGGGTGCGTGATTGGGAAAGTGTGGATGGAGATGAACACAGCTGCAGGGCCTTTTGGGAATCTGAGTGCGGGGAATAGGGAGGCATGACAGATACACACCCGAGTGGCATACGAGGTATGTGATTTACAGCATGCTTCATACCCTTATGGTGATTGCGGTAATGTAAAAGGTTGAAGTGAAAGGCCTGTAGTACAATACATAGTACATAGTACTAATGTAGTATCTTTTGACCAACTGGGTACCCTACTTTGGTTCTGAAAGAAGATTTAAACAAGTCCAGAACCCTTTTGAATAGAACAGACAAAAGACAACATACGCCCCTGAAGAATGTCCTACATTGTTGTGGTCAATGGTAAGAAACTTGTACAAGTTGGGTAGTTATAAAGTACAAAAAGAAAATACTCGATAGCCGGAATTGTAACGGCAATAGGACCACAGTGTGAATGAGTCACACGTTTGGCCCGAAGTGTACTCTATGATTAGGACCCACTTACATTGGTTTACTTGTGTTGTTGATTTTTTAGGGGCTGTAATTATTTTACAATGTTTTATGTGGCATGACCATTTTTATGATTGTTCTTAATAGTGTGAGTTTTTTACTAATAACAATTGTATATTTAGCACCTTGTTACATAACTTCTGTTTGTAGAATAAAAGAGTACCCACAAGCAACCACCAAGAGCTGAACCCATAGCAACCATCAACTACCCCATTCATAGAATACATCTGTGCTCCCAAATGCAGCCTGCATCTACACCCACCATTCTTCTCTGTGCACCCACTAAACTAAGCCACCCACATGCAAATGGCACCTACACCCACCATTACCACCCCCTGTACACCCACCAAATTAACCCACCCACATGCACAGTGCACCTATGCCCACTATTCCCACCCCCTGTAGCCCCACCAAACTAAGCCAAATGCATGCACAGTGCACCCACACCCACTATCCCTACTCCCCATACACCCACGAAACTGAACCACTTGTATGCAATGGGCACCTACACCCACCATTCCCACCCCCTTTACACCCACCAAATTAAGCCACCCACATGCACAGTGCCCCTATACCCAGTATTCCCAGCCCCTATAACTGAACTATGATTTGCCATTAACACAGGGGGATTACAACCCCGGCGTTTCGGAAAGTCAGGCACCAGTAATGTGTACATCCCCAATCCCACTTGAGTCCCATAGGACTCAATGGGAATGGGAACCACGGAAGCCCTGGCACCGTTAATAACGGTACCAGGGCTTCCGTGTAACTCTGCAGGAGGGTAGAGTTCCAGCCATAGGTTTGACCCTGGCAGGCGGGAAGGAACCCGTCCACAGACTCGTACTGTCCTTGTCCGGTAACCATTCTTTCCGGACCGGCATACTTGGAATGAGCCTTATTGTCACTGTATGTATGGTATAACTACTCGTCCACCATAACACCCCTCCTGAGCAAATTGACTCCACATGTCCCACCACAAAACGATGGTGGAGGACTAACACCTGAGTGTCTCAGCACATCCACATGAATGTGTCGACACATCATTCCTAGAAGTGAGAGTGATCAGCCAGTGATGACATCCCCACGCACCCTAGTACACTGGTCGGGCAGAAACAAATGCTACCCAGATGTGTCCCACATGATGTATGCCATAGAGAACCCAAAGACCACGTACATCAGAGCCACACATGGTACAACCACAAACACCCTTATGCACACCATTCAGACTTACAGATGTTGGACAGCCATTTGGTGAGTAACACATGCATCAGCATCCATGGTGCGTAAAAAGAATGCAACCCCGCACAAAGGTACCAGTCCGGGAGCACAGTCATTCCCAATACACATACTGAGCATGACAGTAACCATCACTGCTATCATAAAAATCACAGATCAGCAAACACCAGCACTGGTAAAGTAACCACACCCAACACACCTGTGACACCCATGCAACTTCAACAAAACCTTGGTGATCGCAATGTCAACCATGAGAGAACACCTACATCCACAACACAATCCCAAACACACATGAGCAGTGGGGCCATATACATCAACCACATCACCTGTAACCATGCATCTCCAGTTCAATATCCATGCCCAAAGCAACGCACAGTCATCATTGTCACACATATTGAAACATAGACCTGTACAGGAAAATCACATGGATACACAACAACCTGTGCAAGGAATTTAATTCAGCACAAAACACACAACTACAATGATGAACATCACACATACCATGCCACCATCACCACCCTCACACACATGCAACCACAGACACACATGATAATTTGCACACCACACAATAACATGGACCAAGACAATGCATATGCATCGACTAGATGCATGGACTGAGAAGGCCACAATTACATCTGCATATGCTGAACCAACGGCGCCTGTCTGTGATCCTCACACCTGCATACAGCTCACATTTGACTTGTTGGCAATGTGCACCCATAAGCTCGAATCCCACTTGCACAGTGTACAGATGCATGTACCAATGTCAAACAGAACCTTGTCAACACAAAACAATGAAGAGGCTGAAGACCTACCTTTTGAACCTCCCGCCTGACTGAGTCCAGTGGTTAATTGATCACTCTCCCCTGACTGACCTGAATTCTAATGCCCTTTTCCAACCTGTCTCATATGTTTGTTATGTCCATCTCGGTGTGCGCTCTGAGGCCCTTGGGCATGTGGCGCATTACAAAAACTGAGTATTGACCCATGAACCCCAATAAGCATACCACATGAGAATTGGGCATGCACCCTCAAGAACAGACCAGTGTGACATGCACTACAAAAGATTTCTGCACACACACATAAGCGTTGTAGAATTTGATTCTTAAACAAAAAATATCCACATGATTCCAATTGAAAAAAAAATACAACTGTATTGGTATTTAAATAGAACAAAAAGCATGCAACAATCCTTCAAAACAAAGTATACAGGAATCCCCCTTCAAAAAACAACAACAATGAAGTAAATACACAATGATGACACAAATAACCTGGGTATCACTGGTGAGGCTCTGGCGTGGCTGACCTCTTTCCCCTCCGACCAAACCTCCCAGGTTCAACTTGGGTTCTTTCTCTCCGCTGTCTTTTACTCTACCTGTGGTGTCCCCCAGGGGTCTAACCTCGCTCCGTGGCTTTTCAACCAATACTTGGCACTCCCTGCCCACTGCATCGCCACTCTCTGCCCCAACTTTCAGTGCTATGCGGATGACACCCAGCTCATTTTCAGGTTACCCTCGGCCTCCTCCTCCCTGTCCCTCATCTCTGACAGTATTTCTGATATCCAGGAGTGGTGTGCCGCCAATGATCTCTGCCTTAATTCCAGCAAGTCTGAGATTCTCCTCATCGGCACACCTGCTCCCTCCTTCCCTGCAGCTCTCTGGCCGGCCTCTATTGGCCCTCCTCCTGCTCCCACCTTTGAGGCTAAAAACCTCAGGGTCATCTTTGACTCCACACTCTCATTCTCTCCTCACATCTCTGACGTCTGTAAGACGTCTCACTACCAACGCACCTCCTCAGAGGTATTCTTCCTTTCCTTTCCTTCCTCCAGAACCTCACTGTCTCCAGAGCTCTGGTTCTCTCTAGGCTGGACTATTGCAACAGCCTCTATCTAAAGCTGCCTGCTTCTACTCTCTGCCCTCTGCAACTTATCCAGAACAGGACTGCAAGACTTGTCCTTGGCCCCAAGCCCATGGATCGTATCTCTCCAGGACTGAAATCTCTTCCCTGGCTCCCAGTGGCTGCGAGGATTAAGTTCAAAACCCTCTGCATCGTCCACAAGGCCTTCTGGGGCCTGGGGCCTCAATGCCTTCAACTCTCTCTTTCTAAATAACTTCCTTCTCGAGCTCTCCGCTCATCTGCCTCCAACTCCCTCAGGGTCAGTCGCTTCTCCAAGCAATGGGTTGGTGGTAGATCTCTTTCTTCAGTTGGTGCCTCCCTCTGGAACAGCCTCCCTGCCTCCCTCAAACTCGAGGAGAACCATCTCTGGTTCAGGAAGCACCTCAAAACCTTTCTCTTTGCTTCCGCCTTCTCTCCTCCTCTCTTCTGCTGACCTCCTGGCTGTTACCTGAATTACATTGGCGACCTGGACACCCACTGATCTCGAGCCCAGCCCCCCCCCCTGCCAGCATCACACACCTGCACTGGCCACCTGGAAACCCCCACACTAGGGGACTGTTTCTGTATCCCTACAGTCCCCCTACCAGCCCTTGACACCTGATGTATGCACTTACCATTACACTTGCCACTTGTTGGACATACTTATAATTGTTATCATCTTTCTCATCTACTGCAATGTTCCCTGTCCCTACCCATGAACCTGCGTGATCTGAATGACACCTGGCCTAGTAGGATCATTGTCCTTCCTGCTTTGTTCCCCTCCCTTGCCTTGTCGCGCCTCGAAACACTTGTGTATAGGCGTGTTATAAATGCCATATCATATCATATCATATCATGAAAGAAAAGATCACCAGTCACTGCAGCTGACCAAGTCCTCATAACTCCGGCTGCAATGCTGCATCAGACTCTGCCACCAATCTCCGCAGGCATGCCTCAGTACTGTCATTTAGGGCCTGCATTGATATGATATGATAGGTTATTTATAATGCGCTTAATATCCGGAAGTTTCTAAGCATGGACCCGTGGATAAAACCTGTGTTGCTCCATGTCATCTTGCTTCCAAGGTGAGCATGTTGCCGCTGACCTACAAGTGGACTGCTCAATTGTGTTGGCAGCCTTCCTGCTTTCCCCCAGAATGGTGGCACTCAAATCCTTCATCCTTGTACGTGCCACATTCCTGGCCTTGGCAACGGCCTCCTCTATAGCCTTCAGCCTTTCAACCTCCTGCTGCCACATGTGTTGCAGTTGTTATGTTGTTGCCACATGAATCCTTCAACATGCCTGTGGCCTCCCCTTCCAGATCAAGATTGCCAGCTGTGTTCTCCATTTCTCGAGCCAGCGGCATACTTACCTCTGCTGCCACAACTGCTCATGCCAGCTGGCAGCCCACCTCTGGTGCTGGGCCGCCCTACCGCCAGATGACAGATTCGAGGAGGGCAGTACTGCCCCACCATTTGCCTCAATTGCCATGTCCCCCTCCACCACCCGATTATGAGAGAATGAAATTCCAGACCCTGGTACTGGCAGATGCCCACTGTGTCCATTTGAACCCCCAAAGAGCGAGAAGGAGGCACCAGACTAGTAAATGGGTGGACATGGGCAGAGGAGCCTGGTCTGGTTACCACCACAGAGTTTACACCTGTGTGTGCCTGGAGCACTGCTGCTGATGAGGAGGTTTGTGTTACTTGTGTCACCTGTGCCATTTGCACCTCACACAGCAGTGCACCAAGCTATGATGGCTGACAAGTTGGCCATGGATCACATCCAGGGACTCAAGTGTAGCCACATGCCTGCTACGGCCCGAGATCATCAAGGGCAACACTGCATCACGGATTGCATCAGCAGCATTCACTGACCGGTTAGTCAGTTCAGTGGCATCGACAAATGTGTGCAGCCATGCAGAAGATGGCCCTGGGACGGTGGCAATAGCTGCCCCAACCAATGTGTCCTACTCAATGTCCTGTCCAGGCACATGTCCACATCTGGCACATTGGATGATGCACTACCACCAGACACCATGAGCAGGCCACCAATTGTGCCCTCCCCCCAACCACTCCTGGCCCTGGCACACCAGATGGCACCTCTCTGGCAACTGGCCTCAATGTGGGGACGGCAGAATCCTCCTACACCCCATCCCCTAAGGACTCCCCCTCCAGGTCCATGTCAATATCCCTCATGTCCTCCCCAGTGCTATCAGCGGATGTATCATCTGCAGCCACCTGTTCCTTTGATGATGTGAATTATGGTATCCATCGGTGTGGTCTATGCCTCCTATGGGAATGTCATGGCTCTGTGACTGTTTCATTCTCGGTGCTGGACTCCACATCAGCATGTGACAATGGATGGGAAGGCATAGAGGAGAGGCAGTTACGCATGTGCGTACACATGTGCATGTGCAAAGTTTGGCATGGCACCGTGACTCCATCTCACACACAAATGGCATGGCCCAATCACAACATGACTGTGATAAACCACCATGAACAGACAGACATGTGAGAACGCAATACAAGATGACAAACCCCTTCAAATGCATGCATGGATCTGCAGAGTATGAGCATTCACCAACTTAAGGCACAACCGTCACCATGTCCAACTGGGAACATGTATGGGGCATACGTGAGGACTGGAGGATATGACCAAGACAAGAAAACACCAAAAATAGCAGTATTTTTCCCTCACAGGTCAGGAGTCTCCCGCCTAATCGAGAGGGTTGGAATCTATCACATATGTCAGGATTTACTCCCGGGCATGGAAAGGCACAATTAGACATGTGCACACCATGTCCAGCTGTATCTGTGCCTGCTGCCCATTCGACTACGTACACTTGCCAGCACCGTCCATGCATATGATGCAGCAGAACCCATATGCATCAGTATGAAATTACAGGCAAACTACTAGACATTGCAAACATAACCATGCAACAGGTGCATATCATTGCATGTGTGAGCTCCCACATACAAGACACTATGCCCCCCAACAAAACCCCCTCCCTATGAATACCACCATCCCACCCTCATCGCCAGGCATGCACCCACAGTACCACCACTTGCCCATGCCCTATCCACCACTCACCTGCAGTGAGTATAAACAGGCAGCAATGCAGCCTGGATTGGGAAATGACACACCTGCAAAGTACTGCAAATTGCAAAACCTGTCCACAACAGATGCCGTGGAGTGTCTGGAACAGTTGGCAGGAAAGCTCCATGTGGACCTGTGCAACTCCAGATGGAACAGACGACCTGGTCTGTTTCATGTAAGTTACGTGCATGATGGCATGCATACTGCTCACACGCAACAGCCACGAATACAGTGCACATGCGCAGGGTGCATCTGTGCATCTTATTCTAAATGGTTGTCGGACTCAGAGCAGTACTATGCGCAGTGATAGCGGCGTAGGCAAATAATACGTGGCACAAGTGCAGGACAGCAATAATTGCTACTGTATATCTCCAGGGACACAGACATGGACAGGAGGGGCACTGGCAGATCTGGGAGACCAGTGAAGTGGAGGGGAGCAATACTTCAATTTTCCAGGTGAAGGCCACATCCACCACATGCTGGGGATGCACCACTGCCACAGGCATGCTCCAGCACAGCCACTGAAGTCAACACTGGTACCGCTACAAGTCAAGGGCGGCCAACACTCAGTGAGAAGGGGCCAAGTTGGACGTGCACATTTACTGACAAAGAATTGCAGATCCTCACAGACTTCGTTGAGGACAACCAGTCCAAGATGTACCCCTGGGCTGGGAGCACAGTCACACAGGATCAGTGTAAGCAGAAGTGACAGGAGGCGACAGACCTTTTGAATACCTGTGGGGTGGAGAGGCACACTGACAAAGGGGTACATACGCGCATGGATGACCTGACCAGGCGTACAAAGGAGAAGCTCGAAGAGAATGTGTCCTTTGCACAGGCAACCAGTGGTGGGCTGCCACACATAGAGGAACTCACACCTCTGGCCTCTTCTCAAGTGAACAGGTCATTGGCGTTGGAGGCATCAACACCTCTTTACAAGCTGGAAGTGAGTGGTATGTGTGACTGATGGCTGTGATCGTGACGTCACTTTGCATGGACAAGTGGGTGTGGATTGCTGTTGCAGGGAGGCATGCACTTCATGGTATTGGCCTACAGACTGGACATAGATGGGTAACAATTTTATGCAGGTTTCATAGTTGCCATTGGCTGCGTAGGGTAGCCATCACTGTACCTTGCTAGTGTAGATGTAAATGGCATTGTCACCATGGCAATGTGTCCAGTTGCTGCATGACAGCATGCACAGCATCTGTGCCATATCTGTCTGGTGTGCACTGTCAATGTTGCGTGCATTCACATGGCTCCACCAATGGCACTGGCTCACTCATGTGTGTGTCATGTAATGCTCTAGTCATACAGGAACCCAGGGACATGTGCAATGGCAGTGTGCTGAAGGGGGTGGAGGGTGGTTCATGACCTGCAGGCTCTCATGCTGGTAGCAGACTGGTCATCCATGCATATACAGGATGAATGTGCATGAGTGAGTCCAGGCTAAGTTTGGCATGTAGGTGCATTGCCTGTTCACACGGGGTGGGATTGCGATTACGCTGGTCATTGACTGCACATGGCCACGTCCACACATGTGGACTTGATTCACTGTCTGACAGGTTGCAGGGTTGGCATCAGAGTGCACCAGTCTCTTGCCACCTTGGCACACAGGACTCTGGTTTGAAACTATGCCACTGTGCTTCCATTTCATACTCCTACTGCCGTCACTCACCAACTTGCTCAACCATTTGATCATCAAATTGTCCTTTGACGGCCCATTCATGGCCAGCTATGTGTTTGCATGCATTTTGCCTGTCCTGCCACAACTTACAACTCATGCTTGCACAGTAAGTGTGTCTACATGGTCATGTTGTTATGTGTGTTTACTGTAGCAGGCACATGCATGCACATGTCAACATGTACCTCCATGAATGTTGATTAGGTCCGACCTGATGTGTCTATATTGGAAGGCCAATGGTGTGTGCTTGTGTTTTACATGGAACTTACATGGCAAGATCATGTGGAACAGATGTAAATGAATGCCACTGTGGGTGTAGTACATGTGCATCCTGGTGGCTAATGTATCATGGCACAGCTGCATGGTTTTTGCTCTACTCACCCTTCAGGATTACACTGTTGTCATGTGAGTTGGGTTCAGGGTATCTGGGGTGCAAGATAGGGTGGGCATGGATGTGGGACCAGGGTTGGCATCTTTTGCATGTGTTTTTTGACCCTTTTCACTGCTTGTGTCTCATGTGTGTCATGGATGTATATGCAGATGTTGCCCGAATTTTTCTTGTAGGTGGAGCCGCAGCTGGGTGGGACCAGGTGGCTGGGGGACCTATCGTGGATGCACAACCAGGGAGCAGCAGTGTCCGCATTGCTGTGCATCAGAGGAAGCTCCAGCTAGTGTCTGCAGGTGTGAGCAGGGGAAGCCAGTGGCCAGCCGTCAACCAGCAGCTACTAAGTAAGGTAGGAGTGGTCAGGGTTAGGAATTGAGCATTCACTCTACCCTCAAAACCCTGCCACTCAGCAGAGTCTCAGACTTAGATGTGTTTTTCTCCAGTATTTAAAATTGCATTGTGAAAGTATTCAAAATTTGCACTGTGAACGTATTTAAAGTTGCATTGTGAAACCTAGGCCTTTTTTCCCACTATACGGGACTTTCAGACTTAGGTGTGTTTTCTCCGGTATTAAACATTACATTGTGAACTTTGTGCCGCTATGTGGTTTTTGCCTTCTTAGCAAAGCATTCATCTAGCGAACTTGTCTACCATTATTTGAGCTCCTGTCATCTTGTCCAATTGTCTACTATTGTCTTCCCTCTCTCTGTTTCGTCTGCCTGCTCCCCCTCTGTCGTTCCATAGTGTTCTCCCCGCCCTTCTTCTTCTCTCCTCTCCCTATCTACTCTATGGTTCTCTCTGTCTCTAATTTCTTTTATAGCTGCTTCTCTGTCTACTATCCTGCTCTCCTCACTAAATCTGATAGGAAGAAGTTTACAAAGGGCATCCTGGTCTCCAACCCACCCTATCACTGACACCTATACCAGCGCCTCCTCCACGCAAACCCTCACAGGCATCCTCTTTGTTGTTCCCTCGCCAGACCTATGGACTCTTCATATGGTCTCTGTGCTTTCTTCTTTCTCTTTTCCCATTAATGGTGGCACCCAGTGGGAGGCCCTCCTGCCTCCCTTCCATTCCTCTAAGGTCATCATTAATGTTTACCTGAATGGTACCGTCTTGGTCCAAGGCCCTCAGACCAACCTTCTCCTCTTTGATAGACGCTTCCTGCACCTCACCAATTTCCTTTCCTCTCCTGCTGTCCCCTCTCTTCCCCCCACGGCTTCCTTGCCTAACCCCACTGTCTCTTCCTTGGCTACTTTGCCTTCTCCTCCTTCCTCTTCTGCCCCCTCTAAGGCTTCTTCTACAACTCTGCAGGGTGTACCTCTGATTTGTACCCCTGCCCGGTAGTCCTTCAAGGATGGCAACCATCTCCATATTGCCACTCTCAACTCTCGCTCTTCTGTCAAACACTCTGTCACCTCCTGGAAGAACTTGACCTCAATGTTCTCGGTCTCACCAAGACATGGTTCATGGCCAGCTCTTTCACAAGCTTTGACACTCTCCTTCCTGATGGCTACAAGATCCTCTTTGTGCCCAGATCCAACTGTTCTGGAGGTGGTGTAGCCCTGATCTTCCTCGTCTGCAGGTTATCTCTCTCTCCTGGCCATTCCCTTACTGTGGATACCATCTATCGGCCACCTGATCAGATCTCCTCCTTCGTCTCTGTGTGGGTGGACCTCACCTCTTCCCTCCTGGTCTCAACCACTCAACTCCTCCTTCTTGGAGACATTAATATCCACCTGGATGCTTCCTGCCCTTCCTCTGGACTCTTTCGTGACCTCTGCGACTCTCTCTTTATATTCACCCCTCTGACCTGACTCACTCTACAGGGCACACTCTGGATGTTCTGATCTCCTCAGACGCTCCCCTCTCTATCCCACTCACCACTCCTCTCTCCTGGAGGGATCACTTTCTCCTTTCCTCCCAGCTCACCCTCTCTACCCCCCAGGCCAAACCACCTCCAGCTCTGCCACTTACCTTCTCAGTCATCCGACCCATGAAGCATTTGTCAGTTGAGGCTTTTGCCACCACTTTCTCACCCCCTACACCTTTGGCTGTCTCACACCCTGACACAGCCCTTTCCATGCTCCACTCTGCTATATCTGATACTCTTGATGTTCTTGCCCCTGTCATGAGGATCGACTTGAAGCCCAAAGCCAAGTGTAACTCCTGGTATGACTCAGACTTCGTCACCCTTAAACGCAAGTGCAGGGTGGCTGAGAGGAAATGGCCTGCTTCCAGTACATCATCTGACAAACTGGCCTGCTGCCTGCTCCAAAGGCAATACCGGCTCTCTGTCTGCACCAAGAAGAGAGCTCACATCCAAGCCTGTGTCTCTGCGGCATCTAATAACTCAGCCAAACTCTTTAAAATCTGCAATGAACTGGCCAATCCTGCTGCAGTCTCTACCTCTCCTGTCCCCTCCCAGGAACTCTGAATGCCTCTTACTTCTCATTTCATCTCTAAAACTCAGGACATCCTGTCCTCTCTCTCTTCCTCTTGCCCTCCTCCCTCTACTCCCTGCTCTTCCTCTGGCCCCTCCTCGGCCACCTCTCCTCCCTCCTTCTTTGCCTTTCCCCTGTTAACCCCAGACAAGGTTTCTAGACAAGTCTGATCTATGAAAGGAAAGTCATATGAAAACAGGTTCAACCCTGTTCCTCCAAAACCATCAAGCACCACATTGACACCTGGCTTCTGCTCTGGCTGACTTCTGCAACCACTGCTTTGCCACTGGAATCTTCCCTTCCCCCTGAAGCATTCCTGTGTGCACCCTCTTCTTAAGAAACCCCCTGCCGGCCCGTCCTGCCCGGCTAACTATCACCCAATCTCCATCACTCCATTCCTGGGCAAACTCCTGGAAAAGCTGGCCATCTCCCAGCTCAATCTTCACACTGAATCTATTAGTTGTCTCCATGACCATCAGTCTGGCTTCAGAGCTGCCAGAAGCACAGAAGCTGCTCTCCTGAACATACGTGAAGACCTGCTCTCTAAGCTCAATTCCAACACCCCATATGACCTCATCCTACTTGATCTCTCTTCTGTCTTTGACACGGTCAACCATGCCATCCTGCTCAACCGTCTCAGTGATAAACTGGGTATCACCAATCAGGCCCCGGCTTGGCTGACATCGTCCTCTCTCTGATCGACCCTCCCAGGTACAACTTGGGTCCATCCTCTCCTCTATCTCTATCTCTGGTGTTCCCCAGGGAGGGTTCTAACCAATAGCTGGCACTTCTTGCCCACCGCATTGCCACTCTCTGCCCCAACTTTCAGTGCTATGCGGA
Source organism: Ambystoma mexicanum (assembly GCF_040938575.1). Classification (NCBI taxonomy): domain Eukaryota; kingdom Metazoa; phylum Chordata; class Amphibia; order Caudata; family Ambystomatidae; genus Ambystoma; species Ambystoma mexicanum. The sequence goes on along the minus strand of NC_090941.1, from coordinate 427,743,230 downwards.
TAACACTCAACTCATGTTCAGGCTCCCTTCAGCCACCTCTTCTCGTTCTCTCATCTCTGACTGTCTGTCTGCTACCCAGGAGTCATGTGCCGTCAATGATCTCTGCCTTAATGCCAGTAAAACAGAGATGCTCCTCATTGGCACACCCACTCCCTCCGTTCCTGTCACTCTCTGGCCAGCCTCTAATGGCCCTATTACTGCTCCCACTGGTGAGGCTATAAACCTTGGGGTCATCTTCGACTCCACACTCTCCTTCTCTCCTCACATCTCTGACATCTCTAAGAAGTCACACTACCAGCTGCACCTCCTCAGGGGTATTCTCCCTTTCATCTCCTTCCTCCAGAGGTTCACTGTCTCCAGAGCTCTGGTTCTCTCTAGACTGGATTACTGCAACAGCCTCTTTCTAAATCTGCCTTCCTCTTCTTTCTGCCCTCTGCAACTCATTCAAACCAGGACTGCAAGACTTGTCTTTGGCATGAAGCCCAGGGATCGTATCTCTCCAGGAATGCAATCCCTGCTCTGGCTCCCAGTGGCTGCGAGGATTAAGTTCAAAACCCTCTGTATTGTCCACAAGGCCTTCTGGGGCCTGGGGCCACAATACCTTCAACTCTCTATTCCTAAATATCTTCCTTCTCGAGCTCTTCGCTCATCCACCTCCAACTCTCTCGGAGTCAGTTGCTTCTTCAAGCAACGAGTTGGTTGTACATCTCTTTCTTCGGCTGGGGCCTTCTTCTGGAACAGCCTTCCTGCCTCTCTAAAAATCAAGGAGAAGCATCTCTGGTTCTGGAAGCACCTCAAGACCTTCCTCTTTGCTTCTGCTTTCTCTCCTCCTCTCCTCTGCTGAACTCCAGGCTGAATCTTATACTGCACTGGTCGCCTGGCTACCCTCTGTTCTTGGGCCCAGGTCCCCTCCCTGCCAGTTGCAAACCTGTACTGCCCCCCTGGCAACCCTTGCACTCTGGGGCTGTTTCTGAATCCATGCAGCCCCCTACCAGCACTTGACACCTGATGTCTGCACTTACCCTTGCACCTGCCACCAGCGGGTCACACTTCTTATTTATTGTTCTTATTTATTATTTTTATTTTATTTATTACTGTTATCCTATGTACTGCACTTACCCTCCCCATTCCCCTCACGCTTTCCCCTTACTCCCTTTCCTGCACTTGCGCGATCTTAATGTCAACTGGCCTAGTAAAATGGGTTCCTCTGCTTTCCCTCTGTTCCCCTCCTTTGCCTCATTGCGCCTTGAAACAGTTGTGAATAGGTGCGTAATAAATGCCATATCATATCATATCATAACCCACAACTGTTGCAGGCCATCATCAGCATGTCTGCACTGGCATCTTCAGGGGAGGAGGAGAGGATGATGTTGCAGAGGTCCTGAGGCAGATGGTGGATGAACAATCAATGATCAGTCCTGAGGACATGTTCCTAATTGAGTTGGTGGGGGGAACTGAGCCGGAGGGTGTTTGGCCCTGGCTGTGGTGAGTCAGTCATCATTGTGGTGGAGCACTGTGCCTGGAACACTACCCTCCTGGTGGCAGAGGCTGTGCGTGCCAGTAGTGGGTGTGTATGGAACCACAGGTCATGCCAGTGCAACTGCCCAGGCAGGGTGCCACTGCATCTTTCTTCACGTTTATGGTGCCCACGCACACGTGGAGGACATATGCCTGCTCCATGCCTTTACTGGGAGGATGAGTTGGTCCAGGAAATTGTGCAGCAAGTCTAATGCTACAATGGCCAGGGAGTATCAGCTGTTGTGTAGTGAGGTCTCTGCCCTGTCCGGATGCATGACAAGGTGTCTGCCCTGAGGGACACAATCAGTGCACAGATGGAGATATCAAGGGCTGCTATGCAGGACAGCATGGGTGAGGCATGGAAGGAGAGTCACCAGTCCTTGTTGCACTTGGTGGCCTGTTGCATGTATCTGTGTCGCATGTGGCAACCACAAAGGAGGGCAAGGCATTGTCAGTGCATGGCCACAGTGTCCCTCCTCATGATGATCCACAAGGTGGATTGTAGCTGTTTTTTTTAGTGGTGATATGTTTTTGGTTCCCTGCACTGAGTGGTGTGGTACATTCACAATTCGCCATGCCCCTTCCTCATCACGCCCGCTGACTTTGGGCATGGACATGGATATATTTTTACATTCCCATTTTACTTTTCGGTCCACGGAGGAATCATTAGTTTTCTTACTTGATCTTTGCCATCATGCGCCATGGCCAGCAGATCCTGATATAGTGGTGGTTTCAAAGAGACGCAAAAGTTAGCATGGTCTGCCTAGCATGTTCAGTGATGTCAGCTAGCATGCTGGTATCTAAAGTGGCATGAGCTGACATACATGTAAATATGTTGTTTGCCCATGATTTGCTTTTTCTGTGGTATAGGTGTGACAGGGCACATGCACACTAATGGTAATGCATCTGTTTGCTGTTCAGGTCAAGTTACAATGATGGCTCCCACACTCCCTGTGAATGCAAACAGGACCCTCTTCAACATTCAATTTCTCCATTCCCTCTGCTGTACACTCCTAGCCTTCTGACACTTATGAGGGGGCAAAATGTTAGGTGGAGGTGGTGGGGATGCACAGTACAGCGTCAGAGAAATGAGGTAATGTGGTATCCAGCTGTCATTTGCATGTTTCAGTGAGTGCAAAGGAAAAGTGCTGGGAGGGGTGGAGGATGACGGTGATTGGGTGTGGGAGGCCAGGACCAGGGAGCTCACATAAGGGCCCTAGTCACCAATCTCAGCTACTGTGGTATTCCACAGAGGAGGGAGGAAGGGAACGAGTAGGTGAACAGTAAAGTCTTGAGGAGCTTCTGGATTTTAAGGAGATCTGTCTCAAGATGAAGAGGAAGGAGGAGCCTGTTCCATAGGAGGGATCCTGCTGAGGAAATTGATCAGCCACCAGTTCGCTGTTTGGCAAAGCACTCAACTCACAGTGAGTTGGTGCCAGTGGAACATAGAGATCTGGAGGATGAGTATTTGGAGGGATAGGTTGTAGTTAGCATGGTCCCCGACCCCAGACTTCTTTGTGGATGATGCAGAGGGATTTTATTTTGTTAGTTGCAGCAAGCATGGGCCAATGAAGAATTTTTGGTGCTGGAGAGATGTGGTCCCTGAGCTTGAGGCCCAGGATGATTCTTGCAGCCCTATTCTGGAATTGCTAGAGGGGTCATAAAGGAGAAGACAGTAGATTAAGAAAAAGGCTATTGCAGTAGTCTAGCCTAGAGAGAACCAGAGCTCCTGAGATATTGAGCTTCTGAGGGTAGGTGAGATGAGGAAGATTTTCTTTGAAGGAGTGGAGTTGGACGAGGAACTTCTTGGCAAGGTTCCGAATGTGAGGAATGAAGTAGATCAAGGAGTCAAAGATGACTCCAAGGTTTCTGCCTTCAGATGTAGGAATAGGGGGAGAGCCCATAGAAGATGGCCAGAGTGAAGGACATAGAGAGGGCTCGGGAGTCCCAATAGGATGGATTTTCAGTCTTTCTGGCGTTGAGGAAAAGATCATTGGAAGTACACCAGGACTGGATGGCAGATAGGCAGTCAGGAATGGTGGAGGAAGTAGGTAGAGGTTCAGAGCGTAGTTTCAAGGAGAGTTGTGTATCATCTGCATTGCACAGGGAGTTTGGGGAGTAGGCGGGAATTCCATAGGAATGTTTTGTGATATGTCCCTGTTGTGTTTATTTGTATGCTTCTGTGAGTGGCTTGGGGTATGCATTGTGTGGGCATTGTGTCACTGACGATGTTTGCATATTTTTCTATGGGGTTGTCGGGTGGGGGGATGTGTGTGTTTTCAACAGGTATGAGGCACACACCACATGTGTAGTGCGTCACATATGCACATAAGAAAAAACTGCTTTCACCACTGCTTTCTGGTATGCTAACTGTGTCCACTATGCCTTATATGTTTCACACTGTACTGAGGTATAAAGCATTTTGTTTTTTACTCACATTGCTAATTGATGCTTTTCCCTGTTCACCTTATCAGAAAAGTAAGGCCTTTACTAGTACTGAACTACTTAACCAGTTAACATTGAGTGCTAAATGAAATTGAACATATGTGAAAATGCCTTAACTATTTCAGTGTACGAGCATTCCCCGGATCTGAGAAAATGTCTCTCGGGTCTCCGATCCATGAAAATTATTTGGTCCCATTAAGGTAACCAATCTGCTTTTGTTCCCAAGACCAGGATTCGAGCATGGTCACCAGGACCAAAGTCGAGTGACTTACCCACTATGATACAGCAACTTCTGGTTACAGTGCTAGTGATTATTCCTGTCAGGATTGGACTTTGCAGAAAATATTCAAGAACAGCTTTGGAAAGATGTGCGCTTTTTTTTTTATTTGCTTGCAGCATTACAGGAAACTTCTCCTTTCTTTAATAATGTAGTAAACCCCCCCAAAATGTAAATGTTTAATTATGTGGGGTGAGGCTGCTGAAAAATATCTTGTGAGTTCTCCCTCATCTTAACTTGCAACCGTTGCCCGTGCTCCTAACCGCCCCTGTTTCATCCCCTCCCCTTTGCGGCTGGTGGGATCCCACAGTTAATCATTTCCATTTCCAGCACTGTGTACGAGATTGCGGCCCAGAGAGGGTGCTCATTTATGAATGTGCCAAACAAACTGGTATGGGTGAAGAAATGTCTTCTGCGTGGGTATGTAGGCCCAAGCCTTTTATCTATGTAAAATCATGCTGATTTTTCTCCCTCAGAAAGTGAGCTCTGCTAATCAGAATACGCAAATCTCTACTGAAACAGTACAGTATACATGTTTTCTATTTACTTGATCCACTCCAATGCATTGTGGTTTTGCAACATGGCAGGCAGCTGGAGAGTAATATATATAATCCTGAATAAGCCTGCTGACATCCAAACTTTCCAGCAGCCATGGCCTGGCCTAAACAGTGATCACGCACCGTCGAAATTATATCTAGCAGTGTTGCTCCAAACCTAGGCTGAATCTAATGACCCAAACCCGGGTTTGCAGCAAGCCAAGCACATGAGGAACCCATGTTTCACCTAGCGCCACCTGTTCCCTCTCCTTCCCTGACTCCCACCCCCACCTCTCCTCTTCTTTATGCCTTAGCTGGACTCTCTGAGCCACCAGGTCCACACTGCTATAGCTTCCTCATTCAGCCATGGAAATGGAAGACCGGTTAAAAGCAGAGCCATGCCTTCAATTTCCATGGCAACCACACTGTGCCTCCCCTCTTCCCGGCCACGGTGAACGAATCAGCGCTGCTGGGTTGTGTTTTTTTAATTGATAATTGCACCCTAAGAATTTGCCTAAGGGTGCTAGTAGCAATAATCACCTGCTTGATGGTCTTTACTGGCATGACACCAGGGCCCGGTGTTAATCATTTGTAGCTTGGGCCTCAGGTCATTACCGTCCAGAGAAGCCCTCTGTGAAACCCATGGGTGATTACTGCTGCAATGAAAGTAATAAAGGAAGACAATAGACGTGTACGTGATGATCGCCCAACAGACATTAGTGCACATGCAGTTAGTGGAAATGTTAAAAAGTTGTGCTAGTCAGTTGATAATCCAACATAGCCTGTATAGAGATGCATGTTTGTCGGTATATAATGCACACCGATGTGGAGCTTTAACAGCCGTTTCATTTGAACCGCATGTTTTATTGTGCACACAATAATAATGCTTTGATATGGCAAATGCATACTAAACATAGGTCGTTTATTGATATGATATGGCATTCCTAACGCGCCTGTACACACGTGTTTGTAGGCTCCAGTAACAGTAACAAAACAAACGTGACAATATAAAGTATAGTTTTTCCTTCACAAGCCATCCTGAACTCTAATTGTACACCACTGCATGCGCATTCTATTATCTTATCATGTACAAGGGTCACATCATCCATATGAAGATATTCAAGACACCATCCTTTCCACTTCAGCCTTCTCGGAAGATTTTGTTCGTGGCCCATTTCTTGAGTGTCTTCCACTGTGCAGTCTTCTGGATAAGGCACTTGCCTCACGGAGCATGACACATAGTACCACAATGCGGCACAGCCTGTCCAGTGCATACATCAAATCACCGCCTCACCTTTAAAGCCACTAAAATGGACTTTTCATGAGAAACATATCTTCTATACAATGGAATTCTTTGTTTTAATGTGCGTCATGCATTTGTTCCTGGAACATGGTGAGGTGAAGAATGCTAATTAATAACCTAGGCGGCGGGATAGCAGTTGTCAGACCCATTAGTGCATACATTAGGGCAGTAATATAACCACTCTACTGTATCAAAACACTATATAATCCAAGTGTATCTGCAACATTTGATGAAAACACCTTCAAAATACCCCTGTCATACATTCTTTTTTTTTCTAAAATTCTCTGAGTAAGCTCTTGCCCCAAATTGGGCGTGTTATCCAGTAACCTACTGCTCAGTGATATAAAGGCATCGTGTGACAACCACAGACAGTATGTGTACAAGTGGGTTATTTTGGCATCTCATAAACGAGAGTCACATTAAAACAGTCAAGCTGCAACACAAATGAAATGAAAAAAGTTGAAATTATACAAAGGCGACCTTTGGTCAGAAGTTTCTTTTCGAGTTCAGCTTGAATTCCAAACCACATAAGTACTGCCCCATTCATGCGGAGAAGGATGAACATCTCGGACATCCTCCCAGGTTCGAGTAGGTGTTTTTGATGAAGTGTGTGCATAAGGATATATATGACATACACATATGAGGTTTGTGATTCATCTGCAGAAGGTATTAATTGATGTAAAATGGTTCTGGTGAATCTGGTGTAGGGATAATGAAGAGACTAGAGATAGATTTGACTTATGCTTACAGTTTACTCATAACAGGTTCTTCTTAATTATAATGATAGCACATGCAGAATAGTGTTTTTGTCTAAGTATTCTGAGATCAGCTGATTGGAAAAACACACAATCACACAGTAACACACATATCCAAATAGGCACACACACAAACACAAACACCTTCACTCACACTCAAACAAACATTACTATTTTAGTGAAACTGCCTGCCACGGTGTCGGTTTTGATTGATTAAGAAACATCAATAGTGTGACTGCCAAAATTCAGCCTGCTATTGGCCAATTTCTTTATCATGTATTTCCATTAATTTGTTGGGTAAAGCTATCCTCAGTAGAGTTATTGTGTGGGTTGAAAGTAGGAATTTAATTGTGGGTGGGCTGTACTCCCTGCCATTATGGCCTATGAAGTGAAATGTTGTGGTCTGGCACACTGTACTGGCTTTTAATCCAATTTCTTTATCAGACTTGATTGAGCATCAGTCTGTAAGGACTATTCTTGGCACAAGTGTATCTACAGCTACCAAACTTATGTATCCAGAAAAACAGCTAAATATGTTACCTGGGAAGTTATTTTGTTCTACAGATCTTCTATGTTTAAGCATATGGGAAATTGAGAAGGCACTTTTCAATCAAGAGATCAAATTGGAGATTTTTCATTAGCAAAGGCAAAACATTCTAAATATTTTGTTTCTGTGAAAAATATATCTAGATAATTCGAATTTGTGTTAAAAATTGTTAGTCATTACATTGAAATTTGCTCTAACACCAAATACTTCCTCAAAGTGGTCTATGCTGCTAACATGAACATTTTGGACATTCAATCAACCCAAGCCAATGCCACTGTTATTGGTTTTCTTCCAGTTTCCTACTTAACGTGAACCCTCTACGTACATAGTTTTGTTGTCGAATCCATTAGCTAAAAGGTTTATTACACAATTCCATGTTAACGAATTACCTTTAGCCACAATCACTGCCAAATGGAACTAAAACAGCATTAATTGTTGTCATTGCAACTCAAGCTCTGTTAAAGATAGACTTAATTTCATGTTTTTTGTGACTCCTATCTACTTCCCAGGAAAAGGGTTTGCTGACCTTTGTTACGTTTCAAATGTTTTTTTCTCATTGGAGGGTAGTCTTATTTTATCTACTCGAGGCAACATACTTTGATGTTTGTTGGTCTTAGGAACACTATTTTGTATCTTCTTTGAAGATTAAAAGGAAGATTCTTAACCTATATGGTGAACACTCTGTATTTTGATACAAAGTGTTACATTTATCATTTTATGCCAAATGTATTTATTTACTTCCTTTTTCTTTTATTAAGCACACTAATCATAGGGACATCTAGGCGCTGGTTACATGTTACAAGACACTGCATTAATTACATATATAAGGTGCTTAGGGAAACATAGACTCATAGTAGAGGCATTTATGTGCGTCAATGTGTTCAGTAGTCAAAGAGATTTACACGTGTGGCAGGTTCAGGGAGAACAGTAAAGTCTCGGGCTGTTTCCTCAAGGTCCAGTGTGAGGGTTCAGCTCTCAATTGCAAGGGTAGATTGTTCCAGCTCTAAGAGACACATACTTGGAAGGGAGTTCCCCCCAGATTTTTTTCTCCTGAATCTAGGGATGGACAATTGGGGCAAGTAAGCAGATTGGACAGTTCTGGTAGATTGAATTATGGCACATTGTTGTGATAGATATTTAGGTGCAGTGTTCGAGAGACATTTGTGCATGATGGCTAGAGATTTGGAGATGATTTGCTCCCAGGTTGGATGCCAGTGTGCACTTCTTGTTGCTGAGATGTTTTCATGCTTTATGATGTTGAGGGCAGCTCTGAGGGCATAATTCAGAATTCTTTTCAGCTTGCTGATATTACGATAGCCGAGGTTCCAGCAAATAATGCATTACAATAGTCTAGCCTCTAGCCTATGAAATCTCTGACAAAGCTGAGGCAGCTATCTGAGGTCAGGAAAGGTTTGCATTCATTGATTAGTTTTGAGGTGTGGACTGCAGACGATGCAATCACATTGACTTCCCTTGAAAATGACAGCATAGCATCCAGGTAGATTCCCAGGGTTTTGATGTTGCTGGCCACTGGTATGGTGATGCCCTCAATAATGAAAGATTTGTAGGAGTGGCTAAGATTTTTGAGTGAGGATTGTGCACCAGTCAGTAGAATTTCTGACTTTTCATCATTAAGGCAGAGATGGTGAGAGTCCATCTAGGCCTGGTTGTGTTATAGACTGAGTCAAGCTTGTTATTTATGTGTGCCATGCGTGCAGGCTCCTGGAAACAGTGGTACCCATTTCATTGGGGTGGCCATTGAATGTCCCACCATGTGTTTTCTGGGTGAGGTGACGGTCTAGTCTATCTTCGTTTCTGTGTCGGTGCGCGGCTAGCTGGTAGGCACTTATTCCCCGTCCTTCCAGCTACCCGTCTGTTGCAACGTCAGAGTTTTGCTTCTGCTCACTCCTGTGTTTTGTTCCACCGCTCTGTTTTTCCTCTGCTTACACTCTGGTGTACTTTCCCTCTCCGCTCCAGTTCCTGGACCATAGCCTTTCTTTTCTCTCTCCCTGCTACGCTCTCTTTCGTTTTGCCTTTCTCTTCGTTTCCTCCCTTTCCTCCTTTGCGCCATGGCGTGTTTGCTTACCTGCCTCCCTGTTTACTTTCACTTTCTCATACTCGCTTTCCGGTTGAATCCTTGTCCACCCTCCTAGTTTTTGGTGGCCCCGTTCTTTCATCCACAGCCACCGTTAAGTGTCTGCCTATTGCTCCTACTCATTTGGATTGTTCCCTGGGAATTTATTGGATATTCCACTTACTTTGCCTGAATCCATTTCCTGTCTGAGTTGTGTTCCGGACCTGTCATTGACTTTCAACTCACCTTATCTGGAATAATTTCTGGTTTTGTGCAATTTGTTCATCCAATCCATCCAAGCTTCCAAGAAAAGACTCAAATGGCAGTGGGGTTTTTTCAGCCTAAGGCTTTTCCCCAATATTTTCGCCTGTTTCGGTGGAGGGGCCACAGGGGGCTACAGCTCACAGGTGGCCACTGTGGCTTCCCATCGAGATAGGTTCCTGACACCATCTCGACGTCAGTACCGAGAGCCAGCTCGTTACCATGCAGATTCCAGCTCCACAGGTGAGGAGTCGGAGGAGGGTAGTGGGTCTGAAGAATTCGAACTGAGTTGTGACAATGTGTTTAATGATTAATATTGTTAGTCTGTAGTTTTTGTTTTATTGTATTACTTGAGGTTTTATTAGACTGACAGATGTTTGACAGACTGACTGACATCAACTTATTTGACTTTAGGGGACAGAAAAGCAAAATGAATGGCTTGAGTGTGACACACATATGACATTTAGAAAGACTGTAACCATGTTTGGTGTGATTCAAATCCCTTTTAGGTGCAAGAATCAGAACTCACAATGTCTTGCACCAGTCTCAAACATACATGATTTTCTTAACAGGAGCAGAAAATCACAGTGACTATTTTGTGAGATGGCTGCTAGGATAGTGATGTTAGACAGTTTAACTTTACTACTTTGAGAAAAGAGGAAAGCAACACTTCCCTGACACCTCTACTGTACACCCTTTCTGTAGAATGTTCAGGTATATTCTGTGTATCTGTCACAAGCAATACCTCTTTCTGAAGGCAAATGAATCACAGTGACAAATCATCCAGCTCAGAGATGTAGTGACATCCAACTTCTTAGATTTCTTCTGCCTAGACTTAATAACAATAGCTATAGTATACAGGAAGGTAAAGAATAGAAGGAATTCCAAAGTTTTGTTCATTCAGACAAAACTCCTTATGTACAGCTATCGTACCACTTTGCTGGAAGGAATAAAATGTTGAATATGATGAATCTTCTAACCATTACATCAGCTAAGTAGGCATGGCAGAACATTTAGAATGGTAACAACATCAACCATTGTTCAGCAGCCTTTCTATGCCAGGCTCACATTTAACAAGTACAATTCACCAGAACATATACGAGGCACAATGCCTCCACAGCTAACACTAACGGATGCAATAGTGAGCATGATGCACGAGAATATGCCCTTTTGGGATATATTTATGAGGCACACTCAATAAAGAGAAGTCTGCCCCAATCAAAAGCGCCACAACCATATATCTAATTTGCTCATTCAATTTAGCCCTGTCTCTGACTCATTTCACATCACAAAGAGCCCTCACCACTGTGCACTAGAAAAGCCACAAACCAGGTTGGTGTACAGAAAGAATATATTTTCATTAATTAATATGGAAGAATTGATAGTAACACAACATGACACAACACACCACTTCTCTGTGGCACCAAAGCATTGCTTCAATACAAATAATTCACATATTTGAGGAGAGACCTTATCCAATCCAAGTTTACGCTACAGGTGTGTGTTTGCTTTTGTGTCTCCAGTAAATAGAATACAGGTGTGCACCAGAAAGAAGCAAAGGAGAACACGAAGGGGTGCACAAAGCACCTGCAGGAGAAAGGTGTATAAGGAAGCGCAAGGACTAAAGAGAGGGGTTACAGATCAGAGTGGTCATTCCTGGGAGGAGCAAAGAGCCAGCCGGTTTCGAAAGTCTCTGATTGTGCCCCACAAGGGAAGTGTGTGTGTAAGAACTGTAAATAAAACGAAGAAAGTTACATCCTGACAAGCTGATCTTGTGTGTGAAACCAAAAGGGGCTTAAGCATGGAGAAGGTAACCCTGAGAGGCATAACAAAGTCGAATACCTGTCATTTTTGTGACATAGAAAGAAAATAAAAGCACATCCTGACAGAACTGAATGTTTGGTAGAAACTTGAATGGTGCCTGAGCTTGGAGAAGGGAACCCTGAGAGGCCTAATCAAGTTGGAGACTAATTGTTTTGCAGTGGTGAAAGGCTTCAAGCTTGGGGAAGGGAGCACCAAGGAACCCAAGACACTGAAAGTATTTGAGAATATTGCTAAGGCTCTGTGGAGAAGGTCTTACAAACAGCCCTTTTTGATTGAACTAATTTTTGTGTCATTGACCAAGCTACACCTGGTGAGAAGACCACCTGAAACCCACATTATTTTCCAATTTGTGTTGAACTACTGTTTATTTTCCTTTTTAAAGACTTCTTATCACATTTTTGTTGAGAGTGGGGGTAAGAATAGGGTTGGACACAGACAGACTTTTAGTTTTGAATATATCAGACATCAACGTCCTTTTGAAACAACACTTAAAAGAACCACTCTTTTAGAGTTAGGGCCAGTTAGGGATTACACTACCACAGAAACCTTAGTGAATAAAGGTTTTGAAAGTAACCTCTTTGAGTCTGTGTCTCTCTTGATAGCATTCCTGTCACACACCTGTCTCTGACTCACCTGTGCACTAGACAAGCCAAAAACCTGGTTGGTCTACAGAAAGAATATATTTGTATTCATTAATATGGAACACTTGATAGTTACACAACACCACACAACACACCACTTTCTCCTTGGCAGCAAAGCAGAGATTCATTACAAATATTTCACCTTTTTAGGGATAAAACTTAACCAATCCAAGTCTACACCAGAGGTGCGTTTTTGCTTTTGAGTTTCCAGTAAATAGAATGCAGGTAAAATAAACATTTGAATACTTTTATCAGACACTAACATCCTTTAATGCCAAAATGATGCATCACCTTAAAACATGACCAAATCATCAGCTCAGAACTATGCCTTATAGGAAGTTTAATTTAAATACCATAAAAAACGTTTCAATGTGCACAAAACTATTTCACACATGTAGCAATCTGTATTTTTATATAAATGTGATCTTGGCCATTCTTTCCATAGGGCTTACTTTAAATGACATGCAACATTTGTCATTGGTAAAAGAACTTTAGTGCTCCAAACTTAGCAATGCTAGCAGCATTATAGCACAACAAACCTTTCAGAACAAACACTATCTTTACAGTTGAAACTCTTTCCCCTTCACTCCCTTGCCAGGAACACTCTCCGTTCTTTAAGGAATCACTTTCTGCAAAAATGTACTTTTAAATTAGTGAATCCACTCTGTTAACTTTGGGAAGACAAGTATTGTCCCAGCACACAATCCGAATTATTCAGTTTATCATTTGGAACCCCTCTACCTTACGTAAGGTGTCGAGGAATGAGAAGCAATAGGGAATTTCGTTTTTAATGCCGTTCGGGAATTTTGGAGTTGGAACAATAAATAGGAGTACCCAATTCCTTTACAGACTATATTTTTATCCAAACTGGAGCGTTATTGTTAATTTTTAATGTTAACAAAATCACCTTGTGTCATTTTGCCATATGGGAATTAATTAAATTAGTATTTAATAAATACCTAAGAGTGTCCCACCTCCATCCACCAATAAATTAAGGGGAAGGTATGAACTCAAACAAGTACCCACAAGACATGTTTGGGTTGGACGAGTTACTTATATCAAATCTCTCTAGGTATGGTTCTCAGGAAAAAAAAACAATGTCCCTTGGAGAGGACAGGGATCTGGTCAGATGGCTTCTCCAGCATCAATCCCCTTTATTTTGCCTCTCCTTGCATGGGTGACCAGCTTCTCTCTGTCACTGGTTTCTAGCCAGCAATTTTATCAGCAGTTCCAACCCCAGTGATTTCAGGCATTTCCCCTGATTTCCATTGTGCGTGTCCTTGTGTATCTTCCACTACACCCACAAAAATGTCTAAATTATGCATTGCAAGCTCATTGATCATTCGTTTTAATTGGACAACTGTTTTCTATTTCCTTATTCAAGAACTAGCCACTCTCCCCTGATTGGCCTCTTCAGTGTACCAAACTCAAATTTGGGAGGGGCAAGTGCTCCCACTGGAAATTAAATTTCCTACACATTTCAATGGTTGAACCTAAAAGTCACAATATGGCAGCTTTCTCTTTATTCTAGATAAACTGAACAATATATCTATTTTTTAACCTGTCTTATCATGCGGACTGGATCAAATAAGTCCTGTGTCATCACAATGTTGCAGGTTCGAATGGACGTTTTCTGTGACTTATTTAATAATTATAAAAGTCAGTATCACAAACATTTCTATACAGAAATCTAATTTATTAAGCAATCATCTCCCAGAATCTCTGCTTAGTGAAATCTCCTGGGGAGCTAGAAACACATTTTTGGTTGTAACTCCTGTTCCCAAGGCTTTTTTGAAAAAAAATCTTTAAAGTGATATTTGGGTTATCTTTCTGTGACTTATGGTTCCTGAGAAAATTATCAAAATATGATCAATCTAAACTAATGGCAATCTCTAAACAGATATTCAGATTTTGACTTTAACAGCACATTAGGTTTCATTTCTTCAAACTGAACAATTGGATCTGGCCATTGGCTTCTTGTGTTGACCCAAGCTTGCAATAAAGTCCATCAACATTCTTACACAGCCAAAGGCCGGGCCAGGGTCTGCTTACCTTGAAGAGCAAGCAGATTGCCCCACCTATGTGATAAGTATTTCTGAGCTGAACGTAACTTTGAATTTAAATACATGTATTTATAAGAATTGTTCAGACTTTACCCCATTAAGGGCTGGCTGTCTGTTGACTCAGCTTTGCATGAATACAGCCTCCTCTCTGGCCTTGAAACTTCAAAGAGATTGTCTTTCAGGCAGAGACCAGAGCAGGGACCTACCCCTTGTCTCTGTTGGGGGGTGGGAACCAGTCTAAGCCTGTGAATCTCATGTGGAAAGGTAATGTTGGGCTAAACACAACTTGTTCCTTACACAGAAAGCTAATGTTTCCAAACCTTGCTATTCCTTTTTCACCTGAGGCCTTTTCATATCCCGCATCATGACATCAATGTCCACTTCACTTTATGATCTACATTTGAATGGTTTAGGCCATAGGTGAGGATGTCAGGTCTCATTCCCCCACGTGTTTTGGCATGCGTGACATTTCATACATGATGATGTGTGTGGGTCCCCAGACTTTTGAGCTGATGGACAGGCTTGGTCTGGGGTGTTTGGAAGTGGTTTCACAATGATGGCAATGGGTGCAAGGAGGGGGGGCACGTAGGGGCTTTTCATTTGGCAAGTGTGGGGATGGCAAGATGTGGTTGCTGTGCCAGCTGTTATTTGACTTGCATGCTTCTGATCCCCATGCACCCACGTTGCCAGTGCGGGTGGTATCGGGAGGTGGAGTGGTACATGTCACTGGCAGGTCCATGTGGGGCACTGCTCTGCTCCCGCCAAGGGTGTGTGGTCCATGGCACTTGGATTTGTCCATCAGCTGCCCTCGGCACTGCTCTGAATCACAGGGATGGCCTTGGTGCACTGGAACATGGATGCTGCGCTGCAGTAAGTGGCTGATGTGGCACCCTCTAATTGCACCCTGTCACAATTCCCAGCTCATGGGTGTGCCCACTGGGGAATACTGTTCTAGACTGTCATTGTTGCATGCACATCATTGGGGGGGTTCTCTCACCTTCTGCCTCCTGGCTGCTGGCACCCGTCTCTGCACCTTAAACTCCCTCAATGGCCTCCACATCCAATACTGAGCTGCATTTGTCCTGCCATGATGTTAGTGTGAGTGACGGCACTGTCCCTCGACCTGTGGCCATGCTGTCCTGCCTGTGCTTGGACAGCAGTCCCTGGACATGACAACGCAGGTAGTTCCACCATCTTTGTCGTCCTGAGGGACGTGGGCAACTGCACATACCTTCAGGCTCACCATCTGCTAGACAGCTGTACGGTGTTGCCTCACACCATACAGCTCCTCATGGTGTGCCCCAACCTCATCCACAAGCACCACTAGCTCCCTCTCAGTGAATTTAGGCTTTCTGATGCAATCCTATCCTGGAACATTGCAGAGGTTTTGCTGGTGTGGATGACTGTTGGAAGTGAAGATTTTAAATGAAATGCGTTTTCCAAAATAGCCACTCTGATGCTTCCCATTCCGGTAGTGACGCAATCTCTTCTGGCGCTAGTAGTACTGCCTCTCCAACGGTATCGCTATTACCACCGGTTTTCCAGCGATAGCCCTTATTTGGGTGCAATTATCACCAGGTGCTAATAGCGTTACCGTCGGAGTCGGGGTGCGTGCATGCCAGGTTTTGATGAGGCGCATATACCACTGCATGACCCGGTAGTAACGCTGTTTGTGCCCCGCGGTAATTGTGCTGAGTTACCCGCAACTTGTGATGAGGCTCATAACTTTGTGGTGGTTTTGTTCCTTCACCACCTTGCTTTCATGCTCGATTGCAATCTTCCATGCTTGCTTCCTTCTATGTTTCATACAACTCGTGCTTACTTTTCAAATAGGTAGCATATGAATTTTTCTACACTTGTCATTGGTTCATAACTTTCATTCTGTTCAGTATTCAATATCAGTGATCTTTTAATCTGCAACTTGCACGTTATATTGTCCTCATTTGTCTCTCAATCCGTTGCAATAGGTTTATGTTAACTTGTCCATGCTTTTTCATTCATTTGACAGTTCATTTTGGTTTCCCCACAGCTCCTCAGGAGTGCCCCATTTCCAATGACATTCCCTCTACATTCACTGGTCCCTGGCAGCTCCTTTGGGCAGCTGTGCTTTATGTTTCAGATCTGCCGACATATGTTCCTTTGATCGTGAGCCCTGCTCGCATTTCAATTTCTCTCCATCTCCCGCCGGCAGCTCTGCTTTCTCTCCACATCGCTGTCGGTCACTTTGCTTCTTTCTCCTGCAGCTCTGGCAGCAGACCTCCAACCAATGAGGCTCCAACACCTGTGGCATTCTCGTGGCTGGCCTGGCCCTTGGCTCCACAGCTTCCTGGGATTGTCTGCTGGTGTCCTGGCTCTCCTGCAGAACCCACCTCTGCGGCCTCCTTGCATGCAGGATTCCCTGCTTGTCACTTTGCTGTTGTTCTCCTCCCTTTTTTTATACACCTGCAACCACTTGATATGTTCCAGATGTGAGTTCCAAATTGTAATTGCCTGGCTGCTATTAGTGGAACACTTGAGACATGCCTGAACTTTACAACACTAAGCAGGCCTCTTCCTCGTCTCAGTACTAGGGTGGTGAAATGACTTACTAGTGTTCACTACTCATAGTTGCCTCTTCCTCATACCAGTACTATAGTGTGTTGAATATCCGCAAATAAGGGGAGATATTTTGCAACAGCCCATGAAGAACCGGAGAAGGTGAAGCTGGTTCTCAATAGGGAAAGGGGGATACCATTTCTTGCCTTCTCCCCAATCCTAAAGGACCCTTCACCAGGGTGAACCCCCCTCCCTTCTCCACCCCCAGGGTCAAGAGTCAAAAGTGATGGCATTTCCCTGGCCACCTGAGAAGAGTATCTAAGGGGAGTAGGTGTGAGGATACTCTCAGGTTTCTCACAAGACCCAGAAACATTAGGAACCAAAGCAGAAAGCAATGCATTTGTCTACGGTTAAAGAACAACAAACAGCACAGATGCACACATCAGAACTATGGATTCAGTGAGTGTGGGTAAATACTGAAGTTAGCATCAGCAAGACCGATGAACCACTAGGCTGATGTGGTACCTCATCCTAAAATGGAAGACTCCCTGTATGAACCTGTGGGCTACAGGGGCAGGCACCTTATCCAATGTGCTTCTTTAGAAGGGAACAACACAATTAGATGAGGAGTATTGACTTGCACACACAAACATTTAAATATCGGTAGAATGTTAAATCATCTATCCTCCACCAATTGTACAAACCCAGGCTAAAGGGGAAACAGACACAGAATCAGAACACTTAGGGGTTCATTTTCCATTTAGCCGTAACATGATTGCAAGGCGTAAAAGATTTTACTAAGGCTTTAATGACTTGCAATCATGCCACAGCTCATTTTGAATGATTTGTATGGTGGAGAGGAGGGGCGGAACGCAACTTGCATTTCTGCAGCACCCTTCCTTTCTGCCATACAAATTGCTTCAGCATCTACAACGGCATGGATTTTTAGTCCAGCGCAAATGCTGGAGTTCCCTATGGGGTATGCCTGCTTTATGCACAAGCATAAATCAGGTGGACCTGATAGGAATCCAGTGTAGAGGCTCATGGCAGGGAGTGTGTACAGTGAGAAGTAAAACCTCCCTAACATGCTTGAATATCGGGGAGGGTTGCATTTCAATTGGGAACGCTGCTTACCATGAGCACATTTACTCACTTTGCATTGTGGAATGCAAATGTGAAGGGCAAAAGGAGGTGTACACACTTTGTATGCCACCTTTTGCCCTTTACGTTTTCACCCCACAGTGCAATTTGATGAAATTTTGGTGGCGGGGAGCAACTTACATACAGTGTAAACGTAATGGCTCACTGCCTTCAAATGACCATTTCAGGCAAGATTTGCCCCTTAGTGCCAAATCACAGTATAAAAAGTGGCACAGACTCCTCCCAGGCTGTGTGAGTTAGGAAGGCACGCCAGAGAGTTGATTGTTGATTTAGTAACACTAATGGGAGCAGTAGAAAAAAAGAGAGATCAGGAGTTGGCCAAGCCAAACATACCTCTCTATGAGACAACTGAGGAACAGGAGGCGGCTAAGCCAAACAGCTCACACTATGAGGAAATGTATGATTGCAGGAGAGAACAAAGACAAAATCCCACTGGGGGATTTGACTCAAATGCTGGCAAATGCCAAAAATACTGAAACTAAAGGGTAAAGGGAGTCACCAGCTGGAGTGCTAACCCAGATCCTGATGGTGATGCAAAGCCACCAGAGAGGTTACACATATTTAACTTTGAGAAAAAAATAAGATCCTCTTGTGAACTCAAGTCCAGGTGGGGAACCCTTGGCTGACAGGTTGTAATTACTGCAGAATGGAAAGGGCCCATGTTGTGTGGAAGACAATCCTACCCAAGGAGATCTCTATGACAAGAGTGTGAAAACTAAACAGTTTATCCCCATGGGAGGGATTCACACTGCCCAAATCCCAGAGGATACATCATTTTCTGGATCATCTGGCAAAGCCAATTTAAGAAGTGTGCTAGGGCACATGAACAAACACCCTAAAACTGTGAGTGCATTGAATGTTTTTCTTTGTGCACTGATGACTATGAGTTGTATGTTGATTTGAATACGAATTTATGATAGGACTAAGGGCATGAGGTCTAGGCTTAAGCCCTTTCAATTTGCTTGGTTTACTCCTACTTCCTGACACATAATCTGTTTTACTTGGCACATCTAAAACCCTTCAGTGTTTGTATCTCCTGACCCTAAGAGCCTTTGAGAAAAGGGCTAAACAAATCTACCTGTGCAGATGAAAGCATTTCCTTAAAGAAGGAAGAGAGGGAAGTCCGGGAAATGAATAGGACCCTGTAGAGACCCAGTTGGTACTCCCCCTCAATCATTAGCTCTGGTTTGAATGACCTTGCTAGAAATTCATTTCGGTGCTCACCAGAATTTGACTCCCAAATTGTTTACGGGCCATCTATGGATAACCTTTCAATGGTTCGTAATGCTTTTTCAATTGGATTTCAGCATTCCCTGGCTTGTTGTTTTAGTCTGCTGGGTTGAAGAGCTATGCATGATTTTCTGTTAATTTGGCTACTCCCGTTTGCTTGAAATAGGTCTCATTTCCACCTGGATACTCTGTGGGGTTGTTATATGGTGATCCTATAGTTGTGCATTCTTGTGCTGCTTGGGGCGATATCCTCAAACAGTCAATCTTTTTCTGCTACTTCTTTGTTCACTGTGTAAAGGTAGGCACACCTAAACTGTTGACTAAGACTTTAGGTTGGGAGGAAAGTGGTTAGATAGAAGGTTGTATTACATGTTTGTTTATGTGTTTGTTTATTTATTTGTATTGCGCTCCAGACCCGAGGGTATCAGGGTGTAGCAGTTACAAGAAGATGCACAACTTAGGTTACAGATTTACATAGATACAATATACAATTTAGGATGAATACATATCTTACAAAAATTACAGTATTTAACAATTCTTCATATAGGGTGCGTAATACAATATTTTTTAATGGTGGCAGATTATGTCTGGTTGGTGATAGTGTCCGCAGTTAATGCTGGTCTGAGGATTTCAGCCATGTGATAGTGTTAGACCTAAAGTTCAAGTAGGATTGGTCTGCTCGTAGTGAGGAGGGCAGGGCGTTCCAGATCTGGGCAGCTTTGACGGAAAAGCTGCTACCTGCAATCTTGGATAACTTAAATCTGGGAATAGAAAGGCAGTTTGAGTTGGCTAGTCTGGAGGGTTTAGAAGATATTTGTCTGTGGAATCTCTCGGGGAGGTAGCTAGGTGCTGCGTTGTTCAGTGATTTGTGGATAAGCGACACTGTTTTTAACTGTCTTTTGTCGATGGTAGAGCGACAGTTATTTTGTCGCCTAATCTCAGAAATGTGCTCTCTTTTGGCTACTCCGAGGGCTGCTCTAAGGACGTTATTTTGGAGAGTTTGGATTCTCCTGATGATGGATTTTTTGGAACCTATGTAAAGTGCGTTACAGTAATCTAGCCTAGACAGAATAAGGGCTCTAGCCAGGATGATGCAGCTATTGTTAGACAGAAAGGGTTTGCCGGTTCTAATAAGTTTACAAGTGTACGCAGTGGTGGAGGCCAGTGTGTTAACTTGTTTGGTGAAGGGCACAGTGGAATCAAGGTAGAACCCAAGTTTTTTTTTTACCTCTTTGGCCACTTTTATAAGGTTGCCATCAATTATGAAGGAGGAGTATTCAGGGCCTAGTTTTTTAAGGTTGGAGGGGGTGCCCAAGATGATAAATTCTGTTTTATAATCATTGAGGCATAGACCGTGTGTAGCCATCCATGCCTGGATGATGAGGTACACTCTAGTCACCAAAGCCAAATCCTTGTTGTAATCCCCTGAAAGTGGGAGGAGAATCTGAGTATCATCTGCATAGTTAGTGTAGGTACTAACAAGATGGTCCAGATCATCAAAAAGGGACTTAGTGAATATATTGTACTGAGTGGGCGAAACACATGACCCCTAAGGCACTCCCCAGGTAATAGGGATAGGTTCTGAAGCTGCTGATGGAGAGAAGACCCTCATTGTTCTGTTGCTGAGGAATGACTCAATCCAAGTTAAGGCCTTTTTGGAGAAATGTGCTGCAGAGTCGAGGTGGCTGCATATGACCTTGTGATCCACAAGGTCAAATGCAGCATGTAGGTCAAGGAGCAGGAGTAGGGCTGATTTCCCTCTATCCCTTACCTCGTCGATGTGGGCCTTCAGGTCAGTGAGGGCGGTTTCTGTTCCATGTTGCGGACGGAAACCTGATTGGCATGCTCCTAAGAGGTGATGAGATTCCAAGTATTTCTGAATTTGAGTGTAGGCCACTTTGTCTAATATTTTTAAGAGGAAAGAGAGTGTCATAATTGGCCTATAATTAGTTGGTGTATGGGGGTCTAGTATGGGTTTTTTAACAATGGGAGCACCCATGATTCTTTGAGGTTAGTGGGAATGATGCCGGTCGCAAATGAAGCATTAATGAGTTTCGATATGAAGGGAGCTAGATCCATGGCTGCATCCTTGATGAGCTGGGCAAGGCAAAGGTCTCCTTGTTAGTTGGAGGGTTTCAGTGACAGGCTCATTTTTTCTACCTCGATAACGGATGTTTTAGACAAGTTGAAGTGGGCGGGTTGGTTGTCAGGAGTATGGGGGGATTGTTGGGTGAGTATAGAGGTTTTTTTAAGGGTTATTTTGTTTTGGAGGGTGGTTTCTTTGTTAGCAAGTGCATGTTGGATGTCCGAGCACCAATTTATGTCTTTGGTGCAGGTGTCAGGCACCTGGATAGGGCTCTCAAGTTGTTTGAGTATTGTGAATAATTCCTTCATATTGGAATTGGATTGGGAGATGCAGTTATCGCAGGATTCGCGTTTAGCTAGGCACATTTCTTTTTTATAGAGGGATGAGATCGTATTGAGTTTAGACCTATTAGCTTCAGAGGGGATTAGTCTCCAGGAAGCCTCGCAGTTTCTCTTCTTTTGCCGTAGGTTTTTTAGGTGCGTTGTGTACCACTTATTCCAATGGGTTTCGGGCTTGCTTGGTCTCATTTTAAGGGGGGAGAGCAATAGAGTCTAGAGAAGATGTCATAATTGTATTCTACTCTTTGACCAATATTTAAGGGTCTGTATTTTCTGGGATGGTTTTAGATGGTTGTAGAAATGTAGATGGTTCTTATACAGACTTCCTTTGTTTACTGTTTTCTGACTAGACATTTTATTTTCTTAGTGCCTGGGGGAGAACACTGCAGTAGTCCTCCTGTCTTTTTACCAGAACTATTGCCTTTGTGGTTCTATGTTAACTTCTGGCATCCCTATTAGGGAGGATGGAGACTTGCTATCTGCCTTGTATACTTAGTAGTTGCTTGTGTCTTACTAAATGCTTTGGGAAAACAGGGAAATTAAATGTGTTACTTGTACAGCTGAATACACAGAATTGTGCTATGTGTACAACTGCAGACAGAAACACATTCCATTTGGAATTAATGTGATTTAGTAGAACATTACAAGTCCTGATCCAGTGTCTGATGCATTTTCTCTTTATGAGCATCAGTCTGTAGATGATTACAAATGTGTGAGTATTTGAGAATGTTTGCACAATTTAGTTACTTCAGGTTGAGCTGTCTAGTGGTACCAACAAATCGATGAAGAGAACTGGACATTCCTCATTGATTGACTGAGCTTATGGAGGTAGCCAATGAGGGAAGGGTATGCAAAGCCTGAGTAGTATATCATGTAATTGACTTGGGCCAGAAGTGCAGGCAGAGAGAACCCTGCATACTAAGAGAGGTGCAGGTTAAAAACATGCTTTAGGCAATGCATGGAACCATTCATCATTTTCTTGAACTGAAAGTGCTTAAGTACCTTCCTGAAAATCTTGAAGTCATGAATAGATTTTATGATGGTTAGTGTTTAGCCATCTATTAGGGTTCAGATAGGTGACAGATGTCTACAGCAATCAATCTGGTCCTTCTGATTGAGGCAATAACGAGACATTTGATGGCTGGCAGTACACAGTTCAGGAAAGGACATATCTATCTCCTTGAACATGGATACAATTATGGACCAATCATCCAATTTTTTATTCTTTTTTCGTTTTGTCCAGAAATCAATGTGTTGTGCAATATGTTTTAAGTATCACAAATATGAGCCCAATGGCTGAATGTTGCCCTAGCTGGAGAAGTGTCAGCAACTGTTTGTGGAGGTCTGTGTGGACATGATTGCAGTAGCCAGTTCTAATGCTATTAATCACTGCAAACAGTATCACATGGTCACTGATTGGCATAGAGTGAAGAAGAGGCTGTGGATTTGGACGAACAAAGTGTCTATTCCAATTTTGATATGGGTGTTAAGGTAAACCTGTTTGTCAGCCACAGCTAGTAAAAAGCAAACACTCAACCTTCAATATGTTCCAAAGACACCCTTAGATATTTCATACATATTGGAAAATACATCTTACAAGACAAACCATTTTAGCAGTTGCTAGGACTCTGAAAAATGTTAAATGATCCATCTTTGAAAAAGTATCAACCACCTCCATTATCATAACACCACATTAAAATGAAGGTAGCTCAAAAATAACATTAGTAGCAATGGTATGCCAAGTGCTACAGGTAGTGGAGGGCTGTACAGACATAGGAACACCAAATAGTGTTAAGCAAAAAAAATAACACACTGTCAAGACTAAAACCAGACTCATTTAAGATGCAAAAAAGTATCAAATACATGTTAAAGCAATAGTAATACATGTATGATAGAACAGCGATCAGAAATCATCTGAGGAGGGATAACATGGCAAACCAAAGCTAGAGATAGGCAACAGAAACAAGGAGGGTTTTAATGGTTTTCAAAATGCCATGCATTTAGGAAGTAGACAGAAAAAGGGAGGCAGAGCCTTCCATGATTTAGGAGTAGCAGCAGAAAAGCCCTGGGCCAAGAGGCAAGGATGTTTAAAGTGGGGAATATGCAAAGGGAATGTCAGTGCCCAAAATTAATTTCATTTTACAAAGAGAAAAGTAAAAGAATGATAAAAGATACAATCTTCTGTATTCATCAGATTGCCACACCTGTATCAGTGCTGCAGCCATGGCTTTGTCTAAGGGATCATTCTTTACAAAATATGGTCTGGTGGTATTAGGATATACAAAAACTGGCCCAGGCGTAAAGACCTGTTCCAGAGCCACAAAGGCTATTTTTGCGTTCTCATCCAAATGAGATCTTGCAGCTAATAGCTCTTTATTTGATAATTAAGAGATCCCAGAAGCCAAATGTAAATAATTATGCATAAGTAAAAACATTCAGTCCCCATCCCAAAAAAAAACATTTTTTTAACCAAAGTTGGATCTTGCCTTCCAGCGATATTTGAATTGCCCTTATTCAATAGAGAAGTTGAAAGTGTGAAACCCAGAAAATAAAATTAAAATCTCTCTCAAACTCACACTTTTGTTAGCATCCACATACAATGTATTAGATAGATTTAAACAGAACACGATCACAATCACACTGCACAAGATAGAGTGAATTATCCAAGAATTATATTTAATCCACTAAAAGGGAAAAAATGCTGACACGTGTTTCGACCTCACTGTCTTTTTCCTGGCTGTACTGAAATATAATCAAATGTGCAAAATACAATAATCAATGCAGTGCCAAAAAATGATGACCACCATTGGGAGACCAAAAGCAATATCAATGGAGGTAATACATTTAGCTAATACTAAATGTATTACATTCATTCAAGTACATGTAATTGTATTTGTATACATCCCGGAAAAAGACAGTGAGTTCGAAACACATGTCAGCTGGAGTACCTCAGCGGACTGCAGCAGAGCTCAGAGGAGAAACTTCCCACAACCTCCCGCACTGAGCAAGCAGGAAGCAGGGGGAGAAGTCCACCACCATGGAGTCCAGTTGAGTAGTTGCATAAACAACTCCACAGCGAGAAGAGAAGCAGTTAGCCTAAGTAGTCCTCACAGGGGGCACCACTCATCAGATACTAGTATTGATGGTGTCTGAGGAAGGGGAGGCAGGCCGCAAGGCCAGGGGAAATAGTCATAGAGTGGGGAGGAAGAAGGAGAAAAGAGAAAGTCAGCGAACCAAAGTGTGGAGAGGGAGACGAAGCATGGAAAGAACCCAGAGTGGAGAAAGAGGAAGCATTCCTCAGAGAAGGGGAGTGGGAAGGTGGAATGCCCGGCAGCACAGAGAGACTGATAACTGCACAAAGTGGGGCATATGGAAGTGAAGAGCCTCAGAATGGGGAGCAACTGAGAACACCCCAGACTGAGAAGTACAAAGGAGAAAAGCCCCAGATTGGGGAGAGACTAAGAACACCTTAGAGTTGGGAGTGAGAAGGAGAATCCCTGTGGGGAGATATACTGAAAGAAACCCCCGTGTTGGGAAGAAACAGGGAAGCCCAGAGTGAGGGGAGAAACCAAAAGAAGCATATGTTTGGGGAAGGAAAAGCGAAGCCCCAGAGTGGTGCAAGAAACAGAGAAAACAACATTGGCATGGGGAACGAGGCAAGACACCCCAGAGTTGGTAGAGAATTAGCAAGAAGCCCTGGAGTGGGAAAAAGAGAGGGTGAAGCCTGGTTTTGGTCAAGGAACCAAGAACCTGAGAGCAGGGAAAAGAGACAGAGAGAAGCCCATTTAGTCTGAAAGGGCCAAGAGGCACAAAAAAAACAGATGGAATCCCTGATGTGTGGAAAAAAACGAAAGAACCCAGAGTGGCATATGTGCAAGAGCGAGCCCAGGGTGGGGAAAGAAGAAACTGAAAGCATCTCAGACTGTGGGTAGGGCAATAGAAATATCTCCCTGAGGGAGAATGACCTTGAGACTCACAAGTTTCAAGAAGAACCAGAGCGACCAAGCTGTAACCCTGGACCTGCACTCTAGGGCGTAAATCATGACTGCTTGTCCGTCTCCTGATTTTGACCTACCACAATTGGTGTAAGTAGTGTTTGACCCAATACAGAGTCAGACCGGCATCGAGACCCTGATGTCAGCGTGCGTTGAACATTTATTCTGTATAGTCAAGTGTGGTATAAAACACTCTTTAACACACGCAAGGGAGTTTAAAACCTTTGTACGAGATGTGTCGCAATCATTCTTGTCCCTAACCAGTAAGTTACCTACGAGTTTAGAAGACGAGAGACAGTTCGGATTTCCGGACCTTGAAATTCTTTTCCCTACTACCGAAGCCTTTGCAGGAGCCTTAGAGAAGGGCCTTTCAAAATTAAAAATGCCTACTTCCCTATCTCTGGAGACCCTCCTAGAGAGAATCATTGATATCCAGAAAAAGGCAGACAGGAGGCATCAAGAATGTTTCGATTGGATATGTGGGTTCCCTGATGGTCATCATCTTCCTCATGGAGTACTACAGACCAATAACAAAGGTGATGATCTGTGTAAATTTGCTGTCAACTTTGAAAAACTGGCCACCCAGTTTCAGTGGGATGGCACACTGAACACATTGGATCTGGTTCCACTACTTATGGGGTTTTCAATTGGCATATCAGTCCATCGATTCCAGGGGGACTGCACCTGTTGATGTGATTAAGATGTTCCTCTTATATAAAAAGGTGTGTCGGACAGAGTTCTAGTTCCAGCACAAACTGTAAGCATTCCATCTACTCCCCAATGAGACCCCATTGAAATTGGCAGTGAGGATTCAGAATCTCATTAATCAGTGGTTGGGGAAAAAACTTATTAGAAGTTGTAGAAACATTGGCCTTTGAGCAGGTGGTATACTCATTACCACCTCATCTCCAGAAAACAGTTTTTCACATTTGCCTCCCAAATTTTGAGGCAGCGATTCAAATTGCTCAAGGACACTCAGAAGCCTTCAGTTTGATAGCCAACATGCACTGAAGGATGTAGAAACCAGGAGCGAGACTAACACCTTTGCCAAAGTAGCCCCACCCTTAAAGTTCAGTAAAAGTCTGACATCCCTTCCTCTGAAGAACCAAGACAGAGTTGCAAGAAAACATTTTCTCTGCCCATTACCAAACCGCTGGGGATTTGCAGAGTCCAGTGAAAGTAGTGGGAAACCATTCACCCGTTAAACCAACCTGTCTTTCATACAGCCAAATTTACATTTTGTGTGGGTAGGTCCAAACAGACAACCAGGATTACCTATGCAAATAGGGTGATTCAAAAAGAACAAGTGGGGAGAATTGGAGAGGGAGGACCAGAACACTCTGGGGGAACTGATGTATTAATACTTAAGACTCACTCCTTCTAGTTTAAGAACTGGTTAAAGTCAGCCAAATCTGTGCTTACATTTTACTTGATTAAGGAAGAAAACTGACTGTCTGCAAGACTTTGTTTACCCTAATGCCCTAAACTTAAGAAAGGCAGTACACATCACATGCATACATAGGATGCTGAGATATTACCCAAAATACTGATGACTTTGGACGCCTGGGGGATCCAATTCTGCTAAAAGTCTCACAGAGCAGACAATCATCAGTACTGACTTCCCTAATTTTCAGGATGTGATTTAGCCCTCTCCCAGGGGATAATCATGGAATCTACTACACTCTATCATCCTGGGAGGAATTTACAGAGGAAGAGTCGACCCTGAAGTGCAATTGGCAAAAAGGAGCCGTAACCAAGATTGTAGAAATGCTAGTGGAGTGTATAAAGCAGATGGTGCGGGTATGTGATGAATTTGGGAAGTTTCTCACGCCTCCCCAAGGGGTAACCGCCCTCTGTGGGCAAGGAAGGAGGGACAGCTACGCATAATACCCCTGAGGGGGCAGGGTAAGCAGAATCCCTCTGGAGGTGACTTCCCCTTTGGGGATAGGTAAAGCCCAGGGAGAGACTTAAGTCACCATCCATTCCCTCCCGAGACTAACGCCTTTATAGGGTATGCAAGAACTAATATGTGTGAGAACCCTGTAACAATGGCTGTCTCGGGTTCTGACCCAAACTGCATTTCATCCTCTTTGGCAGAAACAGCAGAACAACTGAAAAAACAGCCTTGTGAAGTCATGTTAGGCAAAGAACCAATCAGCAAGGAGTATCCATGCAGTGCAGAGAGGTTAATTATGGTGCAGCGCACATTGAGCAAGGAGGCACCCATAGAGACAGAATACCAGATGTGGCGCTGTACAAAGTGGTCCACACTAGGAGAGTGCGACACAGCCTAACATGTGATAGAAACCAGAGCCATGGGTGTGACTACCTGAGGGAGAACAGAGTACCTAAGTGGCCCAGAACAGTGCCTTGAGGAGGAACCTCCCACAATCTCCCGCTCAGAGCAGTGGGAAGCAAGAGGAGATGCCCACCACCATGGAGTCCAGTTGAGTAGTCGTGGCAAGACAAGAGGCAGTTGTCCTACGTAGCCCTCCCAGGTAGCACTCCTTATCAGATACAGGTGCACAGCGACTACCAACAAATGGGCGGCAGGCAGCTAGGTGAGAGGAAGGAGCCCCAAAGTGTGATGGAAGTTAGAGAAAAGACTCAGAATGGAGAGAAACAAGGAAAACCTCATAGTTGAGAGGAAGAAGGGAAAGAACACAGAGAGTAGAAAGAGATAATATACCAAGGGGAGTGAGACTGGGTGAAAGCCCAAGACCACAGAGACACTGAAAACATCCTAGAGTGGTGAGTATGAAGTAGAAGAGCCCCAGAGTGAGTACGGACTGAGATCACCCAAGAGTGGGGTGTACACATGAATAAAGCCCCAGAGTGGCGAGAGACTTAGAACACCCCAGAGTGTGGAGTGAGAAGCAGAAGCCCAGAGTGTGGAGAGAAACCAAAAGAAGCCCCAGTGTGGGGAAGGAGCAGAGTA
This sequence comes from Ambystoma mexicanum, assembly GCF_040938575.1. Taxonomy (NCBI): domain Eukaryota; kingdom Metazoa; phylum Chordata; class Amphibia; order Caudata; family Ambystomatidae; genus Ambystoma; species Ambystoma mexicanum. Next base: position 427,714,703 of record NC_090941.1, on the reverse strand, counting down.
ATCCCAGAGTGCAGAGAAAAACAGAGCTAAAACCCTGAGGTGGTAAACGATTCAAGAAACTCCGGAGTGGGGAAAGAAACAGCAAGAAGCCCCAGGGTGGGTAAAAGAGACCGAGGGGTGCTTGATGTGGGTGAAAGAACCAAGCACCCCAGAGTGGGGAAAAGCAACAGAAAGCAGCCTGTTGTGGTGAAAGAACAAAGAGACCTATAGTGGAGAAAAGAAACAGAGAGAAGCCCTGGTGTGTGAAAAGAACAAAGGAGCAAGAGCGATCCCAGTGTTGCGAAAGAAAGGACTCAATGCACCTCAGAATGTGGGTAGGGAAATACAAAATCTTTCTCAAGGGAGAAGGACTGTGAGATCCACAAGTTTAAAGGGGAGTCAGAGAGACCCTTTGGGAACTCCAGCACTGTCCCGGAGGGACAGCACTCCAGATGTACATTAACTATATTTTTGAGGCGGTGAAAACATGCAAGGTCCTACGGTAAAGATGTATAACTGAAGGGTAAGCTCATGAATAAGTGGAAGGACTTAAGAGCTAATAGTACATGGAACGAGTAGGGAGGCGTCCTGCCACTTGTCTTTAGGTCTCTTTACCTATACATTTTGGTAAAGGGTGATTATTTTGCATGCAAAATAGGATTTGACATCAGCTTTGTTACTTGGCTAGCTGTCAGAGGGTATTCTAAAAAGATGAGCAAAAGAGGCCCTTGAATTGCAACATTTTTTTAATTTTCTTTTTTTATTTTTTAGGGAAAAAGGTACGTCTAGAGACAGATCAACTTATGGACGGGATTGGAGGAAGTAAAGCCTTCAAAATTATGTAGTCCCGTGACGTTTCGGCTTAGAGCCTTCTTCTTGGGCCTTGACTTGGTCACCCCTGTGTGTGGTAAAAGAGGAAAAGTATTAAATAGAAAATACATAAAAGTGCGGGGCAAACTTGCTGTTAGGTGCATCTCTGTGAAGGGATGAGTCTAATGCTAGTGTGACCTGCATGCATTAAAACAATTAAAGACCAAATGGGGGTACAACATATACAGTTGTCCTGTGGCTTGCTGTGGCTCACTTACTGACCTGGACAAGTGTCCTGGGTTTAAACTGGCTCCACGTGGTAGGAGGCACAGTGTACAATTGGGCTGTGAAACCGCCGTTCTCAGCGGGTTTGATAGTAGAATATTGGCGGATCTGCTGACACAGCTTCTTCGACAAAGAATGTGCTTGAAGAGGCAAAAGAGAGAAAACAAAAGAAAAAGAGGACAACAATGTGTGTCTCATTGATATTCTTACTATTGTGGGCTGATAGAAAATATGCCATATGAGGGAGCCCCGGTTAACTTGGCGCACGTACAAGTGCATTCAAATGGGTGGTTCTGCGCTGGTAGTGGCAGGGGGGAGCCCTTGTGCCTGCAGCCTAGATGAAAAAGTGCAGGTCAAGAGGCGCGGTTGTGTTCCCAGTCCCAGGGCCCTTGGATCTACGTCGGAACCGTCTGTGAGGGACTGCCTAGTGCCCCGACAACAAGCAGAAAAGAAATCGTAATCGATTAGTGTGATGGCATTAGAGGACTCATGGGGCTGGATATGCGCGGGCTGTCCAGTCCATATGAAGGAGTCTAATATTTCGGTGGGGGACTGGTGGACAGGAGGGCAGAATGTAAGGTACTGCTATTCCTGTTCACAGTCAGTCTACCATTATTTTGTGTCTTTACCTGGGGCGCTTGATGTTGGCTCGAGTTCGTTATGTGTCGCTCCGTGGCTGCTGTTGCTCACGTAGCTTCAGTGGAGGAACTGAGCTGTGCGTGTAATTTAGGGAGTGCGCATGCGCGCGAGACCAGTGTCTAAGAACCGCGCATGCGCAGTTAGAATTCTGTCTCTAAGTTGTCACGGCACCTGCTTGTGTATGTGCGGGTGCCCAGCGCTCGCAATCATAGGGATTTTTACTGTGGTAGCGAGGTGCATACTCTAAGTAAGGTTTGAAGGGGAGTCTGTATATGGGGTCCACTCGGATTATTAGTAAATTCACACGTCAAAGTAAACTAGCTATACAGACACTTATCTAAAAATCACCCCCTGAGGCAAAATAGCGCACATACTGTCATGCTTATAAAAAATAAAGGTACATTGCTTCTTTAAGGCTATCACAGGCATTGTAGACAGTCGGTTAACAGCAGACATAGTTGTAAATATACATGCAGAGTTCAAGACTGTCACAGGTAATTATGGTCTTAGACCTGGTAGGGCCATATTTGCAGATAGGCGGCCAAGTTAACAAAAAATGTTTTTTATAATAACAAACAACTTGTTCGTTTTAGGTTCAGGGATTACAACCCCCATCTATTATTGCAAGATCACATTGCTTTAGCAGTGAGGGCCTATTGGTATCTATTTGGTATCTTAGTGATGTGTGTTTGGAAACAGGTAGTGTAGAGAAGGGGGGAGGGGTATCCCTACTACCCATGAATGGTTGGTGTGGCCTCATTCAGGCCCTTTGTAATGGTTTTAAGTTTAAAAATCCACCAGAGTTCTTTATGAGTAAGAGCATTAGAGGCATTGGTGGTATTGACTACTGTGTCAGCCACCCACCAGTGGATGTCATCAGCACTGTGTTGGAATTCCATGTAGTGTGAGACTAGTGGTGCTGTATGGACCCGACATCGGATCCTTGAGCGATGTTCGCCAATTCTCTTGTTGACCTGTCTCTGAGTTTGGCCAACATATCTGAGACCACAGGGGCATTCGATGATATATACCACATTGCTGGTCTTGCAATTAGAGAAGTGTTTGATTTTCCACTCTTTTTCTTCTACCTGAAATGATGTTGTTTTTCTCGTAAATCTGCATACATTGCATGTGCCACATGGGTGGTGTCCCAGTATTTCTCTCATATTCCAAAGTTTGGTCCTTTGGGATTTCTTGTTTAGCCTGGCATGGGTTAACATGTCTTTCAGATTTTTACCTCTTTTAAGGGCCATTCTTGGAATCGGTTCATTTGGAAGACTTAGTTGTACCAGTGGCCAGAATTTCTTAATAATGGTTTTAAGTTTGGTCGTGTTGGGCCCAAAGGTAGTGACACAGGTCAGTAGTTGTTCACTTTCTGTATTGCGCGTTTTCGGGGTGAGTAAAGTCTCCCGGGGAGTGTACTGGGCGCGCTTGGTGGTGTTCCGAATAAGTTTCTTCGGATAACCTCTATTGTGAAGTTTGAGTTGCAGTATGCTGGCATGTTTTTTATACTGTTCCAGTTCCGTGCAATTTCGCCTGAGTCTTAAAAATTGTCCAAATGGTAGGTTATTACGGAGGTTCCTGGGATGGTTGCTTCTGTAATGTAGCAGAGTGTTCCTGTCTGTTTCTTTCCTATAGAGGGAACATATCAGTTTTTCGTCTTTCACCCTGATCTCTAAATCTAGGAAGTTGATCATATGGTTGCTTTTGCAGAGTGTGAATTTAATTTCCTCTGTTCGTTGATTGGCCCATTCCAAGAATTCCTCCACCGGAGTGTTGATATCTTGCCATATGAAAATGATGTCATCAATGAAGCGGTGCCAATGTGCAATCTTGTCCCGGAACGGATTGTGTATACTCAGGATGTGTTGTTGTTCGTATTCTGACATAAAGATCACGGCCAAGCTGGGGGCGAATGCTGCTCCCATAGCGGTCCCGCTGACCTGTAGATAAAAGTTTTCATCAAATGAAAAGAAATTATTTGTAAGAGCCAGTTCTAAAAGTTCTACTATGAAAGCCGCTGGGACACCGCTTTGTCTCATATGGTGTATCAAGTGTTGATGGATGCATTCTAATGCTGCATCTTGGGGGATACTCGTATAGAGACTCGAGATATCCATGGTGACTAGGTGGTCCCTTGTTGACTGGAATGTCAAGTCCTCGAAGATGGCGATGGTGGCCATGGTGTCTCTTAAGTACGTTGGGGTCTCTTGGCTCAGGGGTTTCAGAAAATGGTCCACAAATTTGCATAGTGGTTCTAGGATTGAACCACATCCTGACACAATGGGTCTAACGGGGGGGTTTTGTTGGTTTTTATGTATTTTTGGTAGGGCGTAGAACGCCGGTGTTCTGCCCTCTGAGGAGTTGAGAAATGTTTCTTCCTTTTCTGAAATCCACCCTCGTTCAAAAGCAAGTTTAGTAGCTTCTTGTATCTTCGTCTTTATTTCCTTGGTGGGATCTTTTCTGAGTTTTTTGTAATTCGTGGTGACTTCTAAAAGGTTGTTGACCATGTCTTTATACTGGGTGAGGCTCTGCACTACTATCCCTCCGCCTTTGTCGGCCATTTTGATGACGATTTGATCGTTGGAGGCCAGTTGTTTGAGGGCTTTATGTTCATCCTTAGATAGATTTGGTTTGGCTTTGATGGTCAGATCCTGTAGTTTTGAGATATCTTTCTTGACACATTTTTCAAACGAGATAATATGGGACGCAACCTCATTTTCTCTTGGGTTAAAGTTGGAAGGTACCCTTAGGCCTGAGTCTTCATCTTGTTCAAGGGGTTCCTTATCTTGGAAGAATGCTTTCCGTCTTATAGTTCTGAAAAACGTGGAAATTTCTTGATCAAGTTGGAACCAGTTCGTTCTAGTGGATGGAACAAATGACAGCCCTTTAGTTAGGACCTGTGTTTCTGCTTTGGATAGTGTGAACCCTGAGAGATTAAATATGGGTATGTCCTCTATGGTCTCCGTTTGTTGCGGCGCCCTCTGGGTGGTTGATTCCATTGTGGGTAATTGAAGGGGTAATAGGGCATGGGCATAGGCATCGGTGGCGGTGGGCCCCAGTAACGGCCTCTGGGGCCCCCTCTCCCTAAAAAAGGGACCTGGGGGGGTAGTGGTTGGAAATATCCTCCTTGATGCTCTCTGCCTATTGCTTGTGATTGGTCATCTGATGAACCCAAGCTTGAGGTGTCTGAAAATGAGACCCCTTTTCTTCCGCTTCTCCTTGGACCAGTTTGATTAGCTGTTCTTTCTTTTTCTTTTCTGTCTTTATAGTCAGGAGATAAGTAAGGGTATATGTTTTCTATTTTGAAATTTTGGATGTCCTTGGCCAGTTTCTTATGCTTCTTTTCTAATGTAAGGGCCATAAATTGATCAAAGGTAGTGTTAATTTCTTTAAGCTTGTCTCGGGCGTTTTGTAGGTCTGTGTTGGTAAGAAATTTTTCTTCTTCTGTCTCTAGGTCCAGTTTGATTTTAGCATGTATCCTTTTGGCCGTAGTTATAGTTAGAACCATCAGATCTCGTGAACATTTCGTGGATATCTGACTGAAGCCAAGAATGTATTCTTGGTCTTCCAGGAATAGTGCTGGTTCGTTATGAACAATTAGTCCTAATGGGACCATGTGGACCCTTAGGTATTCCCTAAGAAAATGTCCATGTACTTCTGTCTGAAAACATTTCTTTTTTAACTTCAGCAAGTCGTCCCCTGATGCGGCCGAGGCGATGTGTTGCTGGGCACCATTGAGATTTAACAGAGTTGGTCCTTGGATAATATCTGAAGTTTCTTCTTCAGAGAAACTTAAGACTTGTTCCATTCTGGAGATGGAGTGTACAGGTCAGCAAGTGAGTATTAGGCAAGCTATGGTCAAAGAATTGATTGGATTGGAAAACTAATTCCGAAATATTAGTTTGTAAAACCCTAGTATAGCAGTTGCTATATCTTAAACTTGTATAACTGAAGGGTAAGCTCATGAATAAGTGGAAGGACTTAAGAGCTAATAGTACATGGAACGAGTAGGGAGGCGTCCTGCCACTTGTCTTTAGGTCTCTTTACCTATACATTTTGGTAAAGGGTGATTATTTTGCATGCAAAATAGGATTTGACATCAGCTTTGTTACTTGGCTAGCTGTCAGAGGGTATTCTAAAAAGATGAGCAAAAGAGGCCCTTGAATTGCAACATTTTTTTAATTTTCTTTTTTTATTTTTTAGGGAAAAAGGTACGTCTAGAGACAGATCAACTTATGGACGGGATTGGAGGAAGTAAAGCCTTCAAAATTATAAATGATGTAGTCCCGTGACGTTTCGGCTTAGAGCCTTCTTCTTGGGCCTTGACTTGGTCACCCCTGTGTGTGGTAAAAGAGGAAAAGTATTAAATAGAAAATACATAAAAGTGCGGGGCAAACTTGCTGTTAGGTGCATCTCTGTAAAGGGATGAGTCTAATGCTAGTGTGACCTGCATGCATTAAAACAATTAAAGACCAAATGGGGGTACAACATATACAGTTGTCCTGTGGCTTGCTGTGGCTCACTTACTGACCTGGACAAGTGTCCTGGGTTTAAACTGGCTCCACGTGGTAGGAGGCACAGTGTACAATTGGGCTGTGAAACCGCCGTTCTCAGCGGGTTTGATAGTAGAATATTGGCGGATCTGCTGACACAGCTTCTTCGACAAAGAATGTGCTTGAAGAGGCAAAAGAGAGAAAACAAAAGAAAAAGAGGACAACAATGTGTGTCTCATTGATATTCTTACTATTGTGGGCTGATAGAAAATATGCCATATGAGGGAGCCCCGGTTACCTTGGCGCACGTACAAGTGCATTCAAATGGGTGGTTCTGCGCTGGTAGTGGCAGGGGGGAGCCCTTGTGCCTGCAGCCTAGATGAAAAAGTGCAGGTCAAGAGGCACGGTTGTGTTCCCAGTCCCAGGGCCCTTGGATCTACGTCGGAACCGTCTGTGAGGGACTGCCTAGTGTCCCTGCAACAAGCAGAAAAGAAATCGTAATCGATTAGTGTGATGGCATTAGAGGACTCGTGGGGCTGGATATGCGCGGGCTGTCCAGTCCATATGAAGGAGTCTAATATTTCGGTGGGGGACTGGTGGACAGGAGGGCAGAATGTAAGGTACTGCTATTCCTGTTCACAGTCAGTCTACCATTATTTTGTGTCTTTACCTGGGGCGCTTGATGTTGGCTCGAGTTCGTTATGTGTCGCTCCGCGGCTGCTGTTGCTGACGTAGCTTCAGTGGAGGAACTGAGCTGTGCGTGTAATTTAGGGAGTGCGCATGCGCGCGAGACCAGTGTCTAAGAACCGCGCATGCGCAGTTAGAATTCTGTCTCTAAGTTGTCACGGCACCTGCTTGTGTATGTGCGGGTGCCCAGCGCTCGCAATCATAGGGATTTTTACTGTGGTAGCGAGGTGCATACTCTAAGTAAGGTTTGAAGGGGAGTCTGTATATGGGGTCCACTCGGATTATTAGTAAATTCACACGTCAAAGTAAACTAGCTATACAGACACTTATCTAAAAATCACCCCCTGAGGCAAAATAGCGCACATACTGTCATGCTTATAAAAAATAAAGGTACATTTCTTCTTTAAGGCTATCACAGGCATTGTAGACAGTCGGTTAACAGCAGACATAGTTGTAAATATACATGCAGAGTTCAAGACTGTCACAGGTAATTATGGTCTTAGACCTGGTAGGGCCATATTTGCAGATAGGCGGCCAAGTTAACAAAAAAATGTTTTTTATAATAACAAACAACTTGTTCGTTTTAGGTTCAGGGATTACAACCCCCATCTATTATTGCAAGATCACATTGCTTTAGTAGTGAGGGCCTATTGGTATCTATTTGGTATCTTAGTGATGTGTGTTTGGAAACAGGTAGTGTAGAGAAGGGAGGAGGGGTATCCCTACTACCCATGAATGGTTGGTGTGGCCTCATTCAGGCCCTTTGTAATGGTTTTAAGTTTAAAAATCCACCAGAGTTCTTTATGAGTAAGAGCATTAGAGGCATTGGTGGTATTTACTACTGTGTCGGTAAAGAGACACAAGAGTGGGTATAAGAAACTAACATCCATCCCTTTCCCTTGCACAAACCCAAAAAAAATGCATTGATTGAAGTGTAGATGAAACGAAGAAGGTAGAATAGAATTTTGCGACATAGGCTTCATTTATGTTTGACCATCTTGACACACTGACGAGCATACATTTGTGTCCATAATTTGTACAGAGTATGACGTATTGTCACAGAGTTAGGAAAAGATTAGGGGCCTCATTACACATTTGGTGGTATGAATTCTGCTAATTTACGATTACCACCACTTGGTCCCTTAGATTTACTGAGATTACAAGTGGATTACAAGTGGTGGTAGTGCCTCCATGCATAGGATCCCATGGTGATTTTGGTGGAATTCCCGCCAAGGTCATTCACCAAGTGGTAATTCGAACAATTTTGCTTCATGCAGAAGGTAAATCCTCCACCTTACCATAAAACTTGTATCATAGTGGTATCATAGTGGTGCAGTGATGTGGTGTTAATGTGGCAGTAAAGGAATTAGCATCACATTACCACCATTTGTACCACCACTCCAGGAATGCATATACAGTGCTCTGTTGCTCCCGAGCTAAGTGTGTACTATATAAAACACAAATACAAATACAGCTCACTAATAGTTCATTCCCACCCCTCTCAAAAGCAGATTACTGCCAGGGAAGACTGAAAGACTGTTTTGACATTCTGTCACAGCAGGCTTACCACTGAGAGAACATAATGGTGAAGGATATAATCCAAGCCAATGAAATTCAACAAGCTGTTCCAGCAACGTGTTTGGTACAGATAGACATTTATTTGGCAAACTGACAGTGGAAGCTCAGCACATTTTCACCACTTTGGCTATCTCCAAGCAATTGCTCGGGCACAACCTTTTTTGAAAATTCTGATGCTGATGTTGGCTGAACATGGGCTAGAAAAACATACATTTTATAGTGAAGATGAATACTTATGCAGTGACTGCTGGATGTGTTTAAAAATGAATGATATTAATAATAATAATACTAAGCATAATAAGAATAATCAAAATAATATTATAGAATATTTATCATGGTGCATCGTGTTGTATTCTCCTCTATTCTAAATCCGGTAATAAACAGTGTTAGTAGTGCCAACTAAATGGTACATAGTAGTGTGCAGAACGTGAATGCTTGACGTCAGTGCATCTTGTGCTATGGTATCTGAGTCTAGAGCTTACAATTGTTTTAAAACTCCAATAATGTTATCAATGTGCTTAACAAATACAATTTCCACACTTTTTCATTGGTATATCAGCTTAAGTACTTGTGGACATCATGTTTTTTTTTAACATATCAACCTAATGCATGACGAAACTTTCCCAGCATTTGACTGAACTTTTTCATGGACTTTCCTTGATACTTCACCATTTGTATTGAATCAGGAACCTCAAAATGTACCGTCCCTTCAACGCGCCTCCATTAGAATAGGGGGATCCAATTCCATTCCTGGAATTTTGCCGTGGTTGATTTCTGACTGTCACTCAAATGTAACATTCGCTCTCTATTAGCAATGACAAAGAAGACATGTTTTCTTTTTGATTCAACAATATGTTACTAGGCCACGGTCAATGCATTTCACCTTTTGGCCTCTGTGTTTCGAGCGTGACCTTATTGTTGTTATATATTAACAAATGCTCTGTCTAATGCCTATTTGATAAATGATTTTGAAATGCAACTCTGACATCAGTCTTTCGTTGAGGGTTTGTGTTACCTGAGCGAGCGAATATTTAACACTCTGAAACTCGACGTAAGCAGCAGCACTGACAGCAGCAATAAATCCTATTCTATAAACAGAAACTGTGGTAGATAGGAGGTTCGTGATCAAATCACCTCCGTTTTGAAATGTATGCAGATCAGCACAGAAATTGACAATCAACGTGTGGTGATGGACCCTGAATAAATGCAGCCCTAGTATGGCAAAAGATTCATTATCAGGCCCACCTTGCACACCAAGCAATGAATTATCCAGTCTAAGGTGACCCAACTCGGTTATCATTGACACTTTATCTTCAGTCCCCTTATCCTCAAGAATGCAATATCCATCCTTCTAAACAAAAAACACATTTTAAACAAATGTTAATTGTACTTTTCTTTCGTACTGCGATTATAAAGAGGTCATGGTATATACGTTATTCTTCTGTGTGTTATTTTTATGCCATCCATTGACCAGTATTCAACAGAAGTTATCAGGGTGCGAATTTTAGAAATACCATACATTTATCTGTACTGCTACAGAGTCAAATTCATACAAGAACAACTTATTACTTAATCATAATCATATAAAAACGTAATAATTTAATATCTCGCTACAAAACGTGCACGCAATCATATACATATAGAACAACCCACGTATAAATCCTTGGCACGTTCACATACAGTTAAGATCAAATCTAAAATGAAGACATGTAGGACTAAGACACAATAATCTGCACAGGAAATAATGAAAGAAAAAAAACTCAGTGACTCTTTGTTACATAGGTTAAGTCAAATTATTCCAGGGTTCTATATTGTTATTCCCTCCCTTACACCTTCCTTTCACTGGAGGCAAGCACTTAATCTGAGTCCAGAGATTACCTATTTACCAATGCTTGTTCTTAACATTGTGGAATGAAATGTTGGCATGCAGTGTGTCGGCCCCCAGAGCTACGCATGTGCTCAATCTCTTAGTATGTTGGCCTTCACCAGGACTGAAGAAAGTTAGAATGCCCCGTTAATGGATTCCTGTGAGTAGAGTTGCCTCTACAAATATAATACAAATAAAAATTGTTGTGATTTAATCATAATCAAGGTTTATCTAAAAACAGTGTGGACTAATAAATAGATTGTACTCATTTTTGTAGACCATTTGTGTGACATAACCAATTACCTTATGGTATTTTCGTGCTGAACACTTCCTATGCAAATATTCACCCAGAACTCTGTTGGTGAACATTTACAAAAGAGGTGTTGAGCAGATCTTGATTCAGATTAAGTAACAACAATTGTTATTTGTATTACCATTGTAGAGGGTGTTCAACCTACAGTGCATAGTGACCATACGAATGGATAAAGGCACTATACAAATTATGTACTGCTATTACTACTAGTAATCTTGACTTGAACGAATATGACAACTTTTATAAAGCTCCTTATTCACCCACCTGGGTCTCATGTTTTTCATGTTACCTGACACTTCATGAGATAATGTCACTGGGATTTCGTTAAGTTTGTCTTCAGTTCTCTCCTTTGATCGTTTGATACCTTTTCCTTTCTCGTATCTCATACTCCAAGTCTTAGAGTCTTTCTCTCAAATTTCCTTCCGGTATCCCAGGTACCGATATGTCATGTGGTCCCAGTCGCATACTGGCCTGGTTACCAGGCTCACCGGTCCTCCATGGACTCTCTGTGGTTGAACCAGCACTGGCTGCTTCTCTCTTTCTCCAGCTGACACTATGCCTTGTGTCCGACCCTCTGCAGTCATTTTCTATTTTCCTGGTCTCTCAGATTCTCCAGTCTCCTCCCCTTATGAGGTTACAAAGCTGTGGGTCTTACCCAGAGTATCTCCGCCTCTCTCTCCTTCTGCCTGTTGGGGCCTTCCATCTCTTTTATTCTTTATTCTCTTCTGAGTCAATATATCTCTTAATTTAAAGTGATATTCAAATGTTCTTGTGCACAGTAACCCATACTTGTTCTTTCTTATTACAAGTCCTTGTGGGGTATAGTTCAAGATGGAATGTTAGTAGGGCATTTAGGGAGTTCCTCACAGAAATGGGATTCCTTGTCTACACAGGGGGAGTCTCTCCCGGTGAGGTCTCACTTGCCTCTACCCCTGGGGAAGGTGTTGCAGAGCGGGCTCACCTCCCTAGCCTTACAGGGGCGGGGTGTCCCCCTTTTGGAGAAGGGGAGAATTCCTGTGATTCATTATAATCTGTGCATCACCTGATATTCTGCCATTGGAAGTACAAGCATCAATGTAGTTGTAGACCTGATTTCCTTACATAGCAGATTCAGCCATGCCATTTCATGTACATAATTGCTTACACAATGTTGCTGGATTTAGTTGTAAAATGTCCCCTCATTATGTATTCCTACCCTGTGTGTGGTGTATCAATAGTATGTTATCACAATTTGCTTTGAGTCAATTCTATTCAATATTGCTTATTTTTTTTAATTAATCCAGTGTTGAACTCTTATTTGCTTTTTCCTTCGAGGTTTTTTATATTATTTGTTTTTCCCAAATAAACATAGAAATTTATTTAGTTTTTTGGAATGCAAACAATTAAAATAGAGGTATTGGTCTAGTGTCTCTCAGCTGAAAAAGGATTATATAAGTTGAGAGGCAAAGCTCATGACTCCTATTTCTTTGGACTCGGAGATATATTTCTTGTTATGAACCCCGTTCCTAGGGGTATCGAATACACAATCCCTCTTAATGTTGGGATCGATGTGTGGCCTGGTATGTGGATGTCTCTGATCTGTGTTTATCCAATCAGGTCACATAAAAGCCGACCGGTTTCAGTGGTATTAGGGTTGTTGAGACCACTTTCTTCAGGGCTAAGAACCAGCACCAATTAGTGTGTGGTCTAATTTCTTCTACTGGTGATGATGAATCTCTTATATTCAAAATAGGAGGTCGCCCTATATTGTGAAGAGCGGGGTATGGGAAGGAGATACAAAAATAAGAAGAAAGGGGAGAGTGCCATTAGGGACATGTCCCACAAATTACCTCAAAGGGATAGACGGTCATAGTGTATATACCTTACCCATCAAAGATGAAACAACTCCCATAGGTCAGGGTCCTGGATTCAAAACATATAGTTATTTAGTTTCCCGAATCTGAGATGATCACTCATTCCTTGCACACATGCAAAGAGAGTATGATCTATGGTGAGGCTCAAGAAGGAATAGCCACGTTTGCGTTAACAAACCATTTATTTTACAATTTAATTGAAGAAACTTAAAAACTAGCTCTATCATTGGTCAGGTCAGCTCCAAAACGGAGTTTGGCCTGAGGTGCACATAAGCCCAATCAGGTATCCCCACCCTATCGGCCAGCAGTCTATTGGGTCAATGTTTGTTTTTTATAAACCTCTACGTAGTGTAGGGGTTATTTTGAAGACGAAAACGAACTGCTTCCAAAACAAGCATGAACCTGAAAATAGGGTAAATCAAAGAAGATGCAATTGGGACACTCCGCGTGATGTATGCGTGCGTCCCTGCGTATGTTTTAACCCAAAATACGAGGCGGGTATAGAGGCTACAAAAACGTTTACATAGGCATAAACACAGATCAGAGACATTACCATACTAGGCCACACATCGATCCCAACATTAAGAGGGATTGTGTATTCGATACCCCTAGGAACGGAGTTCATAAGAAGAAATATATCTCCGAGTCTAAAGAAATAGGAGTTGTCTTTGACTAGCCCTGGTTCAATACTCCAAAAAAGTTTCATTTTTAACACAACATTTCTTGTGAAGTGAAGTCACGAGCTTTGCCTCCCGACTTATATAATCCTTTGTCAGCCGAGAGACACTAGACCAATACCTCTATATTAATTGGTTGCATTCCAAAAAACTAAATACATTTCTATGTTTATTTGGGAAACAACACATAATATAAAAACCTCTACGGAAAAAGCAAATAAGAATTCAACACTGTGGATTAATTCCCAAAAATAAGCAATATTTGAATAGAATTGACTCAAATCAAATTGTGATAAGATAATAGAGAAGATTTGAGTTTCAGATCGCCCAACTGTCGCGACCACGGACCTTAATTCCATGGGTCTGGCTCCCTGCCCCACAGTTAGGTTTCACCATGGGTGGCCCTAGACCAGATTAAAAGCAGGGGCTAGGTGGACTAAGGCGTGGCAGGGTTGGTGGCATGCCCAAGCACGTGCAGGAACTGGCATTTGTGGGATAGTGCAGGGAGCCTGGAACAGTCTTTCATGGGTTAACACATCTCATTGGGTACATCCTGTGCATTCAGCCTCTTCAACATGGAGGCGTTACTTTTGCTGGCAATCCTAATAACAGACTAGTCTTCTGGGTGTGGCTGGGGCTGGCTTACTATAAATAGCCATGCCCAGGCCCAGATCCTTGCTTCGCGTCGTTTCTGCTAATGCAGCGTGACACTCCCGGCATCGGTCCTGCAAAAAAGAAACAAAGTCATTAATGTCTGCAGGCGTGTGGCCCCTTCCGATTCCCAGCATCTGTTACCTGCATTCCATCTTCGCAGCGACGCCTTTCCTGGAACCTCTGGTCTCTCATCATCCACTCTGGTGATCAGCTACAGCCTCCAAGATTCTCTCCGGCTCTTCGTCAACTCCTCTGCTCGTCAGCTGCTGCAGCCGCACGCTGCATTCTTCTTCCAGCGAGCAGCTTCTCCACGGTGAAATGTCATCTTTTCCTCAACGCTCCTAAGAACAAAACAAGAGACAAGAAAGGTCAGTGCATAACACGGAGTTCCACGTGCGCATCTTACAAATCACCATAAGTGCCTGGGACAGTTAAGCGCTTGAAGACACGTAAGCAGAGGCGCTATAATTAACAAGGCATGCATTAGGACAATAAAGGGACCACAAGTCTCCTAAGGCACAGCATCATCCTAGCGGCGCCAAGGGGGTACCAAAAGCACCCACAAATTAAGGACCACTTACTAGGTAACTGTTATGTGAACATTTGCACTTACCTGCATGATAGAACTCTCCAAAAACCTTCAATAAAGAATCATCATGCCGCAGCAGGTCTGGGCAGAACTCAACAGCCAGTGAAGTAACTGGTTGCACCTAAAGGCACCCCTGTTGAGAAATAACAGGATGGAGAGCTCCCTGTAACATGATAACTGGTGAGAGAGGACCCCTGAGGGTGGGTTTGGGAGGTGCTGGGTGGTTGTTCCTACCAGCACAGCGCATTAGCTGGCATACCTGTACATTTCCCTACAGATACACGCTTCATAGATCAGTATTCCGGTGCATACCAGAAGAGGCGGTTAGAGGAGGATCCCAGGTGCCCCTGCAGAGCAAAGGTGAGCGTTACACCAACTAGGTTCTACCTTTGTGGATACCGTATCAATAGTATGTACAATTTCAATTTGTGGACAGGTTAGTAATGATTTATTTTTTCATGACAGGTTGTCTAAAAGCAAGGAGGTGCATCTCAGGGAAAACTTCTTTTACTGGTAAATCTATTTGCAGAATCGGTTGTAGTTCCTGAGCAGTCTTGCAGAGGGATCCAATGTCTGTACTGTATCTGATTACCATTGGCACCTGGGTGTGGGTGATTTGTATTCTCTGACATAGCTCTGGTGGATAGGAAACACATGATTGCTTTTAATATGACTGACATGCTTTCCCAGAAAAACACTGCAGGCCTATTTTTTTTAAAAAACACTTAATTACATGGAGGGGACACCAAGCTTTGCACTTTTGATCAAACTGGTCCCCTCTTTGCAATCTTCATCAATTTCAGGACATAATTGAAAAAAAGGGTTCAATCAATCAGTCAATAAGCTACAATTCAGCAAGAAACCCTAAAAGCAAAACAATATATTAAAACATATAAAAGAAAAACATATATGTATCAAAACATCACAATCACACCAAGAATATGATTAAAACCATTGTGGCAATTAATAAAGAATTTATATTTCACAACATTCAGTACACACATACAGTTTGCTGAGTTAGTGCAAAATGTTTCTCAAATGTAATTATTAGTTTCCATTCTTTTTAACTTGTTTAAAAACT
Source organism: Ambystoma mexicanum (assembly GCF_040938575.1). Taxonomy (NCBI): domain Eukaryota; kingdom Metazoa; phylum Chordata; class Amphibia; order Caudata; family Ambystomatidae; genus Ambystoma; species Ambystoma mexicanum. The sequence continues at coordinate 427,699,195 of NC_090941.1, read as the reverse complement.
TTTAAAATTGCTAGGCCCAGTAGGCAAAGACTCTCCTTATATGAATAGATGTATTCAAGGAAAAAATGTTAGTTGCAGGGGCGTTAAGGTGAGAACACAACAAAACCCCTGAAATTCAGCTAAACCCACCTTAACTTCGCACCCTCTGTTGTTCAGCCAATGACCACAATGATGACATCACAGGTGACATATTTGATGACATCTCTAATTACATGTTGTATGAGAACACTGATGACATCACAAATAGTATCACTGATGACATCACTGGTGATAACACTAATTACATTGTATATATGAGATTATATCAATAATCACATTAGATATAACATCATTAATAAGATAGTTCATCAATACTTTGATTATCTTAATGACAATTTAGGCTGTGGACTTGGCCATGATGAAGGCTGTGATCACTAGCCACCACCAAACACCATAGTTAGTGTGCATTTGGTGTTTTAAAATGCTGATGTGCATGGTTAAAAGACATGCCTACTGGCCAGTCACTGTTTTAAAATATACAGTGGGCAAGGTTGAAAGCTGTAGTCAGTGGCCATGGCTAAAGGCCATAGCTAGTGCCCATTAATATATTAGAATATACAGTCGGCACGGCCAAAGGCAAGGACTCTGGCTAGTACTGTGTTGAAGTCCATGGCTAGTGGCTGGTTAGTGTATATTATACACAGTGCGCTCGGCTGAAGGCCGTAGCTAGTGGTTAGTTAGTGTTGTGTAATACACAGTGGGTGTGTCCCTAAGTCATAGCTTATGGCATGTTAGTTTTTTTAAATATACAGTGGGCATGGGCAAAATATGTACAAACTGCTCATTTTGAAAGGCCATGGCTAGTATCCCATGTATATGTTAGAATACATAGTGGAGACAGCCAAATGCTGTGGGCACTGGCTAGTATTGTGCCAAAGCCCATGGCTTGAGACTGCTTAGTGTAAATAAATCTCACACACAAAGAGAGGGAACCTCTTAACTTATGTAGCCTGTCATCTAGGTAAAAGTCCCTACCAACAGACTCAAGATGATCTCTTAGAGTGGGTAAACCTAGTCTGTGCTGGTGAGCCGCCTATATCGGTGAAAAAAGCGACGTCTAGGTCTCTCCCTGACTGTCTATTTCCTCAATGTAAGTGCACAAAAACCACTATGTATACACCATTTAACTCAATAGAGCTAGGACTTGTGACTTCACCCAATTTTGCTCATGTACAGCCCAGTCTATCTTATAATAAAAAGGAGTCTAAGTAAAAAACATGTAAGAGAACTGTAGAACAACAACTTTTGTCAGAACACCCTCTAATCACTGAGCTGTTACCAGATCACTCATTTTTGACCATTTTACTAAAAAAGAACAGAGAGAGTGATTATTTGACAGATGAGCACATTTATTTCTTCTCAAGTTCTCATTGCCTTACAACGTCAACCGTTTTCAGTGGCGTTTACCATACTGAACTACCTTCATTAGAACATAGTTACCAGACCTTCATTTTCGTTTCCCAATGTTGCTAGAATGGTCCACACTCTTATTGTGTGCTCTGGTTCATGCCCTTGCTACCTGTAGGGACAGTTAAAAGGAACACTTATCAGTGCTCCCATTCTCACAGTTACTACTGAGATCAATACCTTATTATCCAAATATTGACATTTACCAATCAATAAATAAAAATAATTAAAAAAACGTACCATCATCGATGAAATGGCATGCCATTCTGTCTCACAAAGTTGTTGTATAAGTGTGCAATCACTCACCACAATTTTCTTTATGTGACTGGTGCACATAGACTTAGTAGTCAGATGCATAACATCTAGTGTCTAGGACTGCAGGTTTTCCTTACAATGAAGCCGACTGTTCTCCCATCTCAGAACTATAGTGAAAAAACAGGAACCTAATTTACACTCTGTTGGTATGATTTTGCCCTCCCTAGCTCTGATGGCTTTCAACAAGGTACACGTTATTACGCTAGTGCCCCTTTCCTTGTTATTCACACCAAACTACAAACATGATAAACCCTCAACCCACTACCTTGTATCTTTTCTTACCTTGCTAATGGATTTGCAGCATACAGATGAGCACTGTGTCTGCAATCGCTTCTCCCATTCCAGTGATTACCTTGCTGCTGTGTCACATTGTTGTTTAACTCTATGCGACTCCAGGGCTGTAGCAAGCGATGACGGTCTTGCTAGGCCCTTCATGAGGTGTCACTAAACTGGCGGCCATTTTATAACATTCATTACTCATGCTTGCCCAAATTTGTTGTTCCCTGTGCGAGTCATGCTTCTCTTATTTTCAGCCACTTCATTTTGTATTTTCTCTCTTCATATTATATTGTGATAATGTGTTTTCCTTTTTTTCACTTGTGAACTGGCTTAGTCAGCCAACAGGTCAGTATCTTCAAAACAACCAAAAGCAAAGCCAATTTTGCTCCGGTTGTATGCAACCCTCTTTGTTACCATACAATCACATGCCTAGTGTTCGCTAGTGTCAACCACTTGCATTCACTGGCATCAGTGTTTGTATGGATCCCAATAGTCATACAGAACTCTTATTCTATGTGGCTAGTGTTGCTAAATATTGCCAAGGAATTGTGTCAATAAGACTATGAATATCAGATTTCAGTCTAAAGACCCAGTTTTGTTAACTCTGCAGCAACATGTTTACAATGTTCCCACTTCTGGTGGGAACCACAACCTGTTTGATTATGGTCCACCATAGATCAATCTCTCAGGCTACCATTGGAGCTGTCACTCTCTTAGTTCTTATGCATAATTTGAGCTCAGTTATTCTCTGTTGAATTTTCCGTGTAGTCATCCCCACGTACCGAAGTTCACATGGTCAAATAATCACATAAAGAACATTCTGGGTATTACAGTGGACACGGCTGAAGGCTGTAGCCACTAGTGAAGGAAAAAGTCTATAGTTTGTGGTCCGTTAGTGTTTTAAAATATACAGTGCACATGGCCGACGGTTGTTGCCAGTGTTCATGACTGAAGGGCATGATTAATGTCCATTAATGTATTAAAATATATTTAGTCATTCACACTGACCATGGCTGAAAGCCATGTTTCGTGACAGATACAGTTGTAATGTAATTAGCAATGTCATCAGTAATGTTGCCTGTGATGGCATCATTGTGGTCATAGGCTGCAGAACAGGGGGTGTGAAGTTAAGGTGGGTTTAGCCGAATTTCAGGGGTTTTGTTGTGTTCTCATCTTAACGTCCCTGCAACTAAAAAAATGTCTTTGAATTTAAAGTTTATTTTTGACAATGTATTACTAACTTTAACACCGCTGGATCAAAAGTTGTTTGCTTGAATTTCATGGGTTTTGTTATTCCATGGAGTGTTTCCGCACATGACCAGTGGTCAAGGTCTACGACTGTGCCCACTGTATATTAAGAACACTACCAGACCACTAGCCATAGGCTTCGGCCATGGCCAAACATTACCAGACCACTAACCATGGCCTTCTGCCATGCCCTCTGTCCATTTTGAAAATTAGTGCTTGTGCTATTGTGAGTAAGCGTCTGCACAGTAAACATGACAACCTGAGTGAAAACCTGGTAGCCCAATACTTGAGCAAGCTTGGCAACCTCCGAAAAAACAAGGGGCTGCATCCACCCTCTGAAAAGAAATCTGCGCTGTCCACCCACATGTGTCCTTTACTTGTGCCCTGAAAAGAAGCCACACTCAGAGGAAAATAACAGCACCAGTGTCCAGGATTGCAAACTCTCTTGCCACATCTTGGGCTAATGCTCATGATTTACTTGCCCTCTCATCATTTACCCTCCTCACCCCCATGTCTGGCTTTCAACAATACTCTGCTTTATGAAGATAACTTGAAAAGTACACATACCATAGTGTCACTCAAATATATAAATCCTTCTAAAACAATGTGAGGCAAAAGTGTACAATTGTGGCATTATTCCCCCCATTTTGACTGGGAGACTACAAATACCAGAATGCAATTCAGCAAAAGGCAAACAATTGTCTCTGAGTGCAAAACATTTCAAAAACTGACAGTAGCAGAGTTTAAAAATAAATAATGTGGATTCTGCATGTTATGAGATATTTAAAACTAAGGAAATGCACACTATTTGGAACTGTAAACTGTCTCCCATCCGTTCAGTAACCAGGACTGGACCTTCTTAGTTTCAAAGCGAGGAAGGATCCACCCCCCTTAGGCCATGTTGCTCTAAGTGGCCTTGTGACGTGGGCTAATTTTTTAGGCATCATGGCCTTTGGGTGCTGGCCTCTTCCTTGCTTTGAAACAGGGTTTGTCCCAGCTGCTGTATGGATGGGAAACCCACATTAGTTGTAAAATGTATTTTGTATTATTTTTATTAGCTAGGAGACTACAAATACCAGAATCTAATTCAGCAAAAGGCAGAGTGCAAAACGTTAAAGGACTGACAGTAGCATGGTTTGCAAACAAAAAATGTGTATGCCTATTTGATCACCCATCCATGCAGTAACTGGGAATGACCGTGCTTAATTCAAAGTGGGACTGACCCTACTTAGCTTCAAAGCAAGTAAAGGGCCAACCCATTTCGCTAAGTGGTACATTTGACTATTTTATCAGGCAACATGGCCTCAGGGCTTTAGTTCCTTCCTCACTTTGAAGCTAAGCAGGGTCTTTCCTGGTTAATGCATAGATGGGAAACATGGATGCCTATCGTGTCACTGGCCATGGTGATTTTTCACCACCACCAGCATCATTATAGCTGTAAAAATCGGAACTGCACATACAAATAGCTTTTTTCCTGTGTTTCATTTTCCCATAAAGTCGGCTAAAACCTTGAATATCTCTTGCTTCAAGAAAAAACAACATAGCATCTGTTTTAGTTCTAAAAACATCCAGTTTTGGATGAATCACTGCGATATAGCTATCTGATTTTGAGAAGGGGCACCCTCTTCTCTGTCAAATATTTAAATAACTACTTCAGGGAATAACCCTAAACCAAGCATGGATCGCAATTTAATGCTTCATGACCAAGTTCTTTCAGACCTGGTCCAAATCCGTCCAGCGGTTTGGTCTGTGCACTTTGACAAAAATTGACCTTGTCTGTCTATCGGAAAATAAATGGGAAGTAGGCAGCAACTTTGGAAAAAAAATGTTTTGCCTTCTTAATAATTTTTAAACTTTTTAACGAATCTTTACAAAACTTTGCTGTCGGGGCGGGGGGTGTGAGTCCCTAATCACTTTCGAATTGTCGGTCAAATCCGTTACTCGAGTCAAAAGATATTAACAATAGAATTTGAAGTGCTTCCTTTTGCAGTCTCATTCACCTTACCTATGGGTCGGCTATCGCCGCCTCATAATATATATATATATATATATATATATATATATACATAGATGTGGTAGCAGCTCTGTAGTTATGGTTAAGTTGCTCAACTCATAGAAAGAGCACTTTTTGGGCAGTTTATAACTTTGCCCCCCTGGATGTATCCTCACCAAACTGTGCAAACAAAGTATATGTCCACCTCAGAATGATTTTGTAAAGTTTGGTGAGGTTTTGTCAAGGGGGGCAAAGTTATAGAGGGGCTGCAACATTTTTGGAAATCCTCATAGACTCAATAGAAACAAAATGTGCTTGTGCCTACAGCCCAAACCGCTAGACGTATTTTCAACAAATTTGTGCCAGCATCCACGTCTTGGTCCCAAAAGTGTGGTGTAAATCCGTCTAGTAGTTTTTTTTTAAAATGCCAAAAAAATGGGTAAACATATATTGTGATATCTGGGTCCGGTCCGTGGACTAATTTCCTTATTTAGAATCAGCGGACACCTCTGGACCAATCAGGGTCCGGCGTGACATCTGTGGTGATTGTACACACCCACTGTTTGGATGTTCAAAAACATGAGCTGCGTCCTATTTTCTTAAATGGTCGCCATGTTGGATCCACGGACAGGCACTGGTCTCCATGGATAGACTGGTGTGGAAAACGTATGGAAAACACATTTGGGCTTACATGGTTGCCGAAAGAGGGCCTGAAAATGTTGGGGGAGTGGAATAAAGTTGATATGGAGCTGTTTTTATAGGTGAAAAAAAGGTTTGCAGGTGCCGCCGAGTCTGCGGACATCACTGCTGACCGAGGACAGCGCATTGAGAAAAAAAGTCTGCAAAACAGATTTTGGGTTATTTGGTGGGCGAAAGAGGGCATCGAAAGGGTAAGTTGAGGAGCTATAGTGACTACCTAGTGAAGTGGCTGGTACCAATCCAAAGGTAGAGATAGCTAATTGAGAAATTAGAGGCTTGAGCGGCGATTGATAGTGGACGCTCATATTTGTTGTATTAAAGAGTTGAAAAGGTGGTGATTTATGGAAAAGTATACAGGTTTGTTTTATACCTCTGGTAAGTATTGACAGTAAATTGAGACTTTTCATTATGGGAGACACTCCTCTACTTATTCAAGACACTGCCATAATACATGTTCATGCTGTGGCCACAAGGGGGATCACTGTCAAAAGTGGTATTGCAACACATGACCACATACTGGCACACTGGGTACACGGGGAAGACATTATAGAAAAGGTTTGCAATTCTAGAGCCCTGGAAAATATACCAGGAAGAGAGGGAAGACCCTCCACCTGATGAGTGGATGTTTAGTCAGAAAAAGGAGGAAGGTGTCAAGCCCTCAGATCCCCTTACATGAAATAAAGGTGCTAGCACAGAAGAAATAGGGGTGTATCCTTTAAAGGAGTTGAAAGCGGCGATGGGGTACAGTAACCCAATTTATGAGCCTCCAGCTTATAGCAGCGATGACAGTCCAGAGAAAAATAAGTGAAAAGAAGCAATCTGTAAAATGATACAAGACAAAGAAGAAAATAGTGAACGGTCAAATATATCGACAGAAATAGAATGGGAAATTAAAAGTTGGAAAGGAGAGAAGGATAAAGCTGACGAGATAGCGCTTGTGCAGAACAAATGGATGGGAGGACAGATATAACTTAAAATCGATGGGAAAAGCATTGAGGAAGTTAGGCAAAGAGAAGATAAGGACAAACAAGAAAGAAGAGATAAAAAAAAAAAAGAAAGGGCAGAAGTACAATTAAAATATGACAATAGATAGAGAGCGATAGAAGATAGGGATAGAAGAGAAAGGAAGAGAGAAGAGGAGGAAGCACACAAACTAAGGGATAAAAGAATGCAGATAAGAAGGGAAGGAGTGGAAAGAAGGAAAGGAGTAAGGGGAGAAGATCAAAGCCAAGAGGAAGAAACATTTAGAAGGGAGGCGATAAATCAAAGCAAATTAGATGTAGGAATAGAACGAGGGAGAAGACAACAGAGTCTTGATACCAGTGTCATTCGTAAGGAACCAGTAGGGCCAAACCCAGCAATACGATGGGATAGAACAGAAGAGTTCCTTTTGATAAGGGAATCAATGTCAGGGGCATCTTGAGTAGTATTAGAAGAAGAAAACTTTGATGCAGGAAGCATCAGAGAAAGAATCAATACGGTCTATCAAGAATTAAACGAAGGTAGCAAGTATGGAAGTAAAAGCAAGGGGGATCAATCTCTAGCATTTCAGTTATGAAGCGAAGAAGAAATTCTGTTCATTCACAAACATGGAGCATTGTCCTCAGGCAGACTGAACCTAGACAAAGGTGAAGGGGATGATAGTCACACAAGTTGAGGACAAGACATGTCAGGCGAAGAAAGAGAGTCCATCCTCGAGGTAGAAGGAGGGAGCGTGTTTGCCCCAAAGGAAGCCTGCAATTAGATAAAGTAGTAAGATGGTCGGATATGGAACAACCTAAGGATAGGACGCCAGATCCCATACCATGTCCAGAGAATCCCCCAGGATGATTGTTAAGTGAAAAGGGAGAATCACAGGCATATGTGAGCAGATTAAGGTCACTAACGGCAAGGAGACTAACAGGGATGATCGTTCCTGCCATGGATAGACTAACGATGGAAACCAACTGCGTGTTGGGGTTTACACAGTTTCCCTGATTGGAAAAAGGGGGAGCAAGACCACAGTATATTCCATAGCCGCAGATGGATAAGGATCATTTACAGTGTAAGCTCCCGAGATTGACTTCGGGCGCTCGGAAATGGATATATGAATTAGAAAAAATGACAAGAGGAAAACCGCTGGCTAGAGGGACATAATGGGTCTCCTGGCAGCTATTCTTGGGGAAAGAGCTGATGACATATGGAGTAAAGCAGGGTATTTAAGTGTGACAGCACAAAACACAGTGCATGATGGAACACCTTTTAATAATTGTACTACAGATGTCTGGAGATCTATCAGGGTACAATATCCTGATACATCACATATGGGTGCAATTATGACACGTAAGATCAAGGAAAATGAAGACCATATTGCTTACATTCAGGATATTCAAGAGAAATGGCAACTTCAAACTCACAAGTAGTGGGAAAGAACGGTGGCATTATTTTACCACATTTTATGCCAGGGGTTGCAAGAAAGAAAGAAAGAAAGAAAGAAAGAAAGAAAGAAGACAACTGAAGAAACACGTGGGAATTGAAGCAAAACTGTGGGCTGAGATACAGCTGACGATAGTGCATCACTGTCGGTTGCTACAAGAGAAAAATTGGAAGAAAGATGAGACTAGAAAAATGGAGGACGCCAAGTTAGTTCAGAAACATTTTTAAAAATGTGCCATAGAAGGGGCGGTATTGACAAACGGAGAAGGATTGGGAATGCAGGAAGTAATGGGTACACCACAGGTGAATAATCAGCGCATGATGGACCAAGGTGGATATGGATTCATGCCGTGAGGCAGTGGTCTGTGCTATAGTGGAAGAGGAGGAGGATTCCAAAGTTATCAAGGTGGGTTTCAGAATACATAGAATGAGAATCAGAGTACCCTGGGAGGATTTAACCAAGTGGGACTTGTCAGACGAGCACCCCCAGTATGTTGTACTTGTGGGATGACAGGGCACATGCAAGTATATGTGGGAACCAAGGGAATGTACAAAACGGCCAATTTTCAAGAGGGGGGACAGCTTATCCTCCATCATATAGCACACAAACTAGGGAAGGGTTTGCCCAAGATCACACAGTGTACCAGACACAAGTGCTGCAAGTGCAGCAGGTACAGCAGCAAGATTGAGTGAAAATGAATCCACCACAAGGGCAGTCGCAACAGGCCCCCATGCAGGCACATCAGCAGTATGTAAACACAGGACATGTGCTTACACCCAGAATAGGAGGTGTCACTGTTGTAGGAGGATATTTGTTCACAGGAACGGGGATGAGCCTGTACCCACAATAGGACAGCATATAGGGTAACTTGATGTGTTCAGTACTATCTGTAACACCAGACCCCCAAGAGGAAAAAAGGGTTGATGTGACGATAGGAGGCACCCTTTTCTTTTCTATTAGACACTGAAGCTACTTGTTCATGTATACGAGAGGAAAATATCCAATGGCGGGGATTGCCATGAATGCTCAAGTATTTGTTGGAGCTATGAGTCAAGTTCTTTTTACTAATGAATTACTAGTCTCTATAGGAGAGTGTAAAATGTATGTTCCTTTGTTATATTCATGACAGACACCGGTTAACATCTTAGGAAGAGATTTAATGACAAAACTTAACCTGATGATTTCATTCACTGATCAGAGAATAGTGTGGTCCACACCAGGAATACACTATTTAAAAGTGGGTGAATGTATACTGGCATTCACAGGTCACGTGGCTCTGCGAGGCGTTCCAGTAGATACAGAGGTTTTTCTATATGGGGTGAGCATTGTATTGACATAACTACCTGGTTTAGTGGGTAAAATTGGGAGGTTACCTGATGAGTTTTAGTTTAGACCGTGAATACCTATGGACGAAGGTGGGGGACAGACTTTCCCTATAGAATTGGAAGCAGCCATAAATAGTACAAAGGGACATGGAAATGCTCGAAGGAGTAGATGAGGAGGGTAGATCATGAAGAACAGTGAAAGCTCTCAAGGAAGGGTACAGATTGACTGACATCACTGATGACAACATGTTTAGAGAGGACCAAACAGATGATGAAGTGGTGTTCTTTATGAGCATCACATACTGGATAAGAATAGAGAAGAGGGAAGTCCCACAGCCAATGGCTATAATGCTGCAGCGTCCAGCATATTTTCAGGAAAACCTGGAGAAGGTGCCAAACGTCCTTTGGACCTTAGGCCCTCATGACATAGGTTCATTAAAGGGGAAGTTAAAATAAAGTTGAAGCCAAGAGCAATTTTACCTCAAGTTAGACAATACCCAACGTCACTGTGTGTCTCCATCAATATTTAACAGAGTCCTGCAGATGGATTTAGGCAATATTGATCTTACGTTGATGACCTTTTAATTTGTAGCACCATGGAAGCTGATTGCAGAAGAGATTCTATTCAGTTGATGACTACTCTAGCAGACAAGGGATATAAGATAGACAAGGAGAAGTTACAATACTGCCAAGAACAGGTGTTATGCATAGAGCAGTTGATTTCACATGAAGGAAAGAAGGTGACACCTGAAAGGGTTGAGGCAATTATGAAAAATTCAAAGCCAAATACAGTGAAACTGATGCAACCGTTTCTGGGGTTATGAAACTATGAAAGAGCCTGAGTGTTTGATTACAGTTCGTACACAAGACCCATTTTGCAAGTTTTAAAGAAGACACAAGTGGATAAAGTAAACATAGAATGGACTGAAGAACTGGAGGACAGGTTTGAGGAGCTGAAAAAGCCAATTTGTACAGCCTCTGTTTTAGGAATTCCCAATTATGCAGCGGAAAGCTATCTGTTTTTGCAAACAAATGGGACAGTCATGGCAGCAGTGCTTACACAGAGAGCCACAATGGGGTGCAAGCCTTTGGCATATTACAGTGGGATTTTAGACCCTTGCGAACAGTCATTGGCAGCTGACACATTCACAATTGAGAAGTCTACAAGTACTGTGATGGGTTGATCTACGACTCTCTTTGTGGAGCATGCTCTATTTGCCATTTTAGAGAAACCCAAAGGCACATTGACACCCCAAAGAGCTTCAGCGTATGAGGTAATGATTTCGAATCCAACGATTAAAATTGTAAAATGTAAGTTAGTGAATCCTGCCACATTTATAGCTAGCCAGTGAAAGAAGGCGAGCATGTGCATGACTGTGCTAATTATGTTGAATTTTATGATGATGTACCTCATGTGAAGGGAAGCGCTTTAGCAGGAGGGGAAATTCTCTTTATTGACGGTTCTTTGAAAATTGACCAAATTAGTGGGGAAAGGCATTCAGGCAAAGCAGTGGTGAGACACAGATCCGATGGAAAATGTGAAGTTGTAGCAAGTTCAAGACTACTGTCTTACTTTTCAGCGCAAGCAGCAGAATTGGTAGCGCCTATTGTCGCACTCGAGAAACACAAAGGGCAGGAAGTAATGGTTTACATGGACTCTGCCTATGTGACGTCAAGAGTACATGCAGGACTAGTGCATTGGAAAAGGAGCGGCTACCTACGTGCAGATGGCACCCCAGTGCAGCACACATCCTTATTGGACAGGCTTTTTAACTCACTACAACTCCCAGTGGCCATAGCGGTCGTTAAATACGCAGCTGACACTAAGCAAACAGATTTTATCTCTTGCAGGAACTAAGCCGCAGATGAAGAAATCAAAAGGGTAGCATATTCTACAGATATTTCGAGTTTTGATACTGAGAATGTTAAAGAGAAAGTATCTACAACTATGGTAGTGCAAGAAGGGTTTAATAGATTGTCGATAATCCAATTAATGGACATTCAAGGGAGTACACCGCAGGAAGAGCAGGAATTGTGGAAACAAAGGGGGTACTCTGTATCCCCCACAGAAACATTATGGTGACAAGACAGCACTTTAAAGCCAGTGATGCCAGTAGCATTATTAAAGGTTGTGTTTGAAAAGCTGCATTATGCTGCACATGTAACTAGGGAGAGTCTTGCTTCTACAATTGGTTCATTACGAATTTGTTGGAGCCCACTGCACTATTTATAGTGAATTGCATCATGTGTCAAAGGTTTACTGCTGGGCATACACTGAGAACAATTAGAGGGGTAATACCTCGACCAAATGGTCTGTTTCAGCATTTACATATCAACTATGTCGATATGCTGCAAGTATGTAATGGATATAGGCATCTATTAGTGGTGGTTTGTCCCTTCTCTAGGTGGATCAAGGAAGGTCCATGTACACACCCTGATGCCACTTGCACAGCAAAGTATTTAGTATGCAAAGTCTTCCCAAGATGAGTTGTGTGTGAAGTGCTGAGATCCTACAATTATTGAGACACACGTATGTTGGTGATCTTATCCTAATTAAAAATGTACCTGAAAGTTGCATGAACAATGTTTTAATGGCCGCTTTTGCATTGAAAATATAATCTCTTCAGCTGTAAAGATCCAAGGAAGATGAACTTGGCTTCACTTGGGCGATGTGAAAGTTTATGAAGGAGAGACCATCCCTCCCACCGTCGCTGATCGAGAAGCAATACAAGAAGAATAATTTCAGCATGTGCAGACTTGATCGATGACAAAGAAGAAGGAAGACAAAACAACAACTTGATAATGATACAGATTTAGTTTGGAATAAAACTGAGATGATACGCCTTATAAATATTTTAGCAAGAGTACAAAGATTTGCAGCAAGTTTTAGTATGGAAAAAATGAACTTTAGAAACATAGTGAAACATCAAAGTTATGCCTAAACATCAGTTCTTAATCAAAAAATTGGAAATTAGATCATTATCCAGATTCATTGCGTGGTGCATACCTGTTCTAAGAAGTTAACCATATGGTACTCACTGACAGTGATGTGCATATGCTTGTGCTTGGTGTTTTTGTATTTATACTTCAAGCTTATCTTGCTCTTGTCAGAAGAGACGTTGATACTCACACTTTTTTTACAGGACCCTAAAAATGTCCCTGTGATTAGAAGGTTCCTCGTTGCAATCAATGAACAGATTTTAGAATTGCAGGTGTAAACAAATGTGATATATTGCATTAAAAATGAGAAATTTGGAAGCAGGCACAGTTCTAGAGAATGAACAACAAGTACCAGAATGGCGCAAAAGATGGTTATCTATGTTTTGGTGGATACTATATGCCTGCACAAATACAATCTTTGGGCCTCATTCAACGGCAGGCGGCTGTGTAATGAACAGTGCTGGTAAGTTACGGCACAATTCATTACAGTCCACCACATTGTGAGTCTGCTCGAGGGTGGCGGTAAGGACGTCTGGTCCAGACCAGACATCCTTACAGCCACCCGAGAGCAGACCAGGATGCTAACAAGGGACCCATCATTAAAGGGTCCATTGTTAGCATCCTCCCCATTCACATTGAGCCCTATGGGGTCGGAAATGGGAATGAGGATGTACCTGGTCCAGGTCCCAAGAATGGGAATTATCGGGCCGCAAAAATCGGCACGGCCCAGTAATTTCCTAATTTTGGGACCCAGATCCGGTACCAGGTTTGGGATAGCCATGCCGGTAAGTACATCATGTCTACCTCCAAACTCCTAATGAGGCCCTTTCTCTTTCTATTCCTTATTTTTCACAGCTACTATCATTCTAGTACTCCCTCTGAGGCAGAGGCCTCTATAGTTCCCCCACTATGGGAACTGCTTTTGATTTGCTTAGTTCCACTGAGGTAGAGGTTCCTATGGTTCTCCCCACTGTGAGAACTATTTTTGATTTGCTTCATGAGTATTATACAAACACTGACTTTGTGGTGAGTCATAAGAGAAGTGCAGATGAAGATAGTGAGGGTATAAATACCTTTCTAGACAATGCAGGACACTTGGGTAATAACATATGGTATCATCACAAGAAAAGTGTGGGAGAGAGAACATCTAAGGAAAGTTTCTACGTCTGCGCTCTCATACCCTATGCCATGAATGCAGCACACACTTTCATCTCTAGAGAGGTTCCAGAACACAATGCCAAGTGCCTTGTTCATCTTGCAGCATGCATGACTAGAGGACAATTCCAGGGAAGTTGGGCCACTTTGTGATGAAGGTCGAAATGGTGGTTTCCATTCCAGGATGATTAAGACTTCAGAGATGGAAAAACAACCTATATGGGAGAGCAAAATGCTTACGTATCCTGCCACAGGACAGGAAGAGGTAGTCATTGTGTAGATGAAGAGATTGCACTTCTCTGATAAAAGAGAAGTAGCTGGATGGCCTGAATGTTGGGCACACACTCAAGTCTTAATCTAAGGACAAGTGAAGTCCAAGAAGGGATGGGAAGGAGGACTGATGCCCTGCACAGCTCATTTACTAAAGCCAGAATATTTGTAAGAGGTATACAGAGTAAATGATGGGTGTATGAAGTCATGGGCGAAGCATGCCAAACTGTTAACATGGGTAGAAAACGAATCAGGTCCAATGATTGTGATCCCATTGGAGAATATGACATTGTGCTTCCGAAGTGAAGAAAGAAATCATGTGGGAAATAACAAAGGCTACAAAACTACAGCTGATGTTTCTAGAATGGGAGCAGGACCGCCGCCCTGTTGGATCGATATTGGGCGTGTGGGCCTCGAGCCTACATGAAGCTGCCAAAGTATTGAGGAGGAACGTGTTCCTTGGTGCTCATCCATTTTAGGGATTCCTCAGAGTTACCTGATCATTGGAGAATTTCTGAAAGTAGATGCTCATTTGAGAAAGAAAATAGCACTTTAATTTCTCAATTAACCAGAAGATAGAACTACTTCTCAGCCAAGTCAATAGAAGCGTTTGGATCCATTCCATATGAACACAGGTTGTTCAGCACGACTGCTTCAATATTCACAACTATCTTCATGCCTGGGATCCAGACGATGGCCAAAGACAAATGGTTGCAAATTATCAGATGGGAGCTCCTGCAGACAATCAACACCACCATAAAGGGATTCAATGCTATCAAAGAAGACCTGAGGGCCATACGACTGATGACCCTGCAGAACAGATATGTCCTTGGCATGATCACAGCAATAGAAGGAGGAGTTTGTGCCAAAATCGGGCCATCATGTGACGCATTCATATCTTCTCATGATATAGAGAATGGAATCTTGATAGAGACCATTACACTGTTGACAAACCTGCATAATCAGATGGAAGATTAGATAGAGGACATTACAGATGACAGTTGGTTTGCATCCATATTCTCATGGATTCCGCAGTGGATGGCAAACATCTTCAAGTTTCTTGGAGCACTATTGCTCATGGTGATGTTTGGATTCTGTGTGATCAAGATAATAATTGCCCAATATAAGAAGACAACAAAAAAGGCAGTAGAAATGAAGATCATGATCAATTTCGAATCAGGTTTTGGGCCCAAGAAATTGACTGATGAAGATGTCAGACAATGCATAAAGGGCAGCATCGTAGCACCTGAAGGAACAAAGTTCCTGTATCTGAAGAATCACAGGAAGTACGTGGGACAATGAGTCTATTGTGATCCAAATGAACAGTGCAGCTACATGACCTGGAATGTGGATGACCATGTGAAATCAGCCCGCACCCTTAGGGGGGTTATGAAGATCTGGACTCAAAAGAAGCACTTCTTTAAGAGAAAATATCAAGATGTGTAAACTGGTGAAGAGGTGGTCGAGGACTTGAACAAAGGGGGGAATGTAGATTAGCAGCTGCATGCCTCTGCAGGAAATCCTTCCCCCCACCTCCTGTATGTTGGAAGCCTACAATTGTGCCATGATTGACACCAGCAGTTGTGACCATACCATGGCAGATATTTGAAAGGAGATACCCACTGAGAAAACCTTATCAAATGTACTCCCAAAGAGATGATAATCTGAGAGAGGAACTCCCTGAAGGAATATGAAAATGAGAAAGAGGAGCTGGTGATGTCACGAGAAACAAAAGTGACAGCCTGAGAAGACTGGCTGAAGAAGATGCATGGACCTTGTAGAAACTGATGATGAAGTTAACAATCAAGTAAACTTTCATGTGCGAGAAGAAGATTGCATGTGTGTGATGCAATTCAGAAAATGCAAGCTGTTCAAAAACTGTACAGATGTATCAATGCAAGTATAGTAAGTAGTCTTAGGAGCTGGCTATATGTAGTAAATAGACTACAGACAGAACCGCCATTGTATAGAAGTTGCACATCGGTGGCATGAATTTAGTAAGCTCAGAGCCATGGAGAGGAAAGGACGATAAATGTGTTGCAACAAGAATTAGCTGAGAATGTGGATATGAATGGTGAGGCTCTTTGTCCTGGTGTCAAAGTCAAAGCAGCCAAGGCCAGATATCTATTCTCAAAGGCAGTGAATGTGAGAAGCTGAATCATCCCTTGTTAAATTGTAAAGAAAAAACACCATGTGTGCCAAGTTTTATTAATTTAATAATAATAATAATAATTTGGCATTTATATAGCGCTACGAACCCTTAGGTATCTGAGCGCTGCTTATTATTACCCACGGTGTGTGGTGCTCATTTATCGACCTCGTAAGGATGAAACGCTGAGTTTGGCGCTGCCGGGATTCGAACCTGCGTTCGCAGGCTCTGCACTGATGTCAAAGCGAGCGCTCTACTCGCTGTGCCACTTGACCGGCTTTAAGACATTTAAGTACTGTAGAATGGTCCAAATCACGGTCTCCTGTCACGTGAGCCAAGGGTGGAAATAGATTTGAGCTTGGAATCTAGAACAGCGATAGTGCATGCTCACACTCCCTTATATTCTCCCAGAAAAAAATACTTTGTAAGGTCAAGTTCAAAGACAATCTTCATGGCAGAAGGCTTGGTTGATGAGAGACGTTGGGCTAATTGGGTGGGGGGGTAAAGTCAAGTCCACCTCCTGGCACCTGGGTATGAGCTTTCGTGCTGCTAAGTGAACCGAATGTTCCAGACTTGGCACGAGTGAGCCAACCAATTGTAGAGGGCCATATAATGAAGGGCCTTATAGTTTATGAGCCAATGACAGTCTGTGTACTTAATAGTGTTGTAGATAACATGTTTAGAGGTAGGCATAAATTGTCCACCTGACAGTAGATATCCAACCACAATCCCACCCCTTATAGAAAATATACTTAGATGTTCCCCTTGAGCCTATCACAGCTCTTCATGGATTTTTCTCATTTTCCACATAATGTGACGTCACACATGAACATTTTTTAGTATGTAAATGTGTTTTTATGTGAAATGAGCCGAGAGCTTGAGCGATCGTCCATTGATGTCCATTGTAACTCCCTGTTTCAGACAATTGATAATAAAACAGCAAACTTTGCTGTCTTCCTGAGTTGGTTCGATTATTTGGTGTCAGAGTTATTCTGCATCCCCATCCATTTCATGCACATTAGCCAAAGGGTTCTAAGCTCATGCTGATTGGATGTTTGGTGCACCATCATTTTAGAAATGAGTGCCATATTGGATGCACGGTTCATGGACATTTTCCATGTACAGCACGTGATGAAAAGAAGTCTGTAAAATATATTTGGGGTTATTTTGTGGATAAATGAGGGCCTGGAAAAGGGTGGGGGAGTGTGAACAAATTGATATAGAGCTATAGAGCTCATTTTATAGGTGAAAGAAAGCTGTGCATGTGCTGCCATGTCTGCCATTAATGTGTTTGTCTCCGGACGCTATTGGGATTGGGTGGGGGGTGTCTGGATGAGTCGTTATTTGAAGATGTATTGTACATACTTGTTATATGGTTTAATTACATTGGGGTGGTTCTGGCCAGTGACCAGATGCAGTATATAAATATGTGTATATTTATTAGAGGTACTATAGGGGGAGAATACAGTATTTGTAGTGCGGTGGAATGATATAATGATATACGCGAAATTTATATGGTATTTATGATCATACTACAATTGAGGATAGTGGTCCTTCATTTCTCCTACGCCGTTGACACAGTGAACTATTCTATCCTCATTAAACGGTTACATGATAACTTTGGCATCACGGACTGGACACTGCTCTTGCTGACCTGTTTTTCTCACCAACCGCCCTTTCCAGCTGCAGCTGGGCTGTTTATACTCCATCACCTCACTCTTTACCTGCAGCATACCCTAGGATTCTATCCTATCTTTGTGGCTCTTCAATACCTATCTCGTCCTTCTGGCTCACTTGATTTCCTTCTTCTCTTCTCATTTCCAGTGTTAAGTTAATGACACACAGCTTTCCTTGAAACTTCCCTCCACTAATTTCTTCTCCGCGTCTTTTATCCTTGATTGTCTGATCGCCGTTCAGGCAGTGACTGCGGCTAACAATCTCTGTCTCAATGCAAGTAACATGGAGATCCTTCTTATTGGGAAACGTGTGCCCTATTTTCCTTCTACCCTCTGACTACTCTCCTTGGGCCCTCTACTCTCACCATTCTGTGAGGCCAAAA
Source organism: Ambystoma mexicanum (assembly GCF_040938575.1). Taxonomy (NCBI): domain Eukaryota; kingdom Metazoa; phylum Chordata; class Amphibia; order Caudata; family Ambystomatidae; genus Ambystoma; species Ambystoma mexicanum. The sequence continues at coordinate 427,680,901 of NC_090941.1, read as the reverse complement.
ATCTTGGGGTCATCTTTTGTCCTCTCTCTCCTTTATGTCTTACATTTTAGAGCTTGTATTGAAGGCGCACTTTAAGCTTCACCACTTTAAGGCATTCTACCGTTTCTTACCTTCCCCCAGAAGCTCAAGGTCTCTAGAGCCATGGTCCTCTCTGGGCTGGACTGCTACAGCAGCCTCTTCCTCAACCTCTCCCTTTGTTATCTACACCCACTTTGGCTAATCCAGAATAGGGCTGCAAGACTTATCCTTGGCCTCAAGCCCAGGGATTGTGTTGCTGCAGCCCTAAAATGTGTACATTGGCTCGTGGTGGCTGCAAGGATGAAAATCAAGATCCTCTGTATCATTGACTAGGCTTTCAGGGGCCTTGCACCGCGCAATCAGCAATTCTGTCTCCCTACATATTCCCTTGCTAGTGCCCTCCTCTCCTCTATCTCCAATTCTCTGCTTGCCAATTGCTTTTCGAACCAGGGAGTGGGAGGCATGTCTCTCTGTTCAGCCGGTGACTCTCTTTGGAACAGCCTTCCTGCTCCTCTCAGACTTGAGCTGGACTTTCTTAAGTTCTGCAAACTTCTAAAAACTCTGCTTTTCTCTTCCTGTTTCCCTCCATCTCTTCCCTGATAACTCATACCACTGCCTCTGAGACTGATGGCCTGGTCCCTTATGAACCGCACAGGCCCAAGGCCTTATATCTAATCAACACCAGTAAACCCCCCACCCCTTCAGCACTGCCCTTGAGGATCGACAGCCTGGTACTGTGTGAACCCATCGGACTCCTCTGCCCAGCAGTTAGCCAAAGGCCTCCCACCTTAGCATTGCTTGGTGCTTTCCTTCTGGCCTCCAATCAACACTTGGCCATCCCTACTCCCCCTTCTATTCATGCACTTCTTTTACTGCACAATGCATATGTGCATTTATAGCAGCAGTATGTACATTTTCTTGTATAAGTAAGGGAAATGCAGATGCAAAAGATTTCTAGAACATTGTTAAGTGCAGTTGGTGTGTGAAAGTTCAATATGTTGATAGGGTTATATGTAGAGATTTTGGAAGTGATTTGTGGATGGATCTGTGACTGTTCAAAAGCAGGCAATGAGGGAGAGTTACAAACATAAAACTAAAAATGGTAGAAGGGCTTTCCTGTGCGATGGTGTGCACGTGCAATCCAGATCATTTAATGATGCATGGCCTGGAAAGGGGACAGTGTGTTTTTTTCTTTTTCTCTAGTATACAATGTTCCATTATTTCCATTACGACAAATGCTAATGGACATTTTGGAGAATCTTATCGAGTCTAACTACTTTACTGAAAAATGTAAAGTAGATGGCGTCTATAAGATCATTTTTTTAATTCTATTTTTTAACTGTGAAAGGTGGTTCCAAAAGGAACCTTTCTAAATAAATGTTCTATTTATTTTTGCAGGTGAGGCCAGGAAGTAAGTTGGGGGATGGAAATGAGGGAAGGGGCACCAACCACAGATATTGAGCATGGGCATGTGGCAAGGGAAGATGTTTGCTTGCGTTAAATTAAAGGTAGTGGGCAGTGTTTCTCATGCTCCCTGATTACAGCCTCGAAAGCACTACGAAACTGCTTCCCCCTGCAGATTTGTGTGTTGCAGTTTATACAGTGTACTGCTGCTTTGGAAAGATATGGATCTACAGCCTCTTTTATGGCTTGCAAGTTAGCTGGTGGGACTTTCTGCCCCACAGGAGAAGCCTGTGTTTTTCCAGTAGTGGTTGAGTTAGATGAGGTAGAGGAGGACAGCCTGCTACTTTCTGAGAAAGGAACAGCCTGTCTCATAGTACCTGGGTAGCGTGAGCGGGTGTGGCGGTGAATGGAGATAGTACCAAAAGAGTAGTGTCTGTTTTGTCTGCTAGTATGATTCCATACTCATTGCTTTCATCATGGGTAGCCCGAGCCTTTTTGTACCCCACTTATGGTCTTAAAGTACTGCTACACCCATTATTCTCTCTGTGTGCTGGGGGTAGGCATTTCCTCTCTCTCATGTTCCTGGTCTGCTTGATCCTACCCTGCATCATTGTACCTTTTCTAGGCCCTCCAGCTGCTGGTGGTGGCTCTTTGGGAAGAGGGATGGCCGTGGCTGATGCCACTGTTGAATTCAAATAGGTGTGCCAATACTCTTCCAAGCAGGTGTTTTCTCCTGGATTGCAGATGCAACATGACTAAGAATGAGTCTAGGAGCTGTGGAAGGGTAAACGTCTAGCTTGAAATGTCCTATATTGTCTGAAAATGCAGTTTTAAATGTTTGCGAAGCCCAGACCCGTTTGTGAATACCAGACCCGTTTGTGAAGCATGAACACGACATCACGCTGTGCGTGTACGGTCACGTGATGCAGTTCAGGGAGTCTGCGGTGACGTCAGACATTCGCAAACATCGGCAAACAAAACATTTTGTAAAAAGATGTAGAAAGTTGATAGAAGTGTTTAGAATGTTACTGGGAGGTGAGAAATGGCACAGTTTTTACTTGAAACTTTTTAGATTGACTGAAAATAATAGTGGTTTGGTAAAAACCTATTAAATTCAGTGGAAAACTTTGCAAATGGGACGTTTTGATTAAGTTGCACTAATAAAAACCTATGAAATTATGTGAAAAATGTGCTAAAGGGACGTTATGATTACAAGTAAAACCAAAAAACACCAGAAATTTGCTAGTTATGGTAAGCTAAGCAACCATAACTTGTGCCACCACCGTGCACTGCTAAGATTAACACCCAGTACATCAAAGATGACATCACGAATGTCATTGACATCACTGATGGTATTACATATCTGGGCAACTTGTTTTTGTTCATTGAAATATCAAAGCCAGGTGCTTTTGTTAACTGACAGTCAGAATATGAACATTGAAAAGTTGCTATATATGAAGACGTTAACCTTCTTTTATGTTGTTAAAGTACGTTCCTTAAGCTTTGCTCTGAAATCATGGTGCAGATATATGGGGCGATGAGCAGGCCTGAAACAGATCATTCATGTTTATACATGATGATGAACTTTAATGTTATTGACATTGTCTAATGATGTTGCTTCTTTCTTCCTTACATTAGGTTCCCTGTATGTGCCTCTGATTTGTAGGCATTCTGCATCTTCATATGTATTGTTTGTACTGACACAAGTATGTAGTAATTCTTCAATTCTTAGCTATTTAACATTACTCAAAACTGTGATAAGGTAGCATTCATTATTGTTCTAGCCAAAATTAAATATTGTAGTTATGGTTAAGTTGCTCAACTCATAGAAAGAATGCTTTTTGGGTAGCTTATAACTTTGGCCCCCTTGAATGAATCCTCACCAAAAAAATGAATATGGGCCCCTTGGAATGATTCTGAAAAGTCTGTAGTGGTTTTGTCATGGGAAGGAAAAGTTATAGGGGGATCCCAGAATATTTTTGAAATCCTCATAGACACAATGGAAAACCCATTTTTCTCGTGCCTTCAGACCAAACCGCTATATGGATTTTCACAAAACATACACCAGGAGAGGCGCATTGGTCCCTAAAGCATGCTTTTGTAAATTTGGTGTAAATCTGTTCAGTAGTTTGTTAATAAAATTCCAAAAAGTAGGTTGAAAGAATTTGTGAAATCTGGGTGTGGTCCACAGACTCATTTCCTGATTCGGGGTTTGCGTATATCTCTGGACAATCAGGGGGTGGATTGGTATCTGCGGTTCCGGAAGAACCTCAAAACCTTTATCTTTGCTTCTGCTTGTTCTCCTCCTCTCCTGTGCTGACTTTTGGCTGAAACTGCACTGGTCACCTGGCCACCCCCTGAACTCAGTGCCCAGGTCCCCTCCCCACCAGTAATACACCTGCACTGCCTTCCTGGAAACCCCCACACTTGGGGACTGTTTTCTGTATCCCTACATTCCCTCTACCAGCACTTGACACATGATGCCTGAACTTACCCCTGCACTGCCAGCTGCTGGCCTTACTTTTACTTATTGTTATTTATTCTATGTTCCCATTTACTGCAATGTCACCTCCTCCAACCCCACGCACTTCCCCCTCCTCCCTTCCCATGCACTTGCGCAATTTGAATGGCACCTGGCCGAGTAGGATCACTGTCTGTCTTCTCACTGTTCCCCCTCCCTTGCCTCGTCACGCCTTAAAACACTTGTGTATAGGCGCGTTATAAATGCAATATCATATCATATATCATTGGATGGTGAAAAACGTGAGGTGCATCATCATTTTTTAAACGGTTGCTATGATGGATCGGCAAACAGCCGCTGATGACCACGTATACCATGGTGAGCAACAAGTCTGGAAAACACATTTGGGGTTATTTGGTGGCCAAAAGAGGCCTGGAAAGGGTGGGGAGTAGAACAAATTTGATATGGAGCTGTTTATATGGGTAAAAAAAGGTTTGCAGGTGCCGCCAAGTCCGTGTTCAATTTTGCTGTCCATGGTCATCATTTGGATGGCAAGGGGTTCTAGGTGAGTCTTGTTATTGGAAGGTGTATTGTACATACTTGTTATATGGTTTGATTATGTTGAGGTGGTTGTGGCCACTGCCAACACACACAATAGTAACATGTGTACACTAAATATAGGTACGGCACGGGAAATGTACAGTGTTTGTAATATGGTGGTATAATATAATTGAAGCATATATGGTATTTATGATTGTAGTCCAATTGAGGATAGTGCTTATGGAAAATGTATTTGTTTATTTGTGAAGATAACAAAATCGCATAGTTTTTTGTATGGTTACTTACTTGCATATGGTAATAATGCTGGAGTCTCTGGTGCTTTTTCTCTTTAAAAAAAAAAACAGTATAATTTGTTAAGCAAGATAGTTTAAAACCTTTAATTGCATACACTTTTACATGGAGATTTACTTTTTCCACCCTCATAAATTGTACGTTCTATGTACTAAGTTTGGTACAACATTAGTGTGTGCTACACTGCAGTTGTATTGACATGAAATAATCATTGTTTCATTGGGAACAGAAAAAAATCAATAGTGGGTTAAAATACCCTGTCTGTAATTATGTGAGTTTAAGTGTGATAGTATGTTTGTTTGAAATGTGTTGTAATTAAGGGAATGTTTAAAGTAATTAGATACCCTTTGGTGTATTCTAACTATATTCGATTTTACAAGAGGTTTTACGATGAGAATTACTGGGATGGCATATTTGAAGTATATTACAATGGGGGATGTTTTTAATGTAGTTAGATGCCCGTTGGGGCATACTAACTGTCTTGGATTTTAAAAGCATCATTATAGTATTTAAGATGTAGTTAGATACCAGTTGGTGAATTCTAACTGTTTATAGTACTATACTTTAGTGAGTATCTTTGTAGTGAAGGAATATTAAGTAGACATTTGTTCGATTTGGTGGTAACGTTGGCACATTGTAATTACATTGGATTTTACAAGAAGTATTGCAGTAACAAGAATTGAGATGGCATATTAGAATTGTATTGGTTATTGTTACTTTTCTTTTTGTGCTGCTGACTGTGATAGGTTGTCAGGAAAAGGTGTCATCCATTTTGGTAGTTTTAGTTTTATTGGTATATAGTCCTCTTTTTTTGGTATTCATTTTGGAAAGTATAAAAGCCACAATTTTCTGTAGGTTCATCCTTTTCATAGCAGAACTCTGCCTGTGTAGATGGCAGGAGTGTGGGTGATGTGAACGGAATTGTTATTTAATCTTTACATGTTTTAAGGTTTATTTGCATTGTTGTATGTGTTAGTTAAAGTAGTTACTGCTAGAAGATGGTGTTTATGATCAGTTTTTTCATGTGCTCTGATTGTGCAAGTATTATTTTATGTATTTTTTTACTTTCACTAACATGGACCTACAAAATTAGATTTGTCAATCAGTGGCATTTATATGTAGGCATTTAGTTTTGTATTCATGTTAGGGAGGTTGAAGGTTTATCTGATTGCATTTGTTATAATTTTAATGCAGTTTCAGCTTTGCAGTACTCTTAGCTGTTTTAAGCTTTCTGTGAGGTAGTATGATTGATGGTGTTTTGTAAATTAATTTTGGTCCTTTTTTTTTGTAGCTGAATAATTTTTATCATCTCAGTGGATTTGCACCAGATGTTGGACAATTAACTTCCGTGAAAGTTCAACCTATATTCAAAACACAGCGGTATTGCTGGAGATGGGAGGATCACATTTGTAGACAGTTTTGAAAAGCCTTCTTTTTGAACCTCTCTAGCATTTGATGATTGTTGAAATGGAGTGTTGCAGGATTTTCAAGTCTCAAGTTTATTCCACAATTCTCAATGTGGAGATGGCAGGAGTGTGGCTGATGTGCTGATTTTGTCTGCATGTAATTCTTGAGTCCCATGCATTTTTCATTTTGTGGTGCTTGTGGGCTTTTTCATAGGAGTCATACACATCTATGTAGTTGATTTACAGCAGATGGTTTGACATTTCTCAAATGTGGTTGCTCTCTTGATTATCCATTTGTGGCATCGTCTACAGTTGACTTGCATCATCAAAAGATCGGGAGTCAGTAATAGAGGAGTGTGTGTAGTTGACTTTGTTGCTGAAATTGAGGCCTCATTTGCAGTTGGTGATGTTGTTGCCTTGATGGATGGAGGTTGTGCAGGTGATGCTGATCTCCGTCTAGGCAAAGAATGGACCACATGAATATTTCTTTTATGATGTTCATGTGCTTTTTGATAGTTATCATCCACCTCATTCCAATGGACTTGCATTGGATGATATATTATTATTGATGTTACTAGGCTTTGGGATAGAACATTAGAAGGACCATGACTTATAGTTGTGTTGCAAAATGTGCAAAGTATGTCCTCTGCATCTTTTCTGGAACAGTGTTCTTTGACTTTGAAGAAGCGCCAGCTGTGTGCAGTGGGTATCATTCTGGATGTCAATGGATTCAGAACCCAAATCATGACATTATCACGACTGCTACTCTTGTGGTTGGATATGAAAACGACAGCTCTAAAAAGAGAATAACGCAAAATTGACAAGTATCTGTGTGATGTTAATACTTTTTAAAGAAAAGTGTGTTTTCTATCCCTTGTTCTCCAAGTGTACGTATTATACCATATTATCCCTTGTCCTCCAAGTGTACGTATTCTACCATATTCATCAAGTTTACTTAACCTTACCCATCCTTTGTCCTGCAACCACCCAGTATAATGTTCTTTGTTTATTTTCACCCAGTTTATATATCCTTGTTCTCCAAGTTTACTCAAACGTCCCCATCCTTTATTCTGCAACCAGCTAGTATATTGTTCTTTGTTTAGTTTCACCCAGTTTATACATTCTTGTTCTCCGGGTTTACTCAAACATCCCCATACTTTATTCTGCAACTAGCTAGTATAATGTTCTTTGTTTCTTTTCACCCTCTTTATATATCCCAGTTTATTACTTTTTTACATTGTTGTATGTTTTTTTTTGTTAATCCAAGTTGGATTTTTTTCAATGGTCCAATGATTAAAATGTAAAAAGAGAAAAACAGTGTTGTATGCACAAACGTATCTCACAGAGTGCATGTGATGCACTGTATACAAAATATGAGGGTCATAAAAACATATGAAATTTTGTTGTTCAACTGATCATGTTTTCTTTTATTTCAGACAGAAATATGTATATATTTTTTAAACATATTTGAATAGCCACGGCTGCGCCATTGTCCCATAGGTTGTTGGATGTTGGAGACGTGGGTAACCGCAGCAATGACTGAGGAGGTCCAAGCCACAAATTCGATTATTTTCACATGCAGCTAAAGATGCATTATAGAAAAAGCAGTATTCGACAACTAAGTAACCTATAGAGTCCCATAGAGACACATAGAGACACATGGCTTGACTCTTATATGTAGACAATTCTCAGTGAAACGTTCAGACTAAGCTAAAAAAAACACTTTATGTGTTTCTCTCTTTTTACTGTGTCCTCTGCAGATGATGCTAAAACCCAGAGCAACAAGCAGACCTAATGATGGGCTTTCAGCATTACAGATAAAGTACTGAAATCAAGAAGGCTCAATAGTTGTTCTCTGAACCTAACATCCTGATGAAGCTGGTATAAGTAATAGAAATCCACTGAAACCGGCCAACTTTAAGGATACGTGTGAACCAATAACACGCACTAGATTTTGTTTCCTCTTCCATGAACCACAAGAAGTACCTTTCAGGGTAATAGTTTTTATAAAAAAATAACACAAACGTATAGAATAAAACATTTTAAATGACCAGCTGTGAATCAACAGTGTTTTTAGATGCAAGTAGATAGGGTAATCTTCTTTCTTTCCTTCACCTAGATAAGCGGCTCACCAGCGCCTTCTAGGGACAGTACACCCATGCATGTAAGGAAAGCTATAATATTTGCAGGGACAGATAGTTATTTGTTAGCTTCACCCCATTCAAGTAGAATTCCTCTCTTAATAGTGTTTTCACAACCAAATTAAGGTGTCAGAAAGGTTCATGTGCCCAGCCTTAAAAAGCCCTTTAGTTTGCTATTTACAGATTATTTTGGAACAGCTTTAAGAATGTGAAATTATGACTTGAGTATGCCAGAATTATCACAGTCTTTTGGTGTTTTAGGCAAAATATACCAGGTAAACAGGTAACTGGTTTCTGTGAAATTATGAAGTGAAGGGAAGAAGGTACATTTATAGTGGCTAATGTGTTGGACTCTTTGTATACAGGTGTGAGCTTGCAAATGACTTGCTGTATGTATATATTTCTTTTAATATGTGTATGTTTCATCATGAATTGTTACGTTATGTAAAGAAAAGATGAGTGAATTGTTGGTTGGTACATGAAAGAAAAGATGTGTTACAGATTATTATGGAAAAGCTTTAAGAATGTGAATTATGGCTTGAGTGTGCCAGGTATTATCACAGTATTTAGGTGTTTTAGGCAACATGTACCAGGTAAACGGTTTTTGTCAAATTCTGAAGTCAATTGAAGAAGTTGAATTCAAAGTAGCTAAGTGGGTAGAGTTTGATATCTGACATTTCAGCTTGTGTGCAGTAATATATAAAAGATATATAGGTATGAACTTGCAAATGAGTTGTTTTGTGTATGTATTTCTTTTAATGTGTCTATGCTTTATCATGCATTGTTAGGTTATGTAAGAAATGGTACTGTGGAGTGTAAGATTAGCACTAACATAGGGAGATGTAAAATTAATATGGGTGCATAGCGGGATGGGGGAATTTATATTATTGATGTGGTTTGCTAAGGTAGCTGCATGGGTTTGTGAGAAACCTGAAGGTGTCTCCCTAATTAGTCCCCAGGGATGTGTCATCCAGGTGGCCAGAACATAGCGATTGCTATTGGATCCAGTTCCTGGGGAGGACCAGTGAGGGAGGATCACCTGGCTGGGGGGTCCTCGGGGGGTGGGAGTGGGACATCGACGGGTGAGATGCGGAATCCTCCTTCTTTTAAAATGTTTTGCCATCCTCTCACGTAGGACATTCCATACCACTGCCCCCTCTTTTCTAACTGTAACACTTTCAAACAACACAAAGGACAACTGACTAACACCAGAGCCATTTATCTGACATGTCCCAATACAAGGGTCAGGCAAAGTCAGACAATTGATCCGAATCATACACTCCTGACGGCTCTTTCCCTTCGCCACAAGGATAAAAGGTGCAGGCAGAGAGCACAGTACAAGAAAGGTGAGCACAGCAGACAGCAAGATGAGATGGCTAAGCAAAGGAGAAGGCAGCAGGAATAGAGAGGGTGTTGTGGAGAGAATTGACTTTTCCCTTTTCATCCAAAACCCGTAGAACCTTCATGGAAGTGAGCCTAAGATCAAGAACTATAGCACCAGTGTCTTGTAGTAGATGTCAATGGTACACAGGGCAAGCCTACACTGATAATCAGGAGCAAAGAAGCTCCTGCAAGCGTGGTACCGCACGTGACTCTAATGAAGAAGAAAAGCCAAATGGTGATGAGTCAAAGGGGAACTGATAAGAACTGGGCTGCGTTGAGGGAGCATCACAGAGTGGCAAGTTTTGAACCAAGTTTGATGATCTATGAAAGAACTGTAAAGAGAGTTAAGGGAAGGCCAGCAGCAGAGGGAAATCGGCACCACATGATTGATAACTCGAGGGTCCCTGGTCAATCCCCATCTGAGTGAAATAACATATAGCAGAAGGCCGTAGGAGGACCAGTGAAATGTGTCAACGTTGTCATACAGAGGGTCAAGCTAAATCCCCATACAATCAAAATACTTTGATCTACAAATTAAGTGAAAGAATCGGAAGTGAATCCCACAGTAAGAAGAAGCAAACAGAAGCAAATCCTTAGAGGGACAGAGCATAAAGTCCCTAGAAAGAGTGTGTTTGGAACTTTTAAAAATACATGAAATGTGTGGAATATGATATAAGAAGAATTAGTGCCCAGAACAGGGGAACCCAGGGGTGAACCCATCACCCAGTGAACATTGGGAACACACTTTTCATTTGTTAAAATAACTTTTCTTTTTATTGTTTGTACACATCAGGCCCGAAGGCAAGAGACTTTGAGAGCTAACAAGACTTAGCCAACATCGGCCTGAGAACTACCATTGGAACTGTTGTCTTGTGCTGGAAAAGCCAGAGACTGTACTGTGCGCCAATCTCCCATTTTACCCCCATGTCCAAAACTCGGGGGAGGGAGACCCAGGCTACCATATCCTGACATATTCTTTGAGAACACTTCTTTCTTTTCTTGAGACTTATCCCACATCCCTTTTTGTATTAGTTGTGAGGTTTGTAAATAGGTTTCTTAGTATAGGACCTTTTCATTTTGACACATGATTAGGACTGCCTCATTTTTCATTTGATGGTCAACGCTTGCTCCCATTTTAGATACAGTATTTATTGTTCAATAAACACCCTTGAACTGTTTTCACTTGTGTCTGTCTTACTTGTTGTCACCGTGAGTTTCTCACAGGGTGCTCAGTGCACTTGGCCATTACAATCCTAGTGAGAGTGGGTATGGGTAGTGCATACATGCTATTATGTTTTGTTGAGTAGCAATAGTAGGGATTTGTTTTTAGGTGAAAACAGGATATTTCATTGGCATATTATTATTCTTAAATAGGTGGTAATAGGTGACTTTGTAAATGTTGCATGTTTTTTGATGAGTGGTTAAGGAGGACAGATTACATGGGTGGTTGGAGAAGCAACAATGTGGCAGGATGTAATTTTGTTGGCAGGAGCATAGTGTTACGTTTGTGTGTGGAAATTGCCTGCAGTTGTTAAGTAGAGGCGTTTAAGGTGTGATAACTACAGCTGGATGGAGCAAGTGTCAATGAGTTTTCTTGCAGCTCTGTTCTATTATTACCTTACTAATTAATTGAAGGTACACCAGAGATGCTTTAATGATAGGTTGGTTGGTTGTTTGTAAAGATGTGTAACAGATTATCCTGGAACACCGTCATGAATGTGTAATAAGAAATGATGATACTTTATTCCACGTTTATTGTGTTTAGGCTTAGGTGCTCACTTTGTATCTTTAGTTTGTAGTGATGAATTAATGTCGAGAGAGAAACGCATGAACCCGACTTTCATATTTTTGGTAAAGGAATGACTTTTGGCCTATATGCTTATATTTCTTATAGATGAGTGCAACATGATTGGGCAAAGTGTGTGAAGGATTGTATGTAGTGTAAATAAGATGTGCAAAGTAGACTTTGAAGGTTTGGAAACTGAGTTTTTCACTTTGTTATGTAGTTGCATTTGGAACAGTATGTTTTTAAGATGGTAAGATTGAATTAAATTTGAGATCATTACATACTTGATAGTGATGGTTGGTTTTTCAGTGTCAGAGTGAAAGTTATATTAGATATTGAAAATATAAAGAAAAATAATCAGTGACGTTAACATCCTCATTTTTTTATACAGCTTTCTTGTAAGATGCGAACAACAAAAGAAAAACAATGTCTTATTAGGAAGCATTGTCTGCAGGGAAGTAGTAGTGTTGTTATATTTGTAGATACAAATAGTTATTGTTATTGTTATTGTTATTTTGCATTTATATAGCGCCTTATATACCATTGGTATGGTCTGAAGGCGCTGGTAGGTTGAACGCCCTTGGGAACCGAAGTTCATATCAGTAGAGAGAGTAGAGAGAGTCAAAAGGTGCGTGTGAGCACCAGGTATGTGTACAGCTCGTGCAGTATCAGTGTAATAGCTGCTTTCTAGCGGTAGGTGTGGTGGTTGAGAGGTCAGGAGTATGTGTTCGTTCTGGCAGGATTAATCCAGATCGGATGTGGCTGCGTTAGGCCTGAGGATAACGCCTTGCTGGGGGTGTGTAGCCAGCAGTGATTATTTAGAATGATGTGGAGTGAGCAGCGAATGTTGATATGAGAACAGTTATACCGAATGGTGTCATAGTATCTCTGTGTTCTAGTTGAGTGGTGATGTAAGGAGAGAGTAAGCGTGTTGGTGAGATATGATGGGTTTCATGCACTTTCAGAGACTTCTAATTCACAGGGAGGCTATTGAGGACACTTCTAAAATCAACTTTTACGGAGAGGCTATTGGGCACATTTCTAAATTTGACTTTTCACAGAGAGGCTATTGAGCACAATTCTGAATGCAACATTTCACAGCTTTTGGGTGCACTTCTGAATTCAACTTTCTGAATGGAACATTTCACAGCTATGAATGTGAATTCTACTTTTCAGAGAGGCTATTGGGCATTCTTCTAAGTTCTACTTTTCACAGAGAGGGTATTGGGTACACTTGTGAATTCAACTTTTCACAGAGAGGCTATTGGGCACACTTCTAAATTCAACTTTTCACAGAGAGGCTATTGGGCATTCTTCTAAGTTCTACTTTTCACAGAGAGGCTATTGGGCACACTTGTGAATTCAACTTTTCACAGAGAGGCTATTGGGCACACTTCTAAATTCAACTTTTCACAGAGAGGCTATTGGGCACACTTCTAAATTCAACTTTTCACAGAGAGGCTATTGGGCACACTTCTAAATTCAACTTTCCATAGAGAGGCTATTGGGTACACTTCTAAATGCAACTTTTCATAGAGAAGCTATTGGGTAGACTTCTAAATGCAACTTTCTAAATGTACTTCTAAATTCAACTTTTCATAGAGAGGCTATTAGAGATGCCATCTAAGTGCGGCATATGCTAACAATCACATTTCTGCCTAGATGTGGCGCAGGCTAATCAGTGTGGTTCTCTAGGGCAATGGTGCTGGTTAACATTAGACTGCATGCCATTGAAAGGTAAGTGAGAGTGGCAGGAGCTTTCTGGAGTAGAGTAATTGCTCTACTCCCCACCCAAGCCAGCACTTACAGTTTTGTCGGTGTCTGGTGGCTTCCTTGGCTTCCTCTGCGGACACCTGCTGACACTTCCTGGAGCCGCCCTTGGCCTTGGGGCCCTTAGCCGGTGGGGCTGCCGGGCAGAGGGCTGCCCTGGGAGGACCTGTGATGAAGGGCTCACGGCCCAATGAGAGCGGGGGTGGGCGGGTTGGGAGGCGGGAGGGGAGCGGGAAACAGGAAGAGGGTGCGGGGTGGGAGAGGGACACTCCGAGGGCCTGGGGGCCCAGTCGGCTCCAAAATCGGAGGCATGCCCAAAAGGGCTTCCTTACCTCGCGTCGGCCGCCTGCACTGAAATGCAGGGGCCGCCGCGAGGAGGGTCGCTAGACCCTTCCAGTTGGGGCTCATGGCCCAATCAGAGCGGGGGTGGCCGGGTTGGGAGGCGGGAGGGGAGCGGGAAACAGGAAGAGGGTGCGGGGTGGGAGAGGGACACTCCGAGGGCCTGGGGGCCCAGTCGGCTCCAAAATCGGAGGCATGCCCAAAAGGGCTTCCTTACCTCGCGTCGGCCGCCTGCACTGAAATGCAGGGGCTGCCGCGAGGAGGGTCGCTAGACCCTTCCAGTTGGGGGTCACGGCCCAATCAGAGCGGGGGTGGGCGGGTTGGGAGGCGGGAGCGGAGCGGGAAACAGGAAGAGGGTGCGGGGTGGGAGAGGGACGCTCTGAGGGCCTGGGGGCCCAGTCGGCTCCAAAATCGGAGGCATGCCCAAAAGGGCTTCCTTACCTCGCGTCGGCCGCCTGCACTGAAATGCAGGGGCCGCCGCGAGGAGGGTCGCTAGACCCTTCCAGCTGGGGCTCACGGCCCAATCAGAGCGGGGGTGGGCGGGTTGGGAGGCGGAAGGGGAGCGGGAAACAGGAAGAGGGTGCGGGGTGGGAGAGGGACGCTCCGAGGGCCTGGGGGCCCAGTCGGCTCCAAAATCGGAGGCATGCCCAAAAGGGCTTCCTTACCTCGCGTCGGCCGCCTGCACTGAAATGCAGGGGCCGCCGCGAGGAGGGTCGCTAGACCCTTCCAGTTGGGGCTCACGGCCCAATCAGAGCGGGGGTGGGCGGGTTGGGAGGCGGGAGGGGAGCGGGAAACAGGAAGAGGGTGCGGGGTGGGAGAGGGACGCTCAGAGGGCCTGGGGGCCCAGTCGGCTCCAAAATCGGAGGCATGCCCAAAAGGGCTTCCTTACCTCGCGTCGGCCGCCTGCACTGAAATGCAGGGGCCGCCGCGAGGAGGGTCGCTAGACCCTTCCAGTTGGGGCTCACGGCCCAATCAGAGCGGGGGTGGGCGGGTTGGGAGGCGGGAGGGGAGCGGGAAACAGGAAGAGGGTGCGGGGTGGGAGAGGGACGCTCCGAGGGCCTGGGGGCCCAGTCGGCTCCAAAATCGGAGGCATGCCCAAAAGGGCTTCCTTACCTCGCGTCGGCCGCCTGCACTCGTGTAGTGTAGATAATACAATAGTATCTGTTATCAACAATACTTTTATAAATCTGCAATTTGAAATAGGAGATGTGCCAACTGAACATATCGATGAAACCAAGAATGTTTTTATTGATAGTAAGAAAATAAAAAGTGTATCAAATGCGTTGGTAGATATTAAAAAAAAGAAAGATTTTTATAAGAAAAGATAGGAAATGTGATATCAATTTGAAACATAGGAATACAGATATATATATATGAAAATATATCACAGATATATATATATGAAAATGTATCACTCTGAAGTTTTTACAAATCTTTGAAGATGTGTGAAACCAAAATCTAGATATGTGGTAAAGCGTTTTTGCAAAAGAAAAAGGTAGAAGTAATAACTAAAAAAGCATTTGATATGAAAAGAAAATTGTATATTTTCGTATTGTATAAACTTAAGAAATTACTTAAGGTGACTTAAGGTGACTATAACTTTCTATACAAATATAGCAACAGTTCATGTACTTACAAGTGACAACTTTTTAGAAGTCATGATAGACTTAAACTTTTGGTTGACAAAGAACAAAAAACTACGAATAAATCAAATGAGAAAGTACGTCTCATACTAACGTATGACAGTCAAACAACAGAGGTCAAACGTGTGTTACAGAAACATTGGAAAGTTCTAACCATCGATAAAGATATCGGGGGTTTGCTTAAGAAATATCCAGAGATCAGTTATAGAAGAAACATTTCAACTAAAGATAAATTGGTCCACAGTTTTATGGGTAAAGAGGAAGCAAAAGATGCAAGTGCCTGGTTAAGTAATCGGAAGAAAGGTTTTTATAAATGCACAAGATGCAATGTATGTAAATTTGCTATGAATTGTACCACCTTTAAGCATCCAGTAACAAGTTCAACCGAACATATTAACGAAAAAATTACCTGTGACACTGAATACGTAGTTTACGTCTTAATGTGCGAATGTAAAAAGTGGTATGTTGGAAGTACTAAATGTAAACTGAAAATAAGGGTCCAACAACATGTTAGAGCAATACAAAACAAAGATGCGAACTATCCTATGGCAAAACATTTCACTGAATGCCATGAAAGCAATATGAATAGTTTTGCTTTCTTTGGAATTTGTGCAATTGAGAATGACCCTAGAGGGGGGGATCGCGAAAGAAGGCTCAGACAACAAGAAACCCGCAGTATTTTAGACTTCGAAACCAAACAGCCAAAAGGGCACAACATAGATGAAGAACTGTACACTTTTTTAGGGCACTAATTTAAGCATCGTTTTCTTATATAAAAAAACTTGGCACCTCTTACCTGTAAGGATTGACTTATGCAAATTAGTGATTTCGTGAATTGGGTTTAAATAAGTGCAAATCCATGTATTGTTGCTTATTTTAAATTGCACTTTTATTGTATGCTGTTATTGGGTTTATAGGCACTCTCCTTTTTTAGATTTCACCACGCAGGTGTAGTTTTATCCATTAAGTTTTGTATTTTTAAATAAACATAGCCACAGACTATTGATAATGATGAATAAATGAGAGTGGCAACTTAGTCCAAAAATTGAAATAGATCTTCACACTGAATACAAGTTTTAGCACTAAGCACTTTATAAAAAATTAGAGGCTGAAAAACACTAAAGCACTAGGCACTTTAGTGAGCTGCTAGCACTAGTCACTTTATTATGCATTATGCACTTTATGTGTGAAGAAAAGGTACATTCTCATTTTAAAGAATGGTAAAAAGTTTATCTTTAGATTTATGGTAACTCTGTTAAGCATAGTATTTTCAATATAGGACCTTTGTTAAAATCAATGCAATGCTCAAATTATGAGGACAATTCATTTTGAGGTTAGCATTTGTGTCGACATGATCACTTGATCAAGATGTATGCAACTCAAAAGTACTGGGACTTAAAACCCTTTAAAGATGTCCGACAGCATTGTCAACAATATTAAGTCCCATCTTCTATGTTTACTATAGTAGAACTTTCTTGTCCCATTTCTATGTCTGTAGGCATATGTTTGCATTTAAACAATGTGGTGGTGGGAAAATGGTGTTGTGAACAAGCGGCAAGTGATGCTGCGAAACGCGTCGATTTTCTTGGGA
Organism: Ambystoma mexicanum; assembly: GCF_040938575.1. Lineage (NCBI taxonomy): Eukaryota > Metazoa > Chordata > Amphibia > Caudata > Ambystomatidae > Ambystoma > Ambystoma mexicanum. The sequence continues at coordinate 427,664,107 of NC_090941.1, read as the reverse complement.
AGCATGGAAGATGTATTTTAAACGAATAAAGAAGCCATTAATGACACGCTGATAACCGCCTACTTTTTGAAGCCTGGTATGAAGGAGAGTGCTCCTTAAATGACTGACGATAAGCCGGTTTTTTTTGAAAATACGTTTCACGTTGCAGCGTGACAACGTTGAGGAAGCACCGGTGGGGAAAGCAAATTTCTTTTGAGCGCACGGTTATTATCACGAGAAGAAAGGCGATTGCCCCGGAGCGGCTCGGGCTGTTTTACTGAAGTGAGGCAGAAATTGCAGCATTGGATGTGGGTGGAGTGGAGGCTGAACGCACCCTGTGAAACTGGCCTGCACGTTGGAGAACGCGCTGGATAAGATAAGCCGGGTGAGTCAGTCCCATACCCCCTTTCCCTAATACTGCTTTTTGGCCACGAAACACTTCTAGATTTAAAGCAATACTATCCAGCCTTGCATAAACCCACAACCAGCACGATCAATCGTGAGAAGTGCATTTGGATCCTTCACGGAACATAAAAGCAAATATTTTTCCGAGACAATCTTGGAATTGATTATACCATTTATACCAGCTGATAAATTAAATTCGGAAATATCAAGGACATTATGGCGGCTTCCCAAGCCCAGAAAGAAGCAACAAGAAAGGCACAAGCCTTAGACTTATTCAATGAAAAACTTAGCATAAGCCATAAACAACCCAAAAGCACACCGGCTGCTGTGGAAAATAATGAAATCATTTTACTTAAAGAACTTGAGAAGCTACAAAAGAAAGAGATTAGCAAATGGTGGGAGGAGCATTCCTTGAAAAATTACATTGAAGTCGGAAGAATACCACGGGGGTTATGGATTTTAATAATTCCTTCCTTTGAAGAACAGGATCCGCAAATGCTGCTCGAATGGAGTGAAGCAACTAGCGGATGCTCTAAAACTTTTCTCAAGCTATTAGTTAAGTATGCCGGCACGGATAGAGCTACACTGTTGGATAAAATTCAGGAATTGGAAGACAAATTAAAATTAATACCTGAAAGCGAGGAGGCAAAAAAACTAAAAAATAGCATGATGAAAAACATGGCTAATTATGAAGAAGAGATAAAACAGAGGAAACAAAGGAAATTCCTGAGAGATAAGGAAGACTATGAAAAAGGGAGAGTGTATACGTTCGCCAAAAGATTTGAACAACTAAGACAGACATCAATCCCTGTCGTAAGAACAACATCAGCAACAAAAGAGGGGGATAGTTGATCCATTTCCTCATTATCCGAATCAGATGTGACTGGTAGTGAAAATGAAGAGCCAAGTATTAGGCTAAATTTTTTAGACGAAATGAGACTGCTCTGCGAAGATGGCAAAAAACAAAAACAAGCCAGAGGTGGAATATCAGCAAAAGGCAGAGGCGGAGGAGGCCGAAAAAAACGAGGAGGGGGCAGAGGGGAAATAAATGCCCCGAAGACTACCCCGGGCAGATCGCTACGCTCTGGCAAGTAGGAAAAGAAAGTGAAGATATTGAGACAAGCTTCAAGATCATAAACCTGTCCAATCACACTTTAACCAATGATCAAACCAAGTTGTTAAGTATGGGTCTCAACTTTTGCCCAACAGCAAGTTTCAACTATGTCCAAACTCGGATAGACTTCGACCATTTTATTAGAAAATTGCGTTTAAAAAAATTCTTTGCCAGCACAGATTTTAAGACACAGAAAAAATCGGCATCTGAAGGAAAAACTGACATCACCATTGCTGAAATGGGGGTTCTTGCGGATCTAGTAGAGCTCCAAAAAGGTGGAGGAGCGAATGAGGACAAAGAGATCGAACCTTTTGATTTCAAAGAATTAGATATAAGAACTGACTGGACAGTAAAAAGTCGATTGAGACAAAAATCTAAATTCAATCCCATGGTAAATACTGCCAATAATATAGAAGCATTTCAAACACTCGTAATTGAGGATTTAAAAAAATTGAGACAAAAGAAAAGTCATAAAGAAAAAAGCAATTTGACTATGAAGGACAGAATGGCTCTCAAAGAACTGAGCAATTTACCCAACTGTGTGATTAAGCCTTCAGACAAGGGACGCAATATAGTCCTTATGACTCGAGAAAACTATGTGAAGGAGGCTTATAAACAGTTAAATGACAAAGAATGCTATGAAAGATGTGGGAAAGATTCTATAAAAGCATTAGAAGAAAAAATAAAGAATTTCACAGAGGTTTGGGAACTTAAAGGCATGCTGACCGAAGAAAATTGCAAATTTCTACAAACGACTAACTCCATTACACCAACGATATATATTTTCTACCGAAAATACATAAAAACAGCAAAAAACCACCAGGAAGACCAGTTGTTTCCCTGGTAGGGTCAGCGTTGGAGAATATGTCGAAATTTGTAGATGAAATTCTCTTGCCTTTCGTCTCTTCACTACCTTCTTACCTCAAAGATACAAAGGACTTTCTATCAAGAGTTAACAACATACCCTGGGAATCCAACTTCATGATGGCAACAATGGACGTGGTGTCTTTATACACGTCAATCGGCCACAATTTTGGCAAAAAAGCATGCGAGAAATATTTGAATACTAGATCTCTCAATTATCTAGAACACACACAAATGATCATAGCTATGATCGACCTCTGTCTTACCAACAATATCTTTGTCTTTAATGAAGAATATTTCAGGCAAATACAGGGCACGGCTATGGGCACAACTTTTGCCCCATCCTATGCCAATCTGACTATGGGTGCCTGGGAAGCTGAAGAAATATGGACAGAACAAAATTGTGAACTAACCGAAAATGTGGTTATCTGGCTCCGATATATTAATGACCTATTTGTAATCTGGAAAGGGACTGAGAATGCCTGGTGTGATTTTGTGAAATTATTGAATCAAAATAACAACAATCTCAGATTTACAGAAACCCACAGTTATTCATTTATAACCTTCTTGGATGTGAATTTAAGAATAGTGGAACAAAATCTAACGTGTGAATTACACAGGAAACCCACGGGATCCAACACGCCACTACATGCCAAGAGTGGGCATCCAAAGAGTTTAATCTGGAGTATACCGTATGGAGAGTTTGTAAGAATAAGAAGAAATAGTACAACTCTCAAAACATATGATGAAGAAAGCAAAATCACGGCGAGAGGTTTTCAACAACAATGTTACCCCAAAAGAGTCATCGAAAGAGCATATTTAAAAGCTAGAAGTCATGATAGACTTAAACTTTTGGTTGACAAAGAACAAAAAACTACGAATAAATCAAATGAGGAAGTACGTCTCATACTAACGTATGACAGTCAAACAACAGAGGTCAAACGTGTGTTACAGAAACATTGGAAAGTTCTAACCATCGATAAAGGTATCGGGGGTTTCCTTAAGAAATATCCAGAGATCAGTTATAGAAGAAACATTTCAATTAAAGATAAATTGGTCCACAGTTTTATGGGTAAAGAGGAAGCCAAAGATGCAAGTGCCTGGTTAAGTAATCGGAAGAAAGGTTTTTATAAATGCACAAGATGCAATGTATGTAAATTTGCTATGAATTGTACCACCTTTAAGCATCCAGTAACAAGTTCAACCGAACATATTAACGAAAAAATTACCTGTGACACTGAATACGTAGTTTACGTCTTAATGTGCGAATGTAAAAAGTGGTATGTTGGAAGTACTAAATGTAAACTGAAAATAAGGGTCCAACAACATGTTAGAGCAATACAAAACAAAGATGCGAACTATCCTATGGCAAAACATTTCACTGAATGCCATGAAAGCAATATGAATAGTTTTGCTTTCTTTGGAATTTGTGCAATTGAGAATGACCCTAGAGGGGGGGATCGCGAAAGAAGGCTCAGACAACAAGAAACCCACTGTATTTTAGACTTCGAAACCAAACAGCCAAAAGGGCACAACATAGATGAAGAACTGTACACTTTTTTAGGGCACTAATTTAAGCATCGTTTTCTTATATAAAAAAACTTGGCACCTCTTACCTGTAAGGATTGACTTATGCAAATTAGTGATTTCGTGAATTGGGTTTAAATAAGTGCAAATCCATGTATTGTTGCTTATTTTAAATTGCACTTTTATTGTATGCTGTTATTGGGTTTATAGGCACTCTCCTTTTTTAGATTTCACCACGCAGGTGTAGTTTTATCCATTAAGTTTTGTATTTTTAAATAAACATAGCCACAGACTATTGATAATGATGACTAAATGAGAGTGGCAACTTAGTCCAAAAATTGAAATAGATCTTCACACTGAATACAAGTTTTAGCACTAAGCACTTTATAAAAAATTAGAGTCTGAAAAACACTAAAGCACTAGGCACTTTAGCGAGCTGCTAGCACTAGTCACTTTATTATGCATTATGCACTTTATATGTGAAGAAAAGGTGCATTCTCATTTTAAAGAATGGTAAAAAGTTTATCTTTAGATTTATGGTAACTCTGTTAAGCATAGTATTTTCAATATAGGACCTTTGTTAAAATCAATGCAATGCTCAAATTATGAGGACAATTCATTTTGAGGTTAGCATTTGTGTCGACATGATCACTTGATCAAGATGTATGCAACTCAAAAGTACAGGGACTTAAAACCCTTTAAAGATGTCCGACAGCATTGTCAACAATATTAAGTCCCATCTTCTATGTTTACTATAGTAGAACTCTCTTGTCCCATTTCTATGTCTGTAGGCATATGTTTGCATTTAAACAATGTGGTGGTGGGAAAATGGTGTTGTGAACAAGCGGCAAGTGATGCTGCGAAACGCGTCGATTTTCTTGGGAAGCATGGAAGATGTATTTTAAACGAATAAAGAAGCCATTAATGACACGCTGATAACCGCCTACTTTTTGAAGCCTGGTATGAAGGAGAGTGCTCCTTAAATGACTGACGATAAGCCGTTTTTTTTTTTGAAAATATATATATATATATATATATATATATATATATATATATATATATATATATATATATATATATATGAAAATGTATCACTCTGAAGTTTTTACAAATCTTTGAAGATGTGTGAAACCAAAATCTAGATATGTGGTAAAGCGTTTTTGCAAAAGAAAAAGGTAGAAGTAATAACTAAAAAAGCATTTGATATGAAAAGAAAATTGTATATTTTCGTATTGTATAAACTTAAGAAATTACTTAAGGTGACTATAACTTTCTATACAAATATAGCAACAGTTCATGTACTTACAAGTGACAACTTTTGTGACATGTTTGGTGGAGAGTGGAAAAACACTTCTCATACAGAAACATTTTTCTGATGAGGAGAGTTACATTCAAGGAAAGAATGTTCTCTTAACTATTGATGAAAGTGGACATAGCTATGAAAATCAAAATGGTGTGATTTCTAAAAAAGAAGAAATCCTAAAGTCTGAGAATACAGAAATGGAAACTTCAGGACAATCTAGAATAAAACCAAATGAAGCATTGTGAGGTATGGACGTGCAATTTTGTGTGAAATATTGACATGTTTTCTTGTAAAGTCTTAACGAGATTTTAGCAACTTTTGCACAAACATGTTCAAAAGACAGATCAAGATGCTACACAGAATAGATGACAGTGAAGTTTGTTAGAAAGCAAGACTTATTGGTCACTCTCTTGCTTGACCTGATAAAAGTAGATGTACAAGTCAGTTTCATCATATACAGATGCTAGCTGCACATCATACTAAAATTAAGTAACTTCTAATTAAACTGTATGAGTGTAAAACACCAAGTATGTCTCTTGCACTTTTAAATCAAAAACATTTGACTGGAACTGTAGAAAGTTGTGTTTCTACAGTGGAAATCATAAATGTCATGCATTTTAAAAGTGTATGTGTATGTGTATGTAGATGAAACACTGACAGGAAGTGGAAATGATGACCCTATGCTTTCAAAGGATCACATATTTCAACAGTATAAAAGAAGTATTGCAATGTTTGCGTTGTCTTCTACGGAAAGACCGGACATTATTTGTGTATCTTGTTGACACACTTTTTATAAACCTCAAGTGCAACTAGTGTGCATTTAGGACAAAGTTAAACACAGTGTAGAGGATGTTTGGAAAAAACGTCCTCTGTATTTGTTTGTAGAAGAATGAATTGTATGCCTGTAGACACTGTGTAGGGTTTTATAATCAAATAATTATTCCTGCAAGAAGTGTTTTGAACGACATGGTAGCATCTGATATCCCTTCTGTGCTTCAAAAGTTGAATGTTAGAAGTGATTGCATTGCAAACTGTTAATCATTTCCAAGTTATAGATAAATTGCAAACAAAGTTGTGAAATCTGCCTAAAAAATCATTAGTGCAAGGTGTGAGAGGCAAAGTTGTGTATTTACCTTTCAATTTGGAAGAAAATGTGAACACTCTAGGAGTGAAGCGTGATATTGCAGATTGTTTGTTTTAGTAAATGGTGTTTCCACTAAAGATAAGAACATTTGGCAACACCTTATAGATATTGGAAAAGTGAAAAATGCATTGGTGTTTCTATTGGCGCACACTGATTTATACAAAGGCAATCTGTAGCAGACTTGTCTGTGCCTGATGTTGAGTCTATCTGTTGCAGAAAGGAATTCTTTGTATGAACTTTGCACTATTCATCCACTACACTCACATGAAGTGATGAGCGACAGTTTAGACAAGCAATCCCTGCACCCTTTGAGGAACCTGCCACCCTCTCAACCTGCCTCCCATGTCGCCCTCTCCCTCCTCATTAGCCCCATTCACAAACCCATCCCAAAGACCACCCTCTTCTTAGCCTTTCCCTCACTAGAACTGTAGCCTCATCTCTTTCCCCCTCTGACCCACTCTCACACTCTCATGGCACAAAAACCCACACAATGCTGACAGAGAGACTGGCCCTCTCCCTCGACCATCCTTTCCTCACCACTTCTCCATTGATCCAACCTCCCAGCCTTTCCAACCCCTAATTCCAGACCCTCCAACCCCCTTCTCCCAGCCTCCACTGTGGCTGTCATCTTGTCTTCTCACCCAGTACACCTAAACCCCCAGCGCCCTCCAGACTCACACTTGAAATAACCCGCCTGAATCCCAACAGCCCTAGTGCTGCTCCCACCTCCATCCCAACCCCCCTGATCCTCCACACCTTGTCTCTCTCATACCTACCACTGTCCACCTACTCTTCCCACACCCCTTCGATGTAATGCGCTCAGCCGCCACTCAAAGGTACACAGGCATCCAGCCCCTCTCAATCCCCTCTCAACCAGTCACAACCACCCAGAATGTCCTATAACATCCCCCACCTCATTGGTCACCCCATCGGGCACCGATGCCACCTGAACACTCACTGCGATGAGCATCACAAAAACCACCTCCCCTCACAAAGTCTCATGCATCCTTTTTAATGACCACTCTAGTAGCAGGAAACAGACACAGTGTCTTTGACCTCCTATCCTCTGACAATCCCAACCTCATTTTCATCACCAAAAACTGGTTCTCCGACGATTTCTCACTAGTCGCGCACATGGCCTTCTCCACTGGCTACTCGCTTATCGCCCATAATAGACCCTCGAGAGTTGGCGGAGTCACAATCCTCTACAAACCGCATTTCTCTGTCTCACTCGTCGAATCCCAGTCATGCAATGCTTCCTTCGAATCCCTTCTGGTAAAACTCTCCCTATCATTGACTTTCATTCACAGATTCCTACTCATCTACAGACCCCCGTGATACGACAGACATTTTGCCAACAACCTCTGTGACTCAATATCTACCATTCAGGTTAATCACCCATCTCTTACTCTCCTGGTAAATTTCAATATCTGGTTTGATATGCCCAAAAACCCCATGACCCATCCTCTGGTCGACACTCTTGATGCACTCAACCTCTGCCAACATACCACTGGTCCAACTCACTCAGGTGGGCGCACCCTTGATGCAATTTTCAACTCCTCTGAACTGGTCTCTACATACAGTCCCAAACCACATATCTGGACAGACCACTTTGCTATCCCTTTCTCTATCCACACACTAGCACCTCCTCTTAGAGCTCCCTCTGCCCCCACCTTTGAGCACAAATGCTGGAACAAAGTCAAGATACTTCCCGACCGAACTGAAGCCCTGCTACTTCATCACGCTTCAACATTGTCCAGTGGTAGATGCTTAACCATAGAATCCTGTGACTCTTGGCTTACAGAATTGCAACGCTCTTATACACCCGACACCCCCATGATGACGGATGTCTGCAAAACCTCCACCGACCTGGCAACTATGAGGAGATGGGAGAACCATGGTCTCTACACATGGGGGGACATGTTTCATGATGGCCTCTTCAGGGACTTCGAGTCGCTTCGAGAAGGAGATGGACTACCACTGGGCCATTTCCTCTGGTACCAAAAAGTGAGACATGTGGCCAGAAAGAACTGGGTCGCATGGCCTGAGGAACCAGAAACTCACCCCCTCCTGAGAGAAATGTATGACGTTGGTGACGGATGGAGACCGACGTCCAGGTTGTACACTCAACTGAACGATCGACCCAACCCAAAGAGCGCCCGGCTGAAGGTAAAATGGGAGGCAGACCTCCGGACTGAAATCACAGAGGCCGAATGGGCGAGAGCCCTGATATATCCAAAGGAGGTATCCAGAAACGCCAGGTTTAGACTGATCCAACTGAACGTACTCTACAGAACGTATATGACCCCTCACCGGATATCCACGTTCAACAACAAAGCGGACTCAAGGTGCCCCTGGTGCTCCTCAGACCTGGCGGACATGATTCACATGTTTTGGACCTGTTCCAAATCTCAGAAACTCTGGCAGGCCGCTGAACGGACCTGCAGGAATGCTGGCCTAGAAACTTACGAGTGGACACCCAAGGAGTGCCTACTGGGCACCTATCCGAGACTTGGTAAAATCAAACACTTGACGAAGCTTATGGATATGGCCTGCCTTCTAGTTAAGAGAACAATTGCCATGGCCTGGAAGGCCCCAGCGGGCCCCAGGTATGACCCCTGGATCAGGGAAATGGAAAGATGGACTACGGCTGAGACTGTAGCCTGGGAGGAGGGAAACAAATGTGGCGGCGACGATGTGAGCAATGTGCTGGAGGCCTGGAAAGCCCTCCTTAGAGACATGGTCTTTGCAACGAGCTACAAACCTCCTTGAACCCACCCCCCTTGCATCCTAGAAAGCAACAGACACTACAGATTAGCCCACCACACCCAAGGGCTCCACCCAGCAACTGTACTGAGGGAGCAAAGCCGATACCCGCCTCCGGACCCACTCCCCGAACCTGGCGACATTGATTAAGAAACCACACCGAGAGTTGGGACAGTCACTGTTACTGTTATTGTTATTTCTTTTCTCTTCTTTTCCCTTTCTTCCTTAGTTTGTTTGTTCTTTATTAATAGTTTTGTCGTTGGTTATAAGCTGATCACCATATCACATTTACGCCAGTTATTGCATTTTGAATGTAACTGCTTTCAGAATCTTATCCTTGTACAAGTTTACTCACAAATGCCAATAAAGACATTTAAAAATAAATTGGCTTACAGAATCACTAATCCTCTCACGCCCTTGCTCCCCGCAACCTCTCGCAAAGGACCATCCCCAAATGGTTCACACCCAACCTGAAGACTTTGAAAAAACAAAATAGCTCTCTTGAACGCAAATGACGAGCATCTAAATCCGATCTCAGCAGATCCATGTTCGCCCTTCACCACCGTAATTACAAATCTGAGATCCGAAAAGCCAAAAAAGCCTACTAATATAAACAAATTATGAACTGTGGCAACAGCAGCAAATAACTCCACAAAATCATCTCAGAGTTTGTGAAACCTACTTGCACCTCTGCCCAATCCACTCCCACACAACCACTCTGCGAATCCCTCTCGCTACATTTCTACAACACTGCAATTGACAGGATGCCAACCCACTTTACCAAACTGTCCTCACCCCCCTCCCTAGCCATCATGATACCATTTCCCCAAAGCCCACTTTACCAAACTTCCACTATGTCAACCCATTTCCAGAGATGAGTTCCTTGAACTACTATCAGCCAGCAGACCCTCTGGATCACCCTTGACCCCTGCCCTGCCTCCGTTCTGAAAGAAATATTCTGCTCTACCTGCACAAGAGAATGTGCAAGAACCATATTAAACAACTCCCTCACCTCTGGCATCTTCCCTGAAGCCTTTGAAATAGCGCATGTCAAACTGATCCTAAAAAAGGCATCCCTTGACCCCCTTTAACCTATGAATTACAGGCCAATCTCGAACACCAGTTTTCTTGCATAACTCATCGACCGGACTGCAGACTCTCAGCTCAACAGCTTTGTAGAATCCAATAAACTCCAATAAACTCCTCAACCCCGCTCAATCTGGCTTCAGCGCTCGATATGGAACTGTAACCACTCTGATCTCAATCTGGGATTATCTCAAGGTCAACCATTCAATCCTCTTTGACTGCCTCCATTCCCTAGGAATCCGTGGCTTGGCACACAAATGGATTGCCTCTTTCCTCAGCAACAAGAAACAAATCACCTTCCTCTCCCCTTTTATCCCAACTGCTCACCCTGTGAACACTGGAGTACCCCAAGGTGCATGCCTATCTGCTCTCCTTTTCAACCTTCATATGACCACTCTACCAGGAATCATCCACGCGTGCAACCTCTTCTGCTACAACTACGCCGATGATACCCAAATTATCCTAAGAATCCCCAAGACAAGGACCAACCAACGTCCCGACATTGAAGCTTGTCTCTTTGACATTGACCAATGGATGACATGTAACCACCTCCTATTTAACCCTAAGAAAACTTCTCCCACAACCACTCCCATGGCCTCCTCCCCTCAGCCCTCCTCCCCCTCCCTCCAACATAGTCAAAAATATAGGCTGCACTATGGACTCAGGCCTAACCCTCTCCCACCAGATCAATAAAGTTTCAAAATGCTTTCAGTACCACCTCAAACTTCTTAGATACAATTTCCCCTACCTCTCCTAACCCAACATACTTGGTGCTGTTATGTCTATTGTTATGTCGCGACTGGACTACACCAACTTCTTATACCTAGGAGCACCGGCATACCAACTCAACAAACTCCAAAGAACCCAAAATGCTGCCGCCAAACTCCGCCTTGAACTGGGACACAGAGACCACATCTCACCCCCTCTCCAAACCCTCCACTGACTCCCAGTCAGACGAAAGGCCACCTTCAAGACCCTATGCATTACCCACCAAGCAGTGCACAAGACCGGCCCAATGTACCAACAAGAGAAGATAATACCCTACCTCCCATCTCGCACCATAAGATCAAGCACTGCCCTCTTTCTAGTGATTCTAACTCTGTTAAGATCAGAGGATCCGCCTTCTCAACCTTGGCACCAACTCTGTTGGACTCACTCGCCCCACATATTCAACACACCCAAGACTACATGGCCTTCCGTAAGGCTCTAAAAACCTGTCTCTTTCCATAATACTGACTAAGACCATCTCAGGCTCTGAGACCCTGCAACCAAATGACAAATGCTCAAAGAGACCCTGAGCAATGACAACACTGAATGCATCCTTTAAGTCATCAATAAGCTTACTCTGAATGCAGCACTCGCAAACGCCCACTTGGAATCCGGAAAGCAAGCATGTTCAATCAAATCCTCCACTCAAACACTTACATCTCCTATCACTATACTCACTCTCTACTCTACACCAGCACACAATTAGAGTACAGCTACACGCCTCGATCTATTTGGCCTAGCTGCTCACATACGAACAATACTTCATGAACACCCAACATTCTGATAAATCGCAGCTATACCCCATGGAAATCAGACTATCTGCACACATAAGTGTACTACAGAGGCTTAATGCAGCCAGAACCCAGTCTTGGTGACCTTTCCTCCAGACTGCACACATTCAATTGATATCACAATACCACCACACCTAATGCTAGGATGCAGCTACCGTCTGGCAATCACACCAGCTACACACATAAACGGTGCACCCAAGCACCCTATGAAACCTCACTGTCTCAACTGATTTGGACTGCGGTCTCTGAGGGCGTTCAACCTACCAGCGCTTTGAGGTCATGCCAATGATATATAGAGTGCTATATGAATGCCAAAAAGCATAACATAACAATTAGATAATGGTATAGGAAATACTCTCAGATTAGATGCATGTTCAGAAACTTGGGCCCTCTAACTTTGTTTGTAATGTTGTGTTGTGCTGATTAAGGTTGTGATGATCTTGCAGAGTGGATTCATGAAAGTAATGCACAGAAAGAAGATATAGAACATATGACACCAGGGGAATTGTGTTCTATGGACCCTGTGAGTGTATTGTGTTTTTTTAATTACAGATTTTTTATCCATGTAACACTTTATATGCAATAAAGAAAATGGTCCATTAGGCACTGTGGTACATTTGTTGTGAAGGAAAGGGTACCAGGAATATGGGGCTCCACATATTCCTATGCGGTTGTGGATTAAAGATTCTCCTCAGTTTGTTAAGGAAAGTGATGGTTGTGTGAAGGAGTTCATTGAAAAATATGTTACTTGTTCAATTCCATGTGAATGTTGATCGATGGAACAAAGTGGAAAGATTTCAAAGGCACTCATGTGGAAAGCACTCTCAGCGAAATTAACAAAGTAAAGACAAGTAATATACTCAGTGTAGATTTGGCTTTCCAAAGCATGTGACGCCAATTAGTCGAGTGAATAGTGTAATGTCATCTGTTCGACACCATGTTACCGGTAAGTCACCAAGAAATACCTATATCTTAAAATGAAGTAAAGAATGTCAGTTCATTAAAGATTACAATCCTGTCCTTGCTCAGAAATGGAATGCAAATACCGATGTACAGTTTATTGCTGATGATACATCATATGTTGCTCATTATGTTACAGCGTACATGACAAATGCTGAAAAGAGCAATGCAGTGGAAGTAGGGGCAGATTCATCAGCAGATCACACTCTTAGTCAGAAACGTTTAAGCTTTGGTCGAAGATGCTTTCAGATAGAGTCTGATAGCTCCAAAGTTGCAGATTGGCTTTCTATGTATGTAGCATCAATATACTTTGGTTAAGTCTTGGAACAGCTAGTATTAGAAATTGTGTACTGAAGCCTTTGAGTGAAATTGAGCAGTTAGCTGAAGCAGTTCATGATAGTACAGATTTTATGAAAACCAACTTGATTGATGGATATTATCCAAATTGATCTGAAGTGTTGGAGGATCTTTGTTTATATGAAGTAGCACAATGCTACTCATATTGAAATATAGACACAAACAGTGTCAGAGAACGGTTGAAAGTACATAGCTGTACTGGTTGTCTAGTGAGACATGAGAAGGCATGTTTCATTAACCACATGAAACTGTCTTGCCAAACTGCAGAGAAAAAGGAATTATTTTATTTGTGTCTTTTGCAGTTGTTCTTTCCATGGCGTGCAGAGAGTGATTTCCTTGGAAGTTTTGAAACTTTTGAAGGATAATTTTTTGCAACAAAAAAAAGATAAATAGACGCTAACTTTTGAAACCTTATTGGGACAAGTTAAGTAAACTGACAGAAAATTGTTTGGATATATTCCAATACCTAAAGGTGTGCAGAGGACGGGAGTTCCTATATCAATAGGAACTCCATTCCCTTCATTATATAGTTGACTTGTTGATGCCAGAGTCATTTTCTCTCTCCCCAGCACCCGTAAAAAAGTGACAAGATCTGACGAGCCATTAATAGCTCAAAATCATTATAAACGTATGGGAAAGATTTTATCGAAAGAAGGGTGTGCTGCTTCTCTTTTGTGGTTTTCCTCTTCTCAAGAAACCCACAGCTGATCCTTCTTGTCCAGCTAACTATCGCCCAATTTCCATTACTCCCTTTCTTGGCAAACTCTTGGAAAAGTTGGCCATCTCTCAGCTTAACCTTCATTCCAATTCTGTTGGCTGTCTCCATGAACACCAGTCTGGCTTCAGAGCTGCCAGAAGCACGGAAACTGCTCTCCTAAACATCCGTGAAGATCTGCTCACCAACCTCGACTCTAACATTCCCTCTGTCCTCATCCTCCTCGATCTCTCTTCTGCCTTCGACACGGTCAACCATACCATCCTGCTCAACCGTCTCCGTGAAAACCTGGGTATCACAGATCAGGCTCTGGCTTGTCTGACCTCTTTCCTCTCAGATCGACCCTCCCGGGTCCAACTTGGGTCCTTCCTTCCATCTATCTTCCTCTCTACCTGTGGTGTTCCCCAGGGGTCTAACCTCTCGTCCTGGCTTTTCAACCAATACCCGGCAACTCTCGCCCTCTGCATTGCCATTTTTTGCTCAAATTTCCAGTGCTACACTGATGACACTGAACTCACTTTCAGCCTGCCCTCTGCCACCTCCTCTCCCTCTCTCATCTCTGATTGCCTAACTGCTATTCAAGATTGGTGTGCCGCCAATGATCTTTGTCTGAATGCCAGCAAGACGGAGATCCGCCTCATCGGCACACATTCACCATCCTTTCCCCTCACTCTCTGGCCGGCCTCTTTTGGCCCTCATCGTACCCCCACCTGCGAGGCTAAGAACCTCGGGGTCATCTCAGACTCCACCCTTTCCTTCTCTGCCCACATCTCTGAGATCTCTAAAAAGTCAAATTTCCAACTGCACCTCCTCAGAGGTACTCTGCCTTTCCTCTCCTTCCCCCAGAAGCTCATGGTATCTCAAGCTCTGGTTCTCTCTAGCTTGGACTATTGTAACAGCCTCTATCTAAATCTACCTGCCTCTACTCTCCGCCCTCTGCAACTAATCCAGAACAGGACTCCGAGACTTGTCCTTGGCCTCAAGCCCTGGGATTGTATCTCTCCAGCTCTGAAATCTCTCCACTGGCTCCCAGTGGATGCAAGGATTAAATTCAAAACCCTCTGCATTGTCCACAAGGCTTTCTGGGGCCTGGGTCAAAAATATCTTCAGCTATCCCTCCGCAAATACCTCCCCTCTCGAGCTCTTCGCTCCTCTACCTCCAACTTACTCAGTCGTTTTTCTAAGAAACGAGCTGGGGGTAGATCTCTGTCTTCAGCTGCGGCCTCAATCTGGAACAGCCTCCCTGCCACTCTAAAACTTGAGGAGAACCATCTCCTTTTCCGGAAGCACCTCAAGACCTTCCTCTTTTTTTCTGCCTTCGCTCCCCCTCTCCCCTGCTGATCTGTTCTCTCTTGGCACCGTGCACCTGGCCACCCTCTGTCTTTTGGGCCCATGTACCTGCTCATCCTGCCACCCTCCCGCGCTGCCTCCGGGCCACCCCTTGCACTGGGGTCTGTATGTGTACCCATACAGCCCCCTCTTTTTCTTCCTGCACTTATCAGACCTACCATGTCTGCTGCCTTAAACCTAGCACTTGCAAATTGCTGGCTGCATTACCACTGTTTGTTGCCTTTATTATTTATTTATTGTTATTTGTCTGTTTCTCCTCTGCTTCGCACTTTCCACCTCTCCCCCCTCCCATGCACTTGTGCATTCTCAATGTCACTGGGCCTACTAAGATCGCTGTTTTGTTCTCCCCTGTTCCCCTCCCTTGCCTTGTCGCGCTTTGAAACACTTGTGTACGAGCACGATAGAAATAAAATATCAATCAATCAATGAAATCAAGATTCTGCAGCAGGAAGTCAAAATGTGCTTGGTGATCCAATTATTCAAACTGATGTTGAGCTTGCATTGGAGATTGCATTGGAGGAAGTAACAAAATACTTACTAATCTTAATGTAGAGCATTATATTATAAAATTAAAGATAGATTCCTGCATGGTTTACAGCATGACACACATGAATGTTCGTGTGTGCAATGCATACCTCTATTGTATGTTAGTGGTCAAGCAGGAACAGGTACATCTTTTTTTAATTCATGCAATACGAGGTATCATCCAAAATGTTACAGATTCCTATTTGTCAGGTATTTTAACTGCTCAAACAGGTAAAGCAGCATTTAATGAAGGAGGTGTTACTTTATATCGCCTGTTGATGTTACCAGTGGATCAAGAGTATCGAAAACTTGTATCAAGTGCAGTACAAGAAGTAGGAAAAGTTCTCAGAAAGCAGAATACCTTGATTGTAGATGAAGAAAGTGTGGTGTCTAACTTTGATGCTAGCTTTCATTCACTTGGTAATGTAAGATGTTTTGAAAACGGACTACATTTTATTTGGAGGTAAACATTTACTGTTTTTTTGAGACTTGTTACAATTTACCCCTGTGAAAGGTCAATCAGTTTTTTAATTTGCTGCAATCTAAAGAACGTCAAAAAATGATAGGAAATATTGGTCATTTTAACCTTTGGAATTGTTTTGAATTCCATGAACCTACCGTTAATATGAGGCAATCTGCAGACTTGTAGTGCGCAGAAATGCTTAATGAGATTTGTACAGGTGCTCTTGAGGAAAATGTGAAAGCAGTCTTAAAGGGAAGACTCATTTATAACATGTTTCATGCAGATTGCAGTCCTTCCGATGTCATGTTGACTCTTAAGGAAAGACACATTTCTTGTGTTGCTTTGATGTGCACACTTGCAGATTGTAACAAATTTAACTCTACAATGCTACTGTCAGAGAAGCAAAATATTGTGGAGATAAAATCATGTGATATTTTAGATGGTCATGTTATGCCTTTAGAGTTGGATAAGAGAGCAACATCTTGATTAGGTCAACTAGAGAATTCAAATTCTAAAGCAGCAGGTATGGAAGTAGTTTCAAAACTGTGCATCAATGCACAAGTAATGTTTAAGAGGAACTTGAATGTGGAAATGGGTCCAGCGATGGGAAGAGTGATTGCATTTAATACTTTTCCACTCAGTACAAACATTGAACAATTTAAAGGGAAGTTTGATTGTGTGGAACAAACTGATTTGATTTCTCAGACTTCTGCAAGTGTGTTGTTTTTTAAGAATACCTTTGTGAAAAGAGCACAGTTTCCGTAGTGTTCCGATTATGCAGTAACTATACATAAATCACAAACGTTGACTTAAGAAGCAGCACTTATTGACATTGGTCATACCTTATTTAAAAAAGGAATGTCATATGTGGCTTTTTCACATGTGAACAATATAGAGAGTTTATTTTTAATAAACTTTGATGAAAAAAAAGTGACAACTGACATTTCTTGTATTGAATAATATAATAGGTTACATGTACTGTATGCTCCTCACCAGAATCTTATACCTGTACCTGCCAAGCCCTTAGCTAGGAAACATAAGATATCAGTGAAACTAGCTTGTAATAAAATATATCCTCTTAAGCATAAAAAAGAACAGAATATGCTGGAGTTGCAGAGTTGTTCAACTATAACATACTCTCATTGCAGATTTACTATTGAAAAAAGAGTTGTGTGCTATTCAAATGACACCATTGATGCAAGAAATAGCTTCCATGCAGAGAAGCATCTATGTGTGGAACTTTCATTTCTTAAAAAAAAAAACCTCTAGATGAAAAACCACACACTATGATTTGGCAATGTCAATTTGAAATGCAGCAGGTGTTCCAAGTGGAAATAAACCATGTTTTTCAAAGTACTCCGGAAGATAGTCAAGAATGTTTAATGACTGTCTTCAATTTATTAATGCCGAAACTTAGTATAGATAGGTTTGTAGGGATTAGTTACTAGTAGAATCATATGTGGCAACTATGTAAGAAACTTGAGTCTATTCCAATCTTTGTGAAAGATTTGTATAATTATGGATTTATTTTACCATTTGTACAGTGTGCACAAACCCGTGGGCATCCGGCGCTTTTACCAGTTACATGGGGCCCATGGTGGGGGGGAGTGCCTATTCCTGATCAAAAAAGTGTACATTTTTGTGATCTTGCAATTAGAGCATTCCATTACATGAAATGCAGTGACTGTGGTTGTAATTTACAATCAACGCCGCAAAATCATTTTTTTAACAAATATGTATTGATTATTTATTTATTTATTTATTTTTTGGGGGCGTTTATCAATTTTATGATTTTGCAAAGTGGTTTACTTCATTCTCTTCACTTCTATGTACTTTAGTTTCAGTTTCAGAGTAGACGTTTTATGTCGTTTTTGTGCATTCATCCAGTTCAGCTTTTAAAATTTTTGTCGTTGCAATGGACCACGAAGTTCTTGACCCACTCATTAAGCGGGCCCACCACACTTCTTCGTCGTATTGGGAGAAAGGTTCAAGTAGGGGGCCAAGAAAAGCTTTTCTCCATTTGGTGGTCTTTGGGCATTTTAAGAGAAGGTGTTTCACTGACTCCTTTTCAGATTCGCTTTTGCACAAGCGACATTGATTTGTGGCAGAAAGGCCCCTTATCGCCCGGATTTCGTTGGTTGGGAGTAAGTTCAACATTGCCCTAAGTAGGGTTGAACGTAGAGCTTTGTCCGGTAATCTTTTGAATATTTCGAGCGTGGCATCCAGTTTTTTAGGTTGAGGAGACAGGTGGTTTAGAAGTTTGTTTTTTTCAGCCGTAGTGTGGGTTTCAATCCAGTCTTCTTGGTCCATTTTCTTTTTCACTTTGGTAGGGTTGCCGATCAGTGTCTCTTCTAAGCAGGCGATGTTGTCCAGGGTGGTTCTTTGTTTAAATGCCCATGTGGTCAGCATCTTGCATGTACCGTTGAGCATTTCAGTATTTATCAAGTTGTAAAGTGGGGGGATTCCTGCATGAGTATTTTCCTGAAGAGTGACATTTCTCCTGCCTCTTTTGCTGCTTTCAAAGATCGGAGGCCTAGTTCGCGTCTAATGCCTGCAATTGGTGTTGAATCCGGTAATTGGAGGACCTTCCGCCAGAAGTATCCCTCCAGTTTGGCCCATATCGGAGTGGGGAGAGTGGGTTGTACTTCTCCTCCGTAGACCAGGCAGGGGACCACCTTTCCTTTGTAAAATTTCAGGACCGGTAACAGAGAAAACCGTCCATACTTTCTGTCGATGATTCGTGCCTGTGTTGTCAGTTTACGAGTTTTTTCCCACAGATGCTTTTGCGCTGCGACTTCTGATTTGGAGCTATCCATCATCACACCAAGATATTTAAAGTGTTTTACGACCTCTAATGCGGCTTTTTCAATGTGCCAGATCGGCTTCTTTTTTTGCCTCTTCCCGGATGGTTTTTCCAGTATCAGAATTTTCGTCTTTTCCTTATTTATCTCCAGGTTGTTTGTGGATATGTAGGAAGCCAGATTGCCTAGTTGTCTTTGTAGACCAATTTCTGTCTGGTCGAGGAGGATTATATCATTGGCAAATGGGCCAACTAGACTAGAGATGACAGCTGACTATTGTTCATATCATAATAGTTTTCTGTTTATTGTACAAATGCATATGTCATACAAAAATATATACAATGTTTATGTTCATTAGTCGGCTCCACAGACCAACCGCAATACATCCTTTCCCAAACAGTTCATTCACAACTCATTCATACAGTCATCATGTTTACAAAGAAATAGAAAAAAGTGATGTTCTGTATAGATCACAATAATAGGTCAGACAGTTGTAAATTAAACACTCAATTGTTTTACAATGTGCCCCTCTGTTGGTATTCAGGGGGTTTAGAAAACCATTGTCGACATGTTTCGGTTGAGTTCTCTTAACGAGGATGAGACAGTCCCCTCGTGTCGTGACTTAATATTCAACCTTCTTCAGGACAGGAGAGCAAATGCCAATTCCGCGTTGCCTCTTGGTGGGGCTGGCGAACTGGTGGGGTGGAATAAATCCCGTCGTGAATGCTCCCAGCAGTGGCGCTTCACGTGATGGAGGCCCTATAATGAGGAAGGACATGTATATTTTTATAAAAAACTAAAATAACTAAAAAACTAAACAATTTACGGCCGGGGACTGAAATAGCCTGTTCTGGGCCGAGGGGCTGCCTGTATAAACACAAACACAGAACGGCGTGTTAAGTGTCTGACCAGGCTATTTCAGTCCACGACCGTAAATTGTGCGAAATTCCTCCACTGGCATTTCTTTTCCAGCGAGTTACAACCGTGATGAATTACAAGGTTGATATAAGTAAGCGATCTTTGCACTCTAAATATTAATGTACTTTTTACTGCTAAATAGGGGTAGGGAGTCACAGCAGTTAATGCATGGTATACATGCTTTGTTTTCCGCTCTGCAGGCGTTTTTAAATTCGCGGTTGCACGCATGAATTGACTTGCCTTGTTATTTAACTGGGCCACAAGAGAAAACACTATTTTCTTCCTTTCAAATAACAGTGAGTACAAACCCATTATTTTGTGAATTATCTTATTGGGCCCCCATTGTTTAGTTTTGTAGTTATTTTAGTTTTTTATAAAAAGTTTTTTATAAAAATATACATGTCCTTCCTCATTATAGGGCCTCCATCACGTTAAAGGCCACTGCTGGGAGCATTCACGACGGGATTTATTCCACCCCACCAGTTCGCCAGTCCCTGAAAGATTCAGAGGAGGTGAGCAGGTGCCATACAGCAAACCAAGAGAGCTGTAGTTGGATATCAAGTAAATAGATTTTTGAGTGAACACAGAGATGACAACTTTATTCACTTTCTTTCTTTCTTAGATCAAAGGCTCTCTTGCCACATAAACCCCCCACCTTTGGTTTTTCACCAAGAGGCAACGCGGAATTGGCGTTTGCTCTCCTGTCCTGAAGAAGGTTGAATATTAAGTCACGACACGAGGGGACTGTCTCATCCTTGTTAAGAGAACTCAACCGAAACATGTTGACAATGGTTTTCTAAACCCCCTGAATACCAACAGAGGGGCACATTGTAAAACAATTGAGTGTTTAATTTACAACTGTCTGACCTATTATTGTGATCTAAACAGAACATCACTTTTTTCTATTTCTTTGTAAACATGATGACTGTATGAATGAGTTGTGAATGAACTGTTTGGGAAAGGATGTATTGCGGTTGGTCTGTGGAGCCGACTAATGAACATAAACATTGTATATATTTTTGTATGACATATGCATTTGTACAATAAACAGAAAACTATTATGATATGAACAATAGTCAGCTGTCATCTCTAGTCTAGTTGGCCCATTTTCCTTTATCATATTACAAGATTGCCTGGAGGGCCATAGACAATAATCAGGCTCCGTTTTTCTATCTCTCCTTATATCATCGGCATAAAGAAGTCGAGCTAGAGGCGTTTGGCCGATTTTTGGAGGGAACGATCTTGTTTGGTTTGCGCTTTCTTTATAGTCCCCCAAAAAAGAGATGAACAAAGCAGGCGCCAGGGGGCATCCCTGCTTAACCCCTCTGAATGTTGGAATGACTTCAGAGAGTAGACCTTGATGGTTCAGTTTAACTCTTATGGGGGTTTTTGTATGGAGAGCTTTGATGGGCTCCAGTAGGGACCCCGGGCAGTTCCAGGCAGACAGTTTGGACCATAGTAACTCTCTGTCGACTTGGTCAAAGGCCTGGGTCAGGTCTATGAAGGCTAAGAAGACTCTTCCAGGGCCTTCCATAAGTTTGCTCTTCAAGATGCTGAGGATCAGAATGTTGACTTGGGTTCCGCAGTTTTTCATGAAGCCCGCTTGAAAAGGGTTGTTGCATTCGGCCGATTTAGCCCAGGTTTGAAAGTTCCTTTGTATGAGCGAGCCATAGATCTTTCCAATGGTATCCAACAAAGCGATTGGGCGGTAGTTTGCCGGAGCCGACCTGTCACCTTTCTTGTAAATGGGGGCAACAACTGAGGTAGACCAAGAGACTGGGATTGATCTGGACAAGGTACAGTTTTGGAAGACTTGACTAATAAAGGTCGCCCATTCAGACGGGTGGTTTTTCAAGTCGATATTTGTGATTCCGTCGGGACCCGGAGCTCTTGATGGTTTTAGCCTTTTTATTGCTGCCGTAATGTCTTCAATATCAGAGAAGTCTGCCCAAGGAGTAAGGTCTAATGGTGCAACTGTTTTGGGAGCAATTCCCTCGGGAAGTTTGAAAGTGGACGAGAAGTGAGCTGTCCAGGCAGCCTCTGCGACACAGTTTGTTGTCGAGGACGACGTCTTGTTATCGTTCTTTTTTATCAGTTGCCAAAAAGCTCTGGAATTTTCGTCTGCTAGTTTCTTTAGCATTTCTTCAGCGTCTTTCTGGTATAGAGCTGATCGGTGGAATCTTAGCCAGGATTTGTAGTTTTTCTGCTCTAGCAAGTAGATTTTATCTGCTTCGCTCGTTTTTAAATTTGCCGCTTGTCTCTTCAGTCTCCTGAGTTCTCGCCTTTTGAGTACTAGATCTAGGTTGTACTCGTGCAGCGGGTTTGTTGCAGCCTTCCTTTTTTTCTGTGCTTTTGAGTAATATGGAATCAGCAGCGGTTGGTAGTCTGCTACATAAGTTGTACCTCCAGATTCTCTGTATTCCTGCCGTTCGTAATTTCTCGTCAGTTCTCTAATCCTTTCACTCGTAAGTCTGAGTCGGTTTCCTTGGGCAGTGGGTACTGGGACTTCAGACAGGAGTATTCTTGTGCTGTTCTCCGATGGCCAGCTGATTTTCAGGATGTTGTGATCGCTCTCAGTTGTTCGCAATGTTTCAAATGAACCCAACCGTGCTAGCATGGCCTCAGATGTGTAGATATAATCTATAGTCACCTTTTGTGCACCTCTTTCCCAGGACGGGATGGGATTTTCTGGTAGGAGAGCTTCCTCAATGTTGTGGAGGTTTCTGGTATTCATAAGTGTCTGCCATTTTTCCCCACGGGACACAGCCTTGGTTTTTTCTCTCAGGTTGATGGTTTTTTGTCCCTTTTTTGGACAGGTCGCATTCAGGTCGCCACGTATTATGATTTGTGCTTCTTCGTATGATGATAGGATTCCGTCAATCTCTGTTTCGATGATATTGAGGAATTTCTCATCGGTGATGGACTGTGGGTTCCAGTACGTGGTGATTATGGCCAGCAGTTTGGTCTCCTTTTGGTTTTCTTTTCCAATTTCTCTGACCTGACTTCAGAAGGGGAAGCCCATTCCACAAGCACCGCTAGGTGGTTTTGACTTGCGGCCAGACGCTTCTTAATTGTGAGACCGGTTCCGTTCTGAACTGCCACCAAAAGTCCAGAGGACGGGCGACCCAGCCGACCCTTACTAGCTGCCGCGACCATGACGGAAAAACCATCGATTCCAGGTTTGTCGAGGAGCCATGTTTCTTGAAGTGTAATGATGTCATATTCGGCAAGGTTCACTTCGCCTGGTCTGGTAAGGTGATTGAATCCTCTTGTATTCCAGGACATCATTGTGATATCAGAGCAAACTTTAGACTTTGTGTAGTGTGAAGCTGCTAAAATTGAGAGTTGCATTGTGTCTCTGGTTGGCAGGCTCACCTGGGTTGGTTGCTATTTTTTCGCTGAGGACTTTGGTGCTTTGGGCAGCCACGCTAATAATTGTTTTATGGGAGCAAATGATGATGAAATATTTGATGATTGTGAGGGTGACTGTGAGCTCGTCTCTTCGTTTGTAGTGGCACTCTTGAAGTTTCTTGGGGGTTTAGATAGGCCTTTTGAAGTATGGCTTGTGGTGCATTCTTCTCTTTCTATCGCCGATGAGGTATGGCTTTCTTTTCTTTTTGTGCCTAAGCCCTCTTTGGCTGAGTCATGTGAAGGAGCAGTCTGTTGGCTTGTAGATTTGGCAGGGTCGCGAGAATTCCAGTTTGTTTTTTTTGCAGACTGATTTTTGGCGTACTCCGTCTTCGCCGCGTGGTTATGATCCTTTTCCGCTGAGCTGGACCATTCTATGATGGTATACCCGCATTTTCGGAGGTCGCTAAAGTCGTCGCTTGAACCTCTCTTTACCGCATGCACTTTGACATGGAGGAATGCCTTGGCTCTGCGGTCTTTGTGGTAAGGTTCCACTAGCGTTAGATCTGACGTAGTCAAGTGTTTTAGGTTTTTGGAGTGTTTCAGAATTTTTAAAACCGTTCCTCTGTTTAATGTTATTGCTTCTGAATTTTGTGGGATCTGTTCGATCTTGAATATAATAGACGGAGGAAAGTTTTGCTGTGGTCTGTGGACTCGTGAAGAGAATTTTTGTCTGTTAGGACTGTTTGGCTTATTCCGTCTTCTTGAGCTGTCCGGACTTCTTCTGCTTCTTGGATTCCGGTAGTCGATGTTCCTTACTTCCGCCTCTTTGTGATGGTCTTTTGTTGAAGGTGGGCGGTTTCTCATTTCTTGTGGGCCTCTCGGAATTCTAAGGGAGTTAACTTGTGACTCTTCCTCCCGAAGTCCACTCTGTCGCCTGTGTTTTTTTGAGAGTGGGGATTTAGGCATAATGCCTTTGGTAGGCTTTTTTTGTTTTTCAAAGTGCCAGTTCTGTGGATCTGCTGCGTTCGACGGTGATGAGTGGGTAGTTAAATTCATAAAGTTATCATCTCTCAAGAAGTCTTCCATTGTATTTGGGGACTTACATGGATTTACCGGGATAGAAGTTACCGTCTGTTGAGAATCCGATGGTATAGGTCTCTGCGATGCGTTTACCTTGTGGGCTTTTGTTTTTGGCCTGACTGAAGGGCCCGTTTGGATCAACATGGGCTGTGAGTCTCTTTGTGTACGGGATTCTATGTCTTTGTCGGACTGCAGTGGCGCCTTTGCTGGATCGTCCCTGTTTGAGGGCGTTGATACATCTTCCCTGGTTTTCGAATGGTTCCTGGATTCCTCCAATTTTGCTGGTTGACCTTTTGGTTGTTGGTGCTGGCTACTGGGACCCAAAGCCCCTTTTTCTGTCAAAGGTACAGTGGATGTGGCCGGGAGCACAGGCAAGAGCTGGCTTTTTTGTTTGTTTGTTTTGAGGAGCAGATGAGTTGGTTGAAGACGACTTGTTTTCCAGCACTTGTTGATTAGATGTCAGCTGTTGCCCAAATAGGAAGGCAGTTTCTGTTTGGGATCCTTGATCGGTTGAGTCTCTGATCTCGATGGGTCTCTGCTTTGACAGCTTCGGTGTAGAGGGTGGTCTAGGAGACATGAGCAGAATCTTGTTGAAAAGTTCAGAGTTTAACTTTTCTTTTGCTGCGATATACCCTTCCAGATAAATCAGTTTCGTGTGGGTCATTGCGAGCAAGGTTGTTTGGTCTTTTAGAGAGTCACTTATTGCCTCGTATAGCTTGCCAAACGGGGCTAAAGCGATGGTGATCGCGGACATGAGAGTTGTTATGTCTAATCGCTTGGGAGGTGATTCTTTCTGAGTTTCATCTTGATTAAGGTCTCCTAAATTGCTGTTTCTTCTTCGTGTAGCTCGGGCGGTGTCGGGGTGGGGGTCGGATTTTGCTCCCGTCTCTTCTCCCTTACTCTCCAACTTAAATCCTTGTCAATTGGAGATAAGTTCGCTGATTGTGGAGGGAAGCTTATGGGAGAGCTTGACTGGTTTCCTGTTGCTTTGCCCTGATTAGGGGACGCGTAGAAAGGATCATTTTCAGCTAGAGGGGCGCTTGCTCTCTCTGCTTGGCCCTTGTTAGGCGAAAGGGGTTGCAGCAGCAACAGTGGAGTCGGGAAAGGCAATGACAAAGGAGACAGTCTAGGTAAATTCTGAGTGTCGGTCCCCACAGTTTTACACTTTATATGGTCCGTGGACTTCTTCGGAGTTGTTGGCATTTCCGGGACTGGTGGGGTTGTTTGTGACGAAAATGTCTTATTGACCTCTCCTTCGCACGGCAAAGTAGGCAAACTATTTGTTTTATTGGGCTGGTTGAAGCCTATTAGGACTGACGTATTTTGGGTTTGAGCTGTAGAATGCTCAAAGGTAACTTCAAGTATCTCAGCGTCCGTGAGTTCTTGTAGGACATCATATTTTCTTTTCCCTTGGCTGACAAAGTATTCCTTCAGGGAATTACATAGCACTGTTTTAGACAAGGACTTCAAGGCAGATGTTTTTTTTCTTTTTTTTTTATTGTTCTGGGTGTTTTGCTGGGTGGATTTTGATTTTTTTAACACTGCTGAGTGTGTCGCCTTAAACCCAGGTCTAGATTTGCAATTTTTTTTTTTCTTTGGAGGCGAGGTCGCAGAAAGCGAGTAGAAGACTCCAAGGTCTCCAGTTCTTCGATATCGCCGTCTGTTTGGACGTTTGATTCCAAAAATGAGGCTCGTGGCTTTGTCCTTTCTGACGTTTCCAGTTTGTTTTTTTCTGAGCCCCTCTTGGCTCCGCGTTCGCCTGGGGGCGGAGCCGCGTCCTCACAGGCGTGGAACATAACCGCCGTCCGCCTCTGTTCCGATGACGTTCCCAGTCTCACCACTCCTTCCTGCGCCGCTTGTGTAATGGCGAGGGCCAAGATCGGGAGGTAGACCGGGAGCTCTGCTTCGTCCGGTGTTGGGTCTCGAGCACCCATAGATGGCGAGGAGGACACGGTAAGTGACAGATGATTTGAGGGCTCCAGCCTATAGTCTTGAGACAGTTTGTTCGTCAACCCGGCCGGACAACTCGAACCGGCAGGCATAACCCTCGCAGTCCGCCCTTCGGCGGGCTGCACTGGGGACGAGCCGGGAGTTTGTGCCGCCGAGGGGTGTGCTTGTTTTGAAAGCATGACCTTTGCTGGGTTCATAATGTCTCTCGATGTAGCTTCCTGCTCGGGGTTTGTCGAGCTCCACGGGGTGATAAAATCAGCCCTACTCGAGGTTGCTGGATCGGGGGAGGTCTGAGGGGGAGGGGTGGGGGACCCCGGGCCATAGAAGTATCTGCAGATAAGAGCCCGCAGTTTATTTTCCCTGGGATGCGTACATCTTTCGGTGCTTTGGGCTCCTTGGTGAGAGATAGAATCAGGGGGGGGCAACCCCGAGACCCCGGAGTCAATCGGGGTGAGGAGGGCCTGGTTGAGTCAGGTCTGTTGTTAGATACACTAGCGCTCCGCATCCAGCGCCGATCTTCCTCTCGGTCCTAGTCCCGCTGAGGTTTTCGAATCATAGTAGCCTGGCTGCTCGTCCTGCCCACGGACTGCCACAGACTGCAGCTACTCAACTCTGCTGCCAACTCCGCGGCCGCTCCGTGGTTGTAGTGGGGTTTTATGGTCCACCCACTTGGACTGGATACTGCAACTGAAGAGAGACTTCGTCTCTGTAGAGGAGGACAGAGTAGACTGCCACAGACTGCAGCTACTCAACTCTGCTTGCAACTCCGATTATGTTTCAAAGATACATTGTTGAAGGTAGGAACGTTAACACATCTACAATGAATTTTAAATTTGGTGAAGTTTCTATTAGTAAGAAAACTTTTAAAATATATGCAATTATTTTTCATGAGGGGGCAACCATTGATTGTGGACATTTCACAACATGATTGCGTACAGAAGTAGATTTGCTTGTTTGTAATGACTCTATAGTCACACACCAAGCTAGATTGACAAAGGGTTTAAAAAATGCTTACCTAATGTTGTTAGAACCAAAGTTTTAAAATATATGTGTAATATTCTTTGTGAATATAAACATGCAAAATAAAAGTTTAAAATGGAAAAATAGGGTAATATGTGTTTCATGTAAAGTAGTAGAGGGATTGTTACTAGGATGTACTTTAAAAATACTATGTAATAAATGTGCAGGTAATAGTCAGAAGATTATATCAATTAGAAGAGAAAACACCATCCTGCAATCTTCTACGTCTGTTTTATTGTGTAAAACAGTATATATTTTAACTCAGCGAAAATGCTCATCATTTTCACGTGCTCCACGCACAAGCCCTATGAGTATCACCTATACAAATCTAGCGCCAGGAAAGATAGGGTTCCCAAAATCCCCCTTCTCGAAAAGGTCACAGCACAGTGCGCTTTTGAGCATCGCCCCTTGGGAACCATCAAGCAGGCAGCAGGGAGAACATTTGTGTGTGCCCTCCCTGTCTTATACGTGCAAAAGAATAAAATAGACACACCCTGGATGGGGAATGAGGCAAAGAGAACAGGCTGCGAGAGTTCAAGGCAAGGTTTATAAGTAAATGGCATTCAAAAGATCTCTGTTGCCTCTGAGAGCGCTCTGCAAAAATTAACATTACAGTACATTTTATAGGGCAAATGATGCAACTAACGTAGGATACTACGTTGGTCCCGGATTGGTCAATCCATGCGGTGCCTTAGGTGTGGGTGGCATCTTTTCCTCCGGGTTGGTTGCTTGATTGGCGGGAGGATGGACGTAAGACATCTGTGCTCCGACTGGGTGAAGGTCAGGTCGCTGCGAAGCAGGATGGTCACTAACTAAGCTAACATAATATATTTTCAAATGCATGCACTAAATAACAATTGTTCGAAGTCTTTCAGTAATTTATCATGTCTCTATAAAAGTCACACATATATCTATACTATCAATTACATTGGATTATACAGGTCTTAGGTTAAGGGTCTTGACCACTATAATACACTGGTCGTAGTGTGGGTCTGTGCTCACAAGAATCTCTGGTATGTGGCATTTGTTAGTGGTAAGCAACAATATACTGTAGCAGGGGTCTAATGTTAGTTGGGGATCTGTTGGATGGGCATCTTGGCGTGGTCAGTGGTCTGGCACATGGCAGGAATACCTTGCAGGGGCACAGGGTCACAATAGCAGTACGTTTCCACTTGCGAGGGTGCGGGGGCAAGGACACTTTTGTGGAGATGAACGATATATGTGCTTAGCTCACACTGGTTCACATGCAGGACAGTGATCTCAGAGGAGGAGTGATGTGTTAAATTCATTATTTGTTGCAAATACTTCCGGCTTCAGCGTGAGAATGGAGCCGCAGAGTTTTCCAGTCAGAGTGGGAACGATGGTGGGGGCCATGTGCCCTGCGCATCTGGTCGTTGCAAGAAAGGGATGAGAAGCGTTTTGTACTATCACAGTGAGGCCTAGTTACCAAGATGGAGTCGAAAGGGGGTACACAAATGGATGCCCTGTGTCCTGCTCAGTGGTCCCATCTATGCGAAAGTCAACCAAAGTTGGCATCCCATAAGGGCAAGGGGCAAACCCAATATTGGAGGCACTTGGTCCAAGTTTTGTACTGAGAAGTAAAGGATGCGAGGGGCCTGCTGGCCCCTCACTCCCTCACACTTTCAAAGAGACAACTAGATCAGCACAGTGATCCAGCAATTCATGTTGCTCTAGCCGCTCCATACCTCTTTCTAAATCTGACTGCCTCTAAACTCTGATCTCTACAAATTATCCAGAATAGGACTGCAAGACTTGTCCTTGGCCTCAAGCCCAGGGATTGTGTCTCTCCAGCTCTGAAATCTCTGCACTGGCTCCCTGAGGAGGATAGAGTTCAAGACCCTTTGCATCTTCCACAAGTCTTTCTGGGGCCTGGGACTGCACTACCTCCAACTCTCTCTTCCTGAACATCTCCCTTCTCGAGCTCTCTGCTCATTCACTTCTCTGAGGTTTAGACTCTTTTCCAAGCAGAGTGTTGGGGGCAGATCTCTCTCTTCGGCTGGGGCCTCCTGCTGGAACATCCTCCCTGTGTCTCTTAAGCTTGAACAGAACCACCTCTGGTTCTAGAAGCAACTCAAGACCTTCCTTTTTGCTCATGCGTTCTCTCTTCCTCTCCCCTGCTGATGTTCTGACTGCTCCATACACTGGTCAGCTGTCTACCCTCTGAACTCGGGCACATGATTCTGCATGTCCAGTTGTCCTTGCATTGTCTCAGGGCTCTCTAGCACTTAAGGTCTGTATCTGCAACCCTACAGTCCCTTCTCTCTGCACTAATGAGCCAACCACTGGATGTAACCCTCCCACTTCCCTGCACATGCGTGATCTGAAGGACACAAGGCCTAGTAAGATCATTGATTTTGCCCTCCCTCTGTTTCCCCCTCCTTGTCTTGTCACGCCTAGAAACACTTGTGTACAGGCGCATTATAAATACCTTATCATATCATGTGTACAATATGAAATGTCATTATGAACTGTGTGTGTAGGTGACCAAAAAAAGGACGCACAGAGATTTTATAAGAAGTATCGAAATTACATTTCTTAGATCATTAGTGTAGTTTTTTCTTATTGTTAATATGTTTATTCAGAAGAGTTTTCATTGTGTACCTATTATTTGTAATATCGGTATGACTATACTTTAAAAAGATTAGTACTCAAAATAATGTTACACTGTTGGCATGTCTTCATTTTTTATTTGTAAAACTGACGACAAAGTTAGGCTATATCTCTTGGTTTCCTAATGAATGTTGCATAAAGTAATCTGTACATGTCTGAACTTATAATATTAAGTGATGTTTGTACAGCATTGTGACATATGCGCATTATCCTGAAATGTCTTTATATGTGTACAAACTATTGACTTTGTGGGCAATTCTTTTTAGAATTTGCTGATGCAAAACCAAGTTCGTATTTACGTAAATGGTTAGAATAATTAAGGTGATAATACTGGATTTTTTCCCCTATGCTACACTGTAGCAGCTATTACTTTTTGAAAGTGTTATTTTGTAAAGGGTGTTTTATTGATACAATTTTTATTTTATAAAAATTGTTGATGTTTTAATTTTACATGTTATGTTAGCTAGAGTATAATTGATATGATATGATATGACATGGCATTTATAACGCGCCTATACACAAGTGTTTCAAGGCGCAATGAGGCAAGGGAGGGGGAACAAAGGAGGACATGCAACGGTCCTACTAGGCTAGGTGTCATTCAGATCACGCAAGTGCATGGGATGGGGAAAGGGACAGTACAGTACATGGGGATAAATTATAACAATAGGAAAAAGTAACAGCCAGCAGGTAGTAAGTGCAAGAGTAAGTGCAGACATCCGGTGTCAAGTGCTGGTAGTGGGACTGTAGGGATACAGAAACTCTTCCGAAGTGCGGGGAAGCCAGGCAGGCAGTGCAGGTGTGTGTGACTGGAGGGGGAGGGACCTGGGCCTGAGATCAGAGGGTGTTCAGGTAACCAGTGCAGTTCTGGTTACAGCAAGGAGGTCAGCAGGGGAGAGGAGGAGAAAAAGCAGAAGCAAAGAGAAAGGTTTTGAGGTGCTTCCAGAACCGGAGGTGGTTTTCCTCAAGTTTAAGGGAGGCAGGGAGACTGTTCCAGGGGGCGGCCCCACCTGAAGAAAGAGATCTACCACCAACTCGTTGCTTGGAGAAGCGACTGACCCTGAGGGAGTTGGAGGTGGATGAGCAAAGAGCTTGAGAAGGAACATATTTAGGAAGAGAGAGTTGAAGGTATTGAGGCCCTGTGCCCCAGAAGACAATGCATAGGGTTTTGAACTTAATCCTTGCAGCCACTGGGAGCCAGTGCAGAGATTTTAGTCCTGGGGAGATACGATCCCTGAGCTTGAGGCCAAGGACAAGTCTTGCAGTCCTGTTCTGCATGAGTTGCAAAGGGCGGAGAGTAGATGCAGGCAGATTTAGAAAGAGACTGTTGCAATAGTCCAGCCTAGACAGAACTAGAGCTCTGGAGACAGTGAGCTTCTGGGGGAAGGAGAGGAAAGGAAGAATACCTCTGAGGAGGTGCAGCTGGTAATGTGAATTCTTAGAGATGTCGGACATGTGAGGAGAGAAGGAGAGTGTGGAGAAGAATATGATTCCGAGGTTTTTAGCCTTGCAGGTGGGAGCAGGAAGAAGGCCAAGAAAGAGATTATAGGGCTTGGACATACCTTTTTATGTCAAAAGGCAAAAAAAGAAAAAATCAGAGTTAGTGGTGTCACTGCGGCTGTTGAAGACTTAGAACGTAGTTCACGAATGCTCAATGCATAAAGATCTTTGAGTTCAAAGATTCTCCCATTAGGAAAAGGAGCAGACGCAGAGAAGCCAGGGTCCTCTACTCCAATGAATACCGCGTTACCAGCTCTGTGTCGCTGGGCAGCACAGAGAGAGAGACGGTGGTGGAACAGCCACCACCCGTCAAACCTCAGCTCGGTCAAAGGCCAGAACATGCACTCCAGACAAATAGTAGGCTCGGTTAGCGTACCAGGTGAGTCAAAGGCACAGCCCACAGTCCTCACCCCCGCAATCATAGCTCAAGCGCTCTTCCCCACAAAAAGTCTGATGAAATGTTATATCTGAGCCCAGCGGGCAGCCTTCCTAATTTAAATTTTTAGTATATTGAACAGTCAAGCCTATTAATACAGTCAATTCAAGTCTACATGACTTACAGTGGGATCAAATGGGAAAAAGCCCCCAACAGTCTCCCACTTGCTTACTTGATTGCTTTAATAACTTTAATCATTTTAGTGGCTCACTTTCCCTTGCGACCACAACCGCTTACCAGAGCCGCATTGCCACTGGGTTTCCGTTCCGAAGCTTCCTTTCCCTGCGGGTGGGTCGGCGGGAGGGCTCCTTTTCAGCGAGGATGAACCTCACTCACTCATGTCTCACTTGACCCGCTCGCAGTTTGCGGCTTGCGGCGTCCTTCCGGCTTCTTTCTGGTGCCTTTTTCCCGCTGCTATGCTATAAATCAGCGGTTTTATTCAACTTGAGCCGCTCAGGGCATGCAGGTTCTTTCAGGAGTCTTTCAGGAAGCTTCCCCCACCATGCCACGGTATGATTCAACTTCGATTCAATTCGATTAGAGGAAAGAACCTTCCACATTCTCCCGTTTAGCCATCAAGCCACACTGAATCTTACAAACAGAAATAAAGAGCCACTTCCGACAACATCACACCTAGTTAACTTTGCTGGAAACAAAGTCAATGCTGACATTCCTTGCATACTGGAATACAACAGGCTACAGGCACTATAACTCCCATCTAGATATATACCCTGTACCTCAAAAAAAGAAACATTTTAAAAGAACAAATAATAGAAACAGAACCTATAGCAGATTTCCCAAAAATACCACTAAAAAACACTGACAAACTCCATCATCAAACAATACATCCACACAACTGTCTAGTACAAAATCAACTGCACATCCATCACAAAAGAAACACACACATTTCTCTTCTCCAGAAACATCTGCAGGCCCATCAAACGATCCACAAACCAAACTCTCTGGTCCATTTAAATTCAGCAACACAACTGGAGTAAATTGTTATGCTAATGTGACAATGAATCTTCTCTTTCAATTGCTACCAATTGTTTACAAGATTTACTTAAACGGCTCGGACCAGTTTTGTTTGCAAATGCTTGACAGCACTTATAGCGTCTGAGCTGTAAAGGAAGAATTGGACTACTGTGCAGCAATGGTAACATTTACCATAAACACACAGGAAGATCCACAAGAATTCCTAATGTACTTACTGCAAGTACTAGAAATCAAAAACATCCCTATAAATGAAATCTTCCAGATGTCATACACGTGGAAACATACATGCACTCTCTGCAAACCAAGACCACATCCCTAATGA
This sequence comes from Ambystoma mexicanum, assembly GCF_040938575.1. NCBI lineage: Eukaryota > Metazoa > Chordata > Amphibia > Caudata > Ambystomatidae > Ambystoma > Ambystoma mexicanum. The sequence goes on along the minus strand of NC_090941.1, from coordinate 427,630,988 downwards.
ACGATTTGTATATGTGCCCTTACCAAATTCTGAATCCATTCCATTTCACCAGCTTCTGAAGAATGCAAATCGTGGCATATTATGCCCTTTCTGCAATTCAGACAATTGTTCCACCATACAAATAAACCCATATAGCCAATATGCCATACTAATGATTCTAAGGTACAATTCAGATGGTACCAAAAATAACTGTAAACTTACAGGCTACAGACGGCCAAGTATCTCTTGGAAAGAAAACATTAATAACGGTAGATATAGTATACCACACTGGTGCCACAACCACTTCAGGGCACTACACTGCATACGTAAAAAAAAAAGTGATTGGTTTCAATGTAAAAATACCTCTGTTGCTCCAAAACATAGGTTACCAGGATATTCAACAAATGCCTACTTAATATTCCTGCAACCCAAATTTAGTCAGTAAACTGTAGCACAATCATGAGTTAGAATCACTTTTGAAAGTCAATCTAGTTAGAATACAGCAACAGGCATCTAACTACTTGAAAAACACCCTTCATTGCAAAGCACTTCAAATAGGCCATCTAAATTCTTATACGACAAACCATCCTCTAACATCTAATGTAGTTAGAATAGGCCAACTGGTATATAACTACTTCAAGCATTGACTTTAACGCAACATACTTCAAACAAACATACCATCATTCTTCCACTCATATAACTGTAATCAGGTTTTGTTAATCCAGTACAGATTTTAGTGTCCAATGACCCAATGATTATGTAATGTCAATACAACAGAAGTGTGTCATACGCTAATGTTATACCAAACATAGTACTTTGAGGGTTCATGAAGGTCTAAAAAAGAAAATGTATATTTAAATGTGTATACAACTGCAGCTTTTGAACTATCCTGCTTAACCAAGTGTAGTGTTTTTTTTCCACAGAATATAAACCAGAGATTTCAGCTTCATAAAGCTACAACACACCACAATTTTAATCAAATACATATTCTATTAGCACTGTCCTCAATTGTACTACAATCAGAAGTCCCATATACCATTCAATTACATAATTCATCCATATTACAAACACTTTGTAATCCCACTACATGACCTACAATTTTATTACTGCTGTGGTGTTAGTGCCAGTGCACATTTTCTTGGGGCCATGGCCTGCAGCCATGCCCCCCCAGAATCTGGCCACTGGCCTCAACCAGCACAATATAATAAACTAGATATGAATTGCGTACCATACACCATCAAGTAATAAAATGTACGCTGACTCCCTGCAATCGAAATTATGTCCGCGTACACCGAATTTGACTGTGGACTCTGTGACATGTCCAAACCCTTTTTTCACCTATAAAAACAGCTCCACATTACTTTCATTCCACTTCCCTATGATTTCTATGCTCTCTTCCAGCCATCAAATAACCCCATATGTCTCTTCTAAGCCGTCCGTTCATGGCGCTGTCCGCGAACAACTGTGGTGTCCACGGATAGATGTGACAACTGCCCGGCCTTATTCAACCTACAAAAACAGCCTTATATCATCTTTTTTCCACTCCCTCACCCTTCCTAGACCCTCTTTCCACCACCAAATTACCCAACATGTGTTGTCCAGAAAAGTTCCCCAGCACGCTGTATGTGGGCACGGACTGCTGTCTACAGATCCAACATGGTGGGTGTTTCCAAATATATGACGCACCTCATGCTCTTCATCATCCAATCAGAGGGTGTGTGTCATGTCTGCCGACCTCACGTCAGCCCCTGGGCCAATCAAAGACCCTTCCGTGGATGGAACAGGGGAGTCGGCAGACCAAACCCAGATATCACTATTTTTTTAGCCTACTTTTTAGTCATTTTAAAAGAAACTACTGGACGGATTTACACCAAGTATACAAAAGCACGCATTTGGGGCCAAGCCGCCACTCCGGCTGCTAATTTGGTGACAATCCGTCCAGCAGTTTGGGCTGTAGGCATGAGCAAAAAATGTATTTCATTGCATCTATGGGAAATTCCACACATCTTGGGACCCCCTCATAACTTTACCACTATTCACGAAACCTCACCAAACTATGCAGGATCAATCTGATGGGGCCATATACTTTTTAGCAAAGTTTTGTGAGGATTCGTTAAGGGGGGTGAAGTTATAAGCCACCCAAAAAGTGTTCTTCCTATGGGTTGAGCAACTTAACCATACCTACAGGGCCGCTACTGCAGGCCCGGTAGTATGTTGAGATTCTATCCAAGATCACAGAATCGTTGCTCATATAACAGAGTTGTAATGCCTCACATATCTAATAAATGTTAAATCTCCCAACTAGACGGAATAACCATGTCTTCCTTACATTACTGTATACAGGACAAAACAAAATAAAATGTTGAACATCTTCCACTTGGCTCTTACAATGCCAAAATAAGGTATCCTGCTGGGTACTCGATTTAGCAGAAAATGTTACCAGCAGCAAGAGTCCTAACCAGAATTTCAAATACTACATTGTATCTGCAAAGCAGACTTTTATTTTACAGCATCTCAGAACCTATGGTAACTTTCCTTTCTAGGTACTGAGAAAACATGTTATTTTGGCTGCAGTTTGATAATAAATCTGAAATGGCTTACTAGATAAAACTAGTAATATCAGTATCTCACTTGGGCAGGGATGATGAATCATTGGTAGGGGACACATTTTCCACATTCATAGTCTTAGCTTTCTGTTGAATGTAATTAAAGCAGTGTAATGTAAATAAAGCATGATAGTTTTCTTGGGTACGACATGCTTTCATCACGGGATGAAATTTCAATGGGTTTTCCTACATCGATATTTCAATGAAAAAACTCATCATATTTTTTAGGGGGGTTAGAAACGTATATATATGCAGTCAGGGTGTTTGGGAATAGATACAAAATTAAAGGGGATGGGAACTGGGGGGGAAACCCCCAAAAAATAAAACAATTTTAATTTGTTGAGTTTGTTCATTAAAATATCCACAGAGAAAAACTCAACAAAACTTCATCCCACGATGAAATGACATGGAACCTTTTCTAGCTCCCAATATAGATAAACAACTTAAATCCCATTGTGACAGGATTGCAACATTGGGCTATTCCTGATAATTTGCAGAGTATAAAGTAACAGTTTTTCTTTGATGAAATACATGATACCTTATAAACCTTGTTCAAGCCTCCGAGGGACTTTAAGCATGCTAGTGGGGACCACGTCTAAGTAGTTACGGGTTGAGAGCTAGCAACCTCGAGTGGCTTGCTTCTTTTCTATCTGACAAACCACAAGAGGTGCTCTGTCTGCCATTTGAATCTAGTGTAAAATCAATCTACTGTGGAGTTTCACAGAGTTCCTTTCTGATCCTGCTGCTTTTTAATCTTCATATGAGACCATTGAGTCATATAATGAGGTTGTTTACTGTCCGTTTCTACATTTATGCTGATGACACACCACACAATTTTCAGCAGGAGGAGGATGATGAGGTCATGGAAAATAGCTTGAAATCATGTATGGAGCAGGTCAGTATCTGGATGCGTCGAAACAAACTTAAATGTAATATCCAGAAGCCAGGCCTGTTGATGTGTTCTGCTCATTTAGTCAACCCATTCCTAGGGACTGTTGGGAAATTGGAAATGTCCAGTCGGTAGCTAAATGTTTCCCCCCTTCTTTAGGACAATGTCCATTGCCTGTGAAAAAAGACAAGAATCTAGCCTGTAGAATAAAATATCACAGGGCTACAGTGTTGTTTTTTTTCACTTGAGGTCCCTTAACCGCTTTAGTGCTAAGGCCGAGTATGCTCGTCCTTTTTGCTTTACTTGATTACAGCTCAGCAGTTAAGCTTAAATATCTGTTAGAGTGGTTTGGTTTTGCACATCAATTCAAATTATAAATGCTTTTATTTCCAGTTGGCTTGACTATTGCAATGCTTTATATATCGGCCAGCCAAGTGCGGCCATTGGCCGGCTACTGAGACTTCAAAATGCAGCAGCCAGTGTGCTGGTTAAAGCTGGTCAGAGAGAACACATATCGCCAATCTTGCAAGCAATCCACTGGTTGCTGACTGAGAGCTGGATAAAGTTCACAACGTTGTGCATTGTACATCGCACAGTGTACGGTCAATCGCCCAATTTCATCAAAGCTAAACTCCTTTGCTGTGTTCCAGGGAGATGGCTGCAGTGTGCCTCCATCAACTTACTTTTAGTACCCACTATTAGATGGGTGAAATGGGGAGGCTGCTTGTTGTGCAACTCACTCCCTTAAAATATACAGTGACTTTTGGGATATTTGGACTTACGTCACAAAATAAAGATATTTTAATTCCCACTGATGAGTTGAGGGTTGGCGGCTAGGGAAGGGTGGGGTTCAATGACCTCTTTCTGCTCAGGCCCTCTTCGGCCCACATGTTTCATCACCATAATGACTTTGTCCGAGGCAATATGTTTTGCGCTTAATAAATGATGGACCATAACCGTGTTAAAATAATATTCTAAGCCTTGGCAACATGCTCTATTTTCTCATATCCGCAAACACTGCTTATAATAGCCGCCAAACGTCCTGAAAAAAGTCTGTTTACAGTCCCCTATCTAGATAGAGTTAAGGCACTTTTTGAAATATGTATGCCCTATGAACCTTTAACGGACACCAAGATATCATAAGAGTCAACATTTTCAATTGTATATCTCTGGCTGATTAATATGGCGTTTGCTGCAAAAGTCATTAATTGGTTGCCATACTATGCTTTAAGTTTTAGTAACGTTTTTATCTGGACCCATTTTGCGACATTTGTCATCAAATACTTTACTATTAACAACTATACCATCTGCAAATAATACAATAATGGTGAACTCCCACCTAAGGTGGGTGCCCCCAGTGATTTATTTTCCTGGAGATATGTAGCCATATAATCATTATGTATTAAAAACAACATGGACATCTACACACACCTCTGTCTACCACTTCTTTTGACCAGAAAATGATCATTACCTTCACTCACAAGACCAAAACATAGAACAAAGTAATTGTCTGATTACAGGTTATGAATAGCCACTAGCAATTTTGACGGGACTGTTTCAAATTCATAGAGTATTAAAACCAGAAATTACAAGGCACAGAGCTGAAATCAGAGCTTATATCAACAAATAACACATATACATGCTGTTTGAATAAAATAGTATATTTTAAATGCAATAAATACATACAAAATATTTGGCCCACTATACTAACTACAGATCTAAAGCCAGCCTGCATATCTGATAAAAAAAACAGTTTTGGTAACTCAGTTCAAGAGGCTTGTAAGATTCTCCTCTATATCTTGGCTGTGGTGTCTCACAAAGAAATGGGATGATAATGTGCTGCCATATTGGGATTGTCCTTTTTATGTGTAGGTATAATTAGAGCTCCATAGCAGCTACTCAAAATAATATCATTTGGTATTAGGCTATTAAACAATTTATATAAATAGACAACCCACGTTAATGGTTCTGATTTATGTAAATCATTTGGAATGTTATGAGGGCCCGGTTGGAGAATTGAAAATCCAGGGCATCAAGGAACTGCTTAAATGTGATATTTGAGTCTGGAATAAGTGTGAATTTATATATAAAAGATGTATATGTCCCACTCTGAATTTTATTGCAAAGTTTGGTGAGGTTTGGTCCAGGGGGGCAAATGTATAGGGGGTCCAGAAAATGTCTTTTTTCCCCCATACAGTGAATGGGGAAAAAACTTTGTGCTTTAAAAAAAAAAAGATAGAAAGGATTGAATTAAAAGACACAGAATATTGTTTTTTTATTATATACAGATACACAATTTATGAAAGAGAGGGGGAAGCAGAAACTGATACAAATACAGGGGAATTAGGGGTTTGGAGAGGATGGATGGGAGGGGATGAAGGGATGGAAGTCTCATCAAAACGTTTTTCTTAGTGTTGAGGGTTTGGGGATAGTTGACTGGGACATGGAGAGGGGGAACAGGTACATGTGGGACAATGGTATTTAATGTTTTCTTTTATGTGGTTCTCCACTAACTTTTTCAAAACATTGACATTTTCCTTGAGCATGTCCATTTTCTGTTCCATCCGTTGCAGAGTCTTTTCCAATGTGCCTTTTGGTGTATTATTTTCAACGTTTGTATGGTCTGTTAAATATATATATATATATATATATATATATAAGTTAAGTACACATAAAGTAATGATTATTAATTTGGTTATATAGAGAAGTGTCTACCATTATTATCACTGTCTTCAGACATTTCCTCATGTGCAAAATTCTCCTCAAGCCATTTCAGTACTGCACATTTCTGTGTGAAAAACAAAAATATATTAATTGTAATGCACCTAATACAAAAAGTTTAGAAATATATAACAAAAATGAAGTTTACTTACTAGTTTCTGGTAAATTGTATTCATACTGTTGTGTAGGTCTACTGTTGCTTCTAGCTCTGCAGTTTCTGTGAGGTAATTATGTTGGAGGAATATCTTTTTTTGTTTTGATATATTCCATTTTACTATATATGGTATTTAAATGGATGGTTGATGCATTAGATATATAGGCTTCACTCTTTATTATTACATATAATGTGTTTATATGCTGCTTTTTGAACTTTTGCAGTGTGTATATGGCATGATAGAACAATTTAAGATACCCCTGAGTGTTTGGGTAGTGTTGATGTTGTCCGCGACTGTTCGCGGACATACGCACAGTCCGCGGACATCAAAATCACTAGCTGGGGGTTCTGTATGTTCTATGTTACATGTATATGAAGTAAGGGAATCCTAGTAAACATCTATCAAATTCACACTATGAAAATGTAAATTCAGTAACAAAACTTTGTTAAAGGGACTTTATGGTTAAGTTGCGCTTCTAAAAACCTATGAAATTCAGTAAAAAACATTGTTAAAGAGACATTATGGTTAAGTTGAGCTACTAAAAACCTATGAAATTCAGTTAAAAAACTTTGTTAAAGGGACCTTATGGTTCCAAGTAAAACTGAAAAACCCCTGAAATTCACCACTTATGGTAAGCTAAGCAACCATAACTCGTGCCACCACCGTGCACTGCTAAGACTAACACGCAGGACATCAAAGATGACATCACAAATGTCATTGATGACATCACTGATGACATCACATGTCATTTACTCTTCATGAAAACTCTGTACAAGGGATTCTTATTATAATGTTGACAAAAAAGTGTCAAGGATCATTGGAATACATATCATGAGCTAATTAGTGCATTAAGCAATGCATTGATATAAATAGCATTCTATTATGAAGTTCCATCCAGTATACTAAGCTACTCATGCACAAACATAGGCATTGTGTGCAGTATACATGATGAAGGTGCAATATTCATAATCGTGCCATGTTGAATAGTGAAATGATAACTGCTTTCTTATTAGAGTTTTGCGTACTGTGAAACATGTAATAAGTAGCTAATAAAACCCACTTACTACATAATTGCATTATTACAGACAACACACAAAGAGACAACAACACATACAAATATGAGTATATACAGGGAAAGTGAAGTAAACAAAAAAGCAGAAGTAGTAGCAGAAAGAGTTCATAACTGATTATCTTTATGCAGAGAAATAATTGCTTTGTTTCAAAGCTGCTACTTACTCTATGTATGTGTATCACATGATGTGACTGGACCCTAAGGGAACTAGTGTGAGTACAATGTATAGAAATATGAGCATATACAGGGAAAGTACAGTAATACAAAATAAAAAAAACTATCAGAAAGTGCTGATAATCCTATTGTTTATCCTAATGCTCAGAAAGCATTACTCTTTCAAGGCTGTGTCTTCCCCTATGTATATGTTTCATATGATGTGACTTGACCCTAAGGGAATTACTGTAAGAACATACTTGAAGTATAAGTCTACAAATATAGTACCTTTTCAATTTTTTGTTCCTGACTGTTACTGAACAAAACCATGTCCCCTAGATATGTCAGTAAAGGAAAGAAGGGGGAGCCAGACATGTGATGTCATCATTGATGTCATCTATGACATATGTGATGTCATCTTTGATGTCCTGGGTGTTAGTCTTAGCAGTGCACGGTGGTGGCGCAAGTTATGGTTGCTAACCTTACCATAACTGGTGACTTTCAGGGGGTTTTCGTTTTTACTTGGAACCATAACGTCCCTATAACAAAGTTGTTTACTGATATAATATATATATATATATATATGTGATGCCTGGTTTTCAAGACTATTAAATAGCTAGTTCTACAGAGCAATACAATAATAAAACAAGTTTTTGGGCAGAATCTGACAAGCTGGCTGCTGGGTGTACTGTTTCTTACTTTTAGATTTCCAAACAGGATTGTGTATGTTTGGTGTGGCATTCATTCTAAAGCTCCTTCTGGCTGTTCATTACATCCTATTTTTTTCTGATTTATCAGTGATTTATATGTTGCTGTTGTTTCCTTAATTGCTTTAGTTTCCCTGCCCTGAAAGTTGCTGTCATTAGTAACAGCTTATTTTGACAGTCCCTACAGCCTCAAAAATATCAGCCTACAGATAGGCTTAATAGGCTTAGTAAAGTCGGGTGTAACAATGTCCGACAAAATAGGGCAACAAGTAGTGTTTTTTATTTTTGGCATCAAATCTTGTAGATAGGTCGCCAGCGTTTGGATGAATTCTCTGTAAATTAAAGTAATATGTTCAGATGGTCAATGTGCTTATTATTGTTTATTTGTGGTAACAGTCTTCTACAAGTATCTGTGAGGTCAACCTTGTTACTATTTATAAGATGTAGCTGATTGAAAACCTGGTCATGGTTGCTCTCAAATCTCATCACTACTTTCAAGTCTGTTATTAACAAACAGCTCTCGATGTTTATTTATAGATGATCAAGTTGCAACTGATATCTGCTGAATGTTGGCTCTTCTGGAATATCTGCTAGATACCATTTGTCACAGAACCTAAAACTCTTTTTTATCATCATAATTAGACTAATACTCAGTTGGTGATGGGTCAGCTCCCCCTTAAGTAATGGAGATGGAATATTCCACGAGGAATGCACCAGACAATGGCCCTCATTACGACCCTGGCGGAATTCGGAAAACGATGGCGGAAATGCAATACCGCCATCGAATAGCGCTCGGTGCGACTATGACCCGTCACCGCAAAGTACGATGCCATTAGCGACACCGTAGTGAACGCCAACGCTAACTGCACCAAGCACGCGCGCGCGCGCCATGCCAAACCGTAAACACCACCATGGCGCAAGGGTACGCCAATTCCGACCCTAGCGGACATCTACCTAACGCCATCAAGCATGGCGGAATGCACCATTCCGCCATGGTGAGAAGTACGGCATCGCGAATCAACCGTAAACGGCCCCACTGAGTGCCCGTACACCGCTCCCTGCCCACAAAGTACAACTCCCCGTAGGTGCAATGAAGTCACAATGCAACCAGTGAAATGTACAAGTCACCCATGCATGCCAACGAACAAAAGAAACACAACAGGGGCCAATGGGAGCTGCAGGGCACAGATGGCACGAATACAGAAGCCATCCCAATGGACATGACCACAGTCCCCCACCAAGAAACGCACGCAAACACAGGCACCTGTGACCAGCAATATTCCGAAAATCACATCATTCCACCAGTCCACCTGGCTGACCGGCATCTGTTACACAAAACCCAATCCCCCGCCCCTGAGCATGACAACATTCAAACTGTCATATTGGCAGCCCCCATCCCTGACCTCACGGGCTTCGTAGGCAAACGCGCCCAGTACAGTACCACGCAACTAAACTCCGAAGCTGGAACCCAGTGCAGATCTCCTCACAATACATCGCCCCCCAAATAGGCATATGCCACATCACTTGCAAAGAAGAACGCTACACGGGCCAAATCAGAATAGAAATTTAATGCACATCAAAATCACCAAGCCCATACAGCCATCAGGCCATGAACTCCAAAACACATTTCACCATTGTGGGCTGCATCCGCAAGAAATGACCAGCCACTACTTGTGTGACGCCCTGTTCCCTCATGGTACACAGAGCCACATTCACGTACGAAAAGGCAACATGGAAGCGCACAGAACCGCAGGGCCGTCCCAATGGGGAGGCACTAGTCCAGCTGAAAGGCCGAAATGTTGCTCCGAGCCACCAGTACTGCGTAAGGGCATGTGGCCCATTGGCGATCGTCCCATAAGATCGTAATGCTGCTCCACTGATTAACACGAAGCAGCAGGTGTCGGGAGTAAAACCCATCTGCAGGAGTGGCATACAGATGGCAGTGGCAAAAGGGGAGGAGATACCTGTCAAACAAAAGAAAAGAAAAAGAACAGAATGGCCATCAGTACTACATTCCAACAACTCACTGCAATGATCACACTAAATCCACAGCCACATGCATGCTAGCCCACTCCAAAGGTCCATCACCACCCAAAAACCACTTGCGACTCATAACTATCTATATCGAGGTGTAAACACCATCACAAACGAGTGTACCTGTGCATGCGCCTGTGAAAACAGAATCCATCTGATGGGATTGGTAACGTGCATGGACACAAGTGTCTGAGGGCGCGTCGAGACAGGGAGGGCTCAACAAGGCCAGATAGACGATGGTCCCACTATGGCAGCCCTGCATCACATAGCGTAGGGGAGGCGGATAGATCCCAAGAAGCCCTGTACATGGCAAACTCTGTATCAAATCACCTGCCCATGCATCCATACATCATTCCCTCATCCCGGGATTAAAACGCCTGAATATTTACTCACATAACATTAGAAATATCCATTGAGTCTGTGCGTTATGCAGCCTGCAAAATCCACAGTGCCCCAGCCCGTAATTCCAGTGTAGTGAAGTAACATGTGTTTGGGAACGTCCTGCCTTATCGTCCACTACGCTATTGCGCATCCCATACTATTCATATCAATCATTGCATTCTCGCCATGGCCCCTGTCCCAAGGACATTGAACAATAGAACGTTATATTTGCAGTCAGACCTGTGGGCATCTCCTCGCCGCTAGCTGAAAACCGAAAGCGCCGCCCTTCGAATTCCTCATTTGCAACATCACGTCGAAGAGGCATCTGTGGCCGTTTGAAAACACCAATTAATCCATCGAGTGCGGCTGTGTGTGAAAATGGCAACTGCCTTCACCCACGAATGGGACGCCCCGCCCGTCGTTGCAACTCGGTACAGTGATGAATGAGGGCCCACCGTTACTCGAGTACTACGTTCCACTGACCCTTCACAACTCTGTTCGCGACTGCACAGATAGTATGTGAAACAATGGGACCACAGCAGAATGAACATATCAACCAATGTTACACGGCCATCGGGTACAAATACATGATTGCAATAGCAAGATGCCATTCCACGAATTGCAGCGTTGTGCGCGGGACGTGCTCGGCCAAAGGGGAGAGCAGTTTGCACAGGTGGAATGAATCACCACAGGTGGAGGCCATTCAGCCTGAAAACACATAAATTGCACAGCCAGTCTCCTCCCACAACCACACCGAAATGCTACCGGCAGGACTCGCGATGTTGGCCCTGGGGGACCTGATAGCACTGCAAGTACTCCAACTCCAAGAAGAAGACGAACACCAACTACAACCGGCCGCACGGAGGAGACGCAGGAGGAGGAGGAGGCCAAGGCAGGGCCAGCAAGGGCCGCCAGCACAGCCACTACCACCACGCAGGCAGCCCGCAATCCCACGCCTCCGAGCACATCCGTTCAACCTCACTGATGAGCAGATCCACACCCTCTACCGTCTGGACCGGGACACCATAGCCGCCATTGTGGACATGACACAGGCTGACCTTGTCAGCATGATAGATAGCCCAACCGCCATCCCACCCCTACTGAAGGTGGTGTCTGTACTCCACTTCCTGGCCACAGGCACCTACCAGCACACAGTCGGACAGTTGCATGGCATTTCTCAGCCACTGTTCTCACGGACACTATTGCAAGTGCTCGATGCCCTCCTGCAGCACGCAGACGACTACATCTCCCTACCACGCTCGGAACAGGAAATTACCAACACAAAAGTGGGATTCCATGCACTTGCCGGCATACCGGGTTGCATTGGTGCCATCGACTGCACCCATGTGGAATTGGTCGTCCCACATGCCATGGAGGCCCAGTACCGCAACCGAAAACAATTTCATTCTCTGAATGTACAAATGGTGTGTGACTCCAACAGGATCATTACACATTGTTGTGCCCGATTCCCTGGATCAACCCCTGATTCTATGGTCTTGAGGAACTCTACAATACCACGCTACATGGAGCGACACGCAGGGAACAGATCCTGGCTACTCGGTGAGTCTCATTACATGCATGATAATGTGGGGTATGTGATTCGGCAATGACCTGGCAGGAAGGGGGGGGGGTGTGCGTACGTAGCAATGGCATTCCACATCATACGTTTCTCGTCCACATACAGGTGATGCTGGATATCCACTGAAGAGATGGCTCCTCACACCAGTCCGGAACCCACGGGACCAGCATGAGGAGGACTACAACCATGCCCACTCACGTACCCGTGTAGTCATTGAACAGGCATTCGGCCTACTGAAGGGTCGTTTCCGCTGCCTCAGCAGGTCTGGCGGGGCACTCCTGTACCGCCATGAGAAGGTTGCAAAGATGGTGATGGCATGTGTCATGCTCCACAACATGTGCGTACGTAGAAATGTGCCCATGCCCCCTGACGCAGAACTGCAAGCACCTGATGATGGTCATGATGAGGGTGGGGATGTGGCAGCACCTCAAGGAGTCTGCGAGGCACCGGAGGGCCGTGACATTCGTCAGCATCTCATTGATGTATGCTTCTAGCACTCACGCCTGGTGGCTGATACATGGACACGGGACTCGTGGCACTGTGTGTGTCTGGGACATGCACAATATGGACTGTACGCCTATGATGGCCTAGTACACAAAGATCAATGTCCACACATCTCATTGGTTGATCGTGCACTTTTTATGGCATATGTGATATCATGTTGTACACCCTATCGACCTGCCACCCAAGTGAGCCCAACACACCCCCTCCACCCTCCTACCTCCCCCCCGAACACCAGTGTCCAAAGATGCTCATTATCAGTGGGCAGTCGCTATTGCAAGCCCCCTCTGCGGGTATCAGGGGCACCCCTGCCTGTGGAGCGCAGGTTCCTCCCAGATCTACGTTGGGGGCTGCCCTGGACGGAACTTGCAACGGATGATGTCTCTGCCTGCTCACGTCCATGCATGTCCCTAAGGGTTTGCGAGAGCTCAGTGAGCACACGGCGCACTGCGGCAAGTTCGGCACATACGTCCTTGGACGTCGCATGCAGTTCCCCCCTCAGGCTCTCGGTGCTTCTCTCCATTTGTGCCCTTAGTGTCTCTGTACCTCTCTCCATTTCTGCCCTAAGTGTCTCAGTTGATGTTTCTATGTCTGCCTTAGTGCCCCCACATTCATCGGCATGGTCCTTGAGGAGCGTGGCCAGTTGCTGCTGTTGCACGATTAACTGGTCGAGGGACTGTTGCCTCTGCTGGGCCATGGCCATTTGCGGGGGTGTCACAGAGGGGCTGTTGTCCTCATGTTGCCTTGCCACAGGGCTTGTGGGGGATGGCCAGTCGTCGTCTTGTGGGTGCCCCTGCGTGGTATCCTCATGTTGTACGGGATGGGACAGACAGGGGGATTGGGACAGGTCATGGATGGATCTGACTTCGACATCCCCGTCTTCTGTGTCGGAGCATGCTGCCATCAATGGGGTGTCACCTATGGTGCTGCTGCCACCGGAGGCAGTGCCTTCTGTGGCATCCGTTGGGGGGACCTGTGGTGGTGGTGTTGTGGGCATGCTGGCTGCTGGGGTGCCTGTTGATGTTCCCTCCTCTGTGCTGCCACCTGATTTGTGCTGCTGCCGTGTCTTGATGCGTGCAGCTGAGGTGGAGGGTCTTTGGCCGTTGGTCTTGGCCCTCTTTGCAGGTGTGCTGGTAGGGGTGTCCTGAAGCTCGTCGTTTGGATCGGACCCTGTGATGGAGTAAAGGAGGGCGAGGGTTATTGATGGGTCTGTGGGAATTGGAATGGCATTGTATCACATGCATTGGGGTGGTACCTGAGGGTGATTTGGGTCGGGGCCTTGGAGGTGCTTTCATTTGTGTGTGGAGTGAGGGTGCAGTTGTTTGGCAGCCTGCAGTTAGGGTGTGCCTGCTGCACGTGTAGTGCGTGTTTTAGGGGTTTTTAATTATTTATGTATTTATTGTGGGTTTTAACGTGCGCTATCAGGCCGATGTGTGTGGACGTTCTCCTGGACATGTGTTTCTGTTGCACTATGTGGACGCATGGTACTTCACATGGATGGACTTTGTGGATTTGGCATTGTTTTATTTGGCCCACCTACCTGAATCTTCGGATGTCTGCACTCCTTTCTCCATCCCTCCGACTCCCTCTATGCTCTCCATTCCGATGGTGGAGGCACAGATTTCTTCCCAGGGGGTCAACTTGATGGGTGATTCAGGACCTCCCCCGGTGGCTGTGGCAATGTTGCGGTTGGCAGAGAGTATGCTGAGGACGCGTATCCGCAGGTCGTCCCATCGCTTACGGCATTGCTGTGGGGTGCGGGGTGCGGTCCCCACTGCACTTACCCGCTTTGCCACCAGAGCCCATATGGCCTTCTTTTTTGCAAGTGCCGTCCTGGTCATTTGCGTGCAGAAGACGACGGCAGCATTCTCCTGGAGGGTCTCTGTTAGCACGGTGAGTTCCTCACGGGAGAAGTGGACCTGCCGCTTGCGGTCGCACGCTTTCTTCGCTACTGTTCCCATTTTTCTTGGTTTCGCTAGGGTGGATGACGGGTTGGGGTGTGTCTCAGGGTAGTGATTTTAGTGGTTGTGTGGTTTTAGTGGTTTTATAGGTGTACGGCGGGATGTTTCCCGTTCCGGGCCCATGTTTTAACTTCCGTTTCCGTATATTTCCGGTCACCGTACTTTCCGGTAGGCGCACACTGCGGTGTCCGCTGTGATGGGTGGCGGTATTGCACCTAGGGCGCCGTACGGCGGCGGTGTGGGCCGTTTTGGGGTCATTTCCGCCATCGCGGACTTTGCACTTCCGCCATGCCGTGGTGCTCGTGCCCGATGGGTCGGAAGGGGCCGCACTTTGCTCCTTCGTGCAATGGCGGAAACGCTATTTACGCTGTGGCGGTCCGGTCAGTCACTTTCCGCCAGGGTCGTAATGAGGGCCAATATAACATTTCAAGATCAACATCATTTTCGAATTGATTATTAAAGTCCCTTTCCAAAATGTTTTAAGTCATTGGGCCTCGTTACGAGTCCGGCGGTAACCATGCCTGAAATTCCGGCAGGTTACCGCCAGACTCGTATTACCATTCCGCCTCTGTGATTCCCCGGAATTACCGGGGCATTACGACCCCGGTGACACGGGAATTTCGGAGGCGGAATTCGGTAAATCCCCATTCCCACTGAGTAGCATAGGACTCAATGGGAATGGGGAAGTGGAAACACTGGCATCATCTTGTGATGGTGCCAGTGTTTCCACGTCCACCTGCAGACAGGTGGTGTTAAACCTGCCAGGTCAGACCTGGCGGGAATGTCACCTCCGCCTGCAGGACTCAAGATCACCCGGTATGGAAACAACAGTGGCGGCGGGCATGCCCGGTGAAAAACTGGGACCCCTGTGTGCATGACGGAACTCGAGCTGCGGGTTGCCAGTTTGTGACAATTGACCGAATACTGTCAATAAAATGGCTGTGGCATCGAACAAAGGATACCGAGGGATGGCTGAAGAGCCGGGCGCTGTGAATTGTTGCTGGTGAGCGCGCTGCGGGTTGCACGACAAGAGCAGGGAGAATTGAACTGCTGTGATTGCTGATACAATCGGGATACATTGTTGTGCTGAAAGCCTGACAGAGAAGACTGCGCGTGTGAAGTTCCGGGAAGGAGAGAGAGCGGAGGATCCAGGTGACAGGGTAGACTGCGAGGAGGAGCCCCCACCAGTGCGATATTCCTGTGTTGACCCTGGATGGGAGGTGGGGGTCGCTGTAGGGAGAGCACACCACCCGGGTGAGTGCACCGTAGTGCAAGATCACGGGAAGCTAGGTGACCGTGCCCGATCACTGGAATACCAGGGGCGAGCACCAATAGGCTGAATGCGAACGAGGAACAGCCCAGCTGCATAGTAGGCAGAGTGGGAAGCTGGCACTCCACATATGTATTAGAGGCCTTGAAGAACGTGACCTCGGCTGCCCAGCAGATGAGCCCTGCTATACTGAGATGGTAGTGGACAAAACAAAGTGCTTTCCAGCGTAAGTGCGTTCATGACTGCAATACGGCAGGATGGTTGAGAGGTGCCATTGTTGGGAGAGAGAAGCCGCTGCCTAAGACTGTGAATGGGACATAAGCCTGCAGGCATAGTGCTTCTTTTATCTCTCATGCATAGAAGCTTAGAGGGACTTTGAACATTTGAGGAGAACAGCTGCTCATCCATAAACAAACAGTGTGGAGGAAGATGGTGACCCACATAAGAACAGATTGCAGCGAAGGAGGGACACCACACAGTCATCTAACGGCTGAACCCTCCGGGCTCCCTAGGACGGGGGTAGGTGGCAAACACTAGGGCATTGATGCACCCATTGACAATGTATGGAATGGGATGAAAAAGGTGAGGACCTCATGAGTACCACCTTGGGGATGCAGTAACCAGGAAACAAGCTGGGTCTGAACAATGTCAGGCATGGCTAGAGGCACACCAGATTGAAGCAAAGGCTCAAGATGTAGAGGTGGGAAGAGAAGGGGCAGCATGCCCCACGAGGTGCAGCAGGGACTTTGGAAGTTGACGGAGCACCCTCGGGGCACAGCTCAGGGCCTAACTCTAGCTGAAGTGACAGCACGGGATACGCCCACAGGTACGGAGTGAAGGGAGCACCCCAGACCCGAACACTGGGTTATCATAATCCATGGAAAGCACTGCACAAAAGTGGTGACCCCTACAGCTGGGGCTAGGCGGCGTCTGCCAGGAAGGCAATCAACGCGGTAATACTGATACCGCTAGGCTACACCGTTGTGGGCAGACCCCACAGGGCAGTGGGAAGTGCCCATGGGAGTTTGAGGATGCACTGAGTCAAGCGAGAAGAGAAGTCAGTAGTCATTAAAACTTATGTCACAGGTGGAGGGATTGCACCTTTCTACTCTGTGAATCCATGTCTGGCACAAAAATGGCATAAAAGCTGGTAAAGGCAAAGGGAAGCAGTCTGCAATGGAGGAGTTAACCAATTCACCTCAGATGATGGAGGCGGGCAAAATCAAGGGGAAACTTACGCATGATGAACCCACCATGGTGCGCAATGACCAGCAGATCCTAAACGCGATTGCAGATCTGAAGGTATCAGGAGAAAACAAGCTTGATGCGGCACAGGCCGAACTCAAGACCTCTTTGGAATTAAGATAGATGCGGTTCAAGTGGATGTAAACTTGCTCCGGCAAGATGTGAGAGCATTGGCAGAACGTACAAATGTACTAGAAATGGAGGTGAAGGCCAACACTGCCACTGGCTCGGCGAATGCTGCGGAAATCCACACTTTGCGACAACAGATGTGCAACCTTGAAGTCAGGGCGGAAGAAGTGGAGGGCCATGCTCAGAGGAACAATGTGCGTATTGTAGGGCTGTCGGAAGGGGAAGAAGGGCCAGACCTGGCAAACTACATAGAGTCTTTGCTGCTTCAGAAGATTACGGGAGGGACACTATCACAAGGGTTCGCCGTGGAGAGAGCACATAGAGCGCTGGTCTGGAAACCACCACCGGGAGCCCCCCATCGACCGATCATTGCTAGGATCCTGAACTATAGAGACAGAGAAAAGGTCCTGGGACACTTCCAGAAAGGTGGAACGATACACAGAGCATTGGCATCTGTTACGGCATACCCTGATTACACTTTCTTGGTACAAAAGCAGTGACTGCAACGATCAAGAGGAGGTTGCGGGAGGCGGGATACAGATATATGCTGATGTACCTCCCGAAACTGAAGGTGTTTCACAAAAACAAGGCGCTATTCTTTGAGTCCCCAGAGGACGCAACAGAATGGTTAGACACCCAGAACTGCCCGGCGAGAGCGGACAACCAGATGGAAGACAGGGCGGAGAAGTAAACTGATGGATTCTGAGATAGTTAAGTGGCGAGAACATTTGGTTGTGGACTAGAATATAGTATTGCTGAATCTGATATCACTGTGAACACATAAAGAATGACGATACATGATACAACTAAGGTAACTGTGGCACTGTAGTGATTTGTAGCAGGAGTATAGGTGCTTCAATAGATCACTTGCACTGGAAGGCACACTATCATCCCCCCACAGGTAGGATAGTTGGGATACGGCTAGTGCTGAGCTGGAGTAACAATATCATCGAGAAAAAGCTAGATGTGGGATAGCCTGAGATCCAGGGATGGAGCTGGGCGACAGTTGGGGTAGGTTGGGGGAGTTGGGGTAGGTCAAGTTGGGGGTAGGGAGGGGATTGGTAGTTGGGGAAGGGTATGAAAGGAGGGGGGTCAGGGCCTGGAGGGAGGGGAGTCAGGGCACAGGGAAAGGGGGAGCCAGCAATCACAAGCCACTTCCACCAAAGAGAAGAGCGGGAACAGAGTTCGGGGGAGTGGAAAACAGATGAGATGGGAGTCCTGAAGATAATGACCTGGAATGTGAGAGGGCTCAATAGTCAAACGGAATAAGATCATACTTTACATTAGAAGACAGTGAATAGACATTGCATTGTTACAGGAAACACATTTGACTAGAGACAGATTGGAGGTACTAAAGAGGAAATGGAATGGGACCACAATTGGCCCAACATACTCCACATATGCTGGAGGTGTCATCATGCGGATAGCTATACATGTCCCGTTTAAACTGCTGCAGCAGAAGATCGGGACGGATGGTAGCACGGTATTGCTAAATGGGCTGTTGGGGAACAAAGAAATAAACATCATTAATGTCTATGCCCTGAACAACGACACCACGCCATACTTTAAGGGACTGCACACTAAGTTTAGCTTATATGTAGATGGGGCAGTGGTACTCGGTGGGGTTTTAACTATATATTAGATTCCACACTTGATAGATCAGATGAGAAAATGGCTAAGCCTACTCCAGTAGGGAAGGCCCTGGGGATGATTCTGAGTGATTGCTGTCTGGTGGACATGTGGAGGGAACTACACCCACGACACAGGATACTCACACTACTCAGTCCCACACAACCTACACACCAGGCTGGATTACATATTTTGTTCTCACACATTATTGGGGGACATGAGAGGTGCCGAATATAAAGCAGCAGTCCTTTAAGACCATGCGCCACTGGTCCTGACATGGCAGATCACGCCCCTCAGGTCAAGAATCCCGACATGGAAGCTCCGGGTGGAAGCATTGAGGGACATTCACGGAACACCTGAGGGAGGCGATAAAAGAATACTTTGTACATAACATGGGAGTGTTAAATCAGCCGGTACGTTGTGGGAGGCATTCAAGGTGGTGGTGAGGGGGAAGCAATCTCTAAATCGAAAGTGTTACATGGTGGCATAGTACGGGAATTGCAAGACACAGACAGAGAAATAGAAGCTAAAATGCAAGAGGGGGCGAGCCCCATGGAGGAGGCAGGGGCTATACATCTGCTGCAAGAGATATGCAGGCGCCAATGGGAGATATTATGCAACCTGAACTACAAGAAATATATTGAGAGGCAACATGCGGAAGGGGATAAGCCGGGGAGGTTGTTAGCCTGGTTGTGTAAGAATGAAACCCTCAGACAGGCAATCAGAGAAATGCAAAGCGAGGACGAGTCGATTACGGACACTCAGGAAGGGATGAATGATTGCTTTCATGAATATTACCACAGGCTATATTCAAATATGGTGGAGGAGGGTGATATGGATATATCGGACACACTGGCTGAGATCATCCTGCCTAGACTGGGGGGGGGCAGATAGAGAGACTCTATAGGCCCAACTCACGCTGGAGGAGATGGAGCGCTTGGCCCGGACACTACCCACTAACAAGGCCCCGGGGTCGGATGGGCTCCCGAGCGATTTTTACAAAGCATATAAGACTGAGGTACTTCCGCCAATGCTGGCCATGTTAAATGATGCATTTGATAAGGCTAGGCTAGCAGAGATCCTTAGGGAAGCGATCATTATCCCGCTCCTAAAGCATGATAAAATAAGCACAGATTGCGGCTCTTATAGACCACTGTCGATGCTCATTCAGGATAGCAAGGTCCTCACCGCAGTGATGGCGAACAGACTAAGGCCGTTGATAAATAAATTGATACACCATGACCAGGCGGGTTATGTCCCGCGCAGGTGTATTTCGGACAATCTCAGGAGGTTGCACCATGTTATTGACCGGACAGGGGGGAGTCCCCTAGAAGTGGCGATAGTCTCACTAGATGTGGTAAAAGCCTTTGACTCTGTCAAATGGCCGTTGCTGATGGTGGTTTTAAAAGAATGCGGAATAGGACCTACGTACTTGAAATGGGCCCAGTTGCTGTACAGTGAGCTGTGGCACGTGTCCGTACAGTACAGATCATCTTGGAGCGATGGACCCTGAGCAAGGGCACCAGGCAAGGGTTCTCTTGGTCCCCAATGCTCTTTATCCTGGCCCTGGAACCCTTAACGGCATATTTAAGGCACCAATATGGCGAGGTGGGCATCAGCACGAAAGGGGGACAACACCTGATATCATTGTACGCAGAAGATATGTTGCTATATCTGTAATACCCCGAAGAAAATGTACAATACATTCTAGAGGTAATGGACAGATATGCGATAGTCTCGGGTATAACAATTAACCCTAAAAAGTCTGTTATATTTCCCCTACGCAGGTATGTGGGATTATCATGTCGGGAACTACCAGTGTTGCTGATTGGCAGGGAAACTGACACTTTTAGGTACCTAGGGGTGGACATATACCATAAGACTGAGGAGGAACCCCGACATAACACAGAGAGGGCGGTCAGGAATATTGAACACAGTATGGTGTTCTGGGCCAGGCTACCGCTGACTATGATGGGCAGAGTGGCATTGTTGAAAATGATAGTGTTACCCAGATTACTACATTATTTTGCAAATATCCCATACATGATACCCAAGCAGTTCTTTTCTAAGGTACATAGTATATGCAGAGGGTTCATCTGGCATAATTCTAGGTATAGGATCGCACCATGGAAGTTGCAGAACCCATATGAACAAGGTGGGATCAGACTGCCAAATTTCGAGGTGTATTACCTGGCTGGCCAACTCCAGTACGTGGCGAGGACCCCACACCAGAGTCAAAATTGTTGAGAGAGGAATGTGCACCCTTCTTCCTGAATGAATGGATGTGGCTTGCGGAACCTCCGAGAGATGGGAGGCCAATGCAACTATACTTGGGAAGGATGATCTGGCATAGAGCCTGCCAAGTGATGGGAAGCCCGCGGCTGTGCTCCCCACAGGTACCATTAGTGGCGTTGAAAGGGGTAGACATGCAATTGAGGAGGATCATTAGAGATCACTGGGAGCCAGTGGGAATATCAACTGTGGGAGATGTATGACAGGAAGAGGGGAAGATAGAATTCGATGCATTGAGAGAAGATACAGGATTACACGGTGGACAATACATTTCATACGTAAACTGATAATGCTAATGAGGAGGACATGGTCAGAGACGGAACTGACCCGGCAGCCAGATGCCGCTATTGAAACGTTCTAGTTGATATCTGAGGGTTGCCATGAGGTCTCCCGAATCTATGAATTGATGATGTCCAAAGTCGGGAGGGAGGTGGTTCAGTTGAGGTGAGACTGGGAGGAGAAAGGGGAAGACATGATAGGGGATGGATTATGGGTGAGAATGCAAAACTATCATAAGAAAGTGTCAGGAAATATGAGACTGCAACAGATACAATAATATGTCACGCATAGAGCTTACATGACCCCTAAGAAAATTGCCAAGTTCAAAAATTCCGGGATACAGACATGCCCGAAATGTGGGGAGGTGGAGGTAGGGATGGTACACATGTTCTGGGCATGTCCCAAAATCGTGAAATTCTGGGGCAAGGCAGCACTCCTCCTGGTGGGTAAGGTAATAAACTTGGACGTGGAGTCTCTATGGGCGTGTGTGGTGGGTGGGCTTCCGAGACCACGCAAACTCAAACATGTGAGTAAACTTAATGATCTGGTGTATATTCTGCGCAAACGAAGGATAGAAATGGGGTGGAAAGCAAGCAACAGACCAAATGCAGAGGCCTGGTGGAGGGATCTACTAAAAGGGGCAGACACTGAGACGGTAGTGTGGAGGGAGGCGGTGACCAGAGGTGGGGAAGAGGAGGCGAGTACACTTACAGCATGGTCGCAACTAGTTGCCTCATTGTCAGGGTTTACACAAGAAGACTCTGAAGGAGATAGCTCCTCGAGAAGTGCAGGGGAAGACACTACCGCAAATCATTGAAAGGGAATGGCAGGATTGCTGTGCTCTAAGGGGTGTGAAGGGCAGAATGGAAAGTTTGGGGATTGTTATTTGGGCACCAGGTTGGGTGCACTGTATGTTGATTAATATTGAAACCAATTAAAATGTTTTGTAGGACCTTTTCCGCGAACACCAGCACCACTGCCCATCCTCTTTAACTCATCCCCCTGCCGCCCTATTTTTGCACCTTCTTTCCGATCTCCCGACCCAAATTCCTGAAAGCTACTTGCTAGCAGCCATGCATCAAGATCCCTGAATGAACCATGCCCTCACGCCTTCCTGAGAGAAATATTTTCCTCAACCTGTGCTGGCGACATTGCGAGATCCATCATTAACTCCTCCCTCACCTCAGGCTTATTCCCAGTAGCTTTCCAGATATCGCACATCAAACCTCTCCTCAAAAAACCCTCCCTCATGCCCCTCCTTCCTGCCAACTACAGATCTTGCCAAAACAACCGCTTCTTAGCTAAACCTGCTGACCGAAAGCCCTACTCTCAAATCTGCCTCTTCTCCAAAGTGAACCACCTCCCCAACCCCACTCAGACCGGCTTCAGACCACTGCATGGAACTGAATCTTCACTAGTCTCCATCTGGGATGACCTGAAGGCCACTGCTGACATAGCAGGATGGGTTACATGTGATTATAACTATTATGAATACATGAAGAATGCATGTTTAACTAACCCAAAAACAACAAAAAAATAATAACAATTTCATTGTTTTTGGGGAGTTCCCCCTAAACCTCTTCTTTTTTTATTAATACTTTCCCCCCAACCCTCAATAATACTATTCCCATTACCAACCACATATATATAGTTTTTACCAATTCGTAGTTTTCTTTCTCCGTTGTTTTGAGTTTGTTGAAAATTCCATTTGATGTTAATCATTTGTTAAAATCACTGCATACCAGAAGGTGCTGCCAAACGTATCCTCTTTGACCTCTCAGTGGCCTTTGACCCCATTGTGAGGGAGGAATGGTATCACAAGTAGACACTGACACAAGAGCTGCATGTTTCAAAACCTTAACTGATGGTTAAAAATGGGTTGGAAAACTCCTATCTTACTCTATAACTAAGATGGGAGTATTCTCAATCATCAAACAAAAAGAAAATACAGTCCTAGTCAGTCCTTGGTCAAAATAAAATGGACTATACTAATAAACCTAATCCCAGCCTTTTTCTAATACAATAAATGTGTACTGGGAATGTGTAATGCAAAAATGAAAATCAGTTTTCAAAAGAAAGGCCATTATGACTGAGTAAACTCCCTTCCACATGTTTTGTAGCACAGGGTAAGGTCTCACAATTGGAACTTGCGACACACTCTGGCTTCGGACACAAGGATGCAATTAATTTCGTGGACCAGGGCCCACTTGGCCTTCTTAGAAAAGTAACTAGTTTCCCAGGTCACCTTTTAACCTGTAATACAGTTCAATAAAAGTGTGTTTCCTTCTGGTTACCGCAATTCAGTATAGAGTTCCATCTGCTGGGCTCAAACCATTCCATCGCAATTTGTGGGGTTCCCTTCCCCAAGATTCAATCAAACCTTCATAGGCTTCCCTCCATTTGACTCAAGCCTCCTTTTACTTCTTTCCGCTGTTGAAGACTTTCAAAACTGCAAGGCTTTTGTTCTTACCACGGCATGACCACTTTGACCTCAAACGTCACTCTTTCTCTCCTACACCAAGGCCTCTTGGTAAATGTAGTTTTGAGTGCAGTACTTATTTGAAAATTCAAAGATATCTCTCACATCCAGGTTTCCCTCTGCCGGGATCAAACCTAACAGATGAAAGACATCTCTCACATCCAAGTTTCCCTCTGACAGGATGAAACCTAACAACCGTTCAAATCTTGTATCTCAGTTTCTTTTTCTTCCCGCTGCTTCTATTGCATCAGACATTTCACAGAGAATTGTGATTGGGCAATCTTCATTCGCTGGACCACTCTGTCACTTTGTATCTTTAATTTACAGTTCTTTACAATGCTTTGCTTTCTCTCAAGTGTTATCGGTACACATGTAACCTTCATTCATCGGATACTGTTGCCATCATGTTTCATTTACCACAGACCAGACTTTCATTGTTTTCATCAACTCGCTGGCTGTGTTAATTCACTTTCGCCTTTTGCAGCTTTTATCCTAAAGTCATTGCTGATACCACAACTGCCCTTGCACCTCTCCAACTCGGCCGTTCATGTTGGAGGGTGGCTGGTATCCTTTAAACACAAAAGTGATTTGTCTCTTCTCTCTGGCTGGGCTTCCCTGCACAACCTTTAGGGCCCTTCAATGGTAACGATCTCTTGCTGAGGTGTCCAAGGTTTCTCCATACCTCGGTACCATCCCTCGTCCTGTTGCTCTGCTCCACCTGTTTTACTTTTGTCCTGGAAGAACTGCTCCTTCTCGTGCCTCACCTTGCTTGCCTTAATCAGAGTGTGTCCAGTGTTACACCTTTTAACCATGTGGGGAGAGATAATAGGTACCAGGTGTTTGTAATTGAGATCAAGTGCCTGACCCTGCCTGATCTTACTAGCAGGACATGTCCAATGTATTGCATGGGTGGTACTCCTTTCAGTCTCAGACCTCCTCATCCTTGGCTCAGTGTTTGTGTAGGAAAGGGGGATCTGGGAAGTTGGAATATCCTATAAAATAGGATGGGACAGTTGTATTTGGAAAGGGGGCATACCATGTCTTGCCATCGGGCATTCCTCCCCCTCTCCCTAAGGACCCCTCACCCAGGTGATCCTCCCGCACTTTCCACCTCCAGGGTCTGGGTCCAAAGGTGATGGCTGTGCCCTGGCCACCTGAGTAATAGCTCCCCGGGGTATAGTCAGTGAAACACCCTCTGGTTTTTCACAGCATCCTCATTGGCATACTCAACTCGCTCAGCATATGGGGCAGAGCACTTAGGTGGATTTCCTCCAACATTGCTAACAGATACAAAATCACCCTCCTCCCTCCGTACTCCTCTGTCCCATCACCAACATGGTCCCCCAGGGTACCTTCCTATCTCCCCTTCTCTTCAACCTCTACTTGAGCCCCTTCCTATGCCGTTATTTGCTCACATAACCTAACCTGTTACAACTACTCTGACAGCACACATATCATCGTACAAAGCCTTAAATCCACCACCTGCACCCACCCCGACCTCGCCTCCTGCCACGCAGACATTGACTACTGGATGATGGCCAACCACCTACTCCTCAAGCCTGCAAAAACAGAAATCATGATCTTTTGGAAGTCGGCTCTCTTCCATAAACCCACCCATTCGCCTATCGCTCTAGGTGCCCCCAGCACATCCAACTCAGTAAAGAACCTAGAAATGCACCATGGACGCTGATCTGACAATCTTGCAACACATTTAACTGTATCTAAATCTTGCTGCATTCACCTCTGCATGCTCAGACACATCTTCCACTACCTCTGATACCCTCACAGAGTAACTGCAATCATGGCCAACGTCCCCACTGCCAAGACTGCGCCAACTCTCTTTACCTGGGCGCCCCCGCATATCAGCTCAGGAAGCTGCAATGGGTCCAACTCTCGGCAGCTAGGCTCCTCCTGGCCCTTTGCCCTAGAAGGCACATCTCACCTACCCTCTGTGTCCTCCACTGGCGACAGGCCTCTTTCAAATCCATGGCATCATACAGCTTGACCTCCACAAGTCAGGCCCCGAATACCTTCAACAGAAACTCACCCATTACTAACCCAACAGAAACCTGCTGTGATGAATCAGAGATGATTACCCTAGAAACTACAAACAGGAACCCCTTGTATGTGGCCAAGGAAAGGCAGACGCTTCCGTGTCCTGACCCTGGGTATGGTGTTCTGTGTTGGGGATCACATGGGGGGCGGACAGGTCGAGAAGAATGGGATCATCCTTTTTAGAAATGTCCCAGAGATCAAACTCTTCTGATAGCAAACTGTAAAAATGAAGAATTATAGAAAACTGATTTTCATTTTATGGACTCCAAGTCCCATAATTCCCAAAGTACTTTGACAACGAAGATGGCTGCAGAGGCACAAGACTGCAAGTTGCAGACTATTAGTAGTAATGACCCACACCTGAAGGTGACTGAGAGGTAATAAAAGGCCCCCTCAGGTGCAGGCCAGGAGGAGGAGTAGCAGAAGCAGGTGGAGTGAGAGCAGAAACTCCACAGTGCAGGGGTTGCAGATGAAGGAACATAAAGACACCGGAACGGCTGTGGCTTGGAGTACATATGCCGATTCTGAGAGGGTCTTTGCCTTTGGAGACCTGCAGTGCAGAGATTATGCAGCGGGAATAGTTACTAATACAAGCTTTCACCCTGATGATTGCTATTGCAGAGGTTGTGCAGCAGGAACCATTGTTTTTTACAGACTTCTATCCTGAAGATCATGGTTGCCGATGTAGCGCAGAGGGAAGTGCGAAGCAGAGAATACTTACCCCCAGCGAGGCAGACTCCGGTGGCAGGGTAGCACTGGAGCTCCTAAGGAATACAGGACATTCCTGTTCTGCAAACCGCGGGGTGTGGATACCCAAGCATGGCGGTTTTCCCCGACGTCCGGAGCAGAATAAGCCAGGAACCCGAGAGTGTCGAGGGGAATGGACATGAGCAACCAAGCCGGTGAGTTCACTTAAGCGTTGTGAACCTGGACTGCTCCGTAACCGCCCAATGACTCACAGCAGGACTTTGGACTTTGAATACCAAACTAATGTAAATGCAGTGGAGTGGTAAAAAGTTCAATATGAAGCATATCAAACTGATGAAAAAAGTAAAGCTCATTATTTTGCATAGCAAGGAAAGGTGAAGTGGCTAAAGCGGCAGAATAAGAGTTTGGCAAACCAACCAGCCAACTGTAATTGTAAAGTAAAAGTTCAGAATAACTACCAACAACGCAAAAAGCATAGCCTTGCTAGAAAAGGGCATACACCGCCAGTGTCCAAGCCAGAAGGCAACATTAAAGAACCTGTTCGTTTTTAATCCCCATTGTCAAAAGAGGAAAGAGGCAATAGAGGGATCTGAGCTAAACAAGTATTGCTTAAGCCAACAAAGAGCAGAAGTGTAAAAGGTGCCGATATAAGCACTTGGTGAATACAAGAGGGGCAAACCAGAGTTGCAGGAAGGCTGCCCTTCTTACAAACGGTGGACAGAATGAGAGGAGCATAACCTGCATTACATGTGGTAAACAGAAGTGTGAAACAAACAGCACCAATGTGTTATGTTTTCCCAAAGAAGTAGTAGAAGTTGTTGTTGAACCAATCAGAAAGTCTTCTAAGTTGCACGAATAAAAAACAAACACAAGAGTACTTGTTGAAGCAATAGTAGTTTTATTAGTCCTGACAAGGGAGTACATCAGGACAAAGGACCCTGTAGAATAGACCAGGCAGAAGAATCTTTGAATTACTGTGGTGTGTTTAAAGTCTCAAAGAAGAAGTGGAAGAACCACTGGAATATTTTGTTCAACTGTTACCGAAGCAGCCTGACAGCATTTATATCACTGAATTAAGTGGTGTATAAACTGTTTCAGATTCACCTAACATTGTGGAACCAAAGGCCTTTGTGAATTGTTGCAGAATGATCCTGACAAAGAGATTCGGGTTAATCCTAAGTAATTGTGGAAGTCTTCTTTGCTGATGAGAAGAAGTTATGTTGAGTTCTTTGTTACAAGTGGAGGGAAGAAACACTTGTCAGATAAACTTGAACTGTTGGTTGGATTCAATTTGGAACTTGTGTTGCTAAAAATGAAACTAAAGACCTTAAGTGGAACTGTGTTACAATACAGGATTTCCTTATCTTTTCAAACTTTTGAACAGGATCCTGTTGAAATTTGGGGAAGCGGAAACCACCCAGTATATAAGAAAAATACTGTAATCAAGTTGTGAACCTTAATGATACATTTGTGTTGTTTGAGCTGCAATATATTTCCTTGTTGAGTTTGTATATGTACAAGCAGGAGGGACAGAATCCTTTTGTTAGAGTGCTTCCTTTAGTTTATTTTAGGCAGGGAAATCCTAGTCAAGATAAGGATAGTGAGGCGTTTCACCAACCTTTTGAGTTAATAAAACTGCATATTTTGAAATCTTCAAAGTTGCCCACCTCACATTTCTGACCCCTCATACTGCACTCTGGCACTGCACTCCTTGTGATCTGTGAGGTCATCTTGGAGTAAGGCACAGACAACAGATTCAAAGTTCAGTACAAAAACGTGTATTAAATTAAATGTCAGGATGGAAAAATGCCTATCTTGAGCTATACTATGGTGGGACTTCCCTGCTAAAACTAAGGAACTCAAGGTCAATAAATTCAATTTAGGAATCTGTCTGTGTCCAAAACCTATGTGTGCCATCACAACTAATCTTAAACAGCATGTAGGGATGTCAGCAACCAACACAATAGTGTGTGGCATAAAGGCTAAAGCTTGATTCAGCTTGGAATGTTCTTTCAGCCCCCCTTCCCTAGCCCAAAGCAGTTCTCATAACAAGTCGTGAGCTTGCCTTGAGTTCCAAAAGTTTGAGCAATACTCAGGGTTCCCTTCCCCAAGTTCCAAAGCACATTTCAAAATACAAAATATTGTGAGGTTCTGTCCTCATTTGTCGAAATAATATAGCCGAAGATTTTTGGTAATGTAAAGGTTCTTTCACTTTTTAATTTATTATCTGGTGTAGGTCATTATGTTGAGAAAGCTTCCCTGCTCTTGGCTTTTTTGTAAGTAAAGGTTTTCTTATAACGTTGTATTCAAAATGGTGTAGTTGTATAATTGAAAGGTTCTCTGCAATTTGGCATCTCCGTAGCATGTAAAGATGTTAAGGTAAGTAACTTGGTTACTCTCATGCAATTTGGTTTTCAATGTAGCATCCAAAATTGATGTCGTTTTTTGAGTCTGAATATTCTCGTACAAAGTATTGTAACTCCCATGTGCCTTGAAATTGTTACCATCTTTCGGAGACTTTCAATAACATGCTTTCCTTTGCATGCAACCACTCTGTAACAAAATATTAATTAGACTTTCATGAGATAACAAGTTTTAATGTTCATTAGTTCATAAGAATTCTATGCAGAGACTTTCGACAACGTGTTTTTCAATCCACTTGACTACTCTGTAACAAAGTATTCTTTCATGTGGCATCAGATACTCACATACCTGGTTTCTGTGTGTCCAGAAACTCACTGGTCGCTTTGATGCTGTCAGTGCAGATCTTCCGTCCTTCTCGCCTTCCCTTCAGGGCTTTACCTCCTATCCCTCAGTCCATCCTTGGTCAGCTTCTGGCCCCAGGAGGACGAGCACTTTGAATAGTTGAAACAGGGGCAGCTTTCCAGCACAGCTCCCCTTTCACACTTCTGTAGGTTCCACAGAGCCCTTACTTGCGGCCCGCTCCTCCATAAACTAAAAGCGTATTGCTCACAAACAGCACCTTGCTGTACTCCTTGGCCTCTCTGCTGCTACAAAATCAGTGAAGCTGCTTCTGTCCCCATTCCTCCTCTCCTCACACTCATTAGGTGGGACTTTTATACACCTGCCGTCCTGTAGCAGGTTGCAGGTGTGGACTGACAGTTAGCCCTGCCTGACCATAATTAAATGGACATGCCTGACCTCTATTGTTCTCAACAGGCCACTTCTTCCTCCAACTACCTAAGAGGTGAAAGCTACTAGTCTTCACTGGTCTTAGTTGCTTCTTCCTCATCTCAGTACTTTTAGTGGTCATATGCGAATAATCTAGGGGAGTTGATTTGTAATATCCCATAATGAGTGGAGATGGGTTGGTTTGGTCTTTAGGAGGGAAAAGGGGATACCATGTCTCTCCCAAGGGCTCCCCACTCCTAGTCCCCACAGACCTTCCACCCAGGTAATCCTCCCTCGCTTTTCCACCCCCAGGGTTAGGATCTAAGAGTGATGGCCTTTCCCTGTCCACCTGCGCAGAGGATCCATGGGGAACAGGAGTGAAAATTCCCTCAGGTTTCTCACAGATCCCTCCCCTCACATCATCAAGATTTGGGGGTCCTCCTTCTCCGTCCAAGCCCCAACTATCTGGAACTCAATAACACTTTGCATCTGATACATAGAGCCCACGTTGCCTTCCGGAGGAGCCTTAAGACCTGGATTCCCCCTGCCCCCTGCACCCTGAGTAGCACTTGGATGCTCTCAGGTAAGTTCACCTACTTCCAGGTAAGCATGAACCCAACATGAAATTTACAGAGACTCAGAGAGCATAAACTCCAGCAGACCACTGGACAGAATCCACACCACATCTTTGAAACCAATAAATAAGCCACAACACATAGGTGCTGTAATAAATCCCCAGATGTCATCACTTCTCCATTAGGGGGAGGCCCATTCCCATGAGGCCAGGGAGGTGATACCCGATAGTCCCCCTGGGGGTGGTACTCAGTTGGAGGATCTCCTGGGGAGGGACGCCCCCTATTGGACTAGGGACGACTATCAAGGAGAATGTAGTGTACTTCCCCTCAATCGCCCTCACCTAACCCTCCTTTGCCTTGCCATCCCATGTACATGTGTCATGTACATAGATTAACAGTACTTGGATGATGAAGAACATAGTCGAACAAAGAGAGATCTATTTTAAAGGTATTCGGACAAAGAAGAGTCCGGTCTACCTTGGAGAGATCTCTCAGGGAAATACTTGGATGAGCAGGAGGTGGGGAGGAATGAAGAGCGATCCTCAAAACACCATAGAGCAGTCTAGTGTGTCAGGAGCTCTGATTGGCCAAAACAAATACAAAACAGAAGAAAGAAAATGAAGCAGTGAGAGAGGTTTGCCCTTGAAGAACCACAAGTGCAGGCGCTAATCGGAGAGAAGAAGCAATATGGTTGCTAGCTGGATCCCAGGAGAACATGTGGAGGCGTTCCAAATCGGTCCAGCAAAGAAAGGACCAATCAACGAACGTGGAAGACCCGTGTCGAGGCCAGAGCAGCAGTGTAATCCTGCTGCTCAGGGAAGCCGCACAGCCACTGAGTAGTGAAATGTTGGAGACTTGCTGCAGCCCCCAGAAAGCCACAGGAATCCATGGAGAGCATGGAGAACCATGCAGTCAAGCCCTAGACTGACCGGAGAGGACTGACTTATATCCACAAGGTACCTTGGTGACTGGGACAGTTGGTGGGACTGCAAAAGAGAGAGAAGCACAGGTCTGGGACTTGCACCCAATTGAGAGGAGCATCACAACTCCTCTTCTTCAGGACAGTACCTAGTGGAGGAGTAAGACAGGATTGCCAGAGCATTCCGAGAAAGAAACACAGGTCTGGGACCCACACCCAATTGATAAGAGCATCATGAATACTTTTCTTCCGCACAGTACATGGGAGAGTTGTAAGCTGGGCCAGCCAGAGCAATCAGAGAGAGAATAATGGATCTGGGACCTGCACCCAATTAAGAAGAACATCATGAATCCTCTTCCTTGGCACAGTACCTGGCAGAGGGTTGAGCCAGACTGGACAGAGCAATCACGCAGATAAATATGGGTCTAGGACTCACACCCAGTTGAGAAGAGCATCACAAATCCTCTTCTTTGGCATAGTACCTGATAGGAAAGTGAACCAGGTCTGCCAAAGGAAAGCAGCAGAATTGTATGGGTTTGGGACCCACACCTACAGGCTAGTAAAACAAGGAAGATCAGGGGAAGAGAAGCATTCCCCCCGGTGGAGTAGAACTGTGAGAAACCAGTACCAAGAGAAGGGAGACATGTTCTTCGTACATCAAACCCAGGGGAAGAGAGTCATTTCCCCTGGCATTGAAAACTGCCTCAGAAAACTTGAGAAGGACATGGGGAAGGAAGTCATTCCCCCAGCCTTTGCAAAATGTGATAAAGAGCATAAGATGGGACCAGGAAGGGAGTGAATCCACCAGCCTTTGTGAACTGTGACAAAGAGCCTGAGAAGGGCCTGGGGAAGCAAGTAAATCGCACAGCGTTTGTGAACTGTGACAAAGAGGCTGAGAAGAGCCTGGAGGAAAGAGTAATTCCCCTGGCCTCTGTGAACTGTGATAAAGAGCCTAAGAAGGGCCTTTTGGAAGGGAGTCAATCCTTCAGCCTTCGCAAACTGTGACAACGAGCCTGAGAAGGGCCCGGAGAAGGGAGTCATACCCCCTACTACTGTGAAACTGCAAGCCAAGAGAGATCAGGAGAAGGAAGCCATATCCCCAGTCTTGTGTACCATGATGCAAACCCAAGGAGTGCCAGGGAAAGGGAATAATTTCCCTAGCACTGTGAGAATACTGAGATTAAGATACCTAGAGAAGAATGTATACGATTACTGTGACCTCCATCACTGCGGCCCCGAAAATTCCAGACACATATATATGTGGTAAAAAGGAGGTTGAAATAAAAAAGTTGAAATTTTCAGAGCTTGCAGTGATGGGGGCGCAGTAATGGACTAATTCCCCTGGAGAAAGGAGGCATTCTCCATGAACCCAATAGTGAAGAACACTATGACCAATAAGGAATGATGTTTGAGTTGGAACTGGTTATCCTTAATGCAGACAGTAACAATACGGGAAATAAGGCTCTGGGCAAACAAGCAACTCAGAACCTGGCAGCAGGTAAGCTGCAAACACACTGGGGAGCAGAGCAAAAGCAGCCCACAGAGGACCCTCCATGGCAGGAGGGAGACAGACTTGATTTGCCGTTTTAAGGGGCTAACACATCGATATAAAAATGCAAAAAAAGAGCATTGATGAAAGCACTGTCAGAAGTTTTGGGAGTGATGAGTATCTCATTTAAACTGTTCCCCACTATAAGAATCCTTTCAGCATGTATGTTTTGTAAGGTGTGCAATGTCTGCTTTAGTTTTGCAAACTTGACCTTCCGGCTCTGTATCTGGTATTGTCGTGATGCACTATGTAAAGAAAGCATGGACTCACAAGTATTACACTGACACTAAGGATACAATTTGTAAAACCTTTAGTTTCAATGAGGTTGGAGAATCTCCTACTTTGCCTTATAGCTAACATGGGAGTAGACTTGACCATCAAATAATAAATACAAATGGTCCTAGTCAGTCTCTGTCAAATCAAAATGGCCTATACTAACACAATCTAATGCCTGTATATCTTGTACAAAATGTGTCAAAAGTAGAATATGTATGCAAAGGAAAGTTAGGGTTCAGATGTAAAGAATAAATGTGGCTGAGACAGCTCTCCTCTCCACATTGGACAGCATGGACTAAGGTGGTCCCTGTATGCAAGATGACACACTCTGGCTCAGTTTCTTAACACAAAAGGCAGTTCAAGATGTGGATTGACGTCCACCTGGCCTTCCACATTAAAGTCACTTTTTGACTTCCAAAACACAGTTCACAAAACAGTTTGCGTTGGTCCCCCTCTGCTGGGCTCAGACCTCTTGAAGTAAAAACACAGTTCACCAAAAGTTCACGTCAACCCCCCTCCATCGGGCTCAGACCTTTCAAAGCCAAAAGTTCGCATCGATCTTCATTAATCGGGCTCAAACCTTTCACAGCAAAACAAAACACTTGCAGGGGTTCCCTTGCCCAAGCTTAATTAACTTTCTTTAGGGGTTCCCTTCCCCCAACATATTACACATTCGAGCTCCCTCAGTCGGGCTCAGACCGTTTTCTGATGTCAAAGACTTTCAAATGTGCGTGTTTTTTTCTCACAGATCTCTGCAGGACCACTTCGACCTTCCAGATTTCCATTACCCTCCTATGTTATTTGGCCCAGTGCTTGCTGGTCTGGGTAGGTTACTATATTATGTATCAAAGTTCAACCTTCACCTTTACTCTTTCCCCTCCCCTAACCTTGCTTTACAGTTGATTCACTTTATTGCTACACACTTTTCACCTTTCACTGAGTCTTTCGAGTGGGCTACTTCCTTTCACTGGAACGCTCTGATACTCAGTATCGCTAACTTTCCAGCCATCATTATTTCACACGCTGGTCTGCCTTTCTGCGCATCTCATCCACACACGTGCAACCTTCAATTGTGTGATATAGTGTTGCCACTTCAATCTTTCTTCACCACACACCGGTCTCTTAGGTCACTTGCCAATTCCCAGGCTGTGTGCGTTTCTTTCTTGTCTCCCAGTTTACGAGTCAAGGTCAGTTCCACAGGCTTGGCCTCGCCTCCCCAACTCGGCTGTTTACCTGGGAGGATCGCTGGAATCCTTGAAACACAATGCATCCTTCTTGTTCGGGATACGGCCTTCTCCACATGTCTTTTGCAAATTTTGGAGACAACAACCTCCTGCAGAGAACTCCAGGGTTTCTCCACCCATGGCTCTCGTCCCTTGGTCCGATGCTCTATTCCAGTAGGTTCACATTCACCCCGGAAGTTCCGCTCTTACTCATGTTCCACCTTGCTCACAGTGGGCCTCATTACGGCTTTGGCAGTAGCCATGCTGCTATTGGCAGCATGGCTGCCACCAAAACTTGGTCCGGGTTCCCTGAATGGGGAATTACCGGGCCATTCCGAGTTTGGAGGGCCCGGTAATTCCTCCATCCAGGTACCTGGACCGGGACCTTCCCCATTCCCATTTCAACCCCCATAGGGCTCAATGGGAATGGGGGAGGGAGCTAACAACGGGCCAATTACAAACGGCCCGTTGTTAGGTCCCTCTTCCCCTTGCGGGACTTGGTAACGACGCCTGGTTTTACCAGGCGTCCTTACCGGGTCCCGCGAGGGGACCTTGTAATCAGGCGGAATGGTGTTAACGGGCCCGCCACCATTAGCGGAGCCCGTTAACCCATTCCGCCTGACTTGTAATGAGGCCCAGTGTGTCTCTATGTTCTGCCTTTTAACTGTGTGAGGAGAGCTAATTGTTATCAGATGTATGCACTTAGAGTCAATTGGCTGACTTTGCTAGACCCAATTAGCGGGACATGTCCAATGTGATGTGTCCAAGTTTTCATGTTTACTCTCAGTTACCCTCTTCCTTGGCCCAGTGTTTGTGTGGAAAAAGAGGGGGGGAGTTGGGACATCAGAGAATCCCATGAATTTGAAGGGATCATGGGTACTAGAAAGGGTTGAATAACACGTCTCGCCATTGTCTAACTCACCCCCACTCCACAAAAACCCATGACCCAGGTAATCCTCCTGCACTGGTCCACGCCCAGGAACTGGATGCAACAGTGATGAACATGTCCTGGACACCTGGATGACAAGTCAACGGATACTAGTGGGTGAGTAAACCAAATGGTTTCTCACAACTAGCAATGACAGGGATTTAAGTGTTTGAGGATATAAAAGCAGATGTTTATCATTTGCATGACTCGTGGTATCCAGGGTACAATGTTTTGATTGAGGAGGTGATTTTGGGGGAGTGGGGTATGGTCATGGGGTACAGTGGGCCAAATGGTAGTACTGTGAGGAATGTTGATCCAAATCGCCTAATAATTGACCTGACATGAACTGATTTAGAGACAAGACTGTGTCAGGCCGATCCTGGCCGGTATCGACCCTCTAAGCAGGCCTTGGAAGTATGGGTGTATGCTACCTAGGTCTTCCTTTTGAAGCAGATTTGATGGCCCAACTTGGAAGAAACAGGGTGATGGGTGGGGGCCAGGTAAGAAGACATTAAAGATATGAACCCCAAATGAACGGGTGGGGACTATTACTATCACCACACCCGGGCCCCAATTGACCATGGTAGGATTCAGGAACATGTCATTCCCCTGCCAGAGGGTAATGGGGGTGATGGGGGAAATAAAACACCAACTGGCTGCACATAATATCCATCAGGTGTGGGCAAGAACGTAGGGAAAATATCTTTGCTATTGTGGAACATAGCTAGGTTCAAAACTAAAATAGGTGAACCTTGCACTAAGGACAATTTACAAAAGTATGATATTATCCTACTTGAGAGGAGGACATTGTGCTAGATGGCTCAGAGGGCTTATCACATGAAAAGCCGGAAGAACTTGCCAAATCCCCTACCTGAAATACAAGTCAGCCTGGAGGGTTTATGAAAAAAACAGCAGGGGAACAAGGTAGTGTTGATATTTGTGCGGGACTGGAACCTCAAAATGGGTAATGGGCCCCTTGAGTGGCTATATCACCCCAAAGAAGATAGAGGGTTGAATATTCCTGCACCAAAGATGGAGGACCCTAGATAATGTGCTGAAAGCCTAAATCTCTGGCACTGGCTAGTCAAGATGGGCATGAGATAGCTAAATGGCAGGATAGTTAATGATATTGCAGGTCAAGTGACCTTCAGAAGCACTAGAGGGTGCTCAACTATTGATTATTTTATGGTGACAGTAAAAATGTGGAAACAGATAGTGGATTTTAGTACTCATCCAGCCCTTTTCCGCGATCACCATGGCTTGGATTTCGTGGTCCAGATAAAAGCAGCTGTACCATGCAGGAACACAATCAACCACCTAGATGGGCTGACCTACAGGGGTATTGATACTAAACGCCAGAGATGGGAGTTGGCAGACAAACCCTGCATAGAGGAACAAATACTGAAGCTGAACAGTTAAAATGTCATGTTGTTGTTGGGCTAGTTGGCATAGCCAGAGTCAATTATCTCGAATAATGAGGACCTCACGAGAGGTATTCAGGGTTTCTTTCTTTCAAAAAGGGTAAAATAAAGGAAGAAAGGAGCACTTAAAGACTGATTTGATGAGCAGGTCAGAGCAGCAAGAAGGGCGCTCTTCTCGTTACTGAAAGATAATGTTGCGCATAAGTGTGAAATTATACGGGCAGGATCCTTCTATAAAAAAGCCATAGAAAAATAGAAATTACAAATTGACATTAGTGCTTGGGAATCACTGGAGGCAGCCATCTTGGAAAATAGCTTAAAAAAGCTTCTGAGTGGCAGTGAATAAAATCCCTGCATATATGGTGCAGGTTTTGGGTTTAGAGATTATGATACCGGACAGTGGTTTGGTTGCGCACTTTTCAAAACTCTCTAACAACACTGTCATGAATGCAGAAGCCTACGAGGGAAGGGAAAGTAGGGAGACTCATGAAACTTGGAGTAAAATCCTGCGAGCACTGAGTAACAACCATGTGAAATTTGACTATTTAGATGTAGTAAAGGCAATCAAGTTGTTAGAAAGAAATAGAGCACCAGGCTCGGGTTGAATTCCTCTAGACTTTTACCAAGATTTTATTGATATTTGGGGACCTTATCTAGTGGGTTTGTTCAATGCGATAATGGTGACAGGCATTGTACCAGAAGAATTCAAGCAGGCAATCATTGCTCCTCTATTTACAAAAAAGGGTGTAGAGTGTCTCCCCAATTGTATCACCCTATTTCACTTTAAATACAAGCCGTAAAATCTTTTGGAGGTGTCTTTTGAAGGCAATAGAGGACTGAGTGTCGATGAAAAAAAATATTATCTCCACTTCAACTTATATTCCGTCCATCACTGGGCTCTGTTGATCAATGCCTAAACCTCTATGTGATCATTGCACACTGTAAGGAAGACATGGTATCAACAGTAAGACAGACACAATTGACGGCAGTTCAAGGGTGTGTATTGAACCTCAAAAAGGGTATGATAAAGGCATATCTAATCCTAAATCTACACATGGCAGCAAGCTATGACCATCAAATAATAATAGTGCAATCCTAGTTGTGTCTTGTCAAAATATAAGTGCCTCTACTAAAAAACCTTTTGCCAATCCTTACCTGTAAATACAAATAGTGTGGGGGATTGTGTTATGAAATGAAAGAATTGTTCAAAATGATATGTCAGGATGTTCAAGCCATTGGCCTCCCTTCCCCATGTTTTCAGCACGGGACAAGATAGTTCACTCCAGCGTAGCACACTCTTTGGCTTCTTCTGCACAAGGACACAGTTCAATTACCAGCATCAGGGCCTTCTGTACCCAAGTCTCTTTGCCTATCAAAGTCTCTTGATTCAGATGGCCTGATGTACAAAAACAAATTGAATGTTATTTTCCTCTCACAAGTACTCAATTTAGAAAATTCACTCTTCACCCTGGATAACCCTCAGCTGGGTTTAGATCCTTTTTATACAATGATCGTTATTTGGATCCCCCTCTTCCAGGCTCAGATGCTCCTTTACAATTTTCAGTGAATATTCTTTCTCAGGTGACTCACGGTTCACACAGGATCCCCCTGAGCTGGGCTAAGATCCTTCCTCTTATGCAATTAACTATCAAAGACTTTCGAATGTGCACAGGGTTTAGCTTGACCCATTGCAGGACCACTTCAATCTCACTATTGCTTTTTCACATTTGCCAACCAGTTGGATACCTAACAGAGACCTTCTAATGAGCATCCACGTGGCACCGGACCACTCTGTGTATGGATCTTTCTTGGCTTCAAAAGTTCAGTCACTCATCTGTTATTCAATTATATTTGTGTCGCTCATCACATACCATTCACACACTGTTCTCTTTCGATTTCTCCATACAATGTTGCGGCTTGCAACTTGGATCTAACACAGGCAGGTCTGGTATCAGTCTCCCTGACTCACCGGCTGTGCTGACTTTACTGCTGCATCTTTGTTGTAGGAGCTAAGGACAATACCACGGTGACAAATGCTCCTCTCCACCTTGGTTATCAACGCGGGAGAGCCCCGCGTACCTCTGACACACAATGCATGTTTCTTCAGCTTTATCTCCAGGTCTTAGGTTTCTGATTTTCCAAGGCTCTTGAAAGTAATGGACTGAAAAGTTCAAGGGCACTTCCCTCCTTGCAACCCTCTCAGGTCTTGCTGTCTTTCTCCTCGTATTAAACTGCCATCTTGGAACTGCTGCTTCCTTATGTGCTTTGCCTTGCTCAGGGTATGCTTTCATGCTCTGCCTTTTATTCGTTTGGGGAAGTGTGACGGAAGTCAGGTATGTGTAAGGTCCCTTAATTGCCTCACCTTGCCTCACCATTGCATTTGGACATCTCAGGTCCAAATACCTGGTGTTATCCAGCTCTGGTGTTAGTTTTCACTCTTGGTGAGCTGTCTGTGAGAAAGTGTTTGTGTCGGGAAGGGGCCGGGGGTGAGTTCCTAAGTATCCTACCTGGCAGGATGGAGAAAATGTGTTACAGGGAAGGGGATAGCGTGTCTCACCATTCGGTGTTCCACTACCTGCATACCCTTCATCCAGGTGATCCTCCTGCACTTGTCCACCCCTAGGAACTGGATCCAAAAGAGATAGTTGTGTCCTGGCCAGCAGGATGACTGATCCCCATTAACTAGCGGTGAGACACCTTCAGGTTTCTCACATACTGTTCCCCAATGTGATGGTGCCACATCTGATTCACAAGGGAACATGTTCCCTTGGCCTTTGCCTTTTCGGTGCTCCACAGTGAAACAGTATGGTTGCAGGTCTAAGAA
Source organism: Ambystoma mexicanum (assembly GCF_040938575.1). NCBI lineage: Eukaryota > Metazoa > Chordata > Amphibia > Caudata > Ambystomatidae > Ambystoma > Ambystoma mexicanum. The sequence goes on along the minus strand of NC_090941.1, from coordinate 427,591,317 downwards.
CCCTCAAATGACTCGAGGGGTAGAATCTTTTCACTGGATAATCCAAACTAGTGGAGAATGGTCGGTGACAAGTGTGAACCTTCTTCCTAGGAGGTCATATGTAAGGTGGATAGTAGCCCACTTGATGGTAAGAGCATCTAATCCCAGCACAGAGTACTGTTTGTCACGTGGGAAATGTTTGCGAATCGTTAATAAAATCAGATGTTCCAATCCATTGCAAATTTGTGACAAGACTGCTCCTAGCCCTGTAAGGGAGGCGTCTGTTTGTAATAAAAATTCCTTTGAGAAATCTACTACCTAGGATAGGGTTCTGGCACAGGATTTGTTTTAGGTTGTTGTAACATATATCATCCTTGTCAGTCGAATGAATTTCCTAGGGTTCAGCGTTTTTTAATTTGTCTATCAGCCTAGCTGTTCTGTCCAAGAAGTTTGGGATAAACCTACGATAATAACCGATTAACCCTAGGAATGCTCTGAGATCTTTTTTAGTTTTAGGTGTAGGGGTATCTAGGACGGCCTTCACTTTCTTGCATTGAGGTTGTACACTACCATTCCCTACAAAGAATCTGAGGTATTTCATAGCTGATTGGGCCAGTCTACATTTGGATGGATTGACAGTTAGGCCAGGTTGTCTGAGGGCTTGCATTATAGTAAAGAGATGGAAAGGATACTCTTTCCCAGTTTTTGCTTTACATGACAATATTGTCAATATTAGCTACACAGAAATCAGAGTAGGGCTGTCATATTCTGTCCATAATTCCTTGGAAAGTGGCTGGAGCCCTGTGTAAGCCAAAAGGGAGGACTTTAAACTGGAACAGTCCCAGGGCATCGGGAAAGCTGTCTTTTCGTTATAGTGTCCATACACTGTAATCCTGCCAGCCCTTTTGCTAAGTCTAGGGTTGATAGAAAAGTGGCTTTTCTGAGTTGATCAATCAGATCATTGATGCATTGGCATGGGATAGGCATTGAAATCGTAAATTGCATTAACTTGGCGACTGTTTATGCAAAACCTCCAGATATGGTCAGGTTTGGTGACCGATACAACAGGCAAGAACCATGGGCTTGAAGAGGGTTCGATAATATTTGCTCTTAAAATTTTATTCACTTCCTCAATCACTATCTGTATATGGGATTCTGGGAGTCTCTATGGTTTCAGAAAAGTGGGGGGGGTGAGTTCCTAAGTATCCTACCTGGTAAGATGGGGAAAAGATGTTACAGGGAAGGGGATACATTGTCTCACCATCCGGTGTCCCACTTCCACTCCCCAAAGATCCCTTATCCAGGTGATCCTCCCACCATGGTCCACTGCCAGGACCAGGATCCAAAAGCGATGCCCGTGTCCTGGCCATCTGGATGACAGATCCTCTGGGACTAGCGGATGAGACACCTTCAGGTTTCTTACAAAACTCACTGTACATAAAGAAAGAGCCAGTGTATCTTGCATTTATGGACCTCAGCACTACGTTTGACAAGGTCAACAGAAAAAAGTAATAGCAGCTGCTGAGGTCCTATGATTTTCCCCCATGGGTCCTGGCGCACCTCATCTCCCTACACGAGAATAACGTGGCATGTGTAAGATCGGGCACAGAGGGTCACTGTATGTCTTGTTTTTCGATCCAGGCCGGAGTCAGGCAAGTGTGCGCACTTGCCCCAATTTTATTCTCCCTGTACAGCAACAAGTATTCATGATGTCTCTCCTGTATGTGGTGCGGGTCTGGAGGACCTTACACACTTCCTGTTCTTTAGTCCTCCTTACACAGTGCTAAGAAGATGGTTACTGGTCCCTGTTTTTAGAGGGAACAACTTTACACAGTATGGGCCAGTGCTTCTTTTTCTGCTGTAAGCAGAATCCCCCCTCACAGCCTTGGCCCTGTCGATCTTTGTAAGCAGGGCACTGAAAATGTGCCAGAAGATTATGCAGGATAAAGAGGCCCTTTTGCCAAAAAAACAAAGTACACTTATCCTTAAGTAGGTGGGTAGAGTAATGGTGTTTTATGTTACTGTTCAATTTTAAGGTGTTGACTGAAATGTAATGCTTTAATGTATGGATTTTATGCAACTGTGTTTTATATATGTGTGTTGTACTTTTATGGATACTGTATCCGAATAAAGTTTATTGATTGAATGTACCTTTTGAGTTTGAACTGAGAACTTCACAGCACCAAAAGCTGGCACTATGTGTTTTATCTTGGAAAGGAACTGACACCTAAAGCAGGGAGTCATTCTCTCAGGCAATCTTCCGAGCTTCTGCATTCAACTGTGATCCATTGTGCAGAAGAAGGACACATTATTTTGGACCAGGAATATTCATTACATCCTTAGTTTAGTTAAAGTCTGAGGGACAAGTAGTCACTTTGACACATAACAGTGGACTCTTTTTATTTACTTGGACATTCTGATAGAATCCTTCATTCCTTAGTTGAGGCAGGGAAGCCCCTGTTAGCCCCTGAGACCCCGCTACATCTATCTGGCTCTCCCTAAATACGCCCCTGCTAGAGTCCTCCAATCTTCTAGCTCCAACTCTATGCAGATCAGATGCTTTTGCAAGCAGAGAGTGGGGGTTAGATCTCTCTCCTCCGCAGGTGCCTCCCTCTGGATTGCCCCTCTCAGACTTGAGTCAGATCTACTTAAGTTCCAGAAGCTCTCAACACCCTCCTTATCTCTTCCTCCTTCCCTGTCCCCTACTAATTTCCCCCTTTCCATCTTTTGACTGGATGCCTGGTTCCATCATATTCCAGGCGATCCTCGGTCAGTCTACCCCTGCACTTGTCTCCCCTGACCCCACCCCCCAAACCTGTTCTCGCCCTTCTGGGATCCCTCCCCTTGCACAAGCCTGACTGGGTCTGCACTCATTGAGCCCTTCAAGCTCTGTCCCTCACACTTAGCATGTGGACCTTCTTTCCCCTGCATCTCTGCATTCCCCTGGCACTTTTCCACCTGGCCTACCCTTGGCACTCGTATAACCCTTGAGCCCTTCTGCCCTGAAGAGCACTTACCCCGCCTTCTGCCCCTCACTTCTTGTTGCTGCACTTGCACGATTCGAATGGCACAAGGCCTAGTAGGACCATTTTTGTTTCCCCTTTCCTGTCCCCGCTTCTGTCTTGTCGCGCCTTGCAACACCTTGGTGTGTGGGTGCATTATAAATACCCAATAAATAAAAAAAAAAAATAAGTTTCCTCTGCGTGTCAGCCTCCTTCTTCTGAACTCTTACATATGGTGTTAGGAGATACTGGTCCACCTGATAAATAGTGGAGGACCCAAGTACACCCATGGTTAAGACCCTTCAACCATCTTTGGCATCCTGTGAGAGGGAAATTTCAGGGGGAGGAAATCTGTTTCAAAGTATCTTAAAGATTCCTATTGGCCAACAGTGGCTCCTCTGCAAGGGAAGAGCCCTAGTGAATGAGTTACAACTGTATGATTGTTCCATCAGCCCAAACTCAAGGTTAGGATAGTGAGACCCAGCAGGGAATTACCATCAACAGGCTCCCTGGGCATGACACCTAGCCTAAAACGACCAACTGCTACAGTCCCCTTAGGAACTACTGGAACTTCATCTCCTCCCAAGAGTTCAATAAATATAAAGGAAGATAGTTTTGAAGACACCACAGGGATAAACCAGTTCCCTGAATGAGTCAGAGGAGGAGATCTTCTTAATAGAAAAAAAACAGATCTCCCTTGTCTGTTATGTGTAACATCAGAGGACGTAGACGTTCCTGAGATCCCCAATTCCCCCATGCAATCTGTTGAAATGAATACAATGGAGGCGCTAGTAGAATGCCTGGTGGAACACCAAATACAAGCACACACCAGATTCCAAGAGGGTATAGATAGACTAACAGCTAGCCAACAAAGACCGATCCTCATGGTATTCTGCAAGCCTAGAGGGAGGGAGATGACCTCGGAAATCTTTTCCGATATTTCTAAAGGCTTGCCCAGCAATTTAATTGGAGCAAAGAAATAAAAACTTGCTATCTCGGGCAAATTTCAGGCCTCCTATCAAACTCTAAAACCCCTTAGGATCACTCCCTTTAATGAAATTAAACAGGCGTTGCTACATTGATTTAAACAGATGGAAAGCTTTTACCGGGAGATTAAGCTGAACCCTAATGAAACACCTTTAGAATGGGGTGCTTGAATACAGAACATATTATCTCAGTGGTTGCGGAAAAATAACTTTCCGGAGGTTATGAGGCATTAGCCCTCGTTCAACTGAATAATAGCTTGCCATTTCCTTAAAAAAGGGTAGTGTTAAAATTAAGTAAACCCACTATTCCCACCACCATCGAGACAGCCCAGAGGTGTAAGCCAGGCCAGCCAGAGTAATCAGACAGAGAAGTACAGATCTGGAACCGCACTTAGTTGAGAAGAGCTTCATAAATCGTCTTCTTCGGCACAGTACCTGGCAGGAAAGTGAACCAGGACTGCCAAAGGAAAGCAGCAGAATACTATGGGTCTAAGATCCACATCTACAGACCAGTAACACAAAGTGAAAAGAAGACATGGGGAGTAGAAGCATTCCTCCTGGTGGAGTAGAACTGTGTGAATGCACTATGAAGAGCAAGGAGACATTTTCTTGGTATGCCAAAGCCTGGGGAAGGGAGTATTTCCCACAGCCTTTGTGAAGTTTGATAAAGAGCATGAGAAGGGCCTGGGTAACTGAGTCATTCCTCCAACCTTCCTGAATTGTAACAAAAAACCTGTGAAGGTAGTCATTTCCCCAGCCTTCATGAGCTGTGGTAAAGAGCCCAAGAAGGGCCAGCAAGAGTGGTTTGGTCTTAGCCCAAATGAATTTTAGGGGAGCATGAGTTCCACCAGCTTCAAAGCAGAGTTGTTGAAAAATTCTATGAGGCCTGAGGCAGTCCCTGTGGTCAGGAAGACTTCAAAGTTTGCTTCTAGTTCATTGACCGGGAAGGTTTTGAGTGAGCAACATTGTTTGAGGGGGCGTTTATCCTCCGCTTTGTGGGACAAAGTTGATTGAGTGACCAATAGTGGGATGGCAACATGTTCAGACCAGTCGAGTCGGATAAGGTCTGCACAGATGATAAAGGGATATGATGTGAGCACTAATGCGTGTTGCATTTCTTTTGCTTGGGGGAGAGCATAATTTGCTTAAGGGCCATGGAATCAGTCAATGTGAAAAACGTGCTTTGAGTGTAGTTGTCAGCCTATGACCTGGGGATGTTAGAAACTCAAATAAAGGCATTATTAGAGTGTGCTAACTTGGAAGAGGAGAGTATGTTGAAGATGTTGGAAATGAAAAAGTCACTTCTTTGAGGTGGTCTGTAGATGAAGTGAAAGATGATTGATTCCTTGAGGCATAAAGGGAACCATTAGGCTAGCAAATCAAACAAGCCTATTCTGGGAGAGGGGATGATGGAACATGGCCAATCGCTTCTGCGGATGATTGCCACTCTTATGCCTGCCCTTCCTGGCCAGATGGCATGTTGGATGCAGTAGCCTTGGGGTATGAGGACATCAAAAATATGGAGGGAGGATGGGGTAATCATGTTCAGTGATAAGCCAGGCATTGATGCTGTGCGAGTTAAGATCAGCAATCTCTCCAGCATGAGCGACTGCTGAGCAAGCATTGATCAACATTAGAGGGTGTGTGAATGTGGTCTGTGGGTGTTAGCTGGGGCAAAGGCGATATTGATTAGTTTAATTAGGGAAGCTTGCCGAGGCTGCCCAGTGCTCGGCCATTCAAACCTTGAGAAGAGCCTGCATGTGCTGTGGATTCAGGAGACACATGGTGAGGTCTTTTGGAGAGTAGCAGTAGTAGTGTCTGGTTTGTAGGTGAAATGAAAGATAGCGTGTCTGGCCCTTGGCCCAATCAGACCCACACATACACAAACAGATGATGTTCTTGTCTTCATCTGTCCTTTGCTGAGGACGCTGGTGATCAGAATGCCTAAGGAGTACTGGTGAATTAGGTGGTGGGCAGAACAACTGACTAACAGGGTCTGGTCACATGACCAGCAGCCTACTATGTGCTATCCGCCTGCAGCTGGCCTACAGCCCTTAAGTAGTTGCCAGGAAGCCACAAAAACATGCGGTGGGCAGAAAAAAACTGAGTGGCAGAGCTTAGTCATTTGACCAGCAGCCTACTCAATGCTGTCTGCCTTGAGCTGGCCTTGAGTCCTTAAGGAGAGGCTTGGAAGGCACGAGAACTGGTGGTGGGTGGATCAACTGAGTGACAGGTCCCAGTTCTGTGACTCGCAGACTACTGAATGCTGTCTGCCTGGAGCTGGCCTAGGGTCCTTATGTAGATGCCATGAAGGCGTGAAAACTGGGATGGGTGGAGCAAAGCTGTGGCAGGACCTGGTCACGTGAGCAACAGCCTACACAATGCTGTAGGCCTGGAGCTTGCCTACAGTCCTTATGTAGATGCCAGGAAGGCGTGAAAACTGGTGGTGGGTGGGTTAACTGAGAGGCAGGGCCCAGTTACATGATCAGCAGCCTGATCTATGCTTTTGGCCTTGAGCTGGCCTGCAGTCCATAAGTAGATGCCAGGAAGGCACGAACACTGGTGGTGGCCAGAGCAACTGAGTGGCAGGGCCTGTCATATGACCAGCAGCCTACTTGTTACTGTCTGCCTTACCCATAACTATGCACTGGATGCTTAACCCTATAATTGGGCAATTCACAAAATGTTTCACATCTACCCAGTTTCCGTCTTGTCATCTTGTACTTCAGCTTAAGTTATTCAAAATCAATTATACTCTGCCTTCTGGATTCCAGTATTTACGCTTGCATGGTTATCCATGGGAGTTAGATTTAAAGGTAAGATTGAGCTGGCTTCCTTTGTGGACTGTTTGTACAAATAGGTCGTACCTTGTGACTTTTTAATTTACGAGGGGTAAGTGCTATATAAGGTACTTGTATTGATAAAACAAAGTGAACCACCAACTTCCTCCTGCTCTTGTTACTTTTGTGACTACTACTTGTCAAATCCATACAGCACACCAGTGGAGTCACTAACTATTTAGGCTCCCATAGACCACTTTACTGTAACATATTTTATTGATTATGTCGTCATTTCCTTTGTTGCCTATAGACAAAATTCCATAAGTATAAAAAGAAGTGTGAACACAAAATCAATATACATCACATATAATTTCATTCAATATGGGGTAGTTCATATTTGGATTACAATGTTCTACCATAGAGAGTTTAACTCTTGTGTCCATTTTGATGAACGTCCCACTAGATATTCGAACTTGCTATTCAGAGCAGTCTTACAAAACAGTATAACAAGGAAGAAAACTAATGCTGTCGAATAAGTTTGAAAACATTTTTTGTTATTCTTGATGGTACACACATTCCACACATATATTGATTAATTGTGTCCTTATTAAAGTTCCCTATCACTCTTTTCCTTGAAGTACCCAGCACTGTCTCTGGAAGGTGGTCATTGATTGTTACCTTTCTTTCAGTTTAAATGGAACACTGGATAAACATAGGAGTTGCCAACGCACTGCGTTTCGGCCTATTAAAAAAGATAGTCCACATCCATGCGGTGGTCTTCTCTATTGATAAAGCAAGGCCTTTGTCAGGACATAAAGAAGGTATTTGTTGTAGAAAGTGAATCCTCTAACCCCATATTTCACACTCTACAATTAAAAAGAGAGAAAGCAACATTTTAAGTATCTATAGTCTATGTATATATTCTCTGTGTTACTAGAGATACTCAGTGTCTATAAGGATGTAGGGTCACTGACCTGATTCAGTGAGCCAGACAGGGACAGGTTGGCAACTTTTGGAAGCGTCAAACATACGCGTTGTGAATTACTACCTGTGAATATAAATCACAGAGTGATGTAGATTCAATAATAACCCTAGCAATGAGGGTCTACATCAACTATATTACAATGAACTCTGTCACTGCATTCGATGGTAAATATCAAGATTGTAACTACCTCAAAAGAGGTGAGTCAGAGACCCTTTGTGGGCCAGAGTTTAATGAAGACGATATGCGTTCATCTTCAAAACGTTGGACACTCCCACGGTGTCAATTTGTAGGAACTCGAGGCAGACATGCTTCATCTATACCTACGGGCAAACAACCAGTATAATCCAGAGTTTATTAAAAGCGTATTAATCTAGTTACTCCTCATGGGCCTCCAGTAACATTGATTAATCCACATTGTTGTCACAGAATACAGCTAAGCAACCGCCTTAAAGCTGCATTGTAAACAACATCTTTGGGTTGTTTCCAATACTCAAAGGTGCCTCCAGCACTGTTGCCGGATTGCACCTTGTCAAAGTTGCTAGGGCTACAGAAAACAAGGTGTTCTTACCTCTTATTAGCGCACCACTGATATTCACAACCAGCATTTCCATGGTCCCGTGTAGTGAGTCCTCACTGGGACTGGTGCCAAATGTATATATTTAACGCCCGCAATCCATGCACTATTCTACATGGGCATAGAAATGGGACTAACGATGAAATCCTCATTTTGCTGCAAGCAGGCTGGCCAAACATAAAAATAGGACTGAATCCTGACTTGTATTAGTTATCTGATCCATGTAGTACCACACTCTACTATGCCAGAATTCTTTCAGAAACCAACCCTTTTTCCACAAGAGAATCATGACATCCTCCTCCACCACCTGCATGCTCTCCTGCATCTCTATAGGTGCCACCCTATTGGAGGTCTCCACAATGGCCATAAATCAGGGTGTCATATACTCAATTGGATTGTTAGCCTCTTTGATGGGGCATCTAATTTAGCAGATTTTCTCATATGATTTTCTAATGGAAATCTAGATGTTGATTTTATTTTTGCCATAACAATGAGAGAAGATACAGAACATGTAAAGACCCTCTGTTTAGTCAACTCTTATAAATGGAGCTTCATCCACTCTAGCCCCCCATGTTGACTTAAAATTATATTATCCAGAACAATATTTAAAATCTGGACAGGTAGTATGTGTGTTGGTCTGATGCATTAACATTGGAATGGATCAACCCACTATACCAGCAATCTGAATAGGAACATATTAATGTTCCTTAGATCTTGTTCATTTTCACAAAGATAGAATCAATTGATTTTTGCATACCCCAGAGAGCAGCTCATCAACCCTTTAGCAGCAATACAAAGATGATACTTATTATGAATATATGCTGAATGGTACAAGACCCATGGGTATGGAAGGCAACCGATAATGGTACACTGTAAACATTACAAATGCTGGATCAATAACCTTTGTATTCTGCTTTCGATGTTCAACCCTCATGTTGTAGATCCTGGACAAATGTGTCAAATGCATTGGAGTTCTGAAATGTTGATTGCCACCTTAAATATACATGGATGGTATAGGCCATATCTGAGATTGAATTGTTCATGGCTGGGTTTCATAAAGAGAGTTCTGTTCAGCTGTTGGGCAGTTGACTTTACCACATCTTGAGAACGATTCAGCTTGTGGTATCTCCATACAAGTAAGACCAAATGTATTAAATTAATAAAAGGTTCATAGACCTCAGTTTGGGTTTGATGAGGTTGGGCATTGGAACAGATCATAAGTGAAGGGTGATTTGCCTGCTAAGCTTTCCGACTAGACTTCTTTTGAAAAACGTGCGTAGGAAGGTAAATTAGAAATCTGCAGGGACAGAACCTTTGGATCAAGCTGATATCATGCAAAGATGTAGGCTATTCATGCATCTTTTCCTTTGCACATACTAATTATGGTCCCTGACATATGTCACTTCTTTCTCCAGCTATTGACCTCTAGGGAGCACATGTTATGCGTGATGAATCTGTTGCTCGATTTGCATCAGTCTGGTCGCAAAGCCTTCTTTCTCACCTCAATAGATGTTAGTCCATCATGTGTTGTTTTTCATAATGGGGGTGAAGTACTTTCAACTTTTCCAGAATTGTTTCCAACATGGACTCTGGAGGTTTATTTTACCAGAGTTGAACATATGCTGCTTTAGGTCTCTTAATGGGGGAAGTCCCTAGGCCACCAACAATATTGCTGCTGTTTGGTGGTTTTGATATGTTAGATGGTGGGCTCACTATCCTGATAGCAGGGCTCACAGGTGGTGTGCTTTAGAATCAGCCCACAGATATTTCACTCTGCAAAACCTTCAAATGTTATGTGAACAAGGTGATTATCTTAAAGTGACTTCCCACCAGGTGATCACAAAAATCTCTAAAGACTGTCCATTGATGGCCCAGTGATGTGGAGTAAAGTCCTATGCATACACTTCAGGGCTATTTCAGTGTGCAACAGGTGTAGAGCTGTGTGCTATGCCTTCTTAAGCTACTCTAAAACAGATGCTGCAATACTAGCAGATACAAAATGGTGGCCAACATGAACACTGTATTGAATATGATCACTGTCCCAAAGACTGTCCAAGAATCATCACTCCTTTCTTCTTACCTTTCGCTCACTTTTGCAGCAAAAGAGTGAAATGACACCTCCAATCTGTGAGAGTGGCCCCATCTATTTGATTTTCAGATCTATGGAGCATTAGAACTGCACTATTTTCAATGAGTTATGTCTGTTTAATGTGGCCAACACACACCCCAGTGCCTGCTCCAGGACTCGCCCAGTGTTGTCTTCCTTACAATGTGTACAGCTATCTCCCTGCCCACGCATTGATATACCAGTTCCCTTCCAAATGAGCAGTCGGGTGCCTTCTTGGCACTGCTACATTCAAAGTCATTAGGTTAAGAACTAGCACTTCAACACTCCCTGCAGTCATTTTTTCGACAAATCCAGATCTTCAAAACCTTAACCAATGCACACTAAACAATCTGAAGGAAAATAATGAATGAACCACAGTTAGACATTATAATAATATGAGGAATAAATGGAACTCAGACAAGAGTGGCCAACTTATCTGGACTCTGAAGCACAATCACTCAAAGCATATCAAAGTTTTAGGCACATTCCTGACACCTAGGCTTGCATTGGATATCTGATCACAGTATGGTGGAAGCTTCCCTCATCCCCATATACAAGTGGGGTGAGTAAGCTCAAAACATCTCACCACCCATCAACATGCCTGACCATCATGGGTAGCTTACTGGAGATTGGCCATCACAGCCCATTTCCTATTTTGGGCAAATGCAGACATGCATTTTAACCCTCCTGAAAATTGTCTCATACCTTGGGCGTACCCCCCACACGCATTTTGAGGCCATACTAATGTGCTAAAGGCACTGTATAAATGACCAGCTACGACTACTACAATTTATATACAGTCTAAGTCATGTGAAGCACCGTCATTATAAATATGATTTTACATTCCCACTTTTGTTTCAAAATTAGAATTGTAAGTAATTAATACTTAATTAAAACTGTAATTAGTAAGTAATACACTTTAAAGGTAAAATATTGGTGCCAGGGGTCATCAAATGACTGAGTCTTTTCTAAGTGGGGGACTAGGCACTAAACATATGTGCAGAGCCCCTTGTGAGCAATGGACTCCGATTACTGGTGTCTTGCTCTGATAGCCATTGTAATTAATTGTATGTTTCTACTTACGAAAATTCAGCAACAAGTATTGCGGCATAACTAATAAAATCACAATAAATGTGTCTACCTTGATGTATTTTACACATTGCTGATATTTTCTGCCTCTGTGGTAATATATGTACAGCAGTGTTTTGAACTTCATTCTGCCAGGTTGTACTATGTAAGCATATGTCCCTATAGGAATGTGAATGTTGTTTGGTGCAGCATATTCACAGCCGAGTACAACGTGTAGCTCCTTTTTATTTGCATGGTTAGATGAATACGGTATTTTAGCATCGACAATCATAGAGTTTTCTTACATAGAGTTTCCGGTGTCTGTCCAATCGACAAGCCCCAACTTCGAGCAACAAACTGTAAACAATGTCAATCGGTGAAGGATAACGCTGTGAAACCGAGTGGTCATTCAAGCTCAATAATGCAAACAATTCTTATACCAGGAAGAGTGCAAGCGTGACCCATTTCATCGCATTTACAATCTGCTGAATGCTGTAGCAGATGTTGAAGGGGCATTTACGATAAAGCTATTTGGAGAGAACCAGACTGAGGAAGTTGAAGCAGAACATGTGTGTTTGTAACTGCACTGTAGAATCTCACTCTGCTGACAACGTGATGGCACCCTGCTGACGCATTACACTAGTGATCCTGGTACACCATTTGTATTGCAACATCATATATGCCATTGCATGGATTTCCACACCTGTTTATCTAACCTTGTTTTCCACGGCCCACTACCGACTATCATTGGCAATTTTAGTTCAAGAGTGTTCTATGCGAACAAAAGTTTCAACTCGATTATATGTCAAGACAGGAAGCCGGATGTTGTGAGGTTTAATCGTGACTTTATTTTTAAAGGAGCAAGAAAGATGTTTTTGAAATCATCACAGAATTATTTGCACCGAAAAACGGGGATTTGTGTGCCATTCTGCCCGCAAATCCCTCTTTAACAAATGGGACTTTGCGGGCAGAATGACACACAAATCCCCGTGTTTCGGTTCAAATAATTCCATGAATCAGCCTTTAACTGAAATAAAATACCCTCAATTCCATTAGTAGGGTCCCTCTGGAGTCGCAATCTTGTCCCAGTTGCATGGACTGGGCTTTCTTTGAATTCAAAACCTCTTTTGATGTTTCTGCAGAGCATTTTTCTAAGAAAAGTAAGTGATTGACCTAGTGGTATATTGCATTTGAATACTGTTCATTTACATTAGAAGACTAATGGTAACACTACGGATATATTTTTTGATGTGCATGTTATTTTCTTTATTAGTACCCCGGCGAGAGACAATCAGAATGAAACAAGCATTCTGATTGGCTCTCGCCAGGTCCATACCCGGCCAGGAATCCCTCCCTCGGGATTCCACAGCCTTTTTCCCCGGCGAGGGGTGTGGCAACCCCTCAGCCTATGGGGAGGCTCGAAGCGGGGCCTCCCTGCGGCCGAGAGGCTGCCTTCGCCCCCCGCCGGGGACTCGGGTAATTTTTTTTTTTTCTCCCTTCCCTCTCCTCCGTCCCACCCACCCCCCCAACTTACCCTCTTGTTTCTGCATCCCCGGCGGGGGACGAGGTACGTTTTTTTTTTCCCCTCCCACTCCCACCCTCCCAACCCCGCTTACCTTTTTGTTGATCCTTTTTTGCGTCCCCGGCGGGGGACGAGGGAAGTCTCCAGCCGTGTGGAGACTCGGAGCGAGGCCATCCCCGCTCCGTGCCTCCACACGGCTTGGGGCTTTCCTGGTCCCCCGCCAGGGACGCAGGTAAGTTTTTTTTTTTTGTTTTTTTTTTTTTCCTCCCAACCCCACTTACCTTTTTCTTGATCCTTTTTTGGGAGCGAACTCGCTGGGAACACATGTTCCCAGCGCGTCTGCTCCCGATGACCGCCATGGAAAGGGAAAACGGACTCCGTTTTCCCTTTCCATGGCGGCGGCCATTTTCTTGGCGTTTCTTTTTTTCTGACCCGAAACGCTGCAGCGTTTCGGGACAGAAAAAAATTGCTTTTAGTACCCCAGTCACGCAAATATTGCGGGCCGGGATACTAATAGCAATATGACCCTCGCAGCGGGGGCATTACCTGAGTCAGTAATGCCCCCGCCGCTCGGGTCATATTGCTTAAATATTGGCCCCGTTCTTACTTCTAGCCTGCCCCACCAGCACCCGAGTCAGCGTTAAGGCTTTCTTCACACTTTAAGTACTAATCCTGGTAAAAATAGTGAAGAGGACAAGGCAGTGGCATTTTGTTGTTGCCTCCCGCGCCAGGTGCAATCTCTTACGTTGCCTCTCCCGGTAAGGTATTTAAGGAAGAGTTCCATGCTAATGTTTCCTTCTCAAATTAGTGGAGCGCTACTCTTTTAAACATTACAGTAAATATAAGCAATATCATTTAACATTTTCAACATTATCAAAACAGACTACCTCCCTTTCCTGCGCATGTGGAGCCCACCTTGTAAAAAATAATAAAGCAATATGCCCCGAGCGGCAGGGGCTTTACCTACTCAGGTAATGCCCTGGGGCCCATTGTTATAGGCCCGAGCAAAGCGAGGGGCATATTGCTATTAGTATTCCGGACTTATGTCCGAAATATTAAAAGGAATATTTTGTGTTTTATTCCAGCTTACCTTTTCTGTCAGCATGGCGCATGTCATCGGATCTGCATGTCTGCCTTTGGTTCGTTGCAATGCCGTGGAGGGTGAAGCACGAGAATGGCATGCTCTTGTTTCTTTCTTGATGCGGGACAGCGGGCACCCATGTTGGGAAGGGGGTTAGGAGGACTTTGGCGGGACAGTGGCAATGTTCTGCAATCATTGCAGGTGATTTGGTCACAGTGTCTGCAATCAGGGTGATATGCAAAATGGAGATTTTGTAACCCGAATGCCAGGAGAGGTATTCAATACATTTATACATCATATGACACCTGCAAACTCTTTCCTGCAGTGTCAGGTATTAATAAAGCAATGTGCCCTATGCATATTAGCTATTGATTTTCATTTAAGCTTCATTACGTACCTATTGTTTCCGTCACGTCATGTACAGTTTGATTTGAGAAATGTCAAATTACACAAATAGGGGTTTGGAACATGAATTTAATTTAGAAACATTTAGAACATAACTGAAAGGGTAGCTTTCTGTAGCAAGAACATTAACTTTGCCAAAGCATGCAAGTAGGGTTGATAGAGTGAAGGAAGATGACTTGATGGGGAAACTAGTGGTCAGAAATTAGAGGTTTAATAGGAAAGAAGGGTTGCAGGGATTCAGGTGGCGGGCAGAGGTCACAGGGAGTTCAGAAGAGGGACATTAAAGGGAGAAAAGATGGAGGATTCTATAATTGGAAAGTATAAATAGAATTGGTAAGGAGCAGGTAGATTGCTACATTAGAGGGAAGTTGTGAAACTTAAGAGCAAATAGAAAACATAGCTTTCTCAAGCCATAACATCAAATAGATAAAAACCGAGAGTGAGCTGTATCACTTGGCATTGAATTACACATTCCCAAGGAAAGTAAATGAGCAATTTGCAAATTGAGGGAAGGAATTGGAGGAACATACAGCGTTTTCGAAGGTGACAGATGAGGTGGCGCTACAGTAGGGAATGCAATTTGCGAGTGGAGGAAAAATGTTTGAGGATGTACTCATTGCGGTTGATGGACAAGAGGATACATTGCTTGATCCTTGATGGAGGATGGGAGACCATTTCCATTTTTCACCAGATTGGGGTTTTTCAATTACTTTCAATAGATGAAGGGTTGCGATGTCCAGTCACAGACATAATCTGTCGTGCTTCAAGCCCGGCGTTGGAGAGAAGTTGCACTGCTGTGGCACAGATGGAATGATTGGTATAGTGACTTTGTACATTTGCACGTTCTTAACCATGAAAGTATCAAGTGTGTTCTTTCCTAATTGTTTGTTGGAGTACCATGTTTGTTAGGTGCTTAGCTGTTCCTTGGTGGGGTTGCAGGGAGCGACGAAGAAACAAGGATGTCTGCTGGAAGCTGGGAAATGTATTAGATCGAGGAATGAACAGGGCAGTCAAGGGCATCAGGAATTGTATACATGCGTCCACGAAAGTTACTGAGATGTCGTTCGAGTAGGGGATGATGGTTTTTGGTGACCTCGTTGAACGTAAGGCGGGCATATTAGTTTCCGTTTTCATCGGTAATGACAGTAAAATCGTTGTGTGGTAACTGTCACAGTCCTTCGCGCCCGCGCCGTGCAAAGTGAATTTGGATGTCAAACCACACTTTAAACTGCCATGTATCCGGAGACTCTAGGCTAAAAACACCACAGTTGCATAATTGGTGTAGATCAGTGGGTGAAATAGAGGTTTTGTGGGCAAAAGTGTCTTTTCCAGTGCGGAAAAGATGCTTAATGATACTCACGAAGACATTGTTTGCACTTAGAAATTCCTGATTGTGCATTATGTTTAAGTTTTGGCTAAAAGGTGGATTGTTGACATGCCGATTGATTCCAGCGCGTAGTGCGATTAAACTGTGTGGTTGGTACTCAGTACCAGAGGCTGTGCGCACTTCAGCATAAAATTGGCGTAGGAGAGCTGCTAAAGAATGTACAGGTACATATTCAAAGGAAAGATTGAACCCTTTCTGGGAAAGCCAACTTTTAAGGGTATCAAAAGCCCATTTTGTTGCTAGCTGAGTATTTGCCTCAGATTTTCTGAGTTCTATTGTGCTGAGGTCCATGGTGCCCACAGTTGTATGTCTTCTGGCTACAGATGCCACACTAGAAGAAACAGGCAAGGGACTAATGGTGATATTACCCTGGTGTCTGTCTTCATTTTCGTTTTC
The DNA here is from genome assembly GCF_040938575.1 of Ambystoma mexicanum. Taxonomy (NCBI): domain Eukaryota; kingdom Metazoa; phylum Chordata; class Amphibia; order Caudata; family Ambystomatidae; genus Ambystoma; species Ambystoma mexicanum. The sequence goes on along the minus strand of NC_090941.1, from coordinate 427,575,045 downwards.
ACTACTTTACAGCCACTCCTCCACAGTGTGATTGCTGAGAACATTAAAGTTCAGTTGGCTGCCGAACTCCGGTGTAAACAGCATTTTGCATGAGGGCTTTTCCATTTCCTTTGCCATGCGAGCCGAACAGCTGATGAAAGGCACGTCGACAGGAAATAGCTGTAGATTTCAAAATCTGCGTATGAGAAAGGATGAAAGACATTGGTCCGTTCGGAAGTGAAATGCTTTTGAATATGATGGAACGTAATCGCGTGAAGCGGCAAGAGGAATGGAATGCGGGATTGTCTTGCAGGTATGGCTGCTGAATATACCAGTCGCGATTGTTGTTACAAACGCTGTGCACAGCTCTGGGGTACTAATAATAAATAAACTAAGGCATTGATTGGAGGAATAGTTTCAATGTCAACCTATGGGGATGGAGGTGTGTGCCAGAAGTGACATAGGTTAGGTTAACCTTTCTGGCTTTGCAGCAGCACTAGTCAGCAGTGTGTCCGTTTCTTAGTTGATAGTTTACCAGTTATCTTTCTTACTAAGAATGGAGGGAGAATAAGAGATTCTATCCTCAAAGGCATATTGTGTGGAGTAAGAGGAGGAAACACCCCCTACTGATACTCCATCTTAGTTAGGAATTGTTGACACATTTGCGTAAGAATCCAACTCAGAAGCCATGTGTGAAAATATGTTCATCACTTTTAGTGGGCTCTCTAAACAATTTGGGAAAACTCATTCATCTATGATTACTGAGATGCAGGCTCACCTCATTGATGCCAGTAATAAACATACCAAGTGCCAAGATAAAGCTGATGATCAGGGGTGCACATCCAGAAACTCCAAGGCATTCGAAAGGATTAAGCAGCCAGGGCACATCAGGGATGCTTGTGCTGATCTACACCCACTTTGCCCCCACCCCAAGACATGACAAACGTTGATTCATCATTAAAGCAGTAGTATTCTTACAGAACATGACTTTGAATAGATTACTATGCTGTCTAAAAGATGGCAAGAAAACCTCCAACTCTATGACTATCACAAGCTTCCCCAGGAGATGGGGGTTATCATATATACCATTATGCTCCGAGCCTATCCATTTAGAGAAAGAACAAGACTCTCAAGATACAGTCTCACCTAGCACTAGTGGAAGTAAAGACCCCATTTGGTAATTCAACTAAATGACACCTCCTCCCTCAAGTATCTCAATATATGTAGAACTTTATGTCATTCAAGTTGGATAACAAAACAAGAGGTATGTTAAGTCTGAGTTTGATAGACATTATACAGCAGAAAACTGTACTTTCGCTCCAACTCTAGACAAAAACAATATACTATTTTACTCACAAAATATTAAATATCTGGTAAAGGGGTAGACTTGGCAGGGTGGACTTGACATGGTATACATTTCAATGCAAGCTTTTGCTTTTGGGTGGAATGAGACCTTTGTCTGAGACATTGTGACAGAGGATGCAGAGAAGGAGTGTGCATCTAATGATCCAGAAAGACGGAGGGCCCGATTCTGATGTGGGTGTTAAGTACCGAAAAGTTCAGAGAAACCATTAACAACCTTTTCAGTGCTTAGGACCTATTCTGAAGGTGACACATTCTTCTGAAGTCAGAATAAATGAACTACTTTCAGAATATATGTGGCAGTTGCTAGGATGGGTGGGAACCAACCTAGCAACCACCACATTCAGTACCTGTCATTTAACACGGGTATTCTTGTGGCACTCCTCCACTATATAATGTGCATTAAAGGGGTGCACATATAGAGTACCATTTCATTGCTGGTATTGTGGAGGAGTGCCACAGGAAGCCGCTAGTTCAGTAGTCATACACATGCATTCAAACAGATGCAAGGTCATCCTACAGAGCAGCGTTTCAATGCACCCATGATTTCATATATAGTAACAACGGTGTACCCACCGCACCGGGCCTCTGCTTCCATACACAAAAGCAATGTCATCTGAACAAAGCAGGTATGCAATGCACCCATGCATTCATACGTAGCACCAATGGAATCTCCCAAATGGGTAGTGGGTAGTCCAAGAACTAGGTGCTTCCAGTGTCCCCCACTAGTTCTAGCCAGAACCCAATCGAATCCTTTGATCTGAGAATGTTAAATGTATACCCATGTTTTCGGCAGTACTTTCGTAAAATAATGATTGTGTCATTATTTAAGGAAAGTGCTGCTGAGAATTTCCACTGTGCCTGTTGTAGTAAAAAACAAGCGCCTTGAAGGCGGTGCACTGTTGTGCACTATGAGGACGCCCAGGACCACTTGAGAATAGTGGTGGAGCCCGGGAGTTCAGATTTGGCGCAGTGATTTGTGCTCTTTTGTGCGCTCACTTTGCCAACATTAGAATCGGGCCCTGAGTGGTTGTGCCTAAAGAACTATGTGGTGTATGGACAACAATAATTAATCCCTTAGCACAGAATGGTGCATGAGTATGAGTTGAGCAAGTCCAGATCAAAGGAGTGCTGTTTGGGGGGCAATATGCTGAGGAAGGGAATTGTTATGTCAATACCTTATAAATCGTAGATAGACTTCAAAATACATTAAAGAATAATTGTATGCGAATAGGTATTTCACCAGGACTGGTCATGGTTGGAACCAGCTGATTAGGGAGGCAGCCAGTTCAAGAGGTTCTAGATTCCAGTGGGCAAACCAGACGAAGGGGAAAACAGGGGTTTTATGCAATATGCCAATAGGTTTACTTTCAACAGTAAGTCATTATCTCTCTCCTTCCTTGTCAATATTTTGTGAATACATTCAACATTTGCTGTACTATTGACAACACTCTCACACTTAATCCGCAGTACACAGCCATAATCAGAAGCTGTTTCTCCGAGCTGTCCATGCTGCACTTCATCTTACCTTACTTAACATTCACCTCTTGGGCCATGGCTATAGCTACTCTACTACTATGCAAACAGCCTCTATCCTGGACTCCCAGATCACATGGTGAGAAAACATCAAAGAGTTCAAAATGAAGCAGCAAGACTCCTTCTCTGAAAGAAGTAATTTGAACATATCACACCACCATTATACTCTGGTTGCCCGTCAAAAAAAGGATTAATTTTAAAACATTGTGTATCACCCACTATTCTTACCATGTAAGGGAACTTTCCTCCTTCAGAAGTTAATTTTCAGAATGCTTAGGTTCTAATAAGAAAAAAAAAAAGGCTGATCCTCTTTTTCTGTGTTGGCCACAAAGCCTCTTACCCAAACATCTCCACCTGGAAGTGAAATAACTGACTTTCAGAAACAGCTCAAGACTTGGCTCATCAACCAACCACTTTGAACGATATGAACAATAATATCCACTGCCAAACATTTGTACACCAGAAACGTGGGCTTCTTTATGACAAGGAATTGTGAAACTCTTCACATTACGACCTGTGGAAAGTGAATTTGGTGCATGGATCCTATGTTGCATGACACTGGATTGCACCGGAATCTCAAGGAAATCTACAACTGAAGGTCAGGAAACAAAATTTGAATTCCACTCCCTTTCTCCACCTTCCACTCTCATCCCTCAACTAACTCAACATTACTACAATATTGCAACCTTACAAATCCCACACCAATTCAGATGACCTACCAGCTGTAGCATTATTAACCACTTTAAGTGCTAAGGATGAGCATGTTTGTCTTGAAAATCCCTGTAGGCTCCCACTACTACCACAGTTAAGAGTTTTTAACAGATTCAGGCCCATTTAATTTTCTATCAACAACCATTCTCGGAGAAATGATAGGTCAGGGGCCACACGTTTTACTGGGGCCTTTGTATTACAGAACTTTGAAGAGATTGAAAATACATCACTTGAAAAGGGTTTGGATGCTAAATAAGAGAACAAGTGGTGGATCAACTGATCAGCCTTCATTTCTGCCCCAATTTGCTATTATAATCTGGTTCCATCTATTTATGTTGGGATGCCAAGAGTGGGGAATCACAAACTTGAAGCCATCGTCAGGTTGGGAATCGCGACTCTATTTAAATTGTATAGAGGTATTTGCATGTGCCTTTTATAACAGGACGTTTTCACAAAACAGACCTCAATGTGCAACTCTATTATGAATGGCCATCATGACACACTTCTGAAAGGGAGAACTTGGTGAAAGGTCCTCCAAGACATTTCCAAACAATGTTGTGAATGTTGACTTCCACGTCAAATTATAGTGCACACTACATTTTTACATGTATGTATGTATGCATAAATATATGTATATGCAGTTTATATCAGCACTCACACCCCACACATCGGCCTCATGGCAGTAGTGGAAAGGTAGTAAAAGAAAGACGGATGCAAATAGGCGGAGGAGGGCAATAGGTCCCAGCAACAGAAAATAAAACATGTTTCTACAAGTGTAAAGAATTGCAGATGTTTGCCTTCCAGGTGTGTTCAGTGCTGTGGCAAATTGGTGATCTAGGCGACAAGCCTATTTTTTGGCATGGTATTTCAGGTTCTTTCCTCCCATTAGAGACTAATTACATTGGATTTGTTCTACCCCAAGCAGAACACTCAGGTCCAGAATTTGGTCGGTTAGTGGTTAGACCCATTTGTTGAAGCAATTAATGCATTATTTCACAATTGGTGCCCAGGTTCGCTTTAATAACCCCTTTCCTCATCCCAGGGTTCTCTTTGAAGTCAGGAAGCAGAGGTCAGACTTGGTCCTGACAACTTCCTCCTGGTCCTCTCAGGGAATGTTCCTCGCAGCCTTAGGGATGTAGTTATTCACCTTCCTTAGGTCCTTTACCTTCTCCAACCTAAAGGGACTTCACCATCCCCTGATACTATCAGAAACTATACAGATGGTGGTTTGGGGGTTTGCAGGGGTATCTGAACTCCAGACGGCATTTTTTAGGTGGAGTTACTATTTCTGCATGAAAGCTTTGCCACTTTGATGTTTTTCTAGGCACCATGATAATTTTACAACCTCTGGGGTGGAGTTGTTTAACTTCCTTCGTGAATGTTTTTCCTCAGTCCAAATGATCAGTGAAAATATACAGTTCTGCCATCTTGGATGAGCATGGTGCGGTTAATGACACACCCATTGGGCATCGTCAGTTGGTTAGAAGGTTACTCAGTGGAATTTGCTTGAAGTGCCCTCTTTCTGCAAGACATTCTGTTCTGTTTGGGATATTAAAGTGATGCTTTCACATTTTAGGGAATGGCCCGACAGCAATGATCGCAACCTTACAGTCCTTTCATCTACATTGGTCACTCTGCTGTGTGTATCTCCATTTAGAGATTTTCTGATGGTGAAGGTTTAGACCTCAACAGACTATCTTTTATACGTTCAAGCATTTAACCCCCAGAGGTCCAATTCACAGAAGTCTTTTATAATGGCACAATCCCATTCAAAAACACTATGTGAATCAGGCTCCATGTGTCTAGATTTTCCAGTGTTCTCAGAGTGATGTGTGGGAAATGTCTTAAAATTTTGAAAAAAGGAGTTCGGCAATGCAACTATTTCTTTCACTAGGTAAACCCTATCACCACACCTCTACTTTGACCAAATGGGTTTTTCTGTACTATGATTCAAACAAGTATTGATTCAGCTGTATTTGGGGCACACTATACCTGCAGATGAATGGATTGCATGGCCTTTGGGGAAAGGCACATTGTCAAGATATGTTCTCTTCTGCAAATGAGTTTTGTGAGTCTGTAGTCAGTACTTTATTGTATTGCAAACGGATTTATAATGCATCAGATGTTTATTTGGTCCAACTTTAAGTGTGGCAGAGTGTGTTCGGCAGTAGAGGAGTGAGCATCTTCAGTTTTGCTGTGCTGTTGCTTGGACTTGATAGTCTTTTTACTGTTTCAGTTGTTTTCCTTAGGACGCTCTTGCCGGACCAAACACTCTATTTAGCCCTAGCCAACCACGCGGAGCGCGAGCCAAGTGTGGTAAAGTGTGTTCAGCTGTGGAGGAGTGAGCATCTTCAGTTTTGCTGTGCTGTTTTCTGGACTTGGACTCTGATAGTCCTTTTACTGTTTCAATTGTTTTCCTGAGGACGCACTTGTTGGACCAAACACTCCATTAAGCCATAGCCAACCACGCAGAGTGGGAGCGGAGTGTGGCAGAGTGTGTTTGCCAGTGCTAGGCTGTGTTGCCTCGAAATTAACACCCTTGAAGCCATGAGGTAAGCATTGACTCTTTTAATTTCATCATGCATGGAAAGGCTTTTTCTAAATCAAAACATTACAACCTATGTAACAGCAAAACGTATGGTAAGAGCTCTAGTGCTGATTGACACGTAAAGAGATCAGTCCCCAAAGTACTTGTTGATAAATGTAATAACACAAACACACAAACATTTCCATTTACCCTGCTGAAAGTGAAAATTGTAAAATCAAGCAAGTGACGGCCCAAATCACTTCAAAGCCGGAAACGACGGCTCTAAGAAAACGTCCGAAATTGGATCCTTGAGAGTGAATGCAGTTGTACATCCTCCCCCAGGTGGAAATGGAGTTTCAAATATCCCTACACCATTAACTGACAATGGGCCTCATTACGACCCTGGCGGTAATCGCCCGTCATTACCGCCATGGCGTAATGAGCGTTTACGCCGTGGGACGATGGCGTAAAGAGCGCCACATTACGACCCATCGCGCACGAGCATTAGGCCATGGCGGTAATGCAATTAACGCCATGGCGGAAAAGGCCCCTACCGGCATCGTTAAGCGAGCAAGGTGCACTTCCGCCACCGTAAGTAGCGCCCACCGTAAGTAGCGCCCACCGTAATTAGCGGCCACCGTAATTAGCGGCGGCCGTAATTAGCGGCGGCCGTAAAAAGTCGAACCGGAAATAGCGTCATCGCGCCGGAACGGGAAACAGCCCGTCGGCCATCTTGAAAAACACAATCCATCGCCATCCTACCAAACAACACCAGACCCAACCCTGACACCTGTCCCAACCAATCACCCACCCATCCAAGTACCCGAAAATGCCCAAATGTGTGAAAAAGGCATGTGACCGCCAGCGCCAGGAGAGATTCAGCCGGGAGGAACTCTGCATGCTTGCGGAGACCCTGCAAGACACCGCAGGTGTCGTTTTCTCCCCGGACATGACCAGGACAGCGATCGGGAAAAAGAAGGCCATCTGGGCCCTGGTGGCTGAGCACGTCAGCGCGGTGGGGACCGTACCCCGCACCCCACAGCAGTGCAGGAAGCGCTGGGATGACCTACGCATACGGGTCAGAGCCGTCATCTCAGCAAACCGCAACCTTGCCCTGGGTACCGGTGGAGGGTCGGAATCCCCCCTGAAACTCCAACCGTGGGAGGAGATCTGTGCAACCACGATTGGCATGGAATCCATTGAAGGCGTCGGAGGGATGGAAAGGGGAGCTCCGACATCAGGCGATGAAGGTAGGTGCCTCAAACAAGACATGCCATAGTCACAGCAGTCCAATCATGTGTAGCACAAGGTTGCCCAAGAGTGTAAATGCAACACATATCAACACTGCCCATAGCCACATGCGAGCACCACCCTGCATACACTGCTGGCACCCGCATACCTGCATCCACATTTCACACTAAAAGGAGACAACCTGCATGGCACTGCCTGAAATCTTCCTCATCCACTGACCACAATAATGTCAAACATTTCATTCCAAAGTCCGCAGACCCATCAATAACGCCCTCCCTCCTTTGCTCCACCACAGGCACAGATTCACACCCAGAGGACCAGGACACCCCTGCGCCAAAGAGAGCCAAGAAGGCCATCAACAACGTCCCTGCACCCTCAACCTCAGCTGCAGTGAGGCAGACCCCACAACAAGCAGGTCCCACTGCAGGCATACCGGAGGTCCCACCGGCAAGCACCCCTGTTGGCAGCAGGCCAGCAGCAGCTGCTCCACCTCCACCGACATTGCCTGCCACAGGAGGCAGGGGGTCAGCGGCCAGCAGCAACATCGGGGAGACACCTGCAACAGCTGCATGTTCAGACTCGGACATGGAGCACGAGGTCAGAAGCCCCACTGACCTACTACATTCCCCCTGTTTCTCAGACGCCAGCCCCCATGAGGGTCACACACAGGGGCACACAGAGGTAGAGGAGTGGCCATCCACCCCATGCCCTGTCCACACTCCACAGGAGGGGAGCAGCCCCTCCATCACTCCACCAGCACTGGCCATGGGCCAGCACGGCCAGCAGTCCCTCCAGGACATCACTCAACGGCAGCATCAACTGTCCGCAATGCTGGATGAGCATGCCGCGGAATGTGTGGGGGCTAGGTCTAGCATTGAACAGGCCACGGAGACCCTAAGGGCCGAAGTGGCGCAGAGCACTGCCACCCTGAGGGATGCCATGCAGGCCATGTCCAGGGACTTCTGTGCAGAACTTGCGGCCTTGTGTCGTGCGGTCACTGGCCTCACCCACACACGACAGGACGTGCATGCACAGGGGCAGCCAGGGACATCCTCCACTGCCAGTTCTGCGCAGAGCAGCCCCGTGCGACGTTCCGGTCGTAACCTGCGCTCCACAGCCAGGGGTGCCCCGGGGGCCGGGAGAGGGGGCTTGTGACGGCCTGTGGCCACTGTCACAGGCATCTGTTGACACCTGCATGGGGTGTGTTGGGGTGTGCAGGGGGGAGGTGGGAGGGGGTGTGTTGGGGTGTGCAGGGGGAGGTGGGAGGGGGTGTGTTGGGGTGTGCAGGGGGGAGGGGGGAGGGGGTGTGTTGGGGTGTGCAGGGGGGAGGTGGAAGGGGGTGTGTTGGGGTGTGCAGGGGGGAGGTGGGAGGGGGTGTGACACGACAGTTCATAGTTTCAATACACTTTTTTCTTTCCAAAAAAGAAATGTGTGGACATTTTCATTGCGTATGTGTGCTTTATTGGTGTACAGTCCACAGTGTGCATGTCCCAGGGACACACAGTGCCCCAAGTGCAGTCTCCATGCGATAAACACCAGCCGTGTGTGCTAGAAGCAGTGGTCGATGATACTTTGGTGCATGGCACGCCCCTCCTGTGCTTCGCCTCCTCCATGGGGTGCCGCCCCATCTGCACCCTCCTCATCCTCATCGTCAGGTGGTTGCAGTTCTGCGTCAGGGGGCAGGGGCACATTCCGTCTGACGCACATATTGTGTAGCATGACACATGCCATGACGATCTTTGCCACCTTCTCATGGCCATACAGGAGTGCCCCACCAGACCTGCTGAGGCATTCGGAACCGTGCCTTCAAGAGGCCGAATGTCTGCTCTATGACCACACGAGTACGTGTATGTGCACGGTTGAAGTCCTCCTCGTGCTGGTTCTGCGGGTTCCGGACTGGTGTGAGGAGCCACCTCTTCAGGGGATAGGCTGCATCACCTGTATGTAGGCGAGAATGTATGTGTCAGTCATGTTGTCTGATCAGGAACATGATGTTCCACCATGGCTCGCATCCAACTGTTACTTTGGCTCACTTCTACATGCACTAATTGATTCACACAATGCAACCAGTATGTGCTCAAGGCTCCCATGGCCTGTTTTGCATGCCATCACCCAATGTATACAGAGGGGTTGTGTGCATTGTGAGTGCCCTTCCTCTGTCTCCGTTCTCTGTGTTACTCACAGCCAGGTGGAGTATGCATCACCCCCCCCCCTTTCTGCCAGGTGGAGTATGCATCACCCCTCCCCTTTCTGCCAGGTGGAGTATGCATCATCCCCCCCCTTTCTGCCAGGTGGAGTATGCATCACCCCCCCCTTTCTGCCAGGTGGAGTATGCATCATTCCCCCCCCTTTCTGCCAGGTGGAGTATGCATCATCCCCCCCCCTTTCTGCCAGGTGGAGTATGCATCATCGCCCCCCCTTTCTGCCAGGTGGAGTATGCATTGGTACGTCATTCACCTGCCCACTTCCATGACATTGCACTCACCGAGTAGCCAGGATCTTGGCCCTGCATGTCGCTCCATGTAGCGTGGTATTGTGGAGTTCCTCAGGACCATGGAATCATGGGTTGATCCGGGGAATCGGGCACAACAATGTGTGATGATCTTGTTGGAGTCACAGACCATTTGCACGTTGATTGAGTGGAACTGTTTCCGGTTGCGGTACGGTACCTCCATGGCACGTGGAACCACCAATTCCACATGGGTGCAGTCGATGGCACCAATGCAACCGGGTATGCTGGCTAGTGCATGGAAACCCACTTTGGTGTTTGCAATCTCCTGGGCAGTCCGTGGTAATGAGATGTGGTCGTCTGTGTGCTTGAGGAGGGCATCGAGCACTTGGATGAGTGTTCGTGAGAATAATGGTTGTGAGATGCCATGCAGGTGCCCCACTGTGTGCTGGTAGGTGCCTGTGGCCAGGAAGTGGAGTACGGCAACTACCTTCAGTAGGGGGGGGTGGCGGTTGGACTTTCTATCATGCTGACGATGTCGTTGTGTGTCATGTCTACGATGGCGGTGATGGTGTCCCGGTCCAAACGGTACAGGGTGTGGATCTGCTCATCAGTGAGGTTGTATGGATTGGCTCTGATGCGTGGGATTGGGGGCTGCCTGCGTGGTGGCACTGGCTGTGCTGGTGGGGCTTGCTGGGCCTGCCTTGCCCTCCTTCTCCTCCTGCGTCTCCTCTGTGCTGCCTGTTGTTGTTGTTGCTGTTGAAGCACATGCATTGCTATCAGGTCCTCCAGCCCCAACATTGCTAGTCGTATTGGTATCATTGTGGAGTGTGACTGGGTGTGGGAAGGGGTGGGGTGTGCTCTTTTTGTACTCCCCTGAGTCTGTTTTGCCTTCACCTGTGCTGTTTCTGTGCACCTGTGGCAGCTGCATTCACTTAACATGTCCCTTTACGGTTGGTTCGCGATGGCGTTATTTGCACCATGGCGGTAAGGTACTTAACGGCCTCGGTGATGGCGTTAGGTGCATGTCCGCTTGGGTCGGCATTTGCGTACCTTTCCGCCATGGCGCTAAGTACGGTGTGGGCGGTCGCGTGCGCGCACCCTTAGCGCAGTTAGCGGCAGCGTTAACTACGATGCCGCTATTGGCATCGTAGTTAACGGTCACGGGTCATGATCAGACCTGGCGGAAAACGATGGCGGTAACCATTTACCACCATCGTTTTTCACTTAGCGCCAGGGTCGTAATGAGGCCCAATGTAGATGATAATTTGCTACTTGAACTTTGCTACCGCCTCTGCGGCACTAATAGAGAGACTGCAAGGACGGAGTTAGCAATGGGTGAGAAGATGCACAATAAGTCTGTGCTTATTCCAGAAAATGCATCACTTCCAAATACCTATACCTTGCCTCGATTATCGAGCACTCCCGCTTTACTTCCTTTTTCCTGTGTTCCCAGTTACCAGCTTCCTAGTCAAGGAACACAGAACTAAGTCATTAATATAACGGACCAAAGTGAAGCGGTCTTAGAAAATGGAAAGGAAAGGACTATATCCCTTCCCTTCTATTGGCCTGCTCCACTTTGCAATGAAAATTCTAAGGTATCTGATCATACATATCGATCTATAAAAAATGGGCAAATGTTGGAAACTATGCAGCAATTGAAAGAAAGTAGTAAAGAGAACAAAACTAAAGTTACAATTGCAAAAGTTCACAATCAACCGGAACAAATAGCAGCTACAGAGGCAGAAAGTAAAGTGGGAACTTCTTATAAAATATCTGAGTCCCCACAGTCCTATCTGTAAAACGCCAGAGGGGGGTGTATGTACTTCTGCTCTCTATATGGTAGAGGAGAGGCACAGATGACCCAGCCAAGATTCTCTATTATTGGTACGTGGTCGAGCAATCAAGGCCTAGCTTCTCAGGAGGTGATGCAGTCTGGTTCTTAAGTACAATGTAGTCCCCAAGCCCCCGCAAAGGAATGTCTCCACACTGTATCGGTTAAAACACAGTCTTTATGTAATTAATATTCAAAGGTATATACAATATCATGATAACACACTTTGTACTCAGTTATATATAATGGCAAATATACAGTTCTACGTGGTACCACAATTACTATTAGACCTCTTTAAAGTGCATCAACTGTACGGTTAAATGGTACACAAATCAAGTCGTAAAGGAACCCAATGGTAGAGAAAAGAGGAAAGCAGTTGGTGAGCAATTGGCAGAATACTGGCCTTGTTAACTAGACACAGTTCTGTGCGGAGATCCCCCCCACCTGGGCAACCTGTAGAATAAAGATAAAGCCCAGGCCATATATCGTTCACAATAGACTTCCCAATAGTTCTGCAACCCCAAAGTACCTGGCGTTGTAGCGTTCCTCGTCGGGGAATCGACAGCCCTTCTTCAGTACCCTCCCTTTAAGGCAGGAGTCACGGGTCATCGAACGTCCAATGGAGATCAGGTTGAGCTACGATGGTGAAGTGGCAGCTTCGTTCCTAGCGGTGCTCCTTGATGGGGAAGCGTAAACGTCCTGCAAGGAAGAGGCGTGTGGGGCACCTCAATGTCGATAGTTCTGGACCGCAAAGAGTTTGAAGAACTGTGGCCCAGCAAGGCCGTCGAGTCGTCGGCGTCTCTGTGGTCTTTGGGTGGCGGGAAACCCATTGGCGGATGCTCCTCATTGCATCGACGGTCAGGCCTTCTCCAGCAGGATACAGCGGTGACGATGCGGATGAGAGCGTCCTTGGATCAATGAAGTTTTTAGGCTCCGGTCGGCGACAGCGGTCGTCGACCGTGGCGGACAACAGTCCGGGCGCTTCTCCTTGTGATTCCACGGCGGTCCCCTTCTTGGGTCGGCAGCCTGTCGAAGGTCTGTCTACCAGGGAGCTTTGGCAAAGATTTGCTGGTGCACGGTGGTCCCTCATAGCTCGGGAAGAGGGCACCTTACCAGGTCCTCTCTGGGTCAGTCCTTGGAGGCACAGCAGCTTTCAGATTGTGAAGGTGAGCAACAGCAATTCTTCTCGTCCAGCAGGGCTTCAAGGTCAAGCTTCAGTTACTCCAGTTACTCATCGTAGTGGGCTTCATCTTCTGAACACGATTCCTAGCAGTGAGAGGTCCTGTTGATCTCCCATTCTTTCCGCTGGGTCACACTCAAGCATAATATCACGACTAAGGGTATTCAGACAGGCAAGCAGCCAATCAGGCACACAGTGCATTCAGGCCATTCACATTTCTCCAGACACTCACAACAAGTTATGTGTATTGGGACAAGTACCAAACCATTCAACACTCCACACTGCATGCATACCGGTTTCAGGCAGGGCTGTTTCAGTCATTGTGTCAAACACCAGATACTAGACACCCACAACACAGAATGCATATTTGTCACACACTCCATTCACCCAGGTCCCACCCACAGGCGTACCCACAACATACGGTCCTTGGGAAGGCTCCAGCCAGTCTGGTCAGCACTTCCCCACTCTACCATATATGGAACTTCCACCCAACAGCCAGTCAGGGGGAAGGGACAGAGTCAGGGCTTCCCGGGACTTCGGGAAGATCAAGATAACAGGCGATGGAAGGCAAGAGGCCATGGGGACCATTTTGTCTCCATCAGGAATCTACCGATTCCAATGGCAGGGCCTGGACATCCCAAAATGGAGGACGCTCAGGGCACCAGTCAATTCAGCACGTAGCTGTCACCAGCCCGTACCATGGTCTGTAGGTCACACACAGGTGCCCAAAAACATACACTAGGGGCACAGGGTTGCACCCCTACCCATGGGTGCCATAAGGGTATCCCATGGGTCTGTTCACCAAACCAAGAGAGAGAGCTGCACCGCCAGGAGTCCCACACGAACTCCTGCACGGAAAACACGACAGAACACACGATAAAAAGCAGTAAAGGACAAGGATACGTAGGCCCTGTTCCTCCGATGCATTTCCAGCATCACACTATCCAACACATACACAAAGGAGATTGCGTTCCAAACAACAAAGACAATGTACAGTCTTATCCATCTCCGACAATAGCATCGATGAGGGTGTACTTAAGGATAGCTAACCGTGAACACTACTGTTACTATGTTGGCAATTAATAAAAGTAGATCAAAAGGTGCACACAAACGAGAAAATAGGAAGAAGAAGCAATCCAGTAAAACCAACTTTGACTTGCTGTCTGACGCCAAAGGGAAAAGTTGCCAAGGGAAAAGCGTGTGTGCCCGTTGTATCGCTTATTGATGACAATTCTCTGCGAGAAGTAGACAGTGGAGATACTCAAGTGGACTGTATAAAGAAGGAAAGGAAAAGAACTGCTAATAATTTAGTATCAGAAGTTGAATCTCTTATTGAAAATAAAGCCCCACTGGACATGAGAATTGTGACCATAAGTGAGAAAATAGATAATTGTACTAAGAAGCCGTTAAATAGGGTACTCCTGCTTGAATTGTGTTTAAAAATCCCAGCATTACGCATATTAAAATCATTCTATTTCTCATTTGTAAAACCGCTAAGATGCCAGTTTGGGGCTTTTTCTCAGGTCCACTGTGTGCTTCCAGTGACTACTGCTCTTATCCGATCACAGGAAGACTCTCTGGGCTTTTTAGGATTTGAGTTAGACATTGCTATACCAGCGGCCTTAGAGGCAAACCCATGTGAACATTGTTGTACTTCAAAAGTTAAGCCCATGACTGTGCCATCTACTAAAGTAGAACAGAAAGTTGACAACCAGGCAGGATGCAAATGTCTTAAGACACTGCTGGCCCAATTAGAAATAAATGACCCCTGAGAGTTAAAGGTTGCTTCCTGAAACACGCGTGGGCACATGCACTTATTGTCAGAAGGTGGCTCTCTTGATGGAATTGTGTATTTTCCTGTTCTTTTTACTCCTAGAAACATGGTTAATGAGTGATTTTTGTGTTGATTCTCATTGCATGTTCCAATGTCATGCAAAAAAGGATGAAAGAGGACGGCTCTATAGAGGTCTAATGATAGGAATAAGTCATGATTTTCATGCTGAGCAAATTCCTGTACAGCCTGAAAATGATCATGTGTTGGTAGTCCAAATTAATGGTAAAGATGGCACTACATCCCCCAATATTCTTGTTCTTAATATTTATGATCCCCGGCCAAAGCATGCACATCAGCGATCCATGATTCCGTTGACATCGTACTAACTAATTGGTTACTGAAAGAGGGAAATTATATTATAATACTTGGAGGAGATCTGAATGCTAACTGTGGAGTGTCAACTATGAAAGCAGTGTTAAATAAAATATTACAAACAAATGTAATGATAACTAGAAAGAGCAATGAAAAGGGTAGAATATGGTCTAAATATTTACAAGATTGGATATTGTGGCCCCTGAATGGAAGAACCACCAGTGACACCCCGGGTAAATGTACCTGGAGTAATGGTGATAAAGCTGCAACCTTGGATTACTTGTGTGGAAGTATGAGAGCATTGGACCACATAGGTGATTTTGAAGTCCTAGCTTCTCCCTTTAGTGATCACTCATTGATAGCAATGACTATGAAGTTTAATATACTACCTGCTATAAAGGGTGGCCCTCTTAATATTGAGGTATCCAGTGGAGGAAATAAGATAACATGGAATGCCACTAAAATCAAGAAATTGAATAAAAGAATACTTAAATTGGCTTCTGACAGTACTAATTTAAATGAAGATGAGACTGAGAATATGATTAGTCAATGGACTACTGAGGTTGCCTCAGTACGCAGTAAACCCATCATTGCCGCTAGTAAAACTCATATTTCACCTTATGACAGGAAATTAGTAGCCACAAGGAGAATTTACCGCTCAGCACTCAGGATCTTGAAAGCACTCCTGATTGCATGGTACGAATATGTTGCCCGAAAAAATGTGTTAAATAATGATTATAGAGGATGGTGTAAGCGCCATTGCACAGAGAAACTCAATCTAAAGAGTCAAATATTGATAGGAACTCTGCAAAAAGGAGGCGGTAGATCAATATGGAAAGTGCTTAATAAAGTTAGAGGGAATAGCTCCCTCCTGTGAACGTTCTTGGGTAGATTATTTGTCTGGACATTTTTATGATAAGCACATTTTAGACTTGGATGTTCATACTACTGAGCCTTGGCCCTTGAGCTTTGGGAGAAGTGATATAATTTGTATTATTCAAAACTTAATAACTCCAGAGTTCCAGGGCCAAACGGACTACCATCCATTGTTGATAAATCAGACCCTGTCACCTGGTCCCTCATACTCACAACACTATATAAATGAGTGTGTTTGGCAAAAAGCATACCTGCATCATGGTTAAAATCAACACTGATACCAATGTACAAGGCAGGCTCACGAGCCTGCCCTGAAAATTATCCTACCCTGATTCTTATGGACACTACAAGTAAAATATGTGCTGCTGTTGTCCTCAATCATCTTCAATCTTGAACAGAAGTTAACCAGATACTTCATCCTTTTCAATATGGTTTTCGCACTGGAGAAAGTACAACCAACAGCATCAGACTCCTAGATGCGATTCTGTCTAAAGCCTCAAGTCCATCCATTTATGTTACTTTTGTTGATTTTAGTTGTGCATTTGATAGGGGTAATAGTAATAAATTGTGGGAGAAATTACGTGCCCTTGGAGATCTTAATCAATCTTCACATGAATAACACAGCCCAGGTTCGCCTTGAAAATAACGGGAGACTGTCATGTCCTATAAAAATAAATAAGGGCGTTAAGCAGGGCTGCCTACTGGCTGCTTTCCTATTTAATTTGTACATTGCTGATCTAAAATATCGCTTAGAGAAACATGCCCATAGCCCAGCTAGATTTGATACTACCAAGATCATGGCATTACTCTATGCCGATGATCTGGTTATTGTAGAAAAAACTACTAGAAGAGTATGACATGATGATAAATTTGAAAAAGACAAAGTCCATGTTTATGTTAATAGACCATGTATGAAGGTTAGCTGGGGAACCATTGATTACGTTAACTCATACTAATATTTAGGTGTGGAGATGGACTGTAAATTGGGATATCTCCCCCTAATTGATAGCAGAATCATGAGAACAAAGCAAATTACATTGCTAGTTAATAAGTATGTCCTGGAATATGCTGGATATACTCTGAAAGGAATTCTTCTCTTGTATAAGCAGTGGTTTGTTCCGGTGGTATATCACGGCCTTGAAGCCCTCACCCTGGAAAACCTGATGTGGATAGACATGATTGAGGGCTTCTTTTGGTGAACCATCTTGTGCCTCCTGCAAACATGCCCAATGCAATACATAAGAACAGAGTTTAGTTTAGCATAATTTTTGGTTTGGCATCATTAAAAGTGATTATTCAATATCAAAGAGCATTATTACCATTGAAGGCATTAAGTCATCCCACTAGTTATATGTTGAGAATCATCAGAAAAGATGGGATTAACTTTCAAGGAGTCAAAGTGCTGGAGAAATCACATGAAGCTCTATGCATGTTACATTGTGCTGAATTAAGTTTGTTATATGAGCGCTCTATCTGTGGGAATTATAAGGCAATAAAAAATGCCTTTAAAATCAAAGCCAAAATAGGAGACTGGGAGAAAAACGTTACTTATCTGAGGGGTCTTCGTAATTTTTACACTTAAAGAATATTACGTATACATTTCTTTCTCCCCAGCTGTATCTGATTAGATGCCCATGTCCCAACGTTCTAAGATTTTGCTTATTAATGCGTCTTAATCAATTGCCGGTTCAGGCATCTCATGGTTCCCAATGGAAATTGCCCCTGAATCAATGCATGTGTCATATGTGTTTAATGGAAGACAACCTGGAGACTGTTAGACACATCCTGATGGGATTTGTTAAGTTGGAAGCAGTATACAGGAAATTGTATAGTCACTATTTCCATCAATATGACGCTGTAGCAACAAAACATTTTTGGGATCTGTGTTTGAACAGCTGTTCCGAGACCATGATTATCACACTATATAATGTGTGACAGATTGCTATATCTATGTTTAAAGTAGAAATAATTTGAATATGATTGATATCGACTTTTGAGGCTATTAGGCCACCAACTGAGAAAAAATGTGACTCAGTGTGAATACAGAGAATAATTAGATGTTTATGAGATATTAGTGATGTATATGAAACACAAATGCTATGATGAAATGTTCTACAATTGATATATGTGGAAACTATGAAATAATTGTGGAATGGAAGATGAGCATGAGATAATAATGATGTTTTAGATTATAATATGAGATAAGATTGAATGAATGTAAGTTATTGTGTAGATGCATAAGTTTTACTGTTGTAAAAGTTCATTTGAACTAAAAACAATAAATAAATAAATAAATAAATACATACATACGTACATACATACATAAATACATACATACATACATACATACATACATACATACATACATTTTATCCAGAATGACACGAGGATATGGGAATTGGTAGCAGAGGGATGAGGCATTCTGGTGAGCCCATTCATTAAAATAAGCTATGTGCTAATGGTTATGGGAGACAAGAATGTTTAGTTCAGAGAAATGGTTGATTGAGATATGAAGATCCCAGGCTTGCATTTCAATTTCCTTACTATATAGGTTGGCAGGCTGAATGATCTCGCCAACCTCAGTCTAAAGTGCTCAGTGGACAACTGTGATCTTTGGCTATTAGGGCATTGAGGAAGAATTTGTAAGGCATTTGCAAGCATTTGTCCGGTGATCAGGGCAGACGCCAGAATCTCTGGCAGTTTCTCCCAGACGTCTACCTGAGTGTTTCCTCCAGAATCACACTCCTCTCACGGGGGGAACACACCTTCAGAACAAAATGAATATCCCACAACCACCATCCCCACCCTCACCCCTCACCTGGTTTTGTAGCCATTCGTTAACTTCAATTCATAATGATGTTGAGACACTACAGTGGGTTCTTCACAGAGAAATGCAGAGCTGGACAGATGAAAGGTGGTGCCTGGATTCCGAAAAGTGCTCCACAAAGCTGGGTGCAACATCCCTTGGCCATACAGCGTGCCACGGCTGCAGCATTGTGATGAGAAGCATGCGAAGAGTGAAAGAGAAAGGCGTGTGCCGGGGATAATGTAGGTCATTCAGCAACACTGCAATCTCGAATTTGAAGTATCTCCAGACCATGATTAGTTACTGCTCTTTGCAGAAGCTCTTGGGAAATGTTTGGCAACGAGATAACTAATGATTTGGAGAAAATAGCAGGCATGTAGTATGCAGCTATCTTTATAGGTTGTCCTTCCAGAGGTAGGTAGGTACTGTGAGGGATCATTATATATACACGTTGTGATCTGTCCCACAAAGGTGTCCTGGAGCAAGGACGGAATGGTCCTAAATATCAAAAACTACTTGCACTACAAAAAGGGGTATACAGAGGAGGGAGTTGCCTTTCTGGAGCAAGATACAGTTGTCTGTTTTTGTTTACTCTGATATTCACACTTGTAAGCAATATGGTATGATATCTGGGAAGCATGCCACAAATTGAGTGTGCGTACTATTGAAGCTGGCTCCAAAAGCTACAAAAAAAGAAAATATGTTTCTGGCCTGTCGGCTCCTTTTTTAGTCTGTTCATTTTCGGTTTGTTATGCCATACAGCTGCTCCATAGATCCTAACCTGCCACTGTCTGACTTTGGCTGGCCCATCCTCTCTGCATAATTCCTGCCTTCATTTGAAACACCACCCCGACATGGACTCTGGCTTTACCCTTGCCTCTTAACAACTTTTGTCTGTTTTGTCTGTGCATCCTCTGCTTTCTAGTGATAACATCTTGCACCATTAACCATAGTATGGAATTTGGTTTGAACAAGTCATAATATTGTCTGCAGCCCTTTCTGTAATCACTGTGGGGCACATAAGTGGCCAGGGATGAAGTTGAGGGGCGGCTATTTCTTTTGAGCATCTCTTCTTTCTGGACTTTAAGAACAAAACAAGCACGAGCTAATACTGAATGCAACCTGTGCTCACTTGGAATGAAGTATCTGTTCTTCGCCCGCGCATCATAGGTCAACACTCATGGGATTTACATGAACCTGATTATCAGACAAAGGCACAACCAACATGGGGGAACTGCTTCCACGGAAAAACAAAATCATTTTGAAAAGTATGGAATAGGAAAGCAATCCCTTGCCTGTAAAGCAGCTATCTCCTATATTCAGACACTAACATTGACCTCAGTTTTCCCTTTCAACACTGCTTTTGATATCGCCTGATTAATTACAACAATCCAATGATCCTGGCCAGCCGTTTGGCTCTAGAGTTGTTTTGGACTACAACTCCCTTTAGCCCTACCCAGCATAGTCAATGGCGAGTGATCACGGAGAGCCGCATGTTGCAAACCACTGGTTTACAGAAAACTGGCAACAAAGCACTCCTTCCGTGTGTGATTCTTTAAATTAGGGCAGTAGTATCAAGCAACAGCTAGGTTAATGCTCATCACAGGAGAATGTAACCTATGGACACATGATATTGCCAGTAAGCAAGCAAAGCAAAAAGTGATAAATATGTCCATACTTGTTTTTTTTGTTGCAATTACTTCATGAACACACACACAAACCTGCCCAGAGTCTGGAGCTCACATCTCATACATCTGAAGTTTGAACACCTCATTTGGTCTGATCACATGTTCATCACAGTTTATTTGGTACACTAAACCGATCTTAAACCAGCACAAAAAGACAAACCGCTAGGGCTAATTCCAGTAAGATGCCTAAAAAGTGTAAATGCGCCTTCCAGTAGAAGAGCTGATTTAGCACTTCCTTGTACCGATATCACTGTAAAGTAACAACAATATATGTGTTTGCTCCAACAACAATGATGATGAGGACAAATCGAAGTTGCACAACTCTGTATGATTCGCCCTGAAGCCCTTTTGGGAAGAACAGAACAGCGAAGTCCAAAGTGATAACCCTGATCTCCTCTGAGAGTCAGTGGTTTATTATAATGTTTCCTGCTTGGTTATTTTGACTTATCACTGTGACCTCTTCTCCAAGTTCTCATGAGGGACACACATTTTGTATCTGCACTATCCTGGTTTTCGTGTCACTAAGGTACCTTGCGCCTTGCAATTGTTTTCTGGTAATATGGTGGGACTAGTGCACTGTTTGTGGGTGCTCCACTAGTTAGTGGTATGACATCGTGATCCTAGTGAACATAACCTGCAACATTTGTATTGTTGCCCATGTAACTCCTGTGTAAATTCCAGTGCTAAATCCAAAAGCCTAAATGCGCATCCTGGGAGGGTGAGTGGAACATGTATATTGTCATATATAGTCATGGATTGTGCTAGCCTGCCTAAGAGTGTGGGCTAACTATCCAGTAACATGTCTGGCTAAATACCTGAATGCAGTTTGTATTTAATGGCAAAATCCATATCAGAGTGAAAGCCCACAATGATGCATGGGAATATTTGAACAAGGCATCCACCAGTAATTAGATGACTGGAAAACGTTTGCAAGAATGTAACTCTGTGATTTGCCAATGGTAGCTAGCTATACAAGTAAAGCATTGATATCTGAAATGTGAGCAACCCGCACTTTGCAAGATTGTATCCTGTGGGAAGGCCAACTTAGCCTTTAACCTAGCTGTATTTGATAGATGGTGCAATAGCAACAATTAGAGGCTTGATAGATCTGACGTGTAGTGCTACATAAGGGCACACTTGAAGTATTGTTATTATTGAGAGCTGAGTGCAGATTTAACTACGACAACTTCTATCTATCCCAAGAGTTTGCACCTGTACCTTGTAAATGTACATTTTCTCAGCCTAGGGACGAGTCCCATAACATAAGATGTAGAAGCTGGCCCGAGATACAATGTGAGGATGCTCGACTTCATCCTGGAATCTTTTGTGAGTGAAAGCTCTGCCAGTGTGTACACAGTGTATTCTTCATGAGCCGATAGAGATGCAGAGTATTGTACTCTATTCCCTTGAACTGGCAGCACAAACATAGTTATAAGCATCCGTGATGCACTACTCTGGGCTGCCTGGATGTGAGCCCTGCATGGATTATGAACCGAGAACTTGTCAACATCAGAGCCCATACAGCAACCACATCCAGTAGTGTCTGCAACTGGAGGCTTTACCATGCTTCATAAAATGGACTTTCAAAATTGTGTAATTGGCTATTCTGTAATCTGCTACAGGAGCCCCTCAGACTTCCGTAGAGCACTGGCAAGGCATTTGCGAATTAAACTTGCTACCACAGAGACAAGAACCCTTTGAATTCCCTAGACCTTTTTCAGTGATCCAAAGAAAACCTGTTGTGAGCTTCTGAAGGAGAATTTTGGTCTGATGCAAAACGAATACGCACAGCCATTCAATTAATGTATTGAACAGCAGTCAACAGAACAGTTAATGGCTACATTGGGAAACATGATAAAGGTTAGCCTAAGCCAATGCACTGGTCTTTGAAGCAAGATGACACAGAGCAAAAGAGGTTTGAATCCCGGATCCCTGCTTAGAAACCGAACTCAGGTATTAGGTGTGTTATAAAAAAAAATTAAAAAAAAATTAAATACATAAATAAAAATAAACTGCATGTGCTCACTCTTCAGGTGTACAGGTTATTGAAGTGGTTCACAAAGCATGGCCACTAAAAAAATATACTAAGAAGCAGACGAGACCTGGGCAAGTAACTTGAGGTTAGTCGAGGTCAATAGGTTAGTTGGGCAAATGTTTTTGTAGCTTGCATAGCTCATATCTCAGGGGTGGTATATGCCTGGAAGAAGCATGTACTCAATTACTCCTTGATGTACCCTGAGGTCAGGCACCTGAGCTCCTTCCTGAACTACAGGAACACTAAAGCAGTTCTCAATTCGACCAAGATGGTATTCCAGTATGCAAGAGAAGGCCTGTATCATGGTTTTCTCTTTGTGTGCCAGTTTAGTAACCGGTCTGGCAATAGCTTTACCCCTAGAGGAGTTCCTCCCACCCCAGTCCATAGTTTTGTGCCTAGGTAGGCTGGTTTTAAGGTAGTAGTTGCCTTATTTGTGATGAAGGCTGTTTTAATTGCTCTGGCTGGGATCAGTAGCCAGTACAATTCCCTTATGGATGGGTGTTTCTGTACATTTATTTTTGTTTTTCCAACATAAAATAATGATTATTTCTGGAAAGAAATATAGCACTACCTATCCAACATATCATCATTGATACCCGTTGAATGGGTTCAACTCTCCATCTTAAAATTTAAGGGACAGGGTACACCAGCTGACTCTATGACTTGATTGGAGTTGCAGCTCCCCATCCTTTACAGTAAACAACTAACACAGTGAACCCCACACTTCATTGCTAATTATCCAGCCCAGGGATTATCCAAATACAGCCATAACTTTGCTATGAAGTATTTTAGCATGTGATTAGTGCAATAGAAACAGATCTACATAAATATGTGCAGGCCTGTCCATTGTATACATAGTAAAATGAGTAGGCTCGTGTGCTTGTGTAGAACCAGGCCTTTGTACCCAACTATACACCCTCCTCACTTGCTGTCTATTCATTAATTCATTAATTGCCACATTGTGGAACAGATATGGCGGAAGGTGTAACGGCTACTCCTGGCCGAATGTGCACTCATGAAATGGACACGCATGGAGATTGATTCGCATACATGAGCCTTGCGCTTGTACCCTCCATACCTACTATGGTTGAAGGGAAACCGTTTACATATCTATTTTAAGTCATAATATTGAGGAAGCCATCTTCCACCCCCTTACCCAGGGGGAGGGTTTAGGGGGTGCTGTAGTTCCAGCAGCCAGGGGCACCGGAGACACCAGACTCCAATGCAGCTGCCCCTCTACCTCAGCTGTTCACTTCTGATCTGTCCACTCAGGAATGCACAGAAATAATCTTGCATTATCTTTCATAACCTTTCACTTAGACGCTACATAAGCACTCATCCGAATGCAGATGCACTCTCCCCCTCTCCGCATCCAGCCACCTTTAGTTCTTCATTCATCGCCAGCCTGCCACCTCCTCCTCTCTTTCCCATTTCATCGACAGACGATGGACTGGGTTCCCAGCATTAGACATCTCTATTCCCTAACTTCTAAGCAGGGAAATCAAATACATTCTAAATGTCATCGATTCTGCACTCCCATTCCACTCATAGTACTTCACCCTTGCATGTTGAATCATACCAAGAACATAAATGCATGTTATATGCACGCTTTAGTACACCATACCACTTGCATACAGTGGTTGCAACAACTAGTTTCTAAGATTATCTAATACTCGACCTTGAACTAGACTTTACCTCCTTATCAAAATTCCATCCTATCAGGACATTACAATCCCCATATTTGAGTGCTATCTGAAATAAAAGTCACAATCAAATATACGTAGCACATAGTCGATAGAACCTAGCATCATTGGATGGAAGTGAACCATGTATTCCCCACACTTCCCCTAGCACTTACTCATGTATACATAACATATGTATGTGCAACTTTTTGGTTTTGTCAGCTGGTTTGGGAAACCCATTTCTCTCCCTTATATAGGGAGCCTCTGCCAAACTCATCTGATGAAAGCTTACATACCAGTAGGGCCCATTTCAGGTTTAACATGCCAATCACTGAACCACTCACCACTCCATTGTGTACCATGCTTCGTCAGGTCTAGATATTTCTATCAAAATACATTCTGGTTTAAATTGAGAAGCACATTCCGTAGACCTTCTATCAGACATACTGATAACTAACCACAACATCCTTACTACCTCTGTATCTCATCCCCCTTCTCCCAATTGTGTTTACCTTGTAAATCAGTTAATTCTGCTGTTTATCCTTTTTCCGATCATCCTGTACGTCTTTCCTACTTTTGTGACACCACAGCTCTGGTCACAATACGCCCTCGCTTTCAGATAAGGCTAGGTACCTTAAGCTCACTACAATAGTGATGGGTGCAAAACAAGTACTGATTTCCTTGACATAACAGGCGTATTTGTAAAGCACGCGTTCATCCCCTGAAACCTGGTGCTAATAACAGATGTTTATTGTTACCCCCACTTAATGCTACTAATTTTATCAACATCGGAAGGATGTAGGGCTGAGTGGACCTACTGGGATTGGACCCTGTGACCATATGGTCAAACACAGGCCCCTTTGTGGATGCATTAATCCACTGAGCCACAGGCCCGGCTAAAACATAAGCGCGGGCAAGTCCTGTCAGCTGTTAGAATGGACAACTAGATGTTGCTGTTGTTGTGGATGTCTGTGGAACCATTTATTGAGACTTTATTTAGATGAATCCACATTGCCTCGCAGGTAGAGAAACTGCAGTATTAATGTGAAGCCTCAAAAAACTCTTTAAACTTAGAAAAATATGTCATAACGCTGTGACAATCACGACTAAAATTTAAATATCGGAATTATTTTCCCAAATACTGAAAACACGTATACTGGCTTTCTTTTTCTGCTAATACGGGTGTTAAACATTTGGTATAAGGCATACAAAAAGTATCAGGATGAAGCAAGAACTTAGTTGAATCTGATTTAGTAACACATTGCACAAACCATTTTGGCCCTGTAACAGTTCAGGAATACAAATAAGGTCTGCTGTTGACTGTCTTTGGTGAAGGTGTTGTTTAATTTCACACTCACACAGCATTTAAATAAGGAACATATCCTTTTTTAATTATTAATCTGTTTGGTTTTACAATAAACCTTTCACATCCTAATGAAATACCGATTACATAAAAATAATCAATTTTGTCAATCATTAGGACATAAACCTTTTAGTTTTTGTGTGCACACTTGCAATTTTACCTATTTATTTTTATTTGGTGAGTTGGTTTACCAAGTAAAACCTTTTCACTATTTCCAATAATAATCTATAAAATTCATAAAATAGAATATTTTAAGATATATTATCATTTTTCTTGCAGTAAGATACACAGAACATTCCAATTTACGAATAGTACAAATTCAAGTGTCAACTCCCTAGAATTTTAAAAATTGCTAATAACGATCTGTTGAGAGCCAACAGTTTAGAAATACTGTTACCCACAGTCAAATCACACCATAAAAGTATATCTCCATCAGTAGTTAAGAATTCAGAACAATGTGCAAAACAAAGGTTCTTCTCATTGCGTGTTTTCTCACAAAATAGTACAAGCTGTCTAATCGTTTCGATACTCTCAGAACTATTGCACAGCCTACAAGTTCTGAGTGTCTTGGCAACTGAGACTCTCAGCCCAAGCACTTCATTGTAGGGAGTAAATTGAATTTGAATCTCACATTTAAATTACAGACTTTAGCAGAAGCAAGGAGGCAAATGTACTTTGTATTTGTATTTGTATTTTATTTATACAGCGCGCTAAGCCCTTTGGCCTCTGGGCACGTTTCTTAAAGTTGCATAAAAAGGTATTTCCAGTACATATAGTGAGGTTTTTACAATACATGTAGTGAGGTTTTACAGATACATAGGAAACATATTTACATATTACAGTTACATTTACAGCAGTTATAAAGCAGGGTTTATGACAATATATGACATGGTTTATCAGAATAGGTGATTACATCATAACAGTAGGTGCAAAGGAGTGTGGGGTCTTTTAGGCGGGTTCAGCCAGATTTTGGAATTTTTTCTGAAAATGCAGTAGGAGGGTTCGGCTCTAATAGCAGCTGGCAGAGAGTTGCATATTGTAGCTGCTAAGACTGGGAATCTGCTGCCTCCTGCCTTTTCAGGCTTGAATCTGGGAATCATAAGGCAGTTTGAATGTGAAGATCTAACCGGTCTGCCGACGAATTTCAATTGAATTTGTCGCACATGTACCTGGGAGCAAGATTATTTAGGCATTTGAAAGTGAGTAATAGAGATTTAAGTCTGATTCTTTGGTTGACAGCCAATTTACACTACCTCTCAGGTCTGAGACATGGTGTGATCTCGGGATATTCATAGCTGATGATAAGCTTGCAAGTGTAGGAAGTCATGGAAGCTGTTGCGTTGATTTGTCTCGTCGGTGAGAGTGATGAGTCTATATAGATGCCTAGGGTTTTTACATCTTTAGATATTTTGATTTTGTTGCCGTCAATGACGAATGAGTTGAATTGTTTGTCGAGTTTGTTGAGTCTAACTTGGGACCCTACAAGAAGCAGCTTTGTCTTTTCGTCATTGAGACAGAGTCCATGCCTGGTCATCTAGGCTTGTATAATTGTGTAAATGTCATTGAGGTGTTTAGAATCTGTCTTGTAGTCACCAATAATGGGGATAAGGATTTGGGTGTCATCCACGTAATTTGTGTAGGAGACACCCAAGTGGTCTAAGTCATCAAAGAGAGGCTTTGTGAAAATATTATAAGGCGTGGGGGGGATGCATGAGCCCTGGGGAACTCCACAGGTGACTGGAACTGGTGTAGCAGATGTAGTAGGTGCAAACACTGTTCGTTCTATTGTTGAGGAAAAACTGAATCCAAGAAGTAGCTTCTTTGGAGAAATAGGCTGCATATGAAAGGTGGTTACATAGTGTTTTGTGGTCCACTAGGTCAAAGGCGGCTGATAGATCTAGTAACAACAGGAGAGCCAAGTTACCTATGTTTTTGATGATATGCATTTGTGTTACTATCAGGGCTGTTTCTGTGCCATGTCTAGGTCGAAAACCTGATTGGTGGAGCCCCAGTTAGTTGTTGCTTTCTAAGTGACGCTGAATCTGCAGGTAGGCTGCCCTATCTAGAATTTTTAGAAGGAATGGCACTGTGGTTACTGATCTATAATTTCTCGGGGTGATGTGATACAGGGTGGGTTTCTTTAATGGGGGCAGGACCCATGCATTCTTCAGATAAGTAGGTACTGGACTGGTTGCAAATGATGCATTAATTAACGATGTAAGAAAAGGTGCAGGATCCTTCACTGTCTCTGTCTCTGTGATAATTGGAGCAGGGCAAACATCACTCAGCCATCTAGAGGGTTTCAAGCACAGAATTATCGCTTTGACATCCTTAGTGGCGAGAGGATAGAAATTGAACAGGTCGTGTTGGTCTGATGGGGAACCTTGAGTTGTGATTTTGTGTATATTAATGTCCAGAAGAGTTTTTTTGGTCTCTATTATGGTTTGGAGGAGATTGATTTTCTCAGAAATAGCTTTCTGGATATTAGTGCACCATGTGAGGTCTTTTGAGCAAGTTACAGGTGCTGCAGTAGGTGACACTAGCTCTCTAAGGATGCTGAACAATTCTTTCTTATTAGATTTTGCTTTTGTGATCCGGTCATTATACGATTTTGGCCTGGAGTATTGCAGTTTTATACATGGAGGAGGCTATTAGGAAGTTCTCTTTGTTAGACGTTGAAGGTAGGCTTTTCCATTGGGTTTCAGCAACTCTTTTGTTCTTTTGCACAAGGTTCTAAGGTGGAGGGTGAACCAAGTGTTCAAATGTGAACAAGGTTTTGCTTTTCGCATTTTTAGTGGCACATTCCTATTGATAGTGTTGAGTATGGTGGCGTTATAAAGGCCAACTAGAGAGGTTGGGTCATCGTCTAAGGTAGAGGGGTTAGTAAACGGTTAAAGAAACAGGAGTAGTTTTCGTTCTGTTATATTGTGCATGTTTCTAGAGAGTCTTGCAGGTGCCAGAGACCTGTCTGGGTTGGAATAATTACAGTCCTGTAAGGTGAATAGGATGATATGATTGTCGGACCAGGTGCATGGCTGATTAGACAGAATATTGATGTTACAGTTGATGTCAGTCATCCAGTCTAGAAGTCTGCCTTTGTTACGGGTGGGTTGGGAGATGCGTTGTGTGAAGCCAAGTTCTGAGATGCTGTTGGTGATAGCCAGAGCGTTGGCATGTTTAGGGTCATGTAGTTCTAAGTTGAGATCTTGCAAGAGTATTACTTGTGAGCCTGGTTTAAAGTTAGTTGTGAGGAGTAAAGGTGTGTCTTCCTCGAAGGAGGATTGGGGATCTGGTGGTCTGTACATGAGGTGGGTCGTTATGGTACGCATAGGTGAAAAAGGTATCTTGATCGAAATGAACTCATGAGAGAGGAATGTTTGTTACTGATAGGCCTAAGGCCTAATGTTGTGTTTGCAATGAAGGCAATGCCACCGACTTTAGTGGACACTGTGTCCTGCCTGATAATAGTGTATTCATCAGGGAAGTCAAGTGAGAGCAGAGGACTAGATGTAGACTAGAGCCAAGTCTCCGTTAACGCTAAGAAGTCAAGGTCGTTATTGGTTATCAGGTTGTTGATATCTAGCGCATGGGCAGTTAATGATCTGCCATTAATACTCCCTCCTTTGATAGAAGAAGTTATGCCCTTAGGGACAGTTTTGGTCACCTGGGTCTTTTTGAATGGGGAGGTTTACTTGATATGAATCTTAATGGTTGTCTTGTCTTATTTCAGGCATGTCGGTATAGGATTAATGCTGCTTTTCATAATACTGTTTGTAGCTGGAGGGTTGGCTCTAGTGGATCTACAGCCTAGTCTAGAGTTTCTGGTTGAAGTGGGCAAGGTTGATTAGTCGTGGGTCTGGTGGTATATAGTTTAATCCATTGGGCTGGAGTAAGTGATTGGCCATTGTTAGGCATTAGGCATAGTACATTTAAGTTGTAGAGATTAGTAACTTGTAGGTAGAGATGTGGTAGGCTTCACACTATTTGATGGGGGTAATCTAGTAGCCATGGATAGGGAGAGTCTATATCTCATAGGTATAACGTGGGCGTTAGGTTGTGAATCATTACAGTTAAAGCATCAGCTGCCATTCTGTGCGGAGTTAGTGCAGGCAGGCTAAATAGGTTACATATGATAGTTAACAGTAGTTGGAGCATGACTAAGTTTGAGTTGCTAGAACAAATTGGAGCCATTAGTAATTAACAAGCAAGTAGGGCATGATACTGCAATGCTAGTGCAGAACGGCTTAGATAGAGTAATAAGTCAGACTGTACCCCTAAGTAGTTGAGGAATAATGAGTACGCAATGGTAGGCAATCGACGTAAACATAAGGCAGTCTGATAGAAGGTAGCACTCGTAGTTAGTAGCGGAATCAAACTCAGGTATGCAAGAGTGAAACCATAGGGATTAGAGCACATTCATGCGTATGGTATTGGGCTGTGAGGGCATAGGAGTCCACTGCTAGCCCATTTGTGACAGAGGACGGTGTTCTGCAATTTAATGCTGTGGAGTACAAGGTTGTTTAACATTAGTTGCAGGCAGTAATTGTGAGGTCACCTAGCCAGCAGCAATTGAGGCAGTCAGAATACAGTATGCAATAATCTATGAATGCCAAGTATAAGTGGGGTGACTAAGGAGCCCCGCTTGGTGCATATTAGGTTACTGTAGCAGCTGTTGAGTTGGGGATACAATAGAAATGATGAACGTTAGAGGGCTATTACCATTAGCGTATGGATGACATAGTGACTCTTGCGAAGCAAACATAGGAGACAATGCACTAAATTTGGTAGAGAAGACCTTTTTCTAGGGAAGAAACTATACACCTTATATATAAAGTAGGTACCCCGTTTGTCTATTGTAGAACACCAATCATGGTCAAATAATCTTTTTTGGCTAGTAACACATTTCCTGTCAAAAAAGGCCTCATTTACACAAATAGAAATCAAATGTTCCTTAAAAACAGTTCCAAAGTGTGTCAAAGATAAAACCGTATTCTGCCTCAATAACAAATCCAATGACTTAAACATCGATTTAGGTGGGGGAAATAACATTTCATAAAACAATGACATTTTTGCCCAGAGCATCCGGATTGATAAGGAAATTAATCCAAATTCAAGGTGTATTACACTATTGCGTACTGTTAAAAGGCAACCCCAAACCTCACTTCAGCATAGATCCCTCCTAAAAAATCAGTAAAGGGGCTAATATCTGGTAAATAGTTTTCCAGCCCATAAGATAAAGTAGGGATGACCTTGGCAAAATAGAATTTATGAAAAAGGATGAACGAAAAGTTGAGAAATTAAAAGAAGGGTCTTGGCTTTGAGAAGTTCTTGAACAACTCTAATGGAAGTATTATACATTAGTTTGTAGACCAGATAGCTCATAGAAGTGCACAGCACTAAACATGTGTTGCATACAGACCAACTCATGACCTTCAGTTTTCACTTTTTAGAGCATTTTACAATCTTAAATTTCCCAGCATTGATAGCTAAGTTGCTAATCACTGCATAGGACGCAAAAGCTGTTAATTTTCATTGCATCCCAATAAGGGTTAAGTCTAAAAGTAAAAGTCATCATCAACAGCTAACCAATTTAGACTCACCAGGCCTGTTTTGACTGAAAATGTATTGATGGTGTCCCAAACCATGTCTAAGCCTGAAAGGTAAATGTTAAATATGAGAGGGGCACACACACTTGTCTTAAACCCACAGTCATCTGAATGCTTCTAGATAGATGACCTTTTATATAGAACCTGATCTGTATCACCATATTGTGGTGGAGCAACACATTTAGTTTGATTAAGGCAGTAGGAACCCCCTTGCCCACGAGTTTCCACCCCAATGTATTTCTATTGACACTATCAAAGGCCCTAGAAAAATCAAGGGAGGCCATATAGACTGTCCCTATAGTATCATTAGCAACCAATGCCCTCATAAGCGCCAACATTATACCATTATACCATTAAGAGATGTTCCAACCATTTTCTGGAAGCCCACTTGATTAGATGACAGGATGTTCAATCGAGTATTGAGGACACAAAGATCTTATTGGTTGCATGAAGAAGGACGATCAGCCTGTAGTTCTTAGGTTTAGATAAATTGCCCTTCTTGGGACTTGTATAGGAACTATATAGTACAGTCTCTAAGAAGTAGGTATAGATCCAGTACTTAGGATTTCTTGATGTAAAGAAGAAAGAATTTGGGACCACATAAATGGATTGTGATTTAAAGTAATCGGGGCAAGATGATCAGGTCCCGCAGCTCTCAAGCCCTTGCTGTTTAATATAAATGAGCATATCTCACCCGGGTTGGTTGAAGACCAACACAGGGCTCCAGAAATATTTCATGCAGATATTTCTGGAGGTGGAGAAGATGTTTGCAATAAAAGACGGCTGATGATTAATGGGTCTTTATAAATACTGGTATAGTGTTTGACCCAAATCTTGTCAGAAGTGACTTTGGTGGCATTGGTCTTGTCCCCCACACTTACAGATTTTGTGAGTTTCCAGAATTGAGATGCATCCTTTTTTAGTAAGTGTCCAACAATTGTCTGGCTATCCCTATTAAACAAATGGATTTTAATGCTCTTTAGCGGATTTCAATGTTGTTGCATGACTTTCTTTTTTTTTGATAATATACACAGTATCCTCAAGAGGTTTGCTAACTAGGAAAGTTTTACACTTTTTGGCTTCAGCTAAAAAAGGGTTGACGGCATGGGCGTGGGTCCTAGATGTTAATAGCATGCCTTATTTTTGACATTGGTCTAGGTAAAGAGCTAAAGTCTCCTGAAAGGAAATACTATTAAAATATCAAGTGGTCAATGGATTCAAAAATAATCTACCAACTTCCAAGGTAAATTTATTCAGGAGGGATCTATTCAATTTAACCTACCTACCACATTTACAAAATTCTAAAAAACAAAACCATTGACACCTTGTATATTTGTGGTTATTAAAATAAACGGCAACAGACAGGAAAATGGTCACTTCTTGGCATCCTATTAATTGTCAGTTTGGAGCAATATGTAGAGATAGAAGCCAAGGAAAAAATATGATTTATCCATGACTGTGACGGATTTCTACACCAAGTAGAGATATGTTTGTCATTATCACATGCCTTGGGCAATAACATATTCAACTCCCAATTTGAGAAGTAGACACACCATGTTTTGCCTCTAGTTTTAGATAATGTTATGTTATGTTATTTTATCTTATACCGTGCCAAAGCCCGTAGGCATCCTGGCGCCGAGAGACAGAGACATGCAGGCTACCGGTGAGGAGAAGTGGTACTAAGGAAAGAGATAAGTCTTCAGCTGTTTCCTAAAGGAGAGTAAGTCCTCGGTCTTACGCAATGTAGCTGGTAACGCATTACAGGCCTTAGCGCCTTGGATATGAAACGCTCTGCCCAGCCCACGGGATCATTTCACACGATGTTGGACTAGTAAGAGATCTTCCGCTGATCTGAGCCTTCTTGAGGGTTCGTAAACACTTACAACATCCTTCAAATAGATTGGTGCAGTCCCAAAGATGCATTTATGGCAGATGGTGAGTATCTTAAACCGAATTCGGGCCTCAACAGTAAGCCAGTGTAGCTTTTCCCTAGCAGCAGTAGTTGGTTCTGAATATTTCAATCGATAGATGATGTGAATAGTTTTATTTTGTACCTTTTGGAGTTCAAGGATGTTGGCTTTGCTTGCCCCACATAGGAGAGCATTACAATAATCCACACATGGTAGAATAACAGCTCTCACCAGTTTAGTACGGTTTTCAATGGAAACAAGTGGGCCAACCTGTCTGAGCACTTTAAGATGGTAATTCTAAGCTACTCTCCATGAAGGTGTCTAACGTTTTAACTTTCTGTACAACTTTTGTATCACTACCATCAATCCTGAAACCTGAGTATGCCTGGTCCAGTTTGTTTAATACCTGACGGGGTCCGAATAGCATGAGCTCCGCATTCAATAATGAATTCAAGTTAGACATTCGGAATATATACTCTCTGGCTATGTTTATGGCATAGGCTGAGTTAAAGTCACCAGCAATTAGTATATTTGTTTCCCAGCCATCACCCAACCAGGCTTCCAATATCTCCGACAATGATTGTTGGAAGTCTTTAATGCAGCTGTGTGAGGGATTCCAATATAAATTTAGTATAATACTCTCAACCCCCAAGGTTAATGCCTAATGCCAAGATTCCTTGAATTAAAGAATTAGTGCAAGAAATGTGGACGTTAGGTCTGAGGTCAATAGCTATTTCTAGACCACCTTGAGAATGAATTGTGCCACCTTTAAAAGCATACTGAGAAAAAACCTGGAACCTGTTTATTACTAAGTCTGAATATTGCATGGCTTCTTGCAGAATGTAAATATCCTGATCCTGGAATGGCACGATACTATTTGTTAACAAAGAGAGGTTGTTGAAACAACAACAGTTCCAGGGAAGATGTTTTATCTGTGAATTGCTAAAGATGAGGTTGGGTGGCCGAAGGCATAATGTTCTTAAAAATTTCCTTTGAATGCAAGGACCGTTCGACAGACAACTTGCTGATTTGTAGACCCCTTGTCAGTTTCATCCCATTCCATTTTCACAAACCAAGCAGGAATAGAAATAAGCAACTCATTTGTTACACCCATATTTGGGATAGCCACAAAGTCAATGTTTCCAGAACGCAAAGCTCTCAGTGTTGGAATCTCTCCAAATAGTGTAGCAATTTTGAGTAGTTACATTGGAAGCGACTGTTGATTTGGATAATATTTTCGAGGCCAAATATTAAGGAAAGTGCATTGATTCTTTAAAATTGCTCTGTCAGGTAGTTTTCACATCATGATTGATTTGACGTCTAATATCTGCATCTTAGTAGAGCGTAGACACATGTCTCTGTTCAGTTGAAGAGTTAGTATTAGTCACGTTCTGGGAAGTGAGAGTCAAAGCAGTTATTACCTTACTAGTTTCAGATATGGGAGGGGTCTGTAGATTCTCAGTATCCTCAATTGAAACAAGTAACTAAGTGTCTCTGACATGTCCTTCAATGTCTTTGTTTGAAGGCAAAAAAGCTACTTTTAGCCTGTGACATTTTGTTAGTGTCTTTCTTCTTTTTTTTGTTGACTTTCCAAAATTGTTGTTAGGAGGTAATGATGTTTCTTCCTCTAAGTCAACTATGGAAGTCTGTGTGATCAAATCAATTTACTTTTTCCCTGGGGTGCAACAATGTCTTCTTTCCCTGCGCTAGTTGGATTTATTTTGTAAAGACCATTCTGCTCACCATTAGACTCAAGTTTGTTTGATGAGTCATCATTCTCCACCACTATCTCATTTGGTTGGGACGTAAACATTTCCAGAGACATACTCAAATTAATTGAAAGTGGAGGACTATGGTTTTGCAGTTGGATAATAGCCTGGTCTAAGTTGTCGGCAGCCGTTGTAAACAGCACCAAGGTCCTCATGTGTGTACCAGTATTTTTCCCCCGAAATAAATGTGCTTAATTTTTATAATGTCTTTCGAGAATATAATACAAAAACCATGAGTTAATAGAAACTGAGTCTTTGAAATTATTTTAAAGTCTGAGGAAGCATTCTAGTACAAGATGCAAAGCATCAACCAAAGGAGGTCCCAAGGTGGTATTATTAGATCGAGAGTCCATTCTCAATCTCGGAAGTGTGTTTGCAGGGTAGTGAAAACCTCCCGCAAGTTTAGATCATTGTAAAAAATGTTGCCACTTGCTTCTTTGCTGGCTGTGGGATATTGCTCTGGATCAGCCAGAGGGTCATCTCCCATGTTTTGCACAGGTGGAAAATAAAGGAATCAAGTAGGATTGAGTCTGAATATGCTGCCTGTGTATTAACCGGTACAGGGTCAAAGCAGGGCACATGTTCTGATCCCCACAGAATGTCAGTAGTTTTCACTTGTCAAACTTCATTGATTGAAACCTGTTTCATTCTATGGTTATCTTGACCATGGGGACGGTTTGCTGTTAATAGTGGAAGCGCAGGTTCAGAAACTAACAGACCCAGTTCTGTTATGGAATTTAGACTGTTTTAGGACATGGAGTTGAAGAGAGAGCCCCGTCCGGCTGAATCTGAGGAGGACAAATTGCTCTGTAGGTTGTAGGAAGAAGAGGCCTTAACAGAAAGAAGGAAAAAAAAACTGAAAAGAAAAATGACAGCCAGAGGTACTAAATTGAGACTAAACCAGCCATCACTGAAAAAGGTTACCTTGGGTTCAGCAAGGGTTCTGAACATAAGTGTACTCAGGCTGATCACTGCAGATCACTTTGCTTGCCACTTCCCACAACTCTGTGATTAGCTATACAGAGCATACACAGGAGCCATCAAACAGCAAGCTCTAAATCTCTCCCCTCTCACTCAAATGTGCCAATACTCATAACAGTGTAAATCTTAGTCTCCATCTCGCTGCACCAGCAGCACGCCAACATCGCTTGGTGCTGCACTTTCATAATGGCTTAGCAGTCCTCACAGTGCTTCCACTTCGCACAGACCACAAAGGCTTCAGCTGCCAGCCAAAGGTCAGTTTGCCAAGCCCCACCTGGCCTTGCTTGCTTCCTTGACAGTTATAAAAAAGCTTGCCGGCAGTGTAACTAAGAATGAGAGGAAAGAACCTTTCAGTGGACTAGCACTGTGTCAAGCAGTGCCTCCAATATCCGTAATGCAATGCATGAGCCTGCTTCTGACAAAAGCCTTGCTTAGGGAAAAGATCATTCATTTAATTTCCATTTTGAAAAGCAAGCTCTTTAATGCCATTCAAGAATTTTCCATGTGTGAAGAGGTTATTGGACTGTTTGTATGAGAGGATGCAAAGAGTCTGTGTACTACTTCTGAGCACGCTCAACATTTTTCAAAGAGAGGGAGCCATGCATTTCTAATGTGTTGCCTCTAGTTAAGTAACTTGGACATAATCAATGCAAATCCTAACAATATAAAAACAACACGCAAGACATAAAATAGAAAACACAGAGTTTTCCAAAACAGTATGAATTAACTGACTAAAATCATGAGGGGGAAATATAATTAAAGGCAATGGTGATATAAGTTGCTTTGCAGCAGGATCTAGTGGTAAGACTCTTGAACAAAGTTTTATTTTATAATACATCTCTAGTAAAGTCGGTAGTGGTAGAAAATTCACCCCCAGGCAGGTTTAAGTGAGAGTCTGGTGGTTTTATCGAACAGGCTTAGTGGCCTTGCCCCACATTCTCACCATTCTATAGCTCTCCAACATAACTCTGACCCCACCCACATTAAACCGAGCATGATAGACCTCATTACATCCCTATTACACTTAGCACAATCACATAGCACACTGACTAGGTCACTAGACATTACTATCATAAGCTGTTAATTACTACAGTATTAGTTGTTCCTTCAGACAGAACCTGCAAAACTCGAACTCCCAAACGACTGCATCGCAAGACACAACCAAGTCGATCACATTAAATTCGTATGCCCACAGTTGTCTACACACCATAGCTTTTCAAAGATCACCATATAGATTAATTACATGCTTCCCATTTCCATCATTACAAGTTTGAATATCGTGAACTCCACCCTGACACGTCAATGTGTGATTCGTCATGACTCCATTGTAGGGCATGTGCAAATTCATTGCGCATATAAACATGGAGACTTTCCCTTGACCCCTGAAAGCTGGCTAAATATCACCCATCAGAAGATCATAGTTCGACCTTAATGTTCTCAGTAACTCCAATAATGTCTCTCTATTTTTGTATGTATGTATTTGTTTATTGTTCATTCTTCAGGGGCCTACTGTGGACATGCTCACTTTGGGGTGCACCAAGGAAAACAGGATAAGAAGGCAGGCTGGTTGGTTCATATTCCTTGTGCATTCATACATGGTAAGTCCAAGGGAATGGAATAGGGAAGGAATGGACAGCATGGCAATACATATACAATATACAATTGTGTGGCTCACAGCTTCGATGCCATTTTTTGAATAAAGTTTGGTTCAGTTTTGTAGATGGGGGAAAAGTTAGGGGGTCCACCTTTTTGAAATCCTGTCGCAGCTATAGCCGAACCGTCCAATTACTTTCACCATAATTGTACCTGGTGCAGCAACCGCATGCCAAAGTTGTGCTTTTGCAAATTTGATGTTAATCCATCCAATGGGTTTTCAACAAAATGGCCAAAAAGTAAATATAAAATGTGTGATAGCTTGTTATCTGAGACCAGTCCACACACACAGTTCCTGATTCTGTCTACGCAGATGCCTCCCGACAAATCAGAGGGCCCATGATGTTTGCAGACATTTAGGAAAGACCCTGAGTAGCCAATCAAAATTTGTGAGGAACATTCAAAATGTTCAAATGGACACAATTTTGGATTCTTAACTTTCACTGGTAGTCCTCAAACAGCGCACTAAATGATATATTTGAAAAGCTTAACATCACACTAGTTTGGGAAGATAAGATGAAGAGAGGAGACGATGGTTGCAATATGTGTAGAAATGGGCTGAACAAGCCTAAACCTTTTACGATGTTCCCAATATTTCCTAATGTTCTAAGAAATTGAAGTTTGAAGACATCTCAAAGGCTAAATGACATGTATGCATATGTATTGCATACATTGCAAAGTCTGTTGTAGCAACCCTTTAGTTAACGTTAAGCTGCACTACTCATAGGAAGGGTACTTTTAAGGTGGCTTATAACTTTGGCGCAGTACGATGAATGTGCACAAAATGTTTCTAAAACCCTGTAGCCTGAAACATGTTTTTTTAAGGCTTGGTGTGGTTTCATCAGAGTGATATTGGGGGGGGGCAAAGTTATAGAGAGGAGCCATACTTTTTAAAAACCCCCTTGACTTACATTGAAAAACAAAATCTGTCACAGCTTCACCCCAAACCAGTGTACAGATGTCCATCAAGCTCGTACAAGGCGCAGTTGCATAGTCCCAAAAGCATACCTTGAAAAACCTGGTGTTAATCCACCCAGCAGATTTTTAAAATGGCCAAAAAGTAGGTTACAAAAATTAATGATATCTCGGCTCATGACCACTGACTCTTCCTCATTCAGTGTCTGCTGAGGCCCCTCAACCACTTACTAGGCCATGGGGCTTATTATAACTTTCACGGAACGGGTTAATGGGCTCCACTAATGGAGGCGGACCGGTTAAACCCGTCCCGCGAAATTACGAGGTCCCCTTGCGGGACTCGGTAAGGACGCCTGGTTTTTTACCAGGCGTCCTTACCGGGTCCCACGAGGGGAAGAGGGAGCTAACAACGGGCGGTTCATAATCGGCCCGTTGTTAGCTCCCTCTCCCATTCCCATTGAGCCCTATCGGGGCTCAATGGGAATGGGGAAGGTCTGGGCCCGGGTTCCCAGAGGGAGGAATTACTGAGCCCTCCAAACTCGGAATGGCCCAGTAATTCCTCATTCTGGGAACCCGGTAAAGGAGCCCGGTTTGGCGACAGCCATGGAGCTAATAGCTCCATGGCTACCGCCAAACTCGTAATGAGGCCCCATTTGATGCTCTCTACTATCAACTCTTCTTAGTGTAATTTGGTCTCTAAAATCCTTTCATGTATTTCAAAGTTACAGCAAATGGTTCTGCATTCTTTTGGCTTCAAACATGTCCTGACAACTGCACATTCCTGGAGTAATTTGCTTTTAGCATGCCAAGGATTTAAGAGTTGCAAAAGAGGTGTGTAATTGGGCACGTTCTTCTGTGAAGTCAAGCATGATAGCTGTACATGATTGATAAGGCTAGATTTATAATATTTTAACAAATACCCTTTACAATCTGTCATGGCAATCACCCAACAGATTCATCTGCTGACACAATATTTTGTGCAGCACCGAGCAATCATTGTAGTGGGATGTTGCAATAACATTCCGAAAACAGAAAGATTTGGCGGATATGTTGCAACCATACGACAATTGAAACTGCCAAGCATGTCCTGCCTGAATGCCCTTTTTTGGCTGTGAACTATATAAAATGCCTAGGAGACTGCGTGCACCAGTAGGACTCCATTTTGAGTAAGCAATTCTGGCTGAGATACCAAACAATAAAAATAGAGAATTACAGCTGAATCTTTATAGAGTATGGCTAAATGCTGTGAAAGCCCTGGAATCCGGCAGTCAATTAAAACCACGTAAGTAACGATGAATTGGATTAGTCTTATTAAAACTCCAGCTGATAGCAACTGTCACAGGAAAAGGATTTGTTGCTTAATTAGCGTAAACAATGACATAAACTGTAAGGCTTACAAACATGTTTCAATTTAATCCATCATTTGTTCACTGTAAATAACAGGTACACTGTTTAAGTTTCGCTTAAGTATATGCTTTTGATTTTATTGGATTCTTATGTTGAAAATGTGTCCAGAAGGAGGAGTAGCGCCGATTTTCCTTTGTTCCTAAGCTCATCAATCTGCACCTTGAGGTCTGTTAAAGCAGTTTCAGTCCCCTGCTGGGGTGGGAAACCAGACTGCCGTGCACCTAACAGGTGGTTAGTTTCCAGATGTTTTTGAATTTGTAGGTACGCCATTTTGTCTATGATTTTTAATAGAAAGGGTACTGTTGTGATAGGGCGGTAGTTAGTGGGAATGGAGGGGTCTAGTAGTAAAGGCAGCACCCAGGATTCTTTGAGGTTACTGGGTATAGTTCCCGTGGCAAAGGAGGCATTAATGAGTTTTGAAATGAAAGGGGCTAGGTCTCTCGGTGCATCCTTTATTAGTTGGGCTGGACATTGGTCTCCTTTGCATTTTGATGGTTTGGGGGATAGGATCATTTTTTCTGACTCAGTAATGGACACTTTGGTGAACTTGAACAGGGGGTGATTGAAGATTTTAGGAGACGAGTTAAGAGTTTTGGGCGTGGAAGTTTGAGTTAGAAAGTCTTTTTTCTTAGCAATTTTGGCCTGACAAAAAGTTCCTTTATACTTGAATTGGCTTAGAATATTCTGTTGTTGTGGGTTTCCCGCTTAGCCATCAGTATTTCTTTTTTGTAAGTTCTTGCTATATCCTTGAGATTGTTTTTGTTTACATCAGAGGGGTGTAGTCTCCATGCGATCTCACATTGTCTCTTTTTGGTACGGAGTGTTTTCAGTTGGGGTGTAAACCAGGAATTGAGGTGGGCTTTGGGTTTACTTTGTCTCATTTTGAGCGGTGCGATTAAGTCAAGAGCTGTGGCCATTGATTTATTGAACTCATTCACCAGGACTTTAGGGTCCAGGTTTTCTGGTAACGAGTTAAGTTTAGGTAAAATCAAGGGAAGAAGATTATCCGGGGTGATGGTTTTATTGTTCCTTGTTGGAATAGGTGGGGCCCGCTGGGAATCAGTGGAGGTAACTCTATTAGTTGCGAGGGTGACTATTATGAGATGGTGGACGGTCCAGATCTGGGGGGCGATAGATGAAATGGAGACATTACAGTTATAATCCGCTACCCAGTCGAGCATTCTCCCTTTGTTGTGGGTTGGGTGGAGTACTCTTTGGGAGATGCCTAATTCGGTGAGAATGTTAGCCACTCTAGTTGCACAAAGGTCTTTGGGGTCATTCAAACCCAAGTTGAGGTCACCAAGGAGAACAACTTGTGTGGAGTGTTTTAAGTTATTGGAAAGGATAGTTGAAATATACTCCTCAAAGGTTCCAATATATATCAAATGAATTGTTAGGGACTGAGAGTTGTTGAACGATAATTTGGCTGTAAGACATTTGCAGGAATTGATATCATTAGATGGAGCTAGACAGATGGGCAGACTCTATTTGAAAATCAAGGCTATGCCTCCTGCACTTGCTTCGCTTCTATCCGCTCTTAGAATAGTGTATCCACTTGGAATTGCTAACATAAGGGCTGGACCTACAGCAGCGTGTAACCAGGATTCGGTGACGGCCCAGAAGTCTAGATTTTCAGTTTGGATAAGGTCTGAAATCTCTAAAGCATGAGCTACCATGGATCTAGCATTGATTTCAATCAATGCCAAAATATTTTGAAAAAAGTACTAATATTGTTTTGATCATTCCTGTTGGAGAGGGAGTGACGAGATTGTATAGAGAAATACATCTCCACACATAAAACATTCATCAGTGTAGACCTCCGAGTTTACCACTTTACCCCATTCACCAATCTATGTATCAGCTAGAAACAATCTGTTACCGCCTTGATGTTTTCACCTAAATCTCTCATTATCACTAAGCAGTGGGTAGCGTGTGTTTTATGGGATTTTTCAGGCAAAAGGTTCTGGATGGTGACAGGGTGG
Organism: Ambystoma mexicanum; assembly: GCF_040938575.1. Classification (NCBI taxonomy): domain Eukaryota; kingdom Metazoa; phylum Chordata; class Amphibia; order Caudata; family Ambystomatidae; genus Ambystoma; species Ambystoma mexicanum. The sequence goes on along the minus strand of NC_090941.1, from coordinate 427,533,397 downwards.
TATACAAAAAAATCTCATGTGCCTCTTCACAGAAAACATCACCTGCCATTCCACTCATGAACAGAAAAATCCCAAATGTATCTATGTTTAATAGACACAATAGCCAATTCCCCACACTGTCAAAAGGATTACATATATTAAAATATTGGGTGAGTCAGAACATTAAATGTCAATAAAACTGAAAACCTCATTGTAGGTTCAAAACTCCCAACAGAAAAAAAATCAACTGCCCGTGCCCTGATACTACCTCCTTTAATGAATGTGTACCAATCAAACTGGGGTAATAAAGGATAGGGTACAGTCCTTAACACAGGTCAGAATGGTTGTGGAATCATACAAATAAAATTGCAAAACATAGTCTTCTCCTTTAACCCCAAAACAAAACCATGACTTGGTGGCTTCAAACTTGGTAAACACTTGTCTGAACATGGCATGGCTGCTAGAAATCTGACACCAGAGACTCCAAACAGTTCAAAACACAAACACAGAAGACAGACTAATTATTGGTCTAAAGAAGGCCAATGACTCCCACAACACATCAAAGACATCTTCTGGTTTCCCATCTGCCAAACAATCTCTTTAAATGTCCTCCATCATGCATTCTCATTATGGAACTATCCTTCTTGCTGCTAAACAAGACAGTGAATTGTATTTATTGAACTATAGGCTAGCAATTTAAGGGTAATTGAGTTTAGGTGAACAGTTTATTAAGAGGTAGGTTTATGGGACTTAACCATGGACAATGACAGAGGAACAGACTTAAAATGTAACATAGGCTAAAAGCCTAGAGAAATGGTTTGTGGTAAGATCAAATGTACATATTTGTTGTTGGAGCATAGCATTGGGGACAAAAAGAGAGGGTGAGAAAGGGGTTATGAGGGAGTGGAAGGAGAAGCCTCTTCACTTTCCACAAGATGACAGTCTCGTTTTGAATTGTTAAATTGAAGGGACAGTTTTGATGTCTAGGAGGAGATAATTCTATGAAGAGAGAAAAGTATGGAGGAGTGTAAGTGGTGGTGAATGAGCAGCAGAAACAGAGATGGTAAGCAGGGAGGAAGAGCCTGTAGTATGAGAGCGGCAGTATGATGAGATGCAGTTAGCAATGTAGGGGAGAGAAAGAACATGAAAAATGTTATATAAAATAAGTAGGAATATAAAGAGACAGAGAGAGAGAGAGAGAGAGAGAGAGAGAGAGAGACATTGTACGTGCAGAACCATCGAGAAGGTGGGAGGGGAGCATTGTATTGTATATAAGGTGAGAGTAGAAACATTAAGGATTTTGCTGAAAAGAGAGGAAGAGTAGAGTGGGAGAAAAATGAATAATTGCTAAGTGCAAGAGCATTGATTCATATGTTGATCAATAGCTGTGTAAGGTGGGGTTGATTAGTTTGATATTGCTGAGGTTGATTCTAGCAGCCACAGGAAAATATTGCAGTTTCAGGTCACTCTCAAGGTTAATGCCATGGCTCAAGCTTTGGGAGAGGGACACAAATCATCAGAGGGCTATAACAAATAATTGGGGATTAACATTTGAGGCAGGTAGCTATATAATTTCCATGTTAGCCGAGTTTATCATTAGGCACCACAGAGCTATCCACTGTTGTATGGCTGCAAGGCAGTTGGTGATTTAATGAGGGATTTCAGGTCTAAATGAGGGAAAGAAGACCTACTGTTGCCAGGAATACAGGTGAGGAAAAGCCATTTTGGAGGGGTGATTTTTATTAATTAATACAATGATATGAATACTTCTGTCTCAGAAAGGTGGTCTGCTAACCATGTCCACTCTCCTTAAGCTGCATGCCAAAAGCATAGTGACACATGTGCTCTGCTGCAACAATCACCTGATCTACATCAACTGCTCTCCAGTGGCACAGACCAGGATCAGAGGTCACAGGCCCTCTTGACAGCTGCTGTCATTGCAGCGCAGAGGCTGCATTTAAAATGTGCACCTCTGTTCTGAAACCATATCAATTTGCTGGTATTTTCATATATAAATATATGCCATATCTGAGTTTGGGGTATGGTGGCCGGTACTTTATATAACTATTAGAAGCCATGTCTAATTTGAATCATACACATGTGAACACTGTGAGCCCAGCTTAGCTTTGTAAGGGTTGTGTGTCTCTGCCAGCAAACAGGACAAGAGACTGAAAGACACCTGATCCTCTGAGACCTCAGGTTACACCTCACCCCAGCAAGATAGCTCATCAACATGAGCTGTCCTGGAAAACAGGATACAAAGTGTGCACAATGAATAAAATAACTCTTCTCACACCATGGTTTTGCATACCAAAGGGCCATTTATGCTGTTGGTCTTTGGTGGGCTTAGTGTAGTCAGAGGGAGTTCAACATATTTGAGGAAGGGTTGCACAATCTTGTTTCTCACTGTAACTCTCTTTCCTTCCTGTCTCATCTACAAAGCATGTAGGGTATGATTCAAGAAGGCAAAGATCACTTGTCACAAGGACAGGATTGGACCACTTAAAGTAGGCTTGTTTTTTTATGTTCCCCCATGGGAGTTTTGAGTCTGAAAGATGGTGTCCACCCTTCTTTTAATCACCTCAGGACCATCCAGACTACAGGGGAGAATTAATTGGATCTCTTAGAATAGAAGTCCTCTTCAAAGCCCTCGACCAGTGAGGTAAGGATTGAGTGTTCCAAGACTGAGACAAGCCCTGGTTCCTAATCACTCCTAGGACACATTGGGAGGATCCCATCTGGAGCAAGACAATCTTCTGTTCCAGCTACACTGGTATCCAGGACCATACTGGCTGTCAAGGACTCCTGCATGTGTTTTCCAGCCACCCACGTGTTAGGAAAATGTCAATGATCTATGAACCAACCCTGATGAGTCCACTGAACAGCATCACTCTCAAACTCTGTCTTTGTAATGCTCTGAGCTACCATTTTGAACAGATTCAATGCCTACTCACCACTTGGTCCGACACATTCACCAAATCCAAAACAGTTTTTTAAGTTATATATTTCCTATACATTGCTCAAATTGTCCTTGCCTGTTGTACCTCCCTACCAGGGATTTATTTTATACACAATTGCAACTGACTGGTATACTCCTCTGCCAGGGCTTTCTTGGATGCACACACTTGCAACTGTCTGATGTACTATCCTGCCAGGGATTTCACATATAGGTTTCTTACATTCGCCTTTTATTCATCTGGCAGGGCTTTTCTCTTGTGGGATCTACACTCCTCTCCAAACTGGGTAGTCTCTTGCTTTTGCTTTTCCGTATGTTATATCCGCCTGGTATATTATCCTGCCAGGACTTTTTTTTTAATATGTATTGCATACACTCAACAACTTGAAAGTCTTGTGTTTCTCTTCCATTCTTCCTTCCCAAAAAACAATCTTCGGCTCTTTTTCTCTCAAATGATTCATGAACATCCATTTGGTTGTGCATGGCTGCCAATAAGCCCTGGCATCCAGTCTCCCCTCAAGTAGACTCATTGGTTCTGGTGGTGTATTTTACTTCTCTAATGGCAAGCCGGTAACTGTTGTTTGGCCTTTCCCTCTCAGTTGCCACATCTGTTTCTTGGCTTTCGTGTCTCTCGCAGTCCCTGCTGGGCTCTTCTGCTTCGTGTCTTCCTGCCGGTAGATCAGGCCCCTACTGGCAGCAAATTGCCTCAGTCACTGGTATCGTACTATCAGTGCCAGTGATTTAGGGAACCCCATCCTATGGAATGGGAAGTTACCAGCGACTCCAGCTGGCCATAATACCCCGGTAATACCAGGATATTGGGTGGCGGAGAGGGTACTGTAGTTCCTCAGTATCCCCCGGAATTACCAGCGGGATATCAGTGAACTCATACTAGACTCTTTATACCAAACCTGACCTAACCTCTAAGAGTATCAAGGAAGCATGAAGATAGCTCTTTTATTGAATCAGAGTGAATTGAAGTTGAATACTATGTAAACATGGACAGCAAAGTATATGAAAACAGCTGAAACTATAAAGATACATTTGGCCACGAGAATTACGTCATTTTCCGAAGAGTTACTGGACTTTGGAAGGAACAGAGAAAACCATACTACCGATAATTGTTATTTTTCAAAAGGATTTGACACTAAAGCTGTGAAGACAAGCTACAAGAAACTTAAAGACTGAGAACCAGTCGTTTACAAGTTGGCCGGCCAGACGTCCATACCAAGGCTACATACAAGCCCCTCTTTTCTTTTTAGCTAAGGGTTTTTTTCTTTTCTCCAAAGTGGTACAGCATGTTAGTTACTTAGGTTTTGGAATACAGACTTTTTATCTGAACTGGAGGTGCACTCTTAGCTTTACTTTTGATAGGTAGGGAACTTTCCTCATAATGATAGGGCAAGTTAGGAGTTTTGATTTTATTTTAAGTAAAACCCTTTTGAATATTCCATTAAATTGTCTGACTCTTCTAGTTCACCACCCGTAACAATTGAGGAGGGGAAGAATGTTTTCAGTAACTGTTGCAAGACTGTGGAATATATTATTACACGTAGCCATTGGAAACATCGCAAACCTCATGAAGTTCGAATAAAAGCGAATAACACAGGTGTTGTGAAGAGCAATCCTCTAAAGAGTGACCTCGAATCTCTCATGGAGTAATATATCTCTGAACACTATAACATTAATTTCAATGTTAATTCATAGTAATGCAACCATCTCATTATAAAGGAAATGAAAGTAACTCGATCTTACCTTTCTGTCACAGTGTATGTTCCTTGATGGGTGTAGCACCCTAGCACAATTCCAAAAAGTGATACAATTTGCAGCGAGCACACTGCTTATAAATACATATAAACATTGGTAATGCTTTCAAATATTATGAAAATACAATGTATATATATATCCATTGATTGCAAACAATAATAACATCGTTGAAAAGCAGTGTTTGTTCTAAATCTGATAGCATATATGTTTTTTTTATCCACAACATGTGTCAAAATCAATACTTCATTCTTAGAAGCAGATGTGCAATACATTCACCCACATGTTTCCTTTACCAGTATGCTGTTGATTTGATGCAATCTAAATGCTATGCTGCTATGATATTGCTGTGAAAATGCGTCATAGCTTATTGCACTGGAAAACGTATATTCTAAAACAATTTGAAGCAATACACTTAAGATTCAAAAGTCTTCATTGATTGAATTCCTTTTCATTCATATGCATTTGCTGTTTTAAAGCTCGAACTCAAAATATTACATAACATATATATATTTATATATATATATATATATATATATATATATATATTATTGCTTATTATTCATCACCTTGGGAACAAAGATGAATGCCCTTAACTGCGAGGGATCTTTGTACAATTGCTGTTGCAACTGGTCTTTGAGAATCTAATTGCACATAACTGGGACGATGGTCGTTAAAATGATTAGTACGCAGGGGTATGCCTCTGTTGTTTAGAGGGCTCAGAATGTGTGCATTGCCCATTGATATTAGCCCCCAGTTGTGCCCTCAGATAAGCGCAGGGCCTCTCCAGCATCTCCCCTCACCAACACAAAATTCCCCAACTGCTAAATTGTAAATGTACCCAGTGGCATCTGGTTGTTTAGGAAAGAGTAGTACTGCACCCCAAATTGGAAAAGCAGTGTGCAGTGGTTCTGACTGAATAATGTTCAGTCCAATCAGCGCACACTATAGCCGGTAATACTTATATTTCACATAATAAATACATAATTCTGGGATGGCTGGCCCCAAGCATCAAGTGGGGATGGTCCATAGCACGGAGGTGTGTCTAATACTATTCAAGTTTTCATGTGTGCTGCACAGAGTATGAAGTTATCCTTGCAAACAGCAAAGTGTTAGTTCTCTCACTGGTCACCCGAGGTGTGGACTGCAAGTACTATTTCATGTGCAAGCAGTAAAGTTTGTTAACACTTTCCATGTGACTAGCAGATTCAGCATGAGTTTGTCAGTCAAAGATATTGTGAACATTAATTGGCTGTTTGAAAGCCACTGAAATTTGATATTGGGGGGTTCGGGAGGGGTGGAGGCGGAGGGGGCCGGGAGGGGGGGTAGGACTGACAAAGCAGTGATGGATGTTTGTTATCAGGAAGCAAGAGCTTAGCACTGAGGAACCAACGTGGAACTGATTTACCAGACTCAGGTTAAGTTCACCCCTCAATGAGTCCTCCAATCATATGTCTCATTCTGTGCCCTCTCCCACACTCTATCACTGTTTTCCTCTCTTGGGCCCTCCCATAACTCACATCCAGCTTCTACCTCATACCCCCTCACTCTTATGCCCCAGAATGTACATTCCATCATGTCTCCCGCTCGTGCCCCTCATTTGACCTAATCTGAAACACTTGTGTACGGGTGCGATATAAACAAAATACCATATCATATCATGTCCCCCTCTGGCATTCCCTTACTCATGCCCCTCAGATTCCTTATGACCCTCACCTTACTCTTGTAACCCTCACTGGTTAATCCCTGTCTGCTGCCATCTCCCTCTGGAGCTCATTTTCTGGTGTCTCTATTTTGAGCTACTAGTCTCCATCCCTTTCTTTCCTGCCCTCATTTTCATATGCCCTATGACCTCATTGTCACCTCTCACCCTGTTAAGAATACAAAGCTGCTAGTGATATCAAAGTTAAGCCCAACATTATGAGTTTTCTTATGCAGCCTTAGTTCCCAACATTGGTTCAACCTGGCTGGATATTTTTTCTTACTGTGACATAGCATGATAATGATGTGTTATTTATATAGCACCTTAATCCAAAGCGCTTTACAGAGCACATATTTACATACAATATCACCCAACCGAAATTCATACTCATTTATCGACATCGGAAGGAAGAAAGGCTGAGTTGGCCTTGCTGGGATTCGAACCTGCGACCTGCAGATCACATTCAGATTGCAGCAGCGAGCGCTCAACCCGCTGAGCTATCTTACCGGCCTAAGTTTTACTATCATCAAGGGCACAGCAAACATTATGTGGGTTCTTAGGTGGACATGCTAGCCTACATTTGTGAGGCCAGTATGGACATAGTTTAAACATATGCAGTCTTGCTTTACCATTGTAAACTGGGGCGGCCACCAACAAATACTTTCTTACTGCAGTGTTGCATTTTTACTGACATCAAGGGCAAAGTCAAAATGATTAATGCTTACATTCCAGCAGCCAGTTTGGATATGTTTTCTTAATGTGGCATAGCATTCCTAACTGGCATCAAGGATATAGCAATCATGATGAAGGAACTTATGTGGCAATACTGGGCCACTTTGGTGCAGCCAGTCTTGACATGGATTAAACATGTCTAGACTGGCTGAACCAATGTAGGCTAATTTGGCCATATAGGAATACATTCTTGCTAACTCATTGTATTTGTTTTTACCGGCATTGAAGGGAACAAATACAATGAAATACAATACATTGAAAACAAATACAATGAAATACAAATCATTGTATTCGTTTTTACTGGCATTGAAGGGAACACTAGAGTGATGACTGCCCTTATGTGTCTATTCTGGTCTACATTGGTACAGCTAGTCTGGACATGTTTTAAACTTATCCAAACTGACTGCACAATTCTAGGGCGGTATGACCATGCAAGAGCACTTTCTCGCTGTGGCATTTCATTGCAAACTGTGTGCATTGTTACCCAATTGTTCACAAGAAGTCAACTGTAAAATTAGGCATTTTAACCCATTATTTTGAAAAAATGTTGAGACCCCCTCCGACACCTCCCTTGGTTGGTTTGGGTTTTTTTGCTGTGCTTGGTCACTCCCAAATATTCATGGGAACATTTAGGCCTCTCCAATTAAAATATTCACCAGCTGTAGCACATACCTCTATGCTGGCTGCATGGCCGTCATTTAGGAGTCACCGGGGGTCACACTTGCGACCCCTGAGGTCTCCCTTGCACCCCTGTGGCCTCCCTTGCTACCCCAAAAAAATAAAAATGTGCTTTTGTTTTTGTCTTTATTAACCTGAGGCTCCTGGGCTGGTGCCAGCAGCATGTGGCTCTTTGTTTCTGGAGTGCCTGGTTTTCTGATAGCTATAGCTGTTAAGGTAGCTCAGTGTGTTGAGCGCTCGCTGCTGCAATGTGTATGTGATCTGCAGGTTGCAGGTTTGACTCCCGGCAAGGCCAACTCAGCCTTTCATCCTGCTGAGGCTGATAAATTGGTACCAAAACTGGTTGGGTGATAGGTTATCTATATTTGTTCTATAGGAAGTGCTTAACCGTAAGTGCTACATAATAACACATCATTATCGTTTGGCCTTAGACGTCTGATTGCATTCACAGTAATTTGGTAATATGAGCCTGTAAGCGCTGATATTAATGATACATGATATTAATGATACATATGGTGATCCATTCTTGTATACATTCTTGTATACATTGATATCACTTTACAGTGATATTGTAACCATATTTGTACTTAGGTACAATGCCACTTTCTGTTTTGTCAAGGGGTGAAAGGTCATGTTCCATCGCTTCCTGTGATGTCACTTCGGAGTGAGGTCAAATGACATCACTTCCAGTGATGTCATCAGAGGTCAAGGGTCTGTGTGACATCACTTCCGCTACCCCTGGCATTTTGGTGAAATGACATACCTGGCTGGCTGAATCAAACCCTTCTCCTCTCAACTCTCCTCCCAATCGTCTGTCAATGGAAATGAATAAGGGACCCTTTTTCCAGTTCAGTACCCCAAACGTTATATCAGATTACTAAAGTCTATAATCCCCTTGCTGTCAGGCTTTCACGTAATTGTGCCTGAGAGCTCGTTAAATGCCCTTTCTTCACTTAAAACCTTTAACTTGGTTGCACACTCCTCATTGCCTTGTAAAGCCCTTCACCTTGGGTAGTGTTGCCTAAATATAATACACAGAAAGAAGAACAATACTCTATTTTTTGACGTTGTTCAATATGTCAGCAATGTGCTTTCACATATGAAACTATTTAATAATATGAACATTATTGAATGCCTACATCTACAGTTGAATCAGTGTTATTAGTGATAGAGAATTTCTGTCCCATATAGAGCAAAGCCTCAAGCGCCGAAAGCTTTATACGTGTAGTAGAACGCATTATAATAGCCTTAAAATGTGTGTCAATGCAATTTAACATTTGAATACCAAGCCTATAATGCTATTCTACTTCATAGTGTTGGGTATTTTGTGTAGATTTGGGGCCTGGCGGTATTTTCTTACCGCACCGCCAAAAAATAATTTAGCAACAATCACTCCTTGTATTCAGATTGGGTTATGTATAATAATAATACAGTGGATATGCATTATTTCAGTACACAGACATGCATGGTTGGTATGCGTGGTTGGTGGTATTTTTGGTGAGCATAATTCCTTTGTTTTATTTGTGGCCCCAATATCCAGAACCCCTTATTTTTGTTTAGATTTTTCGTGTGATCACTAGAGAGACCTCAGGCTTGCATTTCAGGAACACCACATTTTCATTTTTAGTGTGCCATCATGGGCAATTTCTCGCTGTCTTATCTACGGCAGCGAGCTATCATGCGGTATCTATCACCAACTTATTTACGTTTGGTGAGCTATGTCTCTTTCTGCCGACTCATAGACCTCCGGCAGACTATAACACACACAGTTAGTTATAATTGCTCATACTGAATGACATTGTGCACACAGCTGCAGCCAAATCTTATTTTTAGCTACCTTAAAAATGACAATTGCACTGTCTAAACATCTCCCCACATCATCAGCACTGTTTTTGTAAATGCACAAAGGAAAGAGAAAATAAAACACACCACCCGTCTGCTTTCAGATATTTTTGTGTATTATAAAAGCTGCATTTAAACACAATCTCACTCTTTTTACAGAAATAAACGAAATAGCACAGAAACAGCATTATTTGTGATACACTGAGAAGAGAGTGGCGGGGAACAAGAATTCAATTTGCAACATTAAACACGTGGGTAAAGCACAGGAATCTCCTTTCCTACACTGACTGAATATTTTCGCACACACTCAGCCCCCACACTTCAGCGAGATAATTACCAGGCTTGTTCAGCATGTAACTTCTTTGGCTGGTCGCCTTCTGGAGGGGTTCACCCAGCAAGGACAAGCATTTGCTGTCACTCACACTGGGACTTGTTGACTGGAAATCCTAGTCTCTGCAACCAAGTTGAATCTGCTTTAGGAATCAGGCATCCCCAGCTATCAAGCCAGTCCTTCTCTGAGCTGTGTCAAGATGCCTCTCCCTAGCTTCTCCCTAGCTATCTTGTGGGTGCAAGATAGAACATCCTGCAGGTGGTTTCCTTTCTGCACGGTGCAAAGCAGACGTGTCTTTTATGCGGTGCCACAGCATGTGGCAGTTTCTGTGCATAAGCGACCCGAAGAATTGACACTAGTTGTGACGGAAGCAGTTCCGGTTTACCTGGAGTTGCGTGCTTGCGGATTTTGTAGAACAGGCATATTCTGTGTACAGATTAGCTCGGAGGCCCGATGATTATGATGACAGCCTGAGCCTGTAATACAAGTTTGATTTGCATGACAAAGTAGTCTTTGGCGCTTGGAATTCTGGATCAGCCTATGGTTAAAGGTTGTTCTGGTGGCAAGAAGATTCATTATTTTTTGACACATTTAATTAGAAATGAACTTGTTCGACATGGACATGCAATGACTTTAGGAGTGTGGTGATGGGACAGGAGTCATGTAAGAAACTCATCTTGTAATGAACAGGAATAGGTCCAACAGAAATGTTGATTATCTCTCAGAGTTTGTGTAACACTCTAAACAATAACATGTTTCAGATTGCAAATGTCTCACTGTTTTATTGGAATGTGTTGTTGATGAATTAATACTTTGCAACTTTTCAATGCTGCGCTGGGTTCAATCAGTGGATACGTGCAGGGCTAGTGTGATGGTTTCTCTACTTTGTTCAGAATGGCTAAGGAGTACATCAACATGCTGTTGCTTTATGCTGATTGGCAAACAGCCAGAGTCCCCTTGATGATGAAAGATCATGTTACAGAAGTAGACATGTGACTACTAACAAGCCATGACCACTAACTGGAGTTCATAATATATCTGATCCCAAAGAATCCCATCCCATGTAGATATACAGAAACTGCATCACTACATTTGTTTTCGCCGCGTACTTTGCCACAACCCTGCACCCTGCTGCCGGCACTATCTGTCCCTGTGGGGCATGTTTCCAACGCTAGTTATTCAGGGACGTCATTTAGTGGTCGCCAGAGGTCGCAAGGGCGATCGCAGCCTATTGGCCAGCGACCTCTGTCAATCTCTTGCGACCTCTAGCATTTCGTCCTATCAGAGAGAGGTGGGGCATGGCCACAGCTAGGATAATGCCGTGCCGTGTGGTTGCGGTCCTCCATTTGGCACGTAGTTTGGTTTCTTGCAAGAGAAGACGCGCTCCTGCTACTGCTCCACCTGTGAGTATTTCCGGCCAACTTCTAAAACACATGAGTAGTAGTGTAGTAGTGGTTGGGGTGGCAGTGGCAGTGTGTCTGACTGAGGTTGGGGCCCGGTGTGGGTGTGTGCCGAGTGTGCGGCTGGGTGGGTTGCTGGCGCTGCCGCATGTGTGTGGTCGGACGGTGGTGCGCTCCTCGCCTGGGGCTGCAGCACCACCGCAGCCTCAGCTTGAGTGAGGCAGCAAGGCTGAGGTCGGGTACGGGTGTGTGAGTGTGTGTGCCCCATGGAATTATTTGCCTGCAGTAGCTGCATGCAGCCACAGGCACGCAGGCCTTGCCCTTGGCCTGGCCTCTGCTGGCAGTCCCAAACCAGTGCTGCCAGTCACACATTTCGCAAGTCAGCCGCAGAGTGGGCACTCGCCTGCGGCCGTCTGACCGTCTCGCTGCGGAAAGGCCCATGGTGACAAGTGACCTTAGCATATTTGACTACTGCTGAAGAGAGCAGAACTTGGTGCGACAAAAGTGCAGATTGGTCTCAAAATTAAGCAATGCTTTGCCCTTTGTAAAAATACATGTGCAGTGAACGGATTAACCCACTCAAATACATCCACTGCACGTGTCCCTCTTATGAATATAGCCATGATGATGATGATGATGATGATAGGTTTAATGCGCTTAATACCCATAGGTTTCTAAGTGCGGACCGGGAATCAAACCTGTGTTGCTCCGTGTCATCTTGCTTCCAAGGCTAGCACGTTGCCATTGAATTATCCTCCTTCCCATGGAATTAACTGCTGGGCAACCTAAAATATAGAAATTTGAAGGTTGTGGCTGCACATAAAATATATTCCAGAAATAGTTGCAATGTAAGTCTGAATCCGAATTTCATCAAATTAATCATTTATTTAAATGATTGATGGTTCATACCACTATAAATACCAATTGCTAGTATTACCAATCTAAATGGATATCTTTTCATCAGCCCTAGACAACTGTGCCATTCAAAGCTTTGCATATGAGATATTAGCCCACTGTACCACCGTTGCCACTTGCATAGAGATTACTTTATCAATTTCAATTGTGACTTAAATGTGAATAGACCTGCTACTGATGATCTATCTAAAAAAGAGTCTGAGCAGAACTTGATGGGACTCAATTCAAGTCACTCCGATTGTGGAGAAAAGCAGGAAAAAAGATGTCCCCCAGGCATGCATGCTGACACACCCGTATACCTTAGTACTACATTCTGAGAGAAAATGGGATCTCAGTAGATTGCCTTGTGAAATAAACTTGGAACCATTGAAAGACATAGTTCCTGTCAATTGCTTGATGATCCTAGGTCAGACCAGAACTTTTAATGTATAGCGGTGGCCGGGGATGCTAACCCCACAATGGTCAGCGGGAAAGCTTGCGAGGTAAGGGATCAACTTTTGAATTCCAGCAGGACCAACTCAGCTTGTCTGAGGTCGATGAACAACTCCAGGGTATGTTGTGTGCTTCAACTGAGCGAGTTCAGTTGAAGCACACAGATCAGCCTGCCTGGGCCTGCTGGGGCACCTCTTGTGCTTTGTTTATTAAGGTACCATAGCATTTCAGCAGTATTGCAAATTTATATGGTATAATTAATGGCTGGTACTACTTGTCCGGGGTGTACGGGTTGGGGTCTTGGTGTCACCTCTCTGACGGGAGCATCTGGTACAGAGTTGCTGCGAGAACAGGAGGCCAGTGCTGGTAAGGAGAGCTCAGTGGGTTGAGTGCGGCGGGGTCCTGGCCGTAGAAAGGATTGCGAGATAAGTGGGGTGGGTGAGCAGGGAACTAGCTAGTTTATAATTTTGTAAAAGTCTTTGGCTTAAGTTCTTAAATTCCCAAATTTGGCAGAGGATGGACAAGCTAACAGATTCCCCACTAAGCCACCAGTGAGGAAGTTGCACATTGCAGGTTGGGTGTAGTACTTCCTGAAGGGAGTCGGGCGCAGGGCTTTTGTGGGGGAGAGGTTGGTTGGCATGGTTGGGGATTATTAGGTCCGCAAAGGTTTTGCACCTAGACGCACAGGGTGTGACGTGCTTTGATTTACAGATGTGATGTATGCGCAATGGTGTTTGTGCCCTGGAGGGCACGTATCTAAATGTGTTTTGCACTTATACCCATGTGCATTCTGGTATTTGTGGTCCCCAGTTTGGGAAGGGGAGTTGAATAGTTGGTATGGGGGTGCAAATGGGTGGGGAGGTACACGCGCCAGTGGCAGTAGGTAAGGCACTGGAGGATTTTATGTTGTTGCTTCATATCACTGGCCGCCACGCCGGTCCCAAATACTTATTGTAATGGTGGACAGGTCCCCATGCTGTACGCTGGTCTTGGTGCATTTGCATGCTTGCTACGATGCAACACAGTCCCTGTACCCAGAATTCTGCATGGGCACTGGGAGAAAATGTGCTCATTCTAAAGGGGTTTGGGCAATTCACGGTGCATCCCCTCTTTTCTGTGACAAGTCCCAAGCACGTACTCTGTTGGAACCTATCCCTCCCTCCCACCCCCATGGCTTCTGTGAATGTGTTTGTGTACCCTACCTGCCCCATGACTGTGTTTATGCCCCCAACACACCCATACCCTCCGTTACCTTGTTTGTGCCCCCATCCCCTTGAGACTGTTGCCTCACCTACCCCCATGACCTCTGTTACCTTGTTTGTGCCCACCCCCATCTGTCGGTGCCCCTTAAATCTTATGAATTTTAGACATTCTAGTAGCTTAGGCTAATTAAACTGCTTACATTAACCACGGGCAAATGAAATCCAAGTCAATTGTGGCCTGCAGCCTATACATTTTGCAATGCATTTAACTAGGATTTCACATTGTGACACAAGAACATTAAGTAAACTGCTCCTTGACCGAGCCACACACTCAGACTGGGCCTGCTGCCGCCTACAGTGCTAGTTCCTAGAGATCCTAGGGCAATGGTGCATAACATGTGTCCCTCCGAGTCGCAGAAGGTTAATGATGAATCGTTGCAGAGCCTGAAGTCAGTGCCTAGGTCTGTCATGTGCAAAGCCTCTGTTGTCCAGTTTGTCTTTGCATGATGAATGCACCCCAGAACTCTAAAATTCTATCAAAAATTAATATGGTGTGGTGTTGAAAAAATGATTCTTTCATTCTGATATTTCGTTTTTATTTTCAGACCTGCATCTTCATGTGGGAGTTCCTTTGTTTCTCTGTTCTCAACGCCAGCAAACAGTACCACCATTGAGCAGCTGACATCCAGTCGTATCTGTGACCATTGTGGGAGGTAAATGAACATGAAGCAACATATTGAAATTGGCCAGCATATTTTAATGATCTGATCTGTTAGTCCATATCTATTTATGCATTGTAGCCTTGTTCTAGTTGTTCCAACACTAAAGATTACTGTCTCTCTTCCATCGAATCAGAGAATACCACAAAATTAACGTCAAACTGTATGTCACTGAACACATGCTTCACTTCAGTTCTTTTTTGGGACCTAGAGTTTCCCTCGTTTTAGGGGAAAAGTTTGAACAGGTTGCAACAGTTAATCTCTCAATTCTAAATGATAACCCTGACAGATAGGACTGGTCTAAAAGTAAACTAAGAAATAAAATTCTTGAAATCACTGCTTAGGTATATACTCAGTGCTCCATATAAGATTTTGAAGTGGGACTATTTTATTCCCTATTTTGTAAGCTTGGGAGTACAAAGATTTTTAGGGAGTAAAAATGTAAATTCAGTTCCCCATGGCAGTATTTTGTAAGCAGGTAAAAATGCTTTAACTTAAAAATGTAAATGTTTTCTAATAATTATGTTGCACCTAGTTACTCATACACATCAAAAGATACATGTGCATGTGTACCAATCGGGCAGTAATAATAGTAATTTATTTCTTTGGTACTACGTGTGCTACCTCTCCAAACATCCATGGAGCTGTGTGTGTGAAAGCAGGGGCTCAGGTTCACAGTGTTTTTTTCCCTATTTTCTGTTTGCATTATTTGTAATCTCTGTTTTAATTTTTGGGGAGTATCAACTTATTTTCAGGGCGTACAGTGATATAGTTCTAAGCCAAAGCAATACATTTCAGAATTGTCTCCTTTTTGGTATGCAGCAGAAGTGGTCCCGCAAAGAAGAGTGAAGATCAAAAGAAGTCAGGAGGACAACCAGGAATTCATCATTTGCTTGAATAATAGTTTCTGATTTAGCAGTACTAAAAGAACGAACATGTCTACACCTACAAGGAAACCCATGGATCCTACAGGAAAACCCAAGGATCCAAAACAGAGGTCAATCCTTGATATTTTTTCTCCAAAATAAAGAGAAGCTGGCCCTTCTCTAGGATCTGATTCAAGTAATCGAAAGAAGTTACCTCGAGTGGCAGTTCAAGCATAGCTGTAAATGTTGTCCAAACATCGGCCAGCACCACAACTCTTGCTGGCAGCGGAGGTGCTCTTCAGGTGCAGACCGTGCATCTACATGTGCTGACATTGGTCCGATATCTTCACGTGATGCTGACCTAAGCAATACTTCAACTTTCCTGAATAATGCTGAATGTTCTTTCGATCCTGATACTGAGGATTGTTCTTCCTGTGTTAGCATGTTTGATGACCCCCCACTGTTGCTTGCTCTCCCGGCATTTCACTCCTCAGGGAGAGTACAGGCAGCTCTTGGTTACAGATTGATGACAGTATGAAGATGCATCAAGCTGAACAGGGTATTCCAAGAAGATATCCAGCTCCCAATTTAGATGACAGTGTGGTGACTGATCTGTCACCAAATCAATACAGTGACCCTTTACAGCCAAAATGTCCTACATACCCTGTAACTGGTTCCCGTATGTTTAATGGAGACTTAAAAACAAGTCCTTGTGTGGGGTACTCAGTTCTGAAAGGTAAAGTATACTGCTTTGCATGCAGACACAGACATTTCGGTTCCACTTCTGGAAGAGTGGGGCGTGGAATTGGCAACGTTTCATTTGTTGACATTGGCTTCGCTAAATGGGAAAAGACAGGTCATGCTTTAAAGATGCACTCAGAATCTGATAAGCATAAATCTTCATTTGTAGCTTGGGCAGACTTAGTATGTATAAAACACTACAGACCCTCAATACTCAATTGTTTCCATGCTAGAAAATGTTGGGGACCAAGAGATTGAAGAGAATCGTCAACATGTGCTGCAGTTACTAAAGGTTGTATGTCTTTTCGGTCGTCAAGGGCTTGCTTTCCGAGCCATAGACGAATTGGAACAGTCTCACAATAAGGGAAACTTTATAGCAATATTGTGTTTGCTGTCTGATAATAATGAACATCTTAAAGTGAAAATGGCTAGAAGATATGGGCCCTACACATCTCCTGAGTATCAAAATGACATGATCTCATTCGTGGAAAATCTTGTATGTCAGAATATCATTATGAAAGTGACAAAGCACTTTGCAGTGTTGGTTGATGAAACTAAAGACAATTCACATAAAGAACAGATGTGCTTTGTGATCCGATTTGTAAATAAACATGGGAACATTCAGGAAAAAGCCATGGGATGTTACCACAGGGAGAAGTTGGATGCCTCCAATTTAGCTGCATTCATTGACAATTCTGTGCTGGGCTTGACTGGAAGAACTGTGTGAAACAATGCTATGACGGGGCATCAGTTATGGAGGGCAAGCGAAAATAAACGAAATTGCTCCAAAGGCAGTTAACATTCACTGTCATTCACATTGTCTAAACCTTGCGTTAGTGCAAACTATCACTAACATACAAACAGTGAAAGATTTCTTTCTCAACTTTGCAGGCTGTGTATGTGTTCCTTTGACAAAGTTCTACTCAACACAAACTCTTTGTAAAATCTCAAAAATAAAGCAGTGTGGCAGTATACAAACTAAAAAGACTTTCTGGCACTAGATGGTTTTATTGGTACGTTTGTGTTAAAAAAAGACAGGCTTAATTTGAGATCATTGTAGTTGTTCTCAATGCAATATAATCACAACAACGTGACAAGCAGGCTTGTTCAGACGCCAGAGGACTTTTCTGAAATATTCAGTGCTTTGAGTTTTTGCTGAAAAAGTTTAATCTGTTATCTGAAGAACTTCAGAGAAAGGATCTTGATTTCCCAACTGAAAGTGAACTAATTCAAGTGACAAGAACTGCCCTCGTCAACCTTTGACAAGAATGCCATTAGGTGCAAATAATCAATGATGAAACGGAATTGGCAGAACAATGTGCTATTGAAACAGTTGAAGACCAGGACCGAAGAGCTTTAACATTAAGGCAGCACCAACTCAGCAGCAAACTAACAGAATAATTTGTTGGTACTACTCTAGGGAAGAGGCCTGGACATTATGAGCACTCAGGATAGAATGCCACAGACTGAACAGTTAAAACAAGAGGCTGCCAGCATGTTCAATCCAAGGGCTAAACATTTCCTTGACGGCTCTTCTGCAGATGTTGTTGCTGAGCACTAACTAGGGCCCCAAGTAAATTATGTTGGATTGCATTCAGGACTTGACAATGCAAGGAGCTTTTTATCTGACAAGACTTAAGCAGATATTCACTTCACTCTGTCAGGTACTATCTCCAAACATCAGCAGGAGGCTTTTCTGAGGTCCTAAACCTGTTTGCTCTGGTCCTTGCAATACCGATTACAATTGCAACAAATTAGAGGTTCTTCTCCTGTTTCAAAAAAGTTAACAACTATTTGCGAAATAGATGTGGAGACAAGAGACTCAGTGATTTGTTGGTAATGGCATGTGAACCTAAAAGGTTGATGAGGTAAATTTGAGTGATGCCATTGACAGATTTGCTGACATGTGGCACAGGAGGTATCCTCTGAAAAGATGAAACATTATATTCTTGAATTTGAATTTGAAGCATTTGTAACGTGTACACAGCAAACTTAATTGTATCATGGCACAGGTGATACCATATAATAAGAGGAAGAACATGAACCCGGTAGAAACACATGACACAGAAATTCAACAAAAAGCCAACAACTTCAGAATTATTTAAATTGGAAGGTATTTAAACCCACGCTGAATCTCAACAGAGAGGTTGCTTGTATAAGGCTCAGCGGAAGACTATTCCAAAGTCTGGGTCCGGCAACTGAGAAACAACCATCTCCTCTCGAGCTACAATTTGTCATAGGGACAACAAGAAGAAGTTGGTCTTCAGCCTTGAAGGGCTTGAGTTGGTTGATAACGCTTCAGTTTATTTATAAGATAAACTGGAGCTTGCCCAATCAAACATTTGTATACCAGACACCCCATTTTAAATTTAATTTAATCTGGTATTCTACTGCAAGCCAATGTAGTGAATGGCAGAGACCAGAAATATGAGTGTTTTTGGCTGCATTGAAGACCAATCTTACACCCGCGTTTTGTGCTTTTTGAAGGTGGTGGATCTTATTGCCCGGTGCTCCAGCCAAAAGTCCATTGCAGTAGTCTAGATTAGAATTGACTAGAGCCCCGACCAGTATATCATTAATAGGAACATATGGTAGTACTTGACCCAAAAGGCGGATGTTATAAAAAACCTGCTAGGTTATAGCAAAATTTTCCAGTTAGGTCCTTCTTTTCAAGTCAACCAGACCTAATCAGCACCACATACAGTCTTCAAAACCATTTACTACTCCTCTACTCTACCGGCCTCTTCTCCTCATGAAGTCAGCCATGATACATCGTTCATGCACTACAAACACTTTTTTTCTTACCTTCAAAACACTGCATGGTATGCTGTTGAGTTTTGTCAGCATCCTATTGTTTACCAGTGAATTAAGCAACAATGGACCATTACAGAAGAAACATCCCATTAAGAACGGCACCACATACACTTACTGCCAGTCATTTGTGTCCTCAAACTGCCAGCATCTGCCACACTGCCGGCATCCTACAGATTTTCAGTCTAAGCAACAGCAAGACATTCAATCAGTATTTGCCTGTGAAGCCAAACAGGAACTACTAGTAGCACAGCCACAAGCATCTGCCAACTGCCAGTCTCTTAGATGGTGAGTAGCCTCCATCAGCATCTTCTTGACAAGTCAGCCAGAAGCTGCAGCAAAGCTGGAGTTTTGTGTCATGAAGACATTTGCTATCCCGCCTGGCTC
Source organism: Ambystoma mexicanum (assembly GCF_040938575.1). NCBI lineage: Eukaryota > Metazoa > Chordata > Amphibia > Caudata > Ambystomatidae > Ambystoma > Ambystoma mexicanum. The sequence continues at coordinate 427,513,940 of NC_090941.1, read as the reverse complement.
TTCTTCATTTCAAGTCAATGAAGCAATGATGAACCATCTAAGCAGCATCTTCCTTTTAAGCCAGTCACTAGCTGCCCCAGAGCTACAGCTCTGTCTTCAAAATACCACAATGCCAGCACCTTATCCTTGATTTGTAGTCAACCAATCAATGATGAGACACACTCAGTCAGTGTCTTCTGTTAAAACCAGTCAGGCACCATCTACACCACAGCCAGTTTTCTTTGACATCAAAACAGCACCTACCATACTTGCAGTCTCTTCTCTGCCAAACACCTGCAGCTCCACTACCAGAGTTCTGTGTTTGATCTGTTGCCATTGAACACAACCCTCCTCTCTGGTTTCCGGTCACCTAAGCAACAACCTGTCTTCCAGTCAGAATCTTTGCCTTACATGAGGAAAGGCATGCACTACCAGTTCCGCTGCTCAATTCTTTGCCATTGAAACAGCAGCACCGGACATGCCTGTCAAGCCATTGTTCTGCTCAATCTGGTAAGAAACCACATTTTAAGTCTTATGATCAGAGTAAAGGAAGAGCAACTGGTGGGCATTATCACAAAATCTATACAATAGTACTATTTGTTGGAATGTGTACCATTATGGAGTGGTGCGTTTTGTAGAGGACAATGCGCATGTAGGAACAGACACTTAGGCATATAAAGAGTGTTGATGAGTGTGGGAGTAATGCAAAATGCAGGCAGGATTTCTTTCCCCCTAAAATATGGGGACAGGAGTCAGGAGGCTTTTGGTATTGAAGATGGCATAATTCAGCAATGCACTGTATGCCTTCAACACATTTTGAACTATTCTGTTGGCAGCCAAAATAACACAAGAAGAAGTGTTAAACCAGAAGCCTCACAAGAGTACACGGAGGAAGATGGAGTCTTGATCTCTGTTTTCTGGATGTGAGTATAATACCTACCCATCCTTCAAATATGTGATGGACATGGCAGGTTTGCATGCAGAGTACTCAAAGTACTCTCCTTTTCAGATTTTGGGTAAGTAAGCAGCACTAGCATGGCAGTGCAGAAGCACTGCATAAGTGGAATAACAGGTTTCAATGTTGGTAATCAGGTTTTGTAACTCACCAAACTTCTCCAGACCTTGTATGGTAGGATGTGTACCTGAAACAAACAAATTATACTTGTTTTGAAAGTGGGAGTGTGCGATGGTAGTAATGTATAGAAACAAGAACTTGAAATGTTTTTTCCTCTTGACTTATACAAGCACTTTGAAGAGATACAGGAAAATGATCAGGTAGCAGTATTTGCCAATGGACTAATCAAACCCATTTTAAACGTAGCTCTAGGTTCTGAAGTGGATGAAAATCGAAGACGTCTGGCTGTTTGTGCAGGAATAATGAAGTCCATGAAACAACTGCAAACAGTACAACACAACTCTGTCGAATCAGAAGACATTCGGGTAAGTGCCAAAATCATTAAAGACTGTGGATGCCTTCGATTAGAAGATTACATGTTCTCTGGTGAAATATTCTCCCCTCCCCTTTTACCCTGGATTTCCCCTATCCCCATACCAGCCTATCCACCCCTGTACCCTCAGAATGTGATTTCGCTGGGTAATCCTGTTGAAATAACAGGGTGGATCCACATAAAGAGGGGATTTGGGGTCATACACTTCCCATGGCAACATGGACCTTGACACACCACTACATATGATGATCCATTCTTGTATGAAATGTCACAAAAACAAGGGGGGGTTCTGAGAGTTTCTCTACTACCGGCCAATATCCCGGGTTAGGGTCTCAACCAGAGTATTTAGCTCACCATCCTTTCACAGATGAGAAATTTGCACTACATAGCAGTCTTTGTCCTGCCCAAGTCCAGTCCAGCACTGAAATGCCTGGAAATTCTCTTATGAACAAGAGTAACAACAGTATCCCCAGACACTTTTTTACGCCTGGTTGGGCCTTGTCAGTGAGGTGGAGCTGTGCCTCGCTAAGAACAGTGAGCAAGGGTTCCACGTCTGGACGACCTTAGTAATTTAGGGTGAAAACCCAAAACTATTTGATATGCAAAAACAAGGGGTGTTCTGGGAGCTTCTCTACTACAGGCCTATATCCCGGGTTAGATTCTCAACCAGAGTATTTAGCTCACCATCCTTTCACAGAAGAGAAATGTCCACTACATATCAGTCTTTGTCCTGCTGAAGGGCAGTCCAGCACTGAAATGCCTGGCAATTTTCTTCTGAACAAGAGTAACAACAGCATCCCCAGACACATGCTTCGGCCTGGTTGGGCCTCGTCAGTGAGGTGGAGCTGTGTCTCGCTAAAAACAGTATGCAAGGGTTCCACATCTGGATTACCCCAGTAACTTAGGGTGAAAACCCAAAGCTACTTAATATGCAAAAACAAGGGTTGTTCTGGGAGTTTCTATGCTACCGGCCTATATCCCGGGTTAGATCTCAACCGGAGTATTTAGCTCACCATCATTTCACAGAAGAGACGTTTCCACTAGATATCAGTCTTTGTCCCGCCCAAGGGCAGTCCAGCACCGAAATGCCTGGCAATTCTCTTCTGAACAAGAGTGACAACAGCATCCCCAGACACATGCTTCAGCCTGGTTGAGCCTTGTCAGTGAGGTGGAGCTGTGCCTCTCTAAGAACAGTGAGCAAGGGTTCCACATCTGGATTACCCTAGTAATTTAGGGTAAAAACCCAAAACTATTTGATATGCAAACACAAGGGGTGGGTTCTGGGAGTTTCTCTACTACCGGCCTATATCCCGGTTGGAGTCTCAACCAGAGTATTTAGCTCGCCATCCTGTTACAGAAGAGAAATTTCCACTAGATATCAGTCTTTGTCCTGCCCAAGGGCAGTCCAGCACTGAAATGCCTGGCAATTCTCTTCTGAACAAGAGTAACAACAGCATCCCCAGACACATGCTTCGGCCTGGTTGGGCCTCGTCAGTGAGGTGGAGCTGTGCATCTCTAAGAACAGTGAGCAAGGGTGCCACGTCTGGATTACCCTAGTAACTTAGGGTGAAAACCCAAAGCTATTTAATATGCAAAAACAAGGGGGGGTTCTGTGAGTTTCTCTACTACCGGCCTATATCCAGGGTTGGAGTCTCAATCAGAGTATTTAGCTCACCATCCTTTCACCGAAGAGAAATGTCCACTACATATCAGTTTTTGTCCTGTCCAAGGGCAGTCCAGCACCAAAATGCCTGGCAATTCTCTTCTGAACAAGATTAACAACAGCATACCCAGACAAGTGTTTGGCCTGGTTTGGGCTTGTTAGTGAGGTGGAGCTGGAGCCCAGTAGGTGTCCACTCAACAGACTGCACACATCCAACTGATATCAACCAACACTAGGACACAGCTATCAGCTGGCAATTACATCAGCTGCACACATATCTGGTGCACCCCCACACTATCTCCTTCTACTGACCAGAACTACGGTTCCTGAGGGCGTGCAACCTACCAGCGCTTTGAGGTCATACCAATGATATGTAGTAACATAACATAACATCCACCCATCCATCCATCACACTCAAGCTAACTCTTCAAACCTCCATCCGTGATCATATATAAATATTCTCTGTACAACATATATTCATTCATTATCTCCTCTTTAAAACTACACACAAGGGACATATCATATATCCATCCTTCTAGGTATTCATTCTCTATCCATTAATGTATCCAAACTCAAGACTTTTACATTTTGATTAAACATTAGGTATTTTGTAGGTATTTTTTAGGTACCTGTTTCCTTAGAGCTCATTCTGGACTGTCAATAACTTTTCAACAGGAGAAGTAAACGCTATTTAATAGAGTAGTTATATACTAGAAGAGGACTTTTTTTTTTAAATAAGAGGACAGGATTGAGCCCCTTTTGCCATAATACTCTGTTCAAAGAAATCCTGTTGTCTCTTGACTATTCCCTAATAGTATAAGCCTCTTTAGTGAGCTCCATGAGGATTATTGAACAAGGCATCAAAACCAAATGCAACCCAAGTTTTAATCTTGTTAAGTAAGTATTCACATTAAAACCTCACAACTGAATGACATGAATAGATCATCTTTTATTACAAGCATATATTTTTTTAAACACACATATAGGCCACAAATATCAAACAGTTCATAACCATAAAATTACTAAAACAACTCACTAGAAAAGACAGAAAAACGAAAAGAGAAAAAAGCGGAATAAATAAACAATTGAAAACCAAATTGGCATTGAAAACCTATAACCTATTCTCAAAGCAACCTTTTATCCCAAATGATAATGTGCATAGAAACAAATCAATCAGCAAACCAAAAATTCAATGCACAAACAAACCAATCAACTAAAAAGACACAATAAATGCAACAAGCATTTAGCACAGTCTAACATGTTCATGTCTAGTACTGAACCCGTTATCTCATTGTAGGATTCTTAAATACTGCTTAATTACTTAGCTTCTAATGCTTTCATGTCACTGTGAAACTAACCTCACAGTATTTCAACCCGACAATTTTCATTCCCAATTAATTAGCACCAACCGTAGGGAAATTCATCAGGGGATCAGATTTCTAAAACATGCAATGTGTCATCAACATCAACTTCTTAAAGTCTGTCGCTCCAGAGTTGGGTTCAAACTCTTTGAACAGTCCTCATGGGGTTTCTTACTGCTATAACATATGCAGTTACCTAGGGAAATAGTACAACACTACTATGAATTGCACCGCTATATAAAACAATCAAGCAGTCTTCTGACCATAACTACTAAGATAATAGTGGTGTGGCTTACCACATTCCTGTCGTTAGTCACTGGTTGGTGTGGTAAGGTGAACTTCTTACAATTAGAAGCCGTATCTAAAAAAGTAAACAAGAAAACACAACCCCTCAGTGTTCAGATCAAGTCATGTTCACATATAATAGCTCTCCTCTGAAGGAAAACATTTCCAAAGTTGGTAAATGGTTATCCTCTCACCCTGCTCTTATTAAGGTGGTTTGGGCACAGAGGATTTTTGTACATTAGTGCAAGTGGCTGTCTCGCATCTTACTATAAGACTAACGGAATCAATTCATTTGGTGCATATACGAACAGTAACTGTCTTTTCTTTTTTGCGCAATAGCATGCTTCTAGATGTTTAACTCAAAGCACCAAAAGGAGCTGATGGAATTTGTATCGTGAATGGTATAACATGTTTCAAACTCACTCGCCATTCTCAAACAGTTCTGTAGTGTCCTAATTTTCCCAAAACCTTTTCCTTGTGCAGTCTTTGAAAACACCCATGTTTGACTTGCGTGCTTGCCAGCGATATCTATCTGTGGCGTTGGCGTGCTGCAAAACCAAAACGGAAAAGATGTTGTATTTGATGTATTTTAACCTCTTGTTTCTGATTGTTAGATTCCGAGACATAGCTCGAATTTCACAGAAAGATTTTTTATTTTCAATTGTTGTGCCTACAGAGACCGAATATCTTAATTCGGAATTCTCGCTGCACATACCTAGAAGAAGATAGAGTGAGTTTGAAAAAAAGTAAATTAACCGTGGGAAAAGAAGGGGAGTTGTCATTTACCTCACACCAAGTGCTGCTACTGAGAGAACTTATCCAAAGGACTGATCAGCTGCTCGTCTCGACACAATTGCTCTCGCATGCATATTAAATCTTTGTAAGACATATTTAAAATACCAGAAGAGCACCGGCTACAACGAAACAACTAGACAGCTGTTGTTGTTACTCCTTATCAAGAGGCTATCTTTCACCTTGGAAGAACAGCACTTTAAAATGGACGTTTGTTCTATGCCTTAGAATGGACACTATTATACAATGCAAGAAAATGAATTAAGCAAGCCTTGTATTTTAAAAAAAGTAAGTTTTTATAAATGTTATTATGCAAGCTAGGAAATTGCTTGTGGTATTCCACGTGTGGCTCAATGAAGGCCCTTTTTTCTTTCTACCTTTTTTTTTGTTTTTGGTTGTTTTCTATTGCCACATGTATCACTCGATTTCTATCCGATGCAATAGGTCATATGGCCTGTTATTTTGTGGTGCCTGAAATTTATATCAAGGCCAATCAATCAAGTCATTTAGCCCATTTTCAACGGTATTGCAAAGATAAATCAGTCTTTGCTCGTTGTTATATAATCTCTTTTTGTTTATTACAGTATCTTTTGATTGACTAACTAAAACTGTCCATGTAAAAGTATCTGGAGTATGTTCCATTGCTAGGAAATGTCTGACCATAGGTGCAGTTACTACTGCATTCCTAATTCAACTCTTATCCTCAATAATTCTTTGTTTAACCTTCCTCTCGTTCATATCTATATACATATATTTTTACATGGACACCAAATGGCGTAGATTACCATTTTTGAGTTGCAGTTTGTAAACTGAAATTGTTTCCAGGGCCTCTTGAGACCTAAATCCACTTCTTTGGTCTTCTTGGTATTGAAGAAGAAACTACACTGCCGGGCACATGGAGTATGGCCCACTGGTCTTCTAAGTCACCACGACTCAGTCAGTGTCTTTTGATTTCTTTTTTGAAAAATCATTTTGCGTAACTATATCTTTAATATAGGCCCCTCTTTTGAAAGCGCTTTATCCAGTGGGCAGTCACGGCCATCAAGAATATACCAGTTTCTTTTCACAATGTCATTTACTTTGTTTGACAAAGCATTGAAAGTACTGACAAAAACAATCTGTGACCTTCCTCTATATTCTAACAGCGCTTCTCTGTTGTTGTTCCTTGCTCTCTTACAAGGTTTTTTTATAACCTGTTTTGGATAACCCCTTGCACTGAGCTTATCACAAATAATAATGTGCATAGAAACAAATCAATCAACAAACCAAAAATGCAATGCACAAACCAAACAATCAACTATAAAGTCACAATGCATGTATCTAGCATTTAGGACAGTCCAACATGTTCATGTCTAGTATTTAACCCATTATCTCATTATAGGGTTCTTAAATACAGTTTAGTCACTTAGCTTCTACTGCTTTAATGTCACTGTGAAACTAATCTCACAGTATTTTAACCCAACATTTTTCATTCCCAGTTAATTTGTACAGAGTTTAATAGAGTAGACGTGTGGACATTGCTGTAAATATTACATTTCTCAATTATTGACATTAAAATAAATGTCAGATTCTCCTTGGCCGAAATTGAGGTCAAGAATTCTCACAGTTGATCGAAATGTGCAAGAAGAAGGAAGACAGTCATACTTTGTGATATTATTGTTTAGCAACCTCATGACATAATTAGAAAATTGTGTTCATGTGGTACATGTGAATGTTGAAGGAACTGTAGGAGAGATACTGTAGATGTAGGCATACTATATATGAGGGTCAGTAAGTGAGTTTCAATACTACTGCATGCTGGCAGGACAACAAAGAAGGGTTCCCGTGATAACAGCACAGAAATGTCAGTTAATGTGAGTATATCTGTGATAAGTGAGGTGCACATGTGGAACTGTATTCTGAGACAGCCAGAGAGTTTTATTTTTTTATTTTTATGTAAAAGAACACAGCACCTTTTACCTGTTGTACTAAGCATGGTTGCTGCATATTGTTATTGAATCACATTCACATGTTTTTTTGTATCGCTATGCTGTTTACGATCGGTAAGTTAATTTGCCAAGATAAATGCACACTTTAAAATTTACTGTGTATTCTTCATGGTGCTTGGTTTGTGTCATTGGATTTACTGTGGGTTCTGTAGATAGACAGAGTGTGAGTTCAGTGTTTTGGCTGTGCATGCTTACAGCTGAAAAAATCTGCTAAGGGCAGAAATCCAGCCTCGTAAATAAGTTGCTGGAGTGACAGTTAGCACTGTCAGGTTTTTACATGTACTAAGCCTATTAATCTGTATTTAGAGTTTAAACTAAATAGAATACAGGTAATAGAGGGAAGTCTTGTCACATCATAGAGGGCATCATCAGAATAACGTAATACCACTTTACCACTGTGAGAAAATATCACAAGTTTATTTAATAGCCCTCTGACAAAACCCTAACAGAAACAGGCAAGTGAAGCCCGGATGTTTATGAGACAGAAGGATGGAAATGAGAGAGGTTAAACAAGATTTGAGCTGAAAGAGACATCATGGGTAATGGACAAATGGTTTGCGACATTGAGAATTTGGGTTTGCAGGACATATTACAGAGTACATTTCAGAGATGCTATTTAATACAATATTTGAGGTTTCAGAGAAAGTATGTTGTGGTAAAACCTGGTATTTCCTGTATCTCAAAGAGACATCCGAATGTGACTGGGGGCAATCAATGGGTCATGTGACCATCAAGGCTAAATATGGGGAAAATAGTGGATGTGAAATTGGGGCGATGATCGAAACATCTGGGCATTTTATGAAAGTGTGATGGCAGGAGGAATGAATGAGGAGAGAGTGGGTGGTTAGCGATAAATGCTATATTTGGGTTGACTGTGAAACTAAAGTTGGAAATGAAAACGAACCCATTTACTGACAGGCAAAGAGAAACCAGGGTGACAGAGCTATAGAATTACCGGGACAGCAATTGAGTCATTTTGAAGGAGAATTGGGCATGCAATATTAAAGTTACTTAATGCCACTAGTTCTGCATTGTAAGATTGTGGTGTCCTTTCAGTGAACTCATGCCAAATTATCAGAATCTCCTTGGTGAGAAGCTTTTTCACCTCTTTATGAAATTGAGTGCCATTCAATCAGTTTACTTTTGTCAACTTGGCTAGACAGTACCTTGATTGTCAGCATGTTTTCACTTTGGAGGCAAACTGATCAATGCCAGCAGACCTTTCCTGACCACCGACTACTGCATCACCCTCGCTAAAGCTCTCATTCTGTCCAGGATTGATTACTGTAATTCCCTCTTTGCAGGCTCTAGCTCCTGAAATATTAACAAACTACAAATCATCCAGAATAATGCTGTAAGAGCTGCAATTAACATCTCTACAAAAGAACACATATCCTCAGCTAGACGAAAGAACCACTGGCTTCCGGTCTGGGAACACATCACGTTCAGAATGTGGAAGTGTGAAATTGCAAATGTAGAGGTTAACACTTCTATTGTCCGTTGATTGTGTTACACAAATATATCTTAAACTGTAAGTTTGAAAAGCCAGACCTACTGGCATTGCCTATGGTTTCTATAATGGATTTGCATTATGTTAAATGTTTAACCCCTTAACTTAACTGCTGATATGAAAGGCTCTAAAATCATCAAGGCCACATTCTTGAACTATACAAACAGTGGTGTCATAGTCATCGGTAAAATAATAATGATCAAAGCATAACTAGTAAGTGAAATGTGAGGCTGCATTAAAATGGGATCATAGCAGTGTGTTAAGCCGCATTCAATCAAATGAAGGTCGAAAAACAACATTCAGCATTTCTGTTCCCAACTGAAACATGTCCACTTAAAAAAAATGGCTGCCATTATAACAGAGCTTTCACCTTGATGCACCAGTTATTCATATTAAAAGGATATTCACTTCCAAATGTGGAGTGATGGAGAGAACGCATTATGGTTTGACACGTGAATTGTGTAATTTCATGGATTCAAATAAGGCATCTAGAAATTAACAATAAACAATTAACAGACACATTGTGGTGAGTCTACATATAGCACAAATGCATATATAATAATCCATAAATGATTTTATTTTAAGAATGTAATTATTCCTATTTCACACAAGCTGGTGTGTTGCCATATTTGTTACAGGGTGAATGGTACCCTGATTCCTGTTTGTGTGTCTGTGTGTGTCTGTATGGAATTCATAGATGTCATTGAAGACCTGTGCAATGGTGCATAATGATTGGAGATTGTGTCGCATACTAATGTTGTTCTCTGTGAAATTCAATATGGCTTTCAAGGCCTGATGAAAACATCTGCTCAGTCTTGACTAAAATGTTGCAGCTGTTTTGCCTGTAGTTTGTTGAAATGAGTTTCCTGTAAAAACAATCCTGGCAGAAATGTAAGTGTATTTGTGCAGGCAATGCATTGTGGGATATGTCCCTTCTATTCCCTTAGCATGCGCATGACAGCTTGCCGAGAAAATTGGATTTGTAGGTGCACCATGCCATTTGTACTTTCATAAGTATAATTTTGGGTCAGAAATCTCATATTCTATTTAGTGTCAGAATGAGTACAGCATTGTAGGAGAGTTGCATTACTGAGAAGTTTATATTTTTATCCCTGCAGGGAACTATGATTATGTGATTTTCTGAAACTGGCAAAAATGGGCTGTGCTGTCATCATACGTTTTTAAGGTGTGATTTGTGTTGAGAAGGTTTTGTGGCTGTATATTGCGTAGCTACTCTTAACTCAGACGTGTGTGCTCTATATTTACTCAGCAAAAGGCTCCTAATGTAAGGGTGCGTTTTTTCTGAAAGTCAAATGAATGTATGAGTTTGAATGCCCAATACTTTCCAGTATTCATTTGCATATACCCATCACAATATACACTTCTTACTTTGTGTTTGAAATTCTATTAGAGGTATTTCACACACAATGTGGTTTAATGTTATGGGTGTGAAAGGATATGACTACAGTAAATGTTGTGTTAACTCGCACCTTGTTAACTGAAGCAGTCTATTAATTGACCATTCCTTTTCTAGAGTTAAGGAGATGCCAAATAACACGATTTAATGATTTAGGAGCGTGGTTGCATAGCACACAAGCCAGGAAGGTATCCTGCTCAGGCTAGGGCAGTGCACATTAGATTAAAATATGTTTGATTATCCAGCACCATTGTGTTCTCAATGGTTCTGCATAATCGAGCTTGCAATGTATTGCATGAGCGTCAAATCGATACGCAAGTGTGTAGACTTGTGGCAGTTCAAACTATAAAACTAGATATCATTGATATGTCAGGTATATTTTAGGGGGATCTAGAGTTCGAGCTCTGTCCAGTCACTTCCTCTCTCCAACCTTCTCTGTCTCTCTCTGTCTAGCTTTATCTCTCTCTCTCTTTCTCTCTCTATCTCTCTTTTTGTGAAATGCATGATGGTAGGTGTGAATTTGCTAGAGCGACCACCTCAATTGCTGACAACAGCACAAACAGAGACACAAACAGAGATCTCTTGATGGAAGGATATAAAGTGTGTGTTTATGACAGTAGCAGAGGTATGTATGATTGTTAGTGTCTTTTAAGGGTTACATGTCTTTATACCGCAGTATTATAAACCAAATCACTTATATATCGAAACATATACCTTGAAAACCTGAATATTGATTTTTTTAATTATAATTATGTTTTAATTTTTTTTATTTTTGGGGTCCCCCCAAACCTCAGTTTCCGACCCCTAAAAACCCATCCTGACCGTTTCCCCCCAAATTACCCCCAGCACGATCTGAAATGTCATCAAGCCTAATTTGATGCTTGCTTGTTTTGTTCCTCCCCTCCCTTTCTTCACCCCTCTCCCTCACCTTTTGTTTTCTCTGGCTCTACCATAAATGTCGTCAGGCCTAGAACGGTAGTCAACCTGCCTGTTTCCATTTCCTTCTCACTCCCCCCTCCCTTCCTGTTCTATGTCTTATCTCTTGCACTATCTGAAATGTTGTCAGTCCGAGTATGATAGTTAATTTCACATCCTTACTGTTCATGGGCTGTAGGAATGTCATTGGGCCTCATTACAAGTTAGCCGGTCTAGATTTAACAGTGCCGGTAAAACTGTGTCGGTAAAACCTCACCGTTTCCAGACCGGCTAACTACGAGTTCTGCGGCTGGTGGTGTGACACCTGCCAGGTCTGACCTGGCAGCCGTACCGTCACCTGCAGCAGATGGACGTGGAAACACTGGTACCATTACCGCATGGTGCTGGTGTTTCCACGGCCCCCATTCCCATGGAGTCCCATGGAGTCCTCTTGGACTCCATGGGAATGGGGAATAATGGATTGCCGGCTCCGGAATTACCAGATTACCAGGGCTGTAACGCCCCAGTAATTCCGGAAAGTCCGGAGCCGGTAACTCATTCCGGGTCCGGTGGCTACCTGCCGGTTTTTGCGGCACTGTTACCGCCAGACTTGCAATGAGGCCCGTTGTATTTTCCCTTGTTCTCTCCCTTGCCTTGAAGCGCTTTGAAACACATTGTATATAGGCACTTTATAAAAAAACTTACCATAACATATGATATCATAAATATATTCGATATAAGGGTTTTCAAGGTATATGTTTAGATATATAAGTGATTTGGTGTATAATTTTCAATATAAAGACTGTATCCCCTTCTAAGAGGCCACAGCATCACTAGGGTCTACACTCACACAGTTCATTGGTAACGCAGTATACATGGTCCTACTCCAAGGGGATGCCATTCTACAATTGGTTTGCTTTCTTTGCCGTCTGTCAGTCTCCCCGTGGGTCAGCTGGGCTCATCTCTGCTGAGGTCTCTCATGAGTTACATTTTCAAATATTTTTATAAGCCTAATACTACATCACTGTGGCATGCACCTGGGAGGCTCAGGGCTTCTGTCAAGGGAGAAATTAGGAAGAAATACAGTCACACTACCCGCACATTCCTTGCTTTGTTGATACCGCTCCTGGCTTCCACCCTCGTTTTGATCTATAATGTATTCCTCCCTGTACCTCGTGTTACAAATGATGTATTTATGTGGCATGGTGAATCAGTCGCTCATGCTTGGATCTTTTATGTCAAGTAGGTTTAGGATTTGGGCTGGTGTCATTCCTTATTTTAGACTGCAGGGGTGTGGGGATCAGGTCAGTGGTGTGGCACATGGCTGTGGGTAGGCTGGGTGGGGGTTAGAGGCCTGCTGTCAGCTTAACTGTGATGAATGGGCACTGCTAGGAGCCTGGTGTTGTCTCATGGCCTTGCAGGGCACATTCCTCCCAGTGATACTAAGTAATTGCAACAGTGGAGGGACAAGAGGCCACTTCCGTGAGAACTGGTTATGCAGACCCAACCTGTCTTAATGAGCTGGGCCTATTGGAGTCCTTTTAGGGAGCTGAGAATTGTGCAGCACGGCTATACAAGCCTATGCATACACCATCATTCCAAAATGGTGTATCTTTCTATGTGCATACTAGGGTTATGCATCTATCGTTTGCGCTATATTATGTCAGTACCAAGTTTCATAGCACCGTCCTCTCCTCCCTTGTATACTACATGGTTTGATTTGGGATTTGCCTCACCTTAAAGCGCCTAGGGGGGTGGTATAGGCTCATTTCCATCCCAATATTGCCCACACGCTTGCCGACGGGAGCATCAGAGCACGTCTCACAGCTGATGCTCTTATTGCCCTACCAATGCCGCAGACTATCTGGTGACAAGGAATAGCATTGCATGAAATTGAGAGCAAAAGTAAGTTTAAAAAGTGTTTGCATCATGTCACATGTGAGTGTTTGAATGTGTGTGTACGTGTGAATGCTTCAGGCTTTTGTTTTAGTGTTTGTACACTTGTTACATCAAACTTCGTTATGTAGTTATCCTCCGACCTGACCCCAGTACAGATTATGATTTTTTAAGTCTAGCCTGATGTTATCTGCATGACTTGGCCATTGTCATTTAACACTACAGAAGAGCTCTCATTAGAATCGAGCAGGCAGTGTAAAAATATACAGCTGCCCCTCCCTTATAAGAAGAGAGAACACGTAAGATGCACTTGCCCTAGCAAGTTACGATGATGTATGGTGCCCATGAAGAAGAGTACAGGACATGGAATACTATGAATTTGCATATTTCTGAAGGAGTCACTCTAATCTACAGGACAAAGGTTGTCAAAGGGGACATGATCTTCCAATTGGAAAGCATATCCCCATGCTACTCCACTAATCAACTGTTCAATCCTGGTACTTTCTGGGGCAACCCAAAAGCATTTTAATCAATAGAAACCCTAGAGAGATTGACTGTGGGTGTGTGTCCATCTGTCCATGCATAGAAATCGAGCAAGCAGCTAATGCTCTAAATAGTAGCCACAACAAAAACACACATTGGCAATGCCAACAGTTCGGGCTTTTGTCAAGGCATGGGAAAAGCACTTGCCAGGCACTGCCGTAGTGGTATTTAATGGCCATTGATGGTAGAATGTGCATAGGAAGCGAGTATCTGGGTGTCTAGAAACAGTGCCTGGCATATCTTATATTTACAAATAGCAAAACTATAGTCTTTGCCAATGCTTTTTGTTAACAGGAATTCAGTGAAGGACATGCATAGTGCTTATAAATGGAGTGGCTAAAGGCAGACCTCGCTTAGACAATCATATTACAACAGTAATGCGGTTTGCAACTTCAAATCAGTCATTAACTCTCAGAAGACTGCTTTGGAAAAACACTGGCAGGCACTTTGAATGCAAAGTTTGAAGATACAGCTTGTTTAAAGAGAGCTGAAAGAGTTCCCATGAGGAGGTGCTTTGGGCAGGAAGGGGCAGGAATGGGTGGGAATGGCCATAGGGATTAGCATAATCAGGGGCAGTCAATGCATGGGAACATAACCTCATATGCCATTCCTCCCCATCTGTAGTCCAATGCAATAGTTTTGGCTTATAGATACTTGCCCAAGATAAAAAGAAGTGGTGTGACACATAAGAGACCTTGTGCTTTCTAAGTAGCAGCAGGTTTTCTTGTTTTAATTACTTATAAATACACAGGGGGGTTGCGTCCACCCTCTGAAAAAAGTGAGCGTATGCCTTCTACCCACATGGTCCCTTGACCTGTGCCATAGTAATACCTGTGCCTCTTCTTCCTTTACTTGGTTTGTTTGTATAGCTTTATAATGTGGTAATATTTTTTTTTTTTTTTTTTTTATTAATAATGTGTTACAGTTTATATTTAAACTTTACACATACTGATAAATTATATAAGATCAAAGATAAATACAATATAAAATATAAAACTAAAAAAGAAAACTGCAAAAAGAGAAAAAAGAGAAGAGAAGAGTAGAGAAGAGAAAAGAAGAAGAAAATAAAAAAAAACAATTTCATATTACATATTGCATATTACATATTAATTCTGGCTAACTAAAAAGATTTAAGTTGCCATTAAGCTCATCTTAGTTTAAAACGTATTGCACTTGCTATTCTTCTGATCATTAGACATTAATAACGATTACACATACTGAGGTACATAGGACAAAAGATCATAGACCTCTACAGAAGTCAATGCCATAGTGTTTAACAGGTTCATACAAAGATATTCAGAGTTCTTTCAATTTCCAACCATACTCTAAAGGTGGCAATCTGCAGCTGCATACTTTGAGTGTTTGTGAGGCGTTGCCAAAAAGCAACTTCCCCTATAAACTCCGTATCATGGACAAAGTTGCCAAAGTTTACTAAGTAAATGTCCATCATATTTACACAACTAGTTAGTACATGCTTAGCTGTTTCTTTGCATCCTTTATCCTTACAGAGTCTACAATATCTCTCTGTGGAAGATAAACCATTATATTTGCTTTTGTTAGTCAACACCGGCAGATTATCAACCCTCAGTAAGAGTAAAAATCGCCTGAGTCTACTAGAGGGACAGAGGGTTAAATATGGCTGCATTTGTTTGAATGAGTAGAGCATGTAATTAATAAATTTGTATTTTGGAAGCTTGTCGAGATGTGCGTAGTTTTCTAGCCAATCCCAAAGGTCGATTTTTTTGGATAGAGCTTTTTTTGAGGATCAGTGAACTTCTCTCCACTCATGGTCCAGCATGTTGTCCTCAGGAGGGCTTCAGTCTCCTTTTTCAGGTGGCATTTGGTGTTTTCCTTTGTACTTTCCATGCCAAATTCTTTTAATAGCCGAGACTCTGGTTGATTAGACATCTTTAAATACAGTTCTGCTCTCCTTTTCAGGACAATGGACCTTAGCGAGGAAACCCCAACTTCCAATCATAGCAGTGCCATTGGGATAGATTGAGGGAGAACTAGGATTCTTCTCCAGAACTTCCCCTCTATCACTTGCAGCCAGCTTAAGTCCATTTGCAGCAGCGCTTCCAGCCCGTAAACGACCATAGGAGTTAATACCTGGGTATAGATGTGACGGATTCCACATAATGACATTCCACAGTTCTGTCTTGCAAATTGGCTGATCAACGACGTTACTTGAGCTGCCCGATGTTTTCTCATTTGGATGCAAGTGTTATAACCCAGCCTGGCATCTATTTCGACCCCAAGATATTTGTATTGCTGGGTATATTTAATTTCTGTTTCATGCAGTGTTAGTCTGGGTCGTGCAATCTTCTTATTTGAAAAGACCATCACCTGAGTTTTCTCCTGATTGATAATTAGGTCATTGTTTGCAGCATATTCCCATAGCTTCAGAGCGGATCTCCGTAAACCGCTAAATGTATGATCCATAATTATCAGATCATCTGCATACGCTAGTACTGCGCAGTGGATAGTGCCGACTACAGGAGAACAGTTATGTTCACTTAAGATGACACCTGGTAGATCATATGTAAACAGATTGTACAGAAATGGGGCCGTCACGCATCCCTGCTTGACGCCACGGTTCTGTGGAATCCTAGCTGTCAAAACCCTTCTGAGTACTAAGTCTGCAGGCCACTGTATTGTCTTCATGCAATAATTTTAAGTAATACAGAAGGATCTCGGGGCAGCCTAATAGTTCGAGTTTTGCCCACAGTTTTTCTCGGCGGACCGAGTCAAAGGCTGCTTTAAAGTCTACAAACAAAGCATATAATGGTGGGTTTCCTTTCCTCATGGCTTTTGAGGGCAAAGTGTCCAAGATGATGATATTGTGGATTGTTGAATAGCCTCTCCGGAAGCCACTCTGAAATGTATTGAGTACTTCAGTTTTGGTCGCCCATTCTTCTAATTTCTCCAGTAAAAGTGATGCAAAGAGTTTCCCTGTGCAGTCTAGCATTGAAAGTAGTCTAAAATTACAGGGATCTTTCTTGTCACCTTTCTTGAAGATTGGTATTAAGTAGGCATGTTGCCATGATTTAGGAATTCTCCCAACCGCCAATACTTTGCCAAATAATATGCTTGCAAATTTAGCCCAGAATTCCGGCTGGCTCCTCAGCACAGCATTTGAGAGGCCATTAGGCCCAGGAGCCCTAGATGACTTAAGCTTTTTAATTTTACAAATTAGGTGTTCACTTGTTATGCTGAAAGGGACGGATCTTGGTGTCACTTTTCCTATCAGCTTACCCACCTCATCGTTGGGGATATTGCGGCACATAAGAAAGTCTGTCCATTTATTTGCACTTATCGGGTTAATCAGATCCCTACTACCGCTACCCCTTGCTTGGCCAAGTAAAGACCATATGCTTCTCGAATTTTTGGAGCATATGGTTTGAACCATAGACTGCCATCGCTTAAGTTTTTGCTCGAGTCTTTTGGCTTTGATCCACGCTCTATATTTATTTTTTAGAGTTCTGCATACATCATGGTAGTCTCCAAAGGATTTGTTGGTACATTTAGCTTGTCTGATTTCTGCTCTTAACCTGCGTTTAGCATCTCTTATGCTTTTGTCGTATATTACTGACGTTTTATCATATGTCGCTATTTGGTTTACACCAGATGTCGCATGTATAGAGGAAAATGTGGTGGCCCAATGTTCCATCTCATTTATGGACATGTTTTGGAGCTGGGACAGTATGTTATCATCCACAGTTTGCACCGAGCTTCCAGCCGAGTTTATGTTTTTATCAGACCAGCATATTCGGGTGCCCGAGTGGTTAGTTGACATATCACCCAGGGGTTTAGTATGTATGGCTGGCGTGCCAATATTGCACTTTAACACCAGGGTAGAATGATCACTCCAATCGTTTGAGGTGATCTTCAAATCTCTTACTTTCAGGGCCATCTGAGGGCTCACAAATATATAGTCCAGGGTACTTTTTGCTTTCCCACTATGCCAGGTGTAATTTCCTGGGTTGTCGCTTGGAGTTCTGCCATTAATCATCTCCATTTCCCATTCATTGAAAAAAGGTCTGCCAAGAGGCACCAATTGGATCTTTGATTTTGTGTTTCATAATATATATTGGATTCAAAAAGGGATTAGTCGTAGTACCAGCTGCGCCTGACATATGACAGTTAAAGTCCCCAGCAATAATTACCGATTTATTAGTCGGAACAATCACCCAAGCCGCTAGTAATTCATGAATTGCTTCTTGAAGGGGTTCAACTCCATTTCCATAAGGTGGACTATATAGATTAATGATGAGCATATTTTCTTTGCATCCATCACTTATGCTCTCCATTTCCACTGCAATCACTTTATCGCTGGATAGTGTCTCCAGCTGTCTAGATTTAACCGTGTTTCTAATACCTATAATCAGTCCTCCATAAGGTCTCCCTCTCCTTCCTTTCATCGCCAGTGACTGGTAAATTGAATAGCCATTAAGTATTATAGATGCCCTCAACCAGGTCTCTTGCAGGCATATACATACATTTTTGGTTAGGAGCTGAAGAGAACCTGCCGAGGCGAATAAATGCTTGAATCCTCTGCAGTTCCATGATACTAGTGAGGGGGTTCAATTTGAGTTCACCACCTTCGGTAATGCTGATGCTAGCCAGGTTAGCACATTCTGGACATCAGCTATCGCTACCTGATCCCTTTTCAGTTTAGGCAGTCCTTCGGTAGTTTCTTTTACCAGTGAGGGGGTTTTACGTGGCCACTTAGGATCCTCCTGGTCTGGATCGGCATCCACTTCAATGTCGACATCTCGAAGGCTTTCTTTGTAGTTGCGTATCAATTGAGCGGAGGAGATAAACTTACAATGAATGGCAGAGACATTGGCATTGACAACTTGCAGAGGCTCAACAAATTCGAAGTCATCTGATCTTAGTACTCGTAGTTGTGGGACTGCATGAAATCTAGTCATTAACTCAGATCTGGTAAGCCAGCTGTTCTCGCTTTGCTGGTACAGATTTTTAATGAGGCATATCCTGTTCTCTTTAGGAGGAACCTCCTTGTTCTTAGGGTTGACCACAGGTTCCATTCTGCTTTGATCTGTGTCGGCTGGTATGTTGCCTTCACCACCAGTTACATAAGACTCCTCAGGCTGCTCTGTATCAGCTATATTAACAGATACAGGTGTGGTTCCACCTTCTATTTCATAGTCCCCATCATCATCTGACAGTACCCAGCTTGTTAAATAGCCTGCTTGCTTCTTCTTACGTCTACCCCCGCCTGTGATTGGTTTCCTCGGTTTTTTATTGTTCTTCCCTGATGTCTCAATCTCCAATACAGGAGGTATCACCTCACAAACCTTCTTTCTCGTTGCTGCTCTTTTGGCTAGTCTCCGCTGTTTACGGGAATGAAATACTTCAAATGTGTTAACTGCATTAGGGGACTTTTCCAGGTTTTCCACTGTCTCGGTTGCCGCTGGATTTGGAACCGAACTCTCCCTTGAGGGTCTGACAGTAGTTGTTTCTGCAGCAGGGTTTTGTGTATGCAAACTTAATGTGGTTTCCAATATGCGTCCACACATTTTTAGCAGGATCTTGAGTGAAAATTGTACAGAAGCAACCAACGATTGTAATTCAGCCAAGTCTGTGGGGCTGGAAGATGTGATACTTCTTACGTCCACCTCTCTAAGTTCCAGCTCGGAGTCGTTGTGGATTTTTAGATTTGGTGTTGTTGACAACCTCACAGAGCCAGCTCTCGGGGGTTGAGTAGCTTCCTCTATTTGATCTCTCGGAGCCGGTTGTAATACTTTGATCACCGCAGGTGTCATCTATCTTTGCATGGAGAGGCATAGCTCCAGTAGAGAGTTGTTATCAATATCTCCATAGTTCTCTTGATCCTGCAGGTCAATATTGTTCGCCTCCCCCTCATCCATGGTGGTAGAATTGTTTTCGGGATGCGGATTCACTGTAAAAAAATCTGTTATTGCACCTTTAATAACTGGTGCTGGCTTTATTTGCTTCTCGTTGTCCATTGCTCTCTCGCCGTTCGTTGGACTACTCCTTATTTTCCGCTGACGCAGATTATAGCGTGCTTGGAGCTTCTTACGTGAGGGCATAGGGTTATTCTACTCTAAATCGTTATCAATATGTAAGACTGAGCTGTCTGGTATTATTCCTCTATAGACTCTATAGACTCAGCTGTATAACGATAGCTTCAGGGTCGCAGTAGATGCACTTGCCTTTCAGTGCTCACTGTCTCAAAAGTTCAGACCCGGTTCTCTGAGGTGTCCCTGGGACTCTCAGCTTAAAGGGAAAGAGACTAGTGCTTGTTGTGTACCGCTGTGAATCCGACAATTAAAAGGGCCCTCATCAGTGACTTTACAGCCCTACTTAGTCACATAGGTGTCCCCAGCCTGGCTCGCCAAGATCTCAATAGGTGTCACAGCTATACTGGCATATAACACAGTGCCAGCGAACACCTTAATTTGAGTGTTGCAGTGCAGTTGTAAAGAGGATCCGCCACGGGGCCGGCCACAAAGCGAGCAATTTAGCACAGAGATGCCACGATACCTGCGTGATTGTACTTGCGTGATTGTCGACCGTGTCCAGATCACACGCCCACCCTGGAGTCTGGTACCTGGGGCGCTACCTCATTCGCTCGCCTCCAGAAAGCTCAAACACTCCGGGTACCACGCTCGCTCGATCCGCAGCTACAGCCGTCAGGCGATACAAGGGCGGAGCCGCGTCACACCAGCCCGCCGTGGCACAGCAGCTCACTCGCGGCTCACGGCTCCCTCTCACTCTCAGCTCCGACTCCGGCTCTCGAGCGTCAGGATGTCAAGCTGCACCTCTCCAGCGTACCAACGCTAACGTAAGGGTCACGCTAAGGCCGCTTCCGACTTCCCACCCAAGGCCTAAGAAAGTAAAGTCACAAAACAGCAGTGTACCCAAATGCTGTTTGTTAACTCTAATCAGAGTATAATATTAGGTGGGAATGCTGCACTTAATCTTGCAGTCTTGTCGAACTGTGTTTTCACCTTCCTTGGTAGAAGCTCTTACAGTTTCTAGCTATCACCGATATGACAGTTCGTGTCAACAATGAGCAGCTAAATTATCAACAGCAAAACAAAATGTGTCTGCATTTGAATATATACTAAGATGAGTGTGTGTGTGCCTGCACGGCTGCATGTACATAAGCAGGTCTTGGTTTTCCTTGATACATGAGAACACATCCGATTATTGAATCAACCCTTTACCACCTTCAGTAATACATTAGTGGGGATTCCTCTTTGTGGAAGGGATTGATGAGCTTGTACTGAATTGTCTCTTGGCTTTGTAACCCCATGTATCATTTTGTTGTGGTTTGAATTTTAGTAAGCCACAATAAAGCCTTAGAGGGGCCGATTCCTTATAGCTGGAATAACAGTCAGCGGCATCCATACGGTGCATGTTATATGGAGTGAAAGGAATGCTGCATGGGGGTCATTAACTGCAGCTTACAAAGGGACAGGCAGCCAGCGGGGATCTGAAATTTAAATTTCCACTCAAAGGTTATTAATCACTTTTTGACAGCAGGGTGCTAATGTAGAGGAAACCAGAGTAAGCATGGCAATAGGGGTCATAAGAACATTGCTGGATACTTCAAGAGAACCGAGGGAGGTGATGGAAAAATGCATATGTATATCTTGAATTAAAGGAGTATGTTATTGAGGCTCATTTAAAATAAAATGGTTAAAGAGTTTGAAAAACATATTAGATTGTATAGCCTGTTACTGATGTTCGGTCACTCACACTCATTCAAGTTAAATGATAATATCCCTCTGCCAAAAATATTCACCTTCCACCACGCACCCTGGAATTGTTTACAATGCCAGTGCCCCACAGGATCCACCCACCGTCCTGGCACCAGAAATCTGCCTTTCCCAATGCATAATAATTGCACTGGTTGGCGCACAGTGGCAGCTGCTAATTTTGAGCACCATGGAATAGGCACTGCCACCCCTTTGCTCCTAGACTAGGTGAAAGATATATGGTTTGATTAAAAAACTCACATATTCATCTAGTGCAGTGCTTTGTGCTTGGCTCTTCAGCCAGCTTGGCCCTGTGAGTCCCTGCCGTGGCCTGTGCTTCTTTGAAAAAGCTTTCAGGAGGGGGCCCCCATCAGCAGTGCTTGAAAGGGGGGCCCAACATTTTGACATACGCAACTGACATGAGCATAGCATATTGTAGCACCTACCGCAGTCCCCCCACAATGTAGTTCTCAATTTAGTATTAGTGGCTGCTTTTATTGCAAACACTGTCATCTGCACCCATGTGTCCGGCTGCTTTTAAAATTACTGCCATAGATCCCTACAATGTGTCCTCCTTTTCTGACAGCTACGACTGCCCGCAATGTCACAGCTGGAGGAAATCCCACACCATCGACTAAAATACAGGTGTCACAGGATACCTCTCCTTTTCCATCAATCAACAGATGAATAATGGTTGAAACAATACCACATTAATGTAAATGAACATATGGGTATTTTACAATGAACAATTGCTTGAGTGTAAAGCAAAATGAAATAAAATAAAATGTGTATATCAGTCCAGATACGCATGTGCCTATGTAATAGAATAAAATATGTGTACACTCCTGATCGAAATGTCCACATCCAACAGTCCACATGTGCTTAGGAAGTCCATACTCCATTACATCTCCATAAGTTCTTAATTATAGTCTCTATCTCTGTATTTTATCCACATGTATGCACAAAAATAAAACAATAAAATAAAATTAAAATAAACAACTTCCATCGCCGCCAGTTCAAGTCCAAACTGGCAGAACACAGCAGTGCAACATGCTCTATCAACAATAAATGAAGAACAAAATGCACTGAAGATGAACCAGGCAAAATGAGGACCAATCATGTTCATTTTTTGATACCCAAAATCCTCATAACCATGCCTATCTGTGTCCTATCCATGATCTTTGGACCATTTGTCTGCATAACAGCATCCTCAGCGAGATTTCTCTGTGTTATCCGGTGCGGCACTCCATGCAGTCCCTTTCACAGAAGTCATCTCTTATGGTCATCTCTTTTGGCACCTGGGGCTCTTTATCTTTCTTTATCTTGACCCCCATCATTCGGTCTGGGGGCTTCCCGGAGTCTCCTCCCATGGACTCCAATCCCATGGCCTCTAATGGTCCATCGCCTCAAGGAACCCTGCCCTGATAATAGGTTAATGGAATCTAAAGCAAATATAAAAGAGACAGGTTAAGTACATAGCATAAAACAATTGTTCATCCCTTTTTCACTACTTGGCTTGAAAAATAAACGTGGCCAAAACACCATAGCTCCCTGGATTTGCCACTTTGGATGCCTGCAATTAAACACATATAGAAAAACAAAAAAAACGGTTACGCTCACCTGGGTGTGAGGTTGCTTGGGTCCGACTTCGCCCTCTGCACTTATGTGGTGACTGGTGGTAATAGGTGATGCTGTTCGGGACCGCTCCTGCATGGAGAAAAGGGGGCGTGAGTATGCCAGCTTGTGTGCCTGATCCCCTTCCAGACCCCTTCTCCCAAACCATGGTACCCATGGGATGCGCTGTCCCTGGAAAGATAACCTGTTGATTAGTTTTGGCGAGCATTCCGTCATGCTGCTTCTGGTAGGGGTGCGTGTATGATCTGGACCGAGTACCTTCACTGGTCCCTTGCATTTGGTAGTCCAGTCCTGCTGCAACTAAGCCACTATACTTCAGATAAGTGTTCCTGTTTGCCTTTGTCTTTCCTTGTCTGTTTTTGTTGTATTGTAAAGTTCATTGTCTTGTATTGCTGTCCGTTCCACTTTTGATGTTTGCTCTTTTGCTTTCTTCTCTTGCAGGTGATGTTGCCAGCCCGGCAGAAGCTGCAGAACTTGGGGCGGCAGCCAGAGGGAATGAGGAACAAAGCTGCAGCGGTACAGTAGCTGGTAAGTTGTTAACTATGGGGCTTTTTGTGTTCTGGGGCCTGTGGCCAGACAGCATCATTTTATAATATGCATCAACAGAATTCCCATGGGAAATGCAATCATGCTGTCAATACATAAAAAGGAGAGTGGGGAGCCAGAGAATTATCACCCGATTTCGTTACAAGACTCATTGGGAAACCCTTCAGAAAAGGTCTACTAATGCGATTGGAGGAAAGCCTCAAGGAAAATCATATAATCATCCACCTTGCGTCAGGTTTCCAAAAAGGAATTTGTATTGTTGACCAGGGGTTTAGCCTATACCTTTGATCTTAAAATATGCAATTTTCCCACTAGCCCGGTATTCCTTCTTGTGTGTACGTTTTTAGAGACCAATGTTAAAAAACAGCACTCAAATCAAACTGTTTTCCATTAGTAGGTTAATTGGTATGCCATCAGGTCCAGTGGATTTATTTTTGCTCTTTATGGATTTTATGGTTCTCTCTACCTGAAATCAGCAGAAATTCACACTTTCTGTGTGTGTTGGAAGAAGTTGAGGACAGGTATTATGCTCCCATTACTGTGGAACAGAAGTGAAATAAGTTTGCAATGATTGACACAGGTGCACAGGCCACAATCATGTCCAAAGAGTTGGTAAAAAGTATCAATGAAGGGGGGTCCCCACAAAATCAGATCAGAGTGAGAAAAAATGAAGGCCCAGTACATAATTTCAATGGTGAGGAGGTACCTATCGAAGGTGCCACTGAGGTTGACATAAAGATAGGAAAACACAGAATGAGACAGGAAGTATTGATCACATCTATCAGTGAAATTCCATTCTTGATGGGAATAGATTCCCTGAAAAGGTTGTCACCCCTCATTGATGGAGTAAATGGTGTTCTGTGGTCTCTAACAAAAGAAAAAAAAAATAAGGCCTAAGAAAGTAAAGTCACAAAACAGCAGTGTAAACAAATGCCATATTGTTGCTAAATCAAATGATGCAGTGGAGGTATATCTTCAAAATGGCCATGTGCCTAGTGTCACTGTTACCCTGATGTGTCAGGGTGAAATGCAAAGTGAAAAAGAGAAACAATCCACGCAGATTTATTTGGATCCTTCTAAAAAATTACAAACTGAAATAGATGAAAATATATTGCGCTTTTACTTGAAAGAAGAGAAGTGCAAGCAGAATGTTATCCTTGAGATAACCACAGGAAAACATATTACAACCCTTTATGAAATACACATGGGAGATGAGCAGCCATGAATCCATATTGGTGTAAATGGTCATTCTGAAATGATAAAGGCCACGTTTGCACTTGAACAGGAAAGGAGTTTTATTAATAAGAAACTATTATAGCGAATGATGGAAAGGGAGGAGATCCCAAAGTACAGAATTAAAAATAAAATATGTATTTGGTTTAGATGAACCAAATTCTGGGAATAGAATTGTGGGAAGATGCATGATAAAAATTACCATTGGTCCGATAACTATCTGTCACAATATGTGCATAGTGAGTGGGGCACTAAAAGAGTTTTATTTAGGAAATGACATTATGCACAGAATGTGTATGGTGTTGGATTTCCTTAACCAAAAACTGTGGTCCTGGCTAGGAGGACTTGCACCTGAATTTGAAGACAAAAGACAGGCTTATCATCGTGCGCAATTGGTGCCATATGCAATTGAGTTACAGGTGAAAAAGGAAGTTACCATTCCTGCATTCACCAGACAAGTCACTATAACACTAAAGCATAGAAATCGACAGCAGATGAATGATTCTGATGTATTTGTGTGCTTAAATGAATCCCTGAAGCAGCAAGGGCTGGAATGTGAATACACACCATTGGTGGAGATTGGGGATGGGCCCATCAAGATCATGGTAGATAATAAAGGGTGTCAAGATATGTATTTGGAAGAGAATTGCACATTAGGAATGGCAATACAAAAATCACATTACTGCAGATTTCAACAATACAGTGACTGGCAACATACCTGAGAAATATGTGAACACAGGATGAGTTGCCAGAGTCTCTGGATTCTCAACCTAAAGGGATGTTTAAAATTCAGTCTGTGTATCCTTATGATTCCAATGCGAGAGTGTGCTGCCACCAGGAGAATTGCATATTATTTGATTTAAGTGAAAATTAAACAGAAAATCAGCCTATTGAAATGGAGGTTGATGTTCCAAAATATTTAAAAGTGGCAACTCTGCAAAGAGATACAGCCACTTGACTAGAGGAAAGCACAGAGGTTCCTCCATTGGAGGATTCTCCAGAATTTTCAAAAAATGGTAGAGGAGAAGATTCTGTCAGCAGATGCATGTGATAGTTAAGAGGACAGGAATGAATTGAGAAAAATATTTGCCAAGGACACATATCATTGCGGCCTAACTGACGTGCATGTTGCCATTTTACCAGAGAGATATGGTAAAAATCCAGTATTTGTGTGTCAATATCGGTTTCCACTGGCATGCTTGGAGTCACTAGCAGAGATAATTAAAAATTTAGAATCCAGAGGAATTATCAGACCCATTCATAGTACCTCAAACACTTTGGGCTTATTAAAACCAAATTGTCAATGGCGTTTGTGTGCAGACTTGAGAGAATGAGAATTAAATAAATGGGTAGCAGTGTCTATATGGCCACTCCCATTTATTGATCAAGGCCTTGAACAGGTGCATGGGTCAAAGGTGTTTACCACGTTAGATTTTACTTCTGGGTACTGGTGTGTACCATTGGCTGAAGACATTAAAAATGTCAAACTTGCATTTTTGCTTTGTTGATTTGAAAAAAGGCTTTTGAAGAAGTGCTGATATCTGAATAAAATAAATATTTTGCTAGTCAGTTTGATAAAGGCAATATTTTGGTTACACACAGATAATACTGTTTCTGTAGATGGGTGCTTAGTGGGGAGAATACTGAATGTTTTCCTGTCGAGAAAGGGTTCAGACACACATGTCCCCTTGCCCAAAGCCTATTTTGCATTCATGTGTATAAGATTGCATCAGATCTACTGAACTTAGAAGTGGATGCACCGACACATTGCACAGAAAAGTTACTGATACTGCTGTTCTTTGATGATGCGGTCCTACTGTCAAAACCAATAAGTGGGCTAAGCAAGTTAAGTTAATCGAAAGATTCATAGACCTCTGTTTTCACAAAGGTCATGAACTCAATGGCATACAAACTAAAACCATGGTCTGTTCGATTAAGAAAACTAATGAAAGAAAAATCAATTTGAGAATTAACGATGAACTAGTGGAAGAAGTAGCAACATTTCACTATCTGGGGCTTTGCCTTGATTGTGGTGGGGCTTGTTTCCACCAAGATAGCAAATCTCTTCGTACATTGTGGCATATGTCGGAAGCAACCCTCAACTTTTCTACCATACACATAAATAGGGCTGTGGGTCCCATATTGCAAGTACACAGCTCCTAAGCAAAGCATGCTGCAATATATATAGCAGAGCACCTTGAAAAGGTGGAAGTCAGGAAGCTTGCGAGTTTCAAACTTGCTCAATATTGAGGACGGGGATGCCAGAGCTACTCAAGTACCAAATGAGAGAAGCCGGGAAGGCAGAGGCCCGGAGGAAGGTGGTTGTGAGACCACAAAGGGTCTGTGGTAGACAGCCAGTACAGAAACCATTGCCAATACCACTGCAGGTCTCACAATAGGGAGTCTGGCCAGCCCTCGAAACAACTAGACACTGAGAGGAGAACAGGAGGTCCTAGCGAGGGGAAGCCAACAAAAACAAGCTGGCAGTGGAACAAACCCAGCAAGGTTGTCCCAGAGGTGCCAGGCTCCTAAGGATTTTCACCTTTGCACACACAGGTAACAGGAAGAACAGGAAGAATGTGAGGCCTTGAGGGGATTATCCACTTGTCTCTGTGGAAGTAAAGAGAAAAAGCTAAATCAATAACTGATGAACTTGAAGTGTTATACTACAAGAGGAAGTCAAGCATTCTATATTGAGAGAAAAGAACAGTGGATAACAATACCATGGAAAAAGGGGAAAGAAAGTTGGCATTATGTGCAAGAAGCACATACGAGAGAAGAGAGAGAATATTATGAGCCAAAGTTCAAAAGAACTATACAATGGAATCAAATACAGAATCATGTAGATCAGAGCAAGTTGAACTACAAGAGAAAGCCTATCAGAGGAATAGTGTTTGCCAAGGATATACTGAAACCAGCCAGCCAGAAAGTAGATATTATGCAAGATCCCCAAAAGGGATTTGCAAAAAGGTGACAGAGGAAAAAGGCAATCAGCCAGTAAAAGAATTACAGAGACTAATCCAATAAATCATAAGAGACTATTTAAGGATTTTGTATTAATCAAGAAACCTACAAACTGATGAGTCATTCTGCTGACTTAAGTAATCTTTCACAGCGGTGGGGCCAGTTAGGTTAGCTTTGGACAGTTGACTAATTCCTTTGCATATTCACACATGATGAACAAGCACCTTAGTTAGTAACATAGGCATGGACCACCCATAGGGATAGGAAAGGTTAGGCCATATAATATTATTTTAATAAAGAGCATATAAAATGTCCTCACAGAGTCTTTATTTTTCTTCTGGCTCGCTACACCTGTCACACTTGAAAACATATGTTAGCTAAAGCCATACATAACAAGAAGTAGCTTAACCCATGAGCAACACAAAACAAACATGTTTTAACACTGTTGATAACTTACTAACTGTATGCTTTATGTGCATGTTATGATATGATATGACATTTTATATATAGTGCACCAATATACAAGTGTTTCAGAGCACGACAAGGCAAAGGGAAGGGAAACAGGGGAAAACAAACAAAAAAAAATAACGATCTTACTAGGCCCAGTGACATTGAGAAGGTGCAAGTGCATGGGAGAGGGAAAAGGGAAAAATGCAAGAAAGGGGGGAGAGGTGGAGAGTGTGGAGCAAAGGAAAAACGGATACATAATACATAATATATAGTAAAGGCAACAAACAGTGGTAGTGCAGCCACAAGTGGCAAGTGCTAGGTTGAGGTAGCAGACAGGCTATGTCTGATAAGTGCAGGAAAAGAAATAGGGGGGGCTGTATGGTTACAGATACAGACCACAGTGCAGGGATTGCCCGGAGTCAGTGCGGGGGTGTGGTAGGGTGACAAAGTACCTGGGCCCAGAAGACAGGTGGGGACCAGGTGCACGGTGCAGAGAGAGAAAAGATCAGCAGGAGAGAGGAGGGTCGAATGCAGAGGCAAAGAGGGAGGTCTTGAGATGCTTTCAGAACCAGAGATGGTTCTCCTCAAGTTTCAGAGTGGCAGGGAGGCTGTTCCAGAGGGAAGCCCCAGCTGAAGACAGAGATCTACTAACTGAGGGAGTTAGAGGTAGAGTAGTGAAGAGCTCGAGAGGGGAGGTATTTGCAAAGGGATAGCTGAAGGTATTTTGGACCCAGACCCCAGAAAGCCTTGTGGACACAATGTTTCCTGTACTGATATAATTGAATGGGTTCCTATATCTATTGTTATTATTTACAATATATTTACCCTAGATGCTACTCTTTTTACTCATAAACAAGTATTTGAATATGAGAGGCTTGCATTGGAGTATGTTTGGTCAAATCTTCTAACTTGCCTTTAGCCTCGTTCATTATGCACTATATGTAACATGAATTATGTAACGTTATCACCCTTGTTGTTAAATTGCCAAATGCATTTCCAATTATAACTTTCCATATATATTGAAGACATAATTGGATAGTTATTATTAATTGTCTCACAGACAAAAGCACACTATTTAATAGGTGGACAGTCTTGTGCACTCATGTTATACTCTTTTTAAATGCACCTGTGAGAAAGAGGAAAGGAGCAAATGGCAGCAATTAGGGGGCGGGGGGCTGCCTGATGTGAATCAAATCAAAGAGAATTTTACGAACAGAAAAATTGCCACACATTTTTATATGACAAGAACATCTGTGATAAAAGGGCTGTGTGTCTGAATCACTAAGAACACAATACACAATGGCTTGGTGCTAGTGTCATTTTTCACAGCACTCACACTGGCATTAAAGCTTATATAACCGTAAATTATATGTGCTCATTCAAACAGCCTTGGAAGTGAAGATACAATGGCTATGGCGCTGGTGTCAAAAGACAGTCTGGAGTTTCAGAAATTCAGAAATTAGGAAAAGAGGGTCAACGAGTAATGGAGATGAATCCTTAGAGAACAATATATACATGAAGGAGAATAATATTTCTTGGCAATACATGCGTGTTGTATTTGCCTATGAAGTGTAATACTTGTTTTATGAAATACCATGCAGACATGTTTTGTGTAAGGTTCTTGGTTTGAACACTAAAGCTATCTTTTGATGTCCTTGCTTGACTGTGAGACAAGAACAGAGTACTCCTTCCACACCGTTCAGCAGCAGAACATTTACAAAACATGATTTCATGTCTTGAATAGCAAGAGCGATGGGTGATCTTCTGTACACACAAATGCGAACGGGCGTGTCCAGAAGAGAAATGTACCACATGCAAGCTTACGTTCCAAATCTGCTTGTTTTCCTTGATGTGACAAAGGTGCATGCCATGAAGCTGCAGAAAAGGGATGCTACAAGAACATTACATACCAAAAGAAAATAACATTTCTGATAATATTACAAATGATGATTGTGACATGTATCTGGGGACATTTTACAACACCGTCACAGTTACTCTGACAAGAACCCTTGTGAGGCTATGCTGAGCCTTACAAATCATTATCCCTCTGCCTTTGTTTCTCATTCCTATGTTGTTATAGGTAACCTGTGGCCCTGTATACTCCCACCCAAACTGCTTATGGGGCAGCTGTACCTGAGAGACAGAGCACAAACCCTAGTAGTCATGCATGCTGGGCACATCTTAATCTGGTGAGCAGGTGCCTTGGCAGCGCTGAACGTTTACCTCTTCTTCCTGGCACCATGCTTGAAAACTGCTGTTTGTCGAGGACTTCTGATCCCAAGGGAATATGGAGCCACTGTAGATATGCAGGGAAAGGTCCTGTGAAGTGTAAAGATACAGAGGGCAAATCCTTACAGTGGAAGCATTAAGTGGGACTGTCTCTTGGTGCAAAGGGTATTGAATGTCTTTCTGTGGTGGCTTGAATCTCTGCCCACACCTACCAAGCAAAATATGTAAATAATAATATGCGGCAGTTGAAAACACAAGGAAGGTGCTTTTTAAAGTGATC
This sequence comes from Ambystoma mexicanum, assembly GCF_040938575.1. Taxonomy (NCBI): domain Eukaryota; kingdom Metazoa; phylum Chordata; class Amphibia; order Caudata; family Ambystomatidae; genus Ambystoma; species Ambystoma mexicanum. The sequence goes on along the minus strand of NC_090941.1, from coordinate 427,483,055 downwards.
CGAGCAAAGATGCCCAAAAATCACAAAAGCAATACATTGTATAAAGTACAATACCACGACATAGGTACAGAGCCGTGGTAGCTTTACCATCAGAGAGTTTTTCAGCTATCAGCCACCTTCTCAACCTGTTGATTAAGGTTATTATGTCAAATAACCTGTCATTGCTATTTCATCATTCTATTCCCCAGGTTGGTTGGTCTTTGATATTTCCCCGTTGTATGGGAACATTTGCAGCTGATCCACCGGTGTAGCGTGCTAGTTCAGCTGTGTCTTTTCTTCCAACATAGAAGCACCTTTTTTGGATTGAACTTTTTGTACCGAAGAATAGCTTTTTTTCACCTGCTTGACACTGCTGCTTTTCCCTTTCTATCTTTTTTGTTTTGTTTTACTAACGTGACTTATGATGTTCCCACATCCATGTAAATGCCTAGAAACAGTGTATTAACAGTTCCATGTAATAATATGCATACTACCATTTTAAATATATATTAGTATGATTTGGTTCATCACGTCATTTACTATTCAACATATTCTTTTGTGAATATATTGAATAGTGAAAGATCAGAAGACAAATCATGCTAATATATATTTGTTATATTATGTTTCAACAACCCTTTCGTTTTCTTAACTTTGACCTTGTTCTCAGCGTTATGTAATACAATGTATCTTCAAAAGGAACCTCTAAAAAATTAAGAGAGGAATGTGGAATCAGGAATAGTGAAATTAACAAGGATTATGTATCTGTGATACAGACTCAGCAATGCACATTATGATGACAAATATTTTCATATAACAGACCATTATAACTTGTGCCTTGAAAAAGAGTGTTAGGGCAAAACACCTGTTGGCAGGTAGGAAGCAAATTGTGGGAAGGCACCAGACAAAATGTGAAAAATATTTTGTGATCAGACATAAGACTAAAGGCCCGATTCAAAGCAGCGTTTTATAATGCAAAACCCCATTGGAAAACGTTCTGTGAATAAGGGCTTACATGTTTTAGATTGTATTGGAGAAATCTCACTAAGCTAGTGACTGACATTAACTGTCACTAACTGTCAGTAACATTTTTCATTGTTTTTTCAAGCATTAGATTACAGCTGTATTGTGGGTAGGCAGTAGGCTTAATGTGTTAGATGTCTTGTGTTGGAGAAACCTTATTAAGCTAGTGACTGACATTAACTTTATCTGGTCTTTTTACATTATTTTGAATAAACTGTGCATACATTTACCAACTGACATTCAGTGAATTTAGACTGTGTGTTGTCCTTCACTCGAGCTAAAGAATTAGTATCATAGTAGCCATTGCCCACTTAATTACACTGTAATGTGTGCTCCATCAAATGTTGTAGAGCATGGAGAACTCAGTTGATCTGCAGCTAGAGGAAGAAGATATAGGGGGTCATTACAAGGTTGGTGGTAGGGGTTAAACGGGGCCGGTAGAGCTGCCGGCCTGTTAAACCCCTACCGCCTCATTATGAGGTTTGCTCGCGGTACCCGGTAAGGACGCCTGGTTTTACCAGGCGCCCTTAGCTGGTCCCGCAAGCAGACCAGGGTGCTATCAATGGGCCAGTTATTAACGGACCAGTTGTTAGCGCCCTCCCCATTCCCATTCAGCCCTATGGGGGCTCGAATGGGTAAGGGGAGGTACCGGGTCCGGGTTCCTTAAATGAGGAATTACCGGGTCCTCCAAGGTTGGAATGGCCTGGTAATTCATCATTCAAGGAACCCGTACCCAGTACCCAGTAAGAAGGTAGCCATGCCACTAATAGCGGCATGGCTGCCTCCTACCTTGTAATGACCCCCACAGACATTTTTGTTTCTCTTCACCATAAGCCAAATGTTAACATCTCCCTAGGAGTTTGCAATGATGACATCTCTATGACAAGTGCATATTATCTGGAAATAAACTGATGTATTGTTTTACATCAACTGTGACCATTTTTACTTATATTCAAATGTTAATAAAACAGATCTCAAGAGAAGGAAACATCTTTTAAAACATAATGCAATCATACACTATTTGGGAAATCTGTATCAGTATAGACGAGAATTTCTTTTGCAACGTTTGGATAAATGTAACTTAGTTTGTATGTAGTTTGTTGGCCATATCAACATTTGAATGCTATTCGATTTGGAAACATTTTTTCCTTGTGTTCTTAATCAATCCTAAACATGTAATATTTACAAAAGAGGCCACTATTGAGTATGTCCATTAGCCCACAGCTTTACACTGTTCCTGTGGCTGACTTTTTATTGACACATGCTGTGGATTACTCAAATTGTAAACGCCCATGATTGTTTTTAAAATACCAAAGAGCAGCATCAACATAACCTCATAGATACTTTAATTGTTGGGTCAATGGTTGGGTACACAGAGGTTCACACAACAATATGGGATAAAACGTTATCAGGTGTCTGCAAAACCTCAGTTACACTAAATGAATGTAGGTCCATGATTAACTCTTCTATGATATTCCTTAGCTCCAAGATGGACTGAACCAGCCCTTTGAGCACTACTGTTGTATTATTTTTGTTGAAGGTTATATCTGGCTCTAGGGTCAGAAAATCCATGGATAATTAATCAAAATGATGTGGTTATACTCAGGTTATAGGGTAAACATGCAATGCCCAATTGGCTTGTCTCTGCAGACATACTGCATCTTTAAAAACAACTAGGTATGCACACGTTTTGATAGGAAAGTGTATAAAGTGCCCATGCACTGATAAAACGTGCAAGGTGTTGGCAATAAATGCCCATGATTTAATTGTGTTCGAGTTCAAAGGCCCAACCTGGTGGGGATGCATATCCCCTGGGACAGTAACAGAGGCAATGGTCAATGTTTATTCCATATTGTTAGTATGCGCAGGACACATCTGCTGTGAAGACATCTGCTGTGAATGAGACACTGAGTAACCTTGCAGAATATGTGCAGTGTATGATCGCATGCCTTTTGTGTAGGTACTATTAAATAGGTTAATGCACCTTGGGCTTTGTCACAATCCATTTCTTCTGCAAACTACAGAAGGTCATAACTCTAAATAGTGTCTATTATGTTTGAGGACACTGTAAGAGGGCATACTTACAAAAAAAAGGACTCCACTGACACGTGTATGATTAGAGGTGTTATGGTCATCTATAAAAATCACATACTAACCTATACAATTTAAAAAAAAAAAATCAATTTCCATCATAATACTTTAGCTAAAGGGTAATTATATTTTACACTCAAAAAGTAAAAATATTTATCTTAGTTTCAATGTCTGACCTCTTATCCTGTTATGTGTTAAATCTCAATGGGTGCTGTCATAATTTACAAAACTACTATAATTAATAATGAAACAAAAGAACTTTTCAGGATGCACTCTGAGATGCTGTTCTCATGGCTACTTAGGAAGGCCCCTGGTGCATGTAATGTACTGACCTTATAAATACAACTGTCACATATTGGACATAATTATTTAAAGGTTTTGGGTTATAACAAGAGAAAGCCACTTTCTACATCAGGCTGCAAAATCTCACTCATTCATTTCATGAATATGAGTTGATCATTTGTCACTGGGGTAACAATAAGCCTGAACCTATAGAAATAGCTTAGGGAAAGAGATTATTGTATTCATCTCCAAAGACTATAGCTTCAGAACTGTTGAATCAAAATTACCCCTAAGAGTCTAACAATTGACTTACTTTCAGTGTCACCACAGCCTCCAAGACATACAGGTGGACTCACACAGTGTCTTTCTTGTCCGATCAGCTGCAAGGCTGTGCAGAGGCAGTATGAGCTGTGAGATATAATTGTCTCTGCCTGTTGGAAAGCTCCATCTTGGCAGTATTGCTCCTCTGCAGTCCAGCCATATACTCTGGTTTCTTATTCCATCCGATCTTTGCATGTTTTCAATCCCACAATTGTGTCCTCACTTGCTTTCACTTGGTGTGTTTTTGAATGATGAGGAAATCTGTGTTGCCTTTGTGTAGGTACCACACTCCCAGTGCTTTATGTCTGACCTGGAATGGTTTTATTTGACATGATGTTCCAAATTAATAATGTTCATTCATTTTAATGGAGCACAGCCTACAGTGTATTTCAACTACCCACACTAATGCACTTTCATTGTTGGGGGGTATGGACATTATTGTTAAAGAGCTGCAAATTGAATGTCTGGTTCAACCCTCTCCCCTCTAGAAAAAAAACAAATTAGCTAGGACTGACAATATGACCAACCTTCTTATTGTGACATCACACACTAACATTTAAATTGGGAATATTTGAAACACAATCCAATTCGTTTTTTTTTTTCTGTGGTTGCTTATATATGTGGAATCTGAAATGTGAGAGTAAGATCTTCATATTGAAATGACTCAGACACCTGTGTGATGTATTATTAGCTAATTGTATTAAAAAACCAACACCATGTCAAATCATCCAAAACATAGTCTAAAACATATACATATTTTTCAGCTCACTACTGAATTAGATCTTTTTATGAACCTACATGTACAAATGATAAATCACATGACTTGAGCAATGATCTCCTCATACAAAAATGACATACCTTTTTCCCATTAGTCATATTAATGACAATCTTCTCTTGGGTTGCTATTTGGCCAGGCGTGTTACCTAACTTACGTTACTATTAGCTCAATATAACTCATTGACAAAATCACTCTATCTCGGTTTATAGCAAAATTGAACAGTTGTCAATCTATGGCGCTACCAGAAATGCTTTCAGGCCTAGCACGATAGTCCCTTGTCTTTTCTCATCTCCTAACCACCACCCCCTTACCCTCCTTATCATTGTCAAAGCTCTTGCACTATCTGAAATGTCGCCAGGCCTAGTAGGACAGTAAATTTCACATTGTTAATGTCTCAAGTCCTTGTAAGAATGTCATTGTATTTTCCCTTGCTCTCTCCCTTGCCTTGAAGCACTTTGAAACACATGTGTGTATAGGCGCTATACAAATAAACTGTCATTCATTCATTCATTCATTCATTCATTCATTCATTCATTCATTCAAGACTCTTTAGTCCAACAGACCTATTAATAGATACAATGCCAATAGACACATTAACAGTATGTAAAATAGTATAGAGCGTGTTACTTTCATTGTTAACATAGAATACTACACAAACCATGTTATATTCTGGTCAAATAAATCCAAAGTGTAGCATAAATGATGAATACATTAATGTGGGCTAGCTGTTGATTTTAAAAGAAATACACTTCCATTCTATGTTTTACATTTCTTGCACACACTTAGCATCTTCTCACAGCCACATCGTTTAGTAAAATTGATCCTTGTCACTTATAATGTGTGTGTATTTTCATCAGCACATGAACAAAGCAAACCCAATGTTTGAACCATGCCTTTACATCATTATTCAGCCCATGGGATAGCTATTCATGGAGATGGTGTGAAAGAATAAACACATTTGCATATGTATCCACACATTTGGGATTTTCAGCCGTCGTGTCCTTGATAAATCAGTCTATTGAACACCATGTTTCTGTTTTAAATGCACAGTCACATTTTAGCTGTGCTTTCTTTTAACCTGTTTTTCCTTTTACTGCTGCATCCTGAATATACAAAACACTGTATATTACATAACTTGGACAAAGGACAGGCTGCATACTTAATTTAATTAAAATATGTATTGCTTTTGGTATCATAGTTCACTGGACACCAAGCCAAATCATCAACACAGTGCCTTCAATCGACAAAGATTAAAGGCATTGATGAACAATTTCTAAGTCAATCTCTTTGTTTCTTCTCTCCGATGTGATAAAACTTGCAGACTCCCCTAGGGAATCCCTAAAGGTGCCATGGAGTGATGGAGTCATGCAAAGATTCTAGATTCAGTGAGGGCTTTTGGTGACAGTGTTGCATTTTGGGGTGTTTAGATCAGTTACAATTCAATAGCATCAGGGTTCATTCTGCCTTCCCTCTTTAGAGATGATTTTGGTATACATCTCTGTTTTCCCATTCTAGTCATACTTTAACAAGACTCATGTACAAGTGGGAAGTATATTTTTGATCGAGCTGCCTACCTTTCTCTATGACTCCTTTCGGGGATGCTTCTTTAGAATTTTCTCTAGCTCCTTCCTCCTGAAAAGCCATCTATCCTTGGGCACAAGGCTGATCTCCAAAGGCCTACAGGTACTCCCTCTGCTCTCATACAAATCCTATATTTGCCCCTCTCTCTCGCCTACTATAGTGTATGCTATGTTTGTACTGTGAATAGTTTTTTCAATGTATAATTCCAAATTAACCAATGCAATTCCTGTTAAAAGGCTGTGTCAAATAGAGAATGTATAGAGTATACAAACCCATGTTATGAAGCCCATTATTTTATTAAAAGTAAGCAAATTGGAAGAATGTCTATCTGATCAGATGTAACAAACAAATTGATATTCTATTGTAATAAACAGCACCAGACAAGTCAAACAATACAGTGTATACCCTGCATTATGTGAAGCTATAGTCTGTAGTCCAAAGGGCCTGGCCTTCGCGTGGAAAGCAAGGTTCCTGGGTCCTCTAAACATTGTGCCCAGCAAAGCCATAGAGGTAGAATATAGATGCATGCTTCTTGATTCCTTTGTTTGTCAAGTACTTCCAGATCTCTGCAGGGTCTGGGCCTGGAGTGTGTTGCCTTCTGGGGTGTTAAGATGGCTTCCACGGTCATTAGAGCCCCTTGAATCTTCAGGAGCCTGGAAAGGGGCACATGTGTGTGTCCCCTTTTTAATCTTGGATGGTCCACTTGGGACAATTGAGCAGGTAATTCTCCCTGACCAGTGTAATATAATTTTGGATATGATCCCCACTACCTAGGTAATAAAGGTAGGGTATTGGGGTAGTCCTGATGGTTGTCACTGTAGTCTGAACCCCACCTTGTCTTTCTGATATTGCTGGCTCTTGGGGCTATAGTGTGCCACTTCTTCTGCAACCTTTGGAGGTGTAGTACCCCTGACTTGCTTCAGCATTTGCTCCTACACACCCTCCTGATCTTGCTGTCACTACTGCCCCTTCTTACACTCCACCTCATCTATCCCCTCCTACTCCTTTTCCCACCCACCTCCTGATCTTGTTCTCCCGACAAACTATCCACACTGTGATGCAGTTCTGTCCATCACAAATCTAGTGCATCATAACTATAATTTAAACTGTGGATGATAAGGGCATTGGGTAGATTATATGTCTGAGAGGCTATCGATTTTTGTGCCTGCAATTCCTTTTCATTGCATTGTGTGGGAATTTTGCACTCTCCTTTAACTCCTAGTCGATAGATGTGCTCCTTCCTTTTCTCCAGATTATAGTACTTGGAAACCAGTGAAGTTTGCCCCGTTGAGGATCCACCACACCGGTATGAGGCATGGGGATTCTGACAGCATTCTGTTCTTGTCGTTAACCATGCTTGGCACATTGAGAGTTGGCGCTCCTGTCTCTAAACGTGCATCTATGACTGAATGATGCAGTTGGCGACTCTGTGCCCAGCACAAGAGCCTGAGAGTCTGATTCCTGTCTCTGCTGTATGTTTTGCTTTTGAACCCTGTGCATACTTCCATGCTCCAGGTTGGGCGCGCTCCTTCAGGTGCAAGTCATTTTGTACCCCTGCTCTATGCTTTTACCTTCTGACCTCTTTAAGGCTAGGTGCAATGTGTTCATAAGCGATTTAACCTGTTTATGGATTCTCGGCTGGATATCTGTAGGAGTCATATGTGTTCTTGGTCTCTTTTTGTCAGCGTTGGGGGGACTGGATGAGCTCCAATGTATCCCCTCATTAAATGCCTCTAGTGTTCACACCATGGAGTGAGTGGCTTCCCTGACCCACAGAGTTCCCCTAGATCTATTTTCTGGTGATGCCACAATTACTTTGTCACAGTGGGAATCATTGAAATACAATTTTAATGAGTATTAATAGCACCTATGTATTGCAGCTCTTAGTGGTAGTAGGAAACTAGAATTAATTAGGCACAATAAAGCACCATATAACATTATTATTATTATTAATATTATTATTGTTATTATGAGTGTTGTTATTAATAGCAATATAAATGTCCTGTAGCCAGTAAAACTATTTATACGGTCAAATGAAATCCAATTATGATGAAGCATGTACAGCTGCTTTCAACTTCAAAATGAAATACTAAGTAACTTTCTGAAAGGGAAAATGCTAGTCAGCACATTTGGGAGCCGTATTAGAATCCCCTTTGTTTAAATACATATAGAGCCGCTAAACTACTTGATGGATATTGAGTCGCTTAAACTGGAGTAAATTGGATAACCATATTCATGACAGTAATTGCTGCACAAGTATATGGAAAGATTGTATGAGTTAGATATTAAAAATATACTTATGTACCAGAGCAAAAGGCGAACATCCACAATGTCAACTGCGATCGTTGTTCATGGAAAATCAAAGGCTTCCTCGAAGTGGAATACACTTGTATGTTTCACCCACTCCCTGCACACGTTGCCTATGCATTCAAGGTTTCGAGAGTATTAAATATAAAGCATTAAACGAATCTATGTTAATATTTAATGCTAATAACTGTACCAATAATACTGCTTTCTTACATCCCGCTGTGCAATCACCACTACACTGTCAAGAGAGAAAGATGTAGGGAAATTCGGGCCCTGGAGAGGTGAGGTTCAAATGAAGTTCACTTTGAGCTGCTGCATTCATTTCAATAATGCTGCTTTGCAGCCAATACAACTGCTCTATTGGCTGCTTCAGAACCGCTCTATTGGCATCCTTCAGAACTGCTCTCTTATAATGTCAATTATAGCACGGAACAGCATGGCCCATTTTACGACTTTTATCCTACACAATTGTGTGACGACTAGTTAACAGATTATAGCAGACTTGCCGTGACATGTTGGCTAAACTACTAGCTTATCAAGAGAGAGGTAGCCCTCAAGAGGGCTACTACAAACACGTGTTAGCGTTTGCATATAAAAGAGAAACATACGAAAGTATATAGAGACGAGTTCATTAATATCTCATTCCGGAAAGTAAAGTTGTCTGCAACTATTTTCTGCTATAGTAACTTTTCAAAATCAAGCCTAGTATCAACAATTAGAGATGAGATAACAATGGAGAAGGAGTTTGGTGAATGTAATGTCTTGGCTGATTTGCCATTATACTTCCCGCTCAATATTGGGGGATTATTTGCTGCAACCATGAGAAAATGCTTTGTTCAATAGGCTAATGACAGTCGGGAGGTAGGACTGAAGATGGCCATGTACCTCTTTCCACAGAAGAACTTGGAAATTGTCAAACAATAGTATTGAAGCCATTTCATGGTTTTGGCTTATAAGTGGCACTTCAGTGCTACCTATTAGCCAAATATATGGCATTGGAGTATAGCTAAGAAGGGGATGGCATCTGAGGGGGGACAGAGCTTGTAGGTTTTGTTTTGTAATTTACCCATAATTGACTCCCCATGGCCACACACATTCCTATGGACATTTCTGCCTCTGAACTGTCCGTTTTCATCCAAAGCACATCTTCCTGTGTGCTTTTTCATCTATCCTTTTGAAGCAGTAATATCAAACGTTTGGCCTGTCAGTACTATTTCTAAACCGTCTGTTGAGAGTGAATGGCCTAACTGCAGCAGTAAGATGCACTACTGCAAAAATACAAATATCTTAATCAAGTGTGCCCTCAGTGCCTTTGTTTTTATAGGTTCCTTGCACTGAAGCCCTGTGAAAACAAGCATTGAAAAATCTAACCATTTTAACTACATTCAGCAGAGTGCACACCCCTAACATGGGGCAGCTTGAGAGCTGTGAAGTAATGTGATTCCATTTGACTGTAGGGATATTCTTCAACTTGACATGTGCTTATCAAGACATGCCTTCCAGGCACAACCACATGTTCTGATTTGTGATTGCTTGCGAACAGCTTTCAACCTGGCTGTAACCACTGCACACCATCATTACATTTTATTGAGTGAATGTATTGCTTACATCAAACCATTTATTAAGTGGTTATCACTTTGTTTCTCAATAAAGAAGTTGTTTCAAATGAAATATCAACAAATATTATTCACCCACATGACCTTTGTTACATGAATACCTTTGGCAATTATTAGTCCAAACGTTTTGTCGATGAAGGGTAAGAAAAGCAATGTTGTTGATTTTCAGAAATGAATTGTTGGTAACCAGGATTTGTTACTGAAACATTTACACAGTGTCAGCTTTCAAATGGTAAACACTTCCACGCCCTTGATTACTTCATCATTTAATGCACATGTGTTTTCCGTGTGATGTGCACTCTATTACTACTTTGTTTAAGGCTATGCACACCTTTCTTTCTCTGTGACTGGTTTTTAAGCAGCAACTTTTCATATCCGTCCTTTCACAGAACCTTTCCTGAAATAAATTCGGCAACTACTTTTATTTTCACTTTGCCGTGTTTTGCAGACTGACTAGGAGCTAATCCCCATATACCACCCTTACCGTTGGTGTGGACAAATGAGGCAAATCAAAAGGCGGCCTTGAGGTACAATTGAGCTCACTAATAACATAGCAGTCAAACCTCAAATGTTGAACTCTCCACGTGGCAGGGAGGCAGGGATCACTGTTCTGTCAAGTTTCCCATGGCCACGCATCAGGATATCCAGTCATATTTTTTGCTTAGGTTTCTGTGACTTGTAGTTTCCTTAATTTCATTGGGGAAGCAAAGAAACTAAAAGTCCAGGAACCAAAAGAAGAAAAAAAACAGGACTGGGTGGCGATCACTCCCATTTCCTCTTTCAACATGACATCTCTGACTCACAAGTTAAAACAAACTGTGAAATAACGAGCTAAGGACTATGGTATGATGCTCTAAATGTTTTTAAGTTGTGACAATTAGGTGATGCTGTAAACACTTTCTATAAGCCTCAACATTTGGTATGGGAAGTGTTGCTAGGTAGAGAGAATGGATGTGAGGGGGGCACACATGCTGTGGGTATTCTTTGGATCTATGCCCGGTCTCACCTACTTCTAGCCCCCCAACATCCAAAACACCCTTTGCCCTGGACCTGCTTGGTGCTTTCTTGATGAGTTTATTTTATTGTTATTTCTAAGCCATCTTCTGTAAGGTAATGGAATATTTGCAACAAAAAACCAGCTTACTGTGTAATAAAAATGTCTCAACCAAGTGTGTTTCAGGCACTTGATTTCTAATCAATATGTGTGCCCTTGCATTTTATCCATGCCCTGAGTTTCTGTGTATAACACGCATTGGCAACACTAAGAGTGTTGGACTTATTGCCAGAGAGTACAATTATGAGAGTACCTGAAAAATGCCTTTCACATGCTTACATAAATGCCAACACGGTTGCCATTGTTTGATTTAAATGTTCTTTCTTCCACAGAGATTCAAGCAAATTGATTTGGCTATTCTGTTGAAAAAGAACATTTTCTTCACATCACATGTTTCCTAACCCAATATTACTTGTCTCCTTGTAAAATATTCAGAAGTTTATTTTGGGTTGTATGGGCCCTGTATAGAGTGAGTCCAGCAATAACTAAACAGATGTGCTCCTTGGAGGAATTAATTTTCATAATTTAACATATTTTACCCTCATTTGACACCTTCTTTTTTATGCCAAATGAAGCTCAAGAGATGTCTATGTCTAACTCACAATCTGCGTTAACAATATCTTACATCATTATCTTTTGCACCTACACTATAATAGCTAATTTGGAATTACTGTGGCAGAATAACTGCTAGCTGTAATTCCACCAAAACCCCATGGGGTCCTATGGACTCCAGAACTGGAGACGTACACTGCCCTTCATCCACTCATAATCCTGTAGTAAGCCCACAGGAATGAGCATTGGTAACCCAAATCAAGTTTGGTGGTAATTCAGCTGATAGACCCTTTGACTGATTGTGTCCATTCAATTATAATATACAACATTATGCTGTAAGGTGAGGCCTTATGTGTTGGCCACATATTCATTTCCATTAAGGACTAGACGAATGTTAGGTAATTAAGGATCATGGTTGCCACATTGTGTAAAAAAAACAGAATACTTCAGGCAGGATCTACCACAAACCTCCTTATTAAAGGTGAAATTGAACAACACATTAATTGTTTCTTTAACAGTTTTGCAAATTGTCTCTTTTGTAAGGCTCCTCTCTGTGATGATTAGTCACTAGAGAGTGTTTCATGAATCCAAAAGCGGATGGAAAGGTTGAAGCAGAATCTGCTCTGCTCTAGAGATGTTTGTCAAAGTGTTTGTTCAAATCATGTGAGAGATGAGCCTATCAAAAAAGCATCCTCAACTGAACCATCAGGTGTAAAAAGGAAGCGAGCTCCTGAATTTGCTGCTGAATTAGACACCAATGCACATGCAGGGCGAAATCTAATGTGGAAGTAAACACACCAGACTGTACACTATCACTAAATATGCAGGGTTTGCTCACCTGATCCTCAGCAGGGAGGATAGAAATTGTGTAATGATCATAGACAGTCCAGGTCTCAGAGTACTAGGGAATGTATGGGATGCGGCAGTCTATGAATGGGATCCCCTACAAACTGGTGGAAGGAGTTTGGAAAAAATAATGTTTGTGAGAAATACTTAGATCAGCTGATCAACTGGTAGGGAGCCAGGAAGCTACAGGGATATGAAGGAGCTATTTTGTTTCTGCTTGTTGAGGGAATTGAGGTATACAAGCACAATATACTGCTATTAAGCCCCCTTGTCTGCTCTGCCCATTGTTCATGCTGACACACAGTGGAGAAGTTGTCCCTGGGATTGGGTATAGCTGTGCACCCTCACTCCACATACTTAGGAGAAGAGGATGGTACATCAACGCTGACAAACATGGCCACTCCTCATTGCCACTTCTGTACACATCCATACATGTTCCAGAATCCTCATCTTACTGTTTCCTCTGTTTATAGTTCTTCAAATTCTACTATTTTTAATTTGTTTTAATGTTTAATGTCCTATTGTCCTTTATTTCTCTAGTCGGGACATATTGTCTGCACTTGGACAGACTTTGCAAAATATAGGTTACATTTGCAGGGTGATATGTGTGCATAGTAGTAGTAGCAGTAAACATATCTCATTTTGAATACACATTTGTAAAACTAAAGCATAATTTAAAATACACATATCAAGTACTAGATATACAACGTCCTACAGAATCAAGAAATGTCATTCTAATGTACATAGCATGTATCAAAAAACATGCCAGAGCCTCGTGTTCATTGCTGCCTTGAACTTGCAAAAAAGGTAAAATATGCCTCCTGACAATGGGCCTCATTACAAGCGAGCTGGTTCGGAAATAAAGGTGCCGGGAACAAAGTTACCAGCACCCTTACCAAACCAACTTACTTCGATTCTACGAGTAGGGGTGCTGAACAACCACAAGCCTGACCTGCCAGTAGTTCAGGCCCCTACTGCCAGCCAGGTTTTTCGACGAAGCTCCAGCGCAGTTACTAACAGTGTCATGCTTCATTGTTCCCATTCCTGTGAGTCCTCCATGGGAATGGGAACTTACTGTTTCACTGTTGCCAGTTATATCCCGGTAGCAACGGGATGTCGACAACGAATATGGTAAGACAAGGATGCTGGTAAGCCGCCAGTACTAATGGTGGCCTACCGGCAACCTCGTAATGAGGCCCAATGTCTCAAATAACATGCCGTAAGTAAAGGAATGAAGAAAAAAAAACGTGTCTTGGTAAAACTTAAAATGACCAAAAAATAATAGGTGGAAGTTCGAAAGATGGACATGTTGCAACACCTCCATTGAGGGGACTGTTCTTTATACCAGCTATTGGTGTACAAAACAATTGGTGAACGCACACATGGTAATACATCTCCTGCCAAGGTTATCTGATCCAATAGACACGTAAGTAGTTTCATAATGCATAGGTAACACGTGACAAGTACGTTCGAACAGTAGACTTATTTTCTGCTGAAGGGAAACAGTGTGCATTCACATTTTTTCATAACCTGTTTGAATGATAAAGCCGCCTCATCATTAATCAACCTCGGATTAGATATGTAATCTGGTATTTAACCAAACTCATATTTATAACCCCTAACATAAAGGGGTGTCTTACCAGAAAAATACTCTCAACAGATTGACCCCTTTGTTAATTGCAAAGCTTGTAAATGGGCCTGATCCCAAAGTCCGAGTCCCTGTAAGGGAAAGCGTTAAGTTAACCCACATTCCTTGACAAACTTGGCCTTCCGTCATTATCACGCATGTTTCACGCACATAAGCAATTGATACAATCTCTTGCATAAATAACTATGAGTTTGGTTAAATACCAGATTAAAGTAAGATTAAAGTAGAGCAATAAGAATTTCAATTTGACTAATTAAACTCTGTTATATTTTCTCTTTTTCTCCTTTTTGTTTGTGTGGTGAAATTGAATCTCCGATATGCCCTTTATGGTTTCCTGCTGTGTTTTTGCTTTTTGTTTTCTTTCCCTTTTCAATCCTCGCCATCACCATCCCGGTATCTCTGTCATTTAATATCAATTGCTTAATGTGTTTTTTCCCTGTGGGAAATGTGAAATTACAATCTTTGATTGAACTATTGATTGTTGTTTGGTATCGAACTGTTTGTTTTTTGGACAAACTGTGAACAAATTATCTCTAATTTATTTAAATATTTTTGGGTACATTTACAGCCCTGATCTGATAAAGGCTCAGCGAGCCAAAACACATTTAATCGAGAGAAGGGCACATTCATTTACCCACTTTTTGTTTTTATTAAAGACACAATCAACATTTAATTGCACAGAGTCCTGGAGTTCTTCCTTTTATAGCTGGGAAGGATTAATTGTAACAGCACAGACATCGGGGTCAACTTTGTTTCCCAATGTACTACGTCATCTGTTGTGGATGAAGATACTCCTAATATGCTTTTCAAAAATGTCCTTTAAAACTATTGAGATTTCTTGTCTCCCCAGACGCCAGCCCCATAATGACCAATACCATCAGACACTTTGATCACTTCGGAGACTGTTTGCTCTCTATAGGTAGTAACAACTCATAAATACCGAAATGACACTGTTTTCTCCTCCTGGCCACAAAATCAATTTGAGAAGGCCGTAAAACTTGTGATGTGTTCTTATTAACAACCATGTTTTTTTGTCAGGAGTTTTTGCAATGCCACTGCTCTCCTTCCTATAAGGACAACAGCATCCCTGTATGTTAGCCAGGGCATGAAATGGGGTTGGCCATGCTCTACATCTATAGTAACATCAATCAAAGTCAAATCCAACTCATTCAAATACATTTTGAAGGGTAGGGGAGAAATCCCACACCATTGTTCAGCCCCTAGCTTAATGGGGAAACAAGTTGTGCCTCCTCCCACAATTCCAAACCATACAAAGGCTTTGGTATGTGAATACAACTGGACTAGAAACCTAAGTAGATCCAAGTCTATACCTCGTTTACTCATATGGGTCCATAACATCGATCTATCCACTTTGTCAAACTCCATGGATAGATCCATGAAAGCAAAACACAGATTTTGTTTCATACCCTTTAGTATATCTAATCAAGAACATTAAGTTTAGGCATTGATCCTCCGTCCCCATACCAGCTCTCAAACCTAACTGGGTAACTGGGAGAATATTGGCTTCCTCCTCCCAAGCCAAAAGTTTATTGTGAATTTTGTTCCCCACCATCTTCAAGGACACATCACTTAGTGATATGGGCAATAGCAGCGAGTGACCTCTCTGTGTCCTTTCCTAAATATAGGGATAATAGTATTTATATGGGATGCATTGGGTATTTTCCACAACACCAAATCTGACCTAAATACATTACATATCAAGTCAGCCCCTACCGCTATATTAGACATATGAATTGCCCGGCACCCCATCTTCACCAGGCACTTTACCTCTAACCAATTGATGAGGTCTTAATTAAAGAAAACTCATTAGCTAAGTTTTTTCTTAAGGCTATACAAATTAGTATAATCCTCTTCCACGCTTCACTCCTATTTGGCCATATGATGAGCTAAAACGTCTCAACAATACACAGATACTATTATATTCCTTAGCAATATTTTCAAATTGATCATCATTATAACCCTGCAGAGACATGCACCGAGTTTTTGGAATCATTATGTTAAAACTGATATAATATTGTTTCATCCTCATTGTATATGTTGGCCTATGCCCAGTCGCTCTGTGAGGAAATCCGCATCGCAAGGTTGTAACCTTAAGTTAATTGAGCCTCCATTTTAGGTTAAAGCCACAATTTTAGTTAGTCGTGCAAAGTCACCCTGTGGCCTAAAATGGCCGACCTGTGTTCTCTTGTTCTTACTTAACCTCTTCAACCTCTGTAGGCGAGTTAATGACCAACCTGCCTGCAGGCTACATATTAGGGTCATGTAGACCTTGTCCTTTGTTGACCTCAGGATCAGGGGATTACTTGAATCAGGCGATGCTAACCTACAAGTATATAAGAACAATAACGCTATTTAAACATGACATGCGAAACATCTGTTTGACCTGCATTGAAACAAATGTGTAAAGAGTGTAAAGTTAAACCCAGAGAAATAATAGTGCTTGTTAGTAAATGTATTAAGAAGTAAACCGCATGCAGGAGATATGTAAATTAGGAATGAACCTGGCGCGAACCCTAGCCCAGTACATGATTAACTTGTAGGAGGCTGGACATTGTCATGAAGAAACTGTATAAAAATGCTGATGTCCAGCTAGCAATTTCTGTTCACTGCTCACATTGAACCTTCTGTTGGTCTCTGTGAAGTACTGACGGCCAAATAGCTATTTGTGTACGTTGTTTTGTAAACTGTTCAGTATTGCAATAAAGATTCTGGGAATCTTTACAAGCCTGTGTTGGTGTATTTCACTTTGCATGGTGTAAAAGCCTTAATATTGTATTTTCTGATTTCACAGATGGTGCCCGAATAGGGACCCTCAAGATTGACTTTCTCTCGTTGAAGGTTGGCTCGGCTATCGGACCGGGATCGGACAGTGCCAACAAAATGGCCCCTCTGGACGAGAAGCAAATTCCTCAACAGAACAGCACGATCCGATCCCTGAACGGTGAGCTGTAGCCCGAGATGACGTCTTGACGAGGGTCCATATATCGAGGTGGGTACATTTGCCGAAATCACCAGACACGTGGGTTCTTAGAATTGTTCTTAGTAACCCGATCGGGCCTCCCAGTCCTTTGGTCAGGTGAATCGTGACCTGATTCTTAATTTAACCCAGACAATTTGAATTTGGCGCATTGTACTCGGGAGCACAATTATTTGACCAGGTAACACCAGAATTCTGATATGCCTGGGAAATTGTCTGCCTGCTTCAGGGCATTATTCCGCAGTGACAGACAATCTTTGAAAGATAGCCACCCCGCACCACAGGAGGGGTCACCGGCATGTACTATGTACTGTAAGAAAGGCTTTGGTAGTATAGAATTTAATGATATTTGGCACAGACAGACCAGACATAACTCTAATCTTCGGTGGCCAACCAATGGTAGCTTTGAGATCCCTCGTATAGAATATCTAGAGTATGTATTGGGAAAGAAAAAGGCTAGACCTGCAGCATTTGACACATTGTACAGTTGGAAAACAGAAGCTTTGCAGCAACAAAAAAGTAGAGAGAAACATATGCGTCGACATATGACGAATGCCGAAAAGGCGCTGTTACATGATCAAAATAAATGATTGGAATCAGTTAGGAACACGGACAGAGCGTTTCAATTAGGCATTCAGAAAATGTACCCTTCAAAAGATGTTCATACGTCCGATGAATTGATTAACAAACTTTTGCATGGACGAAGGCCCAGATGCCTCTGCTCCACCCCCGTACATCCCTCCTCCTGGTGCTTTGCCCCTTCCTGTCGTTATTCCTCCTCCTATAGTTCCCCCAGTCCTTCCTAGTGTTCTTCCTGCTGTTCTTCCAACCATTGCTTCTTTGCCTGCCCCCTTGCTTCCACCTATTGACATTCAGAATGTGCCTACTCTTTCTTTTCCAAGTGATTCTGCATCGCTTGTAGTAGACCAGGGAACGGGATTGAGGGTTGTGACTCGTAATACTGTGTCCCCAGATAAAAAGAATGATTTAATTGCTTGGGCTAAACATTGTATGGAGAAGGGTGAACAAGCTGATGTTTTTTCCACACTCGAAAATCTGAAAAGTATTCCTGAAAAAAATGTTTTTATTGAAGGGCTAGGAATTCAATTGAGCATAATGTGGAACAGATTAAACGATGTATATCTCCCACGAGGGTTACGGGATTTGAACACCTTAGCGTTGTCTAGAGATACTGCAGAAAAAATATATGAGCATGTCAAGAGGATTTTTGTGTATAGGAAGGAGTTGGAAGAGTTACAGAATGAAGAAGTAGATGGTGATAGTTCAGGTAATATGTTCTTACAGAAAAGGTTTTCTCCTCACCGTGAATTGATAGGTGAGGAAGCGCGAATTTGTACAAAGGATGCGATAAGATGGATTTAGGATATGTCGATAACTCCAGATGAAGTATATGACACGTATGGTCAGTATACGTTAGAAATGCAAAAGAAAGTGATACAGGTTATGGTAGAATACCTGCAGAATGAGTGTGTAAAAAGAAAGATTTGTTGTCCTGCAGAATTGTTGAGTGTTTATAAGAGAGCCTTTTCGATTGATACCTCTTCGACTGCCTTAGCGCTTGATTTGGCTCTGTTGCTTAGAAAGCATTCGGAGCTACCTACTTCTCAGTTGCCTATGAGAGAGGTGCCTCCGACATTTGTCCGAAAAGTTGAGATTGCGGCCGATGCTGCATGAGGTATAGTCGCTGTGGACATTCCTGCACATTATGTATCACAGTTTGTTCACGTAAGTGATATTGATTTATTATGTCCCGCCAGTTGATTTGTGGAAACAGATTAGGACTGTAGATGATGTACCTGGTTTAGGAGATACATGGGATAACATGGTTAGGCTCGACAGAGAAAGACCAGCTGGCGAGCGACCGCCTCAAGTAATAATAACTTTGCCTGATAGGATTATTGTATAATTAAAAACTATAGTTCCTGAAAAAATAATAATTTGGGACAAGCTTACGGCCTGTGTCCAAGGAACGTCTGAGGGTGCTACCGAGTTCTTCAATCGGTTCGAACAGGTATTTTCAGATTTCAGTGGACAAGACTTATGCACAGAGTCAGGGAAAAGGACGTTTGTCGATAAATTTGTACGTGGATTGCTGCCTGACATCCAGTTACAGATTATGTCCTCCGAAAGCACTTGGCAGGCGAAGTCTCAATCAGAAGTACTGCACATGGCTCAGTACTATGAGAATCGTGTAAATAATGAAAAGGAAAAACTTGAGAAAAGAAAGGGTGACCTGAAATCAAAAGTACTATTGCAACAGATCGTTAGAAACCCTAGAGGGGGTAATCAATTTAGAGGTCAATACATTCCACAGGGAAGTACGCCTCTGGCGCCGGTAACCATTAACCAGTGTGCCTATTGTCGACAGGAAGGTCACTGGTTGCGCCAGAATCATAGCAACTTTCTTCACAGGATAAACAAGTTTCGAGTGTGGATAATAGAAACATTTTTGATCATCCTTCTGCCGCGTACCTCTCTGAAGAGCTTCCTTTTGACGACATTCTGTTTCGTTAGGATTGCCCGAAGCAGGATTTGACGACATTCTGTTTCGTTAGGATTGCCCGAAGCAGGATTTGGAACCAACGCCTATTCCAGTTCATCAGAAAGGTCCCTACGTTGAGATGGCGGTGGGAAATAGGAAGCATATATTTTAAGTGGATACGGGAGCATAAAAGTGTTCCATTGATCATTCACGGGTTCCAAACACTCCCCTGTCAGGGCAGTCCAACGTCTCCGTAGGGTTTTCAGGCACACCTGTAGTTTGTCCAGTCTCTTTGCAGGTACCGATAACACTGGGTCCCTTCACGGAGCAGTGTCCATTTCTACTTACTACAAACTGTGGGGAGAGTTTGCTGGGGTTAAATATGCTGAAGGAATTGAATGCAGTAATATATTGCTCCTCGGATGGAGTTCGGTTAACAATTTCACCTCAGCAATCACTCGCCTCTCAGTTTTTGACTCGACCTTTACCGCCAGAATTCAGTAACATTCTGGAATGCTTATGGGCAATTGATGATAATGATGTGGGCATTCTTCAAATTGAACCTGTTAAAATTATTCTGAAACATGGAGTAAAATTGCCTCGCATTCCGCAATATAAGATCTCAGTTGAAGGCGAACAGGCTTTGAAATGTATAGTTTCTGATTTTGTACATCGTAGAGTAATTGAGGAAATTACAGGTAGTTTGTGTAACAGCCCGATTTTGCCAGTATATAAAAAAGGTGATAATGCGATTCCTTTTCGGTTTATAATTGATTTGCGTGCTATTAACAAAATTGTGGCTCCTCAATTTCCCGTTGTACCTGATGTTACGACGATACTAACTATGATTCCGGCTTTTGCCACTCACTTTAGCGTTGTTGACCTCAAAAACACGTTTTTCAGTATTCCTATACACAAGGATAGTAGGTATTTGTTCGCGTTTACCCTAGATGGATGCTCGTTCACATTCACTGGTGCACCACAAGGGTACATTGAGAGTCCAAGTATTTATAGTAGAGCATTGAAAGAGCAACTTGATACTCTCAAGTTACCTACTACTTGCATGTTACTTCAGTATGTAGATGATCTCCTCTTGGCTGCTGGTTCTGAGATTGCCTGTAAATAAGGCACCATGTTGTTGCTTTGTCATCTGACAAAACATGGCCACAAAGCTTCACTCAAAAAATTCCAATATTGTTGTCAGCAGGTCACCTATTTAGGCTATCTCCTGTCAAAGGAGGGAAGAAGGTTGACACCGGAACAAATAAAAACTATTTCTGGCATCTCTGTCCCAAATACGCAGAAGGAAGTTAGAGCCCTGATAGGTATGGCTTCTTACTGTAGATTGTGGATCCCTAACTTTTTGTTAACGATTAAACCAATGCTGGCTTTGACAAAGAAGGGAATTTCTTTGCCATTGTCTTGGACTTTGGAACACCACACAGCATTTGATTTGCTCAAAACCGCGCTGTGTTCGGCGCCGGTTTTAGGAACTCCAAATTATGAAAAGGCCTTCATGTTGTATGTGCATGAACGTGATGGATGTGCTTTGGCTGTGTTAACGCAGGAACATGGAGGGAAGAATAGGCCATGCAGCTATTTCTCATCCGTCCTTGATCCTGTTGCATGCTCTTTGCCGAGATGTTTGAGAGCTGTCGCTGCTGCTGCAGCGTATGTAAAACAGAGCGAGGGAATGGTCCTGGGTCATGCGTTAACCCTAATGGTACCTCACTCTGTCGATATTTTATTAAATAGAACTCACACGCAACACCTTACTTCCGCACGATTGACAAGATATGAATTGATCTTGTTTGCTCCCCACATTCAAATTCAGAGGTGTTGTGTATTAAATCCGGCTGAACTTTTACCTGTCCCGCAAGATACTGTTGATGGTGACGAAACGTCACACGATTGCCTTTGCACTACAGAACAAGAGACTAAAGGTAGAATCAATTTGAAAGACACGCCTTTGAATAGTCCACAAGGAGAGCTATTTTGTGATGGCTCCTGTTTCAAACTTCCGAATGGTACATCCACGGCTGCTTATGCCGTCACTTCCTTAAGCACGATTGTGGAAACCAAAAGAATTATGCATACTTCCGCGCAGGCCGCAGAAATTATAGCATTAACTCGAGCTTGTGAACTTTCTGAAGGGCTTACAGTAAATATATATACCGACAGTCAGTATGCCTTTGGGGAAGTTCACAACTTCGGTAAGCTTTGGAAAGAACAAGGTTTCTTGACCTCACATGGCACAAAAATACAGCACGGCAGTTTAATAGTGCGATTAATTTCAGCACTCGCACTCCCTGTTCAGTTAGCCATTGTAAAATGTACAGCACATCAGAAGGTTACAGATAATATAGGAAAAGGGAATGCTTTTGCTGATCAGATAGATAAACAAACTCGTTCTGATTTTAGTTCAGAAATGTTTGCTGTAAGGGAAACTGTAAATGTTTGTACTTTTGGTGAAAGTATCGATTCTGTAAAAGACATTCAAGCAGATGCTACTGCAGAGGAGACCAAGAAATGGGTCGAGGGTGCAGGGAGATTGGATGGTGATGGGTGGACAATATTGAAGGAAAATGGTTACTCCCTGGCGCCTACATTACAATGATGGTCATTATGGCTCATGGTCCGACCCATGTCTGTGCGCGTAAATTGACTAAAATGTTACATAGTGTATGGGCCAATGATAACATTTTCAAAATTGCGGAGAGCTTTGTCCAAGGGTGCATGGTCTGCTTGCAGCACAATGTAGGAAAAGGTACCTCGACTCCTACAGGAAGTTTCGCTCCACCTTCTGTTCCGTTTGAGGTCATCCACTTTGATTTTATTGAGATGGAACGTTGTAACAATCTTAAATACGTACTGGTTGTCATTTGTGCATTTAGCAAGTGGGTTGAGGCCTTCCCTGTTAGAGATGCAACAGCCATAACCACGGCAAAAACTCTGTTGAAAGAGTTCTTCCCTAGGTTCGGGCTGCCGAGAGTCATCTGGTCGGATAATGGGCCACACTTTATCGCTGCTGTAATCCTACAAATATGCGAGGGATTGCAGATTGATAAACGGTTCCATTCGGCCAGACATGCCCAAAGTGCCGGATTAGTGGAAAGGCACAACGGCATTATAAAGAACAAGCTCGCTAAGACGTGTGCTGGCATCAAGTTAAAATAGCCGGATGCCTTACCCATCGTGTTGCTGTTGATGAGAACAGCCCCTGAAACTAAGACTGGGCTCTCTCCCTTTGAGGTGGTAATGGAGAGGCCTGCTAATATTTGGAGTATGCCAAAGAGTCACTCATTGTGGGATATAGAGAATGTGCTTCTTTCAGATTACTGTAACCAGTTGACTAAAAATCTATTTTCAATTTATCACCAGGTGCGAGAGGCATTACCTGTACGGTACAAGGGTCCCGGTCACAGTCTACGACCAGGGGACTGGATCCTCACGAAAGTTTTCGAAAGGTCATCTTGCCTTGCACCTCGGTGGAGGGGTCCCTACCAGGTCCTGCTAGTCACCCAGACTGCGGTGCGGGTAGCAGGACGAAAGAACTGGATACATGCAACACATACCAAACAGATCCTGCAGCCTGTGCCATACGATACAGAAGACACAGAATCCCTTTCCAATGCTGTAACCAACGTGCCCGAAACAGCAACAACCGACAAGAGAGTATTGGAGACCGTTCCAGAGTTCGTAAGGCCAGACAAAACGGCCATCTTGTCTCCGCACTCTCCAACAGTGGTACCTCTGGATCATCCATTTTCTGATCCCATTTCCGTTCACTCGCCACCCTCAGTGGGAAGTGACAACATACTGTTTTCTGACCCTTCAGCACCGGAAATTGTGAAATATAATTTACGTCCAAGAAGATAGACGTACGGCACCGTTTGACTGTGCGATTGAAGAAATCATTTGAGGGCTTGCCTTTTGGCCCGACTGTACGAAAGGATTCTGTTGGCTAAGGGTTATGTGAAAGACATTTAGAAGACGCACGACTGGAGTTGCCAGCAAATGAACAATTGGTGTTTTTTCGATTGAAGACTACGATGCCTGCACCCGCTACTGCTCGTACTGAACTTTTAGATAAATATGTGACTAGCAGAGACAATGATCAAGCGTGTGAGGGGACCCCGAAAATGTATTGTTGCCTTTTTGTAATAATAACTTGGGTTTTAGTAACTATTGGTTTTGGGTTATGGTACCTGGAAGAAGCATATCCGCTCGAGGACCTTTTACCTGTTGAAAATGTATCTGTTATACCCACTCCTTCCGTGCAATTGCATACCTTGTCGCCTAGAGATTCTTCGCATAGACGGAACTATCAGAATAATACTCTTTTGTTAATAATGAATGCCACTCATGCAATTTTTAATAGAACCAACTGCTGGATCTGCTTGCATTTACCGCAACATGGGGATAAGGGGCTAGGTTGGTACATTCATCCTTTACCTTTGACAACTGCTTGTTATGCTTCTCTTAGAGCACTATTCTTTGGCCGGTGGAATGACAGCATCTCAGGGAACTTTGATGGTACAAATTTGAATAGTTTTGGTAAACACGTGTTTTGATGCCCCTGGGATGCTCGCTGTTTGCAAATAGGAGTAAGCCAAACGTTGCTTCTGTTAGGCCCTCTGATAGATTATCTCATCCTTTTTAGTCTTTGATCTCTTTCAAAATGGCTCCTATAGGCAATAAGGATGCCAAGCCTCCATCTTATTCAGTTAACCATAGCCCCGATTCAGCTTCCTTCTGCATACAGAGGAATGGAACACGGTCAATGGGTAATTTTAGAAGATGCGCCAACGTTGCGAATTTGACTAGGGAGAACAGACCTCTGTATGTAGGTGAACCTGTCTATTTCGTTTGCGGTAATGTGGCATTTCCATGGTTGCCCAGGGATTGGCAAGGAACCTGCTATTTAGGGATTTTATTACCTGGGGTATTTATTGCCAGTACTGCAGAAATTTCGAAAACTCGTCCACGACTAGATGTGAAGGGGGATACTCCATCGCAAACTCTAGGAGACATCATGAAATCCTTTGTGCCATTTTTTGGGCAAATTATGAATTCAGAAGATATCAGGAGACTAGCGAGAGTACTGGAGAAAACCATCAACCGGACCACTGACATACTTTATAATATGATGTTAGAACAGAAAGCGATAAGATTAGTAGCTCTTCAGAACCGGATGGCATTAGATGTCATTCTGGCAGAGCGTGGAGCAGTATTTAAATTAGTGGGGTCCGCTTGCTGCGTTTACGTACCAGACTCCTCTCCAACGATCTTTAGGGCGATCCAAAATCTACATGTTCTTAGTTCGGAAGTACATATTCCTGAGGGAAACTGGGAACTTAGTTCATGGTTTTGGGACCTCCTACGATCGTGGGGATGGAAGTTGTTTTCGGCCCTGCTGATTATCTTGGGTTGTTTTCTATTCCTTTGTTGTTGTGTAGAGTGTCTCCCTGGTATATGTTTGGTATTAGGGGGGTGTTGTGCGCAAGTGTATTTGGGCATCAAATATATGCCCCAGATAAGGTTTCCAAGGAGTATGTGTTGAAAGAAACTCTAGTGTCTGATCTAATGGCAATAGATATGTCTGATAAAGATTCGGGGTGTATAGACGTTGAAATGTGGAGTTAGTCGTAAAGTGATTGGAGGTAGTTTAGCACTTGGCATAGGCCAAAAGGAGGGTTTGTTAAAACTGATATAATATTGTTTCATCCTCATTGTATATGTTGGCGTATGCCCAGTCGCTCTGCGAGGAAATCCGCATCACAAGGTCGTAACCGTAAGTTAATCGAGCCTCCATTTTAGGCTAAAGCCGCCATTTTAGTTAGTCGTGCAAAGTCACCCTGTGGCCTAAAATGGCCGACCTGTGTTCTCTTGATCTTACTTAACCTCTTCAACCTCTGTAGGCGAGTTAATGTCCAACCTGCCTGCAGGCTACATGTTAGGGTCATGTAGACCTTGTCCTTTGTTGACCTCGGGATCAGGGGATTACTTGAATCAGGCGATGCTAACCTACAAGTATATAAGAACAATAACTCTATTTAAACATGACATGCAAAACATCTGTTTGACCTGCATTGAAACAAATGTGTAAAGAGTGTAAAGTTAAACCCAGAGAAATAATAGTGCTTGTTAGTAAATGTATTAAGAAGTAAACCACATGCACGAGATATGTAAATTAGGAATGAACCTGGCGCGAACCCTAGCCCAGTACATGATTAACTTGTAGGAGGCTGGACATTGTTATGAAGAAACTGTATAAATATGCTGATGTCCAGCTAGCAATTTCTGTTCACTGCTCACATTGAACCTTCTGTTGGTCTCTGTGAAGTACTGACGGCCAAATAGCTATTTGTGTACTTTGTTTCATAAACTGTTCAGTATTGCAATAAAGATTCTGGGAATCTTTACAAGCCCGTGTTGGTGTATTTCACTTTGCATGTTGTAAAAGCCTTAATATTGTATTTTCTGATTTCACAATTAGGGTTACGGTACCCCAATAGTTTCAACCATTTTTTCTTTCTCATATGCAAATCTTACTTGAGTCAATATTGTTTTATAATTCCCTTGCCCTGCCACAAGATACGTTCTATCAAAATGTCTATTTATGTAAACCACTAATAACTCATTCTTGCCAATTCTACAATCTTTCAAACACCAGTCTGTATGTGCAGACCACATCCTCTTTAATACAGCTAGAGGTTAGGATGTTCTCGATGAAATCATTCAATTAATTAAAAGCATCTACAATAACAGTTTCAGTGATAATATCTGATAAATATGTCATCAGCCGATCAACACAATTTTTCACAATAGTTTCATTATCAGGGACCATTCAATGTTTCTTCCGATACTGATACTCAGCTCCATCATGCTAGACATATTCTATAACAATCTCAGCTGTAGAGATAATGGCGCATGACCACTTTCAACTCTCTCAACCACCCTCATTTCAATTACTCTCCAACAATGATAGAATGTAATCAAGAAATAATCAATAGGCACTATTGTGGTTCTACAAAATGTACAGTTGGCTGGTCTGTCTGATACAGTGTTGATATTAATACAACATAACGTGTGTTCAGCAAACACCTTAATTAATCAAGCAACTCCTTGTTTTGGAATTCAGAGTTGCTAGCCATCTTTGGGATGTTCCACTCCTCCTCTTGATTATGAAATAAGACATCATCCCCCACACCTGCCCTAACTCTAGCATTCATACCCACCCGCCCATGATGATATACAGACATGTATCTGCTAACATGGTGAAATCATCAACTAATTGATTATACAAGGTATGTATAGCATCTAGGGTGAAGGTACGGGCATTGTTCACAGCAACACAGTTATACACGTTAAAAATGTATCCATACACTCCCTGCATAGGTGTACATTTCAAAACTAGGACATTGCCTGTAGACCCATATATCAAATAAAATACACAGCAATATTCAATTTGATCAGTGTCACCAGTCCACCCTTAGCCCACCCTCTGACAGAGGGACAAGCGGGGGTAAAACATGTTTATTAACCTGATAACCTAGGGGACAGCAGTACCCAGGTTTCCTGGAGTAAGATGATATCATTTTGGGATATAAAGGCACACAAGTCATGATTCTTCACTTTTGGTCCCAGCCGCATGATATTCCATGAACAGATCGCCCAATTATTAGAATTGGCACTAGAAGTGTAACCATTATAAGCTTCACTGCTGTTGGGGTTTAAAATAGCCTCCATGTTAATTACAAGAGCAGCCTCTATAACTTCCTCCCCAACACCTCCACAACATCATCATCTCCAGATTGGAAACCTGCTAAAGTATCTGTGATTGACCTACAATTATACTGAAGTTGACACAGACTTACGCCACACCCACTTACAACATTCACACTTACAGCACATACAAAACACACACTTAGGACACATGATACTAAAACACATGCTGTTGCAACACACTCTTATGACACACATACATAAAACATACTGGGCCTCATTACGAGTTTGGAGGTAGCCATGCCGTCATTACCGCGCCATTCCGACTTTTGCGCGCCCTGTAATTCCCATTTTCGGGACCCGGAACGTCCCCATTCCCATTTGAGCCCCCATAGGGCACTGTTCATACCGCAGCCACCAGGGTGGTAATGAGGCCCACTCTCTTACAACACAAACTCTTAAGGCACATACTCTTATGACACATGCTCTTATCATGCACACAGTTACACAATGTGCGTTTATGCCACATGCTCTTACACCACACACACACACTACACATGCACTTACAACACATAAAAAGCACTATTAGAGCACACACCCAGATTCAATGTACATATTCTATAAGAAGTGTACACATATCTGTCGATGTACATTTCTTACATGCACACAAATATAGAATTTTGAAGTAATTTCTCATGTATATGAAATAAAAACTGCATGCATGTGCAAACTGTAAAACGTGTATATACCTCTTAATCACAAATGGCCTCATTACGACTCAGGCGGTACGGGGTTTACGGCGGCGTAAACAGCGCCGACCCTTACCGCCTGATTCCGAGGTCCCTTAGCGCCATGGAGGTTTTAACACCTGCTTTTAGCAGGTGTTAAAATCCATGGCGCTAAGGGACCTTGATGTTAATTACGCCACCGTAATTTACGGTGGCGTAATTAACGCCTTCCCCACTCCCATTATGCCCTATGGGGCAAAAATGGGAATGGGGAAGGGTAAATGGGGATTGGGGACTTACCGCCCCGCCAACCTTGGAATGGGGCGGTAAGTCCGCCAACCACCATGGCGTAAACGTAGTTTACGCCATGGTGGTAAAGGTACGACCCAGGCGGTAACTTACCGCCTGGGTCGTAATGAGGCCCAAAATCTCACATCAATGTGAAACCTTACCAATATGTGAGGTTCCTATTTATTATAGGGATATAGTGTATGTGCATTTCATTTGACTTCACCTCAAACATGCATAACATATTATACACCAACCTCACATGCCAGACACATACAGATCAAACACTCATATGTCTTACACCACACAATCTTATGACACACATTCTTAAAACACACACACTTGGGTCACACACTTAACGCACCTGCTCACCTACGTGCTGTGAGGCTAGAAGACATACGCTAAAGGAATGGACATCTTATAAATAGACTGGACATAAGTATGTGTATGAAATGTCCATTGCATACTTGTACATGTCTATACATATAAAAACTCACAACAAAGTCAGGAATAATGTACGGTTTAAATGTCATAAATGTATACAATGTACATAATGTATTGGGTTAAAATGTAGGAAAATTCATATCAAAGCCAGGAATAACTTTGATGTTAATTTTCCTATTTATAAAACCCAAAAAAAATAAATTGTGTAGATGTATCAAATGCAAACTGTATGGCTCATTCACAACGGGCTGATATGATAATTCACTCATATGTCATAAACCTATACTACATACATTTATAGGCTAAATATTCCCCACAAAAAATAGAATTAACATAAAATTAGATATAAAAATGAGTTTTAAATGAAGTTTCAAGGTTAATCTAACAAAATATAAAGTCTAAAAAGAGTGGGGAAATAATGTTAAGCTTTAACGACTCACTGTATAAATACTACACATTCAATCTTGAAATATGAAGTATATATTCATTCCACACCATTACATATCCAACCTAACAATCACTTCAAGTATTAATCATGTCACCGTTAATGTACTTGTAAATGTATTGAATATTTTAGACACTTGTATGCCACATGAGTTTACAACACACTATCTTTCACAATACACGTTTGTAATACACTCACGGCCAATACACCTACAAGAAACACTTATACACCCCAAACCATAGTCTCTAAAAAAGAAAATTATCTATTAAAAATTTTTTTAGAAAAAGAGTAGGGTAATATAACCAAGGCTTAACTTGTCATGACGAGTGGGCATCGATGGTCGGTTTGGCAGTGCTGGAGGGGTATTTCGGCAATAGCCCGGTGTTCTCCCAAGATGGCGGCTAGAGATGTAGAGCACACTCCAGTCCACTTGAGGGAATCATGTGCTTTTGGACCCACCCCATGGAGCTGCCTGGATTCAAACAGAGCCACTTTCAGCAGATTCACGTGTAGTTTCTCTAAGCAAGCGCATCATCGCACGCTTACAGTCATTCAGTCGGCCTTCTGTACAACGCTGCAATTCAGACACAGCACTTCCTGGTAGGCTATCGTATACCCATTACTAAGGGAACCACACACTCGTGAAACACCATTTCACCTTTTTTCTGCTTGTTCTCTTCTGACAGAACGCTATCCGCACATTTTCAGAGCAGATCCTCATAGGTCCATTCTTTTGTGTAACGCGCTCAAGGCATCCATCGGCATTACATCATCCTCGCACATCCCTGCAGTCTTAGCTGACAAACTAAATAACCTATGGCTATGGGTAAGCTTTAGAACCTCTTTCGGTCTGAGAGTGTCCTTATCCTTTACCATCTACTGTAACACACATGCCCCGTCTCTTCTTTCGGATGAAAATTACACAGGCCCTCGTCGAATCAAATGCTTCCTCTCACTCAATCCCAGGCATTAACCAGGACTACCGGGTAAGGAGTCAGTACTTTGAAACTTACTGATGGGGTATGGATATTGTTAACCCAGGTCCTTCTTCTTTCAGTAACCTGTATTTATACAATCCACGCCTCGCCCGCATATGTAAACTAGACATCTCACGGATCCACGGACCTAGAAGTTGAAGACATCCAGACTTCAGCAGCAGAAGCCACACAGGGTTTTATTCCCCAAAGAGTTTTCCTGGGAACCCTGCCTCTTCCCTGCTTTCTCTAGCACGATGGAGAAGGGCAACCAGGAGGATTCTCCACTCTTCATGGACTGCAGCTGTTCAGGCTAGTGCTATATCCTTTTCTGTACCACCAATCAATGTTCGTATCATTACAAAACTCTACAAACAGTGGATATTCCAAAGTTACGGTGCAAGCACTTTGTACATAACAAGACAATTACTACTGTATTGGATAATCAAGCACAACTCTTCCTTCAAACTCACTTGGATTTACTTGCTCACTAAAAGAGTCCTTTAATCTATGCAAGGGAATTGACAAGGCATCCTCTTTAGAAAACACCAACCTATTTATTATATTAGCCAAATTCACTTCAACACTGGTAGGACAAAATAGCAAAAGAGAGACTGGCGACTATATTAGGCAATAGAAATATAATCCTCTCAACTAAACCTGTATTATGTATATCATTCATAATGGAAGGATTAGTAGTATTGGAATAGATCGAAAGAATTGGGGAGGCCCTCAGTTGTTTCATAGAACTACTAGGTGGCAAGGTGCAGTATTCAACTGACAAAAGGCCCTCCACTGACTCTGGATACAATAAAGTGATCTTAATAGAATCCTTACTCTGCCCAGAGGGGTACAGGTGAGTGACTGGCCTAATATCAGTAAGAATCACAGGAAGACTGCCCATCATGTGTCTTAACCAGTCTATTACCATATTAGTGAGAGATTTATCATTCTCAAATTAACAATCTTTTAACCTCTGCACCCCACACATGTAAAATACTAATTTATCCTTTGCTGGGTTTGCTTTACCACACAATTGCATATTATGTCTGGTCTTACCTATAGGAACACCATACTTCCAACACATCTACTTCCAACACGAAATAAATGCTACCAAAACCACTGTTTTATCTACATACTCACTATCACTGCCTTTGCTAAATCTACTTCCACCACTTAATACTGGCTACTGCTGCCACTACTATATCTACATCCACAATAACAAACTCACTATCAATGCCTTTGCTACATCTACTTCCACAATTAAATACCTACTGACACTGCTATATCTACATCCATGACTACATACTCACTATCACTGCCCATTGACTTTGTTTGCCTTCACTCTTCTTCCTTTCATCACAGAGCGTGAGGTCCCTGAAGCATTCTCATCCTCTCTTCAATATCATTTCTGGAGTCCGTGTTGTTGCTGGGCTGCTTCTCAGCCTGCTGCGTGAGGTAGGGGCTATTGTTTTATCCACCCCACATCTGGTAACAATATTGGGGGCATTTTTGAAAAAAAAAGAAAAATTTGCAAAAAGTTGCATTTATTATTTTTTTGGTGTGTGCATGCCAGTAAATCACAGAGCTTCAACATTGCACTACTGGCTGGCTGGTGTTTCATCTTGAACACCTTGGTGTTGTTCGTTTTTGCCTGCAGTGCCAGTAACTATGCTGCACCTCCAACAAGGCTGCCTTGGCCTCTTCACTACCTGAGGCAGTGCTTGCCAACTGCCTTCCTCCATCCGACTAGCTATTGGCTGTGCCTCCTCTGTTCTGGACCAACGAGAGACCGTCAGGCTTAGACGGCCCTCTCTGCAAAGGCTCTCTTCTAAGGCCCCTGTCTGCTTCCGAGACGGTACATGATTCTACCACCACAACCTAACCCTCCCTGGTGCTGTCCATTCACTCATCCATGAATTTGGACTGCCAAGACTCTTGCATTTGCCTCTCCATGGGTTAGCTTCCCTCCTTCTGCCTACCCTTTCTTCTTCCCTTCATTGATCCTCACTCTTCCAACTGCTTGCTACAACTGGTCTCCCTGTTTGCTCAGCAAGGCCCATGTCTTAGCACAAGCCTCTTACTCTTTCACCTATGTTGCCTTAGCATTGTTTTTGAAAGTCAAATCTGGGTGTGTTTTGTAACTGAAATTTGGGTTGTTTTTGAAAGTCAAATCTGGGTGTGTTTTGTAAATTAAAATTTTGGCTGTTTCTGAAAGTCAAATCTGGGTGTGTTTTGTAATTGAAATTTGGGTTGTTTTTGAAAGTCAGATCTGGGTGTGTTTTGTAATAGACATTTGGGTTGTTTTTCACATTACTTTTTGGCCCTCAATTGTAACCCGCAGCCCAGTGACTTTTCCCTACCACTTTTCTTGCATATTTCTCCTACTGCCATCCTCTCTTTACTTGCTCATGGCGTTATCCGTTTCTCCTATCTACTCTATCTGCTTCTCTATTAACTATCCTTCCCTTCTTACTAAGTCTGGTAAGAAGAAATTCAAAAGGATATCTTCGCTTCTAACATAGGTCTCCCCATCGCTGATACCTACTCTAGTGCCTCCGCCAGACAAACCCTCACTGACATTCTCTTTTTTGTTCCTTCTCCTGATCTAGGAACCCTTCATATGATCTCTGGGCTCTGTCCTGTCTCCTCCTCTCCCATTAATGGTGGCACCCACTGGGAAGTCCTCATGGATTTCTTTGACTCCTCCAGAGTCATCATTAATGTCTTCCTGGATGGCACTGTCATGGTGCAAGGCCCTCAGGCTAATATCCTCCTCTTTGATAGATGGTTCCTTCACCTCATCAACTTCCTATCTTCTCCAGCTGTCCCCTACCCTCCTCCCTTGGCTTCCTTGCACTCCTTTCCTGCTGCCTCTGTCCCATCTCAAACTCTCTCCACACCTATGCAGGGAGTACCACTGATTTGTACCCCTCCCCAGAAGGTTTTTAAGGATGGCAACCTTCTTCATCTTGCCACTCTCAACTCTCGCTCTGTTCTCAAACACTCCTATGACATCTGCCACCTCATAGAAGAACTTGACCTAGATGTCTTCGGTCTTACAGAGACTTGGTAAACGGCCAGCTCTGTCACGAGTTTTGACACTCTCCTCCCTGATGGCTACAAGATCCTCTCTGCCCAAGATCCAACCAGCCTGAAGGGTGTGTAGCCCTGATCTTCCCTGAGTGGATTCCTGCCTCTATCATCCCCACTCAGACTTACTCCTCTTTTGAATTTCTTGTCTGCAGACTCTCTCTCTCTCTCCTAGCCACTCTCTCACTGTTGCTTCTCTCTACTGGCCCCCTGGTCAAATTACCTCTTTTCCCTCTGAGTGGGCAGACTTCTCCTCCTCCCTCCTGGCCTCAAACACTCAACTCCTCCTCCTTGGTGATCTTAACATCCATCTTCATTCCCCCTGTTCCTCATCTGTGTTCTTTTGCAACCTCTATGATTCACTCTCCCTCTCTACCCTCCCCTGCGGCCTGACTCACTCTGCTGGTCACACATTTGATTTCTTGATCTCCTCTGGCCTCCCCCTCTCTAATCCCCTTAGCACTCCTCTCTGCTGGAGTGATCACTGCCTCCTCTCCTCTCATCTGTCCATCTCCTCCTCCCAAGCCAAGCCTCCCCCAGGATTGCCACCCACCTTCTCGGACATCCGGCCCATGAAGCGTGTGTCAATCGAGGCTCTCACTGCCACCTTCTCCACTCATCTCCCACCTCAGGCTGGTTTACACCCTGACACAGCCTTGCCCCTACTCTACTGCTCTATTTCTGCTACGCTTGATGTTCTTGCTGCTGTCATGAGGATCAGTTTGAAGTCCAAAGCCAAGTGTAACTCCTGGTATGATTCTGACCTAGCTACACTTAAACAGAAGTGTAGTGTGGCTGAGAGGACATGGTGGGCTTCCTGCTCATCCTCTGACAAACAAGCCTGCCGCCTGCTCCAAAGGCAATACTGTCTGTCTGTCTGCTCCAAGAAGAGAGGCCACATTCAAGCCCACATCTCTGCAGCAGCTAACAACTCGACTGAACTCTTTAAAATCTGCAAGGAGCTGGCCAACCCTGCTGCAGTCTCCACCCTTCCTCTCGCCTCCCATGCTCTTTGCAATGCCCTTGCCTCTCACTTTAATTCCAAAACCCAGGACATCTTGTCCACCCTCTCCTCCACCCCCCCTCCTCTACCCTCTCCGTCTGGCTTGCTGACCCTCCGTCAGCCACCCCCCCTACCTCTTTCTCTTCCTTTCCTCTTTTCTCCCTGAATGAGATTGCTAGACAAGTCCGATCTATGAAAGCCTCATCAAAACAGGCCCCTACCTGTTCCTATAAAACCATTAAGGAAGACATAGATACCCTTGCACCGGCCCTTGCAGATTTCTGTAACCATTATTTTGCCTCTGGCTCTTTCCCTTCCCCTCTGAAGCACTCCCTTGTGCATCCTCTCCTCAAGAAACCCACAGCTGATCCCTCTTGTCCAGCTAATTATTGCCCAATGTCCATTACTCCCTTTTTGGGGAATCTCCTGGAAAAGCTGGCCATCTCCCAGCTTAACCTTCATTCCGACTCTGTCGACTCTCTCCATGACCACCAATCTGGATTCAAAGCTGCCAGAAGCATGGAAACTGCTCTCCTGAACATCCGTGAAGACCTGCTCTGCAACCTTGACTCTAACATTCCCTGCATCCTCATCTACTTGATCTCTCCTCTGCTTTCGACCTGGTCAACCATACCATCCTGCTCAATTGTCTCTGTGACAACGTGGGTATCACAAATCAGGATCTGGCCTGGCTGACCTCTCTCCTTTCTGATCGACCCTCCCAGGTTTAACCTGGGTCCTTCCTATCCTCTATCTCCCGCTCTACAGGTGGTGTCCCCCAGGGGTCGAACCTCTCACCCTGGCTTTTCACCCAATACCTGGCAACCCTTGCCTACTGCATTTCCATTTTCTGCTCAAATTTCCAGTACCATGCTGATGACGCCCAACTCATTTTCAGGCTTCCCTCTGACACCTCCTCTCCTTCCTTCATCTCTGATTGCCTAATCACCATTCATAATTGGTGTGCCGCCAACAATCTTTGTCTAAATGCCAACAAGACTGAGATCCTCCTCATTGGTACACCTTTAGCATCCTTTCCCCTCACTCTCTGGCCAGCCTCCCTTGGCCCTCCTCCTACCCCTACCTGCGAGGCTAAGAATCTCAGGGTCATCTTTGATTGTACACTTCTCTGACGTCTCTAAAAAGTCAAACTTCTTACTGCACCTCCTTAGAGGCACTGTGCCTTTCCTCTCCGTCCCTCAGAAGCTCACTGTCTCCCAAGCTCTGTTTCTCTCTAGGTTGCACTACTGTAACAGCCTCTTTCTAAATTTACCTGCCTCCACTCTAAGCCCCTTACAACTAATCCAGAACAGGACAGCGAGATTTGTCCTTGGACTCAAGCCCTGGGATCGTATCTCTCTAGCTCTGAATCTCTTCATTGTTCCCTGTGGATGCAAGGATTAAATGTAAAAGCCTCTGCATTGTCCAGAAGGCTTTCTGGGGCCTGGGTCCAAAATACATTCAACTATCCCTCCGTAAATACCTACCCTCTCGAGCCCTTTGCTCCTCTACTTCTAACTCGCTCAGGGTCAGTCGTTTTTCAAAGAAACGAGCTTGGGGGCAGATCTCTGTGTCCAGCTGGAGCCTCCCTTTGGAACAGCCTCCCGGCCACCCTGAAACTTGACGAGAACCATCTCCAGTTCCAGAAACACCTCAAGACCTTCCTCTCCACCACTGCCTTTGCCCCTCTTCTCCCCTGCTCATCTGTTTTTCTCACTCGGCAAAGTGCACCTGGCCACCCTCTGTCCTCCAGGCCCAGGTACCTGCTTCACGCTGCCTCCCTCCCGCACTGACTCCGGGCCTCCCCTTGCACTAGGATCTGTATCTGTATCCATAAAGTACCCCATTCCTCTTCAGCACTTATCAGATACACCCTCTCTGAATAATCTTGCATATGCAACTTGCTGGCTGCAATACCACTTTTCACTGCCTTTATTTATTTATTTATTGCACTATTATCTATTCCGTTCTCTCCTCTGTTTTACACTTTTCACTTCTCCCCCTTCAATGCACTTTCCCCCTTTTCCATGCACTTGCATGTTCTAAATGTCACTGGGCCTAGTAAGATTGTTGTTTTTGATCTCCCTTGTTCCCCTCCCTTTGCTTGGTCACGCTCTGAAACACCTGTGTATGAGCGCGATATTAATAAAATATCATGTCATATCACACCCTCATTATTAGTTTGGGAGTTAATCCCACTGGTTAGATGGGCACCAGGATTGAAGTTCATTGTCAAGTTAGCCTGCTTAGTATTAGGAGTACTTTTAAAATTGCTTATCATAATAGCCCCACTTCTGACTTTGGGAAGTCATGACAGAAAATAACTATACAGGACTCTTTTGAGGCCTTATAATTGGAATGAGTACACTTTAAATCCTTTAAGGAGTTCGATTGGAGGGCAAGTCTGGTGTCAGCAGCCGTGGTAATTCCAATTCCAATAGCGGCATTCAGCCACACTAGATGGAGCAATAACAGTTCTGTGATGCCTTTAGATGTCCAGGGTTGCACACGCGCTGAACGGATTAGCGTGTGTCTAAACTTCGCCGACAGGTGCGGGTAACCCACTGAACCCTGTTCGTGATAGGAAAATAATTGCAATTCCCATTCCCTATCACAAACCGGGTTCTGTGGTTTATGCGCACTTGTCAGCAAAGGTTAGACACACGCTGATCTGTTCAGTGTGGCGCGCGTGCAGCCCCAGACATCTAAGGTTCTTCTTGTACTGAGCGGGATTACTATTGCAACAACACATCATCAGTAGGGTAAAACTAACCTGTCTCACGACTATCAGCATTATTTCTATTATCAATCACTTTTAACAGATCATTAATTACTTCCTTTGGCTTGTTGACTTGTATCAGTGAACTACTCAATGCCTGGGCCAAGGGTGCCTCAATCCTTCAGGGGAACAAGTCGATACAATTTATGAACATACTACTCATGAGCTATCGACCATATGACCCCCTGTTGCAGAAAATGCCACTGCAACGACTGGCTCGCTCATACCCTCTAGAAGAGGACACCAACAGTCAGAAAAGTGAGGGCATGCCAACCTGACAAACTGCACCACAGGTATTCTTACCGCCTCTTTAATGAACTTGTACTGCTATATTGGAAGCAAGACAACCCAGAGCACCACAGGTTTGATACCCGCTCTGTGCCTAAAAAGCTCTGGGTATTAAGATCATTATAAGTAACCTATCATATCATATCCTTTGGGATGTGTATTAGATTGTGATCATACCACACTTCTGAGTTTAAATTAATAGTTTGCCTCGGGTCCCTATATTTTTTTGATAAATTAGTTAGATTGATTATGATTAACAATATCAATTTTGTAAGGCCTCCCATGCAGTGTGTCACGATGAACAGCATACAGTATTCTTTGGTGTGTTACTATTAGAGTTAGGCACAATAGGTGGATTAATTCCCAAGCGCCTCTTTACCCCAGCTGATCATCCAATCCTAACTCGAGTATATCCAAATCCTGGTTGTCTACTAGACTTGCCCCTGGCCTCATCTCACTTGAAAACTGTGTAGACGCCATGTTACCATTCTTTGGCTTAATCTCTATTGCAATAATAACGTTTTTATGTCCTACATGATGCAGCACTCTTAGAATCAGCCAAATGGTTTTTATCTGCCTCCTTTCTGGATGTATATGCTTGGGAGATGAGTGACGTAGACTTAGCGGGATCCTTGCATGGAGCGTTAAGTATTGCATCCATATCCTCCTATCTGATGGAGGCACCTGTCCCAGTTGAGTCCTGCTTAGTACCTCCACAGTTTGCCTTCTCATTTGGCAGTTTAGAAATCAACATTGATTCATGCTGAAGGTTAATCGGCCATGTTTTAATTTTTCTAATTAGCACTTTAGCTTGTTTACAAATGGAAATGTAGTTGTAGGTTTTTTGGGTTGGTCGGCTGAGCTAAAGATGTTTTTGCTTTGCTCTTAGTGATTTCTGTCTACGAAAGTACCACTACATACGGGAAAGCCCAACTAGCTTACAAAGCACTATTAGTCCGACTCCCCACACCTAAAAATAAAGTGCAAATGCCTAACTATAAAATTGATATTCTGAAAAATAAGTATAACAAAAAACTTAATAACCATTAAAAGACTCGTAAACGTTTTTTTTACAAATAGCTACCTTAGCTAGTCTTAAAAAATGGCAGACAGGCTTCAATTAACAGCAACGCAATGTCAGCCAAAAACCAGGTGTCCACAGGGATCATACAACACCTTCCTTCTCCCTCGTTCAATGGGCATTCAGACTCTTTCCTGCACAAAGAAACAGCCAAACAGTGTGACTTAAGTTCTCAATGCCACCACATAGTCTTTAACTTTAACTCTGCTTAATGCCTACTTGTATCATCTGGTAGTCATGTAATATGTAGAAGGCCAAACTGCCTAACAACAAAACAGCACTAACTTAGCCCAGATTTAGAGCATGGCACAGATACTGGCACAGCAATGCCTCTCCTCTTGCAGCCCTAGTGGTGGTGGGCTTGACCCAAGTTCAGACTCTCTCTGGCAATCCTTACAGGTGCAAGGACAGGGAGGAACATCCAGTTATTTCAGTTGCAGAGTCATGATAGCACGGAAATTAAACTAAGGCATATCCTGTGTGGAATGTCACCTACCTAAACCTGTAACCACCTTTAAACATTTTTTTCGTGCTCTGCTTTCATTTCTCTTCCCTGGAACCTGTGCGCTCTGGCAGACAATGAAGATACAGGTGTTGATGGCCGACGGCCACCTTGGCCACCAATAGCGGGACCAAATGACCCCCTGTTGCAGAAAATGTCACTGCAATGATCGGCACGCTCAGACTCTGTAGAAGAGGACACCAACAGTCAGAAAAATGAGGGCAGGCCAAGTTGACAAACTGCACTGCAGGAATGCGTACCAGCTCTGTAATGTACTTGCTATATTACCGTTTGAACATGAGCATAAAAAAAAATATTTTTTATGCAGAAAAAGTAATGTGATGATACATTCTGTGATATTTAAAAAATATCAACATTTGAATTCTCAAAACTCCATTTATGCTTATACACTTGTTTGTGTTAAATAATTTGGAGCATTCAATAACAATTACTGCAAATAGAAAATTGATTTATATTCAGTTCATCCGGATTCTAAGAAATCTCTCTTCGCTTAGTACAGATTAAAACCTCCAATTCGCCCAAACTTCCTCAAACCGACAGGAAAACATCTATTTTGTCAGTTTGACTATGCTATAACCAAGAAGCAATTGCTTATGGTATAAAAGCCTGAAGAGGGTAACACAAATCTCCATAAATTACATTAGCAAATCTTGCAATAAGATGGTAATTCTTTCACAGGGAAGCATGGTCCATATTTCTTTCAACATATCAAATCAAGAAGAAGTACAAGCCTTCTACGGGAGAATACACGGCTTGGTTTACCAGGCAACGTTAGCAATCTAATAACCAGACTGCTCAGAGACTTTGTAGAATAACTTCAGGCGATTCTGGAAGGACATTTCCCAAATCTCCTTAATTTCTCATAGCATATCTTTCCAAAGGGAATTATTTTTTTTACAACCCATAAAGAATGGAAATGTGGGTTAGGTTGACCATAATCCCTTCAACATTGACTGATAGTTTGAGACCAATCGTGATCAAATGTCTTGTGTATAATATCACCTTAAGACGATGGCACAGTCAAATTCCTTTAGTTGTGCTGTTTTGTTGGATGAGGCTGTTCTTTCACAGATCAACCACTCCTCTTCTAACATGTCCTTCCCCATTTCTCTCTGCCAGACTGGGTTGCTCATCCACTCTGGCAACCTAACAAGAAGCTTCAATTGAGATTCTATAAACATCACTTGTCAGTACTGACATCACTTGTGGGTATCATATCACTGTGCCAAGTAAAGAACCATTGCTCATTGAGAGTCGTTTACCTAGATTAACCTTCTTTCATGTTTGCGTTCATCAACCTTTTCTACAGCTGAAACTATTGGAATCTTGAAATTTCTCCTGAGTTAACATGAATTCTGCAAAGGACTTGATAGTTTTGTTATTGAAAAATTGGGATCCTCTCTCAGGACTGCCAGACTCCAATTGAAAAAAATATCTTAAATCTGTTTACTAGTGAAAAAGTAGGTTTGGCGAAGGATGGGGTACAGGATCACAGACAAGTGCTGAGAACCAATCTGGTTACCGTTTTGTCCTCAATGTTTAATAGTATGTTTATAAATAGGTTCTGGCACAAAGAGGCTTGACTGTGATGTTACAGGAACAGAAAACGAAGTGCAAAGGGAAATGAAAAACACCTGATTAGAACATCCACCACCACTTTATGGATTTCTTTGTTGTTGAACTTATATACTTCCTTCTTGTCAACTGCATATCAATATTTATTTTATGTCTAGAAATGCCTTTCCACATGGGTTTTGCTATGTTAACTGTTATTTCTTAGAGATTCTGCCAGACTTTTATTCCAAGGTATAGTTTCAAATTTTCCCTTTGAAGATGCCCAATCTTTGGGGTCGTAAATTAGCTTTGATTTGGAAAGGAAAAAATACACTATCCAATGGATAATGTTCGTATTTTTGAATTCCATCCTGCCCATCCAAGATATCGTGTTGGAACATCACTTGGGAGTTTATATGCGTTGGCAGTAGCTTTCCGAATTACCTTGTTATCTCAATCTAAGATTTTGGATTTTGAATGAATTCAAAAGCCAAACACAGAGAAATAATTTGCTAGCTTCACGATGACCAAGAGAAGTGTGTGTTTTGTAATTTCAAGGAAGTGAATACATCATCAGCAAACACATTTAGTTGGTTCTATATGTCAATTTACTTAATCCCTGGTATATCTATATTGTTTCTTATGTTGGTGGGTTGGGGCTTTTGCAGAGTAAAACTATTATCTGATATATTACACAGACACATTAGTTATGGTTAAGTTGCTGTTTCCATAGGA
The DNA here is from genome assembly GCF_040938575.1 of Ambystoma mexicanum. Classification (NCBI taxonomy): domain Eukaryota; kingdom Metazoa; phylum Chordata; class Amphibia; order Caudata; family Ambystomatidae; genus Ambystoma; species Ambystoma mexicanum. The sequence continues at coordinate 427,441,816 of NC_090941.1, read as the reverse complement.
AGAGCACTTTTTGGGCGGTTTATAACTTCGCTCCCCCTGGACGAATCCTCACCAAACTTTGCAAGAAAAAGTATCTGGGCCACTGGGAGGGAAAAGTTGTAGGGGGGCCCCAAAACGTCTTTTTTGTCCAGTAGACTGAATGGGGGAAAATCTTTGCACACGCGTACAGTCCAAACCGCGGGATGGATTTTCACCAAATTTGCAGCAGGATCCTGGTCCTGAAAATGTGCTTTTGTAAATGTGGTGCCAATCCATCCAGTAGTTTTCTTTAAAACGACCAAAAAGTATGTCTCAAAAAATTTGTGATATCTATGTACGCTCCGCGGTCACACTTCCCTGTTCGCTCCACGGACAATATATCAATTGGCTAATCCGTAGCGTCATGTCTGCGGACACGTGACACGTTCGCTGATTGGATGTTGAACAGCGTGAAGTGCGTCAGATTGTTTCGCTGTGCCCGCCATCTTTTATTCGTGTTTTGGTGTACGCGGACATCGCCTCTGACACATATAAAACAGCACAACATTGCACTTGTTAAACTTATTAAATACTGTCTCGGAAGGTGAGGGTTAATGAGGCTGGTATGGGATGTGGCAGCAGGAAGTCAAAAAGTGGTGTTTTCTTGTCACCAAAGTCATACAGTAAATTGGAAGTTGCTGCTCAGTATAGTTTCCGTTAAGTACAGGCGAAGAATTACTGTGTCTGTGTTAAAATCTATTTAAAATAATATTGCAGTCAGACTGGTGTCCTAGAGTTTGAAATCTGAGGCAGCCACCTGTGCTGTTTGATGGAAACAGCGGGTCTGCAAGTGTATGGGAGTACCAGTTCTCATGAATGCATTGAGACATGTTGTTGCAAAGTCAGAATATATTTGCATTCTGAGTGAAGGTCACTTGCTTTGCTTTTTTGGTTGCACGCTCAGTAGGCCCACGCATCCGACTGAACCCATAAGGGTCAATTGTTTTTTGACCTTGAGTTAAAGGGAAAATTCAGTAAGAATGCATGGAGTGAAAGTTTGCAAAAAATACCATTTGATGAGGTTATGTATTCAAAACGTTTGTAAGGCACATGTGATATCAGTTCAAGAAGATTCTTTGGTGCAAGTACATTGCTGTCTGAGTTAACGAAGACAATGGAATCAGTGAATATCGTGTAAGTTTACTTTTGATGACTCTACACCGGAACGAGAATTAATTTTTTATTACCAGAACATTGATTTTGGCAATGTAACTGAAGTACTATCTTTCTATGTAGTTGTCATTTTTTTTTACTTATGGAGAGTGCAGATTCTCTGCGTTTGTAGGCTATCACTAGATTCACCCATGTTCAACGCTAATATTTCTTTAAAATGTCACGTATGACCACATCGATTTGTGTATCAGTTTTCCACGTTCTTTTTTTTTTTTTTTAATTGTTTGCTAAAGGTTGGGTATTGATACATATTTTATGTTATGTTTTCCGAACAGCTACATCCTGCCTTACTGTGATTGCCATGGATTCCAGATGCCAAGTGATGGATTTTTTGCACGCCAGATGCAAGTACTCTTGACTAGCTGCCTAACCATCACTGTTTTATGGGACCATTGGGCAGGACCAATTTGTCCATACGCTGCAGTGGCCATTAGGAGTAACATAACATCTTTTATGGTGGTGTAGGCCGAAGTTCATGCCGACGTCTTGGAAATCACTGTGCGACCAAAGCGGTTGCTTTATCGAAAATGAATACTTTGTGTATGGGAAAAGAACAACGTGTGCCTCACGATTAACATTTTCGATGACGACCGAAGAAACAAAGTTACTATTTGATTGAAAATGGGTATAGTCCGATGGTCTCGGACAGTTTATTGTGAATTAAAAGTACTTTACAAATTTAAAAATGTTAATGTTTTATTTTAAAAAAACAGTTTATTATTTCAAAATGTGACGTGCTACGTTGTGCGTTGCTGTGTGTTCATTTTCAAGTTCTGCGTCACGGCACGTAGGTGCTTATGGGTGCATTTGGTTACGCTGGAGAGGAACGTCATCCAAAAAAGGTGTAGAATATCATTAGGGTTGGTTATGTGACGAGATGTGGGAGTGTTTTCTTATTAGACATGTAGTTAAAAAACATAGCAGCATACGTTTACTGACTGAGGGGTAGGCTGTAGCCATGGGGAGTGGGCAGAATGTCGGGGTCATGGAATAAGGTCATGATCCGCACACTGTGGCTACTGGCCAAGACCAGAAGGAGAAAAGATAGGATTACAGTGGCCATGTCCACCTGGGACTGGCTTTGTGATAAATTTGTTCAACATTAGGATACATTTGAAAGGGAAGAAAAAAGTGCTCCTGGTAATATGTTAACAGGGTTTCCTTTTTGCTTTTTTCAGGCTGCCATGGAAAGCGAAGAGGGACCCTGTATGGAAGAACCACCTTCCCTTTCTATGGTGGCCATCTTGGAAAAGGATTTTGTTTTCTAATCACAGGCGTCCCGGATTAGGACGAAAAATCCTCTTTTTTAGTAGCATAGGTTACTGCTTTGGAAATCAAGATTGTTAATGGCATTCATCCCCCATTTTAGGTGTGGAAGGGGGGGTAATGATCCAGAGATCGCGTTATTTACTCTTGCTTCGATTGGGCTGATAACTTGGCCTGCTGACCCTTTATTCACTGTTCCAGTCCCTGGAACAGAGGAAAAACGCTACAATATTCCCATTAGCATAACACAAACTGCAAATGGAAATGTTGGAAAATCTTATTGCGTCTATGTACTTTACTGAGAAATATAAAGTAGATGGAGTCTATGCGATTTTTTATTTTTTATTTATATTTTTAAACTGTGAAAGATGGTTCTTAAAGGAACTTTTAATTTGTTTATGGATGGCTTTTTTTTTGTAAGGACAGCTAAGAAAGAAATTTGCGGACGGAAATGAGCAAAGAGGCACCAAACAGTAATATGGAGGGGTAGATGGACGGGGGAAAATGTCATGCGTGTGTTAACTGTAAGGTAGGTGCAGTGTTTCTCATGCTCCTTCATTACAGCAGTGGTGCTGTTTCTTGGGGAGGAGGGATGGCCTTAGCTCATGTCGTTTTCAGATAAATAGTAATTTTGCTAAAAGTATGTACTGTGCACTACATTGTTAATGGCTGAGTACGAATAGGTGTTGGAGCTATGCAAGGGAAATGTTGAAGTTGCAAGTTCCTACATCAGTAAAAAATGTAGTTCCACACTGTCAATGAGGCATAGATCTTATTGTTAAGTGTGTAAGGATTCTCGGACATGTCACCGTGCTGTTCGCCAGCATATGGTCATGTGGCATTCTCCGGAAGGTGTGCAATGAAGTCAGATGTTAGCTTACATTTTGGTTACGTGCCACTACTAGAAACCTACGAGCTTCAGTAAAAAAAGTTGTTAAAGTTGTTCCTGTAACATCACAGTCAAGTTAAGTTGCGCTACGAAAAACCTATCAAATTCAGTAAAAGAAACTTTGTTAAAGGGATGTTATGGTTAAGTTGCGCTACTTAAAACCTATGAAATTCACAAAAAGAAATCTTTGTTAACGGGATGTTATGGCTCGAAGTAAAACCGAAAAACCCTTGAAATTAGCCAGTTATGGTAAGCTAAGCAACCAAAACTCGCGCCACCACTGTGCACTGCTAAGACTAACACCCAGGACATAAAAGATGACATCACAAATGTCATTGATGGCATCACTGATGACATCACATGTACATTTACTTTTCATGAAAACTCTGTAGAAGGTATTCTTATTATAACGTTGACCAACAAGTGTCAAGGATCATTGGAATAAATATCAAGTGCTAATTAGTGCATTAAGCAATGTGTTGATATAAATAGCATTCTATTATGAAGTTCTATCCAGTATACTAAGCTCATGTAGAAACATAGGGATTGTGTGCAGCATACATGATGGAGGTGCAATATTCATAAGCTTTCCATGTTGAATAGTGAAATGATAACTGTTTTCTTATTAGAGTTTTGCATACTGTGAAACAGGTGATAAGTAGGTAATAAAACCCACTTACTACACAATTGCATTATTATAGACAAAACACAAAGAGACAACAACACATACAAATATGAGTATATACAAGGAAATTGAAGTAAGGAAAAAAGCAGCAGTAGTAGCAGAAAGTGTTCATAACCTAACTGATTTCCTTTATCGAGAGAAATGATTGCTCTGTTTCAAAGGTGCTAATTACCCTATGTCAGTCTAGAAATCTAATTTGAGACCGCAAACGCATTTTGGTGGCCGTGGGCCAACCGTCTCATGCACGATACGACAGAATATAGGTTTTCGAGTTTTCCAATGAACAGCCATTTTGATGTAACAAGAATCGAGATTTTGTTTTATAACCACTGCTCATTGCTTTCTGTTCGGTTACCAGTCATTTGGTCTAAAACCAAATGGTCGAATGACCAGTGATCGAAGTAAAATGTTCGGAAAAAAAAGGTCGATTTTTTTTAAATTTTTTTTTTAATTTTATTTTATGCCCCCTTTTTTTAATTAAAAATATTTTTTAAGCACCCAAAACGTAAAAAATTATATAAATAAATAAATAAAAAATTCGACTTTTTTTTTTGCGACCATTTTGATTCGATCAAATGGTCATTCGACCATTTATTTTCGACCATTTGACCGGACACCTTTCTGTTCCTATTGCTTCGCAGTATATTTTACGCTTACACTGCTCGACTGTGAAACATTGTTGTCTGTATATGAAAAGGACAAGGCCACAGAGAGGATAACAAGAGTTTCTCTGAAACACAAACGTAGGCAGCGCCAGGAAGAATGCCCGGCTCCCTCCTTAATGTAGCCTTGAAGCAGAGCCACAGGGCATTTAATCATTTCACAGCTGCCAGCCAGTCTCGTTATATGGTAGAATATGTTAGAATAATACCGCTAAAGGCTTGAATTATGCTTTTCTAACGGCCCCCCTTTGCTGAGCCCGCTAAGAGCATGTCGCCTCCCAGGACACGAATAGCACCTGATAGATAGCAAGGTCTGGAATGCAACTCCCTCTGTATGTAGTTCGCTTCCAAGAACAGAAGCGCCATGTTCTATTCAATAACCGAAAGATGCCTACGCACTCACAAATTGCAAATTGTTACTAGAATAGATGTTTGAAGGTGTCATAGTGGTCGGAGATGTCCATCATCACACCAAGTTCAAAGAAACCCAATGAAGAGGGGTGTTATACATGTCATAGCTGATTGTTTGATATGCATTTTGTATATATGTAACTGATGTACGTAATTCACTCTCTTGCGTCCCTCGAGGTCTAGAGATACATGTCGCGGGGCGTTGAGACCGGGTTGGCCACCTGAGACTTTTGCTTTCCAATAAAACCCTAGCTTTGGGAATACAACCTCGTGTCTGGCGTCTCTATCGTGTGTGGTGACCCGCCTTGTTTCCATAGACGTGGTGACCCGCCTTGTTTCCATAGACGTCAGGGTCCCCTAGAGGCCCCTTTCAAGATGGCGCCCGAATAGGGTCCCTCCCCCACTTGTTCCTTCGCGTAACGTTGTAATTGAGAAAGGCAGAGAACGGCGAGGACGGGATGATCGAGCCGGGATCAAGAGGTGTTCGGGGCGCCCTGTAAAAGTGATGAGAGACTCCTTTGCAGATCTGCACACATCTGATCCCTGATCGACGTGCCTGGCTAGAGAACAAGGAGGCGAGGGTCCTGAAACGAGGCGGAAGCCAAGAAACGCAGACACGACGTCCTTTGGTGCGTCAGTATACAGACGACTTGATTTATCAGGTGAGTCATTCCCCGATTCAAAGTAATCCTGATATTGGTTGAGAGTTGACTTTGCAAAATCAAATGCCCTAGGTAAGGTTGATTAAACCAGGGGGAAGGTTGAAACATGCCTGGGGTATTGTCCACCTTAGCAGGGTTTTTCCGCTGTGGTAGACAATCTTTGGAAAATGGCCAAATTGTACCACCTGGGGGAACGCCGGCATATGAGATGTATGTGAAGTATGGAGTGGGTGCGATAATATTCTGCGAGACTTGGCATAGGCAAACCAGAAAGCAACAAGACCATCAGTGGCCGATTAATGGTAGTTTTGAGATAGCGAGAATAGATAACTTGGAAAGGGTGTTTATAAGAAAGAAAGCGCGTCCTGCAGCATTTGATATCGTTAAGGACTGGAGAAGGCAAGCAATGCTCCGATTTCGAAGTAGAGCGAAGCATGCGCGCAGGCAAAAATCGAAAGGTGAGGTAGCAGAAGAAAAAGAAGAGGAGGAGTGGACTGAGAGTATAAGAAGGGCAGGCAGGCGTGACCAGATGAATATAGAAAAGATATACCCACAACGAGAAATACACATAGCAGATGAATTGATAGAAAATATATTGACCCATACAAAACAAGGCCCAAGATCAGAAGTAAGAGCAGATACGTCAGTAGCTATTGCCCAGAAACCGCCCGTAGCTCAAGCCCCCCCTCCAGTAGCTCAAGCCCTCCCACAGCCACAGACCGCGCACATAACACTTCCTATTAGCCAACCAGGCCCACAACAGACACTCGCTGTTCCCATTGTCCCATCCGCACCTCCCGCCTTAGACACAGACTTGGTACTGTCCGTTCCTCCCGGGGTTGAAGTTGAAACCACGGGGGCAGGAGGCAGGACTGACCAACGGGGTGCACGAGGGTAACCCGCAGTGCAATCAGCAAGGAAAGGAAGGTGGAATTGCAGCAACAGGCAGAGATGTATATAGACGGGAATGATGGGACGGCAACATTGGCTTCGATATATGACCTTTGTAGAAGCAACGAAAGACAGGTAGTGTTGGAATGCATGGGTGAATATTTGGTGGAGAGATGGAAACAGCTAATTTGGACATTATCGCCACAGCGATTGTTAGATTTGAATGCATTAGCACACTGTAGGGAGAGGGATGAAGAAGTGAGAGAACATGTGTATAGACTTTTTGAGCTTAAAGATGAATTAGATAATGACTATGCCGAAATGTTTACTGCACCCGGGTACAGGAGTAAAGATATTGGGAGAAATAGAAAGGAAACTATAGAGCCATATATACAGCGACGACATTCGATGTCATCAGTGCAAAGGGGCGACAAGTTAAAAGTATGTATGCGAGAAGCGTCTACATGGATGTCAGATCCTAGTATTCCCACAATGGAGATACACGAGATATTTGATGAATATTCCATGCCTATGAAAAGAAAAGCGCTAAAATCGATGGTTGAACATTTATTAGATAAAGATATAAAAAAACGATAAGGCCAGCCCGCCTGAAATAATGGCAGTATATAGGAGAGCATTAGAACAAGGGACAGGAGAAACAGCCCTATCATTGGATCTGGGAATATTATTGCATCTAAGAGAAGGGGGAGGGACGGTAAGTGGGGCATTTCCTATGAGAGAGGTCCCACCTACCTTTGTGCCCAAAGTGGAGGTTCCCGCAGCGGGCAATGTAGTGGTGCAGGTAACACCAGTCCATTACACCGCCCAATACGTGCATGTCCCCTTATCCAGACAAGAGGTGAACAACATAAAGCAGACGATTCCGGATATAAGAAAGAATCCTGCAGGGTTTTACAAGGAAGTAGAGTCCTGCCTACAGTCATCCGTGCTTACCAGGGGTGATACAGACCTAATATTCCCGGTGATCCTGCCAGCAGATATATGGAAACAAATAAGGAAGGTAGATGACACGACTGCCTTTGGTGCCACATGGGCGGATTTGATGATAGAGGATAGAAATAAAGCGGTTGGAGGAACACCAGGACCGAACCTGGTGGCATTACCAGCACGTATAGTAAAGAAGTTAAAAACAATTGTTCCAGAGAAAAGTATCCAATGGGACGAATTGACTGCATGGGTACAAGGCAAACATGAGTTGGCTACAGATTATTTTAATAGATTTGAAGAAGTATTCACAGACTTCAGCGGGCAGGATGTGGGTTCAGAAGCAGGGAAGAGGTTATTTGTTGACAAATATGTGAGGGGGTTAAAACTTCCAATTCAGGATCTAATAATGACATCAGAGAGTGTATGGCAAGCAAACACGTTGGGCGAAGTACTGCATATGGCCCAATATTATGAGCACAGAGTGACTGCAGGAAAAGAAAAAGAAGAGAGGGATAGGGTAAATCTAAAGACAAGGGTATTAATGCAGCAAGTAGTAGGACATAATAGAGGGCGAGGGAACGCACAAGTAAGGAGTAGTTTGAATATGCATGGGGGAACAGTGGGGCCGAATCAGTGTGCATATTGTAAAGAGGAAGGACATTGGCGATGTGAGTTGATTTCAGCTGTTTGAGTGTCTAGGTTTAACTCTGTTCCACTTAAACATAACACCAAAAAGGTAGATTCATTGATAAAATATGTTGTCTTTCAGCAAGAATTCAGCAATTGCACAGATGGGACCAGATTACAGAAACTTTGCACCAGTGCAAGTGCAAAGTTGCACCATGTTCACAGTAGGTCAAAGTTTGCCATAGTGCAAAAATCATCAGTGCCTTGTTAGAACATTTTTTTTCCATGACAAGTACAAGCTAATTTCCGCTAACGATGTCACTAAAAATGTCACCCTCGTGCATACACCTCTCAAACTCTATCCAAACACAACCACACCTCTAAAGCGCAGCACACCACACGTACTTCACTACACCGCAACAACTAAACAAATCACTCATAGCCTTGAACAACAGAACATGATGGCTCTCAACCGGAACCCACACCCAAGCCCAGTGAATAGTGTTAAACGAACTGAAGCTGCCAACGCACATCACTGCTCTCTAGCATTTTTCCCGCATAGCCCACTTACTCATCTGACCCCCCTTTCCTTTTCAGATCCACCGGTGGACCAGGGGACCACGTTGGTGACAATAGTGCACAGTACAAATGTCCTTTAACATGGTTTATTGTCATAATGTCGAGAAAAAAAATGTCGACTTACAAAAATGTAGAAAAAAAAATGTAGAAAACAATAATGTCGAAAACCTATACATATAATGGAGAGTCAATTTCTAGAAAAAAAAACGTCGAAAAAAATGTCAATTAGCACTATCAATAAATACATAAACAAGAAGAGTATCATTTACTAGGGGGGTTCCCCCCCAACCCCTCTCACCCAACACCCCCCGGACACCCCCCCACCCCCCACCACCCTCTCACCCCCCACCACCCTCTCACCCCCCATACTCAACACATTTTCATTTTATATATATTTATTTATTTTTTTCAAAAAATTCGAAAAAATGTAGAAAAAATTCGACATTATTGGTTTTCGACATTATTGTTTTCTAAAAAAAAATTCAACATTTTGACTTTCAACATTATTGCATTCTACATTATGACTGACCCCCTTTAACATAACATAACATAACATAACATAACATAACATGGAATAACATAACATACATTGTTTGTCTTGGAACAATGGCCTTGTGCTAATTATGTGATTATGGGATGGTAAAGAGTCATGCGGTTGCACGGTATAATCTGCTTTCAGGCAATATGGGCTAAAGAAGCACCCAGCCATGTTGAGTGGTCTTTTCAGGTTCCAGCCAAAACTATAAGGGCAGAATAAAAACACATGTGGCATGTCTATACATATCTCTTCAGCCCACCCATGTGGACTGTTTTAGTTATTCTTTATACAAAATAACATCTAAAATATATGGTATATGTTCATTCGATTATTTGATCATACCGAGCTCAACTAATATAGTACATATTAATTTGATTATTTCATAATTCTGAGCTAACTAATATGGTATATGTTAATTTGATTATTTTCATAATGTTTCAGTGAAAGCAGATCAGTGCTACCCAAATTAAGAAAATGATGGGTCATTCCTAAAGAAATGCATCTTTAGGGGTAATTGTGATATGAAATTGGCAGGTGCACTATCAGAGAAATTTGCTGAACAGGAGGAAGCCTATTTTGGGGTATATTTAAAAGTATAAGACAGTTGAAATTGTGTAGACCAGGCACCATGTTTAATGTATTTTACTGACAAATCTTTGAGCTTTTGAGACATTTTGAAGTCTCAAGGGTTCATCAACTATAAAATATGGTATTGTGTAAGGTTTGTGTTGGGATTCTATAGACAACAAACATGTGTTTGAACAGGAAGTGATCATTAGACTTTATTGATAACATTTTCATTCATTAAGGAACATTAGTGGCTAATAATGTGAGAAACCTGAGGGAATTCTCACTCCTAGTCCCCTGGGATCTTCTTCTCAGGTAGCCTGCGAAGGGCCATCGGTTTTGGATCCTGACGATGGGGGAGAACAAGCGAGGGAGGATCACCTGGATGGAGTACCCTTGGGATTTGGGAGTGGGGTAGCTGCAGGTGAGACATGAAATCTCACTGTTCACTTTATAAAGTCAACCCAACCTCCCCCAAGCCTTTTTGGCGTATTACAAAACATCTCCTTTCATTTCCCCACCTTTGTCCTTTAACAGTACTGTAACGAGGAAGAGGCGACTTGGACCAAATACCACTAACAAACTTCCCTGTCCACTTTAGCACTGGGACGAGGACGAGGCTTGCTAAAACTATGGGGCTCAGGTATGTCCTCTTAAACAAAGTCAGGCAGAATTGGACAATGATACACACCTGCAGCTTATTGAAGGGCTACAGGTGTATAAAATGAGAAACCAAGAAGTGAACAGAGAGAGAGAGACCTGGGGAACTGTCGAGGCAGAGCGCAGCAGAAATCCCTGAAAGACTGGAGGCAGCCTTGGTGGGACCCGAGGTGGAAATTGGATGCAAGCTGACATCCCCAAGGCTTGGGGAGCCTCTGAAGTGAAGTGGGAGCAAAGGGGCTTTAAGGGGACTAGCATAGGGCAAGTTAGGCCCTGCACCATCCTGCCATGTTAGTTAATAAAAGTATGTTTGTTAATATTTAATCTGTTGTCTTGGTCATACTTCATGATGCCTTCACAATAGACAAAAAATTGATGCTTTATTAGGACCTTCCGTTCAATACCCCTATAATGGTGGGAAATCAAGAAGAAGTGTATTGCTTAAATCCTGATTTATCAGCAGATTTAATATTGAACAGGCGTTGAGGAAAGCAGGGAAAATCATGAAACAAAAAAGCAAGTGTATTTTGTAATCCTAAAGTGAAGTATACTGGCTTAATGCTGATTCTAGAAGAGCAGAATTTTAGTTTTGGAAATCACTTAAGTAAACTACGGGGGTGAAGAAGTTTTATTGCTGATAAAAGTATTACTTAAGGGTGCATGAACAGTGGAAGAGAGAGCTGCCTCTACAACATTGGTATGGGGTGATAACTGTGGCTAACTCTTTGAATACACAAATATTTTGCAACTAATGTGCGCATGAAGCCATTGATGTCCCTTTCGGTAGATTATACAATGGCATGGCAGTTACACGGTCTAAGACTGCACACAGTGATTGAACACTAGACATTGATGAAAGTCAACCTATGTGTATAAGCCACTTTATTGTAATAGAAATTTAGAAGTCTTTGGCTAAACAAAAAAGCAAATACATACTGAAGGCCGAGCAGGATCCCAGGAGACTCTTTTCATTCAACCTGTATATTTGAGCAGCATTATTGACCAAAATGCTCTGAATGACCAAGGACCCCTGGATGGCATGGGGATAGGATTTGAGGGTTGAGGATTGTTATGACAATTTGTGATAGTATGACATGGGAGAAGTTTGTGAAATTATACAAGCCTGATGCGCCATTAGTGTATGAACAAGCCTGAGTGTTTATTATTTTTGTTTGTTTCAGCGGAAATTGTTTAAGCAATACCCCAACTTTTAGCTTTGATAATACTTGTCCCAGTCCCAAGTGCTTCAGAACTCAAGCATATGCTCTAAGACTGCTGAAACTCTGGTTTAAGAGCTCTCTAGATTACTGGATGAAGGCAACTTGGGCCTCCATCTTGGATCAAGCTTGTTTTTACTGGACAGAACGATGCATCCTTATTCATGGCCGGAAATATATAAGGGGGTGGTGGTCCTATGCCCATCATCAGAGGAGATGGACACATAATATCATAAGATCAGAGTGACGGACCAGGAAGGAAATGATCAGGTGGGTAGGAGGATCCAGATGGAAACTGAGGATGGACCACAATAAAGGAACAATAGGGGTTTTGTGATGACAGGATGGGTGGAAAAGGCTAACCGGACATGATGTTAGATGGATGGAACCAGACCATAAGGGGATATAAGCAGAAGGTGAGTTGGAAGTGGATTGGATTAGATTGGGTGGCCGGATAACTAGGTGCTGTCTGTTAATTCGGTTTGCAAACCTACTTTGAATAAAGCTTCTTTCGTTGTCCATTCTCTACTTGACTATTGAGTCTTTTATTGGATTTGCGTTGATAATGTTATTTGTGATTGTTAAATAGAATCATATTCCTGGAAGCTAAAGATTGGTGACTATTATACAAGTACATAAAAGGGGCATAACTCACTCTCAGAATCATAGCCCCTGCATCGCGTCTGGGTGGTCCCTCTGAACTTTTTGGATGTCTCTTGGACTCATAACTGTTGGATTTGCTCAAAGTGTCATCTATCCTGGCAGACAGACAGCTAGGAAGGGCTTGATACTAATTGATAAAAGTGTATTGTTTTAATAACTCAAGTACATTACAGTTAAAGGTACACTGTCCCTGTACTTGCCACTAATGGTGGTATGGTTGAGGAGGAAAATCCTGAATGGCATTGCCAGCAGGAGGAGGCAAGGAGGTTCACTCTTGGTACAAGTGAGACAGGAGGCACTACGGCACCTGCAGGCACTGGTGTTATCACAGGTGGAGTGTGTGAGACGACAGGGTGAAATGAGGCAGCGGGCACATGATGGAGCAATTGCCAGGGTTGAGGTTGAGGAGAGTTTGCCACAGACACAGGCTGACATCCTGGAGGATTCTTCCAGTGCAGAGGCGGAGATTGAGTGTAGGATGAGGGAGACCCTGCAAGCCCTTTGTGAAACAATGGAGGCCCACCTGCAAAAGGCCAGTGTTGGTGGTGAATCAACCTTGGCTGATTCACTGTATGAGATAAGCTTGGACTAGCTCGCTGACTCTTGTATATAGTTCACTAGTTGTCAGTTTACTTTTTTATTTATTTTTTCAAAGACCATTCTTCTGTTTACATCATTGTACACAGTTTTGCATTGATACTGTTATATTTTATTATTCAACACTACCATTTGCTGTCACTTTGTGCCATGTGCAGCATGTGCTGGCTTGCTGGTCAATGTGTGCTTTTGTTTTAATTTTTTCCATGTTACCCTTTTGTATGAACATGATCTCCAACTAAGTATGGCCTATCACTATTATATGTGGTTAGGGCACACTCTGTGGGTTATATTGGTACTGGCCTATTTGATGGGGGAGGTGTGGGCATGCTTCATGTGAGTGTGATGTTTAGTGTGATGCCTGCATGGCCAATTAACCTATTTGGACAATAGTAGATGTGGGAAGATTACATGTTTGGAGTTTCATGTGTTTCACATCTTTGTCATTCACATCTGCTGCATGCCTACTTCTGTGCTTTGCCACACAGGCATGTTGGTCATTAAAGTGCATGGTGTGCATGGGTTTGTTAAACATGTATGCTGTGGTTGGCATGGATCTTCCTTTCAGTATTTTTTCATGGGTGTTGAGTCATGTTGGTGGCTGTGTGAGGTAGATATGGTGGCATTATGTTGATTGACTTGCCCATATGGTGATTTGGGCATATGTTTCACAAGTAGTCAAGGGACCATCGCAAGGGTGGGGTTAGAAAGGTGATATTGCCTGATGCTATTCCTTGTGCCGGGGCATTGCTTGATTGCATTCAGGGTATCAGTGCTGGTTGAGTATCATTTGGATTGTGTGTCTAATGGTGGCGATGTGGGGAGACATTTGGAGATATTATGTTATGTTACGTTATGTTGTCTTGTACCACATACTTCATTCACTTGGGAGATCTCTTGGTGCTCTGGCAGATCTAAAATGGAAGGAGGGTTGGGGGGTTTCTTAGTTGGGTTGCGAGAGAAAGGAGCAAGAGAACTTTGATGTGCTGTTGTCAGCTTCCGTTTGGAAGATGAGGATTATGTTTCATGATGATGTTATTGATCTCTTATTGAGGAGGGGTACTCATTTGTTATGGTGTCTGGCCAGATGTTCCACCGAGAATGGATGTTTGTGATATCCTTTAACAGCTCTTTTACTTCTGTCCATTTACTTCTCAGGATTTCTGTTTCTTGGAGGTTGTGTTTCTTTATGCTACCATAGCTGTTTAGGTGGCACTTTGGCTCTTGCTTAGCCATGTGGATGTGCTCACACTTCAAAAACAGGAAAAGCATATTGGCACGGGGGATGATGAGAACGGATGTGGTCTCACTCTGATTCACTGAGCTACACACCTCACATGGGGACTATGTCACCTAAACATCAATAGACCAAAGTTTAACTGTAGTAAAAATGTGGTTGGCTGTTATTGTGCAGCTGAGTGTGATCCAGGGAGAAGACATGAATGAGGTGACTATCCTGGATTCACCAGCACAGCTTTCAAGTGATCATTTTGGAGATGCATGTCTCCCAGATGTAGTTCATGGAAGACACAGGCCAGAGGATTTGACCAACTCCTGGTTCTGAGAGGATCTCCAACACTTGAGAGCCAAGAAGTGTCAGAGGCAGAAACATCATAGAAAAAACATCAAACAGAGACCTACAAGGCCCTGTTTAAGTCCTCAGCTAGAACCTGCAACCTAGTCATCACAAATGTTAAAGCCACTGTCTATAATGATTGGATCACGAATGCTAACTCTAAATAGAAAGAGCTTGTTATCATTCTCAAGGAACTGAAAGCCCCAGCACTTATGGGGCATTATCAAAGATGGTATGTGGTGTAGTAACATTCAGAAGGTTCTATTAAAGAAAGTGGCTTTCCTACAAGCAAAACCTTAAAACACTGCTTCTTTTTCCCCCACAACTGTCTCACTCAATACAAACCCCCTATCATTATGCACAGTCACGGAAAGAGAAGTAGGCTCTATCTTCAAAAATCTCAATCCATCCAGATGTAAAGGGGACACATGCCCCACACCTGTCATAAAAGATTGTACAGAAGCCCTTATTCTCTTCATCACACGATTCATCAATGCCTCCATCTCCTCATGCACAGTCACTACCTCACTAAAGGAGGATTGGGATCGCCCCCTCCTACAAATAAACTTGTCAGACCCAGCCACATCAAGTAACTGTCAACCCATAATGATGGTCACATTCCTCCTCAACATCTTAAACAGAGCTGCTTACCTGCAAATCCAGCACCACCTTGAATCTATTAAAATCCTAGGCATGGGTCAATCAGGTTTTAGATCTGGGCATCGAACAGAATCAGCTCTGCTAGACCTCAAAAACCAGCATGACTCCTTCAGAGACAAAGGCAAGCCAGCTCTTTTGTTATTGCTAGTTTTATCGGCTGCATTTCATCTAGCTGACCACAAAATCCTCTGCCAGCAATTCACATCAGCGGCCAACTTCTCCATGGAAACCACATCTTGGATACCCTCCTTCATATCTGACAGGACAATAAGAGTGCTCTCAGAAGTTGCCTGTACCTCTTCTTCCCCCATCTCATGTGGTATTCCCCAAGGCTCCCCTACAATGTACAATATTTACACAAAACCTCTTTTTGACCTTCTGGACTCCATCGGCATCACCTACACTATGCTGATGACACACAAATTCTGCTGCCCCTTACTGGTACATACACAGACGACTCCCACTCCCTCAATTCTATCTACTCAGCCATCCAGGCTTGGATGGGCAGCAATGGTCTTTCTCTAAATGATGAAAAGACCAACCTCTTTATGGTTGGGCCTCCAGCAGTCCTGAAAAAAAAAAACCTTTGCACCCAATAGACCAATTTCAAGATTGATAACCTCCTGATACCTATATATAGATCTGTGAAAACCCTAAGCTCCACCTAGACTCCTCCCTTTCCCTCAAGCGTCAAGTCAACGCCACCATGACACAGCAGCCTACACAACTAAGCTCATCAATGCTGCCAGACCTTTCCTTGTCCCTGCCAACTGCCTCGCCATCGCAGGAGCTATCATAAGAGCGAGATTGGATTACTGTAATGCCCTCTTTGCTGGAACGTTTGCACACAACATCCAGAAGTTGCAAGTAACCAAAAACAATGCCATCAGAGCAGCCCTCAACATCCCAAAAGGAAAGCACATCTCGGAGGCAAGAAGAAATGCCCACTGGCTACCTGTCAATGAAAGGATCCTCTTTAAAACACTTTTGATCACTCACTGATGCCTATCCAACAAAGCCCCCCTTACTTCGCTCAAAGCTTCACCATAGTACAATCCTCCAGACATACCAGAGGAGCCTAGGTCCATAGACTGGTCCTGCCCAAATCCAAGTGAGCCAAAAGTGGAGGTGCCAGTTTCCCTGCTGTAGCAGCATGCCAATGGAACTCACTCCCACCACACCTTAGATAGGAACAATTGTACTGGGCCTTCAGAAAAGCCCTGAACATTTGGCTCATCATGTAGCACATTGACAATAAGGGGCCGATTCATGGAACAAATGTGCGCCATAGTGGAGAGCACATTCGGAGTGTGCAAGTCACGCTTCCGCTACCCTTGACAGCTCTGGCGGGTAGCTACTCTATGCCCCCCCAGTAGTGTGCAGGATCATTGTAGCAGCATGTGTCCTGCACAATGTTGCAACACGGCAGGGTGTACCGGTGGAGATGGTGGTGCCCCCACATCCCCAACCACAGGCACAGGCGCTGCCCATGGGAGAGGATAGGACAAGTGGCGAGGCAGCCTGGACCCAGCTTGTGGCCACATTTTTCACCTAAACTCCCACCCCCGCGGAGTGCACACAGGCCTGGCACATACCAGGTGATAATCGATGATGACAAAGAGACAGTCAACTGTCACAACCTTACCACCCTGAGAATGTTGCCATGGAAGTGCCACATTGTGTGCATCCCTAGCTACTTAAACCTAACCAATCCTGTGTGACCAAAAGGTACACATGCAAGGTGTGTATCACACAGACTTGCAAAACAGGCCATGACAATCACTGCTATGTCACGCAAAGCCACCAAAACCGCAACATGAAATGGCAAGCAATAGCAACACACCAACACAATAACAATAATGTACTCATTGACATGTGAAAAATGCAAAGTTGCGTCAGACAATGATGCCTGACATGGAATCAGATGAAATGACTGACCAACAACCTCCCACACAAAGCAAGTCATACCCAAATGCATACCAACAGTTGTAGCTTGAACATAACAATGAATGCCTGTTCACATGCACATTGTTCACGTAAAAATAAACACTGCATAATACGTGTGCTGTGTCCATCTCCTGCAACACACTGCTCAGTACACAGCATAGTGGCCAGTCATTGTGTGTGATGCACACCCTGAGCATCACATGAAAATGACAAACTAAATTAAAAAACAAATCACACATGTACAGGATCCACAAATGGTCATAGATCATGTGCTGCAGGGACACAGTGGTCCCCAGAAGGCTAACTGTGTGCACATGTGGACATGGAAGGGTGGTTGTACATGTTTTGGATCATAGTGCGAGTGTGTGTGTCAGTAGGGACATGCACTCAATACATGCATGTGCAATCAAGTGACCATCAGTGTCCTCATCACATGTGAACATTGCCCATGTGTACACCCCAGCATGTCAAACCACAACTATACCCTCACACCTGAAAGGTAAACACAACACATGAACAGCCATTGATCAGCAGCATACATCATGTACATAGGATACCACAATTACAATGTCAGGGTGCCCATCACACTGTGGGGCAAGGCAACTGTCCAACAACAAAATACACCCCCTCCCTCACATATCACCATGACCCACTGAACAACTGCGCATGGGGTATGTAGCCTTCCTCCTTGAAGTTCACCTGGCCACAGGATCACCCTTCCCCTTTGTCTCCATCTTCAACCTTGCGTGTAAAAAGTGTCCAGCACCCTCAGAGGCCACCTTGACTTGCAAAAACAACAAATCAAAAAGAACTCAAAGCAGGCCAACACATAAGCCAGGCAAAAAGCCTGCAGCCAGCAAAACAAACCAGAAGAGCCTCCAGTAGATGACTTGAAGTAGCAGTACGTCACAAAGCACAAGTACTAGCACAATGAAGGAACAACCAAGGTAGCACAGTAAAACAATGTCACAACAGGATGTGTACCATGTGCGGTACATAATATCGAATGATGCACCACAAACTTATGTGTACTGTCACAGCTCCCGTGTACAGGCGCAGGAGTGGCATGAACCAACCACCCCCACCGTGGTCTGGGTGCATGCAAGGTCAAACTCACACAGTCCTCTGAGACACTGGTGGGGAAGGAGGGTCAGGGATATGCAGTCGGGACAGGCATTGGTATACTGAATAACCGGAATGAGGGGCAGGAGAGGGGAGTATGATTGACAAGGGAAAGTAGGGAATGTACAAAAACATAATAATCACATTAACACATACACAATCAGACCAAACATGTACATCATGCACATAGTACCAAATTACTCAAATTGAAGTCAAAGAGAATCTTATCTCTGGGGTGAGTGCTGGCCTCCTGCCTGCACACTCTCAGGTCCGGTAACATGACTAGTTCAATGCTGCAAAGAGAGCCAGAGTCACTAATCTGTGCATGCCCATAACACACACACACCCCACCATGCATGCCCCAAAGTAACAGGATACTCTACAAACTATCGGGTGTGGTGCTTCGTACCCATCCATAAGATTCCCCCTGTGATGGTACATACACAGTCAATGCAGTAAGTAAAGCGCTGGTGGGTGCGTGGCAAATGCAAGACCAATGTGTCAAGATTCACACAACATCCAATGTACCCTGGGTAAGCATCCAGACGCATTTATCAAGGTACGACTTCAGTACAAGTCCTGTTCCAGCATAACCTAAATAATGTAGGTAGTGCATGTGGCAATTCAAACCTGTAAATGAAATGTACTGCACACAAGTCTGTCCCTCGCTGTCTGTCCCTGTGAGCTGCTTCTTTCCCTATCTTGGAATGCTACATTGCTAATACAACTGCCTCAATGGACCATGTTAGACCAGAGGATGTGTGCCACTGCCCCTGCATGTGCCCCTGACAACTTTCCCATCAACTACCCATTACTCCACCAACGCATCTTAGCTGTACTGTGCGCTTCAACACCAATATCTGTCCAAGCTCAGTGGTGCTACTTAGCATGCATGTGCAACTGTCCTGGTGGACGGTTGGCTGCGGTGTGGCCCCCTTGTGCTGCTCACCTTTCCTGGAGTTCCTTGAAACACGTCAGCTTCTGTTTGATGTATGAGCGCAATCCCTGTGGCTCTGTCTGCGCACACATGTGCATGTCTGCACCACCAAACGTGGCCAGCTTCCAGACATCCAATGGGCCATGTCTGCTGGGAAAGGTGGTCTGGAGGCTCATCCCCCTGCAGAAAGGGCAGAAAACACATGATTAATGCATAAAATGTCCCTGTGTGTGTCTCCTCAGGCATGTCATGAGTGGACCATGTCAGGGACGTACATCCGAAATCACTCCATCAGTGCAACTTTCCCAGCCAAAGTGTGTCAGCCACTGTCTACAGCAGGAATTGCATGAAGCACATGTACAGCAAAGATAAGAAACACACTACACAATGTATAGCAATTAATGCACACATGAATCATGAAACCACCCATCTAGCGTAGGAAGAACTGCAATCAAAATCACCCCTATCATCCCCACTAGGGGTGTCAATATAAGTAGTAAAGCAGCAGACATGCCACAGATATGACAGTCCTAAGCCCTTGTGTAATAGGCTGTTACAACGAACCATCCTTGCGAGCACATGGTTAAGGGAAGCAGGAGTGGCATATGTGAGTCAGGACCCCAAGCTGCAAATACATACACGAGACAAGCTTGAAGGGACCAGCTGGAACAGACAGTGGATGCTTTCAAAAGCCACAAAGCACCACACCGTCACATGAAAGTACAACAGACAAGCAATGTTAAACTATATTAACTAATTACACTAACTATCAAAAACCTACATGACCTAATTAAACTAACTATCAAACAGAAACTTAACTAACTAAACTAAAAGAAAAATCAAAAATGGCCACATACGACCCGGGGGGGAGGCAGCCAGGAGGGGGGGGGTACAGGGTGCTGCTCAACACCCACATGCGATGATGTTGAGGAAAAAAAAACCTCCATGGGCTCAACGCCTGCACAGTCCGACCTATGTTGGAGATACCTCGTCGTCCGAGTCTAGCTCTTCCTGGAAAGGAGGACGTGTCACAGGAGCCTGACCACGCCTAGCCTCAGCTTGCCCCTCGTCGTCAGCAAGTCTGCCGGACGGGTGAGTCTGGTTCTGTGCGGCGATGAACGTAGGTCTGCATGCAGAACCTCAGGTGATACGTGTGCTTCCTCTTGCAAGGTAACACGTGTAACAAGGAGTTCCTCCTGCAAGGCCTGGCTGGACAACTGATGCACCTCCCGGCAAGCATGTAGCTCAGCCGAGATGGTACGCTCAAGCTGCGCAAACCTCTCCTCTGACCCCTCCCTCTGGAACATCAGAAGGACACCCAGAGTGGATCTGAGGGAAGCATACTCCTCCCTCAGGGCCTCCATGTGTGCCTCTGCGTGAGCAGCAATTGCTTCACGCAGAGACATTTCAGCCTGGCGTGCCCTGTCTAAGGCCGCCATGCCCAGCCTGAGCGACCGGGCCGTGGACCGTGCCGCCTGCTGCTGGAGAAGAACCTGCCTAGCAGGGGAGGGGGGCATGGATTGGGCCACACGCTCCATGCTCACAGCGTTGTTCTCCATTGCTGCCCCCTGGTATTCAGAATTGACAGTCAGGTCTTGCTCCCACTCAGTATACAGCGGTTGCGCGCGGCGACCGCGTTGCTGGGCTTGACACCTGTGGGACCCAAGGACCAGGTGTCATCGCTGTGTTGGCACCGGCTGCGGCTGCACGACTACATGCCCCCGTCGACGTGATGGCCCAGGCACATCAGTGACTGGTGTGGAGGGTGGCCCTGCGTCCCGATCCACCACAGGCGGAGGTTCCAAGACTGTCTGACCCCTCAGTGCAGGTGTCACAGACAGAGGAGTGCACACATAAGAATCACTCACCCCTGACATATGGACCTGATGCACATCCAACTCGACATGGACGTCAGAGTGGTCATCAGGGCTGGACTCATTGCCAGCCAAAGACAAGATGGACTGTAGCACATGTGGGTTTTCGCGGCCTACCACCCCACTACCCCCACTTGTGCCGGGTTGCTGTAGTGATAACAACCCTGTGCCTGGCATGACAACACCATCCTCTGGCTCCATTGCGTCATCATCTGAAAAGAAGAGAGAAAAAAGGTCACTACACATGTTAGAAGCACACAACACACACACACACACAGACATCACACAGACACCAAACACATGAAGCAGTCATGTCACACACAAAAGAGAACCTGCCATGCATGCTGGGTCACCTTGACATTGCTTCTGTGATTAGGCATGTAGAAGGGTGTTATACGCTCTGAAGTGGGTCGATGCAGTGCAGCACATTTATATGTTACTCACTATCCACATGTACAAGTACTTCATGATGTGTATCAGAAAATGTGAAGGCAGTGCAAGGTCAACTTCAGCCATCACGTGCAATGTGCATGCAATGGGTACATGGCTACAAGCAAACCACCCCTGCCCCCAAGTGCAAATGCAGGGATGCCTTGCATGGCATCAAAAGGATGACCATAGACCTGTGTATTGACAGACAGTGTTGACTAGCATCAATTACATCATGTGAGTCAAGTGACAACACAGCAGATGATGATGGGACAATAAGCAGGACATATGATGAAACCTCAGGAGTACACCCACGTGTGAAGAAGACACTACCCCAGTCGGACAGAGTCATTGGCCATGAACCAGGCTGCGGCCTGTGACCCACACAGACTGTCACACCCTAAACATGTGTGTGACGCAGGACTGAACAAAAGTGGCCATGGGAAGGCTGATGAAATGCCATGCAATGTAGGTCACCCTGGACACGTACTACAATGCTCATCCAGTAAAGGACACATAGGGGCATGCATGGAATCCACATGGAGCATGAATGGGCACTCATGTCCCTGCGGGGCATCTGACCTATGCACAGTCCAAGTGAGACACCCTGCATCAAGTACAAATGATGTACCCCACAGCATATGTCTGGCAGATTGGCTGGTGGAAGTTAGCATACACAGGACACATGAACAGGCAAGTACTCATTGGCAAAATTGAAGCAGACCAGTGCAAAGTTGAAATTGGGGTGCAAGGGGGTGGAGGGGCAAGGGAGCATGCCTATGTGGAGTACCCGCATGCAGGCAGAGGACACATGCACATCAGTCATGCTAAGACATAGTCCCAGGGCTGAGAGGAAGGTCACCCCAGGCTACATGCAGAAGGGCCAGTGAGCTGGAACATGGACCAGAGGGGCATCCTGGTGACCAGCGTGTGAGTAGGGTGAAAAAGTGGTGATGCGGACAGTCCCCGTCCGCTCCACATGTCCACCATCCTGCAGAGCAGCCATACATCCGTGAAGCATTGCATTACTTACACATCAGAACCATGTACACATGTCATGTAGTAGCAGTCATGCACAACACATCACACAAGTAAAACACACATGTCCTCAACAAACACGCAGCAACACTCACTGGACTGGGCATCAAAGTCCGGCATCTCTCCCACTCCTTCAACCGGTTCAGGTGGTATGAACTCCGCAACGAGTGACTCGTGCGGAGTGAGGCCTTCCTCCTCAGGTGCATGCCCACTGCCAGTCACCAGAGTCAAGTTGTAATTTGAGGCACGCTTAGCCCTAGCGGTGCGTTTGAGGTCATTCCAACGCTTTTTGCACTCTTGCGCCGTGCACACCACATGGCCAAATGCACTCACATGTTCCGCAACATGCTTCCAGTGGGTATCACAGTGGACAGCCGTAGTCTGACAATTAGGCCCCACTAGCATGTCACGGCTGTGGTCCCGCACGTAGTCCACGAGGAAGTCCAGTTCCTGGTTGCAGAAAGGCTTCTTCCTCGACATGCAGGAGGTTGTGGCTGTGTGTGGGGTCCCAGCCTGTGCTGCAGGTGCAACCTTCCTCCTCTTGGTTTGTGGCGCAGACCCTGGCTGGCAAATGCCGCCCTGATCAGTATGGCCAGTGGCACCGGTGGATTGAGCCAAGGGAGTGGCAGGTGTTGGGACGACCAAAGGCCTGACTTGCGTCAGTGGCAGCTGGGTGCCCTCTAATGGACCCTGTGCAGCAACATCCGCTGTGGCAGGGTCATTGACCGCGACTGTCCTGGTTGGCAGACTCACAACCGGGGTGTTGTTGGCTGCATCTGCCCCTGCACTTGCCAACACCCGGCTGGTCGGGGCAGCAGATGACATTACTGCCCCAGGGACACGTGTCTCGGTCAGGGCAGCCCTGCGTGCACCTATGGTTTCCCTCCTGCCCTGTTGGAAATCTTCCAAGAACTCCTCAAGTGCCAACGCAGCTTGCGCTGGCAAACCCTGAGCCTAGGTGGTGGGGTCCACAGCTGCACCTGCAGCTACCACTACCCTTGGGCCCGTGGCAGTCGATGAAACGGACTGCGGGTCACACGGGTGCCAGTGCCAGATGCGGGAGCTGCATCTCCCGGAACCACAGGGGGTGGTGGCATGACTGCACCGACACATGGCACAACATCGTGCACAAGTGGCGCACCCCTGCCTCTTCCCCCTCTGCGGCCACCCTGGACACCCTGGAGTCCCCCTACTCCCTGGTCACCCCGGTCATGTCCCTGACCACACCCGCCACGAGGAGGACGCCCAGCTGAGGAGCCCCTCACCTTTGGTGGCCTCCCCACCATGGCACAGATGGAGTAGTGCCGGCACAGATGGAGGAGTGCCAATGGGAGGTGTACACCACAATTGTCCTGGGCAATTGGGGTGAAGGGGGTGGGATGCAAGATGTTAATAGCACCCCTGCACCTGCAAGGCTGTATGTGACCCCGGTGATGTAGTGACGGGTCACGCAATGCTCAGGCACCCCAAAACTGCAGTAAAACCATGCATGCAACCCCTGCAGCCTACGTGCGTGGAATTAACCTCCGCAGTATGCGGTGACATCCAGTAACATGAAAAACGCGTACGAGTGGGACACGCAGGCTACTATGACCTCGAAAATGGATACGCGATACACAGGGGCACCCGCAGTGGGAAAAATAGTGTGCGCGACTCACCGTCAGACTAGCACGATGATGAAAAACACGCGTAGCCAATACCCCCGCCAAAAGAAGAGATACGTCCTTGATCCGCTGTGAAGTTGTGTTGGCGCACGAAACAACATGAAGTAGCAACACACACGTCGGTCTCCACGAAAGGCACTTACAGTGAACTGCTGGCCCGCTCACCTTTAACCCGTGCTGAGGGAAACGCCCACACGAGTCGCATCACTTACGCGCGTAGGCCCTTTCCTCAGATTACATGCCTTCACACGTGGACATGCAGTTTTTTCACGTGCTGAACCACTATGCACACGTCACGAGGGAAACGCCCGCGCATGTAACGTCACAGACGTGCTTAAGCGCTAAGGGCCTTTCCTCGGATTTCACGCTGACGTGCACTTTTTTCACGTGCCAAATCACTCCGTATCAAGCTGGCCACGCGAAAACACATGGAAGACCACGCTCCTGCCCAGAAGGCCATATTCCTGCCCCCCAGAACCCCGAGCATGCTCCCAACTGCCATCTGCTGCTGCCTGCCTGCTGCCCACGTGCCCAGCTGTTTGGTGCCTGCACGTCAGCCATCTGCAGGGGTCCAGTTGCTGTGGCCACCCCTGCTGGAACAGAAGACTGCCGACTGGGATACCATCGCTGCACAGCCTAGCCCCAGGACCCAGCTGCCCACCCACGCCTGCCTCTGGGGTCGCCATGTCGGGGCAATCACCATCCGAGACCACTGGCGAGCCCCAGCTAGAGAGGCAGAGGGCCACCAGCTTTAATGCGAAGGAAGTTGGTGTCCTGGTGGAGCATGTCCTGGGGCATCATGATGCCCTCTTCACACCATCGCACGCTGACAAGGAAGGACGGAGGAGGATCTGGATGGACATTGTGGGTGCCATCAACGCGGAGGGGGTGGCACCCCGAGACCTGAGACACGTCCAGAAGCGCTGGGAGGATTACAAGTCCAGGACCCTCAGGAACCAGCAGATGAGGGTCCTGGAGTGCATTTGCCCAGTGCTTCCCGGGCCAGATCCTCAGGATGCAGGCCCGTTTGGAGTCGAGCGGTAAGTGGCCATGCATTGCTGTGTGAAACAGGGCATGTAGCAGTTTGCTGGTAGTCAGCTACTTGCCTGTATGTGTAACATAGTCCATGTATGGATGTGTGTGAGCCAGGACATCATGGTAGTGCATGTGAGACCAGTAATGCATGAACCACATGGATGGTGCATGTGTTCCAATGAGACATGGGGAGCTGCATGCGGAATGCACACATGATTGCATGCCAGTCCCTGTTCTTAGACATGGTTGGTGGGTGAGAGATGGGTGCTGCTCTCATGTACATGTATGGTGTGCATGTCTGTGTGTCTGAGAAGCGTGTGTGTGACTTTGAAACCCCATGGATGCATGAGCTTCCGGTGATGTGTGTGCATGGGGTCAGTATGAGCCATGATGCATGTGAGTTAGAAGGCAACATTTTGGTTAACAGAGGCCCTTGTACATGGATGCTGATGTTGATTGCATGCGCCATGCCTGTTTCTGCATGTGTGTTGTGTGCATTGACCCATGTGTTGTGGAGGGACAGGATGGAAGTGATGTTTGACAGTGCCACTCACATATTATCGCTTCCTGTCTAGGGGACTATTGTACAGTACCCTGATGCTTGTGTTCTATGTCTCCCTCTACGCAGCATCCAATGTAGAAGAGGCGGGGATGCCTCTTCCGGGCGGCGACGCAAGGCCCAGCCACCCTCCCAGGAATTGCCATCATCCGGGAGCGAGGGGGACTGGTGCCGCGTCTGCCACTACGGCTGTAGTGGAAGGGCCGGGTGAGCCCCCACAGGGGCTTGCAATGGCGGAAGACGGTGCGGAGACATCAAGGTTGGTGGTTTCCACAGAGGAGGAGGAGCCCGCTACTGAGCCGCACATGGGGCCGGGTGGGGGTACTACCACTGGTGCAAGTGGTGCAGTCCAGGGCCAGGGTCAGGGTCAGAAGGCAGTACAGGTCACCGCGGAGGGGCCTGTGCATGTCGCTGTCCCTGACCCTGTGACTGCACCACCATGCACCAGCAGGTATGCCCCGTCCCAGCCCCGTCTGCAGGTAGGGGGGAGGCCCATGTCATCTGCCTCTCCACTACCTGCGGACGAGGAGTCCCATGACCGTATGGGCTCCCTCCTGATTGGTGTCGCATTGCGCACGCGTGTCATTCGTGATGACGTGCGTGCTTCCTGGGGGGAGCACACACGCCATCACAAAGAGCAGCGTTGCGACGTGGCACTGTTGGGAGGGGCCCTGGTTGGTGTGTTCCTACATGTGTTGCACACTCTGGCAGACCTCTCCTCCTCTGTGGAGACTATGCACCAGTCATTCTCCCTGCCGTCTTCTGGCCCAGATTCCACCAGGGCCCCCTGTGGCCCTGGCCCAACCAACACAGCCAGCTTGGTGGAGATTCCATCCCTGCCACAGTCAGGAGTCGGCAGTCCAGCAGGGGTGGACACCCCAACAACTGGAGACCAGCAGATGGAGGATGTGCAGGCATCATCGGACAGGGCACATGGACAGCAGCAGCAGGCTCTAGGTGGGAGCAATGATGGCTCGGGGCCATCGACATCAGAGGGGCAGGCATCGGCCAGAGGGCAGGAGGACCCTGGAATGGGTGTGTCTTCCGTGTGGCTGCGGTTGGGCCAGCATATAGATCCGGAGCAGCGGTGGGCGGAAGAGGCACGGCTCACAATGGCCAGGGCGGAGAACTCCATGCGGAGGGCACTGAGGCGGGCCGAGTGCCTCGAGGCTATTCGCAGGGAGTTGGAGCCCAACATGGCATCGTCCCTGCGAACCTTCGGGGCCATGGAATAGTACCGCCTCCAGGACATTGAGCAGGAGTTCGATGATGCCCTGGCCAGGGACATCAGAAAGTGAGCCATCGGACTAGCCTGCCGCCATTGTAAATAGTTTTTAGTATTAGGTTTCATTTTCGTTTTCATTTCTTTTGGGGTGATTGGACTATGTCCCACACTTTTGTATATAGTTATTTCTAAGGTAGTTTCTTAGATAGGTTTCAGTTCTTTTGTTGGGCTCATGGACTCTTTCAAAATTCCTTGTACATAGTTGGACTTTGGATTTATGTGCACATTTTCTTTGGATTTCACCATGGGGCAATGGATTTTGATTTTTACGTTTCCTTTGGATTTGTTTTGGTGGACAGAGAATTTGGACCATTTTTCTTCACGATTTATTTGGATTGTTTTTACATTTCATTTTTTCATATTTTTGGCCATGAATTTCATTTCATGTTTGTATTATTTTTTTGCCTTTCATTTCATTACATTGATTTGGTTCATAATACATTGTGATATTTTAATTCCATGTGTGGGATTCTCTCATTGGGTTCATGCATGTAAAATGGTGGTTTTACACAATCTATGGCAAACAGTGTGTGTGTGTGTGTGTGTGACCGACATGTGTTGATGTACATGGTTCACTTTTGATTTATGTCCTGACATAGGCATGTCGGTGTGGGGTGGATTGGTGAAATCATTGCATGTCAAGACTGGGGTGGCGTGCAGTGGTATTTTGGTGTACATGAGGCCCATGATTGTGCAGCTTCCTTTCGTGTTGCAAGGGGACATGAGTCGGGGCCTGCTGGCAGGTGCCCCTCAATGCTGGGTGGATGGGTGTGCTGGGGGACATGAGTCGGGGCCTGCTGGCAGGTGCCCCTCAATGCTGGGTGGATGGGGGTGCAGGGGGACATGAGTCGGGGCCTGCTGGCAGCTGACACTCAATGCTGGGTGGTTGGGGGTTCTGGGGGACATGAGTCAGTGCTCACTTGCGCATGGTGACATCTGGGCTGGCTGGGGGCTTCGCCAGGGTGGATGGGCTGCCTGTGGGGCATGGCCAGGGGTGCAGTGTGTACCCCTGTGTTGGGGTCTGCCTGCAGGCCATGGGGAGGGGGGAGAGGGCGCACCTGGGAGGACACACACTGGCAATTCATTGGGGCTCACCCGAAATACACGTACCCCACTCGCACAGGCCCAATCGCGTGTACAATTCCCGCGCACCCCAGAAATACACATACCCCGCTCGCACAGGGCCAATTGCGTGTAAAACTTCCTGCACACCCCCGAAATACACGTACCCCACTCGCACAGGGCCAATCGCATGTAACACTTCCCGCACACCCTCGAAATACACATACCACGCTCGCACAGGCCCAATCATGTGTAAAACTTCCTGCGCACCCCCGAAATACATGTACCCCTCTCGCACAGGCCCAATCGCGTGTAAAACTTCCCACGCACCCCCGAAATACACATACCCCACTCGCACAGGCCCAATTGTGTGTAAAACTTCCCACGCACCCCCGAAATACACGTACCCCGCTTGCACAGGGCCAATCGCATGTAAAACTTCCCGTGCACCCCCGAAATACACGTACCCCGCTCGCACAGGCCCAATCGCGTGTAAAACTTCCCACGTACCCCCGAAATACACGTACCCCGCTCTCACAGGGCCAATCACGTGGAAAACTTCCCGCGCACCCCCCGAAATACACGTACCCTGCTCGCACAGGGCCAGTGATGTGTAAAACTTCCCGCGCACCCCCAAAATACAGGTACCCCACTCGTACCGGGCCAATCGTGTGTAAAACTTCCTGCGGACCCCCGAAATACACGTACCCCGCTCACACAGGGCCAATCGCGTGTAAAACTTCCCGTGCACCCCCGAAATACACGTACCCCACTCGCACAGGCCCAATCGCATGTAACACTTCCCATGTAGCGGGGTACGTGTATTCGGAGGGTTGCGGAGGGATTTTTACTGACATTTTCGTGGTTTGGGGGCTGTATACTGGTCCACTGGGCTTTGCGCCATGTATGGGATTTGTGCGCTGTTCATGGTGCACGGGGAGAGGTTGGGGGCGTAACTGGCCCTGCTGCAGGGTCGCTGCGCTACTCTGTACCACGGCTGGTTATGGATGTTGAAATCCATGAATACGCTGTGCGCGGAAATGGATTTTGGGGTACGCGGCTGGCGCAGACTGTCGCATGCGCACACTGTGCGCCAGCCACGTGCGCCACTTGTGCGCTGAATTCTATGAATTACCCCCTAAGACTCTAAATAAGTTACCTCCCCCTGTTTTTACCCCTCCCGTTTTCACCCGTAAGTGAAAGTACCTGGTGTAACATAACCTTGATACCTGCAGGTTTTGTGCACTTACCAAATGTAAATATAAAGAAATAAGTGTTCCACAGTGAACTGGGCCATAGGTGTTCAAGATGCATAGCTAGCAAGTGTTGTTGCTCTTACAACTATTGTAAGGCTAACTACCCATCATACTGAATAAGGCTCACAAGCCTGTTTGTCACCTTATAGAGAGAGTGAATGGGTATGGGTGTCCATTACAGTTGGGTATGTGATGTACCCTTTTTCCAAACGGATGAGTGTGTGCCAGCATACTGTTGTGTCTGTTCGGCAGTCAACAAGATTTTTACATCTGTGGGAGTCCGATTGTTGTGTACCTATGTACAAGTGGGACGGGGAGGGCATCCCGTGAACTGTAATCCAAGTGTTGTAGCTAAATTACATGTGAGTGCATGTTGTCTAGTTAGGTAGACTGGGGACTCATCATGGACCTCTGCAAGCAAGATGATTCAATAGATATTCAGGCCGACACTTCACATTTCATCCAACTCCTGGTGTCATTACTGTGCATGAAAGAGTAAGAGTGGGTGTTGGGGTTATGTGTATTTGGGGTGCATTTTTGTGATGTGGCACCTTGTTGGGGCAAGTACTGGGTGGTAAAGAGGAGTGGGCGTAGAGGGATGCACATTTAGGAGCACAGATTAGCAGGGCTGTTAGGACGAGGACATACTTGTGGGTGCTGCCTTAATGTAGGAGTTTGGGGGCAGATTAGTGGGCGAACTGGGTCGAGGGCAGACCTGTGGGTGCTGCCTTAATGTAGGGGGTTGGGGTGCAGAATAGTGTGGGTCTTGGGACAAGGGTGTACTTGTTGGTGCTGCCTTAATGTAGGGGGCTGGGACACAGATTTGTGGCAGTCCTGGGACCAGGATTTGTCGGTCGCAGGAGCGGTGAGGAAGTAATGGTGATTACTTGTAAGTAATCCCTGATTACTTATTTCCCACATGCCCTGCACAAAAGTTGTTTGACAGCGCTATGTTCTTTTTGCCCTGGGGGCATTTGCACTGGGGCGTTTTGTGGGTGCTACAAATTTTTCTTTGCACTGCAAGTTTCTGTGCGCTTTTGAAACCTTGATTCGGCTCCCAGCGCAGTACGTTTGTTCAACGTAATGTCCTTGCTTTCGTTAACTACTTAACGCATACTTAGCACTTTTATTGTAAATTATGCCCGTTTAGCATGGTGCAAAGTGGACCTTTGCAGGGAAAAGTCATTTTGCTCTGTGCTAAACCTTTTGTAAATTAGGCCCTAAATTGCTTATTGGTGTGTTTTTAAATAATTGTTGGTGGCGTTATTCAAGTCATTATTTGCCATTGTTACGGTTTAACTATCAACAAAAGCACTGCATGTGGTTTTGTGTGGCTGTTCACATCCTGTCCCCAACATGTAAAACATGTTCATTGGCTGCCATTAGAATGCCTGTTGTGCACTTTGACCATACACTGATATCTAATCACCCATGGAGACTGGCATGTGCTTTAGCCCCTCAAGGCCTACTGTGCACATGTTCAAAAGCAAAAGCTACTGTTCAGGCCCACTTAAAGAAAAGGCACACACAAGCCCTTCCGGTTTTAGTTTAGAGGCACAAGCAGACGAGCCCAGACTGTCTCTTTAAGAAGGTCCGCTCTCTTATGCTTACCATAAATGGATTTATGCAGGAATCACAGCCGCTGCAAAATGTTAATGCCATTGAATTTCCTATTCAGGATGTACAGCAGGACTTGTTTAACCAAGTTTGAGAACTACATAAATCGTATTTTGATGTACCTGTTTCATTAGCGTGTTCTAGAAAAATGTGGTCTTCTTTTCAAACAAAGTGTTGAAAGCAGCATTTTTCCCAGCTGCTCTTTACATTTTCAATTTGTATACGGCCTTACCTTTCTTCACCTCTGTGTGGTTCTTTTTCTGGCTCTGCTTGTCAATTCGAGATGGCATTGCTTGGGAGCATATAAACCGCACACCGTTGCGCGAGCCTGCTGACAGACGAGCACTCGTGCAAAGCAAGATGAATGGGGTGTCAGCGCGCGCTATCATGGGATCTCCAGCAGGTGACCTAGATGAGGGCCAGGAGAGTACGGGCAGGGCCAGAGCTGGCAGCAGCATGGGACTCCGGGTCCAGTCTAGTTTTAAAGTTACTGACACGCTGCAATTTGTCATAACAAGACTTCTCGGTGAGGAGTTTATTAAAGAAAGAACGTGTTATCTGGGCACTGCCGAGCCAGATGGGCACAGACACACAGTTGGCATTCTTGGCGCCGTTTTTGTGGCTACACGGTTAACAGCCATTGGCAAAGACAGCAGTTTTGGAGATGCTCTAGTCTAGTCAGATATGTTCCTTCATTGGGATATTTTTAATATTACGACTTTTGCAAATGACCATTTTCTACAAATAATCCCAATACAATTGATAGCACACTTTCACTGTTCTTTGACTTGTATGTAAACATCAAAACCAAAAATACGCCAATACTAGACTTTACATTTTCTGTATAGAAGATAAACCGAGACACGCTACGCACTTAGAATTTGGGGCTGCTTGCTGAGATGCCGAATTGCTTTAGAATCTACTCTTGTTTAAGGCGTTTCTGTTACATCAGAAGCTGCTTGATAGGGTCGGTTATGCCCTTGACTTTAAGAAAGACTTATTTTGCTGGTCAACATGTCAGCGTGAAATCACTCACTGTGACCAGAATGTAATTAACACCGAGAACACTAGTCATGGGACTGACATACATGCATCCCTCCATATGCCATGACAAGTGGCACAACCACACATACTTTCAATTGCAATCGTTTTTTTGTTCTCAAACAGGAGGCACGTGCCACCCCTATGAGCCCACACTCTTGGCCACTCCCGTTGACCCACCAAGATCTGAGGCAATGGTCCCACTCTCCATTCTCACCCTTCCAGCTTGTTAGCGCTGTGCATTCTGTGCACAGAGGAAACCTACGGACCTGAGGTGCCCAGGAAACCTAAAATGGAATTTTTCATTGCGGCTGTGAGCAAAACTCTGTTGACCTTTCCAAATGTGCTCTAGGGTTCCCTCCTGTTGTATAATCAATACAATCCCGTGCGGTATGTCTGGAGTTCTATGTTTTACGCTACCACAAACCTAGCACACCACAGACTGGTGCGCTCAAAACCCTCGCGCACGTTGGCAATAAAAAACGTGCTTTTCACACACCTTACCTTCGGCACCAAACGGCACTCTAAATTGTTTATAAATACATGTTTTACCATTCTAACATTTTCTTTTTTGATTTAGAATGAAATGTGTTTCGTACTGTCTGGCTGATGGATAACAAACAACCATTTATTTAAAAACAAATGCAGGCTGTATATTTCAGTGTTTTACTCAATGACATTTCTCATAGGAGATACGAAATATGTGTATTTTTCGTTGGGTTGGCTACAGCGTGGGCCACACTATAAGGAGTAGCAGAAGGCTTCGAATATGACATTTAAGGGCCTGATTTACCCACGTGTTTTCAAAGGGTTTTTCCCATGTTAAACCATGTATGTAAACCAGGCCCTTGTTATTTCAGGAGCATCCCCAGCATGGACGAGACCCTGTACAGAAAACAGTTTGATATATCGGGCCTTGTTTATTCTGTACAGCACGTGATTGGGTTAGGGACGCGCGGTGCCGTTAAGAAGCAATGTACAATTACTTTTTTCATCTGTGCACGACATTAAACATATTAATATAACATTTTGAGGCAGAGGCTGATAGCGTGATTTCCCCAGGACCCCATATTTATTTATTTGTTTATTTATTTATTACATTTGTATAGTGCACAAACAGCCCTTGGGCATCGAGCCGCTGTTACTTGCGGGGCACTTAGTTACAGGGGGGGATGGTACAGGATGATTATACATATTACAATAATGTTACATTTATACAGTTGTTGTCGGGTTACAGGATTTTGCATTCACACATTTAGGTACTGAATAAGTATACATTTCAAGGTCATGCATATATTTAAGTGTGCCGGTATGTACCGAGTTGTTCATGTGAAGAGCATAGTTTTCAGTGCCTTTCGGAATGCAGTGTCTGAAGACTCTGCAGGTAGTGGTGGGGGAGGGCATTCCATTGTACAGGTGCTAGGTACGGGAAGCTGGTGCCACCTGCTCTAACTCTTTTGACCAAGAGCACGGTGTGCATGTTAGAGTGAGTTATTATGGTGGGTCTTCATGGGTAATCATGGAGGCATGCTAAAGTAGGCCACTAGAACACATCAGTCGCTCCTGCTCTTCAATAAGCCATGCATGACATCACTTCCGACATGAGAAGCGACCGGTCATGAGGTACAATGGTTGGGTTCTGATATGACATTAGCAGCACCCTGGAGAGGGCCATGAGACCAACAGTAAATGTCACTGAAAAACGTAATCTAAGGAAGGGGATGGAGAGGGCGATCCCATTTAATTACTTGGCATTTAACCCGCCTCTGAAGAAAAACACTCATTGCCCAAGGTTTTTTCTGCTTCTTCTGGAAATTTAGCATCAGAGCAACTGTTTTCTAACTCTGGCACCGTCCTTTTCAACTGCTAAACAAAATACTTACATTACATTTAAAAATTGAAGCATGCCCACTTCTTTGAACGTTTGGCTGACCTATCTACATTTCTGGTTTTATTTTAGAAGCAAAATCAGTTGAATTGGTTGTAAGTAAAGAAGACGTTCTTTCCCAACATTTTCTTCGTATGAAATCAGAAATGTATGTGGGTTTATTTGGAGCATGACATCAGCCGCCTCATCAGGCCATTGGACAGGTTTTCTTTAAGAAAACCAACATGTGTCAATAACGTTAGCAACTGCCGAATTTCTAGGATCCATGGCCCATGGTAACACCTCTTAAAATGGAGCAGAAAAACAGATTAGAAACATATAATACTGAATGCAGGGTTTTATTATACATTGTGTCTGAGCTTCAAGAATGTAAACACATGTATTTCTGTTCCCGACAAAAGTATGCAAATGCTATTTTTTTTTTAATCGGTTAAATCAGCCTTTAAAAAGTAAACATTACATTTATACGCACATCTCCTGTACTCATCACATTTTCCTCCACCATCCCAGCCTTAACGTCGTTAATTCTCAATATCCTGGTGACACATTCGCCAGGTGTTACCTCCATATGTCCCGTGTAACAACATGGTCCCACGTCCCCTGTTTCTCTTTTTTTTTTTTTTTTTTTGGTGTTATAACAGCAATTTTTCTAACAGTGTCAGGAAGCGAATTAATGCATAGTTCAATTGCCTCTCTCGACTATCGAACAATGCCTGCCACCAGTCGTCCACACTTAGTGTTTGATATTTCATAAGCTGTGGCCCCTAAATCAATGATCTTTGCGGGCAAAAGCCTGTACAGAAGAGTATCAGATGTTTTAGATTTTCTTCGTTCTGATTGCAGAATCCACAAACTGCGTTAGTGTCATCCATTTTGCGTGACTCTCTGAACCAGTCCTTGGTTTTAAACGCATTTAAGCGAAAACATATCTGGATACAATTCAATGTGGTTCTGCAGAGTGTTTAAGGTTCTGGATTCACTCGGCACATCTTTCATCAGTTTGTTGTTGTTCCTTTGGGTCCCAGTTAGAATCCAGTCTAGTCTCCAGACTTTTGTTTTAGCTAAATGTGGGTTTTCGTGTAGGGTTTTTAAATCTATATCATAAAAATCCAAAATTTCCTCACAGCGTTTGTTCCAAAATGAGAGCAGACACACAGGATTTCCCTTGCCAGGATTATGCAGTATTTCAAACTGCAGGGCCACTTTCTTCGTTGTCACTTTCCAAAACAAACTCAGGAGATTCCAGCTAACTCGTGC
Organism: Ambystoma mexicanum; assembly: GCF_040938575.1. NCBI lineage: Eukaryota > Metazoa > Chordata > Amphibia > Caudata > Ambystomatidae > Ambystoma > Ambystoma mexicanum. The sequence goes on along the minus strand of NC_090941.1, from coordinate 427,406,516 downwards.
ATTGATTGAAATTAGATTTAGTTCATATCTAATGCAGGCAGTAGCTGTTCCCTTCTGTAATAGATGTTTTCTAAAGTAGACTGTACGTCAGAGGAGCATCCAAATGCATTTTTTGCACCGAATATTAACACAGGCACTACCTTTTGGCAATAGAAGTTCCTTACCAGCTTATGGAAAATGTTCCATACTTCTTATGTAAAACACTTGCTTGGCATGCGAATTGTCGGCATTTTGTTTTGACAATCTCTTCCCAGGGATTTGCGTTGATTTGCATGCCCAAGCATCTTGTGTTTGTTACATTGCTTAGACACTCGTTTCCTAGGTGCCATTTCACGTTTTTCTGCTTAGCTGTTTTCAGATTTTGCAGTGTAAACACCTCTTTTTTTTATTAAGGTGTACACCAATTGTTCTTACATACGATTCCACGGCATCCATTTTTCACTGCAATCGGGTGACATCCAAAAGTATCAAGTCATCAGCGTATAATATCCAACTTATTGGGGAACCATGTATTCTTGGAGAGAAGGATCAAACACTGTCGATGGATCTCCAATGTCCGATAACAAAAAAAAATAAGTTGAATATAATTGCAGCAAGTGGACAACCCTGCTTTACTCCACAGAAGGTGTTAATCGCCTCAGACAAGGTGCCCTTTTGGCCTAAGTGGATTTTAATGCTTGTTCCAGTATGTAGCTCTCGGATGGCCGCTAACAGGTTTCCAGGACACTCCCACGTCTTCAGTTTGTCCCATAATAGTTTTCGGTTTATGCTGTCGAATGTGTGGGAGATGTCGATGAGAGCTAGATACACCGTGGTTCCAGATCTTATGGATTCCATTTTTAGGAGATTTATCAACAGGAGATTCAGGCCACAGCCCACTCCCTTGACAAAGCCAGTCTGACGCGGGTCCAAGTGTTTTGACTCAGCTGCCCATTTCACTAATTGCTGCTGTAACAGAGTTGCATAAACCTTTCCTAGCACATGTAAGAGTGCTATGGGACAGTAATCCTTTGGGTCGGCAGGGTTTCCTTTCTTAAACACTGGCATAATAATCACACTTTTCAACGATTTGGGGCTTTTGCAGTTGGCCGATATTCTCTTAAATAAGGCATAGTATAGCTCTGCCCACATCTCCGGATTTTTTTTGATAGTGTGATTTGTTAAACCGTCAGGCCCTGGGGCTCTAGTAGAGCTGGCTTTTTTTATCACCTCCTCAATCTCACTTTTTTCAAAATTTAAGTTCCAATTTTCAAGTGTGGGTGATGAGTTCACCCTTTCTATTCCCCTTTTGTTGTACAGTGCCGAGACATGTTTTGTCCAATCGGCTTCAGTTATTAAATTGGCCAACAATGCCAGCTTCCAGAATTCTGAGGAGTTTTTATTTTGCAGTTTTTCCATTATTAATTCCGAATCTTTTTGCAACATGGATGCTATGTGTGTTCTGAGCCAATTGTTATATTTTTGTTTACATTCTCGTTTCGAGGTTAAATAGAAGTTGCAGTCCATTTTCGACAGAAGTCTTATCTCTACTCTCATTTTGCGATTCCTTCTTACAATCTCTAAGTCAAACCTGTGTTTTGCGACAAACCCATGTGCCTTTGAGCCCTGTTGTTTCTCTTCGAATGAGGCTAATAGATGGTTGTACTCAGTTTCTTCTTGCCCCTCCACATATGAGCTTATGATATATTTTCCGTCTGTCTCCTTTAGCCTCAACCTAACCCTGTTAGATTCAACCAAAATAGGGAAGTTTAATGCCGAGATGTGAGGGTCAACAGATGTTACAACGGACACTATTACTAGATCATGATCACTGTTTCTCATAGGATGCACCTCCAGTGAGATATTTTTTTGATGTATTTTCTCAGTGACAAAGAAGTAATCCAGCGTGGATTTCTGGTTGCCTCTAGAGCAAGTTGGTTTGGCCGGAATGTCTTCTGCAATATTTCCATTCAGCAACACCAGCTTTCTTAGTTCCAGCTCTAGGGACCATAGTCTAGCGAATTGTATTTTGTCAGGACTATTCACTTTTAGGTTGTTGTTTATAGATAGAGAGTTCATATTCAGGTCTCCGCATTTCGCGATGTCGGCAGTGACGTCTGCTTTTAGCCATTTCTCTATTAAAGATGTAACTTCATCTATGTATACAGCTGTACCTGCCATTTTGTGAATCGAATATAGATTCAGGATGTGGATCTTTCTGTTTCCTGCGTTCTTCTGTATAATTGTCGTCATCCGAATGTTCGTGGTGTCGATAATGTGGTATCAGGAGCTTTTTTTCACCATGGTTAATAGACCAGCCATGGGCCTACCCTTAGATTTTTTGATTGTGGGATTAAAAGAGACCTCATACTCTCCGGAAATGGGGCATTCGTCTAACCATGTCTCTTGTAAGCAGACAACATCCAGCCAAAGGTGCCAGCTCTCTTGGAACAGGTGTCAAAATCCTCTTTTGTTCCATGATCCAAATTTATAGGTTAGGATCTTGTCCTCAAGTTGGCATCAGCTTTGAGTCGTCTTGTTCAAGGCCTTGGCTAGCCATCCCCAATTGTCAGGGTTCACATTCTCGGTTTTTCTGGATACACTTAGGCAGCTTTTTTAGTTGGGAGCTTGGTTGCTGGCAAATGTTATTTGAATTTGTTCCCCCATGCATCTAGGATCATTTGACACTTTTCTGGGCTCCCCTTGGTTTTTTAAATCCCAATTACGCTGGTGCGAAGTGGCCTATTGCATTTTCTCCAATGTCCATACAGCAGTTGATTTTTCCTATGATGGTAATTCTGGTTCAGCTACTGAGAGGTTGTGTATTAGCTCTTTGTTTTTACATTTGTTCGTTATTTCCAGAATGTCAAAACCGAGTGACATCAGCTCAGACGTCGCCTCTAGGATAATGTTTGTTATCATTTTTGACTTTAAATGTAGGATCACATTGTCATTCTGATCTTCTTGCGGAAATTCAACTGTTTGAATGTCGTTGAAGTGGATGATCCTGAGACACGGTACACAATGTAGGAGATGTAGAACGTTGTTTTGATTCATGATGAGGTCATCACAGCTCTCAATTCGTTCCAAATTCACTCTATAAATTGATAGAGTTTTTTTGCCGTCTCTTTTTTCTATTTGGCGTAATTTTTTCTCCGCAAACCCCTGGTTCTGAGCAGATTCCTTGCCCATGGATAGCCCCTTCCCGTTATATTTTATGGGTAGGACCTTTCGGATATTAAGAGAACCCCCTAGGTTTCCGTTCATTGAGGCTGATTGAGGTGTGGTTTTGACTGGTGAATTCTCCATCCTCTCTAAGTCAGTTTTCTTCTTGATTAGCTTTTCTCGCCTTTCTTTTATAGTGAGGAAGATTGGACTTGCATCCTTAGGCATATCTCCTTCATCCTGTGAGGTCCCTTGTGTCAGCAGAAAGGTTCTTTGAGGAGGTGTTTCTTTGGGAACAGACGGTGGAGTAGTAGTCTTAGCTTCTATAACTATTTTATTCATCTCTTGTAGTTTGGGCCTATAGGTGCCCCTGTTGCAAATCTATTTCGACTGCTCCCAGCTCGACCACGTCTTCATAGACAGACAGGTCCATCAATTCATTTATTTGATCAACTTCCTCACTTGTTTCTACAATTCGATTCTCGGGGAGCTCATCCATCAGCGGCACCTCAGTAGTCTTCTTGTTGTGGTTTGATTTTTCTGATCTTAGGTTTTGATTTACAGTAACATTTACTGTCATTATATTACGCAAGAATTTTCTGGAGGTGTTACAGCGACAGGTTTTTTCATGCATTGGTTTTTTTGACTTTTTTAAATGCATTGATGTTTTAGCCTGATTTTTGGCCATTTCATTCAGTTATGATAGTTTATGATATGATAGTTTATTTATATAGCGCCTATACACAATGTGTTTCAAGGCGCTTCAAGGCAAGGGAGGGAACAAGGGAAAATACAATGACATTCTTACAGGCCATGAACAGTAAGGATGTGAAATAACTATCGTACTCGGCCTGATGACATTTCAGATAGTGCAAGAGCTATGACATAGATAAGGAACGGAGGGGGAGAGTGGGAAGAAAATGTGGAAACAGACAGGCGACTACCGTACTAGGCCTGACGACATTTCTGGTAGAGCTGGAGGGGGGGTAGGGAGGAAAAAAACAGTAATGGGAGGGTGGAGGAAACAGACGAGGTTGCTATTATATTAGGTCCAAGGACAATTCTGATAGTGTAAGTGCATAGAAGAAAGTAAGGGGAGGAGATAGGAAAATGGAGAAAGGGAGAGGAGGAGAGAACAGAAAGTAAGCAGTCCAAAAGAGTGGAGAAGCAAGAGGGGAGAGCGAATACAATTGCAGAAGTCAGTAGTAACACAATGTTGCAAGCCAGGATACAAGATGAAGATGGGAGTAAAAGATGCAAAGGAAGTCCATCATGAGAGTTGAGAAAGGGTGACGCACCGTGAATGAATCAAGTCCATAAAAGTCAAATCTAGCATTGGCCACAAGACGGTGTTGGTGAAACCAGAATGTATCAGGACAGACTCCTGCAGAAGTAGGCTGGAGGAGGTAGAGGGTGGTCAGGTAGAAGAATCAAGCGAAACAGGTAGCACCTGTGTGTGAGAAGGGAGGGGGTTCCAAGACAACTGCAATGTTCAGCCAGTGGGTCTGCATCACTTTTCTCATCTGAGGCTGTTCCTGGTATGGGCACTGTGGAAGAAGTGCCCGCCTTTTTATCCCTTGAATGCTCCTCAAGGCACCAAACCATTAAGTAGCTCCTCCCACATTTTTCCCGCTCTTTTCTGAGCTTGCTTAGTGAAGATTTTGAAAGATGGTTTTCTGTTGATTAGTGTTCCCCTTGAAAATCGAAAAAATGTCATTGTGCATATCCTCTTCATTATCAGATTTTGATGATTGTGTAGGTTGATGGATTCCACGTCTATCAGGGTCAACTGAAGAGGATGGTGTTTGAGGATCAAGAGTGGCTGGATTTGCCATCAACCTCGTTTTTTTCCAGGATACTATTAAAGCAGGACGTAGTTTTTGGTCCTGGAGCACATCCTCCAGCTGACACAGACGCAGTTATAGTCAAAGAATTAGTCAGCGACGGACTCTAGGATACTTCCATCCTCTTCTGGGCTTCCTGATTAGTACTCGTTAATTGATCGTTTAATCGTCTTTCCTCTTGTGTTATTTCCCGCTGAGTGCCATCATCTGTCGTTAGGTCTATAGGGGGTGGCATTATGTCAATCTCTTTGATGCTTCCACTTACATTCCGTTCTGCTTGTACATTAGGGGGACCACCGGTTGCCAGTTTAGGTGCCAACGCCGCTGAAACCTGGCCACCAGTTGTCATATTCAGTGCACTCGTCCCCTGTTGTTTCAAGCCGGGGGCATTAAGCTCATTTCTAATTGGCTCTATCATGGGTTTCTTTGTTTTTAGTAAATTAAATGCTTCCTTGGCAATTTCCGCCATCAACTTCTTTTCTATTCCATTGTTTTTTCTTTGGTCCAACAGCGTATTTAAAGAGGCCTCTATTCTCTTATTAAAGTCCTGCTGGATCTGATTGGATAGTGTGTTTTCTATGTCCATACTAACCAATTTTGAGTTTATCAATGCTACAAGGGTGGTTAGGTCGTTAAGGTTCCCATCCACTTGCTCACACAGTTTTAAGAATGGAGCAATCGAGATGGAAAGAGATGACATCACGATGGGTTGGATCTCGCTCATTATACATCCCACTAACTCTGAACGGAGCTCCTGGTTCCTATAGCGTGGGATAGGCTGATGTTGTATTTTAGAGCAGCTTATTTTGGTGTCATTTCAATCCGTAGTAGACGAGTCAGTGGATGAAGATAAAGATGTATTTGATTTTCTGGCATCATGTAATTTGGGCGAGGATGGTGTTCACCTTACTGGAAAATCATATGTTTTCGTGCCTTTCCTCTGTGAGCAAGGCAATTTGGGAGATTTGCTGTTATCAATACGCCTTCTTTTGCCATACACGTTTTTCCATTTTGATAGAGGCACGGCACACAGTGACCCTTTCATCACTTCTGCAATGGTTTCAATGGCATCTTGGGAACTAGGCTTTTGGATCATAGACGCTGCATTATCTTTGCAAGCAGAGATGCGTGACTTATTTATTAAAGAAATGTCATTTAGTATTTTATTAACCACTTCAAGTGAGTTTCTTCTATTCGTTCCATTAGAGATGGACTCGTTGCTGCATAAGATCTCTATTGAAGGATGAGGAACTTGATGAAACACGTCGTCTTCATTTGGTATGTCATCACAAGTAGAGAACCTATTTTGGAATGGTGAAACACTGAGGGCTGTTTCTATATGAATAGATTTTGTCGTTGAGGTGGGGGCTAACTTCTCAGACATATAAGACAGAGCTTCACCATTTCAGTCCACGTCATTTATTCTATTATCCTCCTCTCCACATTCCAAAGGTCTCTTTGGGGTTTTGAATGAGAGACTGTCTACATTTTTAGGCAGACTACGCTTGAACTCTTCTCCCAAGTTATTCAAGGGTGTAATTTCACACCCCTCCGCGCCTGACCTCACTCCCTGTCCTGCTGTGAAGGGAGAACTGCAGGGGGATTCAGAGGGGTGTGACTCATAACTACGCTCGCCGATACTCGCGTACTCATGAGAAAACATTCCTTCAGGGTCTTGTGTTGCAGGACATAGCTCTGCGGGCCAACTCGCTAGCCGATTTGCACTTGCAGGGTGTGGGTAGATGTTGCCCTGGTAATTAGTGCGTAATAGGGAGCCCGCCTCCCTCTCATATATATGAGAATCAGCGTTTATTTTTGATCTAGTTCTCCCACTTTGCCCTAGCCCCAAGCCTACATCATGATCGCAAACTACTTCAAGGCTTAGGGTGTTTGATTCACACGCCAAGTCGGTATTTGAAAGACTCAGATAGGCGCTTGTGGATTTGCTGGAAGAAGCTAAAGAATTCCAGCGCCACAGTTGTTGTCTTGTCTGGGGATGCTTCTGTGCCTTGACGTATCCTCCGACAGTGGGCAATTGTTTAACGCTCAGCGAGTGTTCAACGTTAAGTTTCCCATGCATCGCAGACATCCCATGCCCAGCTTGTCAATGTGTGATTTTGTGAGTACAATTGTTTGACTATGCAAAACGGTCAAAGCACAGGTCACTCTGCACTGTCTGGGGTCAAAGGGATCAGAAGACTCAGACCCCTGCAGTCTCCTGGGGCCAAGGTATAATGCTGTGTTTACAGTTTGCAGTCTCACGTAGTATTTCACGGTTATTTTTCGGCCACAAAATAGGGTTTACCTTAAAGCCACATTAAGTGATGTCACACGGTTCTCCTCTCTCGTCAGGAGCAGCAAGTGCTTCCATTTGTGAGTCCCAGCTGTCAGCAAAGAGTCATCAGCTTGAGCCGTCTCAATCACGTCGAGATCACGGAAGATCACTTTTCGTCCACTTTCCGCAAATTTGACATGGGGGAATATTGGCCAATGGGTCACTACTGACCCCTTGTTGTATAATTGTGTCTTTTTCCGAACAGGTGCAGGGCAATGTTTTCATTATCTAAGCATGTTAATGTGCAATTAGTCTGTGAATATACGAGGCATATTCTTAGTGCCTACCCATGCCAGTTTTCAGGTAGATTTTAGAAAATGTGCACAAGGGCGGAAAGGTGTTCTCTCATGTGTGCATCATTGTGATGCCGAAGGGCACACTATTTGCTCGTGAAAGTGGAGGGGGGATTGTCTCCCATAGTGTTGGGCCCCAAAATAATTTTACATCCAGCTTTTGGAGGAAACACTGAGGGACAATACCCCTCATTCTCAAGTGGTATTCTAACCCCTAATAGCCTAGTATATACCCAATAGATTACTTTCAAATGTGAGCAGATTAAAACAGTATATGGTAAAATGAGAAGGCATTTGAAATACCACCCTTTTTACCAATACCTCCAAAATCATAATGATCACCGAATTACTAACACAATATAATATCAAATGATACCCGCACCCCTGCGTACAAATGATTTTTCAAATTTCCTAAGTGTTCTGTGACCGCGTCATAAAACACTTTGTTCCCCATTATTTCTGAGTAGGGCCATGGAAGTCATTGTTGACTTGCTATATGACTACAACATGAAACAGAGTACTTTATAGAATACCCTGTTTTATTTGTATTATTATTATTATTATTATTGTTATTATTATTATTATTATTATTATTATTAGCATGTTCGTGAAATGCCCATCTTGTAATTCATAAATAAGGAGGTGAAACATATCACCACAGTTTAAAAGATGATAAAGAGCAATAGAAGAAAAACTTGAATCCCTGACCTCTCAGCCTTTGGCGTAATAATTCATTCAGACGTGAATCGTACGTTGAGAGAGAAGCAACAAGTACATGAGATCCGTCTGTGGACTCGATAGAAAGACATACAAGAAAAAGATGAGCTTTTGGAATATGGAGGATAAAGATGGAGACAATATAAGGTAGTTAAAATAATTGAGGTATAGTCAGTTTTGCAGAATAATGCAGCAGCACCACCATGCCTACAGCACCTGTAGTAGAAGGAAAATGCAGGAATTCATGACCATACCGCATTGATTCTGTTGTCTTGTACATCGTACATCAATATGCATGCATCCTTAGCAGATTTTTATACACAGTGTGTGGGTACCATGCACCATTTACTATCGTTAGTATGACCCACCACCTAACACAGCATGTATCATTATCATCCATCTCTTGGTATATTGTGTTATACAAAATACATACTCCACAACGTAGTTAAAGTGTAAATGTGGGTGGACACATGCTCACTAAACGTACACATATCTTCATCATTTAAGAGAGTCAAGCTAATTATTTTAAGCTGAAAGCAGTGATTAGTTAAAAAGGCTTGTTTCATCCCTCTGAAAAACAAAAAAAATAGCCAGTGATGAAAGTGGATTTTGTTCAGTGGCGGCTGGTGAATTTTGTAACTGGAGGGGCATAAATGTTTTCCAGATATGAGCACGAGCGACCAAGCCTAGCGAGGGGGCCCAAAACAACCCCAGGAAATTCTGGTTGTCCTCCCCCTGAGAAAAGTATTTGAATAATGGGTTTAAATGGGGTATGATACAGCACACTTTCTGTTAAAAAAGTGGGTAAGAACAAAGGCAGTTTGCAATTGTTCTTTATAGGGTAAATTATTAAAAAAAGTCAATAGATTCAAGTCACCAACAGTACACAAGAGCATTTCCCAACACATTATGAGGACGCCTTTCCCCACAATATATGTCAGCAAGAAAATATGTTGACACTGTTGGTTGCTATACATTTCCATTCTGGCTGCACCTATTCATGCCAGTATTGTAATATCCGAAAATACTCAAGTTTGCTTTGAGCATAATGTCAGTAGTGAAGGATACTAGAAGAAAACATATCCATACTGGTTCTGCCAATTAATACGAGTGCCTGCACATAAGAACATACTCCTGTTGGCTTTGCCATTGAAAAATGCCAATGCCGCAAATATAAAGCATGTCTGACACGTAATAGCACATTATGATTGCTCATAATAAATGCCCAGAAAAAAAGTCATGGCGTAATAACAAATGGTTCGATTGGCTGCACAAACATGCCAGTCTAGTCATGTAATAGAACTTATCATGCTTGCCTCATAATAAATGTCCAGAATAAAAAATGTCAGGAAAGTAATGGCTAATACAACAAGCATTTATTCCTGGTGGACACATAGGCCCTCATTCCGAGGTTGGTGCTAGTCATGGCGCTGTTAGCGCCATGACTAGCACCAATACCGGCACCGCCACCGACTTGGTGGTATGGGGACTTAACGGTCTATTCCGACCTTTGCGGGCCCGGTAAGTCCCCATTTGAAAAGCCATTCCCCATTCCCATTTGAGCCCCCATTGGGTTCAATGGGAAGGCGCCAATAACAGTACTGCAAATTGCGGTACCGTTATTGACCCCGGTATCCCTTTGCGGGTCCCGTCCATAACGCCTGGTAAAACAAGGCATTAAGGGAGGGACCCGCAAAGGGACCTCGGAGTAGGGCGCAAAGGGATTACCGGCACCGGTGTCATTACCGGTGCCCTGTATCCCTTTGCGCCCAGGTCGTAATGACCCCCATACAATGTTTATGATAATTAATTATTTAGTGACTGAATGAATCCAAAAGCCACTCTGAACGGATTACAGGAAGTTATGAGTGTTTTATTTTTACTCATGTGTAGTTTTCTTAATTCCTTAGACACATTTAGAAATACAGACATAATTATTGATTTATTGACATCTGTTAGATTTTTCAAGGAAGCATTTTATCATGGCAATACACTATAGGGTCATGATGTGAATAGAAGAGAAAACTACCCCAGCCACTCCGAGTGTGAAGATAATGGAGGTGGATATTTGTGCAAGAAAAGGTATTTTTAGGTGCAATGAGTATTAGCAACCTAAGGAGAGGGAATTAGGCCAAGGCGTCCATAAGTCAGCAACCAGGGTCGACACTAACAAGTTAAGGAACACGTTCGAAGCACATGTACACTAGATGCACTCCAGCTGAGCATTTCAGCGATTTCAGGCGATCACCTTCCTCAGGACCAAAAATGTCCCTATGTGAGGTTTAGAAAAAATCTATATAGAGATTAAAATCAATTAAAAGCAGATATGATCCAGTTAAAACAAATATATAGGAGTGGGTCATGGTGCTGCAACTCTCCTGCCTGCAAGGGGCACAAACGTGGGGCAGGTCTTATCCCAACAGCATTTCTCATTATGGTTAGTATTCATTAGTGTGACAGACTTCTCAGATGTTGAAAAACCAAAAACGGGTGTAAAAAGTTGCAGAAAGTTGATAGAAGTGTTAAACATGTTGCTAGAAGGTGGAGAATGGCACTGTTTTTCATTGAAACTTCCTAGAGCAGCTGAATATGCTGCTATATTCAGGGTGAAAATGGTACTAGGAAGGTGTAGCCTATTAGTGTGCACTGCTAAAAACCCATGAAATTCAGTGAAAAATCTTTGTTAAAAGGACGTTATGGTTAAGTTGCACTGATAGAAAACATATGAAATTCACTGAAAAACATTGTTAAAAGGACGCTATGGTTAAAAGTAAAGCCAAAAAACCCTTTAATTACACTATATAGGTTAAGCTAAGCAACCAGAACTCACACCACCACTGTGCACTGCTAAGACTAACACCCAGGATATGAAAAATGACATTACAAATGTTATTGATGACATCGCTGATGACATTAAATATCTGGGCCACTTGTTTTTGTTCACTGACATATCTAGGCCAGTTGTTTTTTTCTCTCACTAAGAGAACAATGAAAAGGTGCCTTAGATCTAGAGGTTAACCTTGTCCCATGTTGTTATGGTACTTTCATTATGGTTTGTTAAGGATACTTTCCTGTATATTGCCCTGATTGTATTTTTGTGTATCTTTAGAATTGTTTACATTGATCTTTAAGATGAAATGAACCAGTTTGTTCTCTCTGTCGTCTTCTGAAATGTAACCATTGTCCATGGAGTTTATTATACTAAATGTATTTCTTTAATGAAGATTAAAGTGGACTTGAAACAGGATCTTTCATCACTGACAGGACATTTGTGACATATGGCACATACCACCAGTTCCCTTTGACAAGGCACATTCTAAGTAGTAAATATAGTAAAAAAGAACCTGAATTCATTTTTTCGCATTGTATATTTGTGGAATTAGTATGCAGGCAACACTTTTCCTGTGGCCTATACTAGATCATCTCACCTTTCATATGATGTTGCAATTTCCATTGCTTCATTGTTTGCCATCACATTTACATTTGTCACTTCAATTATATTTATGGACTTTAACTACATAGGCCTGTGTCTAAGTAGTTTTGTTTCATTTTAATATGTGGGCTTTTTAATGGGTATGTGAGACCAAAACGAATTGAAACAATGTTTCTTACATTCCGACAAATTGTTAGTTCAGGTTTTACTAACTATAAATAAGAAACTCAGACATGTACTTTGTTACTAAACAAGTTACTATTTTCTAACACAATTACGATTCACTATTAACATTATATACATTTTACGATTCACTACTAACATTATATACATTATATAAATGCATCTTTTACTTTTGAATGTTTTGCCTTCACTGTTGCTTTCCTTGATGCAATGTTGTTAAATGCCCACCTTACGGGCAGCCAAAGGTTCCATTCAGTGAAGGGTTGAATGTGTTTGGCATAATCTTGATGTAAAACACTCTGCTTCTCTTCAGCCAGGTTCGTGCTATAAGTAATAAAATAAAATAAATGTTATTTCTATAAATACATATATGTTAATAAAAATGTATGTTGTGATCTATTTATTATTTGTTTGTGGAAATGATGGTGACTTACCACGACTGCATGAGAAACTTTGCACCCTCTTTTCAGTTTGCGTGATGGCATTAGAAACATGCTGTTCTTTTTGGTACGTGCATTAGCACGAGAAACATTGTGCCACTCTTTTTGATATGCAGGGCTGGCAGAACGGCTGATTAGGGTGGAGCGGAATGAAATTGGACGGTTTGTGCTTCCACAGCTGGCAGAATGGAATCGAACAATTTTGCTCAGCCCTACCTGGAGTGAGATATGCTCATCCCCACCACCAACAGAAGTGATGCGACCACATGTTACGCGGTCGACTGCACAGCCTGGACCTAACACTGGAGTCCTGTGACAAGTCAACAGGAAACACCAAAACCCACGCACAGACATGGAAGCCAGACGCAAAGCCACAGCTCTATTATTGCCTTTCCCAAGGAATACCACTGTACCACACAGGTACATAGTGTGTTTGAGGAACCGTGAGGCGGGCAAGCATACCCACAAATACCCTGAGCCAGGGCTAGAAGATAATAACCCAGGAGGGGCTGAAGAAGAAAACTGCCTGCATTGGAATGAGAATCCATATAACTCAATGTGGGGTGAGAAAGGAAAAAGCCCAAGAGGGGCTGGGACCGCAATCCACCCGAGCTGAGGTGAAAATCTAGATATTGGGGAGAGACAGTGAATAGCCCAGGAGGGGCTGAATTAGGTAACCACCTGAACCAATGTGAGAATCCACATACCCCAAACCTGGATGAAGAGGCGAATAACCAAAGAGGGGCCGAGGTTGCAGAGCACCCGAGTTCGGGTGAAAATCGAGATGCACGGAGCAGGGGTGAGAGGCTGAATATTCCAAGAGGGGCTGTAGTATAAAATCACCTTAACTGGGACCAGATTACAGATACCTCAAGTCATGGTTACAAAGTAAATAACCCTAGCAAGGTTAAGAGATGACATGCCCAGATACAGGCATATACGAAATGTCTCAAGTAGTGCTAAGAACATAGATACCCCATTAGGTGGTGTGAATCCCAAGACTGCAAGGTGTGGAGTTAGTCCATCAGGCCCAGAGTGGGCCGAAACCATGTCAAGTCCAAGAGGAGCAGTACAACCTGAGACCCCATTTAGCAGTTGGAGCTGGAAAGGTTCTGAACCAGGCCGGATGAGGTCTGAGTATTTGAATACATTCAAGAGAACTTTGTGTTGGTCAGGACTTGAAGCGAATAGCAGGACAGAATACTTAGAGACATTTCCGTATTCCATTACTTACTAGATTAGATGCTCAAAGGAGGTATGCTGAACATTTGGGTTAGAAATTTGGAGTTGGCAGAAAGACCCTGAGTCATCAGTTGGAATCCTTTTTAGGGCAAGAAGCCCTGGTTTAATCGTGAGACAAAATAGTATGAGTGAGAAACCAACCAGGAACCTTCCATTTGGGCAAAGACCCTTTAACAATTGTGTATAATGATTATGTATGTATTTATTTTTGGAAATTACAGAGAAAGGAGTGCATTTTTGGCACATAAAATGCTTACAAAATATTTAACATTGATTTACAATGTAGAGGACCTTTGTCCTAACAATGGGTGAGAGGATATGTATATAAGACAAGATGATGCAGGGGAGATAGAAACATGAACCATGGATGAGGACAGTAGAGCATGATATAGGATTGAAATAGTAGGATGGTGTGAGGGATACTTGCTGTCATCTTCCTTTCCTTTGTAGTGATAGGCATAGGATCAGGCTTGTTAGTTTTCTAAACAGCGGACAGACTTCACTTTGTACGACATTGTGAGGTGCACCCTTTTCCTCTTTTCCCTTCCTAAGTATAAGGACCAGAGCATAGAAATCGAAAAGGAATTTTACAAGAGAAATAAAATGACCAAGTTCAAACCATAATGAGTTGTCCATCTACTGAATCTGATTCACCACCGTGTGTAGTTGGTATGAAGTGAATACTTAGTTTTGGTTGTGATGTGCACTGCAGATGTGCGCCAGTCCTTGTTACTTGCTGTCCAATGGTGGTACTTGCCTATGTCATGCCCTCGTCATCCAGCCAGGATGGTATGTTAGGGGATCATGACTTAAATGACTTCTGTTGTTATGGTCTGCAATATCAAATGGATGGGTCATACATGGACTGACGATGCATGGATGCATGGCAGTATTTGTTTGTGTGCATGCCATCATGGTTGACCTGCAAATGGGCCCATCATTCACTCAGGTACTCGTCAGGTTCTTCCTGGCTGCTGTGTCAGACCTCAGCAGAGCCCACACCCTCCAGGTACACCATGTGGAGGATGCCACTGGCCATCTCTTACCATGGGGTCAGGTTTAGGGGTTCATCGGTTCCTCCACCAGTGGCAGCCATCTCTCTGTGGTGATTTGCAATGAGGCTGCGGACTCTGGACTTGAGGTCATTCCGTCTTTTTTTCATGTCCTCAGCATCACGTTGAATGTGCCCCACAGCCACTACCTTATCCCGTATTTTTGCCCAGATGGCATTTTTGTGCAGCTGGCTGGTCTTTTGCTGTTGGGCACCATAAAGTTCTTCAGAGTGTGCCACCACCTGCTCAGCCAGTCCAGTGAGCTCCTGCTTACTTAGTTTAGGTTTGCGCATCCGCATATGACCATAGACTTGCCCTTCCATGAAGACATGATTTTGGTGGTCTCTGGAACTGGATGACACTCCTAGCCTGATTTTGAATATATTGCATTTTTCAAAATGGCCGCCACAGTGCTTCCTTTTCACATGATGATGCATTTCCACTGAATAACTTGGTGGGAACGGCAATTCCGCTGATTATTGGCAGATTAACCTGTTTTCAGCACAAATTCCTTTGGACAGAACTATCATTATAGCCAATGGTGTGTGCTTGCGCCTGCCGTGCTTTGATGCGGCAGAAATTTCACTACACACCACAGCAGTAATGGTAATTCCACATAGGAGGAATTACCGCTGATTCCCAACCAAAACTCTTAATGAGGGCCTTAATCTTTATCATTTGTCCTTTTCTCTCTGAGCACCTTAACCTCTGTGCTGAACATTTCCCTTCTACCTTCAAAATTGCAAAAGTCTTACACTATTGAAGAAACCCAAAGGTGCTTGAGTGGGTGGTCTTGAGCTGGATCACTATATACTTTGAGGATAATGCCCTTGGAAATCCACTTCATTCTGGCTTACGTAGTATACACTCGACTGAGACTTTTCTTTTTCTTCAACTTTCTCTCTGATGTTCACAACTCCAATCTCTCTTCTATACTCATCCTTCAGGACCACTCTGCCGCTTTAACTACTGTTGACCACTCCCCTTGGGTTTTGAAAATCCGCTCATGCCAGGGTCGCCTCATACCGAAAGGGTCAATCCTTTCAAATATCTTTAAACATGCAAACCTCTGAAAACACCCCTCTACCTGTCATGGTACGTCAATTATCAATCCTTGGACCACTTTTCTTCACTCTCTTCATGTCTGCCTTAGGAAGACATATCCAGTCCTTTGGTTTTCACTATCATTATTTTGCTGATGACACTCTAATATATTTCGGCTTTCCCTCCTTGCCCTCAGTCATCTCGGAATGGATTATGCACTGGCTCACTGAAATTCATCACTGGATGGTTCTCCTATCTACGTTTTCCCTGATAATCTTTCTGAATGTAAATGAATACATGCCTTGATAAAGGGATCATTTGAGTAAGTAAATAACATTTAGACACTGACTTGCAAGGATAGGGAGATTTACTGGTAGTATCCCCATCAAAGCATGGTGAATAGTAAATGGATGTTTAGGGCCTGATTTACAGATCGTTTTTCAAAGGGGTTTCCCCATTGAAAAACACCTTTTAAATCAAGCACTAAGTTTTGATGTTTGTAACCATGAGGTGTGCATGCAAATTGTAAGTGGTGGCACAAGTAGTTCGGGCACAGTGGATTGCATTTTTGTGGAAAACATTAATGTTTGAAAGTGGTTTTAACACCTTTAGTGCGTGCCCCACAAGGCCAAGCATGCAGCAAGCCCCCCCGGTCCCACAGACTGACACAGGACATGCCGCTCACCGTCCGGTTTTCATGCTCACACTGACTGCCTTGCAGGATCGCCCTGTTTATTGCATGCGACAGAGTTACGTCACTCTGTCACATGTGTTTTTAAAGTGATGCTCCCCACTCCTCCTTTTTCATAAAAAAAGATGAAAACATGCCAACAACACAACCTTGACAATAACATAACAACACTCCTGATTAATGGTGAGCAATGTCCAGTGTTGACGTCATGTGTCCAGAACATAGGGCCTCATTACGAGTTTGCAGGTAGCCATGGTGCTATTAGCACCATGGCTGCCTCCAAACCGGCCCCCATTACCGGGTTCCTGCAATGGGGACTTACCGGGTCATTCTGACATAGGCGGACCCAGTAATTCCTCCTTGCAGGAATCATTCCCCATTCCCATTTGAGCATCCATAGGGCTCAATGGGAATGGGGAGGGAGGTTATAACGGGCACATTACAAGTGGACCTTTATTACCTCCCTTTTATCCTTGCGGGACCCGGAAAAGATGTCTGGCTTTACCAGATGTCTGATCCGGGTCCCGCAAAGGGAACCTCGTAATCGGTGCTCCCATAAGGACCGGCCCCCTTCATTACGGGGGTGCCAGGGTTATAATGAGGCCCATAGTCTTTTAGGTGAGCAGGTCTCACCCTCCCACTCCATTGCAGATACCGCCGGCCCTCTTCCCAGCCTGGCCTCTCCTCACCGGCATCCCCTGGTCCCGGGAGACATGGGAGCAGTCCCCCCCACCTTCATCAGACTCCTCTGCACACCTTCTCCCAGGTGGCACACTCCCGATCCTCTTGAAGAAGCTGGCCTTCCTTGTGACCATAGCGCTTCCATCGGACGCGGTCACCGTTGAACCTTTCACTGCCACTTCACCCATGGGGTTAGACTCATATGGAAGTGACAACTTCCCTTGTAGGTGCCTGTTTCTCACTATCAGCCCGTCTCCGTTGATGAGGTCTGAGGCCTTGTCAGACATGTTTTCACTCATTCCTGACTCTCCTCTCCACAGCCACCCTGTTGTTGTCGATCTCTGCTGGTTCTCGGTCACCAGTGTATGGTAGCAGCATCCTCGGGCACCTTTTGAACATGGCCTCTGCCAGTGCAACCCCAGTTGAACAGTGGGGAGTCGCCCGGTACTCCCTCAGAAAATGGTACAGGGCCCTTTTGAGGCAGTGTCCTTGACCATGGCCAATGCGGAGCACCTTATTGAGGGTCCTCTTGAACCACTCCACCTCTCTGCTTGCCCTCAGCCACAGATGCATTATCTTGAGATCGTGGATTCCTTATTTACTCGTGAACTGGCTGAGGCTCTCTCCCTGAAATGGTGGCCCTTTGTCAGAACACACCACCTGGAGCAGTCCATGAGTGACAAACACTTCTCGAAAGCCTCTGCCATATCATCGAACGCCCCAGACTCCAGGAACTCCACTTCTGGGTCCCTCGTCCATTGGTCAACAACCAACAGAAGGTGTGGGTCCCTTCCTGTAGAGCCAAAATCCATGTGTACCATTTCCCACGGTTGCATTCTTTGTGGCATGGACTCGATAGCCAGTTCTCTCTGTGCCGCGCAGCTGTCTGACACCAGATGCACCCTGCTACAAATTCATCCACTGTTTTCTGCAGGTCTGGACACCAGACTTTCAATCTGAGATAAGCCTTCGTTTTGGCCATCCCCTGATGTCCCTGGTGGGCTAGTGATATCACCTGCTGGATTTTGCTCGCAGGGACCTCCATCCTGTCCCCTCCCAGCAGTTGGCCCGACTCTGTGAAAGCTAGCTGGCCCTCACCCTCCACATCTGTTCCAGGGTGACACAGGCCTCCTGGGTTCTCTTGCCGAGGCCCTCCAGGATGGTCTTCCATTCCAGGCCAAAACACTCATCTTCCTCCGAGACCTTTGCTAATTCCTGGACAGGCAGATAGTTCGGAGTGGAGGATTCATTTATCACCTGTACATGGTCCTTGCCTTCTTTGGCCCTACCTTGCCCATCAACCTCCTTATTCTGTACGTGCCTCAACAGGTAGTCTGCTGCGATGTTGGCACTGAGTCGGTAAACAAGACAGACCCCGTATTCTTGGAGGGCAAGCATCCACCACTCTATTCTGGCCAGGGGGTTGGATGATGATCCCACCTTGATTGGCAGCAGGGTTTTGTGATCCGTCAACACAGTCATGGCTCTACAGAGCACATACAGGTAGAAATGCTGACACGCCCACAGCACCGCCAAGGCCTCTTGCTCAATCTGAAAATACCTTTGTTCCATTTCAGAGAGGGCACGTCTGGCAAATGCTATCAGCCTCACCTCGCCTTTGGCATCAAGCTGAGTCAATACTGCCCCAAGGCCAAAAGGGCTTACATCCACCACTATTCCAGATGGAATAGACAGGTAAAAGCTGCCATTATGTCATCCACTGTGAGGGATGTTTTCACATCATCAAATATGGCATAGTCCAGTGGACCCCACTGCCAGACATTGGGCTTCATTATAACTCAGGCGGTCCGGAAATAACGGTGGCGGTAAAACCGCCGCCACCGTTGTTTCTGGACCGCCTGATCCCGACTCCTGCAGGTGGGAGATGATGTTCCCGCCAGGTCTGACCTGGCGGGTTTAACACCACCCGCCTGCAGGCGGCCGAGGAAACACCGGCAGCATTACGAGATGCTGCCGGTGTTTCCATGATCCCCATTCCCATCGAGTCCCATAGGACTCGATGGGAATGGGGATTAACACCATTCCGCCTCCGTGATTCCCGGAAAACCGGGGTTGTAATGCTCTGGTAATTCCGGGAATCACGGAAGCGGAATGGTAATACGAGTCCAGCGGTAACCAGGCGGTTTTACCGCCGTGGTTACCGCCGGACTCATAATGAGGCCCATTGTCTTTCCTCGTCAGGCTCCTCAATCGCTCCAACCACATGGCTAGGTTCCTAATGAACCCCCTGCAGTACGTCAACATTCCCCAGAAAATGCGCACCTCCGTCACCTTCTCCAGGGGCCTGGCATCTATGACGTCTTTCACCTTTCTTGGGTCAGATGAGACTCCTCCTTCCTTGAAGATGAATACAAAGAATGTGATGCCCCAAGGCCAAAAGGGCTGGCATCCACCACTATTCCAGACGGAATAGACAGGTAAAAAATTCCATTATGTCATCCACTGTGATGGCCGTTTTCACATCATCAAATATGGCATAGTCCAGTGGACCCCACCGTCAGACATTGTCTTTCCTCGCCAGGCTCCTCAATGGCTCCGACCACATGGCCAGGTTCCTAACGAACCCCCTGCAATACGTCTCCATTCCCCAGAAAATGCGCACCTCCATCACCATCTCAGGGGGCCTGGCATTATGATGTCCTTCACCTTTCTTAGGTCAGATGAGACTCCTCCTTCCTTGAAGATGAATCCAAAGAATGCGATGCTTGTCTCAAGAAAATCACAATTCTCCTTGTGTAGGGTGAAGCTCAGCGACTTTATCTGTTTGAGCGTTTTGACCAGTTTCGCCATGGGCTCAACTTCGAACCCTGCAAATAAAAGAATTTCATTGCTGATGTTCATGAAGCCCTCCAGTTCAGAGGTGGCATCTCGTAATATATTCTGGAAGACTGTGCTCTCAGCACCTGCCGACACAATTTGTCAGATGCACACCCTTGGATCAATTGGTTCCGTATCATACATTCTTAATTCTCCCATGCACTTGTGGCCAAGAGGTGTCGGAATCCGGCCATAGAATGTGTCCAACAGCTTATCGTCCTTCTGCTTTGCATTACACAGAATTAATCTCTCATATTCCATGTTTGCAAGGGGTATAACATGTTCCCAAAGCACATTTTTTGTCACAGCGTATGAATCATTGACTGGCTGCATTGATTTATAGATCTAGTGAACCACAGTACCAGCCATGTTTATGAGGGTTGCCACCTTGCTGTCATCGTCCGTCTCGCCTGTGGCCTTGAAATACATCTGAAAGCAGTTGATCCATGAGATCCAACTCAATCCTAGACTCGATGGTACCCCTGAGACATCATAATCCGGGATTGTAGCTAGCAAACCTTGCTGGCGTGGCACTCGCGCTCTCGTTTGGGCGACCCCACCAGCTGCAGTCCAACGATCTTGATTGGATGGAACTGGGTGTTGGACACACAGGCACCACCTTTGACAGGTGCCGCAACCCAGATGAGACACGTGCCACCCACCAGTGAGCCACTTGGCCCCCCACTTGGCTGCTGCAACCCTCTTCCTCATAAACAGAGAAGAGAACAGGAACAAAAAAAACTGAAGAGCAGACATGCCCTTGCCCTCCTTCTTTTAATCAAAACAGAGCCAGAAAAAACAGAAAGACAGAAGAAGATGTTAAATGTCCATCCTAGGGAGCCGCAACCTCTGTGAGCACACAAAATGGAATGTCTCTCAGTGTGATGCATATATCAGCTCTGCGGCCGGTGAACTTTCTTCCCCTGAGCTACTGCTCGGATTCACCACCTTCTGGCCCAACCATCAGGTCTGTAAAATCATTGATGACCCCCTCGTCTCAATTGTAGTAGGTGCCCCGCAGGGCCAAGCTTGCGGCAAGCCCCCCCCCCAGTCCCACAGACTAACACAGGACACGCTGTTCACCGCCCGGGCTTCACACATGCACTGACTGTCTCGCAGGACCATCCCATTTATTGCACGTGACAGAGTTACATCACTCCATCGCATGTGTTGTTAAAGCAACACACCACAACACCCAGAATTTTACACACACACAGGTATGCAAGAGGAGGCATGGTTTGGGTTATTTTGGGAAAACATAGTTCAAGCAAGAATTGTTAGTTGTGAATGAAAACGCAAACGTTCATAGCATATAACAATGTGTAAGCTAAACTATCAAAGGTACCTATATTCATTTCCGTTGTGGATTATTTCAGTCTAAATAGGACTGCTGTAAGTTCTGTTCTACTTGTCCTGTGTTTTAGAGCAAAATAAACTGTTATGACTGGAATCCTGCATTTCCCAAATTCATATCTGTTGCTATTGCACAATTGAGGTAATTTTTATCAACAACCACTGCTGACAGACATTTTTCCACACAATAATATGCCTCAAGCCCCTTTGTATTTGAAAGAATACCTGTGGGTTCCTACCATATTTCGAAGCACATTCACAAATGTATATTTTAGGGAATATCCCTCTCCTGCTGCACTTTTCATTAGTACTGAGTGCTTCAGCTAAGCACTCTTTTGATAATGTTAGTGTCACGGTGACGTTGCCTTGGGAGCGGGAGGCGGGTCTTGGGGAATAGGGGAATTGACATAGAGATGGAAAGTGACGGGGTGCGGGCGGGGAGAAAGGGGCAGTACTTTGTAGAAGTTTGAATAAAGAAGACGTGTTCACAGTGTCTCTGTGTCCGCGTTTTCTTACTGCGCCATCCACACTCCTGGGCCCAGCCGACGCTCTCACTCTGGCAATGAGGAGGGCGGCCTGGAACGTGTGACCGCTCTCGTGGAGAGGAGAGCCTCCAGGATGCGCAGCCAGTCGGTGGGGGGGGAGTAAACAAGCCCACTCCATCCAGCCCGGGGCTGCGGCGGTGAACTCAGAAAGGCGGGGAGGGGCCATAGAGTGCCCTGAGAAGCAGCGAGAAGGCTGCATCTGCGCCAGGCCCGCAGCGGTGATCAGGGGAACCAGCACGTGGTTCACGGAGAGGAGAACCACATAGCAACACGTGGCTCCTCCTCCATCGAACAGTAAGTGCTGTGCAAGCCCGCCCAGCCCTCCCCAAAGACTCAACTGATGGTGCTCGTGCCACTCCTGCGGCCATCAGACAGCAGGAAAGAAGGGCCTCATCTCATGAACCTCCCTCAACTGATGGTGCTCGTACCACATCGGCGGCCATCCCAGACTGAGGGAGTGTTGGCAGGAAGCCAGGGAGGAACTCAAGGAGCACCCTGGGATAAGCCACCCACATACAGAGGGAAATGTCGGGACAGGATGACAACCAAGGGCTGCAAGCTCAAGGGAATGGGCCCAAAAGCACCAGATCCTGTGCCATACCTGCCAGATACGTTGGCTGCCCAAATGCCAGGTGCATTCAACATCACCGACACAAGCAATATGGGGCCCAGATGGACCAAGTGGAATCAGAGACTTCGACCTGTACATGAGAGCCACTGGACTGATTGCCGATGCCAGGCAAATATACCTGTTGAAGCTGGCGGTTGGGTCCGCCACCCGCGACATCATTGATGAAATGCCCCCTGACTGCATAGACTCCATGCAAGATCTCAAAGACGCGCTGGCAGCGTATTTTGCCCCACACACCAACGTGGATTATGAAAGACACTTATTTCACAGTACCAAACAAGTTAAAGGAGAGACGATGGACACATACGTAATGCGAATGCGCACCAAGCTAAAACACTGCGACTTCGGCAACTATTCAAATTCCGAGGCCTTGAGATCCCAGATCATATCGGGATGCGAATCGCAGCCATTCTGAAGGAAACTGCTTCAAAAGTCCTGCATGCTGGAGGAGATATTAGTGCTTGCGAGAGTCGAGAGGGCCATAGACTCCCAGGTAGAAAGTTTTGGGAGTGCAAATCCAAGAGATAGCTTACATAGGCTCCAGCTGGAAAGGAAGACAGAAGAGCTCTTCTGCTACAAGTGCGGGTTTGAGTACCCCCACGATGGGGCATGCCCAGCCATTGGACAATGCTGTGCTTCCTGCGGCGAGGAAGGGCACTTCAAAGCCGTATGCAGGCTGTTCAGGGACAAGGGGAGAGACCGACCCAGAGACAACCTGCCTCGGTCCAAGGTGCGAAGCATGGGACCATCAAACCCCACCCTGGCAACAAGTACTCAAATCCCACCCACCCAATCAAACCCCGACCTCCGGGAAAGAGACTCAGGGGAGAACAAGCAAAGGAGAGAGAGAAGAGAAAGAAGAAGATATGTCATGCATGCGAGGCCAGAGCACAGATCAAGATGCCACATGTGTTGCCTAGTAGAGCAATCCCCAACAGATTCGGACCCCAGCTCATCGGGCAGTGACCACAAGAAGAGGGCCTATGTGTATGCCCTAGGCAATCCCACCGCTACGGCACACAGCCAGACACGAATCATCAAACTCAACGAACAATCGACTGAATTCCTTATTGACACGGGAGCCACAGTGAACATGGTCAGTGAGAAAATATACAATGAACTTCCCCAGAAGCCAAAGCTACACCCAGCAACAGTAGACATCTACGCCTATGGTGCCAAGGCACCCCTCAAGTGTTTGGGACAATTTGACAGACTTTGTCGTTACAAAGGACACGAAGAAGATACCGATACATGTTCTGGCCACCGAGACAGACAGTGGCTGAATCCTGAGTTTTAAAGCTGCTGCTGACATGGGACTCATTCACATCCTCTACAACATAATGGTAAATAAATACATTGACCCTGCCGAAATGGTCAACAACCTATATCCCCGGATATTCAAAGGCATTGGCAAACTGAAAAACAGACAAGTTAAACTTCACGTGGATGACTCTATACGCCCGGTAGCACAACCATACAGAGGAATCCCAGTCAACATCCAGAAGAAAGTAGAGGATGATCTCCACAAATTACTAGAACATGACATCATCGAACATGTCACGGGCCCCACCACCTGGGTGTCCCCAATAGTACCCGTGCCAAAGAAAGGGTCAGAGGCCATACGGCTGTGCGTGGACATGAGGTGCCCAAATCAAGCCATCAAGAGAGAGAGACACCCAGTGCCCCGCATCACAGATATGATCCATCTGCTAAATGGAGCCAAGGTATTCTCCAAGCTTGACCTACAGAAAGGATACCACATGTTGGTATTGAGCCCCGAAAGTAGGAACATCACCACGTTTCTCACCCATGTGGGCCTTCAGGCCGAGGTACACAATGTCATCAAACACATTCCGAACTATCTCAATTATAGTGACGACATTCTTATCTTCGGCACTGATATAACCAAGCACGACGAGACACTGATGAAGGTCTGCAAGGCCCTAAACGATGCAAACCTCATCTTGAACCGGGACAAGTGTGAGTTCCGCAAAAGCACACTGAAATTCTTCAGTCATGTATTCTCTGAGATGGGCATGACTCCGGACCCGGAGAAAGTAGCAGCACTAAGCAAAACAGCTACTCCAGCAAACGTGTCGGAACTGCGCTCATTTCTAGGTCTGGCCAGTTACTGTAACCGTTACATCAAAGACTTCGCGTCAGTCAGCGAGCCGTTGAGACAACTGACGCATCAAGATGTGGTTTTTCGATGAACTGATGACTGTCAGAGGGCGTTCGAGATCATCAGAGAGAGAGTGGCAAGGGGACGAAAACATGGCCTACTACGACCGAAACCGGAAAACGGAACTGACCGTGGATGCAAGTCTGGTAGGTTTAGGGGCCACACTGGCACAAGTAGACCCGAGAGACCCTTCCCAAATGCACATTGTAGCATACACCAGCAGGAGCCTTTCCACCACCAAGCAAGCTTACTCTCAAGCAGAGAAAGAAGGTCTTGCAGTCATGTGGGCGTGTGAGCGCTTTCACCTGTTTCTATACGGGAAACCGTTCTGAGTCATCACCGATCATCAAGCCCTGCTGTTTTTGTACGTGAATCCCCAGGCAAAGATGCCACTGTGCATTGCTCGATGGGGGCTGAGATTACAAGATTATGCATCTGAAATAGTCCACCGACCAGGGAAAGGCGAAAACCCCACAGACTTCCTGTCCAGAAGGCCCCGGGTGGGTTGCGCGCTTGAACCCTCCGTGGCAGAGAGGTACCTCAGATACCTCATACATCAGACGACCCCAGAGGGAGTTAATACAGAGGTGATAGCGAGGGAAACAGAAAAAGACCTAGCCTGCCGAATAATATGTGAAGGACTTGAGTCTGGGCAGTGGCGAACGGCTAAAAAAAGAGGGAGAATGGCAGGGGAAGTGATACAGGCGGATGTAGAGTGTCTGTTACAAGTGAAGGACGAACTAGCAGTATCCGGGGATCATCTCAAACTGGTAATCCCGTCAACCCTGAGAGCAAAGATCATCGAATTGGCTCAGGAAAATCACTGGGGCATGGTGTCCACAAAGCGCATGCTCCGCCAAAAGGTTTGGTTCCCCAACATGGACACCATGGTGGAGACAGTGTTAAAAGCGTGTCCCACGTGCAGCCTTTTCATCCCAAAACGCCATCCGGAAACGCTGATTATGTCTGATCTCCCGCAAGGAATAGGGGACATTGTTACCGCGGACTTCTTTGGACCCATTGAAGGAGGGAAATACACACTATCAACACACTAAACAAGAACAAAAAAGGAGCAGACACTTTTCTTTTCGTACAAAAACACAATAGGCACCAAGAAACTGGATAAAAGGCTAACAAGAAACTGCTATGGTACCTTAAAACCTTGCTCCAAAGATAAGTAAAACGCCTTAAAACATCCTCTAAACGTCAGCCTAATCTATGCAGCACCTTCCCTAACAGCCTAGAAAACCAGAGAAATTAACAAGAAGTGAACAGAGCCTTATATAGAGGGTTACACTTCCTTTTGGATATTCTACCACTCTCGATGGCTGAACAAATGCAAACAAGCATGATTAATCAGTGTCAGAGGGATCTGATTGGCTGGATGAACTTGATGAAAAAACACTGATTCAACCTGAGATCCATGGTTTTGTGATTGGATGATGAATCAAATTCTGCTGCAAATTCACTGGGATTCATCAGTGCAGCATTCACATCACATTCCCATGATAAGGATGAATCTTTCTGTAAATATTTGTGTGTGTGCGGCGTTGCGGTAGATGGGTGTCATTTTTTGAAAAGTTCTTCCATGCCAGCCCAGCATCCACATGGCTCTATTGCTAGGACTTGCTACTGACAGCAAGCCCATAGTCCTACACTAAAATGGGTGCCAAAGGCCAGTGCACTTCTGAGGACCTCATTACAACTTTGCCGGTCCGGGAACTATGGTACTGGTAAGCTTGCTGGTACTGTAGTTCCCAGACCAGCAAACTACAAGTTGTGCTTGCGGGTGCTTTCTAGTGGCACCCGTAAGCACAGCATGTCGGATGCCAGTGCATCCAAACTCCCCATTCCCATTTAGCCCTATGGGCTCAAATGGGAATGGGGAGTAATGGATTCCACCCCCTGGCAATGGAGACATACAGGGTCTGCCAAGGTCGGAATGGCCCTGTCCGTCCCCATTGCCAGGGCCGGAAAACATGCAACTCCGGCAGAAACTGTGCCTGTGTGACAGGTACTGCTACCGCCAGAATTGTAATGAGGCCCTGAGTGTCCACGTTGTGCACAAGATCTTTACACATCCTATCCTTCCAACAACAAGCAAGGAGTCCATTTTGAATCTGGAGCCCCAATTGTGTAGAATCAGCAGGATGGAGGTTTCACTAAGAAGCATGCTAATGACTGTTTGCTTCTAGCAGGAATGTTGAAATGACCCCTGCCTGCCATTGACAAGAAATGGTGCCTACACCACTCCCTTTTCAAGTACATACACATCACATACCAAAACTGTAGCTTTGGGCATGCTCAAACATATATTACACGTGGAGTTAGACACTCCAAACACTAAATAGTATAATCTGGTCAGCAATGCACATGCATAAGAAGAAAGAAAACAAAATGAAATTCACTGTATATGATTGGCACATTTTTGCTTAATTCTGAAAGCCCGGCTAGATTTTAGTATTCCGTGAGCGAGTACACAATGATAATTAGGAGACAAACTTGAAAATATAGTCATGAGAAGAACTCGATTATTTTGAAGTTTAGGAGGACTAATGCTTTAGAATGCATGCCATGCAGCTTTCAGAAACAAAACTGGGAATGCCACATAATGAAAATTGAAAATGATAAAGCTTGCAGCATTGATCTGAAAAAGTCCACTGCACTAGATGTGAAGGCGAGCAACGTGACATTTTTCAGGCGCGTAAGTAAAAAGAGATAAGTGGAGGAGACAGTAAAGTGTCGAAGACGGGAGGACGATGATTTATTGAGCGTGCAGGTATACATTGTTTTTTGTTATGAATTGTTCGCTTCGTTGTTCATAAAGGAGATTGGAGAACAGATGTCAGAACCAGATACACATTTCCCAGAGGACGAAGAAAGCAAAGTGAAGGCAATCCAGACCGCGGCAGAACAAGAGGTCGCCAGCAATGAAGACTACAACAGGAAAGAACCATTACAACCTGCAGTACTCGATACGAAAATTGGTCACTATTTAATTTGTTTTTAGTTTTCTTTGATATTATTTGAAAATAGAGTGAAATATTGGAGTTCAGCCATAGTATAAGGAATACACAATTTGTTTACCTCCAATACACAATAGCGTTTATTCAGCAATTCTTGCATATTATTTTGTAAATAATTAGATGAAACTGTTCATGTGATGAACCGATGGAACATAGTGGTCACGTCTCTATGTTTCAAGTTATAGTACACATTTTTACATGGATAGAATCTCCTCGGTTTCCGCTGATGTCACTAATAGTACAAGTTGCCATTGCACGCCTGGTCATGATGGCTGCAGGATTTTATTAACAGACTTGGAGGTCAGCATTATGTATTCTCCTTTCTTGGTATATGACTTTTTATTTTATTTTAGTCTGCAAAATGGCAAAGCTGGTGAGCCTTGGTTACTCACATACAAGTGCATGTAAAGAGAAGTTAACAAACAACACATTCTTCGGAGCGCAAAGAATATCAGTGGTGGTTCAAGAGTTGTGTAGCCACATGTATCTTGCTGAATACTTCTCTTCCTGCTCCACGTAATGAAGCTGCTTTTCACTATGTTGTAACCATTCTTGTATTTCAGAATGTATTCATGTCCGTGAAAACTGGTCCTATGGCTAATGGCGTACCATGATGTGTCTATACTGCATGTGACGTGAACTGAAATCGAAGTGGGAGACTGCCCTTCCAACAGTGCATGAGGATAATTCCATGTACAGCATTCTGCACAGCTGTTCCGGCCACCAACAGGAACAGTTATGTATGGCAGTGGATCCTTAAAACATCCTTGCACATGATAGGCTGCGCTGCAGACCCTTACCTGGCAAGGGCATGTACTGCGACACAAGACTCTACAAAGGGAAAGTACTTGGAAGTGCTTGGGAAGGGTCGGTCCGGGAGCATGACAATGACTGGCGGCTATTTAAGTGAGGGCCATCCAACATTTCCCTCTCTTTGTGCACTTTCCCAATGTTATCCCTTTAGGTGGTGCCCCTTCCGTACCGGTCCTTGCCTTCCTTTCCTTCTGTGTGGGTTGTTACAAGATCAAAATAAATGGAAAGCAACTGGAAGAGGAAAAAAGTTCAATGAAAAAAGCTGCTTTCAGAGTTGGAAAGGCACAAATAGACATCTTCACAATGTACCACGCTTTCTCCATTCCCGGACAAAATTAAAAGTAACGCAGCCACATCTGTGTCTGTGTAATGCGATAAAAATGTATGCAATCGATCGGAAACATACGCATGACCTAGGCAAATGCCTCCTTCATCGGCGACAGTATGGAAACTCTAGTAACATATTGTGAACTTTTCCCTCCACAATGAAGAACAATAATGACACCATGATCGAGCGTCAACAAAGTCTCACAAACACAAACCAAAAGCAG
Organism: Ambystoma mexicanum; assembly: GCF_040938575.1. Classification (NCBI taxonomy): domain Eukaryota; kingdom Metazoa; phylum Chordata; class Amphibia; order Caudata; family Ambystomatidae; genus Ambystoma; species Ambystoma mexicanum. The sequence continues at coordinate 427,377,478 of NC_090941.1, read as the reverse complement.
TCACTGCATTGCATGTACTCCATACCAGTTCAAATCCACATAGTAGAACCCAAAATGAGCAACCAATGCATAGTGTTCCATTCACTTTCAATCAATGTATTCTGAACTCCCCCCAAAACCGTACACTTTGGAGCATGAAGCACACAGCCATAAACCCAACGTCTGCATTTGTATCGACAAATACACCATGTATCACAGTTTGTTTGTAAAAACCACACCCAGAAACCTTATTCAGCAATGCTGTAGCATGCACAGGGCCATTGCTATGGCCGCCATATACAAAAGGGGCGGATGTGGCACGTGCAACTTTGTATCTATTGCAATGTCCGCTGACTTTTTGTGCTGTGCACATGGGAGTCAGGTAATACATGTCAACCAGGTTAGGGGATTTCGTTTACAGTGGTGGCTCTCAAAAGAGAGGTTTTGTATTTTTTTTTAAAGCTGCTTCCATACAAACCATTGTTTTCCAGTTTTTATAAGAGTTTTTGTTTGTTGAACTTCGCCTCATATTCTTACAATAGCGTCTTCAGTGCAGCCTCTAGATTGGAAAACAAAATGTCATTGCCACTGGGCAACAAAGAAATGCCATTTCGACTGACAAGGTGCACATATCGACACCAATGTTGTCTTTCTCACAGGAGTACATCCCAGCAGCACGCAAGAAGTTACACATGCTTCTGTTGATAAGAGGCCTTCCGACCTCTGGCTGACAACAACATTCATTGGAATAGTTATATACTGGACTTGGTGGTATACATGGGAAAAGCACATTTGCAGTGGGAAAAGTGTGCTTCACTGCTTTCATAATCTTTTTGAGTTGACGGTACACAAGTGAACAAGCCATGGAACCCAAAAGCAAGCCTCCATAGTGCACGACCACAACATGTACAGTTGCACAAGTGGCCACTCATCGACATTCTGCAAGCAAGTGTCCGAAACTACGTACATCGACACAGCACCACAAAGCCTCGACTTCCTCCAAATTCAAATGACCGATAACGCCTCATTCCACCGCATACTGGAGCAGATCTAGCACAAAGAGATCACACACTATGAAAACTGTGTGTCTCACCATCTCTGTCAGCCTCACTACACAAAGTAATTAAACTAAATATGGCCGCCCTTTCCTGTGACGCACACCCTGACCACCTGATAGGACAATTTCCACAGTCGCATTTCCATTGGCCAACATGGTGAGAAGCACAGATTGTGGCACTTGCGCTCTCTATGTAACACTAGCAGTTTTGTACAACAGTCCCCTGTGCACAGACCACACCCAGAAACGTTGTTTCAATCCCTCAGCCTCCACAGTCCCATTTCCATGGCCACCGTTCTGAAAATCCCCTGATGCGGCTTTATTGCTGCGTGCGTGCCTGGGGGAAGAAATGTCAACCGTGCTAAGGGCTTTCGGCTGTAGGGGTGGCTCTGAAAAGAGCCATTGTGGGTTTTTCTTTACATTTTTTTTATTTTTATTATCTGCTTCCACACAAAGAGCCTGTTTTCGGTTTCATAGAGTAGTGTGTTTTCTGTTTGTCCTCAGATTCTTACAGGAACCTTTTGAATGCATTCTGGAGATGAGCAAACAAAACACCATTACCAATGGACGACAGCAAAATGCCATTTGATAGCAAGACCTCTGATTTTGTAGAACTAATGATGTCATTGTTACAGAAAAACATGCCACGAGCGCACAGAAATTCAGACATGCTTATGTTACTCAGACACCTTCCAGCCTCTGGCTGGGTAGAACAGACAATATAAGTAGTCCATACTCTTCTTGGTGGTTTGGCAGAGAAAACCACCTGGCCAATGGGAAAAAGCCTCCTCACTGCATTCATCAGCCTCTTCAGTCGACGGAGCAAACGTAAACAAGACGCGTAACCCAAAATCAAGCCACCATAATGCATGATGACAACATGCACAGTAGCGGAAATGGCCAGGTCTCTGCAAAGTGCATGCATATCGGCTAAGCTGAGGTCATCGACAGTGCACCACAATGCGTCCACTGCGTCCAAACTGAAATTGCCATGAAAGTGTCTTTCCTGGGCATACTTGTGCAGATCTATCACAAAGGCACCACCCAAAGTGAACACAATTTTTGTTCTCTATGTCTGCCACTGTCACTACGTACAGTAATGAATACCAGTATTACTGCCCCTTCCTGTGACCCACACCTTCAGCACCTTATTGGATAACCCACACACTGCCATTTCCATTGGCCAGCATTGTGAGAAGCGCAGATTGTGGCACGTGTGCTTCCCAAAGTACTGTGAGGACCGTGCCCAAGTAAAGCACGAACAGTCCTTCCATTTCCACTATCCTCTTGCACCACACCCGCATTGGGAATTTATTGTTGTCACACACGCACCCACCAATGCCATCCAAGACGTCAGCATCTAACACTGTCAGTTCTCCACAAGACATCAAATGGACCTTTACAAATTCATTTTACAAAGGGAGCGGGCGCCCCTCTCTCGCAAGAACAGACATGATAACCTGTTCAGTGGTTATTAACCACTTGAGAGTTCGCAGCCACTGCTTTTACTCACTGTGCCTTTCACAGATGGGAAATATCCATTTGCATATCAGTCTTTGTCCTGCCCAGGGGCAGTCCAGCACCGAAATACAATGGCAATTCCAATCTGAACGAGAGTACCACCAGCAACCCCATACACGTGTTTCACCCTTGTTGGGGATCATCAGTGAGGTGAAGCTGATGCCTCTCTAAGCACAGTGAGAGGGAGACCACGTCTGGTTGCCCCCAGGAGACCTAGGGTTACCAATCCCAGGTTCCTTAAAAAATAGTTTTACAAAGGTAGCGGGCGCCCCTCTCTCGCAAGAACAGACATGATAACCTGTTCAGTGGTTATTAACCACTTGAGAGTTCGCAGCCACTGCTTTTACTCACTGTGCCTTTCACAGATGGGAAATATCCATTTGCATATCAGTCTTTGTCCTGCCCAGGGGCAGTCCAGCACCGAAATACAATGGCAATTCCAATCTGAACGAGAGTACCACCAGCAACCCCATACACGTGTTTCACCCTTGTTGGGGATCATCAGTGAGGTGAAGCTGATGCCTCTCTAAGCACAGTGAGAGGGAGACCACGTCTGGTTGCTCCCAGGAGACCTAGGGTTACCAATCCCAGGTTCCTTAAAAAATAGTTTTACAAAGGTAGCGGGCGCCCCTCTCTCGCAAGAACAGACATGATAACCTGTTCAGTGGTTATTAACCACTTGAGAGTTCGCAGCCACTGCTTTTACTCACTGTGCCTTTCACAGATGGGAAATATCCATTTGCATATCAGTCTTTGTCCTGCCCAGGGGCAGTCCAGCACCGAAATACAATGGCAATTCCAATCTGAACGAGAGTACCACCAGCAACCCCATACACGTGTTTCACCCTTGTTGGGGATCATCAGTGAGGTGAAGCTGATGCCTCTCTAAGCACAGTGAGAGGGAGACCACGTCTGGTTGCCCCCAGGAGACCTAGGGTTACCAATCCCAGGTTCCTTAAAAAATAGTTTTACAAAGGTAGCGGGCGCCCCTCTCTCGCAAGAACAGACATGATAACCTGTTCAGTGGTTATTAACCACTTGAGAGTTCGCAGCCACTGCTTTTACTCACTGTGCCTTTCACAGATGGGAAATATCCATTTGCATATCAGTCTTTGTCCTGCCCAGGGGCAGTCCAGCACCGAAATACAATGGCAATTCCAATCTGAACGAGAGTACCACCAGCAACCCCATACACGTGTTTCACCCTTGTTGGGGATCATCAGTGAGGTGAAGCTGATGCCTCTCTAAGCACAGTGAGAGGGAGACCACGTCTGGTTGCCCCCAGGAGACCTAGGGTTACCAATCCCAGGTTCCTTAAAAAATAGTTTTACAAAGGTAGCGGGCGCCCCTCTCTCGCAAGAACAGACATGATAACCTGTTCAGTGGTTATTAACCACTTGAGAGTTCGCAGCCACTGCTTTTACTCACTGTGCCTTTCACAGATGGGAAATATCCATTTGCATATCAGTCTTTGTCCTGCCCAGGGGCAGTCCAGCACCGAAATACAATGGCAATTCCAATCTGAACGAGAGTACCACCAGCAACCCCATACACGTGTTTCACCCGTGTTGGGGATCATCAGTGAGGTGAAGCTGATGCCTCTCTAAGCACAGTGAGAGGGAGACCACGTCTGGTTGCCCCCAGGAGACCTAGGGTTACCAATCCCAGGTTCCTTAAAAAATAGTTTTACAAAGGTAGCGGGCGCCCCTCTCTCGCAAGAACAGACATGATAACCTGTTCAGTGGTTATTAACCACTTGAGAGTTCGCAGCCACTGCTTTTACTCACTGTGCCTTTCACAGATGGGAAATATCCATTTGCATATCAGTCTTTGTCCTGCCCAGGGGCAGTCCAGCACCGAAATACAATGGCAATTCCAATCTGAACGAGAGTACCACCAGCAACCCCATACACGTGTTTCACCCTTGTTGGGGATCATCAGTGAGGTGAAGCTGATGCCTCTCTAAGCACAGTGAGAGGGAGACCACGTCTGGTTGCCCCCAGGAGACCTAGGGTTACCAATCCCAGGTTCCTTTAAAAATAGTTTTACAAAGGTAGCGGGCGCCCCTCTCTCGCAAGAACAGACATGATAACCTGTTCAGTGGTTATTAACCACTTGAGAGTTCGCAGCCACTGCTTTTACTCACTGTGCCTTTCACAGATGGGAAATATCCATTTGCATATCAGTCTTTGTCTTGCCCAGGGGCAGTCCAGCACCGAAATACAATGGCAATTCCAATCTGAACGAGAGTACCACCAGCAACCCCATACACGTGTTTCACCCTTGTTGGGGATCATCAGTGAGGTGAAGCTGATGCCTCTCTAAGCACAGTGAGAGGGAGACCACGTCTGGTTGCCCCCAGGAGACCTAGGGTTACCAAACCCAGGTTCCTTAAAAAATAGTTTTACAAAGGTAGCGGGCGCCCCTCTCTCGCAAGAACAGACATGATAACCTGTTCAGTGGTTATTAACCACTTGAGAGTTCGCAGCCACTGCTTTTACTCACTGTGCCTTTCACAGATGGGAAATATCCATTTGCATATCAGTCTTTGTCCTGCCCAGGGGCAGTCCAGCACCGAAATACAATGGCAATTCCAATCTGAACGAGAGTACCACCAGCAACCCCATACACGTGTTTCACCCTTGTTGGGGATCATCAGTGAGGTGAAGCTGATGCCTCTCTAAGCACAGTGAGAGGGAGACCACGTCTGGTTGCCCCCAGGAGATCTAGGGTTACCAATCCCAGGTTCCTTAAAAAATAGTTTTACAAAGGTAGCGGGCGCCCCTCTCTCGCAAGAACAGACATGATAACCTGTTCAGTGGTTATTAACCACTTGAGAGTTCGCAGCCACTGCTTTTACTCACTGTGCCTTTCACAGATGGGAAATATCCATTTGCATATCAGTCTTTGTCCTGCCCAGGGGCAGTCCAGCACCGAAATACAATGGCAATTCCAATCTGAACGAGAGTACCACCAGCAACCCCATACACGTGTTTCACCCTTGTTGGGGATCATCAATGAGGTGAAGCTGATGCCTCTCTAAGCACAGTGAGAGGGAGACCACGTCTGGTTGCCCCCAGGAGACCTAGGGTTACCAATCCCAGGTTCCTTAAAAAATAGTTTTACAAAGGTAGCGGGCGCCCCTCTCTCGCAAGAACAGACATGATAACCTGTTCAGTGGTTATTAACCACTTGAGAGTTCGCAGCCACTGCTTTTATTTCGGTGCTGGACTGCCCCTGGGCAGGACAAAGACTGATATGCAAATGGATATTTCCCATCTGTGAAAGGCACAGTGAGTAAAAGCAGTGGCTGCGAACTCTCAAGTGGTTAATAACCACTGAACAGGTTATCATGTCTGTTCTTGCGAGAGAGGGGCGCCCGCTACCTTTGTAATACTATTTGTTAAGGAACCTGGGATTGGTAACCCTAGGTCTCCTGGGGGCAACCAGACGTGGTCTCCCTCTCACTGTGCTTAGAGAGGCATCAGCTTCACCTCACTGATGATCCCCGACAAGGGTGAAACACGTGTATGGGGTTGCTGGTGGTACTCTCGTTCAGATTGGAATTGCCATTGTATTTCGGTGCTGGACTGCCCCTGGGCAGGACAAAGACTGATATGCAAATGGATATTTCCCATCTGTGAAAGGCACAGTGAGTAAAAGCAGTGGCTGCGAACTCTCAAGTGGTTAATAACCACTGAACAGGTTATCATGTCTGTTCTTGCGAGAGAGGGGCGCCCGCTACCTTTGTAATACTATTTGTTAAGGAACCTGGGATTGGTAACCCTAGGTCTCGTGGGGGCAACCAGACGTGGTCTCCCTCTCACTGTGCTTAGAGAGGCATCAGCTTCACCTCACTGATGATCCCCGACAAGGGTGAAACACGTGTATGGGGTTGCTGGTGGTACTCTCGTTCAGATTGGAATTGCCATTGTATTTCGGTGCTGGACTGCCCCTGGGCAGGACAAAGACTGATATGCAAATGGATATTTCCCATCTGTGAAAGGCACAGTGAGTAAAAGCAGTGGCTGCGAACTCTCAAGTGGTTAATAACCACTGAACAGGTTATCATGTCTGTTCTTGCGAGAGAGGGGCGCCCGCTACCTTTGTAATACTATTTGTTAAGGAACCTGGGATTGTTAACCCTAGGTCTCCTGGGGGCAACCAGACGTGGTCTCCCTCTCACTGTGCTTAGAGAGGCATCAGCTTCACCTCACTGATGATCCCCGACAAGGGTGAAACACGTGTATGGGGTTGCTGGTGGTACTCTCGTTCAGATTGGAATTGCCATTGTATTTCGGTGCTGGACTGCCCCTGGGCAGGACAAAGACTGATATGCAAATGGATATTTCCCATCTGTGAAAGGCACAGTGAGTAAAAGCAGTGGCTGCGAACTCTCAAGTGGTTAATAACCACTGAACAGGTTATCATGTCTGTTCTTGCGAGAGAGGGGCGCCCGCTACCTTTGTAATACTATTTGTTAAGGAACCTGGGATTGGTAACCCTAGGTCTCGTGGGGGCAACCAGACGTGGTCTCCCTCTCACTGTGCTTAGAGAGGCATCAGCTTCACCTCACTGATGATCCCCGACAAGGGTGAAACACGTGTATGGGGTTGCTGGTGGTACTCTCGTTCAGATTGGAATTGCCATTGTATTTCGGTGCTGGACTGCCCCTGGGCAGGACAAAGACTGATATGCAAATGGATATTTCCCATCTGTGAAAGGCACAGTGAGTAAAAGCAGTGGCTGCGAACTCTCAAGTGGTTAATAACCACTGAACAGGTTATCATGTCTGTTCTTGCGAGAGAGGGGCGCCCGCTACCTTTGTAATACCTTTACAAATTCAGCCTGCAAGTGTGCTGTTATTGGAAAGCAAGTCCAGTGGAAAGTTCAGTTAAACATTGCAGGATTTTTCATGCACATTCATCCACATGAGCATCCATCACCACAAAATAAAGGTATGATGATTTTTTTGGCAGCATATTTACAACTCTGTTATAAGTGCCTCTGCGCACGATATCTGCCACTAAGCCTCCATTGGGTTTTTGAAAAGCAAAGTGTTTTTTCCCCCATCTCCTACTATGAAGTAACAATTCAATGGTATTGGCTTGCAACGCTTTCATTTAGCCATATCATACAGTGTATTAGCGAAACAGGAAATTTCTTCTTTCCTTCCGACAATGCTACGAATTGTGTTCGCCACTAACCCATCTCCTACATAAATCGTAAAAATATGGCACTAAAGCCACCACTGAATGTGTCTTACCAACCAAAAGGCAGTTCCCAAAAGGTCAGTGTGTGCACGGCTGTGGTTCTTTGTATGCTGCACTATCGCCACAGACTTTGTTTAAATCTGCCAGCTTCTACTCTCCGCTCTCAGCAATTCATCCATAAGAAGACTGCATGACTTGTCCTTGGTCTGAAGGCCATGGATCGTATCTCTACTGGACTAAAATGTCAGGGGGGGTAAAGTTATAGCGGGGGCCCAAAATGTCTTTTTTACCCATAGACTGAATGGGGAAAAAACTTTGCTCACTCCTACAGCCCAAACAGCTGGACTGATTTTCACCAAATCAGGAGCAGCAGCTTGGTCCCAAAAGTGTGCTTTTGTAAATTTGGTGAAAATCCATCCAGTAGTTTTTTTTTAAAATGACCAAAAAATAGGTCACAAAAATTTGTTATATCTATGTCCGCTCCACAGACACACTTCCCTGTTCGCTCCGCGGACAAGACACTGATTGGTTTATCGGCTTGCGTCATGTCCGCGGACATGCAACATGTTCGTTGATTGGATGGTGAAGAGCGTGAAGTGCGTCAGATTTTTGGAAACGCCCACCAACTTGGATTCGCGGACTTCGCCGCTGTCCGCGGACATCACAGTAAAAAATAAATTAAAAAACACAACATTGCACTTGTCAAACTTATCAAATAATTTCTGGGAAGGTGAGGGGTGAAACAGGCGTTTTTTTGCCGCGAATGTCCTAATGTTCGCGAACAGTCCTGGGAAAGTTTGCAGACACCTCAGCATTACAAGTTTGGTGAAATGCAATTCTTGGATGGCTTATAACTTTGGCACCACTTAATGGAACTGCATGATATTTTGCATGTATATTTCTGAGCTGATTCTGAATGAGTATGCAACGTTTGGTTGGATTCTGTCCTGAGGGGGCAAAATTAGAGGGGGTCCCAAAATAATGTAATGGCTTATAAATGAGGTGCCATTTGACAAATCTACACTTAATTTGGGAAATTGATAATACATTTAGATGTATGTGAAAGTTTTTGCAAAGTTTGGTGGGATTTTGTGAAGAGGGAGCAAAATTAGAGGATGGTCTCAAGATATTGTAAATGCTTATAAATGTGGTGCCATTTGACAAATCTACACAAAGGTTTAAAAAAAGATTATAGATCTAGATATAGATATTTTCTAAAGTCTGAATGGATTTTGTCAAGTGGGAGCTAGGTTATATGACAATTGTATGTGCATACATTTGACACTTTTGAAAAAATAAAACATGGGTGGATTTACAGCAAACTTGCGTAAGGAGCATTGGCAAGGCCCTACAAGCATGGTTTTGCAAACGTGCCAGTGTTTTATTATTTGACAAGTGTCATAAATAGCGGTATACCTTTAGTGACTGCGGGGTAGCCTGTGGCCATGGGCAGTGGACAGATTGTCTGGGTCATGGAATAAGGTCATGATCTGGACAATCTGGCTACTGGCCATGACCACAAGGGACAAAACTTAGGAATAAAGTGAACATGACCACCTGGGACTGGCTTTGTGGTAAAGATATTCGAAATTAGGATAGATCTGAAAGGGAAGAAAAATTTGCTCGTGGTAATATGGTCATAGGGTTCTCTTTTTGCCTTCTGCAGGCTGCCATGGAAAGCGAAGAGGGGCCCTGTATGGAACCCTCATCTTCCCTTTCCATGGTGGCCATCTTGGAAATTGAATCCTCTTTTTTAGCACCCTGGGTTCCCGCTTTGGGAACCTAGGGTGCTAATGGCCTTCATCTCCCATTTCAGGGTCTGGAAAGGAGGGATAATGGTCAGGGGCCTCGTTATCCACCCTTGCTTCGCTTGGACTGATAACTTGGGCTGCTGGGCCGGTATCCATCATTCCAGTCCCTGGAACGGAGGAGGAACGCCACAATATTCTCATTAGCATAACACAAAATTCAAATGGAAATGTTGGAAAATCTTACTGAGTTTATGTACTTTACTGAGAAATATAAAGTAGATGGAGCCTATACATGTTTTTTTTGTTCTATTTTTTAACTGTGAAAGGTGGTACCTAACGGAATGTGGCCCTCATTCTGAGCTAGGAGGTAAGTACAGGTACTTTCCGGCATGGCGGAAAGTACGACACCGGCCTGGTGTCAGACCGCTAATTGCGGCCCATTCCGACCTCGCGGACACGCGCTTTTTGCCATGCCGGAAAAGTACCTAGCGGCATGCCGTTAAATGACCCGCAAAACCCCCTACCGGCATGCTGCGACACATGCATAAAAACACCACCTTGGAAGCAGCAGTGTCTGTAAATAACGGTGACCGTAATTCACGGATCCTGACAATTACAGTCACCGCAAAACAACGGAACCGGAAATTTCGTCATCGCACAGGAACGGGAAGGAGCGCGGCGGCCATCTTTAAAAACACAATCCATTGCCATCCTCTTCAGGCAGCACCCTTGGGAGCAATCCCAAGTACCTGAAAGGACCACACACCCCGGACAAATGCCGAAAGCCCCAAAGAAGTCCGAGGACCGGCTCTGCAAGAGGAGATTCAGCCCGGAAGAGCTGCAGGCAATGGTAGACCACCTTGCGGAGCACGCTGATGTTGTTTTCAGCACAAACATGCGGCGAGAGTCAATTTTATGTAAAAAAACCATCTGGGCACAAACCGCCCAAAGGGTGAGTGCAGTAGGCAGCACCCCCCGCAAGCGGTGGGATGAATGCCGCAAGCGGTGGGATGTTCTGCGGGTGCGGGTGTGGAGCCTCCTCTCCACCAACCGGAGTAAGGCAATGCAGACTGGAGGGGGCCCAAGTTCCCCATTGAGACTGGAGCCATGGGAGGAGACATGTGCTTCACTGATCGGGACGGAATCAATCAAGGGCGTCGGCGATATGGAGTGCAGGGCTACGTCGTCTGCCGATGGAGGTGAGCGTCCAAAAGTCAACACTGCCAATGGCATTTACATGATGTATAGTCCCCCAAGGCCCGTCTAAGGCACCCTCTCATGCTGCCTCCCCCCAATCCAAATAATGCTGAGCCAACTGCCACGCTTTCAAGGGCCAAGTGCAAGTACATAACGCACATCAAATGTAGTGCTCTGATTTGCACATACCATCATGCAAACTGTGCTGCAGGTTCGGCAGTGTGTGAGCCAGACTGCACATTACCAGGGCAGGATGAGTCACTCCGAAACCTGCGTACATATCATACTCATGCACATGTACCACTGCTGTTGCTACACCCAAAAGGCCACAAACCCCAAATGACTGAAATGTGAATGCAGCCATGTATGCTATTAGGGCATCATACAATTACTCATGTTGGCCCTCTCTTCTACCCCCACAGGCACTGATCATGACAGTGGTGAGGCCCAGATGAGCCATCCAAACACCTCCATGGGCAGTGGCAGGGTCCATCGCATTCCAGCACCGAAAAAAAACACCCACCCCGGCTCCAGAAAGGTCAGTGGAGGCTGCACCACCCCAATCCCTCCCTGCATCGGCGCCTGCCACAATGGTCACCCCAACGTCGGCAGAGTCCAGCATTGCTGGGGAGTTAGCAGCTATGGCCCCCTTGGAGATTGTGGACAGCCCTTCACCCATCTGTGGGGCGTCTGAGGAGGAGTTCCATCCCACAGTCCACACCCCAGAGCCCAGCAATGTCCCCATGGCATCATGCAGTGACTCTGGGGATCCTGCAACACCTGGCCGTAGTGCTCCAACAGACACACAGGGATACAATGATCGTGGGCCAAGTTCACCAGATGAGTCCATGCCAGAGCACGTAGGGCCAAGTCACCTCAGTGATGAATTCCCATCATTTGGCACACGTCGTGCAACTCAGCTCACTGACCTCATCACTGAGTTCATGGAGGACAACCGCTAGGCCAGGGTGGAATGGCTAAATGAACTCAGTGAAATGTGTCAGACAGTCACTGAGAGCACTACCAGGTTGTGTGACATCCTAGGACGCATAGCTGATGCCCTTGAGGCTGCACATTAAAATCCGCAGCATCAGCAGGAGGACACGGCCACATCCAGTCGTGACACACCAGCAAGTCCTCCGCGACGCATTCTGCGTTCTATGCGGCACCGGGACATGCCTCCCCCGGCCCCCGGGTGCATGGAAGAATCATCATTGCTGCCACATGTGGCCTTAATGTACTTCATTGGAGTACTGTTGTGGAGTTGGGGGGAGGGGGGAGGAGGGTGAGGGTTTGTTGTGGAGTTGGGGGGAGGGGGGAGGGGAGTGAGGGTTTGTTGTGGAGTTGGGGGGAGGGGGTAGGGGGTGGGCAGGTGGAGGGAATGTTTACACTCATCCATTTAAAAATCAAATACACCTTTGGAGTTGCAAAGTTTAACCTATGTGGACATTCATCTTTCAGCATGTGTATCATGACGTCTGACAGTGCATAGTCTACAAGTATGCACACACCCAGGGCCCTGTGTGCCCATACGATGCCGGCCTCTGCTGTCTTGTGTTTTGGTTGTTATGTCCAAACGGTGTTAGCCACACAACATGTCCCTCCCATGCACCGACTCCATGATGCTGTCTTGCCCCTTCCTCCTCCTCCTCCTTCACTCAATCTTCATCTGGTGCTAGCAGTCCCATGTCAGGGGACAGAGCCACATTCCAAGGGATGCACAATTTGTTCAGCTGTACACATGACATGGGGGTCTTGGACACCACATTGCAGTAGATGGGTCCCCCACCAGTCCAGCTTCGGCAACTCATATGTGCCTTATACAAGCCAGGTGGTTGCTTCATCTCCACGCATGCACGGGTATGGCCATTCTTATAGGGCTCCCTGGGCCTGGTCTGTGGGTTTCTGAGAGGGGTCCTGTACCATGGTGTCAAGGGACAGCCGCCAACACCTGCATGTGCAGCCAATTTAGGTAAGTCTCTGGACTGTCATGTAGGAGAACTGCACTACTATGACATGGCAGCAGGTCATTGATGCCCATACACACATGTCGATGGATACATTTAGCCCATTCATGGCCCCAATATGTGTCCAGTGCAAAGGAATGCTGCAGGGGGCAGCGTCTACGAGATGGTTCATGAACATTGGCACGCACATCTCATGGCAGGCACTTCATAGATGCATGCAGCAGTCTAGATGGTAGATACATGAAGTGCTGTGTACTGTGTGAATCCGTTGTTGGGTGTGTTGGCTCTAGTCAGTGGCTCATATTCATCATACTGCTCTGATCTATACTATGGTGATTTCCACCACTCCTATGGTTGTGCCGAAACGGTGATGTGGTGTGGTATCCCTGCTGTCCTCAGTTCAATCCACTCCCAGGGATGACTCTCCGGTGTGGTGAAATGCTGGAGGCAGGCATATTCTGTATATGCAGTGCATCTTCTTATATGGCCTTATGGTAGTGGGTTCCGCAAATGAGTGGTGCATGTGCTGTGGGATTTGGCCTTATCAGATTTTGTTAATGTTGTGATTGTGGTGTGGTTTACACCATCGATCTGGGTATCTGTACTAATGTACCGTTACACTGGTTCTGTGGCACGGTGTTTGGTGGGGTGCACTTTGTGCAGTGGCTTCATCGTTTCAACCAAATTTGTTCATGCAGGCACCCACCTCATGCCACAAATGCACTGGCATGGCACAGTCAGACGACTCACCTAGCAGCCATGAACGTCATCCTGCATGTCGGCCCATGTGGCACGGTAGCGTGGAGGTCAGCTGGCCAATTGAGTCATGAGTTGTTCCGGGATGACGCGATCACACCTGTGTGATGTTCTATCTTGCCTTGCTTTCCATCTGCACGTTGGGGGAATGATATTGCTTGCGGTTGTGATCCGCAACATGCATGCCATGCAGGTCAACCTAATCCAAGTGGGTGCTGTCAGGGGCACCCATATCATTTGGCATGCCTGCCAATGCATGGGGGCCAACTTTTGTGTCGTATATCTCCTGGGTTGTCCTTGTTAGGGATTTGTAGCCCCTTGTGTGCCTGAGGAGGTGCTCCAGCACTTCGTTCTGTGTCCGTGTACTGGACGGTTGTGACATGCCATGCATGGGCCAAACTGTGTGCTGACAGGTGCCTATGGCATGGGTGTGGGGCACAGGCACCACCTTCAATTGTGCCGGGAGAGCGGTGTGTATTTGTATGCTGCTCACTTATCTGGTAATTTCACCACCAAATTATGGTGGTGAGGCTGTCACATTCTAGCGGGTCGGGGGGGTGTCTGCTCTGGGGTTTCCATGAGGGACAGGACCTGCTGCGTGGGAATGGGGGCTGCTGGGGTGGTGGCGGAGGCTGCACTGGTGCTGCATGCTGGGCCTATCTCCCCCTCTGTCTCCCCCTGTGTCTCCTGGTGTAGTTGTAGTGGTTTTGACCTTGCTGGCAGGGCCTCCTGCCTCATGTGCTGCTACCACTATTTTCTTGGCGTGGGAAGGGGTGTGGTGTGTGGTGTGTGGGTGTGATCCTTTTCTGCTGTGGCACACTCCATTGCCTCCACCTGTGCTGATTGTGTGCACCTGTGGCTCTGTGGACCACTGCGCAGGGTTCTTTACTCCTTCTCTGAGATGCCTGTGTGTACTCCATGCCGGTAAGATACTTTACGGCTTTGATGAGGCCGTTATTTACGTGTGCTCCATACTTGTGATCAGCTCCGGTTTACGCCATGTCGCTAATTACAGCATGGTGGGACGCGCGCACGACCCAAGACCGGTATTTACAGCATCGTAGTTTACGGTGCCGTAAATAGCGGTCTGACAGGTCGGAATGGCCCGTAGCGGTAAGCGATGCCGGTAATCATTTACCGGCATCATTTTTACCTTACCTCCAAGCTCGGAATGACCCCCTATGTCTTTTGTTGTTTTTGGATGTTTTTTTTTTGGGAAGGAGAGCTGAGAACAAAAGGTGGAGAGGGAAATGAGGGAAGAGGAACCAAACACAAATATGGAGGGGTAGTTGGACAAGGGAAAATGTTGCGCGTGTGTTATTTCTAAGGTAGGGGGCAGTGTTTATCATGCTCATTGATTACAGCAGTGGTGGTGGCTCATGGGGAGGAGGGATGGCATTAGCTGATGGCATTTTAAGATAAATAGCAGTTTTGCTAAATGTATGTACTGTGTACTAGATTGTTAATGGATAATTAGTAGGAATAGGTGTTGGAGCTGTGCAAGGCAAAGTTTGAAGTTGAAAGTTCCTAGATCGGTATAAAATGCAGTTCTGAGCCGTCCGCGAAGGAGAGATCTTATCATGAAGTGCGGACAGGTTCTCGGACACGTCATCATGCCGCGCGCCAACGTATGGTCATGTGGCACTGTCCGGAAGGTCCGCTATGAAGTCAGATGTTCGTAGATGTCTGCGGATACAAAACTAGTTGAATTAGTTGCAAAAAGTGTATAGAAGTGTTAAAAATGATTCCAGATGATGGGAAATGGCAGTGTTTTAAGGTGACACTTTGTAAATGGGACACAACTATTGCTATATTGGGTAAGTATGATATTAGTAAGTTATAGGAAAACAGCTTGGGTGGCAGGGCGGCTTATAACTTCGCTCTCCCTGGACGAATCCTCACCAAACTTTGCACAAAAAGTATATGGCCCAATTTGAGTTTGGTGAGGTTTGGTCCAGGGGGGGAACAGTTATAGGGGGGTCCCAAAATTTCTTTTGTTCCCATAGACTGAATGGGGAAAAAACTTTGCTCATGCCTACAGCCCAAACCGCTGGATGGATTTTCAGCAAATTTGCATCAGAAGCGGCGACTTGGTCCTGAAAGCGTGCTTTTGTAAATTTGGTGAAAATCTATCCAGTAGTTTTTTTTAAAAAGACCAAAAAGTAGGTCACAAAAAATTAGTGACATTTCCCTGTTGGCTCCGCGGACAGGACACTGATTGGCTAATCGGCTTGTGGTCAGGCAACATGTTCGCTGATTGGCTGGAATGAAGCGTGAGGTGCATCATATTGTTTCGATATGCCCGCCATCTTAGATCCGCGGACATCTGCAGACAGCGCAGCGATGAAAGGAGGAGAAATACAACTTTGGCAAGTGTGTTGGTGTGTAAGAGTGCCTGGGGAGGGTGAGGGAGTAAGAGATGGGTCAAATTCTGTATTTGTTCAGGTGGCAGGCACCCCTGATGTGTTTGTCATGTCCGCGGTCACCGCGGCTGTCCGCGGACATAAAAAATGCAATGCAGTAGCCCATATAGTTAAAATGTTTGATTCTATGGATGTGATCTATGGGTGTAATATGCTCCGGTGGTTGTGGCCAGGGCCTAGAATCTTGGGTGCATGGCCAAATCCATTCCATTTCAGAAACTTGTATAAATGTACTTTAGACTCTAGGCCCTGGCCAAAACCACCGCAGTATAACACACCCATAGAATCAAAAAATCAAACATCCATCAAATGTGCACAAATCTACAGTTTGTGTACTGTTTGCTTTGGATAGTTTTTATGTGAAGTTTTGGCTATGTTAAGTCATTAAGATTGTAGAGTTTGGTGACAAGCACTGCAGTATAACATATCCATGGAAGTAAACATTTTGTATTGTGGTGTATGGTTAGATGTTTGCTTCAATGGTTGTGTTATGGAGCAGTATTTCTGAGTTTTATATATTATAATATACTTACTGTTTGATTTTTTTGTGATTGGATATATTTTATTCATGACGTGGATAACTGGAGCAGATATATTCTTTTTTAATTTCTGTGATAAAAGAAAATATCATGTTAGTGTAGGTAGTTTATAAACACTTATTACATTGAATAATAGACATTTCTGCTTTATTTCAACCCTCATATTTAGTAGTTTACAAACCAGTGTACTGTGCAATTTGCTCAGTTTCTGTGTTTGTTGCTTAAATCATTTATCTGTTGGAAAAAAATCTATGTTGGAATTGTTATGGGACAGTACATTTCTTTCTTTGTTTTCAGTGTTTACTTGTTGTTTCTGGGTAATGTTTGATCTGTTGGATTGTTGCAGATTGTTAGATACCTGTTGTCGAATTGTAACAGGTTATAGTTTTTTATTTATATTCTCAAGTTGCTAATCTATCTGTTGGGTTGATGCAGATTCTTGGGGCAGTTAGATACATGTTGGGGTATTGTAGCTGTTTATAGTTTTCTAATTGAAGTTTTATTAATGTTTATGCACAGATTAGTTATTAAATTTTGGTTTTAAGAATATTAAATAAGCATTTATAAGATTTGCTGGTAATCTTTGCTTTAGAGTAATGGTACTATCATTACAATCGAACCATCCACAATTCTTTTTTATATATACAGTGTAGTGGCCTGAATTGGTTGTGGCTCCTGCATAGTAGATTATTCCTATTGTTGTGAAGTTTTTCTTACCAAGTGATACTTGCCCATGTGTGAATCCAGTCAGCTTGCAGTTGTTTTTGGTACCATCTGCATTGTAACGTAAAAGCATTAGTATTACGTATTTACTATGTGTTTGTATTTGTAAGGAGGAGCGATTATCTGAATTGCAGGTAGTACATAATCTGCCATGGTGTGCATGAAATGGAACGGATTCACAGTTAGGTATGGATACATACACAAAACCTTCATTGGGGATTTGTGTTTCTGTTAATTCTCTGTATTGGAAATGTTGCCAAAGGTTAACATTTCCTATGCTGCCAACAGTTTTACGGCAGCGTTTGCGTCCTAAGGTTTTAAAAATAGGTTCACCTTTCACTGGTGTCAATTGAAGAAGAGCTCGGACAACAATAATGTGTTTTCCTCCAAAGATCTCTTCGTAGTTTGTTTTGAGTACTTCTTGTAATCTGATGTGAATCAAAGCCAACATTGGGTTGGAGACCATGCTCACTTCATCTTTTAGTAGCATTCTCATTTGTTTTAACACTCTGCATAGTCCCATTGCAGCTTCTGTAGAAAGTTTGTGATATTCTAATTTGTTTTGGTGTTCTACTGGAAGGAGTAGTAATCGGTGTAAAGTGACACCGCCTATGTTGTAGACAGCTAAACCTGTGGGGACAGTTACAACAGCTGACAGTTTGTTGTTTGTCAATTGTTGAAGGAACTTGCTGATGATTTTGATAAAGAATGTTTTGCCTGAACCAGCTTCACCACTGACGTATATTAGTATAGGTTTGTAATTTTGCCAGGTACATTCTTTATTTTCATGTTGTACACCATGTGCAATTTCTTTTGTTACTTCTTGAAAAATGGTACGCTGCCCTTTGTTCAGTTTTGATTGTAATACAGTTAAGTCTTCTGTATCTTCTTCATAGTGACACATGGTGTTTTCTACTTCTGTCATATCTAAGTCTGCCTCATTTGCTATTAATGGCTGTCCCAGTGGTTCTTGGCTTCCAGTTACAGAAGGTTGACTACTGTCGGGAGTGTCATTATCTAGTTGGGCTTGGAGTTCTTCTTCATGTTGCTGTTCATTGTGCAACATTGTTTTGTACTGTATTAAGTTTACATTGGTTATAGTGCTTTTATTTGCTTTGAAAGCGTCTTCATAGGAGTTATAGATATCTAGTATCTCTTCTTCTTTTCTCCATGGTTTAAAAATTTGTAGCAGGGACATGTAATATAGTTGTTTATGTTGAGGAGTTTTTAATGACAATTTCATATGATTAATTAAGCTTTGTTTGGTCATTTTCACTAAGCTGCCTTCACAATTTGTCATTCTGTATCTACCTGTATTTTCATCAGGTTTTATATTATTTTTGTGTGTGAAGTTTTGTGCTGTGTGGTATAGACCCATGGTTTCCAAAGTGGTACTCCTATTTGGGTAGTATGTTTCTAGTAAATTGATTTTTTCAAAATGTCTTGGTTGTTGGGATCATTTTTGGCTATTGTTTCTATGTCGTATTATGATTTGAGAACTCTTTTTCTAGATTTAGCAGGACCAACACTTAGCCATACTAATTTTCAGATTGTCCATACAAAGCAATACCGGTTAAATGATCTGCAGCTTCATAGCAGCCACATTCTCTATGTAAGAGCATGTTTATGCCTAAACTGTACAATATCTGAGACAGTGTTTTGTCTGATGATATGTCATTCCAGAGGTCTTGAAGCTTTTTTTTTCTGCTTTGTTTAAGTAGGATGTAGCATATCGTGCAACTGCAGTGGAATTGTCTGCAATGTACTGCACATCTATAAGAGGGCAATGATTGCATTGTAATCATTGATATATTTAGCTTCTTCTGTTCTTTTTATGTAATATGTGTTCTTAGGTGATTTACCTTTATCACTTTGTCTAACTGAAGACATGAAGTTGTTCACTTCACCTGTTTCTGTAACTGGAATAGGGAAACCAAAGCGGCATTTGGTGTAGTATTTCCCTTTGTTTTTTGTATTTTCGACGACAATATTTGCCACATTTGTGTCTTTGAAATTGTACAATTTGTGCATGAAGATCACTATTTGTTATTTCCGATGGAATTTCCTAAGTGACATATTTTTCGATGACTGTAAAACAGTGGCATCACTGTCTTGACCAAATTTAGGAACATCTTTAATCCATAAAAGCATGTGGATATGTGGAGCTCCTCTGGCTTGGTATTCTTTTCTCCAAAAGAAGTGTTGCACTTCTCTGAGAGGAGGAACAGTTTTATTACAAATAAAGTGTAGCATAGCAATGAAGCGATGATGGAAATATCTTGAAACATTAACAGGATCTAGAGAGCAAAGTTCTCCAGGTGTTAGTATATCTATGTTTGTTTTGTTTTTGTTTGATATGCGCAGGAAATCATGTAAATCTTCCCATGCATATTCTGCACAACTTAATATAACAAACCAAGTGGGTGGGCCAAGGTTTCTTATCATACAACGTACATCTCTGTGATGTCAGAACCAGTACTCTTTAGGACCACGCATGTTTGCTAACAGATTTGTAATTCTTGATTGTAAAACCTCATCCTTTTCTTGCACTTTTCGTAGCAATTGCATAGCTGACATATTTTGAAAGTGGGTAAAGTTCACTTTCAAAGAGTAGGTGGAATATGTATTCCACATTTTGTCTAAATCTGGGATCTTCAGAATACATTCGTAACGAGCGGTATTCTGATGCTGTTATCTGAATGGGTCTATCATCATACCTTCCTCCTTTCCCACTAGGAAAGAGTAGATAAAAATAGTGTCATTAGAGTGTAATGGATGAATTGTATAATGGTCTAAAATATTGGATACTGTAGCAGGATCTAGAAGTTCAAATTGACCAGTTTCAGGTGACTCTTGAATTATTTCAGTGGTTTCCCTCAAAATGTCTTCAATATTCATTTCTTTGTAGTATTCATTATGGTCTTTTAGATATTACAAGGCTTGTCTAATTTTATGTAAGTCTACGAGTTGTTGCCAATTTTTTTTGTCCTTTGTAGGTACACCATTTACTTAGACAATTAGAGATTGGTCTATTGGACGTTGCACTCCCAGAGTGTCCACATTTTCTTTCAGATCTAATGGTTAATAAACTACTTTATATTGCTGTTTTAGGTTGAAGGCGTATTATTGCTTGAAATGGGTGCACTGTTTGAATTATGATGCTCTCATATAAATTGAGTTGTTGCAGGGGTTTTGGTAGTGGGAATAATTCCAAGTTATTTGTGTTAGCATGTGAAGGAGTTTGGTTGTTTTCAAGTTCTGTAGTGCAGTAACTGCAAAGTATTAAGGGGTCAGTTATTTCGTATTTGTTTTCTGCTATAAGGTAGAGAGCTAATTCAAACTATTTGGAATCTTCATTGGCTTCTATTTTGTATGTTACTTCTACAGTTTTTGTGTTACTTATATAAAAAGTTCTGCGGCAACACACACACACATGGTTTGCGGATGTACTTTTAAATTTTAGTATTTCTTTTTTGTATGTGTGTAGTAGAAGGTTGTCATCTGTACAATTGTTGCTAGTCTGTTGTAAAGCTATTGCATTTTATAAGTGGCTTTCACTTTCAAAATATTTTCTCTGGATATGTTCTATTTCTTCAAGTAGGTCTTTAGCTGTACCATGTAGAAGATTGTTTTTTAAATTGGCTAGTGCTAAAGCAGGACTTTTAGCATAGTACAGTTTATAGACTAGATTTCTTATAGTTGAATGATGTGTTGATATCATTTTGATATGATGGAAGGTGCTTTTGCAAATAGGTCCTGAAATGCAGGCTAATGAATGTCCTTGTAGTCCTGTGTATTTGCGCACTGGAGAGATATCCATATTTTGTAGTATTTTCATTTTGATTGTGTCTTTGCCTTTCACATACTGATTGAGGAACTGGCATAAGATTTGAAAGATGTTTTGGCAATGTTACATATTGACGTGCATGGCCATTTGTATACTGTATGTTCTGGTGCAGTCGAATGGAGAGGCGATACTGAGTTTTCTGGGGATATTTTTATAAGCAGTATTTCTTGTTGCATTATGGTATTATTAAGTTTTTCATACCCTCCTCCACTGCTATGTATGGCCATTGTGTTTGTTTGCTTTTGTTTGTATGCTTCTTCATTAAAATATGTTTCTGTGCTCGTGGTGTGACTCCATTCACCTCCAAAGATATTTAAGAAGTTATTTTTGTTGACATTCTGTTTATTGAGAAGTCTTTTTGTAGTTTAGTAGTTAGTTTTGTTAGTGGTTTCATTCTGTTTAACACTAAAATAAATAACTTCCTTTTGAGAAGGATTGCACTGTCTATGAAAGCTTCTTAGATAAATTTTCTACGGTAGGTGCATGATTACTCTACTGTTTTTATAAGATTCGGAAGGATTCTGTGGCAGATTTTTTTTTGTAAAATACTTATTTTGGTATGGTTACTTGCCACTACATCAAGATTTATAGGAGCAGTGTTAGCAGTAGTGGTAGCTGAATTCTTGTTAATCACTCTGTTTCCTTTTACATTTTGATAGAGGAGGCATAGTTTCTGTACTAGAAGCTTGTTTTGTTTCACTTAATGACTGTATTAGCTGTTTTGTTTTTAACTTTTTGTACAAATTCTGCTAGAGATGGATGTTTATTTTGGACATTTTTATTTTCATTTGCTCTACTTCTGAATTGCTTTCTATGGACTTGCTTTTTGGTAGGCATTCTTTGGGGTCTGTTGAAAAAAAAGAAGGAAAGGGTTGGGCTGTTCTGCAATTTATGTGTGCTGTGTGCATGAGTGTCTGAGTATGATGGTAAGGATGTATGTGGTGGTGTGTGATTGTGCATTGAGCAGCTAAAACCAGTTTTGAAGGCTATTCTTGTATTTGTGTGTTACTATACTGGGGTACAGATGACAGTAGAAAGTAAGCTAGTGGTGAGGATACGCACTAATACTAAATCTAATGGTATAGAATTAAAACTGTTCTTTGTTCTGTAATACTAAATTCTAGGGGCTGAGTTATGTCATGTGTGCACCGAAAAACAGGGATTTGTGTGCCATTCTGCCTGCTAATCCCTGTTTAACAAATGGGGATTTGTGGGCAGAATGGTGCACAAATCTCAGTTTTTTGCACACAAATTCCATGAATCAACCCCACAGTGTGTTTGAGTAACAGTAAGAATATTATGGTAGAACTGTACTTACTTTTTTGTGTGGAATGAGCAGGTTTCTTCTGAGTTGTTTGTACGTCAGATGCTGCTGCTTTTCAGGAGAGTGGTCTTCACTGCAATTGTAAAAGAAAGAAGTTCGTAATGTGTGTGTTTATACACTGATGTTATTTAGACGTTGATTTGTATGTTTTTGTAGTAGTATTCTTGTTTGATATCTGAACATAGTGTGTGCATGCAGTTTACTTTGACTATGTGAAGCCTTTATATTTTACTTACTATGGGCCTCATTACGAGGTTGGAGGTAACCATGGCGCTATCAGCGCCTTGGCTGCCACCAAAACCTTACAGACTCCGCCCTGGTGAATGGAGCAATAACCGGTCCATTCCAAGGTTGGCGGGACCGGTAATTCCCCATTCACCAGGGCCCCTCTCCATTCCCATTTGAGCTTCCATAGGCCTCAATGGGAATGGGGAAGGCGCTAATAACGGTACCTCAAATTGTGGTACCGTTATTAGCTCTAAAGTCCCTTTGCGGATCCTGTCCTTAATGCCTGGAAAAACCAGGCGTTAAGGGAGGACCCACAAAGGGAACTCGTAGTAGGGCAGTAAGGGATTACCGGCACCGGTGCCCTTACCGGTGCCGGTAATCCCTTACCGCCCACCTCGTAATGAGGCCCAATATGTTAGTTCAACATACTTTGTAAATGAGTAGAATACTAAGTGTAGGAAACTCATTTGGTTTCTTAAGGCTGTGTAATCGAGGTCCTAGTGACCTCTGACGGGCCCATGGAATCCGAGCTCGCCCTTGAGTACCTTAAGACAAGATAGCTGCACCTTGAGGTGGATGGGGTGCTGGATTCACATACTCCAACACCATAAATAAGGACAACTCAATGATTCAGCAAAGAGACTGTAAAGTTCGTCAAGTTTTATTTCATGCAATGCTGACACCGAGCACAAAAAGCATTGAGGTCAAGTACACCATTCCACCACCCCACGCTCAAAACGGAGCTCCGTTTTATAGCTCTGAGAGGGAGAATCCTGCCCCCACTCTCCCTACACAAGTCTAGTCAAATTCATTGTTAAACATTCGCTCATTTTTTAATTGAACTAAACCTTCAAAAATGAAATACAATCTAGCACACATCCTTGTTTTTTTCCCTATGCTCTGCCCTGAACATGGCTACTGCAGCTGGAACTTTTCAATATGGTTCCAGACACGGCCAAATTAAATGTCTGGTTTCTGGCCAGTTGTCAAATTTCTGAAGGCACAGCATCCTTGAATGTTTCAACTTTAGAATTACTCATTCTACACACTCTGAATCATTACTTTGTTTCACTTATGTTAGCAACATTTTTAGTTAAATTCATTTCCAGTAAAAGGCAGAGCTCTTTTCTGTCTGTGTACAGAAAACCTTAATGTGCATTCTGTAACTTGTCTTCTTACTAAACCATGTAAAAACATTTTCAACCTTATAAACATGACTCTTGTTAGACTATTAATATTGCATACCATTATGAACTGTTTTCACATAATTTACTATACTACATCAGTCTATACAGATTTTTCTGCTTAGTTTTAAGTGGGGCTGGGCTGCCCCCTACTGCATTTAGTTGTTGGCATCTTATCTACATTTTAGCTCCTCCATTACATTACCCGGTCTTTAAAGTTCTTTGTTTGTAAAACAATAACTTTGACGCACATCCAACTTCTATTCTCCTTAATACTTATCTACGAACATCCTATCACAATGTTACAATTTGTCACATACTACCATATTGTTATTCTTCAAACAAAGCATGTGTGTGTCATCCTCTTCCATTTAAGCCCCACTTCCTGTAATCATCTGCTTTAAACTAACTGTATGCCTCGGATAATTAACAGCCATTTTGAGACTCGAGAGGTTGGTCAAGCTTTGAGGTAACCCATTAGCCCATTGTCTCTTTGTATGTCATACTTTGTCTGCAACTACCACCCCAACAAAATACAATCTCTCCTTGATCTTCTTCTTCTGCCCATGCATATAGATATATCATTTTCACTGTGTCCTTCCCTCTTTTTCACACTCTTTCTTCTTCCGTATCTTCCGCTTTGCTCGTCTTTAGTTTGGTGTTGGTGGACCGTCTTTGTCCTGTCGCCTTTGTCCTTTCTTTTGAGCTGTTTTCACAGTCAGTCTCCTAGATTCCTTTGATGCTTAGGCCAGGAGTCCATTTTTATTTCACAAGAAGTTCCATTTTACTAGAGTGTCTCTCTTCCAAAAGGATCATTGTTCAATGAGTCCAAAAGAGGGGACGTTTCAGCATGGGTACGCAGGGTTGGGGGAGTCTTTTGCAGACACAATTCAGCGTCAGGCTTTCACTGGGTTTCTCTATGACCTCCCTCTTTCCTCACGCGGTTCAACGTTAATTTCCCAAGGCATACAGATCCCTCGACGCCTACCTGTAATATAAAACGGAATGAGTTTCTTTTGTAAATTAAACACGTCTCTTATATTTAACACTTTTCCTACCAACCCATTTCCTTAACCTCTCTTTTTTGCATTGGCTCTTATACCTTATTCCCTAGAAATTGTGAGACATTCCCTCTTAATTGACACCCCTGCCTCCTAGACAAAGCTACAAAACATTTTCATTTAAATGTTGCCTTTTTCTGGGTCATTTTCACATTACAACCAAAATACCCCCCATTCCTAGCTCTGTGTCAGCCGGCTACAACCGGAATTTGTTTTCAATAACATATACGCTGTCCTTCATGGGACACATTTTTCCCCTTCCGGGTGCCACATGCATCCCTAAGGAGACAAAACAATTAAAGAAAGACGTCTTCTTCTTTTCTGCTCTTCTAGGCACGTCCGTAGTAGATGACAGAAACGTCCTTGGGGATCCCCATTGTCTGTAGAAAGTCAAAATAGAGACAAAAGTCATTCGGGCACTAGCAAGGGGTCAGGGTTTCTTTCCAATTTCAACCCTGTTCCTCCTTTTCTGCTATCAAAAAAATACTCTCTGGATCATTCGCCACTATTTGTTGGTACACATAAACAACTATTTTCCAACCACCCCGCAGGATACTTAGTTTAGGCTTGGTTCTTTGCTCAGCTTAGCTGCACATTCTTGCTGGTTAGCTGCACATTCTTGCTGTTTAGCTGCACTTTCTTCTTCAGCTCAGCAGCCATTCTTCCTATTCTTTTCTTGTCGTTGGTTGGACCATGGTCTTTGCTTGTGCTTTGTGTTCATCCTATAGAGATAAAATAGAGGCGTTTCGCTGCACAACGTCCCTGCCTAACTTAATCGAGCCTACCCCTGTTTTCCAAGATTATGGCACCAATTCTTACTGCGGGACTCCATTTTTTATAGTTCCAATCAATGTTTGCCTCTGCTAATGATTACATACCCCTATCATAATAATCTTTTTGACATTATGAACACGAAAATGATTACTCACCTTCAATTTTACTTCTGTTTTCTGTGGGTGCCTGAAATGGCCATTTTGTCATCTATTTTCTACTCTTTCCACACCTGATTGTACCTATCTTGGGAAAAACAGCTAACTCTTGAAGACATTGTGTCTCTTACAACCTTTTTCCTGTTACTCACCTGGATCCTCTTACCTTTAGTGCTGTTCAATTTTGTGTCCTGGTTTTACCAGGCATCCTTAGCGGGTCCCGGGAGCAGACCAGCATGCTAACAACGGGCCCGTCATTAACAGGCCCGTTGTTAGCATGCTCCCCATTCCCATTGAGCCCTATGGGGGCTCGAATGGGAATGGGGATCGGTTCCTGGAATGGAGGTAGCCATGCTGCAAATAGCGGCATCGCTACCTCCAGGGTCGTAATGACCCCCACTGACTTGATGCCTTATAGACTATATTCAATTCTCTTGTCTCTGCATCTTTTCCATGTACATCAGTCTGGTTTCGTGTGTTGTCACCAATCTGTTTGTTTGTTCGTTCGTTCATTCATTGGTCCTGCTTCTTCTGGGATTTCATTCAAGTGGCCATAATACTGTTTTGTATATAGGTGTGTCTTTCTCAATTGGAATCTTTCCTCCAGGATTCTCATTGGTATCAGTATTTTGACTGCTACTTCACGTGTCTCAAACTCTGGTTCCCAACATACAGGCAATATGGGCAAGATGCTTGAGTTGGAGGTACTTGGCTGTTTCTCTGCACGAGCTTTGGTAGGCCCGAGCGATGCGAGTGCCCCAACTTTGTGGAATCAGAAAAAAAATACAATATTACGACTGTTACACCAAGCAAAGGAAAATACACCGACACAGGCTTGTAAAGATTCCCAGAATCTGTATTACAAAAACTGAACAGTATTACACAAAGCACACAAATAGCTATTTGGCTGTCAATACACCACAGAGACCACCAGCAGGGTTCAATGTGAGCAGTGAGCAGAATTTGCTAGCTGGACATCAGTTTATTTATACAGTTTATTATAATGATGTCCAGCCTCTTACAAGTTAATAATACATTGAGCTAGGGTCGCGCCAGGTTCACTTTCCTAATTTACATATCTCGCGCATGTGGTTTACTTTTGAATACATTTACTAACACACTGTATTATTCTTTAATTTAACGTTACACTCTTCACATATTGTTTTAATACAGATTAAACAAATGTTTCACATATTGTATTTGGATAGCATTACTGTTCTTGTAGTTTAACATTTGCTAATTCAAGTAATCCCCTGATCCCGAGGTCAACAAAGGACAAGGTCCACATGACCCGAACATGTAGCCTGAAGGCAGGTTGGACATTAACCCTCCTACAGAGGTTGAGGTTAAGGCAAGAACAAGAGCACACGAGACGGCCATTTTAGACTACAGGGTGACTTTGTACAAAAACTAAGATGGCGGTTCTAACCTAAAATGGAGGCTCGATTCACTTGAGGTCACGACCTTGTAATACGGGCTTCCTCGCAAAGCGACTGGGCATAGGCCAACATATACAATGAGGACTAAACAATATTATATCAGTTCTAACAGCTTGGCCTGCGGGCGGTTAAAGCCCATGTGCCTCCCCCCCCCCCCCCACTGTGGCGTGAAAGCTATTCGTACCCCAGGATTTACTGGGTGTAGATAGTTTCTTTTTTTTTCTGGAGGGGGATCAGCTTAGCACAAGCCCATCCCTTGTTGGAGAAAAAAATATCCACTGCTATTAAAATTGAAAAGGGTCTAGGTCCCTTTAGGGATGATAGTTGCCATAAGAAACCAGTTCCAAAATGGCTGCTGTCATTCCAAAAGGGACCTAGTACCTTTTCTCTTTTAATGGTGCCAGTGATAAGAGCATTACGCCCGGGAGATTTTTATTGGTCAATCTCTCTTTCCCGGGTGCAAATATTAGTAACGCCTGTCAGGACAGCTCTCTTTTTTAAGTTCGTCCTTCAATTAAATTTGATCTGCACTCTCATTCCACCCATTTTATTTTCTCTTTTGAAAGGACTGCATGATAACATTCAGGAAACAGGTAGGAATGGGTGAAGATGACACTGTGCATGCCCTCTGAGGAATATAATGTATAAAATTGTCATCATTTAAAGGAAGCAATGCAGCCGTGTGTTAACATTTTCCTTCCATTGTAAGACCACCCCTAAACATGTGTATGAAAATGGCATTACGCCTCTTACACAAATCCGGGAAACTCAATGGGCCTCATTACGAATCTGCCGGTAACTGGTACCGGGGGGTTATCGGCAGACTCGCCTTATCATTACTGGTGCACAATATCTCAGTGTAACAGGGATATTACGGGCAGTGACAACGGCAGTAAGTTCCCATTCCATGGAGTCCCAAAAAACTCCATGGAATGGGAACCACTCAAGAACCGGCATCGTTGTTAATGGTGCCAGTGCTTCTGTGGTTTCTCTGCTGGTAGTGGCCTGAAAAACTGGCAGGTCAGGCCTGCTGATAGTTTATTGCCCCTACCGGCAGACTCAGAGTAACCCGGTATGGAAAAAATGCCAGAGCTGGTAGCACCAGCCATTGTACCAGCATGTTTTCCCAAACGGGTTAGTCCTAATGAGGCCCAATGTCTAGAAAAATAATTCTCTTATTTAGCAGAGTTCTCACTAACAAGCTAATGCCATTTTTAGACAGCAAAGCAACTACTAAGCAGTGGCCAAGCAAGAAAAGAGAAGACACGTTGGCAATGAGACTTAGGCTTGATTAACTTAAAAGAGTGTTTTCCAATAGGATTGTTCCATTGTTAAATGCTTCTGTGAATAAGACCCTAAAACGTATAGTGTTAGGAGCCACATGACTGGTGAGGATAACTGAGGTGCATGATGATACCTATAGGTTTTGTTTTTTACTTACGGCGAAAACAAAACATTTAATAAACAAAGAAAAAAGGCTTCATAACGGTAGACTCCACACTGTACCATACACATTTTGCAGGAAACAAATGTGATGAACAAAACCAAATGAAATTGATGTCAATAGAAGCAAGTCTGATAAATGTTCTTTTGATTTAAAGTGGTGTTCAAAAGTGTGGAAATAGTTTCATAAAACGCCATTAAAAAGTCTAAGGAGGGCAGTTGCATCATTCCAAAAGTGATGTATAAAGGGGTGAAAAAGGTGGAATTGGCAGAGTGAGATAAGGATCAAGTAATTTGCTCCTTTCCTTTCAACCAATGTGCTGCAAATCGAATAGTAGGTATGTCCTTTGTATTGCTTGTGCTGTGCTACACCCTTTCCCATTCTTATTGTGCATTCACAAATGGACATCATCTAGTCTATCCTTTACCCACCTACCCAGCTACATATGTCTGCACAACCAAATTGCAGTGGCTTGCCCCAAGTATAACTCTCCTTTGTGATTCAGGAACATTTTAACATACTCACAATGGGCATGTGGCTGCACTATGCAAATGACCATACAGGTCTCTTGATTTGATAATGCAAGTAGTTTAACTGCAAAGAAAAAACCTGCTGTTGAGCATGAAAACTACATGCACCAGAGGCGTTGCTTGGGGGTGCTGAGGGGGTTAAAACCCCGGATCTTTTGGTTGTAGCCCCAGATAGAAGCTCAGGGACTACAACCAAAAGACTTTAGCTAGCCCCGAATCCCGCCAGTCCCGACATTAGCTTAGCCCCTGATCTTTTGCAGACCTAGCAACACCCCTGACAGGCAAGTAGAAACGGTCTATGGCAGATAGAATAAACCATAGGTTCACAAAATATTCCGCCTGTGATACCATGAAATTACTTGGCTTGCCACCCGTATTTCTGCAGAGGGTACACCCATGTCTTCCATAGGTGTATGTAAGTTTCTAAATACCAATACCATACGCTTGCCATTTGCAGTGGCATAATTATGTAGGTAGTACTCGGAATAACAAACCATCTTCATTACAAGCTGGTTTATATGGAATCCACATTGTTCTATGTACTTCTAATTTCAGAAAATAATGAACATTGCATGTACTGCTTTCGAAAGTGGCGGTGGTACCTTGTGAAACTGAAACAGGTTTTAGTCAGTGGGAAAACACCATATGCATTATGGTGGCAATTATAATGTAGGCCTTTCCTTGCTATGCAGCTTGTCTTTGGAAACAACACTACCACAGGTACCACTGCATCACTCCTTCTTTCAGTTCTGGAAGTACCTGACGACCCGAAACTTCAAAGAACGTCTCACCTATCACTAATCACGCCATGCAATCCACCTTCTGCTCACATTGCCCATTCCTCCTAGCTCTGCGACCCATTCACCTTACCAGAAATCCATGGGTGGGCCACCTTGTGTAAGTCACCTTTGCTTCCCATGTAGGTTCACTCATTGTAAACCACATACATACATACATAATTACATTCGTAGCATTTTGTCGATGGACATTATGCAGCACAGAAGCAATTTCTGATTGTCACCTCATTCTCCCAAGTGGTATTAACTCCTGATTCACATATTTTCTGTTGATTTACCCACAGGGTCCTGCACCGCGGGAATGAATATGGGGTGACACCCATAAGGTCTGCGTTTTGATAACATCATCGATGTTTACCTGCTAATATACAAAACATATTTGGTTGCAAAGTCCTCCAACAACACATACCTGTATTTTTAGTAGATGTCCTTATCAGTGAGTTTTAATGCAAATAACGCACGTTTTGTCTCATTATAACAGCTACTTAACAAATGTGTAATTCTGGGAATGCCTACTTGCATACATAAATGCATCCATAC
The DNA here is from genome assembly GCF_040938575.1 of Ambystoma mexicanum. Lineage (NCBI taxonomy): Eukaryota > Metazoa > Chordata > Amphibia > Caudata > Ambystomatidae > Ambystoma > Ambystoma mexicanum. The sequence goes on along the minus strand of NC_090941.1, from coordinate 427,347,029 downwards.
ACTTGCTGCATTCTGTCATTGGACATTACATGGCACACAAGCAATTGTAGATTGTCGGATCATTGTCTCAACTGTTGTTAGGTCCTTGTACACAATTTATCTGATCATTTCCCGATGGAGTAAAGTAAACTACCATGTACATTATGCTATGCATTGATGATATACTTGTTGGCTCATTATGTCTTTTTAGCATAAGTGTCAATGTAGTAAGTTCACAATTTCCATTCTATGATCACATCATGCCGGCCTCACTGGTGTTGTTGAAAATTGAAATAAACTGATCCCAATCAATAAGGGCTCTAGTAGGACTGTACAAATTCCTATTACACAAAAGCACAGTGGCCGTTTTCTGGGCCAAAATATGCTTCACTCTTAAAAAGAACACCAATTGTGCACAAATATTTGGCCATAACAAAAAGTCAAGGGCAAAACTAATTCAGTTGGTTCTTAGAAATAACGATTGTTAAAACAAATTAACTGAAATCCATACAACTGATTGAGTCTTCCAAAAAATAAATGCACAGCCACAATTTATACATTTGTTATCAAAATATGTGTTTATAAAGAAGTACACAACACAAAATAAGCTAAATCCTAGTCACTAATCTTTTTTTTAATTTTTTTATTTTGGTGTTTAAGATTTTAATTAAGCAATAGAACCCGAGCGGCGGGGGCATTACCGACTCAGGTAATGCCCCGGGGCCCATAGGTAAGGACCCGAGCGGTGTTTTGGGACAGAAAAAAAAAACGACCAAGAAAATGGCCGCTGCCATGGAAAGGGAAAACGGAGTCCGTTTTCCCTTTCTATGGCGGCCATCGGGAGCGGATGCGCTGGGAACACAAGTGTTCACAGCACGTCCGCTCCCGGAAAAGGATAAAAAAAAAGGTAAGTGGGGTTGGGAGGGCAAAAGTGGGACGGGGGAAAAAGAAAAAAAAAAAAAACTACCTGCGTCCCCGGCGGGGGACGAGGGAAGCCCCCAGCCGTGTGGAGGCGCAGAGTGGGGATGGCCCCGCTCCGAGTCTCCACACGGCTGGAGGCTTCCCTCGTCCCCCGCCGTGGACGCAGGATCAAGAAGGTAAGTTCAGGGAGGGGACAGAAGGGAAGGGAAAAATAAAAATAAAAAAAAGACTTACCCGAGTCCCCGGCGGGGGGCGAAGGCAGCCTCTCAGCCGCGGGGAGGCTCGGAGTGGGGATGGCTCTGCTTCGAGCTTCCTCATTGGCTGAGGGGCTGCCACGTCCCCCGCCGGGAACAAAGGCCGTGGAATCCCGACAGAAGGATTCCCGGCCGGGTAGGGACCTGGCGAGAGCCAATCAGAATGCTTGTTGCATTCCAATTGTCTCTCGCCGGGATACTAATTATAAATATGTATAAGTGGTCACAAAGTGAAGTCCTTTTCCAGTGCTCCTTGCAGACATGCTGGCTTTTGAATCATGGTTTATTGCTCCAGTTTGTGTTTGTAGTCCTCCAGGTCAGCCAAGATCCAGCCGGAGGGAATCAGGAAAGTGAGAAACATGGCACTGAGGGCCACAGCTTGATGCACTGGGGTCACAATCTCCTTGGGGGGCTTGGACGAGACGTTGGCTCTCTGCACGAGCTGCTGGCGGGCAGCGGTCCTCAGGAACCCTATGGTGCGGGTGACAGGCAGCATGGCGGCAGGTGTGTCCCAGGGAGAGGCTCTCGCATCTGTCCCTAGTCACTAATCTTAATACACAGAAACGTCTCCCCCAAGCCGTTCTATGGCTAAATGGTGAGTGTATTGATTTGTTAAACCCAATTTGCTGAGCATGAGAAGAAAAGAACCACTCCAGCAACCCCTTCTGACTTTTCATCGCACATTTTTTTTTTTTTATGTATTGAAATTTGATTTTGATATGCATGAAGGCCGGTGTGGGTGATTCCACTGCAAGTGTATGCATATAGGGATAGAAGTTTCAATTTGGATTCTCTTTTGCAAAACGTATTTAATAAAATTCGCCCGTTTTATTCCTTGCATCTTTTCCTTGCAGCATTTCAAGGATGCCACTTATGGTTAAACATGAGTTCCTTGAAGAGTGCAATTGTTTCTCTTTGGTACTTAGCAATACTTTTCTGTTTAGATTTCCTTTGGTGCCCTCTAGAGAAAGCGTTGTCAGTTGATGCAGGTGTATTCTCACAGTGTGTTATCTACTGCTGCCATTGTTAGTGCCCTGGGAGCTGCTCTGCGGGTGCTCGGGGTGTTTAGCCTTTGCATATGCTTCCCTTGTCTATCTCTTACTGGTGTGATGATGGCGCTGCAGTGGATCCAGATTTATTGGAAAGGTGATCTTGATGGAGTTGTGATGAAGATGGGTAAATCAGGAGTACACCTTTAAGGTTAAAAGGAAATTCCAAACAATATATTATAAAAAACAATTATTGATTTATAACTCTTAAAAATAAAGGAAGTAAAATGAGCATACATTTTGTATTACCCTCTAACAAGTAGAGATTGCGGTTTTCTAACAAAATAAATGAACATCTATTGCTACTCTTGTTTTCATATTTTTAGGGAAATGCACATGAATATAATTATAGCACTTTAATGTTGTAATTATTCTCCTTCTTTGCATGCATGTTTTCTCTGTATTTGTTTTTAATTTGTTGGGATAGGGATACAAGTGCAACCCCAGGCAGGCGAAGAGATTTGGATTGTGCAAGGCATATCAACAGGCAGCATATTGTTAAAAATTGTTGTTGGGTGTGGCAGAATGCACATGTATTCACTTGTAGTTAGCTTTGACACAAATTAGAAACACCATGTATCTACACAGAATAAGCAACATATTTATTTATGTTGCAGTTGCAGAGGTTAAAGGCAGGGTGATGTAGCTTGTATCTAGTGGTAGTGTACAAGGAAGTGTCCTCCGCGATGTGCTTGTAGGTAGCTAATAGAGGTAGACGTGCACGATTTGAGTCCAGGAAGCATTGGGATGCAGACAAGGTCTGGGGGTTAAGGGAACAAGAGTTCTGCCATGTTGGAATCAAAGGCATGTTATTGGGTGTGCTTGTGAAAAGATGCAAACTAGGCCTCACGTGGAGCTGCGGCTTGTTTAGTTGATTCAGAGATGTGTCCCTCTTCTATTCCCCAGATAGCAGCTATGCCTGCAAGGTCACCGGCGGCCAAGCTGTGACGATAACTGTTAATTGGGTCCAGCTGCAGAGCTCAGCAGTGCTGGGAAGGGGATGTTGGGTCGAGGGGTGGAAGGGCTGGGACGTGGCTTTGAAGGTTAAATTCATGTGAACAGGGCATGAGGTTTCGTCAGGACAAGAGACCTGATGAAGATTTAGAGCGCCACTGCCCCCACCCAAATGGTGGTCATCCTATTTGAACAGCAGATGCCACACTCAAGGGGAATAATAGATATGCAACATTCAAACACAAGAGTGGTGCCTCGACAGCTTCATCCTACTGGGTACCTGGGTTCTCAGAGAGATAAGGGAAGAGATGTGCTAGGGCCATACCATGATTTGTGATGGGAGGAGCAGAGGTGATGCTGATACATTCATTTATGAGGTTAGGAGTCTGCCTGTGCATGCCATAGTGTCTGGTATAATCAGGATACCCATTGTATTATCAAAGTGGAGTTGGCTTTGCTCTTCACACTTTGATCAGGTTCTGACGAAGAGGTGCACATCACGCCATGGTAACGAATATTTATTCAGCAACAAAATATATCAATACAACAATGTGCCTCATGGAAAATAAACTCTTAAATTTCATGGTGACAATGTAGTAAATCACGTGTTAGGGGAATATGTTTTATATAATGTGTGACCAATATGGTAATGGACTATAGGGGATGAAAAGACTTGTGTATAGGTGGAGTGCAGGAGAGTGTGGGGTAGCTCCAATTTTGTTCAGTTCTATGGAACCGTCTGATACTTTTGCAAGTAATAAACTTTTGTTTTTCTTGTAAACAGTGCCATGATTATTCAGACTGCTTGGAATAGTTTTTATTGTTCAAGGTTCTGGGTCATTCACCCTACAAAGCTGGTGACACAGACACAATCCCAGACTCTCTTTAAGACCAGGGGCCACACGTTGTACATCCTTGGTCACGGCGCCCACTTTCAGTGACAGGTCCCACGTGCATGACTTGAGGAGTTCAGCAAGTGCTGTGATGTCAGAAGGCCTGCCCGTACCTTGGAGAAGGGCGCTGCACCCAGCTGTGCAGATGAATTTCCGGGACCTCGCATTGGAGCTGCTCGGGAGAATGCATAGAAGAAAGTTCACCTTTGTGGGAGAAAACAATGGGGGGAGAGTAGTGGGAAGTTGAGTGTTGTGTGTGTGTGTGTGTGTGAAGGGAATCGACCATTTGGCGATATATTGTTTTCTACAGTAGTGATGTGAGGGGGGCTCCTCTGATGAGAGGAAATAGAATGTCACACATAGTATGATAGTGATAGAAGCAGAACGCAGAAAAGGAATGCCCTTATATAAGAGGGAAGGCAGTGCTGCAAGTAGAGCAGTGGTCCAGTATACAGAGGACCACAGATCCCTCCACCTGGCCCAAGGGGGCATGATGAGGGGAAATTCCATCACCTCGATACAAGGAGACAGGGGAAGGCCTACACCACTGTGTAAATAAGTCTGTTCTATTTTTTCTGTTACAGTATTTTTGGTATATATTATGGTTTAATGTGTATATATAATTGGTGTGTCAATGGATGCCCAGCTGTATGAAAAATGGTGTATATTGAGTGTGAGTGTGAATGGGGAGGGACAAGGGAGGTGAGTTTTGGGTTGAGGGAATATTGGAAGGTGACGTGGGAATGTGTGCAGGGTTGGGAGGGCAGAGTAAAATTGTGCTGCTGAATCGCTGATCCGAGAAATACATAGTTTTGCTAAGGAGATAAGTGGAAAGAGTTATGAGTACCCCACTTGAGTACATGTGCTCTGAGCCCTGGCAGTACAAGGAAAATATTCTTAAATATATTTGTGACTGGGTTGCGGATAGCAAAGGGGGAATGTACAAGCCGTGGCCTGAAGAGGGCCCAAATAACAAAGATATGTTGGGGCATATGAACACATATTTTGCTGTGAATTCTACCTGGAGAAAATTGAAAAGTAGGCAGGATATCCTCAAACTTCGGAGAATTTTCAGTCAAGGAATTTGAAAATCTCCATGTTGAACACAAATAACACAAGGTGATGGTACCTATACCCAGTGTTGCCCCACGGCCCACCCCCATATGGGTGCTTCTGCTTGAAACCCCCAGCTTGGTAAAGCAACCGTCAGTATGTGCCCCAACCTGCACCAAGGCAGTCAGCTTCTGCTACTAGTGCGAATGGCGTGAGCAACTCAGTGGCTAATGCTACCCAAGATGCATTGGTCATGGAAGTAGAGAATAGGGCATGGAGAGAATTAGAAATGGTTGGCATGAGCATCACAGGAGCAAGGGGACAGAAAGTGACAATAGGCACAGACAAATGGAGAGCAGGTGATATTTTGTTTCAAATTTATAGTAGAGCGATTAAAGACATCCAATTAGCTGCAAGTGAAGATATCCCCAATGCTGGGGTGCTTCTAGTCGGTTCATCAAGTGTTGTTAGGGTAGATTATGAATCAACTCGAACAGCTAGAGATGTAATGATCACAGAGGAGGAAGATGAGTAGGTGTCAGAGGGAGACTAGGAGGAGAACCAGGAGGATGAGTTACCACCAGAACTGGCACTGAGGGTAGAGAGCCTGGGGGGCCCAAGGCTTAGGGCAGGGCCAGATTGAATGGCTGTAGCAATGGGCAAGAGGGGAGGGAGAACTGCACAGACTAAACAGCTGGAAACACAGGTTCTGTTACTACGCAAGAGGCATAGAAGTGCACAATATGTGCCCTGGCCACAAATAGACAAAAACTATTTAATGGAGCTGTTACCCTTGCTCACAATAGGGGCAGGCAAATGGATATATGCACTAGAAAAACAGACTGCAGGGATTATATTGGCAGTGGGGGACATAAAAAGTGTATTTGATGCACTGCTAGGAGAACAAGCAGATGACATATGGATCAACAGAGGGTGCTCAGGGGTACAGTTGAATAATGACAACCATTATGGAGCACAGTTTAATGACTTTCGAGTGGAAGTATGGAACACATAAAGGTCAGCATACCCAGACAAACCAGATATTAATTACATTATGGCCTGCACTATGAAGTTAGATGAAGACCCAGCATTGTAAATAAATCAGATTCAAGAAATGTGGAAGGCGGAGACAGGGTAGCCCTCATACAAGAACATAGCAATATTTTATCGTACAATATGAAAGGGACTCTACTAAGATGTGCAAAAGGATATTATATAAGGTAGTAGGGATAGAGGTAAAATGGATGTGCTGAGATTCAGGTGATAATAGTGCATCAGTGCAAGCAGAGAAAGGAGCAGAACAAGGAAACAGCGGAGCAGGCACAAATGGCTGAAGCAAAGTTAGTTCTGGAGAAGTTAGCAAACTTAGGTATAAAAAGACCACTGAATACCAGCACCCCTGATGGGGCAGCAGGATGCAAGTCAGGTGCTGGAGTGGACAGAGGGGCACCAAGGGTACCCAGATATAGAAGGGATACAGGAGGTTATCAGAGGTGGCTTCCAATGTGGACAAGGAGATGGATATGGGGGAATAAGGATGAGGTTTGGTGGACCAGGACCATGTTGGGCCTTTGGCAAGACCTGACACTTTGCTCAAAATCTACCTCATCATTCAGGCATGGATGGCCTCCCACGGACTATGCCTGAATGATGACAAAACAGAGATCCTCATCCTAGGAACCACAGCCAACCATACACAATATCATAACTGTTGCCAAGGAGGTAAAAACACTATGTTTTTACCTCGACTCAACCCTCCCCCTAGCCAGACAGGTAAATGCCTGGCCTCGCCACAGCATACACCTGTAAACTAATTAGAGCTGGCAAACCGTTCTTATCTAAAGAAAGCTGTATCACGCTTGCACAAGCTTTAATTCTATCTAAGACGGATTATTGTAATGCTCTCAATTTGGGTGCCAGCAAACACATCATAAACAAGATCCAGATCCTTCAAAATAATGCCTTAAGAACAGCACTAGATATAAGCAAGAGAGAACACATCTCTGCAGCAAGATGTCACACTAAATGGCTAACTATCAACAATAAAATCTGCCTAAAACTGTGTCACTAATCCACAAATGCCTCAACAATGCAGCCCCCCGTTACCTTGTGCAAAGAATTTCCCAAAAAAACCTCTTCGTCCTACCAGAACACCAATTGCCTAATCATACCCAGATTTAAATTAACCAAAGCAGGCATGGGCAGCTTCCCTGTTAAAGCAGCACATCACAAATAAATAAACAAACAAACAAACAAGAGTCTTTCTATTATTTTTCCTGTTCTTGGAGGCGGACCATTTCACTGACTTTTGTGTGCTTACTATGTATTCCTCCGGTAGCATGGAGCACGGTGCGAAATAAGGAGTCATGGTTGAGCGGTTTACTGTGGTTCACTGTGGGACACCAGGTAAAGACATGCCAGTGATGTAATATTTCTTTCTTACTAACTGAGAGTATATTGCTGTAAATGTCCGGTCTACTAAGCCTGTCAAAACATTCAAACAAATAGCTGCATGACCAGATGCTGGAAATGGTGACAGATTTGCCACTATATAAAAGCAGATGTATGAGTACATCCAGCTAAGTCTGGCGCTCTCGACGTGAGCTCTCACGGAGCTTCTTATTAGTTATTAGTTTTTTTTTAATATAACACTTTATACAGAGTTTCATCCAACTGTTGGTTTATTTGTACCTGAGTGTTGATGTCCAAAGATACATTTGAAAATATTCTCAGACCTAGTCTTTAAACTAGTATTTGAGTGATTAGTTCCAAAAAACTGCCATGTATTCAACAAATAGGAAGCTGGTTTGTTTAATGTTTGTGTGGTTGTCTTTAATGCCAATGCATTTCGGAGCGAATCTCCTTCTTCAGGGCGTTAATAACACTTTTTTTTACGTTTTACTGATCATTTATCAGCCAAAATCACTTCACGCACTAAATAAACAAATCAGAATGGCAACAAAAGAGTACATCACGTATAGAAGAAATCATAAATCAAATTTGGTTCCAGAAAGAACGAACATTTAGGCAATATATCAAACCATGTGTATCAAATGTCATAGTCCACCATTTTGAAGAACATTAGTGAACATATAATAAGTAAATTTAAATGTACATACCCAATGAAGGTAATTCCCATTAAACAGAAGGATAAGGTTATGAGGAGAAAACAACAACATGGCATCTTCGTTAGATCAATGTTAATGAACAGTTATACAAATACACTAACACCTCTGTAGTGTTGTGCATGCCTAGGATGCACTAAAATTACCTTTGTGATATCCTGTGGTATCTGACACCATTGTGGGGTGGATAACTCTGTGTTTTCAATGTTACAAGCGTCTGTAAAAAAATGACGAAACCTTAATAAAACTGTATCCGTTATTATACAAGTCTCCTGCATTTCTATACATTCCTTTGAATGTGAGTCTGACGCTTACCCCTCAGAGTGTGTGCATGTTCATCCTCTCACTTTGTGGCCGTGTCTCTTCCACTGACGTTCTGCAATGTAGCGAAGGTTGCAGCAAGCTTGCGCCGTGCTGAGAAACCATTGTATACCCGTTTCCTTGGGAACCCCGTACTGCGTGCGCTGTCACGTGGCGGGAAGCCTACGTGACCACGCTTGGAGTCCCGCGTCCCCATGGATACGGGGAAACGGGACGAACGCAGGGCCGGAATCAGTGCAGTTCAATCGGTATCTACTATGTTATTTACGATCATCTATCAATGTTCGTTGAAATAAGGCATTGTGCATACATTCCGATTGTGTAACTAATATCTAAATGGTACTTGGTTTTACGTACATGTTCATATGGCAACCCAGATCTGCGTATGCTATTGCCAGGCACGTGGCCCCCATATCAATGCCTCGCGTCCCGTGTCCCCATGGAAACGGGGAGACGGGACGGAAGGGGTGCACACATGGAGGGAATTATATGAGTTCTCTTACCTCTGATTGTAATCACTTTTCTGTCATTCTAGATGAAATTGAGCGTTAAACTCGGAATGTGCTTGAGAATGTTGCGATTTACTTTAACGTTACTGGACTCGCAATCATAGTACATAGTACAACAAACTGAATTCATATTCTGAAATAAGTAAACAATCATGATGAAAGAATACTACATTATACATATGCTATAATGCTCTGCTTAGTAAGTCCTGTACACTGATAGTCATCTTCTACATTACACCAATATTGTGCTTACTTGTTACACTTTAGTAAAGTAACAATAATCCTCGGTCAATGTGTCCATGTTAGTGTTAACCTCCAAACCTTACGATCTTGAGCGTGTTTTACAAAAAGCACGCCCAGTTGATCTCTTCATTCATTCCTCGTGGGGTTAAACACCCCAAATTCTCAATCCAGTAACATTGCCTTCTGTCGAGTTTGGTCTGTATATTTTCATGAGGATCATTGCCCTGAACTACTTCCAACACCATAAAACGAATCTGAGTCAAGTTATGTCTCTCTTTAATCCAATGTCTTGTGACAGCTGAATTCAAGTTCTTGTTTCGTATACACAAGCAGTGCTCGTTCCAACGAAGCTTTGCTTTTCTTTGGGATTGTCCTACATAGAATTGCCCGCAGAGACATTTGATGCCGTAAATAATATTCATTAAGTCACAAGTCGCAAATGATTTCAGCAAGATTTTCTTCCCAGTGTGAGGGTGATTAATGGTCGATCCTTTCAACACATAACTGCAATTGCTGCACTGCAGACACTGAAAAGTTCCAACACGTTTAGTGTCTGGTTGTTTCTTGCATTGTCTTGTTTGCATTAGGCTGTCTCGAAAGTTCCTGCTGCGTTGATAGGCAAATGTTGGTAAGTCTTTAAAGAGTGTCTCTATTTGCTGGTCACAAGATAACACCTGCCAGTGCTTCTTTATAATTGATTTGATATGAGTGCTTTGTGTTATGAATTTGGTGACGAATACCAATGGAGGTTCTGTTTTCACTTTCCTTGTGGCTGTTAGTAATTAATTTCTAGTCTTTTGGTTCACCTTCTGTTTGGCTTCTGCTATTTCTTCCTCTCTGTATCCACGTTTCCGAAACTTCTCACCCATTTCATGGAGTTCTTTATCATAATCCCTCGGATCACTGATGATGCATTTCACTCTGAGCATCTGACTGTAGGGGAGATTTTTAATTAAGCTTTGTTCGTTAAAACTTAGTCTATGTAATAAATTGTTATGATCTGTTGTTTTTGTGTATATATTCATCTTGTATTCATGTTCCATAGATTGTACATTCACGTCCAGAAAATGGATGTTATTCTTAGAATGTTTGTGAGTAGACTGTATCTTATCGTTGATCGTGTTCAAATATGCAAAAAATTCCATCAGGTCTGTCTCTGTGCCCATCCAAATGCCAAATATATCATCTATAAATCGGACCCAAATGGCCCAATATCATCTATAAATCGGACCAAATTTGCCACTGCCTTCTTCCCCACCCGCTTCCCGTAATGGAGATTAGACATTCATCTCTCCTTTAGGTTTGGGCTCGAGGGCTAAAGTTGGTTCCCCTGTGGAAGCCCGGGAAGAAGAGGTTACTCAAGCAGAGTCTGTACTGAACTCTTATTAGAATGGCCTTTATTTCAAACTCATTGCACCCTTCTGACTTGCAGCTTGTTGATGCTGTTGAAAATGAAGGTACAGTCACTAACCCTTGTGGTGAATACTCCCCTTCTTTTTATTAAGACTCTGATGAAGACGCAGTGGACGTTGTAAGTTCAGTTGACTGAAGCACCACATATGCATCTAGCCCATGACCTGCCTCTAGATGCAATTCTTTTTGTCCTTCTCTTTGTCAGGCTGCAAATAGTGAATCACAGACGCAGGCAGCTCTTTCTTCTATAAATAAGGTAATTTCTACCTTGACCTACCTTTATGAAGAGATTAGAGAGAAGGTGCGGGCTCATACAACCATTCTGCATTCTATGGAATTTCAGCCAGGAGCAAAAATGTTGGGGTTACAGTCACCTCCTCTTTCGGGCATGGACTTAACGCAAGTGGTGGCTTTGATTGAGAGGGATACACTGGAGTTAAGAGAGAGTCAAATATTACCCGGAACTGGAGATTTGCCAAACTACTCAGTAGAAGTGACTGATGCTGCCACATCTCCCCAAATGTTCTTGACCCCTGTGGGGCATCGGTCAACAAGCCACTCAGAAAGGGCTCAGGCACAAGTGGCAAGCAAAAGAGGACAATAAACAAAGGCAAGGGGCATAAAATTCCTATGCCTAAGGTCTCGGACTGCCCCATGCATAACCGTGCTATGTCTGAACTTTTGGCAGATAAAATACAGCCTACCACTGTAATTGAAAGGGAGGTTAATGTCCCAAAAGATTCTGAAATGGTGGTTCTTGTTCCAGCTGCAGTGTAAGATATGTAACAAGATTATTCTGCAATTTACAGGCCAAACCTACAATGCTCTAATCACTGTCAGGTGGCAGTGAATACAATTTATAAGATCAATTTGCCTTCCACTGTTCCAACTATGAAACCAACCTACACACAGTGCAGTGGAATAATGAATACCAGAACACATGCAAAGTGTGCTGATCTTCGGGTGACTTCCACTGTATCCTCTGAACTTAATCAAAAACACATGTCACAGCTTGACATGACATATCAGACAACTAACACTGGGACATTTTCGGTGAAAGCAGCAGTTCAAAGTTTTTACCAACATCTTCTAGGGTTCCTGAGATGACGTCTATCTCCACTGAATACAATGCAGGCAGAGATGTTAGTACATCCCCTATGCATGCCATCAGGGGTCATACTGCTCCCAGAGAGGATGTTTCTTCAAAGGTTGAGCCTATTCCAGTTTCATTACTGAGGGCTGTAATGTCTGGGGAGCGGGCTTCTGATGGTGCCCCAAAATATAAATGCATTGACTTAGGTACCCCTAATGACTATCAATATACCTATTCTCTTGGGGAAATTTCCCGTTAGGTAACGTATGATGGGCCTTTGAGGGGTGAGTTAGTTAAACCTAACTCTGATAGGAGTCATCGGCTCAGACCTCAGAACAGTGTGCACTCAGAATCTTGTGTCGAGCAGATGAACCATGGGCTCAAGGGAAGTTTCAAAAATGAACCCCCTAATGTAAGAAAAGAGGAAGAGCCCAATGATGGCAGAGTGGAGCATGATTGGTTTGGCAGTGGTTGGCAGAGTCGATCTACAGTGTTTAGCGTGAGGAGGAAGAGCTGCATATTGTGAAGCATAAGCAACCACTACATAGAGCTCTCTCCAGCGCAGAGCGCAGCACAGAGTGGAGCCCGAGTAGTTTGGCAGTGGTTAAGTGGGGGTTCCTTTGGACCAGAGAACCAACGAAAATACATCTTAACGTCAAAGAATATGGGCAGGACCAGCAAGACTCGGAAGAATCAACACATCAAAGCAGGTGGTGAGTGGCCGTGTGAGTGCAAATGATGCTATTTGTCTGGGTCTGCTAATCTGGGGTAATGCCTATTACCAAAATTAAAAATACATTTTGACTTTTTCCTTACGAGTAGAGATTTGTGCCAGTCCCCGCACCAATACTGGTATTAGAGTATTAGCATATCAGCACAGAAGATATTGCAGAGCTGTGGAGTCTCGAATATCAGGCATTCAATTTTCAACCTAGTTTGAAGCTCTTGGGAGCCTGCTACAGGGAGGAAAATAATGTTTGAGATAACAGAAGAGGGGAATACACTGTTGGGTCGTACCCAGAGCAAAGTGAAGGCAAAACAGTCTCATACACCGCTTCTGCCAGATACCAACCCAACTGTTCACATGGGCACCCAGGGCACACCAAGTCGATGGAGATTAGGAGTGTCAGACTGTGCAATAAATGAGTGCTGGGAAAGAAAACCTGTGTCCCATACAGAGACAAAGTTACCATGACTGGAGCTGCGAGGGACAGTTCTGAACACTGGGTCTAGAGCAGAGGGAGAAAGAAATCACAAAACCACCATTGATATGGGGATAGAGGTCATTGTGAGCCCTAAAGAGACTTCTAAAGAAAATGGAGTGATTGCCCCTATGGTTTCCCAATTGAAAAAGTTAGAAAATAAAGAAGAGAGGAACCTTTATAATCAGCTGGTAACAGTAGAAGAAGGCAAAAGGGGAGTGGCCAAGAGAGGACACAGAGGCCCGCAAGGGAAGTGTCCAAAAACGCAACTAACAGCAACTGATTGGAAATGCAAGCGTTGAACTCAGACACTCGCTGGTCACTGAAGGGACCACATTCATCGAGAGAAGCGCTAGGACAGCACGAGTAGGAATGAGCACCGGATGATTCACAAATCCATTATCCTCTGAGTGCAGCATTAAAAAACTGTACAAAGATAAAGACAAGTGAAACCCTCATGACACGAGGAAAGAAGAGATGATGGTCCTTGGTGGCCAATGAGGAGGGAGTAGGAGGTGAACAATTTCCAAGTGGCATGCCCAAAAAGGGGCTCATTGAAAAAAGAACAACGAACGTGGGTGAAAATTCACCAAAAAGTTGTTTCTTCTTCAATAACATGAGGCAGGACAAACATCAATTGGGGACAAATGAAGGAAATATAAGAGACACCATTGGGATACACATCCAAGAAAGGCATAGAAAGGAGAAGAGAACAAGTGTCTGACTGGACCTCCTACATTTCTCTGATAAACTGGATTTAATAGTGTGACTAGGATCAGGGGAGACAATCCCCCAAATTACAGTAATGGCAGATCCGAAGGTTGAGTTTAGAGCCCATTCTCAGTATCAGATGGCCAAGGAGATCAGGCAACATACGGCAGACCCTGAACAAGGCATAAACCCTAGAGAGGTTGGGCACTTATCAACTGACAGGCACGAACCTTGTGAAAAGACAGAGAGTTGGGATGCAGAAAGAATCGGAAAATGTATTGGAACAAAAATAGGGGGAACTGTCAGAAAAAGTGGAAAGAAACGAAGGAATAAACATCAATATTGTGGCAACTCTGACTATAGTTTTGGCTCTTTTCATGAAATTGTAGGATTCGCTAAGCGAGACCATAAAAGATCAGGTAGCACTCCTGGCCATGATTCATTCAAATTTGATATACATGGAGGGATTCGTAAAGGCGGTCCAGGAAAACCTGGACAAGAACCTAGAAAGACAGGTGAAATCAATTAATTGCATCTTAGAAAATGTACCCAAGTGGGGATAAAAAATGAGAGAGCCTGCACAGCCGACGATTATCCCGGGAACAGAGAGGTTGATAGTTAGGGCTGCAAAAACTGGAGAGCCGGACTGTAGAAGTGCAACAAGTGCCCAGTCTATCTAGATTGCTGGATGCTTCAGTGCAAACAGTGGTGGAGATAGTCTTAAAGATAAATGTTGGCGATACAGGAAGAGGAGGAAACAGTAACTAGCCTATGTAAAATGCAGTTTGATAAACAGAGGTCAGAAGATCAAGTGGGGAACCAAGAATTAAGGGCGGAAGAAAATACATCTTCAGTCAAAGACCAGATAGTGGCTTATGCTATGTTTACAAAAGAATCAGAGTGATGGAGCAAAAAGAAAAAATCCACCACAACAAACAAACACAACTAAGAATATGCCAGAGGAAAAAAAAAACAAATCTAATGGGCAATGAGCTGGTCTTGGAAGCAAGACCATGCAGAGCATCAGAGATTTGAATCCCGAATCCGTGCTTAGAAACCAAACTCATGTACAGTGTTAGGCACATTATAAAAAAAACTATTAAATAAATAAATGGTTACCATCAAAAGTCATAAGTCAAATTCAACACATCCATTCACAAATCAATCTAAGGTCATAGCGGGGGTGCTAGACTAACAAAAGCACAAAAGAGAAGAAAGAAGATGGGAACTGAAGTGTCCCCCATTCAGAATAAAAGAAGGGAGGAGGGAAACAAGCTAGTAAGGTTGAATGAGTCATCAGAGGATAACATGAGGGAGCTCATGAACTTGTCAATGTATTCAAATGTTCAGGAGGATGTGACAAATGCATTTAACCCGAGAGAGACACGCAACATTACTTACAAATCTATCTCTAGCTAAGGAGCTTTGGATCCAACATGGGAGAGCATAGACAGTTGGAGTAAAAACATGCACCTACACAAGTTGAGTCCATGACCTTGGAAAAGCATTGAACGAATGTTCTGAGTACCTGGTCGGGCATGCACACACTGAATTTGGAAGGGTTAGAATGATAGGACCTGGAGGGGCGAAGTTTAGGGTTAAGGGTTCCCCATAGCCCAGACATCGAAGGCAGATGCATTCATGTGGCAAGGATTCGGGACAAAAAAGATGCATTGGTGCTAAATAGGAGAAATGTGTTAAGGCTGTTTCAGCATGTGCCAAGTTTATGGTCTGTGAGATCAAAAGACATTGGGCCGCATTACACGGTAGGCGGTAAGGGATTACCGGCACCGGTAAGGGCACCAGTGCCGGTAATCCCTTACCTCCATACTACAAGGTCCCTTAGCGGGTCCCTCCCCTAACGCCTGGTTTTACCAGGCTTTATGTAAGGGACCCGCTAAGGGACTTCAGAGCTAATAACGGTATGGCAAATTGCGGTACCGTTATTAACTCCTTCCCCATTCCCATTGGGAATGGTGAATGGTTCCCGGAATGGGGAATTACCGGGTCCTCCAAGGTCGGAATGACCTTATAAGTGCCTATTCCGGGAACACAGACCCAGAATGCGGTACGGGGTAGGTATGGCGTTAATAGTGCCATGGCTACCGCCTACCGTGTAATGAGGCCCATTGAGACTGTTGAGTTTATGAGTGAATTTTGAACTGATAAGGTACAATTGTGCTTTGCCTTGTAGTTGGTTAAAGAGAGACTGATGGAAGATGCAGCCCTGCTTTTGCCTTTAGGATTTTATTTGACCAAAATGACATCAGAGATTGGTAGGAGAGAAAGGATTGGAATATATTGAACGGGCCAGTCAGAGGCGACATGCCAAGTAAACCTACCTGGAAAGGGAGCAGTTCAATTCCACCATTGATAATATTTATGTCTCAGGTAACCTCCTCCCCTAAGTAGATTCCCTGATGGTCCTTAACACGGATAAAAGTGATCATAGTACCTTAATTCTGACATGAAGAAGGGGTACGCAAGGAAAAGAGTTGGGCCCAAATGATCTGGAGGTGTCCCAATGTCGCAATAGATTGAGAATGAACCAACGAAAAATTGAAGCAATCACAGATAAATTTAAGGTGGTCGTAGAAACAGATAAAGGTAACCATAAAATCCTCTTCATGGACTGTCCAGTGTTCCTTACAGAGTTTGTGGAAAAAAAGGGGGGAAATAGACAAACCACCTTTGTAAAAAAGCATGAATATGATAGAGAAACAGTTTTAACAAAACGCTTGCTAAGAAAAGATATCAAGGTAATACGATCTTTATCATCCACCACAGGGGAGGAGAGGGTGAGACTCCTGATGGAAACACTGCAGGTATATAAGAATTGGTCTCGCTCGAGGCGGGCTCGACAACAGCAGAGGATGCAGAGGCTATGCTAAGGGAAATAACCGCAAAAAAATACAAGGGACATCTAGAAACTGATTAATACATTAGGGTCCCCAAAACAGGCAGTCCAATTGAATGCAGTTGTAGAGGAGGTGCGGGTTGAGCACTTTAAACAGCTGTCTAGTACAGAGGGAGATGAATCAAATCAAGGATGTATTGGGAACGGAAGCAAATTGTCTATTGAGCTTGAAGAAATAGAATTTTTTATGCTATAAAAAAGGCGAGCAATTTGAGGGCGGCAGGCCAGGATTGAATAATAAATGTTTTGCTAAAAGAAGACCGAACATATGGTAATTCATAATGAATCTGTTTAATCAAATTCTGTCAGTTGGTCGGGTGCCTGCATCCTGGAATCAATCAATCCCGATACCAATTTTCAAAAAAGGGGATTGAGAGGACCCCAAAAATTATAGACCGATATCTTTGCTGTATGTAATTTGAAAAATCTGTGCAGCTGTGCTCCGGCAGAGATTAGATGAAGGGGTCATAGATAAGGAGCGATTTGACCCCTTGCAGTCAAGTGTCTTGCAGGGATGGGGATCAGTTGTAAGTTCTTGCTGCTCAGCGTTTTGAAGTCAAAGGCTCTGGCCAATGGTAGAAAGATATACTTGGCCTTCATAGATCTGGCTCAGGCCTTTGATTCTGTAAATAGAGCAGTCTTATGGCAGAAACTGGTTGGGTGGGACAGCCTGAATGACTTGGTTGCCTCTATCCACGCATTGCATGAGGGAATAACAGTTAAAGTCCGGTTGAATGCAGAAATCCTTTTATGAAGATCCATAAATACATCCAGTGCTCTGAAAAAGGGTCTGCACCTATCTTGTCCTCGCTTTTCATCTCAGACATGGGAGAAGCTCTAAGTGAAGTAAGGGGTTTCACCCAAGACTAAACGGTGATCCAATAGGACATATGGTTTATGTGGATGACTTGGTGCTGGTGGATCAAACCCTAGTGGCCTGCAAAGAAAATTGGATGCTCTCAATAAGTATGTGAAAAACAATGGTTTGAGCATTAATGCATCCAAGTCCAGGATCCCAATATTTAAGTCATTACAGCGTCAAAGGGAAAAGGGGAGAAATTGGTTTCTGAATGGGAACAAGCTTCAAAAGGAGGAAACCTTTACATATCTAGGAATGTCTTTAAATAGCAGTAAGACTGATGCAACTAGAGTCGAGTCACAAAAGGCAAAAATGAGAAATTTGGCAGGCCATGGCTTGAATTTGCTTAAAAAAAAACTTTAAGTTTACCATGGCTTCATTAATTACCTTCTATAGGTTTAAGGTTGTTCCAATAGTGACCTATGGAGCTGAAGGAGCAACGTATACCCCAAAAATGATTTGGGGAATATTGCAAGGTCTTTTCTGGAGGAAAGGGCTGATGCTACCAGGTGGAGTCCCAAATCAGGTTATTAGGCATGAGTTAGCATTATTATCATTGGAAGCAATGGCAATCTGGAAATCCCTGTATTTGCTTCGGAAATGCATGGTCGCTGAAGCACTGAGAGGATTTAAAATCTTGAGAGAAGCAATCATAATGGGAAGTGAACATGTCCTGATAAAATTGAAAGCCAATTGTTTAGCCCTCTTAAGTGAACTGCAAGTGAATGAAGAGACCATGGTGCAGAATCCTATGTTAGGAAAGAAAATGCCATGGAAACAGGAATGCCTATTAACCTGCCAACAAAGAGGGGAATTTCAACTGTTCCCGATAATGGTATGGGAAGGACGAGAGAGGGACTTCTCCCAAAATATCTATGGAAATCGCCCTGTAGCTTGATTCAAGAGAAATTCCTAAGATTTAGATTGAACTTGTATCCCACAAAGGAAGTGTTGCTGGCACGGAGACAATGGAGAATTGATGTTCCGGGGTGTAGATTTTGTGAAAGAGGGGAGGTTGTGGAAACTATACAGCATGTGGTTTTGTTTTGTCAAGGAATTAAGGAAATAAGGGAAATACACCTGGGAGAAGTATCCATATTGGGGGGTGGTGGGGTGAAGTGAATTATGGGCCTTAGGTCAGACTGGGGAAAGGATTTCTGTTATTATTGGGGTGGTGAGTTTCCTGGGAGAGATATTTGAAATACCAGGGTAACATATTCACACAGGATCAAACAAGAGTTATACATGTTTAGTAGATGGTTTCTAATCAATACCAATGGATGGATTTTAAGTGTAAGAGATTTTTTAGTGATTTTATACCAATATTGTGTGATTAATTGTAAATCGTGAGTTGTTTTAACTTTTGATCATTACGTTTTTTGAGAATTACATGCATGTAGGTGAAAGGTTTGCTTGCAGGCCAAACACAGAAGAAATAAATACAAAAAAAATGAGCCCAATGATAATGTTTTTATCATAATGGGGATCAATTTATTTATCAAAAGTGAGTAAATAGGAGGGAGGCCATCAGACTGTGGTTCATTCGATTTTGCGAGGTGCAAAGAGTAGAGAGGTCTCTTGCCACTCTCTTGCTGGGGTTAATGATCATAGTAATTTGTTTACACTGCTCTCTGTTCACAATGAGGGGAACAAATCTAACCAGCACCCTCTCAAACATCAGGCCCCTTTTCAACTTCTTTTAGAAGGGTTATTGCATTATGATGGGAACCTTGTATTGAATCGTTCAGCAATTCTGTCTCTATTTTCTGAAATTGTGACCTTGTTTAAAAGCTCTTCTAGAGACATTGCAAGTGTGGAATTTGTTGATCGAGAATGCACTGTTGATGTGGTTATTCGCTTACTTCCAGAGTTGTGTTCGAATTATTACTGAAAGAAGCCCATACTTTGAAGCAAGTGGGGTTCCTACTCCTGAGTAATACTTATATGGATCTCCCTAAGATTGAGTCCAAGCTCAATTTCCCTCAATTTCCATCTATCAGTAGAAGTGTGGAGTTGGGGAATTGGGACAGGTCTGCCTTTCCTGATGGTGTTGAAGTGAATAGGGAATCCAGGCAGCAGGGCTAGTCTTGGGTGGTTTCAGTTATAAAATCAACCAGTGGTGCTGAAAAGATAATTTGTAGGCTCGAGTGTCCCACTCACTTTTGCTAGCAACTTGGAATACTGGAGGGAATAATCAGCTTTTTGTTATACCTAGAGGCCTTAATACTTTATGTAGAACTGACTGTGGTGTACAACGTACAGATTGGTTTGATATTACTAATGGTCCTTTGGCTGTGGAAATGTCAGGACTTTATGGTAAAATGACTGTGCAACTTCTATTATGTAATATTTATTGACATGCAGGTGTATGTCAGTTAAGCATATTTCAGGCGATTTCGTCCAACTTTACCACTGATTGGATGGGAATGAACATTGAAGGCCATATTATAGTTGTAGGGTATTTTAATTCTTCTTGCTACAAGGCTGAAATGGACTATAGTGCCCTGAAATCAAGGTGGCTGATACTTTTAGGACTTTTGAAAAAGGTATTAAATGGAACAATTGCATGAACAGTTTAGGATTGAAACTTCTATATGGCTCCAGAGAAGTGGAGTAAGAGGAGTATGCTACTTGGCATAGTGGCTCTCGTAGCTCTGCCTTGGATCATATTTTTCTAGACACTTTTGTAGCAGCTGTATGTAATGATTGTAAAATTCAGAAAAATGCTTGGAGTGATCAGTGCTTATTGAAATGTGAAATTGACTGGCAACCAAGGACAGTATGTGAAAGCTTTGATGAAGACATTCTCCTTAATTCAGCTCAAAATAGAATCGTGTGGAATCAACATAAAATAGATCATGTGAATATTGAAATACAAGGGGTTGGTCATTGTACTGATTATAACTGGAAATTGAAGACCTTGACACATGAACATTTTGAAGCTTTTATTTTGCAGTCATTAGAACTAGTTATTGGAGCTAACTGCAAAATAGGTTATGGAAAATGTCCTAATAATAAGAAAACACATAGATTTGAAAATGCTGTTGCCAATAAGAATGAATTAAGGCAACAGATTTGGCCTGTACAAATGCTTGGCTACGCATGTGCAGAATGTCCAGACCATTCGACAGAGTTAGAAAAACTGGGTAGGAAATCATCGGGCTTACCTGGTTCAGCTAGACTCAGAGGTAATGATGGGCCATCGCCAAAAGAAAGAGACTTGCTCCTTCTGGGCAACAATGAAAGCTCATGGTAATGGTCTAGGAGAAAGCATTATTAATGCTGTTTCAAAAAATGACTGGGTGAAACACCTTGGGGACCTTTATGGGAAGACCCCTTCGGACTGCAGTATTACTGTGAGTTGCAGCAATGGTGGTCTTGGGTTAATAGGGGCGATTACCGGATGTACTGGATGCTCTTATTGATGCCAGTGATTCTAGAGTTCCCAGCCCCAATAGGACATTGTATACATTGTTTACAGGCACCCAATTGGTATGGGCCATGATTCTGAAGTTCCTCTTCGATGATATTCTGAAGACAAGCAATTATCTGGCTAGCTGGGGGACTGCATATATAATCCCAGTATATGAAAAGGGGTGTAGATCGCCCCCAACAATTTATCAACCAATAACTATCTTGAAGCACCTGGAGTCCTGGGCTTATAGCAACGATTTGATCACATCTTTCCAAACAGGATTTAGGAAATCTCACAGAACCAATTTGAACAGGTTCCTAGTGGACTGTCTTTAGGGTTCCGCCAATAGTGGAACTTAACCCGTGATATGGTTGGCAGCATTGGACTTATCCAGTGCCTTTGACACTATTATTAGAGCCAAACTGTGGGAGAATTAGGGCAGTGGGGAATACTTCAAGGTCTCCTAAAATTGATTATATTGTTTCATGAAGACACCAATGTAAGAGTACGACTGAACCAGGAGGGTTCCCTGATTATAAACATTGCCACATATGCCTGAGACAGGGGTGCATATTGGCTCCCCGTCTATTTATGTGGCCGATGTGGGCAAATCTTTGGAAGTGGTCTCCTTTGTTCCCCCTAAAATTGGACATTTGCCAATCTGTTGGATGGCTTATGCCAACAATTTCGTCCTGATTGACTGTACCCAAACAAGGCTGTGCCAGCAATTGGAAACCTTTAAGGGTTTATGCAAGGGAAAGCAACTTAAAAATGAACCCCGAAACTCCCCGGATTATCTATATGGTGTCAAGAAAATGTAAACCATCTTGAGTGCTCTCTAAACGGAATAGCTTTGGAAAGGGTTAACTCCATTATTTAGTTGGGGTTTCCATTTTTTGTTCTCCTGACAAAGCATCCCTTAAGACCCACTTGACAGCAAAAGCAGACTTCTACATTACCCAAATGAAACATATCATAAATAGATTTTGTAAATGTTCATTTGCACTGCTTATCAAATTGTTAGAAGGAAAGATTTGCCCTAAACTTCTGTATGGTATTGAGTTACTGGATGAATGGGCCTTGGATTATCTTTCATTAATTGAAGGGGTTATCTGGCATAAGGTACTGGATGTCGCAAACTCAGTACCAGTAGCAGTTATCAGACATGAGTTTGGCCTTTCTTTACTAAAAGCAAAGAGTCAATGGAGACATCTGTCACTATTTGGGACATTTGTTCAAACCTGTATAAAGACATTATGTTGGGATCTTGCTGGGGATATGAACCATGAGCAAGAACAGACTTTGGGGAAATTTAAACACACTGTGAAAAAATATTAAATGATCTTGATATTACCTCTGATGAACTGGTTTCTCACCCAAACAGGACAAAATGCAAGTTGATGGATCAGGATTGGTCTTATAATATGGAATGATTGCATGGTTTTGCCTCTTTGTTACACCTACAATTTGAACATAAGCATAGATGGAATCTCCCTTCCTATTTGGCTAGGTTCCCATGTGATGCAATGAGAACTGTATATATCTGTTACAGATGCAACCAACTTCTGAACAAGGAAGTACTCTACAGAAGGTGTGTGTTATCCGTTACTGACGTTCAATGTAGGTTCTGTCAACAGGAAGACAGGGTTGAAACGTTGAGGCATTTGATGGTGGGATGCCCACAACTGAGATCTAGGAGGTATTTGCACTTTCAACGATTTTTTGATGCCTTTGAGGGCATTGACCAAGATCCTTTTGCTGGAAAACATGTATTACCGGTTTAATAAAAATCAATTGTGGTTTCTTTGGTAAACCTTTTGTATAGCTTAAACTTGAATGAGATCTAGCCCTTAGGATTTGGCACAGACATTAATTAGAATTATTTCCCTTAAACAATCGATTGTATGCCTTTTTTTAGAGAATGTGTGATTGTAATGTTTTACTTTGTCCTTTCCTTCTTTTATTTATGAATTGTGTGTATTCAACTGTATTATTAAGGTTGAATTTATTTTTAACCAATAGGCAAATAAAAAAAAAACAGAAGGTTATTATTTTCAAAAGATACCCCAGTGAACTTGCTCGCTAGGGACTACCTGAGAAAATTAAACATGATAATTGCATTTACTGATGGTGTTCAACCCTAAGAATATGTTATTATAATGCTGCTGTCATTATACAAGCACTTTACAGTGATGGCACTGCCAGTGGTGTGCAAATACACCCAAATGTGTTACTATATAGAGTAACAGTGTTGGTGGGATGGGTGCCAGGATTTAAAGACAGAACCTGGAGGGTGTCAGTGGAATTATTGCTTAGGCCATCATTCCCTCAAGAGCATGTGCCTGGACCCATCTGTACACTAGATGTGGAGGCAGCACTAATACAAAAGGATAAGGTGAAATTGATAGGAGCTGATGAGGAAGGAAGTGAGTGGCTCACAGTTTTGTGTATATATCCTACACAATCGTTAAGGCAATTTTCCAATGAGTAGTTGTTTGAAGATGTTGACGATGGTGGGGAAAGTATTTTTGAAATATGTATCGCTTGCCAGGTCATGGTCCAACACAGAAAAGTACCACAGACTACACTTATTGTTAAAGAAGTACACACCCACTTAAAGGAAGATATGGCAAACGAACCATGCACCTTGTGGACCAGCAAACCCCACAACGAAGGGTTATTGAAGAGCATAGGCCCCATCCACATAAAAATGAAGCAGGGTGCCACATTACCTACACTACCCATTATCCAGGGAGGCAAATGAAGGGATTTATGACACTATTCTAGCATTATAGCAGCAAGGCATAATAGTACCATCACAATCCCCTTGCAACACAGTGACATATCCTGTCAAAAAAGTGAAGGATTCAAGTTGGAGAATGAAACAAGATCTCCACCCTTTGAACAATATTATGGGAGCAGAGTTCCCGGTAGAACAGAATCTCACCATGATTCTGTGTAAAATACCCATTGACGCCACACATTTTACTGTAGTTGATTTGAAAATGCCTTTTTTCTATCCCCTTGCACCCTGCTTCTCAGTGCCTCACTGCATTTACGTGTCAAGGACAGCAATTTCACCACACAAGTTTTCCTCAGGGGTACGTTGAGTCCTGCAGTATCTTTAATACAGTGTTTCACATAGATTTAGGTAACATGCACATTCAAAGTGTTATCATTCAGTATGCAGATGACCTCCTAGTATGCAGGAACACAGAGGAACAGTGTAGAGAAGTGTGCTGTAGCACTTTGAAGCATCCTCTATGCACTAGGCAGAATTACCAATAAAAATCTTAGACCAAATAACGAGACAGACCAAGGGAGATGGTAAAATACTGCTTTAATCTCAATGAAAGAAAGCAGGGAGAAGTAAAACTATCAAAATAGATTCATGCATAATCACCCCATCTCTTGCGTATACAGAGTTTATATACTTTTTTCATACGTCATATATGATGTCATCCTACGTGGCATTTTGCAAAACCTACTACCGGGAGGGATTGGATTAGGGGAACATATCTACTTATAGAATCATATAAGTGTTAATATCTCATTGGCTGCCCCTTGTCTGTAGAACACGCCCTGAGATACTTTTAAATACGTAGTATCCTGATTATATTGGAGAACATTGAAGCAGATTGGTAACTGCAACATTGTATGTGAAAGTGCGTGGCAGGTTTATGATTGATTGGCAACCCCATCCAACCTTGGACTTTCTGCTTGTTTAGCATTAGGTGTACTCAAGATGTGTGAATTAATTTATTGTTTTCCCAGTTAGTCCATCATATGTCATCGACCTGATCCTCAGTCAAGGCCATCTGTTTGTAGTTAACCTCGTAGTCTGCTCACTGTTCTAGAACATTGAGGGGGTATGAATGGACCACTATCTCCATCTGGGTTTTAATGAATAGCCCTTGTTTTCAAATTCTGAGTCACGTGTTAGGAGACCATGATTGTGTCAATTTCAGCATCGTATTTAGGACTATTTGGTTTTATTAAAGAGGGTGCCATTAACCTCTCTGGCCTCTAGAGACTTGCTCACTCCACCTCACATAGGCTTTAATCCTTGTGATTTCTCAGTACTTGGCACTTGCAAATGTCCTTGTCCCTCCTAATATTAGCAGAAATATGTCTTACACATGTGGCCCATTCCTTCAACTACCTCTGTGCCTTGCACCCATCTCTCGAAATAGCCTTCTCAATCCTCGGCCAATGTACTCCCTTATTCTGCACGGGGAAAAAACTTCTTCACCAGTTCTTCAATTTGCAATCCTAGGCTCGTTTTTTGAGGTAACAGGGTTGATTCTTAACACAAGCCGTCGTCCATTTTCTTCCAATGTCCATCCTAAATGTTGTATGTATACTTCCTTTTAGCGAGCTTCTATGTTTCTTTTCTGCCTTGCATTCCAGCTTATTTACAGTTATTTGTAGCACATTATTTCATCTTCTTACATTCACCATTACTTTGTCTTTAGGTACATGGTTCTCTTTGTGCTACAGTTACATTGTTGGTTTTAAGTATTTTCATATCATTTCGGCATAGGTTCATAAATCTCCTTTATGAGATAATTCTGTCATCTGCAACTTTACTTAGAGTTCATCCAAATCACTCATAATCACATTCTAACATCTTGGTAGTGGTCAACCCTCCTGCTAGCATCCTCCTTCTGTTTCTACATGAGGGTACAATCCGAATGGCTGCCTCAGTGCGTGCTGCCATCACCCCTCCAGCACTATCTGAAATGTCATCAGGCCTAGTATGATAGTCACTTCTTTTGTTCTTCCCCTCCCTTTCTGCACCCCTCACCCTCACATTTTGTTTTTCTCCGGCTCTACCAGAAATGTCATCAGGCCTAGTATGGTAGTCGCCTGTCTGCTTCCATTTCCTTCCCACTCTCCCCCTCCCTTCCTTATCTATGTCTTAGCTCTTGCACTATCTGAAATGTCGTCAGGCCGAGTACGATAGTTAATTTCACATTCTTACTGTTCATGGCCTGTAAGAATGTGGTTGTATTTTCCCTTGTTCCCTCCCTTGCCTTAAAGCACTTTGAAACACATTGTGTATAGGCACTATATAAATAAACAATCATATCATATCATATCATATCATATCATATCATATCATATCATCTTTCATACACTTGACGTGGCATAGGAATGTTACATAGATTCATGCATGGGTTCCCAAGTGTAGCTATTCATCTGCTACTCCAATAGGATGGTGGTGAGGGGCGGGGATCAGAAGAGAGGCATCCACCTGCTCCTCTACAGCAGACTCAGTAACAATATTGGCATTTTTTCGCAGAAAAGGGGTACAAGTAGACAAAGACGAAATGCAGTATTGTCAGCAGGAAGTGGCATATTTTGGACAACTGATATCTTCAGCAGGAAATAGGGTAACACTAGAAAGATCTATTGCAGTACAAAATACACCACAGCCTGTTACAGTTAAAGAGATGCAACAGTGTATTTGATTGTGTAACTATTGTAGAGCGTGAATTTTCAACTATTCCAAGTACACAACACCTTTGTTGCAGGGACTTACAGAAGAACAGAAATCTAAAGAGTCATTAAATGGGCAGGAGAAATGATCTCATGTTTCAAAGAACTTAAGAATATCATTAATATCTCTGCAGTGTAAGTAACACCTGATTAAACACATGAATTGTATTTGTTTTCACATTCCAATATGACAAACCTTTAGCAAATTGCAGCAGGATTTTAGACTCAGTAATGTTGGGTCATTTCCCTTGTGAACAAGTGTTCGCAGCTTTTGCATTTGCAATTGAAATATCATCTGTAATAACTATGGGGGCTCAGTGACATTATATATGGAACATGCAGTTCATGCCATTCTGGGAAGGTATAAATCGACTCTCATAACCCAAAGGACCTCGGAATAGGGGGTTATGCTGTCTAACTCCTCAATTCACATTGTAAGGTATTGCAGAGTGAACCCTGATACATTCATTGCTGTACCCATTTAGCCTGGGGAAGAGGTGGATAACTGTGTTAAAAACGAAGGTCCTGCCAATGGCATAAATTAAGCAAAGGAGATGGCACTGGGAGTGGAAGCGATGCGTTTCATTGATGCATCATCAACAATCGATCAGGAGATGGGGCAGAGGGATACAGGTGTTGCAGTTGTGTGCCTGATGGATGGGGAGTACGAGGTAGCAGTTAACAAGAGATTTCTGACACATTATTCTGCACAGGAAGTCAAACTCATTGCAATGATTTAAGCACTAGAAATATCACAAGGGTGTTTAGTAACACATTCCTCTGATTCAGTGTACATCACATCTACAGTACACTCAGGATTGTCTAGGTGGTGAAGGAGGGAGTTCAGGAGGTCAGATGGGATGCTTGTACAGCACACTGCATTGTTAGAACGATTGATGTATGCTTTAACCCGCCCCTCTTTAGTAGTTGTGGTAATATGTGCCCCCCACAACTGAAATACAGATTTTGTCTCACTTGGCAATGATGATAGAGCCAGCAAAAAAGCATCATATTTAGAAGAATCAGATTTGGCATATCCTGAGGTTGCTCAGCAATACTTGCAGCATCCAGTTCCTTACACAGCATTTCCCCTCACTCAGATAATTGAATTACAGGGTAAGGAAAACCCCACAAGGAAATTCATTTGCGGGCTAAAGGTGGGTGCTCACTTTCACAGACAGATCTTATCTTAACACAAAACATTATGGGTAAAGTTGTAATGCCTTATGGTTGGTCAACTGCATTACCTGACACATATGGCTAAACAGTATCTCACAGTGGACATACAGGATTACTGGCTTGTCCCCAACCTTCAAGAGTACATTGATAAGTTTGTGGCAAATTGTACTACCTGTCATATTTACAGTACTGGGCACACTTGTTGCCCTGTCCAAAAGGACCCTTTCAAGAGAGCTACTTCAATTACCTTGACATGATCAACAAATGCAGTAACTATCATTTTTTTTTTTTTACTTGAATTTTAATTAAAAAATAGATTTTCAATTTTTACAAGGGTTTTTCCCAATTTAAGGAATCCCGAAGTGCGGAAATGAACTCTTGACTCTGGAGCCCTTTGATCCCGTCTGGTTATAATCCGTTTTTTTTTTGTTTTTTTTTTTAGCTGCAGGAAGCGTCTCCCTCTTCGGTAATTGGGTTTAGATCAAGCTATTCCCTGGTTTTCGGATGCCGTCTCAATGGTGCCTGTCTGGTTTATCCTCTGAAAGGCTGTTTCTATTAGCTTCACCAATGACAGGGACCAACGTGTTGTCTCTCCTGAAATTAGTCTGTGCCACAGCACCTCTTCTTCTACCAGCGTTACACCTTGCAGACAAGGTTGGAGATATGTGACTCTGCCTTGTTTGGTATTCGGGCACTGCAGGGTCAAATGTTTCAAGGTTTCCACTTGGTCAATGTTCTTACATAGCCGACAGCTGTTGTCTGTTGCCTGATTACGTATGGCTAGAATTTCCTTTGTCCTCAGCAAGTTGAGTCTGGCCCTCAGGATCATGTTTCGCATCGCTTTGTTCGGAAATTTCAGGAGGTAATTTTGCGGTTTTTTCACTTCATTAAATGTTGGTGGGAGGTGGGCCAGTAGTTTGTTGGCACTGGCTTTTTCGGTTGTTTCGATCCAGTCTCTCCATTCCATTTTTAGTTTAACCCGGTCTGGGTTAGATATCAGATCTTCCTCTGTGCAGGCTATTTCTATTAGAATGCTTTGGAGGCTTGCCGCCCAGTTCTTGAAAGCCTTGCATGACCCAGTCTTGAGTTCTTCTGCGATGATTTTGAAGATTGGTAGTGAGTCCGTCATTAAGATTTTTCTCCATAACCTCATTTTGCTTTGGTCTACCAGTGAAGCTAGGGAAACAAGGCCCAGTTCTCGCCTAATCGCAGGCATGGAGGTTGAGCATGGTAGACCCAAAACCGACTTCCAAACATGACTTTCCAACTTCTGCCACACAGTTCTTGGAATGTTTAATGACGCTTCCATGCCATAAATGATCGCTGGGACCACCTTCCCTTTATAGAAGTTAATGGCCGGCAGCATGGAGAATTTGCCAAATTTCCTATCGACCGCTCTTGTCTGTGCTGTTAATGTTCTGACCTTGGTCCATAGATGCTATTGCATTGCTTTATCTCTGGCCGATCCATCGATAATCACCCCCAGGTATTTGAACTCCTTCATGACCTCAATTTTTGTTTTATTCAGAAAGCATTTTGGCGGTCTCATTGATTTCTTTGTAGTTTCTTCTAATACTAGTATTTTTGTTTTTGCTGTATTAATTTCTAGATGGTTCAATTCTATGTATTTCCCCAGGTTAGATAGTCTGCGTTGGAGTCCGATTTGGGTCTGATCGATGATAATTACATCATCTGCATATAGTAATCGCGATATTTGAACATTTCCGATTTTAGGTGGAAAGGCTCTGATTTTTTCTTCGTCAGTTTGGTAGTCCCCTAGAAAAGCGATAAACAAGGCCGGAGCTAAGGGGCATCCTTGCTTGACGCCTCGCTTTACCGGGATCTCCTTAGACAGGCCTCCTTGTTTGTTCAGTTTCACCCTGATTTTCGTGTCTGCATGAAGGGCTTTTATCGGGTTCAGAATTGGCGTTGGACAGTCCCAGAGTTTTAGTTTAGCCCACAGTTTTGCCCTGTCGATTTTGTCGAAGGCTTTCGACTGGTCTACAAATGTAAGGTACACTTTTGGGGCTCCTTCTCTCACTTTGGCCTTTAGGATGTTGATCAGTAAGATGTTTATTGAAGTGCTTCCGTTTTTTTGAAAGCCTGTTTGGAAGGTGTCATAGCATCGAGCGGTTTTGGCCCAGTTTCGAAGATGGACTAGTAGCTGGGATGCGAATATCTTCCCCACGATGTCGAGCAAAGCTATCGGCCTGTAGCTTTCTGGGTCATCTCTGCCCCCTTTCTTGTAGATGGGGACGATTATCGCCTTCTGCCAAGTTTTGGGAATCATCTTAGTGTTCTTACAATGGGTGAAAATTTTGCTGATCACGTCTGCCCATGCTTTTGGTGATTTTTTCAAGTCGACATTGGTCAGCCCATCCGGACCCGGGGCTCTTGAAGTTTTTAATTTAAGAATGGTGTTTTCGATTTCCTCTGCATTTGATACTTCAACCCATTCTGTCGTGGCCTCTTTTCCCTCCTCCGGTACTTCCTCTTGCGGTAGGTCAAATTGGGCCGTTAGGTACGACATCCATTTTTCCTCTGACACTGAGTTTGCCATTTCTGTAGCCATGTTCGAGTTCGTTGTTTTAATCAGTGCCCAAAAATCGCTAGCCTTTTTTGTATTAAGAGCGCTCATCATTTGCTCGGCGTCTTGCTGATAGAGTTGGAATTTGTGATGTTTTAGCCAGTGTTTGTAGGATTTTAGTTCCTTTTGCCACTGCTCCCATGTTTCTTTGGTGTTACTTTTCTTTGCAAATCTCTTCAATTTCCGGACTGTTTTCCTCTTTTCGACTATCTGTTTGTCGTAGATATGTTTCGGACAAGCTGCCTGTCTTTGTTTTCCAGCGACTGGTCTTCTGAAAGGGAGCAGCATTGGTAGATAATTTGGACGTTCAGCCCCCCCACTGGGTCGTCTTCCGTGGTCTTGCCATAGTTCCTGGTTATCTTTATGATGTCTGCTTCCGTTAGACGTATACGCGTTTGCTGGTTATTTACATCCACTTGAAACTTGTATGTTGGATTAACCGGGTGATTACCTTTCCATGCGCACCTCAGGAGGTTATGGTCACTGTGCGAGGTTCTTTGGACTTTAAATTCCAGGATCCTTGTCAGGAGGCCTTGGGAAGCGTAGATGTAATCCAAGGTGGCTTTGGCGTTCAGATTTTCCCATGTAGGGATGTTTGCTTGGTTGGGGAATAGAGATTCGGTGTTGTATACTTTTCTCGGGAAGCGTAGATGTAATCCAAGGTGGCTTTGGCGTTCAGATTTTCCCATGTAGGGATGTTTGCTTGGTTGGGGAATAGAGATTCGGTGTTGTATACTTTTCTCGGCTTGGTCACCGACTTCCAGGCCTTGCCCCGTTTAGCTGCGTTTCCTTGTGGGGCCTTGTCTTTTCTGATCGAATGGGATTCACCACAATCAGCGTTCAAATCGCCACACAGAATGATGTCAGTTCTTTCAAACTCAGTGTAAATCCAGTCGATTGTTTCCCCCATTTTCTCACAGTATGTTTTTGTGTTGGTCCGTTGGGGGTTCCAATATGTATTTATTATTACTAGTTGGCTAATGTCTTCCCGTTCCCCCATTGTGGGTTGTTTGCTCCAGGATGTAAGTATCACCAGCATCTCATAGGATTCCATTAGTTTATTTGGCGAGGAGAAGCCGGAGATCATTTTTATGGCTGTCAACAACCCTGAAGATGGACGACCCAGGCGGCCTTTTATGGCAGGTGATATTTCTACTTCAAATCCATCTAGGGTCGGTGTCTCTAGTAGCCATGTCTCTTGGAGACACACAATGTCCATACTGGTTAGGTCTACGTCACTCACCGTTGTCAGGTGAGCGTGCCCTCGCGTGTTCCATGAGCCTAAGGTTAATCGTTCAGCACCTGCATCGATCATTATGTTCACCGATCCTGTGTGCGATTGTGCCGGGCTTGTAGTTCGCTGCTATCTCCGAGAGTTCGGGTTCAGGGTTGATTTTAACCATGCCCATGGACCTTGTGGTTTTGAGGGGACCTTTGTTTGGTCCCAGTTTCTCTCTTTGTTTGCCTCTGATGCTTTCCTGCGTGTGGATCTTCTTGGGCTTCGGTTTCTTACCCTTTTCGTCTCCTCTGGGTTAGACTGTGTGTTGAACTTTTGCTGGTCCTTCATGCCTCTTTCTTTCTCTGTTTTTCCGCTAAATTCGCCAATCTTCCTGTTTTCAATTGTGCTGGTACGGTGGCGATGCTGTTGCTCCAGGTCTTCCTGATATCTGTGTCTTGATGGGCTGGGATACCTCTTTTCCCGCCACTCTTTTCCCAGGCGGTTTGATTTATATCGCTCTTCTGTTCTAGATAAGTATCGCTGTGTTTGTTCTCCTCTGGGTTTTTCCTTGCTCCTTTTTTCTTCGGTTATGGTTTTTATTTCTGATAATGTGAAACTGCTTTTTTCCAGTTCACTGACTGCTATGGGGTTTATGTATTCAATTCCAACTGCCTTTATGTGGAGATATGCCTTTGCTGTGTTACCTCTGTGGTAAGGCTCCACTAGTTTGATGTCTTCCGACTTGATGCTTTTTAACGTTCTTGTTTTGCTTATTATTTCTAGAATAGTTCTCCTGTTCAAGACTATGTAGTCTTTAATTCTTTTTGTTTGTTCAATTTTAAAGACGCGTTCCACTTCGTCAGTTCTTATGTCTTTGCTCTGATGTCTGCTTACGGTTTTGACCGCTCTTCTGAGCTCTGGAGTTTCTTTTCTTCTTGATCTGTACTATCATTATCTTATTGTTTTTGTGTGTCAGCTTTCTCATTGGATTGTGACAGGCCTTGCACACAACCAAATGCAAAATCAGCTGTCCAATTTTTAGTATGCAAGGTCTTTCCACGCTGGGGAGTATGTGATGTCCTTAAGTCGGACAATGTGACAGACTTTGTCAATTAATTATTTAAAGAGATTACATGGATAATAGGGATTCAACATAAATTGTGCTTTATTTACGCCCCTCCCCCAAGCTAACAGGGTTTCAGAGCACATTAATGACCTCTTGAAACAAAAGTTGTCAAAGTTATGTTGTACTTTATGGAGGAACTGGCTACATTGTCTCCCTCTGTCTCTGTTCAGCCTGAGAAAACAACCAGGTAAGGACCACCACTTGTCCCTGCATGAGATAGTGATGTGGAGAAGGTTGCACACACCACTGACACCTGCACACACTGCTTCAGGGGCACACAGGGCAGCTGAGATTTTGGGGGTGGTGTTTCATGTGTATTTTAGGGATTTAACCAAATATCTAAACATTATATCTCAACAGCTTGCTCTCAGGAGAGAAGGAACATCTGCCATACCCATGGTCAACCCAACGTCTCTACAGGCGCCTCTGCTCTATCGTTACAAGGGCCTGTATAAGGTTATTTTTCTGTACCCCATCTGCAGTACAAGTGAATGAGTTGAAGTATTGGATTCAGCTCTCAGATGTGAGAAAATGTACTCGCGCAGCACAACCTCCTCCAGGCCCTCAAGAAGATTGACATTATGTTTTCTTTTTCCCCACAGTGTCCAGGATTCAAAGGTAATCCAAAGTTGGTAGTATTATGTGTAGTATGTGTTTGTCTTTGTCTTCTCCTTTCCTTTATCATAGATCATTTTATATGGTGTGTGCATATAAAAAGGGGAGGGGGTTGAGGTAATAACACAGATGATACAGAACCATTAACATTATGCATAGGGATAGCACGAAACTAAATTGAACCAGAAAAAGAAATAGAATACAATCAGTATGAGGGGGTCATTTCATATGCAGCTGCAGATGTGCACCCCCTGAGACAGACAATATATGGTACTATCATATCAAGACAGTGGGAAGGACCAACACAAATGAGGCCTACTATGTTTGTGCCCTTATACCCCATGCAACAGGGACTCCCAAACTGTTTATCCCACTGGAAAGTCTACCTCTTAAAGCCCACTCTTTAGTGAACCTGTCCCTTTGCATGTCCCTTTGCAGAGTACTTCAAATGTTGGACATAGTTGGCCTGATTCACGGAAGCATTTTATAATGGTAAAATTCCATTGAAAGCAAAAGCCTCCAACTTTAGAGAGTTCAGCCAGCCTGTCCGAGGAATTGAGGCTTTCTTTAGCAGGTTCAAGGGAATTTAACAAGATCATCTTGATTCTTCTCTGCTGACCTGAGTCAAAGAAATGGGACCCAGCATGATCCAGGTGAATGGTTTAATGCCTTTTCCCCACGTACTCTGGATTTGAGGGTTATATACACAAGCTACCTCAGAAAATGTTAAAGACATTTGAATCCCCCTTTTTTGGAAATCTCATGATTCCATTCTTTGGGTTTAACTGTGACTTCCACTTTTTCAAATACAACAGATATGTAAATGTCCAGGCTATGATAGTTTAACTTGACAACTTCAGAAATGTCTATGAAATGTCTATGAATGTTCATGTGCCAATTAACGGTGACAAGTGAGAGCCATGCCAATGGTATACCCTATAAGTTGGAATATAGGGAAATACACAAATTCCACAGGAAGTGACCTCTGGGCTGCCGACCCTCCCATTGCAGTCAAGTTCCATTACTAAATGTGAACTCATTGAAGCAGTACAATATAAACTTTATTCAGCTTCAGACACAGAAAAAACGTCTTTGGGAAACATAACTTTCATGTGTATGTGCAGAAGGATAGTGTGGACTTTTTGAAAATCAAGTTGAAGTAAAAACTATGCAAACATACAGTGAACACTTTAAATGCCCCGATTGAGCAATGTTGGATTATCTTGTCTGCAATGTTGATCAGCCAGGCGACAAGTGGAAACTCAGCTGGCTTCATAGCCATTATTATGATGGAAAAGTATGACACAATAAAAGCTAAAACACTGACAAATAATGCCAACAAATTTGAAAAAATAAAAAGAACTAGAGGATAAACATAAAAAGCAACACATGTAGCTGAAACCACATATCTACAAAAATGTGCCACACATTTCCAAAATGCGGAAATAACAAGAGGAAAAACATACAAAAGGAGAAAAGCAGCAAAGAAAATATTCAACTGAAAAATGTGCCTACAGAACTCAAAAGTGAAAATTAATATGTGGAAAACATTAAAGCTAAGAAAATGCACATGAAAATTCAAAACTGCAAAATGAAAATGAGAAAAAAAGAAATAAGCAGCAAAAGGATCAGAGAAAATTCACCAACAATTATTCAAAGTTACCAAAAGTTGCTAAGGATGGAGCTAACCTCATTCTAAGCTGGACATACAAGAATATGAACCAGGAGACCCGATGTGGTAATGGCCTGCACAGAAGGATGACTGCAGTGAATACTCTAAAAAGGCTGCTTTTCCAAGAATTGATTACTAAGAGAGAGGCTGATTCAATAAAGTACTGTGGATGTGAGACCAGTGACCATAAAACCTGGCGTTGCATTATGGAGCAATGAAAGTGCACTGGTAGATATAGATATATGCATTGATTCTGCAAATAAGACTGACATGATGTCCTGGATCAAAAACATATCAAACAATAGGATCCAGGCTAATGGTCAGCAGATGTAATGCAAACCTCCAACTAATTGCTGTCCCCTCCACTCCCTCTATCTCAAAAGTGCTCATTGGCAAACAACCTTTCCCTACAAAAACAACATTTGGTTTAGATTTCTTTGCAGACTCCACCACATAATAACAACACGTTTTCCCAAGTCAACTTGAGCATAATCTGCTGCACAAAATAGGTACGCATTGTAGGGAAAAATATATCAAAGAAAAGAATGCAAAGAAAAACGCCAATCCAAAAACAAACATGTTAGCTGCAGCCTGCGCACAGCATCTGAAAAACACATGTGCTAGGAAATGTGCAATGTTTACAGCCCATCTAAGAGAAAGGCATGTGTTCAATATTATTTGACAATGCACACATAATAAATGTTGTGTTACATGGAAGAATCCAGTAAACCTTTCATGAAAATAGAAAACCATTCCCATCTTGCATGGAAAGCACAGGATTTCATACCAGAGCCAAAATCAAGATTCCTGCTGGTGTTTGTTTTCATTTTCTTAATATTATTAAGAATTGGTATTATGAAACCTACAGATGATGACAATGTGGACCTTTAATAGAAATCTAATTAGAAAGAAAAGTGATAATGTTGTTCTTTTTTAAAGTGACAATTGCAGTACGGAAAAAGGTGACTTTAAAAGGTTATGTTTGTGAATTAAGCACCAGCGTTGGTCCTAGAAACCATATGGTATTTCAATCAACAACCCTCAGCAGCTCAACAGCAGGACATGGGTTGGCTGGCTTTCCCGTGAAAGAACACAACTCAAGACTTTAGAAGCTTAACCAGAAAACATTATAACTGTGCCTGGAGTTGCTTCACAAGATTCAGGTCCTGCAATAAAAACAAATGTTACCCATTAACAATTCATATGTTTTCCTGTGTTTGGGGCTACATCCTTAAATATACATTGAATGTATTATGAGCAGTGGTCAGTAGTGGTCTCCTCTCCTCTAATCTACTGTTTCAATCAGCCAGGACTCTCCTGAAGGAAGGACACTTAACACCTGGGAAGAGTGTATGTCTCATGGAAGGCATTGTCAGATCCTGGGACTAAAGTTAAATGGTCCTGCCAGCTTTACTACATTGAACATTTTCCATGACAACTACATTCAAAGGAGTCATAGATTCCCCAAACACTTAGCAGGAAGGAACTCACACCAGGTGTTCTGTATCTGGACAGAAAAATTAAAGTTTGAATGTAATATTTTGGCCAATGAAAAAAATGCATCATAGAAGCTACATTGGGATTGATATTTATTCTTGTAAATTGTGAGCAGGAGGTCCTAGAGACTTATTTTTTCTGTAAAAATATGTTCAGCTTGAAATACTCTATTTGATGAATCTTAAGTAAGTTTTGTTCATATTACATTAATTATGTAAAGTAGTCGAATGTGGATAGTTTTGCACAAGAAAAACACACTTTTCTGATTCATGTATGCTATGTTATGTTGATTTATACTGCACACCACTTCCTCCTATGGACAGTTTCCAGGCACTCTTGTGGCTCTGCAAGAAAGGAGGGCACGGTATGTTATTGAGGATAGTATGATAGGATAGGTTTAGAACCAGGAGAAACTGGCATCTGTGTGTGATGTCTTGCGTGCACTGTTGGTTTTGTGGCCCGGCTTGTTGTAACCGTATTTTTTATTTTATTTTTGCATTTTTTAAAGCGCTCACACAGCCCGCGGGCATCGAGCCGCTGTTACAGGAATTATTTGTTTTTCAGTTGCATAATTGTTTTTTTTTGGGTCTTAGTTGTGTACTTATAACACGCTTAAAACCCAGAGGTTTCTAAGCGCGGACCCGGGGAACGAACCTGTGTTGCTTCGTGTCATCTTGTTTCCAAGACGAGTATGTTGCCGCTGAGCTACCCTCCCGGGATGTTGTGTACTAGTGTTTATGTTAGGTGTGTGAATCATGTGTGGTTAGGGTGGAAGTATTATTGTGTGCACTGGTTTGATGCATCTATAAGAGAGAGTCCTGTGCCATCGCTGTTTGTTGTATGCCTGAGAAAGTTGTGTTGGTGTCTGTTTCAGTATGTTTGCGTGCGGTTTTTCTGGTTTTATATGGATTATGTGCACTGCTTTATTCTCTTGTTCATAAGAGACTTGCCTAGCATTTCGGTGCTGTACTGCCTTTGGGTGGGACAAAGGCTGATATGCAAATGGAAATGTCTGCCTGTAAAAAGAGCAGTGAGCTAAATCGTGGTTGAGACTCTCCCAGGGACCATCCATCTAAGAACAGGTCAATGGCTGTGTTTGTGCCGGCAGAGGGACTCCCAGACCTTCTGTTGCATATTTTGAGGCTTGTGGCCCCCTTGCTCACTGTGCTCCGAGAGTCACAGCTCCACTTTGCTGATGTGGCCCTTGGTAACTAATACCAGAACTTTTTCCAACAATCTTAGTTATCATAGCAGTTAATATAGCTGCCTTCCTACTCTTCACCTCAGTAAGCTCAATGTAATTTCCTTAAGTAGTCAGAGTAATGACTGGGTATTTATAGCTGTATTCCTGAGCTATCAGTTGTTCTCTGATTACGATCTTGGGCACTCTTTTTGCTTTGTATGCAAAGTGCAGAATTTTGGGTTTTTCGTGGTTTATACGTAGACCGTTTGCATCCGCATAGCTCTACAACTCCAGTAATGATCTCTTAATACCTATGTACGTGCAATCATGAATGATCAAGTCATCAGCATAGAGGATGCAATTTACCTTGGTATTCCTAAGTCTTAGTGGGCAATTATTCAATTTAGCCAGCATCAGGATCAAATTTGAAAGATAAATATTGAACAGCAGGTGTGCCAATGCCCTGCCCAGCCTCACTCCCCTACTAGTGTAGACAGGATCCGGCAGTCGCCCCTGGATCTGTGTATCTTCGTACAGCCCTCAGACGGCATTTAAAATATTAATAGGGACACCTAGCATTGCAAGCTTGGCCCATAAGATGTTCCAGTCCACAGTATCAAACGCAGTGCTGATGTCTATCATTGCTGCATTGCTGCATAAAGATACAGGCCTGATTTCACTTTTGTTTGTTTTATCAGTCTGTCCATTAATTATAGGTGGTGCTTGACCCTGCTTGAAACCCCATCTGGAAATTATGCAGCACAAGGTTTCATTCATTCACAACTGGTTAGCCAATGTTATAACAGGAAAGCAAAAACATTCCCTGTAATGTCAAGCATTGCCAACAGGTGATCATTTGACAGATCAGACCTTTTACACTTCTTAGAGATTGGGAATAAATATGATTTTTTTCCATTATGCTGGGATTTTCCCTTCATCAGAGACTTTGATAAATAATTCATCTAGTAGTTGTGCCCAATACTCAGAGTCATTCCTTTAGACAATATTTGCTTGGACATTTAGTCCTGGCGTTCTTGATTCTTTTAAATTCCAGATTAGGTGTTCTATATTTGACTTTACAAAATTCAGCTTAAAACTTTTAGTGATGTCTAATTCTATATTCCACACTACCTGTTTAGCATCAAAGACAAAGCTGATATATTGTATCCACTCATGTGCACCATCCAGTCTACTTTCTTATTTTTGCCTTCATTCAGTAGCTGTCACACCTTAGTCATGCTTTTGAATGTTTTTAACTGTGATTAGCAGCTGCCATTGGCAATTCCCATGTGAGATACGTCACCATTTAACCCACCTATGATATGTATTTTTTATGGAAGCCACAAGATAGCAAGCTTGATTAGGGATAAGATACAACTTATTTACCCTCTGTATTTTACCTCCCATTTCTCTTTTAGCATTTTTAATCTCTCTATCATAGATGTGGCAATGATCTTCTCTTGAGTTAGTTACATACGAAGCCTTAATAGTCATGCTGTCGTGATAGATATCCAAACCTCTATTTCATCAGCTGATAGATCTGTGTAGTACTTTAAATCTTCCTTATACTGCTCATTCATGTACTTTGAATCTTATCAATATTTGCAAAAGACCAACTAATTCTATTTCCTCAAGAACTAACCTCCAAATAACCTATGCACTAGGGTCTCTCCAGTGAAACTACCATTGACCTCTAGTTGTACAATAGCGTGATCACTATGTTCACTTTCAGCTATCGTTAATTTCTTGACATTTGGAATTACGTTATCATTTGCAAACAGGTAATCAAGAGTAGATAATTTAGATGCATTTCTCCAAGTATCACCTCCTGGTTGATCCCACACACACGTCCATTCAACATATGACAACCAAAGTCTCCTAGGTAATCTATCCAGTGAACACCCTTTTGGTTTACACTATTTCTTTGCATGGTGTTCACTGGACTGATATAGTCAGCACCTAGGCATTCACTTTCACATCTGCAATGGGCATTCAAATCATCCCCTACTATTGTGCCAAGCTGACCCCCGTAAAATGTTATGGTACTTATGTTTGCCGCTATTGATTCCATAATTATTGCAGTACATGTATTCCTAGGTGGGTCGTAAACATTGAATATCAGGCAGTCAGCACCAACATTTAACATGCTGACTTTCAGTGCTAATAAATAAAGGTTTTCTAAGCTAAGATTGATTTTTATCACTTTTATCCCATTTTTCACACCAATCACAGCCCATTAAAGCATCTACTTTACTTTCCCTTTGATGGGGGGTTTTGAAATACTTGTATCCATCAACATGCGACTCTGTCATCAGCCAAGTTTCCTGCAAGAGGAAAATGTCATTCTCTTGTAATGCCATTAGCGAACCGTTGTCCATGAGTAGGTGGTTAAACCCTCTAGTATTCCATGTGCAGAGGGACCATCTTCAGTCCTTGTGCTTTTGATCTTGAGCAGCAGGACCTACCAGCCATATCAGAGTTCCAGATATGTTCTCATGTGTTGGATTGGTGGTGGCATAAGATAGTTGTAAAGCGTTCAAGGACAGAATTACATCAGACATTTTCACAAATGCTTGCAAAGGGTTATTGTTAATCAACTCATCTTCTTCCTTGGGATACAACTCATAACCTTTCTCCATAAATGTGGGACTGTGCTTGCGTATCATGTCCACCACTTCAGCATATTTATAATGAACTCTACTTATTGCATGGGCCACACTCTTAATATGTTCTATAAAGTGCCTTGAACCCAATAATCTCATGGAAAATATTGGCCCTCATTACATGTTTGCCTGTCTGGAATTAATGGTGCAGGTAAAACAGTACCGGCACCATTTTCGGGACCGGGACCGGGAAACTGGTGTGACCTGGCGGGCGGGCGGAACGGCACCCGCCCGCAAGGATGCATGGAAACACTGGCACCATTACGGCGAGTTATGTGGGACTCCACAGGAATGGGGATTAACAGAATTGCCGGAGCCAGATTTACTGGACCACAGGGGTTGTAATGCCCTGGTAAATCCAGCAAGTCCGGCGCCAGTAATTCACTAGGGGTCCGGTGGCAACCTTCCGGTTTTACCGCCGGATTCGTAATGAAGGCCATTGAGTGTAATAAATCCAAAAAGGTAGTTCTATTAATGTGATAATTGTTATACATGGAGCTTTGCTTGAGATCTTAATAGTAAAGGCTAATTGGTCTGTATGCATCTTTGAAGCATTTGATCAATTGTGTTATATGATTACCCTTCCTGCTAGGGGAGCTGTCACCAAGGAAATCTGTGTCCCAATAGGTGACCGAGCAGTCAGGAAGTCTTGAATCCCCTCCACTCTGTCATCGAGACAGGACATACTACTACAAGTGGCTGAAGATTCATCTTCATTTACCATTTGTTTTTTCCCATCTAACAGCCAACTTATATGTTTTCAATTCTTCTTGATGTGTTGGCTTTTCTTTTGGTATTG
Organism: Ambystoma mexicanum; assembly: GCF_040938575.1. Taxonomy (NCBI): domain Eukaryota; kingdom Metazoa; phylum Chordata; class Amphibia; order Caudata; family Ambystomatidae; genus Ambystoma; species Ambystoma mexicanum. The sequence continues at coordinate 427,306,076 of NC_090941.1, read as the reverse complement.
TTTCAGTCTTCACTGAGTCCTCAGTACTTTCAGATGAACCAATATTTACTGGCACTTTCTTTTAAGCATTTGTCTTCTTTTGTTTTCGATTCCTTTGGCGTTTCGTAAGCCTTCTTTGATTTCTACTAAGATACATCGCGGAGTCATCCAGTGGTGGACTGGCCTATAGGGAACTCTGGAGATTTCCAAGTGGGCCTCCGCACCATGGGCCTCTTTTGTGATATATTTACACATTTTCTCATAGGAAAAGCATTGAGCTTGCTGTAAAATGTCATTTGGGACCACTGTGAACTTTATTTCCAGGGCCTCTTTTGGTCTCTAGTAATTATATCAAGTGCCTTTTTTAGTTCCAAGTGCACCCCTGGAGTCATCATGTGCTACCTTGCTAACTTCTCCAACTGGCAGATTGAGCTCTACTTCTTCAGATACTTAACCAATTTCTATGTTCTGGACTGCTAGAACCTCCAGCTCCTCCTGTGCAACCACTGCAATCAAAGCCTCCCAATCACAATCCTCTTCCAAGGTCTGTCAATTTGCGATGCAGGGAATTACCTCAAGTATTGTACCACACATTTTTAAAAGGACTTTTAGAGCAAATTGTATGGATGCTAATTGAGCTTGTGTTTCATTGTGCAAACCATTCAGGTCTTTGAGGTCAATATGACTCCTTGTCTGCTCTTGCTCTATGAGTATGTTTGGAGAGGCCAAAAGTCTCTGGATCTTGATAGAGTTGGGACTACTTAATACCACTTGCTCTGGCATTCTTTTATCAAGAGTTAGATTTTGTTCTATATTTCCCTCTGGTATCGGGGGTATGCTAAATCTTTGCGCTGGGGATAGGGTTTTCTGAAGTGCTAGCATAGGTCCAACAGGGAGTGGGTATTGTCAATAGCAGCCAGCTGAGACTCTACAATGTCATTACTATTCAGAACATTCCCCACACCAGACACAATCTCCAGATTGTTGCCCTTCTCAGGTTGGTAATCATATGGATTTTCTTTTCCTCCTACTCGGAAAAATGCAGTGATTTTACTGCCATTGTTAGTAGGGGGTGCTTTTCGTGGCAAGCTTGTTGCTGGACAGGAGTGGGTAAGACCCGATGATGAATGCAGATCAGACTTTTCCCTCATTTGAGTAGAAATGTTATTTCTTAAGTTATAATTAATATTTCTAGTTTTCTTTTTTCCTGGCATAATGCAACCTTAAACTACTTAAGTTTCGAGTTTGCTAACTGCATTTGCCCAGCAGATGTCTAGCCCAATTAGTTGTTGTCAAACAAGTGTATTTACTATCACACCGCTTTCCAGGCAAAAAGGGTATATTTAATTAAGGCGATTTATTCAGTTATCAGATGTCGTTATTATTTTACTGCCTCACAGCCAGTTCAAAGGCTTTAAACCTGCAGCCACCAGATGGTCCGAGGACGTCTGAGTGTGGTGGTCAGTCAGTGTATGCCTGTATAAGTCGGCAGAGGCAATCAACATACCTAAGCTGATGTCCCTATACGGCTTACCTCTCCAATCGTGGCCGGGGTCGGACAGCTGTAGCTCCAGCTAGCTTCCGTTTTGTTAAGTGTCAGCAAAAATGAAGGCAAAATAATTTGCTAACCAGTAACCCCGAAGCACCTCCATGTGTCTCAGTGTTTTGCTGCTTCAAGGGCATACACCCCACTTTCCAAACACGAAACACACCACTGCACTCTACTGTGTGGGGGTCTTTTGTAGTAATATACCTCCTCTGTGCTAATTTCAATAAACAGTAAGAAAAGCCTCAGTGCTCACGTCTAAGCTCCCACAAAACTATAAGCTGTTTTAATGACATCACATCAAATATGGGGGGGTTGGGTTTGGAAGTTATGCCCATCAGACTGCCCCCCTCTTAAATATGCCTTTTAAACACAGCAAGGTTGATTTAGCATGATGTCTGTTTTGGAACATAACTTTAAGGGGTGTGGTTTCTGCACTATACAAGTTCATATTCATAGATTCTGGTGACAGACGCTCACTAACTCACTGACCGTTGATTGGAAGTGAGAAGGAAAGGAACATTGGAAACAACAGTAAGAAGAATGGAAGAGTGATTTCCTCTGGACCCATTTTGGATTCATTACAAAGCACTATAAGTGAGCCCTACCTGGAGTTAAATTCCCAGACCATCTTCAATGGAAGAGACAGCAGACCAGCTGTGGAGGGAAGCTGGCCCCATCTTGCTGATCGATTGCAGGTCCTACAAGGAGAGAATGGAGCCAGTCCTCAAGATGGTGCACACCTGTCTGTGAGAAAGCCACAGGAAATTAATAAGTAAGTATAATATGAAGGGGATATAATCCTGAGTGGACTGATAAGATAAAGGGAAATAAATGTAACTCTGGCCCCTGTCACTTGCATGAACTGAGGGTTGGAGTACATACATTGATTGCACATCCGAGAAGTTAGGGAATATTTCAGAAATGTATGGGCTTTTCTAATTATATACTCGATAGAATAGGTCCTATGGTGTGTATACAAGAAGATCCCCTCAATCATCACTGTGTTTAGCACAGCCAAATCATTTTGGCAGTCAAAAGGACATTGCACAGTGTGCATGCCTGCACCACCAAGCAGAATCCTATTAAAAGTGTTGAATTGCTCAAGACAAAAGATAAACAGTAATGATTTGCTAACCATTTTCCCATCTATACGTTATTAATTCAAAATGAGCGATGTACACTTTTTCACATTAATGAAACAGAAACACCACAACAGTAAATTTAGCGAATATACACATTGAAAATACATGTTCCTTTTAACAAATGATTTACAAGCAAGTGCGTCGAGTAGCATGGTTTTTAATTAATTGAGTTTTCTAGAATGCTGTCTGAAAGTGACTTGTATATTGAATAACGAGAGAGGTACCTAGTTTCAATAAAGGGGAGGTAGAGAGATTTAGATGCGCAAGGATGTTCTGATTTACTTTAGTTTTTAGCAAATGAAATCTTTATCCTGGACATGTTTTTCAATCCATGGTGCATGTGTACTCTGTGTAAAATGTATCTACATGTGGTGATGTGTAAATGTAGCTTATAAAAGTGATTCAACCAGTGAATTGATCATTCTTCATTGCATTTCAATTTGACATTGGATGTATAATTGGTTGGCATTAAATTGACTCCTTTGCTTCAATTGTATTAAAAAATAGGACTATTGTGCAACCCCGTGTGTTTCTTTTCTTGAAAGGGAATCCATATTGTTAAAGTGGGGCTCCCAGGTTCATAAAATATTGTATTAAATAAAAGACAATTAGATATCAGTCAATTAAAATGCCCTAGCCTGCATATACATACTTCAAAACCTGAACAATCACATAGTGCCAAAGATTGCTTTGGTGCACCTTCCCACTTCCAAAATGTGCAAGTGCCTAAATCTGTTTTGGCATGCTGCCCTAACAATGAAATGGGACAAAATTGTGTTTGGCATGTTCTCCACCTAGAAAATTAAAATGTTCTTTAGAATGTGTTGTACTCCCCTTCCTACAAAGTTCCTTTGTGCCTATGATTGATTTGGCATTTTCCAACACCTTCAAAACTCCCTTATCATAAGATTGCTTTGGCTTACTCCAAAACTTGCAAAATATACAAACATTTAATGCTTTGGTATGCACCCAACTACAATATTCACATGTGCCGAAGTCAGCTTTGACATACTTCAGCACTTGCAAATGTATCTGTTCAAGAATTATTTTGCTATTCCCATCTACAACTTTCAGGTGTACCTAAGCTGCTTTATTGTAGTCGGGCATCTAAAAAGAAAAAACAATGGTGTCTAAGACTGTTTTGCTATCTTCCTCCAATCTCCAAAAATGTACATTTGCGAAGGACTGCTTTGGTATACGCTCAGACCTACAAAACAAATCATGTGTGCCTAAGAATGCTTTGCTGTACACCCCTGCCTACAAAATTATTTTAATCCTAAGGTTGCTTTGGAGTAATACCACACACATAAAAAACGAATGTGTGCCTGAAACTACTTGATTGTAACCCTGGCTACAGAAGGCGTGTGTGTGCATGTGTTTAAGAGTGGTTTCGCATGCCCACCCACCTATAAAAAATTAATATGTGCTCAAAACTATTTTGTCGTCCCCTTCCTGTAAAATCCGTATTTGCCTAATAGTGCTTTCGTGTACTTCTGTCTCCAAAATTTGCATGCGCCAAAGGCTGCTTTTGGTGCACTGCCAAACCAACAGAATAAAATTAACCTAAAACTGCTTTGGTGTACTATTCCACCTACCTTTAACACAAAGATGAGGAAAGGGGATAAATATTATACTGCTACACCAATAGCAAAGCCCCGGGATAGGTATAACCTATCAAATCAACACGACAAGTGCTGGAGAGCAGTGTTAAACTACAGGGGGGAACACACCCGCTCTCTATTGCGCAGAGAGAAAGAGATGAAACATACCACAACTACATGCTGTGTGGTGACCAACTGATTAACATAGGAGGATTAAACCAACTGTTACACCACACAGATAGTAAACAAATATAACATTTTATTCATAAACATCAATTAAAATTACAAAGTCAAAAAAAAGAATGCACAGGGAAACAAAACCCAAATATGTTTTCAGGCTTGAAAACACAATAGGTCAAAATAATCACTGAAGGAAAAGTTTCAATCGTTAACCGACAGTGTATTAAAATCTCAAATATCCATTCATTACCATACCACTCCATTCCCATTCAACCCAACATGTTTCATTCCTCACACACTTCTCATACAATAAAATCAAGGGAAATTCTTCAGGGCCGCTAATTTGCCTGTGAACAATTTGCAATGCTTCATATGACAACCAAGAAAACCACAATGACCTTCAAATAGACACCCAAAAGAATGAGACAATGGTCATCCAAAACAGTAGTCAACTGATTCTTACTGTGACGACCCTCGTTACTCGGTCGACTGGAGAGCCGGCATGTTCCCACCTGTAAAAGAGACTGGACAAGGGGAAAATATAAAGCCTCCTGTCCTGAGGGGCTGCTAAATTAGTCATTACCACAAGATGATTAGGAAATATCAACCATTTAAATAGAATGATTAATACTCTACAACCACAAAGGTTACTAAGATGCTGTGTCTCTTGACAACCAGAAAAACAGTCTCTCATCTTTCCAAACTGCAATGGAGCTAAAGCTGAAATCAACATTGTGACTAGCAAGGATACCATGCCATAGACAAAAGCTGTTAAATATCTGAAATGATCAGTTTGTTAAGGATTTCAATCAGGCGATACATCCTGATCTCAGCCTAGTATGCAGCGCACAACTAAAATGTTTATTTTATTATATATATAGGTTCAATATTTGAGAGATACACCACTCATGTCACACCCCCTTTTCAAATACCCTGGGTCACAATGGACCAGGAACAAGGCTGGTAGGTAAAGGTAATATTTATTTATTTAGAAATTCAAGAAAATCACACACTTTTTTATATATGTGTCAGCAATCACAAATGGGGTGATAAGAACAATATGAATGTAAGCAATGCTCTTAGTTTAACCTTCTATTGACACAACTACAAAACACCAGGGAATAGGAGCACTATTGATTTTAGATAGACAGTTCTGTAGTTAGAATTTCCCCCTGCAATGTTCCCTCAACCCACAAATAATCAATTTTAAGTGGATAAACAGAATCAGAAGGTAATCAGAAATGACAAATAAGAAGCATAATAGAAATCCTACTTTCCCTCCCCAAACAAGAGAGAAAAACAGATTTAATGCTGGCAATGCTAAAATGAAACTCTAAAATGGATGGATAAACAATGAATGTGTCTAAGACTCTTGAAACAAAAACAATTATTTACTGGAGCAACACTGGAAATATACTAGCAATCACAAGCAATAGATGGAGCAAAAGCATACAATTTGAATTTGAATGGAAGATTGAAAACCGTTTATAACCAAAATGAGACGTTGTAAAATTCCACACTTTTGCAAATCCCGCCTGAATTTACCATAACAGTTTTTAATAAAAACGGGAGAAATATTGTAAATCTGGATGCGGTTTTTGGGTTTGGGTGTAGCTATGGATCCTAGGTACAATACGATAGTGAAAACTCAAAAGACATGGGAGTGGTAGAGGTAGGGTATTCAGTACGACGTCCTTTCGTTGCAGGATGTTTTTTCGTGGGGTTTTTTACTGTGATTTTTTTTGCTTAAAAATACCCATAGAATTTTTTATAAAATGTGGGGTTTGGGGGGGAACCCCCCCAAAAAAATCAATGTTTAAAAAAAAATCAAGGTAAAACCCCACGAAAAAACATCCCACGATGAAATGACATGGAACCGGGTGTTCATGTAGTAGTTACGCTTCAAGCATTGCTAATGAGGCTCTTTGCTGGACACTTGTGTACAGTGCCACTACATCTAAACCCACCAGGATTTCAGCGTCTGGATCAACATGATGGCCCTCAACTTCTTTAATTACCTGGATAGTGTCTTGTACATAAGAGCTAATTTTCAGTACTAGTGGCTGCAGAAAATGATCAGCAAACCATGAGAGCGGCTCAAGGACAGAGTAAACCCGAGACTATGGGTCTGCCTGGGTGTCGCTATAGGTTTTTATGTATCTTTGCCAGTGTATAAAATTGGGGGATCTGTGGTTTGTCAGTGCAAAGAAAATCGGCTTCTTTTAGAGAAATCCACCTGAGCTGTTTGGCTTTGGTAATTTTAGCCTGGACAAGTTCTTGTAGTCTCTCTGTAGGATCACTTGGAAGAGGTATGTAGAAGTCTAGTTCCAAAAGTTGTCTGTTACATTCCAAAATATAAGCCTCATAAGCCTGCAAATTGCAAAAGTGAATTGCAAAGTGTATTGCTGTCTCGCTGGGTCTTGCCGGGTTGCCAGAAGTTTTCGCCGGACAAATCCATCTGTCCCGCTGCATCGTGCTGGCCACGCCCTGTTGGCCTCATTGGACCGTTTTCATTGGTCTACTGGATCCGCCCATCCCGCGAGCTTTGCATCTGTGTTTAAAAACCCCGCGCATGTGCGAATGCGCGCGCAAATTGCAAAAGTGAATTGCAAATGTGTATTGCTGTCTCGCTGGGTCTTGCTGGGTTGCCAGAAGTTTTCGCCAGACGAATCCATCTGTCCCGCTGCATCGTGCTGGCCACGCCCTGTTGGCCTCATTGGACTGTTTTCATTGGTCTACTGGATCTGCCCATCCCGCAAGCTTTGCATCTGTGTTTAAAAACCCCGTGCATGCGCGAATTGCAAAAGTGAATTGCAAAGTGTATTTCTGTCTCGCTGGGTCTTGCCAGGTTGCCAGAGGTTTTCGCCGGACAAATCCATCTGTCCCGCTGCATCGTGCTGGCCATGCCCTGTTGGCCTCATTGGACTGTTTTCATTTGGTAGGAGCAGTACCTACTTGTACTTTGGTCGCACTTCGAGGTCATTTATTGATTGTGGATTGTGATAGTGACCTCCCCTTTTCTCTTGCGCGCGAATTGCAAAAGTGAATTGCAAAGTGTATTGCTGTCTCGCTGTCTAGCGGGAAAGCGGGTGCAGGTTATATAGTAAGTTTTCCTTCTTTTGTTTGTGGGTTTTCCTTTGTGTACTTTTCATTATCAATATCCTCATGTCACGCCAAATCAACTCGCTGAAATCTGGTATGCCTGAGTCAGCGGTTAATATACACAATTTAGTGCCCCCTCTAACTACTAAGGTTTTATTTAGCAAGAAGTCCAAAGAACATAAAGAGAGGAAACAAGCGTCCTCACTTAATGTGGATATTCGGTCCTTTTGCACTTCAGAGGTTGCTGGCTCAGGAAAAAATACATTGCAGTCCCCATTAGCGGAGATTAACCCGCCGCTAACATTAATTACTCCGGCGACAGATCTGGCACCAGATCATCATGTTAATGGTGTTAATGCGGTAGAGGCGGCCGCTGTTTGTACAGCTTTGACTGAATTTCCTTTGCCAATAGATCTGGTTTCAAAAGATCCTGTGAACAACTCAGTAACATCACCAATTCATATAGAGAAGGATTTGCCTGATCGCATTACCTGTACTGCATGTGCTCAGTTGCCTCTACCAGGATTAGAGGTGGCCGACGCTACGATCGCCTTAGCGTATTCTACAGGCGAAATAGGTACCACACAAACAACCATTCCCGCCGTAGTTGATTCGAATGTTCAGCCTCTGAATGATCCATCCCCTCTGCCTCTATGCTCCGTTGCAGCCCAGCGGACACTACGCACCGAGTACGCTAAATTAACAACAGTGCGCGAGTTTGGAGATGATACATTGGCGTCTATTTTGGCGTCTAGCCCCCATGAACCTGGATCACATGATGTTTTGTACATTTGTTCAAACACGGGTGATTTGATTCAATTAACTGATAACTCACACATCCATACAAATGAGTGTATAGATCAGGAGCATAAGTCAAACTCTTTGCCATCAGTAGAGTTTAAAAATCCTGACCTATATAAATCTCCGGTACTATTTGATAAATCTCCATCATCAATTTCCAATACATCTTTTGTGGCTCCTACACCTAGACGCACCAGATTTTCAGAACCAGAACTTAGTCAGACATATTTCATTTGTGATAGTCAGATGCCATACAAAGAAAATAGATTTTCTTTTCCTGAGGCACCGGCATTAAATAATATGTTGAGTGCCATGAATACTGCTCTTTTATCTCTGGCTAAATTGTATGAATCACTCGATGAAAAGATGCGTTCCCAAAATAGTGAACTGCACATGTTACATATGTTTCTGAGAAAAGAACAAAAGGCACGCATTATGCCATCTCGGCCTAGTATCGACAAGATGATCAATCAATCCACACAGACAAATCTATGCCTAGAGCTAGATACGTTGTCACTAAATTTGATATCTAAAAAACCAACTTCAAATACCACCTTAGATGCTAGACCTCAATATCCATCGGGCAATTCGTCTGAGACCTTAATGGAAGGTCAAATTACTTTGCCCCCTCCGCAAGAAGCTTCTACTCAATCGGCTCCGCAAGAAGCCTCTACTCAATCAGCTCCTGTTATGACAATTGGGATAACTCCAAAAGTCCTGGGTGTAACATTTGCTCCAATATTTGGTAACTCTAAAATTCCATCTGTGGCTAGTTTTGGCCACTCCTTAGTGGAACCAAAACCAAAAAAGTCTCAATTATCTCACACTACAAACACTAGGATAAAAGTGAAGAAAGTCATCAGGTTAGCAGCATCGACTAGGAAAAAACGAAAATTATGTGAAGACACTGAAACTCAGTCCAGTAGACAAGAAGCTTTAAAATATCAACCATTGGATGATCTGTTGGAAGTTGCAACATCGTCATCTATTAACCAGTTACATCACAGCACTCAGTCTCCAAGAGCGGTATCCTTGATTCAATCTGTTACTACTGAAGGTCCTCAATCATTAGCTGGCAATAAAGGGATGCCGGCCGTAGACCTAGGTAGTTCTCGCATTAATCCCTCCGCAGTGGTTGATAACTCGTTAATTACAACTACCGCTATTATTCAGGATGTACCAGCTGAACTAAGAGCCTCATTTGACAAACAGATTAAAGCTAGTGAGGCTCTTGTACAGCGTTATATTGCTCCACCTATTAAGAGTAAGATCAAACAAACGAATTCCATCGACTTGCAAGAGGGGGGAAAAAAACACAGACACTGCATTCAGATGAGCTACTACAAGATCTCCGAGAGGAGATTTGTGCTTCCTTTGAAAGATATGCTATAGAAAATGAAACCAGCAAGCTAGTCAATCAGGGTTTACTAAATAGCCAGATTCTTCAAAGGGGGCCACCTAACGTTGAACCTTTGTTAAAGGGACCCATGAAATCATAGAACATATCCTTACATGAGCCCACGAATGTAGGACTTAGGGGTTCCATATCCTCCACTTCAAGACAACAGAGTGAGCTTACCCCAAGATCATCCAAGCATACTGGTAATGCTCAATTTAAAAATCATTATCGCCTTCTCATAAGATTTCGTGGTCACCCTTTTCCTACATATGATTTGAATCGAGCTAGCATATTGAATATTTGTGCTGATATTACCGCTCTTGAAGATATCACATCAGGTGATATTAGTTTGGTAGAATTTACCAACGACCGAGATCTAACAGAAGCACGTTTATTTGTGCAGTCAAGAGTGGTATTAAACACATTCTGGCTGGCTCGAACTGCCTTTTACAACTTGGGTTTTACAGTGACACAAAATGTGCTTTATGATGATCAGGCACAAGTAAATATCAATCATTCCAAAAGTCGTACATATGGTGAAAAGATAGCCTCTAAGACAACAGGGGCTATCCGTAATGTTTGGTCCCATGACAGTGAATATGTGGGATCATAACTATCTCGGAAGACAGATTCAGTTAGCCTTCTTTCTTGGAACACAAGAGGTCATAAACACTTTCTTAATAATGAAAACAAGGACCTCTCACAGTTTGATATATTAGTGTTTCAGGAAACATGGCTTCGTAATACTCCAACATTGGATAAATACAATATTCTTGTGGTACAAGCCGTGGAGCCAGTTAAGGGTCGTCCTATGGCGGGGCTACTTATGGCTTTCGGCAAGGATAAGAATATTGAAATGATTTGGCATAGGTCACCATCACCATGTTTTCAATATGTAAAACTTCACATTGGCAGACGTTTTTGTGCCTTGGTAAATATTTACTGGGGGAAAAAACATCTATCTTCAAATGAATTCTTTGATACTCTCAGGAGGATTCTTGACCAACTTACATTGGATGTTACTATAACCAACACATTCATAATGGGGATTTGAACTTGCATCTTTTAGCTCCCAAACGTTGGAGCCCCCTATCTGATGAATGTCGTTGGTTAAATCAAATGGCTGACCGTAACTTTTTAATGGTCAATGGTTCAATAAACAGAGATTTTCCCCCCAAACCCACTTGGCACAATTCTAACAGCTTTGCAACGTTGGATTATATCTTTGTAAATGCCAAATGCCTGAACAACATATCCATGTTTTCCATCAAACCAACTTTTTTGAGTGACCATAGTTGGTTACAATTGACATATGAGTGGCCTAAAACAAAGAAACTTCCTTTAATTATGAATGTGGCTAATTTACGGATTAACAATGGTGGTAATCGATTACATTGGTCCCAGTGGAAGTTGCACCAGTTTAGAGATGCATTGTCGGCACAATATGCTGATGATGCTGAATGTCTTAGCGGTTGTTATGTACACGTTATTCAGCGATTTGCAACCCAGAGGTCTCGTTTTAAAGGTTTTACTCAACTACATCAACATGCCTTCGACTTAGAAGTGAAACACAAGAAAAGTGACCTAAGAAGGCATATTAAGGAATTGTTAAACAGACCTCCTGCCATCCCAGGAGCTAATGAAGATCAGATTAAACAACTAAAAAGGGCGTATAAAAACTGGATTAAAAACCAGCGTGCCACACAATACCAACATGATGGGGAGGCTATGTTGAATCAAATCATCCTCAAATCATCAGCAGGCATATGGGCTCTATTAAACAATACTGGGTTGAAAAATCAACACTCATTACAGGTGAATTCCATCTCTCACGAATCTTGGAATGACTTTTATGGTACTATATATACCTCACCCTTTCCTGATCTTGGTTTAACATGGGATGGCAGTGTGGCTAATCATACTGTCAATTTTGATCGTGAAGATATATTATTTCTCATATCCAAACTGAGTGTATCTAGAGCGGCAGGACCAGATGGGCTACATAATGTCATGATAAAACAGCACAAATATCTTTGGTCAGATATTCTCTTTTGTATGTTCAACCATATTATGTTCACAGGTTTGGTGCCCGCGAACTGGCAAACATCAATTATCCTTCCGATTTTCAAGAAAGGAGACAGGACCGATCCAGCATCGTATAGACCTATTGCGTTGCTGGACTGCCCTGGAAACATTTTTGCCCGCCTGATTTTCGGTGAATTGAACCGCTAGTTAGATCAACTATGCCTTCGAGACTCCTTTCAAACAGGTTTGTCCGCGGACTAGGTACTACTATTAATTTAATTACTCTGAAAGCCATCATTCACTTGAATACTCAACGCAATAAAGCAATATATATGGCCTTTGTCGATTTCAAGGCAGCCTTTGACCTTGTTCCAAGGGAATTATTATTCAAGAAACTGATGGATCTAGGGTGCCCGTGGAACATACTTAAATGGATAATCCAGTTACACTCAAATACATCCATTTCATTTCGTCTGAATAATGAAGGCCTGCTGTCGGATCCAATACAAACCACAAGGGGATTGAAACAAGGATGCCTATTGGCATCAGCCTTGTTTAATTTTTTCCTATTGGATTTTGGCTCACGTATTGAGGGTTTGGTTGTCGATCCACCCAAATTACAAGGCGTAGCCATTCAGTGGCTCTTGTACGCCGATGATATGGTGTTAATGTCCAAGACGCCTACCGGCCTATGTAATATGCTAAGTGCTTTAGATACATATGCTAAACGAAATTGCATTAGTATTAATACAAAAAAAACTCAGGTAATGCAATTCGGCGGCAATAAAGGTTGGAGAGCTTGTCGTTGCCAACTACAAGGCATTAACCTACGTCTTGTAAAATCCTATATCTATTTGGGAATCTGTGTCTCTAGTAAACTGTCGGATATAACACAAGAACATCACTTACAATCGAAATTCCGGAATGCATTATCTCAACTCCGATTAATTCGGGCAAAGTATTGTAAGTTTACCATTAAACCAGTGGTTATATATTACAAGCAAAAATGTGTGCCTACCATCCTATATGGATCTGAAGCTGAGATATGCTTATCATACAAATACTGGGCCAATTATGAAAGTAAGTTTTGGAAAAGAGCGCTTATGCTCCCTAATTCTGAGTCTATTTCAATCATTAGACATGAATTGGGACTTATATCACTTTACGCTGCATTTAAATGGAAATTGTGCCTCTTTCATAGAAAGTGCATCATGAAAGAGAGTACCAATGGTTACTTAATATTATATCTAGTTACCTATTATCAGCTGATGAGCACTTTCCAAAGAAATGGCGTACTAGTGTTAAAAAAATATTGACAGGAGCGGATGTCCCTGAAGTCTTGCTTATTGAAAATCCCAACAAAGCGAAAAGTAAACTGTGGGAATCAGATTGGATCAAAACCTGCGAAGCGTGTATTAAAATAATTAAATTTGTGTCGAATCCTTTTGCTTTAAAAGTACAAGGACATATGGAAAACTATCTAAGTCAATCACCACACCCTAGGCATCGTACTGACTTCTTGCGTTTTAGATTGAATATCTGGCCCACCAGAGAAATTTTGTTTAGATGGAAGAAGACATCTGCTCAAACATGTCGATTTTGTCATCAACAGGTAGATACAATGAGACATCTAGTGGTTGAATGCGTTACTCTTTTATCATCTAGAATAATCTATTTTAAACATTTGATCAATAAACCTGTAGTCATGCATGATGAATTATGGACAATAGTATTCCAAGGCCATTCAAAACAAATAAGTTATGCGCTTGTGAATTTTCTAAACGCCCTAGAAATTATTTTGCCAGAGTCAGTTGTTCCCTAAATGGTTGAGTTGTGATGTACATATGTATCTTATGTTGAAGTATGATCCTTGTTCTAATTGTGCAAATTAATATGTAATATATTGATACTGTTCTTAATAATTTTATAATTTTTCTTTTTTTCTTCTTATGTATGTAATAATGATTCTAAAATTGGATGTTTAATTTATATTTTTAAACTTTGTAATGATGTTTACTTCTTTTTGTTGAAAGGTCAGGTTTTACTGAACAAAACAACAATAAATAAAAAAATAAAATAAAATAAAAAAATAAGAGTCACAGTCTTGTAGCACAATGGCCCCACCTTTATCCACATTATGATAACTATGGAGCCATTTGTGAGGAGATCTTTCATGGCTGTTTTTTCTCGATTACTGGAGTTCTGTAAAAATTATCTATCTTTTGCTGATGTTTCTAGGGAAGCTAGATCTTGTAAGACCCTTCTTTCAAACACTTGAGCCTCTGCTGTTCTCTCATTCGGAGGCACACAAAACCAAGATTTTTTGTGTAAACCAGAATCGTTCTCGTGAGTTACTTGTTCCTTGTCCTGAAAAAATTGTTTGAGATGGACTTTCCTCATGAATGCTTGAAATTCTTGATGAAATTGAAATTCATTGTGTTGGTTAGTGGAAACAAATCCCATGCCTCTTTCTAAGATTTGTACCTCGTCTCTGGTGGGAGTATAACATGACAAATTCACCATAAGGCTTGCATGCTCCTTGTCACGTGTGCCTCTGGTTCCCAACCTGCCGATACCTCATCTAAAAAAGGCTGTTGGGCACAGCTCCCTCTGTTGCCACGATTGCCTCTGTTCCTGTTGTTTCTTCCACGGTAGTTGTTCCTCTTGCCATCTTGACCCCGATTTTGGCCGCCCCTTCTGGAACCTGCATCTCCATAGTTACTTCCATGGCTTGAACTGAAGGACGTATCTTTAGATGAAACTCACTTTTTCTTATTTGCCGGGACTGTATTATGTGGATCGTCAGGTTTGTAATCATCCTGAGTGTAACAGAATGCTTTTTTATGCGTGAAGTTCTGTAAGTCTTCTCACACAGTGTTTTAAGGTGTCTTCCTTTAAGGAATTTATTTCAGCTATCAATGTGTCTAATTGTTTTTTGTAGAGATCCAGAGGGATAGCTTTTTTATTTTATCTTCTAGAGTTTTGAGGTCTACAAAAATGTTCTCGATCATCTCGTTGGCCGTGTCGATGATTAAAATCATCCAATTGCGTCCACATTTTGTTGCCACATAACTCCACGGGAGTATGACATTTTTATTATCTAAAAAGAGCCTTGGCTCATTTCGTACTACTAGTCCCTGTGGTGGAATACCCTTCCTGAGATACTCAAACAAAACCATGTAGCTCTGTCCGAATAAGCCTTTTCTTTATTTGCGTAAATTCATCCCACTTGGTGATGTTAATTGTGGCTACGAATGAGCCTCTTAACGTCGAGGCTTTCTTTAGTAACTCAGTTACATAATCATCATTGTAACTTCTGCACCTCTCTAAAGCCATAGTAGTCCTGGGGGTGAAAATCTAGCTGGACTCACAAACAAAACCAACAGTCCTTCTAACTGCGTGATAAGAAAAGCAAATGATCAGTTTACAGATGGACTGATGAGAATTTTCTTAAACAGTGCTAGGATCCCTTTGTGGTCCAGATCAAACCTCATGGTCACTAGGGCCATACTGGAAACCTTTAACACAAAGAGGAGGAAAGGGGATAAATATTATACTGCTACACCAATAGCAAAACCCTGGGATAAGTATAACCTATAAAATCAACACGACAAGTGATGGTGAGCAGTGTTAAACTACAGGGGGAACACACCTGCTCTCTATTGCGCAGAGAGAAAGAGATGAAACATACCACAACTAAACAACTAAATGCTGTGTGGTGACCAAATGACTAACATAAGAGGATTAAACCAACTGTTAGACCACACAGATAGTAAAAAAAATATACCATTGTATTCATAAACATCAATTAAAATTACAAAGTCAAAACAAAAAATACCTCAATATACATTGCATTTTCTGTTTGTTTAACAGACATTATCAGGCAAAAAAGAATGCACAGGGAAACAAAACCCAAATCAAGTAGGTTTTCAGGCTTGAAACCACAATAGGTCAAGCTAATCGGTCATAGAAAAGTTTCAATTGTTAACCGACAGTGTATTAAAATCTCAAATATCCATTCATTACCATACTACTCCATTCCCATTCAACCCAACATGTTTCATTCCTCACGCACTTTTCACACAATAAAATGAAGGGAAATTCTTCAGGGGCGCTAATTTCCACCTACAACATTCATCTGTGCCTAGGATATATTTTGCTTACACCCATACCTAAAGATTGCCTAACAGTGCCTAAGATTGATTTGTCATACTACTACACCTACAAAACTCATGTTTGACTAAGGGCCTCATTCCGAGTTTGGAGGTGGCCATACCGCTATTTGCGCCATGGCTGCCTCCAAACCCTGGTCCGTGTCCGGTCTGGGTGAATGGGGACTTACCGGGACATTCCGACCTGTGCGGACCCGGTAAGTCCTCTTTTAACCAACCATTCCCCATCCCATTTGAGCCCCCATCGGGCTCAATGGGAATGGGGAACACGCTAATTACTGGCCCGTAAATTACGGGCCCGTTATTAGCGCCCTGGTCCGTTAGCGAGAACCGCAAAGAACGTGTGGTCCGACCACACGGCCTTTGTGGGTCCGGCTAAGGGACCTCAGAATTGAGCGGGAAGGGTTTAACGGCACCTGTCTCCTTACCGGTGACCGTTAACCCTTACCGCCCAACTCAGAATGAGGCCCTAAGTCTTATTTGAAATACTCCTACACCTAAACATTGGATTTTTTGGAGGTTTATTAAGTTGCACTCTATCAAAACTTCAGTCACTGCAACTTGTTTGCCCTGCAATATGGACGTTTGTCATTTACATCCTATTATTTACAGTATTATTACAGTTATTTATAGTTTCTGGATCTGAATGTTGGAAGGTAGTACTCCAATTTTGCCTATACCTGATACTATTTCAGATGAAATCATCCTTTTCAAAGATGTTACTATCAAGGATGATGTTTTACATATCAAAGAAAAATGATTAAACATATTAATTTCTGTTACAATTAAATCATTACCTCTAATTGGAAGACTGCACATGTATTTTCTGTTTTTCCTTGGTCAGCATGTGCTCCCTTTACTAGAAGTTGTCCTTTGTTATATAATAAAGTAATAAAACAAAATACATTACATGGAGACATGGTTATTATGTATTCATTAGTTTCATTTTTAATATGTATTGTAATCAAATTATATGGTATGGAATTATAACTTATAAAACTTTCTCAATTTAAGTTTTTTTTTAAGTAATGGACGGATTGTATTAATTTTCTTTTTTATAATCCTTTTTTAAACTCTAATGATGTGTGTGGTACCTCTTTTTTCCCCTTTTCTCATTCTTTAGCCTCTTTCCCAATCACTCTCAATGTTTTTGATTATATCTTATTATGAAATGAGTTACTTTAGATCAGTCACCTTATTTTGCAGAATTTCTATTATTTAGTGTGTTTATAAAGAGGTGTATTTAGAAAAAATCATGCAAACATGTAACTACTTTGCTGTATTTTTAGGGTTGCTTTAGAATACATCCCTGCCTGTAAAATTCATGTGGGCATGTGAATTGTTTTGGCTATTCCCAATAATATCAAATGTGTGTGCCTAAAACGTCTTTTAAACGGCTCCTGCCAAACCTATAAATTCATCTGTGACTTTTTTTTCATATGTGCTTTAGCCTACTCCCCACCTAAAAAACTTAATTTATGTCTGAGTTTGCTTTGCCATTCTTCCTCACCTACAAAATATATGTGTAACTAAGACTGCTTCTCATTAATTCATGTATAACACAATCATGTGTGCCATAACTGTTTTGACATAATCCACATCCTTCATAATTCATGTGTGCATAATACGTATTTGGCTTAATCTTACTTCTAAAACATTCACATGTTGCATTCACTACTTTGGTCTTCTCCTGTGGTGGTGGTTTGCTCCGTTACACACAAATCATGGAACATTCATTCTTCCCCCACATCCTAACCTAACTTCTTAACTGCTGAGCCCTTATCATTGATTTAATACTACTCTAAATTACACTACATCTTATTGTAAATTTCCCTAACTACATGAATACCCTTACCAAACAAGTCAACGTTTCATAGTACAGTTTCTACTTTGAAACTGCCAACCAGTATGTTGGTAGGGACTATGGAGCACATACCACCCCCTGGAGTTAACTGAGAACAGAAAGTGTTTCTGCAAAGTGAACAAGACATTGCCCAAAGCTATTTGTTTTTTAAAAGATTTCTGTTTCTTATTTGCTACCAGGATAGATGGTGTCCCTGCAAAATGTGCATAGTTGCCTGTGCACCTGAGAGTCATATTACAAAAAGTAAAAGAAAATTCCATAAACTGTAACAATGTGTAGGAACTTCAGCTATAATTTCAGAGACTATTGGTGCTAAGGATATGCAGAACAATATCCCTATGGAATGTTTGCCACATCTAAAAGCATAACGGCTATACAATAGCTAGATATTTGGAGTGTGTATACCAGCAAAAGAATTCAGCATTTATTTGAACTTTGGAAGAGAAAACCTGATGCCAGTATACTATCCCAGTCCCTTGTTCCTAATATTGTTGACAGAAGGTTCACTCATAGATCATATTGTAAGATAATTCATGTTCAACCATTATATCTTGCCATGCATTTATTTCACACTTGAATAACAGTTCATTTCTATGTCATTTGACATATGACATGACTGAACCCATAGCTGGAGTTGGTTTAGAGTATACTCCCACACCTAACTCATAGTGCTCAAACTATTTTTCAGGGCCAGCCCAAATATAATTTGCCAGACACTAACTAATGTATAAGTATGAAGGAGATGTCACATCAATCAATTTAATGCCCCTCAAAAGCACTTTGCAGTTTGCACTCCTCCTGCATTGCAGGGAGCTCAGTTGGTTGCCATCCACTTTAACTGTATATATTCCATATTTATTGTCTGTTTTTATGCTATGTTATCATGGATTCAGCACCATATGTTATATGATTTAATATGTGAATAATAAAGACTACCTGCTTTTATATCATCCTTGACCTGGCCTATCCCCTCATTGAGCACCCATATTGATGGTTACTTACCTTGCTTGATTCTTCTAGCATTTTGCTTCATGTTACCCCTCTCCCTTATTCACTTGTATACATTTCTTAGCCATGGATGAGTCAGGCAAGATGACCCCAACAGATATAGAGCAATGCAGGGGAAAGTCATGAAATATTTGAAATCCAAAAAAGTATGGTCGAAAACTTAGATATACATATCCAATCTGCAATCGTAGTTTACTAGATACAATCAAAGTCAAATTCAAGCTGTGCCTCGATGCTAACCTCTAGAAAGTGGTACATTGTGATGTAAGAGTCAAGGCTCTTGAAAGCTACTAACCAATAAAGCATTGTCAGACACCAGCAATACTGACCACTGCGAGGATTTCACCCAACACAGCTCTGAGAAAATACTTTCTCTCATAAAATGGAGAAAACTGAACTTAAAGGAATCTATTAAAACAGATTAAGGGGTTACTATGGCTCATTTTTAATCAGTAGGATCTAACCCTGAAGTGAAGTGCAGGATTTCAGAACACAAACAACACAGGCAAAATGGTCAGTGCTAGTATCCAATTTTAGGAATAAACAGAATCCACAATTATGATGACTAAATAAGTCAAGAAAGGCTCAACGTGGGAGAACTCTCAAGACAAGGTTAGCACAAATGGCAATAATGATCATAGTTATTTTTTGTGGACCCTTATTATGAGTTGGACTTTGTGTCAGAGACTTCATTTGCTACTATCTATCACTTTATAGATTTTGCGCACAAGTATACCACATCCTAATTTTATTTCCAATGAAATTAGGTCTAAAGACCTATGTCACTGACTTTCAATGTTCTGAGGTCCAGAACTCTGCACAGAATACCTTAATGTAATGCTACATCCACACATCTTTCCTGCCCCTTGTTTGCCTACTTGAAGTGTGCATCATAGCATGCATGCCATACCATTAACATGTGTACACCCCTTTATATATGTCCAATGGAATATAGGAACAAATAGACACAAAGTGTAGACAAATGTAAAGCTCCCCATCGGATCTCAAGATGTCCATCTACTCCAGTCAACAGCCACACAGTACAGTAAACGGCATGTTTGTACACTTAAAACAGCTAACCCAACCATAATGGGGCAGCTGACATATGACAGCATTGGTCAGCAACAGCAAGTGGCTTATCATGGATGTAACAGTGTACGTCCTGTGAGGGGTCAGAAAGGTGGGGCGGACACACATGTATAATTTTCTCAAAAGTTGCCATTTTCATTAAATAAAAAGGGGTAAGATAAATGCCTGTCTTTCCCTAACTTACCAAGGATGGCCCTGCCTGGCAAACTAAAAAAAAACATTACCTAGTGCCCATAAAGGTCATGACCCTCACACTAATACACACAACAAAATGACACAAGGAATATTTGACAATTTTCAGTTCGATAAAATAACATAACAATTCAAACTCAAAGGTATTAGAAAGTACTCCTTGTGACCAGGGTTGGACTCCCTTCCCTTGGAACAATTCAGGAATACTGTGAGTAATGTCCGGATTCAATAACTTTCTGTGCAATAACAAAGTTCAGTTCAACATAACACAAAAAGTATTTTCCATTCACTGTATCCTTCCACTTGGCAAAGAAAATGTCCCCTTCACAAAAGCTTGGTCGCAAATCAAATAACTGTTATTTTCCAGTCTTCTGCTTGACAATGTAAAGGTTTCTTCCTCGTAAATCAAAGCAATTCTTCTTTACAAAAGGCCACGTAATGATTAGCCCAACATATTTCTTCTTCAACGGAAGCATTTTTGTCAGGATAGCACAACAATTACTTTTAGTAATTCAAGAATTCACCAAAGGAATTGAAATTAACATGTTCTTTCCAACACGTCTTGTTACCACAACTACAGTGCTTCAAATAATCTTCTTTTTTCCTGGTACACTCTCCTGCCTGGACTAGCTACTATTGGTCCCGTTCCTGGTATACTCACCTGCCAAGATAAAAACTCCTACTACTACAATTGTGTTCAGTGGTAATGCTTGTTCCAAGATTCTCCAAACTAGTATCCTATGTGAGGAGTCTTGAACAATAACTGCTTCCCTTTATGGTCTCTTGACACTTGAAAAGGTGTGATACATATCTCCCCAAAGTGGTATTCCATAAAAGGGACGTTTTGCCCTTGTTGTCTCTGTATTATTTTTCTTTAGCCTTGTGGCTGTTGGCAATGCAGGTTACAGGCTCCTCGCTATAGAGGTCACATATAAGAAGAGTGGTTTTCCTGCAGCCTTTGTATTACTCTTATATGGCCTCTTGGCTGCTAGCAATGCAGGTTACAAATATCAGGAGTATTGCGCCCTGGCTGCTTTTATATTATTTAAATTGTTCAGTTTCAAAATCATTAGTCCCATTTAAAGGTCTGACTCGGAGTACCCTAGGGGCACCTGGCATTCAGGCCAACTCATCGGTCTTCCTTTACATCTCGGGTTCACTCGAGGGCACTACAGAGGATCGCCCTCGAGTGTGCCGGCACTGCTGCCAGCTCCGGTATGACATTTGGGAGCTCTTCTCCTATATGGTGCAGCTTTCCCCGGTGCTGCATCCGGCTGCAGCCAATCTGTTTCTCTCGTGTTAGCCTCAGCGGCTACTTCTTCTGCTTCTTCTACATCTAATTCTGCTGCCGCTACTGCCACTTCATCAGTATCTCCTTCCCTCACCTGAAACTCAGACCTGAGTTTACATGTCCCCCTCAGGTGCTTCATGTTACAACAGCTAGACCACTCATTATGTTTCATGGCATTTTTAATCGTCAGAAACTCAGTCCCTCTTTCTTGTCCCAGTACCACAAACATTATGGGTTCTGAAGTCCCTAATATTGTTGGTCTGTTTAGTTAACTTTAACTGATTTGTGAACTGAGAGTTGTCAAGTTTATGGAGGTTGTAAAAAGAGCTTGTGATTTACCCTTGGGTTTAGAACCTTTACATAAAGTGGAATAACAACCATTAGGGGTTGTCATATTTAATTGCCATCTTTATGTTGTTTAGCAGATTTTTCATAGTTTGTGCTTTGGGTAATTCTAGGAGAATGGTGTCTACATTGACAGAATGTCATTAGGTATTTGGATGTTAGGGGAGTTTCATCCTAAAAAAGAAGATGAATACTGTGTAACTCCTAGCAGAGCCACCACTTCCGCCTGACGGCTGTCTCCTCCCATGTGATCCTCCTTCATATTACCCCCAGGGTTAGGATCAGGCAGCAGCTGCATTCCCATGGCCACATGAGAGGAGACTTTAGGAGTGGTTTAGTGAGGATTCATCACACTCCATGACATGAGAGTGTACTTAGGTGACCCAACGGTTTGCAGCTGTTCTGTTGATGCAGGAGTGGAGTGAGATGGCCAGGAAAATGCTGCATACTTGTTTCTGGAGAAGAATTATGAGATGAAACACATGAACCATGCAGCATCGTCATTGATGTATTAGATATATAAGCAATTGGTCCTGCCCATTGTCACTGCACCTCAGGAACACAATCATGAAGACAACGGCTGAATGTTTGAAACCCAACTAAGCCTACTACAACAACATGCACATCCTTATCACAGCAACACAGGAGGCTGCAGAAGATGAGTCAAACGACAATGCACAAGTGATGGACAGTGTCAGTGACCATGTCATGACCAGCACCCATGTGACCATCCCAGAGACTCAGATTAAAGCCACCACACAATTTGATGCACACTCTGCCAGTCAGAAAGGGCCCACACATGCATGGTAGCCTCCAGCCTCAGACCCTGCCACATTGGGAAAAGTGGTTTTGTTGCCAGAGAGAGACTGCACAGGACAGCCTGACATCCATGGAGGGCTACTTAGAACAGCTTGTTGAGCAGACAGAGAGGTGCAAGATGAGAGATAACCTGAGAGAAATATAGAGGAAAGCAGAGTAGAGGAGGCCATAGTCATATCCTGTATTCACATTGCAGATGCCATGGGGAGGCACGCATGCTGACATAGGCATCCCTGTGAGTGGTTCTTAGAGCCATAAAATGATCTGACAGTAATGTCAATGGGCCAGCTACACAGGGAAGACATGCCTGTTGATCAAGGAGAAATTACATAACTGTCCAAATCCCTCATGTGTTGCCCAGGACATGAGATGTATGGACATCTTTCTGGGAGCCCCTTTAAGTCTACAGAACACATCCCTTTACCAAACACTGTCCAATGTGCTGCATGCAGAAAGGTACACATGCATTATATTCAATTAAATGATTAAGATATCGCCTACTACCACGACACCACGGTCTGTCTGTGTGTGCTTCACAGCATACTGAGACTCAAAATATGTTGTATCTATGCATGGTATTTGAGTTTTGACTATTACGTATATGTGGATGGGTCCTAATGCGGCAGGCATTTTGGTTACTCCTCAGGAATGGTGGTAAATTGTGACAAACCCCATTCCTGTGTGGGGTTAATCCCTTCACACTGTTCCCATGCTTGTGGCTCTGGTGACTGGAAGATCCTGCACATTCTGTTGGTTGTTTTGTGTCAATGCTTTTACGTGCATGCGATTTTCTATATATTGTGCAACCAAGGAACATTCAAGGTATATGTGCTGTGTCAATCATGGCAAACCTCAATGTCCAATAGCAAGACATGAATAGGTTGTAAAAAAACATCAAGTGTTATATGTGCTGAACAAGAAAATGCAAGTTGTAATGGACATGTTACATCTAGAAATCATCTGAGTGTGGTGAGTCATTTTTCACAATGATGCTGACCTCAGAAATCTGCATGGAGGCAGAATGTGTGGTTGCATGTAGGGGTGTGTCCCCCTTGAACTCTCCTTTGGTGTTTTGTTGTAAGATGGAAGCACACATTGTGCATTTCCTTGCCAAGGGTCTAAATACATGTATAGGGCTGCCCATCTGGTATCTGGCATATCGCCATGCCCCTCTGACTCTATGCTAGGTAGTCCCATATATCTTTATCTGCTATTTAACATGGCATTTCTATGTATTGTGGTGTTTGTGTGGTACCAGTTGCTCAAATGCAACATCTTCATCCCATGGCAGGAGCTGGGGTGTGATGTGTTTTCGGGGGATGACAGTTGCAATGGGAGCCTATCTTCTGGTTTGGTATCACTTTTGGATAGGAAGGAAATGACCATCATGTTTAACCTGCACTTCTCTCAGACCTGTATTCCAAAGGTCGTTCCATACATGTTGCACTGCCTTCATCCTGCGTTGGTGGTGCCTGGGACCTATATAACTGGGTAGACAAGGAACAATGAGTACATCAATGATCGACATCCAATTATTCACATGGGCATGTCTGGTGATGTGGTGTACTAGCTTCCTGAAGAGGCTTTTACCCAGTGACCTCATGTATATCTGCACAGTGATATGGTACTATGTTACATTGGTAGCCAACTCCCTGTAAAATGATTGTGTGACAGAGTGCCAGTCCATGATATACTTAACAGTATTTTGATTTGCCTTGGGCAGTGCATTGCCTTTAGACCCTGGATGATTTGATATGCACGTGCAATATTGCACACTCTCCATGTGAATAATGAACCACCCAGGACAGGTGACAACACAGTGCATACTTGGATCTAACTTCCTGCTGATGTCATGGATTCATATACTATGCACAAGTCCTTCTTACCCATGTTAACTTCCATGCAAAAAGCAGGATGTAATAGTGCTGCTGGCTGTATTGGAATTTAGGTTTCTGAACAATATGCACACTATACAAAGTAATCTGCATGATATACAAGTACATTTAGCATGCGGATTGAGAATGCTCTGTGGACATTCCAAAGGTTTTAATTAAGCTTACTTGACCTGGTCAAAGGGTGCTATTGGACGTTAGGGCTCCTTATGACTGAATTACATGCCTGAGCACTGCTAAGGTGTTTTGGGAGGTTTATGGACCCATAATACCAGTATGGCCCATGGTGTGGTCTATAAAGCTATTAAAACCTGCATTGTCAAAAGTGCATAAAAAGTGGAATCATGTACGGGGTTATAAGCCTTCATAACAGGCAGTTTAGCAGTAATTCAATTCAGTTTAGGGGTAAGTGCTCCTCTGTGGAACTCCTGGCACTTACCCTGTCCGCCACCCGAGCCCTTTCTCTCTCGCTGCACTTGCACGTTCTGAATGCTCACAAGGCCTAGTAAGACTGCCTCTTTCTTTCACTTCATTGTTAATATATTTTACTTTCGTTCCAATGTTCCCTCCCTGTTGCCCTGTGTGCACTTTGAAACACAATTTACTTGATTTATAAGTGCCTTACAAATGCATAATAAAATAAATAAACATAATTAAGCCTTATAAAGCCAGACTGATGTTTTGGACCTAATAACACAGTTAAATGCTGAAGCAGAGTGAGGACATTCAATTAGAATGCCTGGGTCCATAAAGCTATTATTACCAGCTAATATGGATACAAATGGCCTGTGCATAGTATATGAAACCAAGTTACTATTGGTGATAGGAACTCCCATCCCCTGCACACCATTCGGTAGTGGAAAGTGTAATTTTCCAAAAAAATTTGAAAAGGTTTCAATAATTCAATACTTCTACAATATACAACTTTTAAGGCTTGAAAGCAGGTATATCAAACTGTAACGATTTTTGTTAAAAAAAATTCCATTTCACATGTTTGTTCACTTTGTTAGTGATAGGGCCTCATTACGACCTCTGTGGTAAGTGAATAATGGTGCCGGTAAAGGATTACCGGCATCGCTTACCGCTCCACACGATTAGGACACACCATCCTGCTATTAGCGGCACCGTAAATTACGGTGCCACTAATAGGGGCAGGAGCACGTGCACGCGACCCTCCATGCCGGCAATACAGGCATGGCGCAAAGAGGGGAAGATCACAAGTCAGGCGGACATGCAAATAACGCCTTAGTGAAGGGCGAAAAGTACCTTACCGGCATGGCGCAAATACCGCCATCGCGGACCACCCATTAATGGCCATGTGCAGTGTTCCCAACTGCCACAGGTGCACACAATCAGCACAGGTCGAGGCAATACAGACTGGGCCAGCACAAAAGTAGCACACCCCACCCCTTCCCACACCCAGCCACACACCAAAATGATTCCTATACTACTAGCAATTCTGGGGCTGGAGGGCATGATTGCAATGGAACTGCTGCAACAACAACAACAACAACAACAACTCTAGGCAGCACAGAGGAGACGCAGGAGGAGAAGGAGGGTGAGGCAGGCCCAGCATGCCCCACCAGTGCAGCCAGTGCCACCACACAGGCAGCCCCCAATTCCTCGCATCAGGGCCAGTCCATACAACCTAACCCCTGAGCAGATCCACACCCTGTACCGTCTGGACCGGGACACCATCACCACCATTGTGGACATGTTACATGACGACATTGTCAGCCTGATTGAAACACGCACCGCCATCCCACTTCTACTAAAGATAGTGCCTGTGCTCCACTTCCTGGCCACAGGCACCTGCCAGCACACAGTGGGGCACATGCAAGGCATATCACAACCATTATTCTCACGTACGCTGAACCAAGTGCTTGATGCCCTGCTGAAGCACGCAGGCGACCACATTTACTTACCACGGACTGCCCAGGAGATTTCAAACACCAAAGTTGGTTTCCATTCACTGGCCGCCATCCCTGGTTGCCCTGGCGCCATCGACTGCACCCATGTGGAATTGGTGGTCCCACATGCCATCGAGGTAGCGTACCGCAACCGCAAGCTATACCACTCAATCAACGTTCAAATGGTATGTGACTCAAACAAGATCATCACACATTGTTGTGCCCGATACCCCGGATCAACCTATGATTCAATGGTCCTGCGGAACTCCACAATACCACGCTACATGGAGCAACATGCAGGGCACAGATCCTGGCTTCTCGGTGAGTTGCTTGTTAGGCTCATGGAAATGCAATGTGGGTAGGTGATTTGGGGACAGATGCATACTTCACCTGGCTGAGATGGGGGGGGGGGGATATGCATACTTCACCTGGCTGTGAGTGCCTGAGAGAATTGACCATGCTCATACCCCATACCAGGCCAGGCCGGACCAGACACCTGACCACATAATGCAGGATCAAAGCTGCACTACCATGTAAATGATGCAGTGTCACAACCTTTGCATAGCCTTCTACATGTGCACTGTACTCAATCAGACCGTATCCCCCTCAACACTATGCAGCTACAAGTAATTACTATGGCCAATACACAGCACCAAATACCATCAACTGAAAGGACTGTCCCCCATTACTGCGTAGAAAGGAGTCACATAAGGGCCAAATACTTCAATACACCACTGCACTGACACAGAGGTCCAACAAAAGTGCATGTCACCATTTGTTGCGCATAGTGAAATCATCATGAGGCTGACATCAACGGTGCCAGGATGAAAGCATACAAATGACTGACATCAGCCAGATCATAGAAACAACCGGCGTAGACTAACACAGTGCATGAGCACTCACACGGAACTAGACCCATCTGCGCCCACTAGTTGATGGCACGCACACCAGTCCATATGAGGAATACACACACAGCAGTCACATTGTGTGTCTCCATTCATGCATGGGAATGTGGTTGCAATCAGGATATCAATGCATGCTATGGTGTCATTGATCGAGGTCCCATATGATGTGATGACTTACACATATACATTGTTGCCCACATGCAGGTGATGCAGGCTATCCCTTGAAGAGGTGGCTCCTTACCCCAGTCTGGAACCCACAGAACAGGCACGAGGAGGACTACAATCGTGCACATACACGTACCTGTGTGGTGATTGAGCAGACATTTGGCCTCTTGAAGGCACGGTTTCGCTGTCTCAGCAGGTCTGGTGGGGCACTCCTGTACCGCCATGAGAAGTTGGCCAAGATCCTCATGGCATGTGTCATGCTACACAATATGTGCATCAGATGGAATATGCCTCTGCCCCTAACGCTGAACAGCAACCATCTGATGATGAGGATGAGGAGGGTGGGGATGGGGCAGCGCCACAGGGAGGCCGCGATGCACATGCGTCAGACTCTGATCAACCAATGTTTCTAGCACTCATGGACAGGGAGTGTGACATGGAGGTGTCACTCGGGGAACTGGGTGTGTCAGGGACATGGACACTGTAGACAGTTCACCAATAAAGCACACATACCCAATAAGCAATGTCCACATATGTGAATCATGATTAAACCAAAGGTGTATTAGAGTAATGAAATAAAGTGCACACGCCCTCCACCCCACACACCCTCTCCCCCGTCCCCCCTCAACTCCCTCACACACCCTCTCCCCCTCAACTCCCCCACACACCCTCTCCCCCCTTCCCCCTCAACACCCCCAAACAACCTCACCCCCCTCCCCCTTCACTTCCCAACACATGGTGTGCAGAAGCGCGCACCAGTGGTCCGCATGGCACCAGTATGCATAGCTGTGCCTACTGCCCTCCCCCACTTCCAGCACCAGGTGCCCCCCTGTCAGGTCTGCGCTGGTTCCTGGCAGACCGATGCACAGGGCTGGTCCTAGTAGAGCTGGCAGTTGATGATGTTCCAGATTGTCCTAGCAACTGTGGTGGATCATGTCCCGCATTGCTGCCACCATTTCAGAGAGTACATGGCGCACTGCTGCAAGTTCCGTGCAAATGTCCTTTCAGATGGCCTCAATGGCTGTTTTTAGGGATGCAGCGCAATCCCTGATGTCATCCCTTGCACGGGTACATTTGGAAATATGCTGCGTGAACAGCCCTGTGAGTTCCTCCTGGCGCCTCTGTATTGCCATGATCCCCTCTTGGGTGGTTGTCACTGGGGTGGAAGTGTGAGGCGTTTCCACCATGATCTGGTCATCAGGCACAGTTGGCGTGGGGCTGAAACTTGCCGGCCATGATTCTACAGGTGACAGCCCGTGCATGCTGCCGTCCACCACGCTGCATGGGGATAGTTGGGGTGAGTGCAGGGGGCCTGTGGCGGGTGTTGTGCCATGCAGCTGTATGTCGCCCTCGTCGTTGGATATGGCTCCTGTGGCAGTTGTCTCACCGACTGAGTTGCTGGCAGCCGATGGTGTGCTCTCTTCCAATGCCTCCTGGGTGATGGTGGCTGCTGTGGGTGCAGTTGTGGGGGCCGTGGTGCACGCTGGTGCTGTAGCCTGTGTGGTTTTCTTGGCATTCCGTGGTGGTGCCGGTTGGCCTCTGTCTCTTGAGGTTGAGGGGCGGTGTTCTCCCTCCTCAGCCCTGGCCTTCTTCCGTGGTGTGGCATCTTTCTCCCTGCTGTCCTCATCAGCGCTGTCAGAATGTGTGCATGTGGGGGACCAATGGAGGGAGAGGGTTATTGATGGGTCTACAGGCATCGGGCATGCATTGGGGTGGCTGCATTGATATGGAATGGTGGATGATTAACATTGGGGGAGTGACATACGGTTGCTTCACTCTTGGGTGGGTGATGCATGGAGGCGTCTGAGTTGAGACACATATGGGTTACATTATGCATGGGGTCAAGATGACGCTGTGCACTGATTGTAGGCAGTCTTGTACATATGTGTCTGGTGGACCCTGCTCTACCTCATTGCATTGTCGGATCAGGTGGACATATTTGTGTTGGTATTAGCATTGTTTCATTTGGGACACCTACCTGGATCTGCTGATGATGGGGCTCCTCGCTCCTTGTCCCCGACTGCCTCAACTGCCTCTGTGCCTATGGTCGTGGCACATATCTCCTCCCATGGTTGCAGTTTGAGGGGGGACTCTGCACCTCCGCCTGTCGCCTTCCCCATGTTGCGGTTGGCGGAGAGGATACTCCGCACCTGTAAACGCAGGTCATCCCAGCGCTTACGGCATTCTTTTGGTGTGCGGGGTGTGGTGCCAACAGCACTGACTTTCTGGGCGACCTCTGCCCAAACCTGCTTTTTCCGCTGCAGTGCTGGACGGGTCATCTCGTTTGAGAAGACCACATCTGCATGTTCCTGCAGTGTCTCCGCAAGCATAGTTAGCTCCTCCCTGGAGAAGCACTCCTTGCGCAGGCGATCTCCTGTTTTCTTCACAGATTTTGGCATGATTGAACGGAACAGTTAGTGGTGCAGGTGTGTTGGAGTTCTGGGGTCAGATGGCTCCTGGTTGTGGTGGATGGCAATGGATTGTGTTTTTGAAGATGGCCGCCGTGCTCTTTCCCGTTCCTCTGCAATGACGCTACTTCCGGTCCGCTTATTAACGGTCACCGCTAATAGTGGTTACCGCTACTAGAGGTGGCCGCTATTAGCGGTTACCGCTAATGCCGATGGCTTTGATGCCGGAGGAGTTATTTCCACTACAGGCGATGCCGGAAAGGGGAATTTTTAGTACTTTACCAGCATGACGGTGTGGACATTACAGGCATGGCGCAAAGCCTGTGCCCGTGTACTTGTAATAGGCTGCTTTTAGCGGTCTATTGCCAGCACGGACACTGTACTTGCGCCATGCCGGTAATGACCGGTACTTACCGCCGGGGTCGTAATGAGGCCCATTGTCTTTACATAATTTCAACAAGAAAAAACTGTTTTGCGTACATGAGTTTGATTCACTCAGTAATCAAGTTAAGAATTGAAGTTAAGGCTTGCATGTCCAAAAAAAACCCCAAGAAATTCAAAAAAATTCAACAAAATTCAAAACATTCAATCAATCAACAATATACAGAGCTCTACACATTTCTCCCTTCTTCAGGAGCAAAATAAATGAATTCCAAAGTAATCAACAAATTATGTTTTCAAACAACACTTTTCTGAAGCACTTATTCAGAAGTCTTTCTTTGTATATGGTAACCATTCCGTTGTGAAATTATGGAAACTTCATCTATTGGCATTAATGTTCATTTTTTGTTGATGATCTGCAAATAGTATAATATACATACTAATAATGTTCAAGTTGAATTGATGTTGTAATAATTACATCACACATCAGTACATTCAATACTTGCGTGTTGGTGTGCACATGCTCTGGATTTAATGGCCTGTTCAAGGTATCTCAAAGGATTTCTGATTTCAGGAGGTATGTAATTGAATCACCTAGAAAAGTAAATGTCTACATTGACAATTACAATGTAGATATTTACTTTTCCAGGAACGTACTGATGTGTGATGTAATTATTATATTTTCCCTTTGGAACGTTCTCCCTGCCACCCTGAAACTGGAGGAAAACCATCTACGATATCGGAAGCTCCTTAAAACCTTCCTCTTCGCATCTGCCTTTGCCACTCTCCTCCCCTGTTGATCTGCCTTCCCTTCTCAGCACTGCCTCACCTGCCAACGGGGCCCCACTGACTCAGCTACCTGCCCCATCCTCCGGCATTGCCTCTTGGCCACCCTTGCACTGGGACCTGTTATCTGTACCCTTACAGGGCCCCCCAAGCCTCTCCTGTGCTTATCAGATGTTATCCTATCTGCACTTATCAGATGTTATCCTATCTGACTTGCCCCGCACTTCTCCCCTCACTGACTGCACCTATCACTGCTCTTATCACCCTATTTTTTCACTTATTTTATCCACTAACTTATATTTTTCCTATGCCTTGCACTTCTTTGCCCCCCCCCTCCCTTTTTCCTTTGCACGTTCCCCCCTCTCCCTTCCCATGCAGTTGTGCGGTCTCAATGTCACTGGGCCTAGTAAGATCGTTTTTGTTCTTATTTTGCTCCCCTGCTCCCCCTCCCTTTGCCTGGTCGTGCTCTGAAACACCTGTGTAAGGTGCGATATAAATAAAATATCATATCATATAACCATAGAATCTTTGCTCTCCCTATCTATGATAGGTTTCACCTCATAGCCTCACTATAATATACTTGCTCCCTACACATATATTTCAAACCACTCCATGATTCTCTAGGAAGAATAGTTCTGAGGCTTTCTGGGATCTCACAAATGCTAGAATTGCCAGTTATCTATTGTATGTGGATCTGTGTACTGCTATTCACCCTGTTTGTTGTGCTCCAGTAACACTACATGCAGTCACCCTCACACCCTAAAGACTAAGCAAATACTAGAAAACTCAGTGGCGATATTTTTCCACGCTGGGAAGGCTGAAGCTTTGAGATGGTGAGTATAGCATTACTTGATATAGCATTACCTTTTAAAGGTGCAATATGTTTAAATTAAGTATCGTTTCCAGCATATGATGTTCTTTGTTTATGTCCCTCATTATTTAAATTGAAAAGTATGTTTTGTGTGCTGTATTCTACAACAAAATATGTCTGGAAATGCCACACACACAGACATGTTTAATCAGTAAGATAAGTAATTTCCTCTGCTATATTCATGAAGTTATAGCAACATACCATGACAGACCATCAGAAAGTTTGGCAATAGAGCATGACACAAACTAGTTGGATCTTTGCCAGAACCGGTCATTGAATACATGACATGACCTGCCTTGTCACTTTCAATTTAATCTTTCAGGCGAGCTGCAATGATGTACAGTGGGAAGAAAGACTTAGAATATTAGTTCGCTTCACTGTGAATGTCACTGCCTGCTGCAGCATTTACACACTCCACTTGATCGAAAATGAAAAGAAAATATGACAGGGTTCTTTCTTCTGGTAAAACGATTTTTTATCGTCAAACAGGTTTTTTGTAGCGCACGGTATGCGTCTTTTCCATGAAACAGATGCTGCACTCAGCCTAGCAAAACAGTTTTCGATCAATCATTTTTAGAAAGAGAGTATGGCAGGATTGCGGAGAATGGGACCAGAACGAGATGGGAGGTAAGCGTATTAGAGGAAGAAAGAGTACCAAAGAAAAGCTGAAAGCAACGTGTTGCTTCGGAGGTATGACCAGGATGTCAAAAAAGCAAGCCACAAAAGGACAACCAAGATGAATTGTCAGCAAGGGACCTTGGTTGACAAAGCTCTAATTTGCACCCAACATGGAATCCTTATAAACAGCAGACAACACAACTTAAAGCTTAAAGGACGATTGGCGCAGACATGCGTGGTTTATTACACTGGGTTTGCCAGTACACTGAATTAACCTTCAATAAGTCAGGGCATGTTTAGAGTTGCAAAGAAATATGTGAAGTAAATGATACAGGTTGGGATTAAGAGAATAGGTCTGAAACAGCAGTTGATATGCTGAGGGAATGTTAACCGAGGGGCTGGGCTGGCCCTGTCGGTAACGGTCTGCCACCCAAGTTAAGGGCCAGGGCGAAGGGAGGGTCCTTTAAGGAGTGCAGCATTGCCATTAACCACAGGGTGGGCCCACCACCTCTGTTAATATGGCAAATAGCACCTGTGTAGTTTCCCCACGTGGATGATAATGATATATTGTTTTATTTAAAAAAAGGAAGAAACTTACTTTTGTGGTGCAGCTCGGCTCCGGCAGTGTTGTCAGAGAAATCCATTGTCCATGTTGATGACTGTGAAGTCAACAACATGGACAACAGACTTCTTGAAGAGCAGCACTGCCGGAGCGAGCCACACCACAAAGGTAAGTTTCATTTTTTTTTTCTTTTTAAAAAAAGGATACCATTAGCACCCGTAGAGTAAACTACATGGGTGCTAAATGGTGAAGGGGCAGTGGGGAAGTACCCTTCACCGATGAGATTGCTCAGAATGCAGGCTTTCCAAAGTGATTACAGACGGCGTTCCAAGCATGCTTTATTGGCGGATGGCTATTGAACAATAACAGCTTGAATAATGTATTGGAGGCCATACCCCATCACCAAGTTTCCCTAATAGTCTCAGATACAGAAAATCATCAACGTACTGGCAATTCTACCTAACAAGCCGTTCTTTTATTTTTTTTTACAACTAGGTTTCCACCTTCTTTTCTAGCCAGTGTAAGAGCATCTGCCACTATTAGTTATTTTTGAGAAGTACAATCTGATGGCCATCATTTCTAAGCACACTTGCAGACTTGCACTTGCAAAGCATTTTTCAATGGAATTGATCCATTGTAAAATACTACTGTAAATCATGTCCATTGTATTGTACTTTGTTATGCCTCCTGCTTTGTTCTCTTCGAATTCGAATTTTTATTTGTCTGAAATATATTTCCGAGCTTTCCCAAAATGTCACCTAGCTTTTGAAATCTTGCATGTGTTTTATTTCTAATCATCTACTTAGAGGGATGTACAATGAAGGGCGAAACAGCTCCTCGCATGACATCCGCAAAGAAGACGTGTCAGAGGAAGAATACATTGGTATGCGTCCCTTAAATATCAAGCAATCCTATCTGTTTTTGCAAGGTATTCATTTGATATTACAATATGTGGACCCTTCCTGTGCCTGTAAAAAGAACCCAGATTATTTGATGACACAACGTGAAACGTGGTATGTGACTGCATACGTGTTAAATGGAAGGGTCATTTTATTGTACAGATTGCAGTCATTCTTTTTTGCTTTTGCCCTGCATCACCAAATGGAAGGTGCAGTTATTCATTGTGGCCTTCTCTGTAGAGTCCACTATAACAGGGAGAATGAAAAGGTGAGGCCTAAGGAAGAGGAATATCAACATGTTGGTATGCAGTAATGAGGTTTCTGGATTAAATACTATGTTGAAGCAATATTTATTATTAGAGGCTTCCTGAAGACCAACTAGCATGCACCCCTAATACTCACAAGACAGGAGTTAGATTACTAAATTAACCCAGTCATAGGATATGTGTGAAGTGCTTTTTTAAATCAGTAAAGACATATTATGAGGACAGCGAAGACTATGAGTAGCAGCTTGTAAGAACTTGTTTGATTAAATGTAATGTATGCCATTGAATGTCAGCTCAGAATTTCATCTTGCACTTAAATAACGTTAAGCATGGTAAGAATTTAAGGGCCTGATTCCGAGTTTGACAATAAAAACCCAATTCATCGACTGTCCGTAAATTACTGGTATGGTCTGTGGTAATTTCTGGTGGTCCGCACTATTATGTTTGGTACCGGTAATTTATGGATGCAAAACAAAATACTGTCTATGCATCCAATATTACCTGAAGCGTTGGACCATGGAAAAAAGGATATTGCAAGCTGATGTAACAAGCATACTGCAAAACGCACAACAATAACCAACTGTCTCAGGAGGTTTCAATCCATGGGAAATCTCATACAAAGTATGCCGTCCAGGGAAAATGACAAGCTCCCTGGAATCTGGGGACCCCACTGGAGGTAATGGAGGAGATAGAAGCTTGAGAAATGGAGCTTAATGTATTAACAGAGGAAGTTGCCAAAGTGGGCACCCAGACATGTGCGGCCCTTGATGGACAGTCCTGCTGAATGTGCCCAGCTATGGGGCACTGTACTTGACCAAGTTGCCGCTGTGTCTGTGGTTTCATGTACAACAAAGACATCAAAAAGAGGGGGGATGACCAGAAGTGGAGGATATAGTGCATTATATGAACACATTGAGGCTGAATACCTGTTGGGCAGTAATGAAGCAGTGATTCCGCCTCAGGGGGATTACTGCTACTGCTGTGATGTCAGGTGGAATCAGAGCCGAATTACAACTTGGCAGGAGGGTGCACACACCATAGCATGATGGAATTACTGCCGAAACTGAATAAACAGAGGTAATTCCATTGATATTCTGCCGACGGCTATTCCACTGACAGAAATAGCATCATCAACAGAACGGGAATCATGGCAGCAGCCATCCTGCAAAACACTATCCACTCTCAATATCCCATTTCCTGTTGCCATCCAAACACACAGGAGAGGGACAAGATGTCACAGGATAAAGCATTCAGCATTAGATCCTCGTTGATGAGGTTTTCGTCCATGCATAAGGCTGCCATCTGGGCTGAAACATGCAAGAAGCTGTGGCCAGAGTACTACAGGAGGTAGAGAACTGCAGGAAGACATAGAAGGACTTCAAGAGCAGGGTCACCCTCCTCCTGTCCAGATTTCAGGACGAGTAGTTGACCGCAGGAGGTGGCAGGGTGGACCCCCTAGTCCTGACCCTGTGAGAGGAGAAGGTGAGCTCCATCCTCCACATGGAGGGGATCGAACAAGTCAGGAGTGCGGAGGCCGGGGCCAGCAGCCAAGATGGACCCAGTGAGTTTGAATAGCCTCCTCTTCCTTGATAATACACAGGCCAATTTACCATCCCAAGCATGTGTCCCTCAGCACAGATGGGCCCAATTGACAGGGGGAGATGCCACCACATGACAATGGGTAGTACACCCTCAGCAGACACTACCCCCACCTTGCAGTGGGTATATTCATAGGCCTGCAAGCGACCATACTCCTCAGACCACATGTGTAGCGTGTCCCTCCACCATGTCGGAAATGTGAGTAGCAAGCCATGTACAAGTATGCATGATGAGTAACAGCATGTCACTGTCCGCCCAACAGGTTCACAGGTGACACATGAGAATCATGAGGGTGCAGGAGAGTCCATATCACATGGCCGGGCATCCAGGGCTATGCCAACAGCCACCCAGTGATGGGAAGACGATTAAGGGCAGGATCACCACACCAGGGCCCAGCAGCATCACATGTGCCAGCACTGGCACGGCATATCATGATACTGCTGAAGGTACAGATCCCCGGAACCTGCAACCACCAACCAACAGTCAGCCACTGAGGAGGTGAGAGAGGAGCCAGATGCTGGCAGGCACACATTGTACACTATGTGTCCACCGACCCACCTGCCACATAATACCCCCATATTACATGATTGGGACACCCAGCAACTTGGCCTGCATTGCCAGAATTCAGAGGCTGACAGCAATGCCGGTTATATGGCTTGCCCTTTTTTCAGCACAAGGAGGAGGAGGCTTGATGATATGGAGCAGCACCAGGAGCGCTTAGAGACCCTTGTTGATTCAAATCTGTGACTGTGTGCAGGGAGCCTCAACATGGATAGTGTGGGCCATGAAGAGGGACTGACAGCAGTCAGCCACAACATATGATGCCATGCCTGTTGGCTAAGCAATGTAACCTGGGGCTTGGATCCAATCCCTCCACCGCTGTCACCCCCACAGAGGGATCGTTAGCCAGCACCCCAAGGCACCGTTCTGTGTGCAATCTGGCTCCAAAGGTGCTGGAGTACACTAGTAGAGGCAAGAGGCCACACAAGTGACTGTTCATTTGTATATAATAAAAACAGGGGAGAGGGTGAGTGTGCTGGGACTGGTGTTGTGGGGCAGAAAGAGGTGGCCAAGGATGTGATAGGGATAGTGTTGTGAAGAGGCAGTTGGCATGAGCATGTGTTGGGGATGGTGTTGTGGAGAGGCAGGAGGTGGAGAAGGGTGTGTTGGGGATGGTGTTGTGGGGAGAGGTACATGAGGGAGGGAGTGTTGAGGATGGTGTTGTGAGGAGGGACGAGGAGGGGGGATGGTGTGTGCACATTTCAACATTAAATATCAGCTCACTTTAATCAATACAAGGACATTCATTTTTTGTGTACATGTGTTTGATTATTTAATTCACAATATTTACGGTTGTGTGTAGCATGTGGATTTCAATGTGCTAAAAATGTTTTCCTGTGAGTTCTTTACATACCATACAGTCATCCCTGAACTCTTCCTACCAACTTCGT
This sequence comes from Ambystoma mexicanum, assembly GCF_040938575.1. NCBI lineage: Eukaryota > Metazoa > Chordata > Amphibia > Caudata > Ambystomatidae > Ambystoma > Ambystoma mexicanum. The sequence continues at coordinate 427,268,805 of NC_090941.1, read as the reverse complement.
GGCACTGCATCACCCATAGGCTGTGTGTCCTCCTCTTCAGGGAGCGGCATGACCACAACAGGGGGAAGAGGGACATTCCGCCTGAGGCATGTTTTGTGCAGCATGGCTTAGGCAAGCATAATTTGTCCAACCTTTACAGGCCTGTACATCAATGTCCCTCCAGTTCAGTGTCGGCACCTAAACCAAGCATTCAACAGGCCAGATATCTGCTCAATAAAGAGCCTGGCCCGGATGTGTGCCTCATTGTAGACCCTCCCATGTGGTGTCTGTAAATCCTGCAAATGTGTCATGAGCCTTGTTAGCTGGGAGTATCCAGAGTCACCTGCCAGGGAAAAAGTCAAAGGTGCCAATCACAGAGCATTGTGGATGAGTTGCCTTTTACAATGGCAAGTAGATGAAAATGCTGTGTATGCATCCAGTGGGTATTTTTGCATAACATTTCTGACAATCACAGTACTAGCATGTGTAATCATTCAGTTTTGTCATGTAACAGCATGCATCCAGCTCAAAGCGAGCAGTTGTCAATTTCAGGTTCTGTGATTGTCATGGCAGGGTGCCATGGTGGCTGTTGTGGGCCTGTGCATTACTCTCGTGCGTGTGCCCTGACGATTGGTAAATTGTACCTCAACAGGTTTCAGTTGTTTGCGTATAATACATGATGGCATGATGTAACTGAGAACATGGCATTACTCCAGCCAGTGTTAAATTTGTCTGGATGCAGCGTTGTCCTGTGTGGTGCAATGACTAGGGATGCATGATGTTGCATTGTGGTACCTGTATTCATGTGTGTGTGTGTGTGTCTGTTGGTAGCCTGTTGGGGCAATGTACATTTGCCAATGCATAATGCATTGTCCATCATGTCCAAGTCCTGTGGGTTGTAGGCTGTCATGTGTGTGGTTAGAGGGCAGGTCCTGCATGTACAGGGCCTGTACAGGGCTTTGACAGGGCATGCTTTTTTCAGTTATGGCTATCCAACCCCTGCCCCCTCGCATTGATTCTCTGTAGTGCTGCAAGATAAATTTGTGTGATGGCACTTGTAACCACACACTATCCACTTCCGTTGGCCCCTGTGCCTCTTCATCTATGCAGGCAGTGTGCTGTTGTACAGGACCATGGTATTGTGGGTGCATCCAGGTAAACGGGCACAGCAGTGTGTGATGCAGAGATCAGTATTGCCGGCCACCTGGACATTGAAGGAATGGTACTGCTTCCTGTTGTGGTATACTTCTACAGAGGCCTGAGGGACCATCAACACCACATGGATGCAGTCCAGGTCAGCAATGACATTGGACATATGTGTAAGCGCATGAAACCGTACCTTCATGGCATACTCCTGTGAAGAAGTGGTGGGCAGGAAAATGTACTGGGGCATATGGCACAGGAAGGCTTCCAGCAGCTTCACCAGCACGTTGGAGAATGTGGGCTGTGACATGCCATGCAACATGGCCAAGGAGTGCTGGAAGGTGTCAGTCGACCAGTAATTGATGGACGGAAACAAGCTTCAGCAGCAAGGGTACAGCTGTTCTTGTGTTTATCCTGCCCTCTAGGTCATCCTCGATTAGGTGAGCAGCTCACCTATGATCTCCCTGTTCAGGCGGTACAGGGTGACCAGCTGGTTGTCAGCCAAGGTCCAGGGTGAGGGCCTGACACGGGGTATGTGAGCTTACATGGTGTCTCTTCGTCATCCTCCTCCTCTCTGTACCATGTGACCTGTTCCCTGTGCTGTTCTTCCTGCTTCTGTAGGTCAATGTGCAGAATGAGCACCAGCATGATATGATATATGATATAAGTCATTTTTAACACCCCTCCACACAAGGGTTTCTAGGTGCAACAAGACAAGGGAGGGAAGGCAGAGGGTGAAAAAGACAACAATCTTACTAGGCCATGTGTCATTCAGATAATGCTAGTGCAAGAACAAGAAGTGCAAGGGGAAAAGGAGGGTGGTGCAAGGAAGAGGGGAGGGGAAAACAGCGCAGCAATGATCTGAGTAAGTGCAGCCAGGTCAGCACAGCTCTCGGTAGTGCAAGGAGAACCAGGGACTGGAGGGTTACAGTTACAGCCCCTAAGTGCTTGTTCAGCCCGGAGGCAGTGCAAGGGTGACTGATCAAGAAAGAGCCTGGTACCCAGTGAGACTCTGAGGGTAGCCACGCCACTAGTTTTTACAGCAGACAGGTAGGTCAGCAGGGGAGGGAGAGAGAGAAAGCAGAGGAGACAAGGACAGTTTTGAGCTGCTTGCAGAACTTCAGGTGGTAGGCTCAAGTTTGAGAGGGGCTGGGAGGCCATTCCAGAGGGAGGCACCTGCAGAGGAGAGAGATCTACCCACCACTCTCTGACCGGAAAAGTGTCTTAGAGAGTTGGAGGTAGCTGAGTGAAGGGCTTGAGCAGGAATGTATTTTGGAAAAAGAGCGTTGGATGTAATGCAGGCCCTGGAACCAGAAAGCCTTGTGGACAATGCAAAGGGTCTTGAACTTGAACTTAATCCTTGCAGCCACCGGGAGCCAGTGCAGAGATTTCAGGGCTGGAGAGAAATGGTCCCTGGGTTTGAGGCCAAGCATAAGTATCTCAGTCCTGTTCTGGATTAGTTGCAGAGCGTGGAGAGTAGAGGAAGGCAGTTTGAAAAAGAGACTGTTGCAGTAGTCTAGCCTAGAATGAATGAGGGTTCTGGAGACAGTGAGCTTCTGGGGGAACATGGGAAAGGGAAAAGTCCCTTTGAGGAGGTGCAGCTGGTAGTGCGACTTCTTGGCAATATCCGAGATGTGAGGAGAGAAAGAGTGAGTGGATTAAAAAATTACACTAAGGTGCTTTGCCCCACAGGATGGCGAAGAAAAAGGGCCCAAGGTGTGCAGCAAGAGTGAGAGAGGGAAAGCAGGGGCAGGGTTACCAATGAGAAGGATCTCTGTCTTACTGGCATTAAGGCAGAGATCGATGGCGGTGTATCAATCCTGAATTGCGTATAGACAGTCAGGAATGAGCGAGAGAGGATAGGTGACTGAGGGGAGCCTGATGGAAATCTGAGTATCGTCCACATTACACTGAAAGTTAGAGGAGAAGGTAGAGAACAGGTGGGCCAAGTAGAGGTTGAACAACCAGGGTGAGATGATAGACCCCTGGGGAATGCCACAGGTAGAGAGAGAGGTGGCAGAGAGAAAGGGACCAAGTCGGACCTGGGAGGCGCAGTCCAAGTGGAAGGAGGTCAGCCACTCCAGGGCCTGATCCGTGATGCCCAGGTTCTCACAGAGTCGATTGCTCAAGATGGCATGGTTGACTGTGTCAAAAGCAGAGGAAAGATCAAGGAAGATGAGGACAGAAGGAATACTGGAATGAAGGTTAGAGAGCAGACCTTCACGGGTGTTCAGGAGAGCAGTTTACATTCCTCTGGCTGCTCTGAAGCCAGATTGAGACAACCAACAGATTCAGTGTGGTGAGTAAGCTGGGATATGCCCAGCTTTTCCAAGAGTTTGCCCAGGAAAGGAGTGATGGAGATTGGGCGATCATTTGCCCGTGCAGGTAGGATCGGCAGATGGCTTCTTGAGGAGGGGGTGCACAAGGGAGTGCTTAAGGGGATAGGGGAGAGGAGAGGGGGAAAGTTCCAGTGACAAAAGAGTGATTACAGAAATCGGCCACGGCTAGAGCGAAGCCGTCAATGATGATGCATCTAGAGGAGCAGGGAAGCACCTGTTTGGATGACATTTTCAGAGAGTGGACTTGTCTAGAAACCTGATCAGGTGTTGTCAGAGAGAAAGAGGAGAAACGAGGAAGAAGAGATGAACAACGGGGCGCAGAGTGAGGAAGAGGGAGAGGAAGAGAGCGTTGTCCAGTTTTAAATACAGAACGTATAAATCTAGTGACTGAGGTAATTAACAAATATGGCCGAAGATCACTTGGAAGATTCTCTTGTCTGGAGAAAAAGTGTGCATAAGATTGGCCCTAGTCAAGTTATTGATAACAATCTTTGGTGCTAACAAATTGACAGTTGACGAATTGGAGAAAAATACCAACGATTAAGACAGTGAATTGTGTTGTTTGCCCATGAATGTAGGAATGTGTTTATTTTTATTTTATGGATTGTTTGAATGTTTTCTTTTTATGTTATTTTAACTTTCCTCTACTTTTATTCGTACTGTGGTTAAAGTTTGTCTTTTTGTATACCCATTTATAAGTTACTAATAAATAAAATTAAAAAAGAGGACAGAATGTCCTGAATTTTAGCAGAGAAGTGAGAGGCCAGAGCGTACAGAGGGTCTTGGAGGGAACATGAGAGGTAGTGACTGCAACAGGATTGGCCAGTTCCTTGCAGATTTGAAAGAGTTTGGCTGTGTTGCTAGAGGCAGCAGAGATGCAGGCTTGAATGTGTGCTCTCTTCTTGGACAGGGCAGAGAGTCTGTATTGCCTTTGGAGTAGGGGGTAGGCTAGTTTGACAGAGGATGCGCCCCAAGCCCTCCACTTCCTCTCAGGTACCCTGCATTTGCGTTTCAGGATGGTAAGGTCGGAATCATACCAAGAGTTAGACTTTGAGGTAGGCTTCAACCAGATTCTCATGACATGGGCAAGGATGTCCAGGGTGTTGGAAATAGAGAGATGCAGATTGAAAAGTAGAAGTAGGAGGAGCAGAAAAAGTAGAGGCAAAGGCATCCACTGACACACGCTTCATGGGCCGAATGACCAAGAAAGTAGGTGGCAGTGCTGTGGGGGGCTTTGCCTGAGGGATAGAGAGTTTCAGATGAGAGGAGAGTAAAACATGATCAGTCCAAGAGGGAGGAGAGGATTAGATAGGGGGATGTATGAGTTGATGAGCAGATCCAAAGTATGTCCTTCAGTGTGTGTCAGGCCAGACAGCATAATGGAAAGAGAGAGAGTGTTGCAGAGGTTGCAGAAAAGCCCACAGGAGGGATTAGAAGCATCCAGGTGGATGCTGAGATCTCTGAGGAGGGGAAGTTGAGAAGTAGAGGCAAGCAGAGAAGAGGAGAGGTCAGCCCATTTAGAGAGAAAGGGGGCAACCTGGCTCGTTGGCCTGTAGTTGGTGGCCACATTTAGAGAGAGGCCAGGAGAGATAGAGAGCCTGCATATCCTATTTACAATGGCTAGTGGCAGCATGGTGTTAGAAAGTGTGTTTGGTGAAGGCATGTGCCTTATGTTGCCTTCTTGAGTGGATTGAGTGCACCTGTGGCTTAATTTCCAGCACCTGTCTTCATGTACCTCCACCTAAAAGGTGGATTTAAGTGCCCTGTGTTTTTTGGTGGAGTTTCTGCCCATTTTTGGCAGTATATTTGCAATATTTCAACTTGTAATATGGCAGAAATTTCATTTTGGGTTTGGGAGGTATTTCAACCGGTGGTATTAGCTCCGTAGGTACATTTCCATGTGTTGGCATCAATTCTGCTGGCGGTATTTGCACAGTGCTAATTCCGTCTGAGATATTACCACTGACTCATGATTTGGCAGTACGATAATACCCACTTTTACCATATAATGCCCAACTTGTAATGAGCCCACTGGTCAGGAGGCCACTGTAGATGGATCAGTGCTAAATTAATTCATGCACTCTGGGGGGATCAAGGCTGACTCTGTAGCCGACATTATGGCCATTACCGGAACTGGTGACTTAGATGTCCGGGCATGATTGCATGTTTTAGGTGGTAAATACCACATTGATACATGTGCATTATTCATGATTTGAGGCCTGCATTATAGAATGATGACACATGATATATTGTGTGGAGGAGTACCAATTTGGCAATAACAGTAGCATGGAGTTAGCAACATTATGACATAACAGCACACCTGTATAAAGAGCTCATTCATTTTCCCCTGGCCATGCCTGGGAGAGACATACAACTATGTTTATGTTAGGAACCCCTGGACTAAAAGCTTACCTAAATTTTAAATACAAACAAAAAAGCTGCAGTTACCAGAAATCAAAAGAAAGGAGCTTGAATGGGTGTCCTACTTGCATCTGGGTTGCAGAAAATTGACAGCTCTGTGCATTCAACTGCATTCATATACACCTGTCACCTTCTTCAACAGACCAAACACAATGTATGCAACAGGCAATCCACAAATGAATCCCAAGAACACAGACATGGGTGTGGCAGGTGCACACCACATGACTGCTAACACATGTACGACTAGATTTCAGAGAGTCATGCGGCGCAAATGAACACATTCCCAGGGGAAGTAATTTGAAGAATACACACTTCCATCATCTCACTAATTATGTATCCATAGTGGATACATACAGTGATGAAGAGGGAACATCCGACACACAAGCAACTGCCATCATAATACCCTGCAAAACAGGTCCCACTGACCAGTCCTTTAAAAGCCAACATTGCAGCATCAATGACAAAAGGGAAGATGGCCCTCCAGAAATGGTCTGTGTCTGTTGCAGGTAAAAGAAATAAATGGAAAGACAAACATCAGCCCTGTGCAGTAGGGCCTGGTGAGGCACCACAGACAGAACAGCCTACTCAGCGAGCCGAGGCTGCACAGCCTGCCCAACCAACAAAACCTGACAAACAACCCAAGCAGCATAACTTGCCTTGTGACTGAAATATGTCCACTCTGCCCAGGATGTGTTGTAACACATTCCCTACTCCCAACGGGTGACTCTGGACATATCTGCAGACAATATTGATATGGACACAGTCAACCTACACACAAATATTCATATAGGAATGGACAACGCAAATCGAGACCAGTGTGGCCCATGAGTTTCCTCGCCTGCTGATCTTCTTACCATCAATATATTACTTCTGCACAACAGTCGACAAATCACATGCGGTCCATAGTCAATCCAGAAGGGCCATTCTGCTAGGTTGGATGACGCGTGTTAAGTAGAGCACTAGGCCATCATACATCGCCTCAAGGAGATTTAGACATGACTTCAACACCAGGAGAACCTTTCCATGCAACACCTGCATGTGTTTCTGGATATAAGAAAGGCATTAATCCTGCATGGCAAAAATGTGGGTCATCATGTGTACCATCTGAGAGGTAAAACCAATGGCCCTGTAGGTGCCTGCAAACTTTAAAGACAGCAAATGAGGGGAGCACAGGGAACACTCAGCAGGGCTTCCACCTACTACCTGGCATTTTGGAGTGTATTGCTTGGACAAGTTGTTGGTGTGAAGAACACCAAAATCATCATCAGCTCTACAAACTACATGTCAATCTGTCATTGACAGCCTTCCAGCCCACATGGAAATGGTTAAAAAAACAACAAAAAAACATGGGTATAACTGTGCCTACAGGTGGCAGTGTGTAGGTAACAAGAATACTTGTTCAGGATGTGTTGGAGTTGACTTGTGGGGGAGGGGAATGGGCTGTGTTGGGGTTGACTTGCGTGGGAAGAGAAGGGTGTGTTTTGAGATGGCTTGTTTTGGAGTAGGAGGAGGTGTGCTGAGATTGACTTCTGATGGAGGGGAAGGAGGAAAGAAAACACATGTAAGTCTGTTATGCACTATATGGAGTGTGATATGTATCAGAAGAATAATGTGCCAGTGTCCACTTGAATTTAATGGGGAAAGGTTCTCATGTTGATGGCGCTGTCTTAAGCATTCCCTGTCTAGTATACACATGCATAAATGGGCTTCTTTCAAGATGATATGAGGGGTGCACTTACGTACACAAAGATAGTCTTCTTATGTGCTCGTAATTCATCCAAGTCAATTTCCTCATCACTTTCAGGTGGAACGTCCACAGTTTGGGGTAAGTGGCATATTGTGCTTTATGCACAAGCTATGAAACATGGAACATGCAATGACAATGTGCCCAACCTTCTGTGGAGTTGTGACAAATTGACATGCTCTGCAGGAGTAAAAATATGAGCAGGTGCTAAAGCTCCTACTCAGCCGTCACACTTCTACAAACCAAGAGCCATCAAAATCATAAAGGAACAGGCAGAGCTAAGAGGTATACCTCCTTTGCCTTTGGTGGTAACTTGGGCTGGTCGAAGTCTATACTCCCAAGAGGGGCGTGAAAGTGAAACATTAGCAACCAAACAGCAAAGTATAACAGTACAAAATAAAGGAATGTCCAATCAGGTGTCTGTAAAAATGTATTTAATTAAATCTGCAAAAATAACAAAATAGAAAAACGCTATACAATCATCCACACTTGTGGAAAGAACAAAGAACCTTGCTGCAAAAGAATGATGCAGTGCTCTGGATAAGAATACATGGGTGAAAGAAATTTCTATAAACACAATGTTCTTTTAAAATTATATGTCTTTGATGGAGTAGGTGCACAAGTGACGTAATCAGTCTCTAAGGCCAAACAGGCAGTTATGGGTCAATATTACCTTATTGGGATTCAACAGCATCAACCCAGGATTCAAACTGTGGTTTGAGCAGATTGAGTTCAGTTCTGGTGCAGCAAATTGGTTTGCCCCAAGCAGCAAGATGGCATCGTGTAGGTTCACATGATATAGCTCAGAGCAGTTTGAGGGTGGTTTTCAGCGATGCAGGTCAGAGTATTTACCAGGATAATCAATAGAGGGGGAACCCTAGTCACAGTGGCACTGGGTGGGTTATTTGTTCAACATGTGATGTTAATGTGGTATCAAATAACTCAACTTGACTAGTTGTGTTCAGAATAAAGGTTATTTTAATTCTACTTCTAGCCAGTTTTGAATAGGGTTCTCCCTCGTTATTTGTTGATCCCAATTGGGACGGTAGGACACTGTCTCCCTTGAACCCTGTTGCATGCAGCAGGGTCTCCACACAAGCATTTGTTGATCAGCCCATTGGCCCACACATTCTAGTGCCATACCTTGCTCTTTTCTACTTACCAGGATAAGTGAGTCAAGCCGGTTTGAGATGTGCTGTAATAGTTGGTTAGAGTCCATGTGTGAAAATCCAGTGGTTGGAGTTGAAGGTCAGCAATGGTTTGCAACAGTGATCCTGAGGTTCTAGTGTGATGTTTTGTGAAGCAGCGGTTTGAGGTCATCCTTGGTGAAGTCATTCAGTAACTGCTGGATGAGTGACACTTCAGTGGTTAGAGTCCCTCCAGAGATAACCAGTTGGTTTGAGCCATGCCCATGATGGTCTCTGCAAGAACACACTGCAGAGCCGAGCTGGTTTGAAGCTGAAAGCATGGGGGTTCAAAGGTTCAGTTGCGTGCTACAAGCAGCACCAGCGGTCCTGTGGTTCAAAATGCAGTGAACTGAGTTCCAAGGCAGTTCAATCAGTTTGAAGTAATGAAAAAAAGGCATTGTGGCTGTCTTAGCTCTCAGGATGCTTTGAGTCATACTCTAGGGTCTCAGGGACACGTTCAGTCCAAACTCCCTGGCAAACAAGGAAGGGAGGCAGGCCAGCACATTCAGGTGTTCTTCACCATGATGCCGTCATGTGCAGCAGTGTTGCTGGCATATATGCAGGTCTTGTTCCAACAGACCGCCAATCCCTTTGTGCCCTAGCGCTGGATAGGGACTGTCTTGGGCACTCATTCTACACCACAGCTGTGGAGGTCTTTGAAAAGTCAACTCTCTGAACAGTGGTCTAATAATTTCTTTCTTAGGATATTGTTCTAAAGTGAATTTGAGAATGAGTTGTAGACTCCTTCTTTAAAGGCAAAAGCCCATGGGCGATTGAGTAAAAGCAACCCTGTGTAAGGGGGCCAATCCCTGTCCTTGGAACAAGTAGAATTCACCTTGTGACATAATATCGAGAGTGTGTTGTGTTACAGGAAGTGGAGGGGAAGGACAAAAGAACGATATGGAGAGAATACAAGATGATGGAATCTTCTTCGAGCTGTTGCGATCTGCCCCTGTCCACACTAACTCAGTCCCCTTCCGTTGTGAATAGTATCAAAGGCCTTTTTGGTATGTAGCACCGTGATGTGACGCTATGCCTTTTGGGATGAGTATTCGCTTTGATTCCTGTTTCCCAGGCCAGTTTCTGCTGGAGGCTGATTCACTGGTGGAGAGCATGCTACCCACCCTCACAAAAGATCAAAAGGAGAGGCATAATCAACCAATCATCTCTCCTCTCACTTGTCAGGCCTAGGATGTCTGACCAGAATACAAATGCCCATCCACAGCTTTACTGAGCTCACATTGATGACACATATAAGACATCAAATGGGTATGCTTGCAATAAGTATGACAGATGCTAGCCATTATACCCTAACTCAGGCATGGCTTGGATTTAAATTTTACAACTGCCACCAGGATAATATCTCTCATTGGTAAGTGGTTTTGAGAAGAGAGGTGTAAATCTTAAATGTAGACCATGTGATTTAATGGCACAGGTGTGAACTATTCTTCCAGCATTAAATTGGTGGAGAGTGCAGTTCTGGTCAGCCGAACACCCTCCCTGAGGGAAAATTACCCTCATAATCTTATCTTATTTATGTTTGTGAAAGTGGGTTTGTATGTTCAAGGTTGGCTCCAGCCCCACATCAGTTGGTGTGTTGAAATATTGGCCGACATTGACATACCAGTCTGTAGTGTACTGGTGATAGTGAAATCTGACCAACCCCACTCATTTGTCTGTGCTATTGGTATAGGGAGATTGATGATTTTACGATTTTCAAAAATAGGATATTATGACACAATGATACATACAAAAGGCTATAGCAGACACCCATGTGCATTTCAGGTAAAGACCTGTGCAATAGCGGGTGGTACTGCTAGTAATTAATAAAAAAACAAATACAGACACGGCTTATACAACCTTGCCAGATGGAAATCCTTCACAAGTTTGCATGGAAGAATTGCCAAGAGCTGGGTGAGGCCTAAAAAGAAAAATCTGATGCAAGTACAATATTCCTAAAGCATTTACACACATTTCCCAAACATTCATTAACTCCCAGATAGTAATTAAATGTATTTTGGAGGAATCCTGTTGCAACCTATATCAGTAAGGAGGGTATATTTGTCTCTGACAGTAACATATCATGTTTTAATTTCCTGGGTTTTCACAGGAGCAAATTATATCTGATTTTGCAAGTATGATGTACAATGCATCTCACAGATTTTCACGGCTTTATATATATCTTGACCTGTGAAAATCATAGCTTACATAAAAAAAAATATCTGAACAGGGGAAACAGAAGGAGGTTTGTTTCTCCCCTTCACCCCAAAATAATCTATAAAACCAATTTCATGACTCCAATAGCATACAACATTTTATAGTGAATCAGTCGTATAATAAGATAATCATATGTTAAGGCAACCTTTTTATCTGTTGCCAAAACTTGTTGATAGTTTCAGAGAAAATGAATTGAATTATTGTGCTTAAAATATTATTCTAATAATTGTTTTCTCTGTTTAAATCAAGCAGACAGTGTCAATCTGTGTTGTCATATTGTGGGGGGTTGTATTATTTTTCCTACAATAGTCATTCATATTTCCTTGTATAAGGGTGGATGTTTGTGTGAGGTGGAATGAGAACAGTAGTGAAACAGTAGCAGGCTGGTTGTGTTTCTGTTCTGTTCATAAACTACCTTTGTTAATGTGGAATATTGTGGGTGACTTTGCCAGAATTTAAAGTGAGGGGCCCATCTTTAATGTGTTTATTTATTACATTATCAAAAACAGAATATCCATTTTAAAAATAGTCTGTTTCTTTTCCAAAACATTGGGGTGAGATTGCAATGGTGGGGGTATTATATCAGGGATATTTCTCTGTAACATGAACTAGTGATTACAAAGTAAATACATTACATTTTTTGAAGTCAGTACAAGCTATGTTAAGTGAGTCTACTCATAGAAGTGTAGATCAGGACCTGAAGGGTTTTGCAAAGAGGATCAAGATGGGGTGGAAGTGAAGGACCTTGAGCTGAGCACTTTGGACAATAGTTTTGAAGTAGCATGTTTGCTTGTGGCACAACAAAAAAAGAAATAAAGGTTTCTGACTCCACGGAAGCCACCTCCAGCCTGGCTGCTGATACTGCATCCTCCAGCAGAACTGAGAAAGAGGAAGGGGGTTCCAGTAATTCCCAGTACAAGGGTGCATTATGTTGGCAACATTGGGCATGCCACACCAAAAGTCATGCACCAGTCCTGCCTGCCCAGTAGGTGTCAGTGGCACTGGCAACTGTTGTAGTGACAGACGCTTGTTTCCATCACCATCAAAACAAACACTTTGGGGAAGGGCACCAAAGACAGCACACATCTTGGGCAGGACCCCTTCTACTGCATTATGAGGCATAGGAATGGTGATACCTACTTCCAGAATTGTAGGCAGATGTTATCTCTAGTAGCATGTCCACATGTTCTGGGCCACCTCAGGAGGTTTATGAAGCTACACCACTCCTCCTTCCTGTTGAGCCTTCTCCAGAGGGGAGAATGAGACAGTTGATGGGGTAGGACTGTCATCACAGGAAGCGTCCGCATAAGCAAGAGTGGCAGTTGTGATGAATCTGAGGATATCATCACTTCTTTCCCTGGGATAGCCTCCTTCCATGTGGCCAGGGGACAGCAGCCGCAAAATGATCCTGACCATGGCCATTACAATGAGGTTGGACCACCTGGGCAGGGGTAACTCTCAGGGAGTCTCGATGATGTCATTGGAGGAAATCACATGCCCTCCTTTCTGTTTCAGGGAGGTCTCCTCATTCCCTCATGCCTTAATGGCATACTGTCACACTTATCCCCCACCTCTGTATAAAGCTGTGGTGTTTAAACCCTAAAATCCCATTAAGGAAAACCTAGTACTGGCTGGGTTGAGGAAGAGGCAGGGAATAGTGAAGAACACTCCCTGGGAAGCTAAGTATCTACTTCCCCCAAGTAATTTAGAAACCAATAACAGAACGACTGACATGAAGAAGAGTGACCGAGTAATGATGATTACAAGGACCGGCAGCCAACATCACTGTCTAGTTGTTGGAAAATGAGTAAACATACCGAGAAGTTCAAAACAGACTGGTCGCTTCTGAAAGCAGAAAGAAAAGAGGAAAGCTGCAGGCGCCGAATAACTTTGCGAACCGTAAGCTTGTTGAGCACTGTATTGAAGTCAGGGGTGCCATAGCAGAAGTCGGAAAAGCAGACCCAACAAAGGAATGGAGAAGCCAAAGTGCGGGCCATCCACTGCTTCGAGAGAGAAAGCCATGGGAGCCGTGCATCATGAAAACCAGCAGCATGGGACTGCAGCGCTGGAAGAAGCAAACAAGAAGGCAGTACAGCAATCCAGAGAGGAACGAAGAGCCATAACCGATATCCAGTAAGCCCTGGGAAGAAAGTATGTTTACTGGGTTGTCATAGAATAAAGGTTGCTGTGTATCAACAACAGAAATAACCAGTAAACCTCGAAGAAACAAGTAGGTTACTGGGTGGTTCAATAAAAGGGAAATACTTCTTCTGAATGCTGCAAGTAGCAAGCAGCAAAGCCAGAGTGTTTATGATGCCAATTGCGAATGGGTTATTGAACCTGTAGTATGGAACATGACATTTTCAGTGGAAGTCAGTGGAGGCAGTAAACTGAATGATGTAGTGGCACTGTGTTTGAAAGACAGCTAATGGAAATGCACATTATGCACGCTATATTGATCCATTTTATGGTGACTGCGCCATCTGTCCAGTTTGCACTGAGTACATTTGTTGACATAAAAGAATCAACTAACACTTTCCCAGCAAATAACACTACCCATTAATTAATGTACCCTTTAACAAAGCAGTGCAAAATGGTCCAGATGACAGATTATGTTTGCTTTTTAGTGGAAGTTTAAACGTGCAAGCAGAATGCATGGGCTGCAAATGTGAAGTGGTCATTAGTAATCCTGGGATTGAGGAACTATCAAAGGTCAGATTGATAGAAAATAGGTATTTGGTGAGCACCTCTTTTAAAAACCATACGGTCACTCATCTGAATCATGGACTGTTCATTGTGAAACAATTGAAACATGGTGTGTTCTACATTTCTGTCCCAAAGGATACGGTGGTGTCAGTAGGGTGGATTGACTCAATGTCATGGGGCTGATGATTAATTGGAGGGGAAAGTGGAGAATATAGTTTTTTTCTGGAGAAACTCATTCCCTATTGATCCAGATATAGAATTCTTATTGAACCACAAAAAGGTGCATACTGTCAGGATGAATTTAAAGAAAGATAATATCACTGTGAGTAGCCTGGGTTTGATGGAAGGAAACACATTCACCTGGTGGACCTGGGTAGAGAGAGAGCTATGGTGATGATGGAAGTTACTATTGTGTTGATGGTGGGGTGGCTAGTTTTTCTCATCATTAAGATGAGGATGTTGATCCTGATCCTAACAACAATGGGGAAGGAGAGATACCCTGTGGTGCACACATTCTGAGGTGGTTTTTAGTTTCTCCTGCAGTGATATCTTAGGCAATCGCAGCATGAGAACAGGGAAGGAGATGTAGTATGGAACATGACATTTTCAGGGAAGGTCAGTGGAGGCAGTAAACTGAATGCTGTAGTGGCTCTGTGAATAAAAGACAGCAAATAGAAATGCACATTATGCACGCTAAACTGATACATTTTATTGTGAATGGGCCATCTGTCCAGTTTGCTTTGAGTACATATGTTAACATACATTCATCAACTAATACTTTCCCAGCAAATAAGACTACCCAGCAATTAATGTACCCTCTAACCAAGCAGTGCAAAATGGTCCGGATGACAGATTCTGTTTTTCAGTGGAAGTTTAAATGTGCTGGCAGAATGCATGGGCTTTGGTTTCATTTAGAATTAGTTATTGTGTTCCAGGAAGCAATAGATACAAATATACTTGGGAGGTGGTGTTCGGAGAGAACAAATGACATGATTCTACAAAAATCAGCTGGGCTGATGTGAAACTTCAGGAGGAAGGGCAGGATTTAATTTGTGTGAAACAGTCAATCTATAAATTTAGGAGGCAGAAGAGGTGGGTCAGTCTTTTCCTGTCCAGCACAGACCAGAAGTGCAGCTGTCAGCAGAGCAAAGCCATGCAGTGCAGCGAGGCAAGATTCGCCAGGCAGCTTTCTGAGAAATCGGGTCAGAGGGAGGTTGTGGCCTTATATTTGGTTTTCCATATTTGATGTGAGTATATTTGTGAATTGAGGCGCACATGTGCAAATGTGTTCTGAGATAACTAGGGAAATGTTATTTTTATGTAAAATGATTCAGCACATTTTAAATGTCATTTGGGAAAATTGTATTTCAAGCTATACGTAGCTCTTGCCAAATGTGCACAACACAAGTGGGTGAAACTTACATTGTGTCGGGAAATGTGTTCACAGTGAAATGTATCTCTTGCTGTTTATTTCTTTTGCTGAATTATGTTCCCATGTCTATTTTGTGTCGCTGTTCAATGTTGCTGTTTTCAATCTGTAAGTTCAATTATAAATGCACATTTTAAAGGTTACCACGTGTTTTCATACATTATTCATGGAACCCGGGTTGTGTCATTTGTTTACTGTGGGTTCATAGATAGCCAGATTATATGAGTGTGATCTCTCAGCTATGCATGCTGACAGCTGAGCAGATCTGTCAAAGACAGTAGTCCAGTTTTGTAAATAAGCGACTGGAATGAAATAATAATTAGCGCTGTAAAGTTCCGATAGCTACTAAATCCTCTATAATGTGTTTACAGTTAACCCTAAATAGAACACAAGATTCAGAGGAGAGCTTTGTCACATTATATAGGGCATCACCATATACAAGCTGTGCCACCACGTTACCACATTAACACTATTTTACCCCTAATTTTTCCACGGGACTAAAATACCACCAAATTATGTAATAGTCCTCTGACAAAATCCCTAACAAACCCCAACCGGGGAGGAAAGGATAAGCCATATGACAAATAACTAGCAGGCATTTAAACTAAATGAAGATTCTGATAGAAAAGTGTTCCATTATGTAAAGTTCTGAAAAGTAAACACACCAGGTGAAGTTAAGTATTTGAGTGATGAACTGTTTGTGTAATAAAGTCCTGGACAAAGAGAATACCAGTTTAAGTTGAGTATCTGTATAATAAAGTGTTAAAGTAACAGAGTCCTGCTAAGAGAGTAGGCCAGGTGAAGTTAAGACGCTGTGCAACAAAATGTTTATGTAACAGAGCCCTGGCCAGATAGTAAGCCAGGTGTTAAGACTCTGCATCTGGTGAGAGAAACTTAAGAGGTGAATCTTATAGTATGTCTGTACCATGAAAAATAAGGAGAGATGTAGTAGGCAGCTGTGCCCTGAAAAAATATCCTGAGAATTTTAGTGGACGTGTGAGCCCAGTGAAAAAAATCTAAAAATCTTAAGGGATAGCTGTGCCAGGTGGGAAAACTCTAAGTGATCACTGAGCCCTGTGAAAGAAACTTAATTGAGGCTTTGCCCTGTGAAAGATCCTGAGAACCTTAAGAGGTTCTCACCCCTGTGGGGGAACATTGGAAAATTGTGACAAACTCTGTAATCCTAATGAGCCAATACAAGGATAGAAAACGTCACATTTACAGCTATATATTTTCCAACCACATGCAGAATGGTACAACTCAGCTCCATTATCCAACTTGGTGTGATGACCATAGGCAGTGAGTGAACATGTCAATTAAAAATCATATAGCACTGTGAGACTTTAACTCCTGTTAGAGACAATAATCTTGGCCACACTAATATCTCTGTCGGACTGCAAACTGGTGGAAGGGTAGCTCTGTGATTCAACTGCATCTCACAAAAGTGTTGCAGGAAAAATAGAACACCGGATATACAAACACTCTAATGGGTCACCATAACTTTGAGGGGCTGATCTGTCCCATAGAAAGGCATCAAGCAGCTGTGTGATTGATGGTTTGCTGTCTTTTCTTGTTAATGCCCCTTTTAATTTCGAGGAGCTTGAGTCACTGAGAAGGATATGCCATTGATTCTCTATGCTGTAGAATTGGCCTAGACTGCTCAAAACAAACTTAAAGATGGCTTTAGGTGTCAATAATTGATGCTTTCAATCTTAAGTTTGTCATGACTTTGGGAACTTGGAACAAATTGAGCTTGTTGATGATCTTCTTTAATGTTCCTTCAACAAATGATGATGTGAACAGTGCAAACAATATACTTGCACGGTTTATAGTCATAATGTCGACAAAAAAATGTCGACAGACAAAAATATCGAAAAAATAATGTCGAAAATAATAATGTCGACATTCTATACTTTTAATGTAAAAAGTCATAATGTCGAAAAAAAAATGTCGACATTTTTTTTTCGACAATATGACTATAAACCCTTAACACTATCAACACCTCACCCAACACCCTCCTGCAACCCCCCCCCACACCCCACACCACCACCCTCCCACCCCTCATATGCAACACATTCTAATTATTTATATATTTATTTATTTATTTTTTCAATAAATAAATAACCAACAAAAGGTATCATTTACTATGGGGGGGTCCCCCCCCAACCCCCCCTCACCCAACACCCCCCTGCCACCCCACCACACCCCCTAACCACCCTCTCACCCCTCATACTCAACACAATCTAATTATTTATTTATTTATTTATTTATTTTTTCAATAAATAAATAACCAAAAAGAGTCTAATTTACTATGGGGGGGGTCCCCCCCCCAACCCCCCCTCACCCAACACCCCCCTGACACCCCCCCACACCCCCCCCAACCACCCTCTCACCCTCATTCCCAACACATAGTAATTATATATTTATTTATTTATTTATTATTCAATAAATAAATAAACAAATAAATAAAAAGAATATCATTTACTATGGGGATGTCCCCCCCAACCCCTCTCACCCAATACCCCCTGCCACCCCCCACCCCTCATACTCAACACATACAACACAACAATAAATATATATTTATTTATTTATACAACATTTCGAAAAAATGTCGACATTAATGTAAAATGTCGACATTTTTGTATGTCGACATTATTGATTTTCGACATTAATTTGTCGACATTTTGACTGTCGACATTATTGATGTCGACATTATGACTGCACACCTACTTGCACATTTGCACAGTGCCCGCTCCTTGTGATGCTTGCTGCAGGACCTCCAGCCCCAAGAAGTGGGTTTGATGATGGTCAGTTTTTCTTTGAATCCTGGATCCATAATGCAACACAGCAGATACATTATATTATCTTAAAATCCAGCTACACATGGATCAACACACCAGATTAAAAGCACGTCCATGTGTGGCTTTGTATTCACATGCAATAGATGGGGCCTCAACATGCTAGTCACATTCATCGTAATCAAGGATAACCTCAGTCAGTGATGCATTGTGATGACAAACCTGATTTATGGCCTCCTTAAATGTGTGTAGCAAAATGCAGACATTATGCAGCAGCTGCCACTGATACAGTGCTACAAAATGACCCATCTAGAGCTATGCTGTGAGTCTTACAGTAATCTGTTTTGACATTGCACTGTTCCCATAGCCTGTACAACATGTTCAAAGTAGAGGTCCAATGGGTGGTTATAGAGGACTTCTGTTTGTACAGTGGTAACTTCTGTTATACCTTCAGTTAGCACAGCGCATTATTGGCACATTATTGGCACCAGCTGAAATAGGAGCTGGTGTTCTGCACTAGAGCAACCATTTTTTTCACAGGTTCAAAACTGCTGTTAAAGCATTTGACACAGCCCAAATGTGAAATATGAAGTGAAACTCCTTCATGCACAACCTTGCATGGCATCTATGTGACTTTTCCTGCTGCACCTTAACATGACTCTGGTACTCCTCTTGGTTGTTAGAGGAATGAAAGGCCACCGACTTGGTAAGGGCCCCAATGTATTCAATGCTCTGACCACTGCTGCACCTGCCCATTGTGAATTGCGATTCTTAACCCATGTATTGATGAGGGACTCACCCATCTATAGTCCAACTTCATTTTACAATTCCAGGAACACTCTGGGAGAGAATACATGTCAGCAAGAATATTCCCAGCAGTAATCAACGTTTTCCATTAGCCTACGGAACCCTAGGTTATAAACAAAAGAGCAGGTAAAAGGTCTATTACCAACATTATAGCTATGTTACCATTGAGCATGCACTGTCTGTCATGGGATTTGTTATATTTTTGGCCACAGTGAAACACTTCTGCAATGGGGGATCACTGTTAGGAGCCAGCTGAGTATAGCTGGCAGAGCGTGGTGTCACACTCCCAAGCACTAACCCAGCTGTACTATTTGCAAGGATAATTGTATAGACTGACAAAGGTGTGCTGCTTGTCTGATTGAATGGGTAAGCGTTCACCAAAGACCTTTTGACTACTTCTCATTTCTGTATATGGTGTCACATACATGAGGTATGGTCCATGCCTTCACTCAGCACACCATTTTCTGGCATAGTGTTCAAGTGACTAGATTCAGGTGTTGTGGATTCTGTGTGAAGGACTGCCACACTTATATTTTGGATTAGCATAAAGACCTCTGAGTTATATGGGGGTGGTGCTGGTGGGGAGCAGGCCCTTAGGAATACTCCAGACTCTGCCATACTTTTTCTACTCCTGCATATTTCATTTTCTTTTTAACTGTGGTATTCCTTTAAGGGCCATAATTACTGTTGTCACAATCATCAATCTGGTCAGCAGCTTTATTGTCTGTTTTAAATATGGGAGGGAGCTTACATAGTCGTATGGGTCGGCGATTTTAGTTTGGCCCTTATGCTGGAACTGGATAGGTCTGCAACAACACAACTGTCCCTTCCCCAGGCAAGCAAAACATGGTCCTTCATTTCCCAATACCATGATATACACAACGCATGGCGTAGCATACACCCTGATGATGTCAGTCTAGAAAAATGGATACCTCTCATATGTGACCGCAAACGTATTTTGATGGCCGTGAGCCAACCGTCTCATGCACGATACGACAGAGTATAGGTTTCTGAGTTTGCCAATTAATGGCCATTTTGATGTAACAGGAATTGCCATTTTGTTTCCTAACCAATGGTCATTGCTTTCTGTTCTGATTGCTTCGCAGTACATTTTCTGCTTACACTGCTCGACTGCAAAACATTGTTGTCTGCACGTGAAAGGACAAGGCTGCAGGGCCGCGAGGATAACAAACATTTGTTGAAACACAACATAGGCAGCGCCAGGAAGAATGCCCGGCTCCCTCCCGAATGTAGCCTTGAAGCAGAGCTGCAGAGCATTTAATCATTTCGCAGCTGCCGGCCAGTCTCGTTATATGGTACAATATGTTAGAATAAAGCAGCTAAAGGGTTGAATTATGCTCTTCTTACGGCCCCCCTTTGCCGAGCCCTGTTAGAGCATGTCGACTCCCAGGACACGAAGAGCACCTCATAGATAGCAAGGTCTGGAATGCAACTCTTCCCCCGTATGTAGCTCGCTTCCAAAAACAGAAGCGCTGTGTTCCGTTCAACAACTGAAACATGCCTCCGCACTCACAAATTGCAAATTGTTACTAGAATAGATATTTGAAGGTGTCATAGTTGTTGAAAGTGTCCATCATCACACCAAGTTCAAATAAACCCACTAAAGGGGGGTTTTAAACATGTCGTAGCTGATTGTTTGATATGCATTTTGTATATATGTAACTGATGTACGTAATTCACTCTCTTGCGTCCCTCGAGGTCTAGAGATACACGTCGCGGGGCATGAGACCGAGTTGGTCAACTGAGACTTTTGCTTTGCAATAAACCCTAGCTTTGGGAATACAACCTCATGTCTGGTGTATCTATCGTGTGTGGTGACTCGCCTTGTTTCCATAGATGTAAGGGACCCCTAGGTGCCCCTTTCAAGATGGTGCCCGAATAGCGACCCTCCCCCACTTGTCCCATCGCATACGTTGTAATTGAGTAAGGCAGAGAACGGCGAGGACGGGACGATCGAGCCGGGATCAAGAGGTGTTCGGGGTGCCCTGTAGAAGTGATGAGATACTCCTTTGCAGATCTGCACACATCTGATCCCTGATCGACGTGTCTGGCTAGAGAACAAGGAGGCGAGGGTCCCGAAACGAGGCAGAAGACAAGAAACGCAGACACAACGTCATTGGGTGCGTCAGTATACAGACGACTTGTGTCCGAAAGGACAAATTGATTCATCAGGTGAGTCATTCCCCAATTCAAAGTAATCCTGATATTGGTTGAGAGTTGACTTTGCAAAATCAAACGCCCTAGGTAAGGTTGATTAACCAAGGGGAAGGTTGAAACATGCCTGGGTTATTGTCCACCCTAACAGGGTTTTTCCGCTGTGGTAGACAATCTTTGGAAGATGGCCAAATTGCACCACCTTGGGGAACGCCGGCGTATGAGATGTATGTGAAGAATGGAGTGGGTGCGATAATATTCTGCGAGACTTGGCATATGCAAACCAGAAAGCAACAAGACCATCAGTGGCTGATTAATGGTAGTTTTGAGATAGCGAGAATAGATAACATGGAAAGGGTGTTTATAAGAAAGAAAGCGCGTCCTGCAGCATTTGATATCGTTAAGGACTCGAGAAGGGAAGCAATGCTCCGATTTCGAAGTAGAGCGAAGCATGTGCGCAGGCATGCATCGATAGGTGAAGTAGCGGAAGAGAAAGAAGAGGAGGAGTGGACTGAGAGTCTAAGGAAGTCAGGTAGGCGTGACCAGATTAAAATAGAAAAAATATACCCACAACGAGAATTACACATAGCAGATGAATTGATAGAAAACATATTGACCCATACAAAACAAGGCCCAGGATCAGAAGTAAGGCCAGACACGTCAGTAACTAGTGCCCAAACCCCGCCCGTGGCCCAAACTCTGCCTCCGGTAGCTCAAGCCGTCCCACAGCCACAGACCGCGCACGTAACACTTCCGATTAACCAACCGGGCCCGCAACAGACATTCCCTGTTCCCATTGTCCCATCCGCACCTCCCGCCTTAGACACAGACTTGGTACCGTCTGTGCCTCCCGGGGTTGAAGTTGAAACCACGGGGGCGAGAGGCGGTACTGATCAATGGGGATGCACGAGGGTAACTCGCAGTGCGATCATCAAAGAAAGGAAGGTGGAATTGCAGCAACAGGCAGAGATGGATATAGACAGGAATAATGGGACGGCAGCATTGGCTTTGATGTATGACTTCCGAAGAAGCAACGAAAGACAGTTAGTGTTGGAATGCATGGGTGAATATTTGGTGGAGAAATGGAAACAGTTAATTGGGAAATTACCACTGCAGCGATTGTTAGATTTCGATGAAGAAGTGAGAGAACATGTATATGGATTTTTTGAACTTAAAGATGAATTAGATAATGATTATGCAGAAATGTTTACTACACCTGGGTACAGGGGTAAGGATATCGGGAGACATCGGAAGGGAATGCAGGGGTCACATAATGAACAGCAGCAGTTACCATCACCGGGGCAGAAGGAAATGGTGGGCGAATTATCATTGTTAAAACAGATGGGGGCAGACTTGAAAGCATGCCTATTGAAAATGCAGGTACTACTGCAGCAAGTAGTAGGACACAATAGAGGGAGAGGGAACGCACAAGGAAGGAGTAATTCGAATATGCATGGGGGAACAGTGGGACCAAATCAGTGTGCGTATTGTAAGGAGGAAGGACACTGGCGAGCGCAATGTCTGCATCTGCAGAATAGAAATGGGTCTGGTCAGAGGAGACAGCATAGAGGACACCAAGGAGCGAATGGACCAAATAGGAATAGTATGCAGCAGCACCACAATAATGGAGGTAATCAAAACCAAGCCCAAAACCAAAGTGCCCCTAACAAGAGTAAGGGACAGCAAAACCAACAGTATGGAAACCAGAGTGGGGGAAATAGAGGGAAGAGTGGGAATGTTTTCGATACACAGCCAAACACGTATTACAGTAACAGTAACGATTACACATCGGACGATGTGTTATTTCCCCAATAGGACAGCCCAGGACAGGGGTCGGAACCAGTGTCTATTCTTGTGAATCAGAGAGTACCCTAGGTAGAAATGAGAGTCGGGAATGAGGAGCACCGCTTTCTTGTAGATACAGGAGCGCAAAAGTGTTCAATAGACCACCACTTGGTTCCGGATATACCACTGTCAGGGCAAAAGAATGTTTCTGTAGGGTTCGCAGGTACACCAGTCATAAACCCAGTGTCCCAACCAGTCCCAGTAACTATAGGACCATTCACTGAACATTGTCCTTTCCTTTTAACAGAAAATTGTGGGGAGAACCTGTTGGGATTAAATTTGTTGAAAAAATTAGGTTCCGTTATACATTGCACGGCAGACGGGGTGTTCCTAACGATTTGGCCACAAGATGCCCCTGTGTCAGAATTCATGTCTGAAACTTTACCAGGAGAACTAAGTAAAGTGCCAACCTGTATATGGGCAATGCATGACAACGATGTAGGATGCTTGAAAATAGAGCCAGTAAAGATCATTTTGAAAGAAGGTGTTACCCTACCACGAATTCCCCAATACAGAATTTCGGCTGAAGGTGAGAAAGGATTGAAGAGTATTGTTACAGATTTGGTGAAATTAGGGGTGATTGAAGAAATTACAGGCAGTACATGCAACAGCCCGATTCTTCCAGTTTATAAAAAAGGAGGCAATGAAGTACCATACCGTTTTATAATTGATTTGCGCGCGTTAAACAAAGTAGTAGATCCACAATTTCCTTTAGTGCCAGATGTCACTACAATATTGACAATGATACCTGTTTCAGCAGAATATCTTAGTGTAGTTGATCTAAAAAATGCGTTCTTCAGCATTCCAGTGGACAAGGACAGCAGATATTTGTTCGCGTTCACATTAGGAGGACGATCATTTACATTCACGCGGATTCCACAAGGTTACACGGAAAGTCTGAGTATTTACAGTAGAGCATTGAAAGAGCAGCTAGACATGCTAGACTTACCAGTGGGTTGCGTACTCTTGCAATCTATTATTAGCTGCTGACACAGAGGAGATTTGTAACGAAAGCACTGTATTACTTCTGTCTCACCTAGTGGCACATGGACATAAAGCTAGTTTGAAGAAATTTCAATATAATCGAAAGGAGGTGGCCTATTTGGGCTACCTACTTTTGAAAGAAGGGAGAAGGCTAACGCCAGAACGCATAGAAAGTATTTCTTGTATGCCTATTCCAAAGACACAGAAAGGAGTCAGAGCCATAATAGGCATGGCTTCATATTGGCGACGATGGATTGGTAATTTTGCGTTAATTGTGAAACCAATGGTGAATTTGACTAGAAAGGATGCGGTTATGGCTTTACAGTGGGATGAGGAATGTCAGAAAGCATTTGATCAATTGAAAACTGCACTATGTTTGTCTCCAGTTTTGGGCATGCCGAATTATGAGAAGGTTTTTAGACTGTTTGTGTGTGAAAGTGAAGGATGTGCATTGGCGGTTTTGACACAGGAACAAGGTGGAAGAAATAGGCCATGCAGCTATTTTTCTTCTGCACTGGACCGTGTAGCGCGCTCACTACCACAATGTTTGCGATCTGTCGCGGCGGCTGCTGCGTCAGTGAAACAAACGGAAGGGATGGTATTGGGGCATACTTTAATTCTGATGGTTTCACATGCCATAGACGTTCTATTAAATAGAACACAGACGCAACACATCAACTCTGCTAGATTGACAAGATATGAGATTATCTTGTTCGCGCCCCATATCCAAATTATGAGGTGTAGCGCTTTGAATCCTGCAGAATCAATGCCACTACCTATAAAAGAAATTGGGGAGAATAAATCACCCCCCCATGATTGCTTAATGGTCACTGAGAAAGAAACAAAGGGGAGAGTTGATTTAAGTGATACCTCAAAGAAAGAGCCAGATAGAGAGTTATTTTGTGACGGCTCATTTTTTAAATTACCTGACGGCACGACAACTGCCGCGTATGCTATCAGTACTCTAGAGAGCATTGTAGATAGCAAAAGAATCCCCTACAACTCGGCACAAGCCGCAGAGATAATAGCATTAACCAGAGCCTGCGAGATTTCTGAAAATTCTAATGTGAATATATATACTGATAGGATGCTTTTCGGGTGGTTCATAACTTTGGCCGACTCTGGGCTGAGAGAGGGTTTTTGACATCACATGGTGCCAGAATTCAACATGGCCCTTTGATTGTACAATTGCTGTCTGCACTCACGCTTCCAAAGCGCCTAGCAATAGTGAAATGCGAGGCACACAAAAAGGTAACATGCAAAGTAAGAGAGGGAAATGCATTTGCAGACAGAATTGAGAAACAAACTGACACTAATTTAAATACCAAAATGATGACGGTTCAGACTGAGGAAGTACCCTGTATGATGGAAAATGGAGTTGCCACTGTCAAAGAAATGCAGGCCAAAGCTATGGCCGATGAAATACAAGGGTGGGCAGAGGGCTCTGCTGAGTTAGATCTGGAGGGTTGTTGGGTGGACAAGGGAACTAGAAACTGGATGTTGCCAAATTCATATGTGACTGCAATGGTCACAATGGCCCAAAGCCCTACCCACATCTGTGCGAAAAAGATAATACAGCACATATATACAGTATGGCAGAATGTAAACATAAAGAAGAATGCAGAGAGGTTGGTGCAGAACTGTATCACGTGTTTACAACACAA
Source organism: Ambystoma mexicanum (assembly GCF_040938575.1). Lineage (NCBI taxonomy): Eukaryota > Metazoa > Chordata > Amphibia > Caudata > Ambystomatidae > Ambystoma > Ambystoma mexicanum. Next base: position 427,243,367 of record NC_090941.1, on the reverse strand, counting down.
TGTAGGAAAGGGAACAGTGACTCCAATAGGCAGTTTTGGCCCGCCCTCTATGCCTTTTGAGGTGATCCATTTTGATTTCATAGAGATGGAGAGATACCAAAATTTGAAATATGTCTTAGTGGTGATCTATGCATTCAGTAAGTGGGTGGAGGCATATCCCTTAAAAGACTGCACAGCAATGAGCACGGCAAAAGTAATGCTTAAAGAATATTTTTCTCGTTTTGGCTTGCTCCGTGTCTTATGGTCACATAATGGCCCGCATTTTGTGGGTGCAGTGGTGTTGCAGATATGTGCGGGTCTTCAGATTGATAAGAGATTCCATACTTCAAGGCATCCGAGTTCGGCCGGTCTTGTGGAGAGGCACAATGGGATTCTCAAGTCAAAATGTCAGCAAAATATGTGCAGGAAGCAAGTTGAGTTGGGTGGATGCATTACAAATAGCGCTGTTATGCATGCGTACGTCTGTACAGGCTAAAACTGGGCTCTCCACATACGAAATCGTAATGGGGAGGCCGGCAAATGTTTGGTGCTCACCTCAGCCAAAACGACTTAGAGAGGTAGAACATCCTGTGCTTAGTACTTATTGTGGCCTTTTAATGCAGATATTGCGTTTGATTCATCAGCAGGTGCAGGAGGCATTACCAGTCAGATACACCGGTCCGGGGTATGCGCTGTAGCCAGGAGACTGGGTGCTGCTTAAATATTTTGAAAGAAAGTCATCGTTAGCACCCAGGTGGCGTGGCCCCTATCAAGTAATCTTGGCAATGCAGACGGCGATACGGGTGGATGGACGGAAGTCGTGGATCCATGCCACCCATGCCAAAAAGATTCCAACTTCACTGAAAGACTTGCCTGACCCAGACGACCGGAAAGAGACAGCGATCCCAGAAACGGAAGACACTGTTGCCAGTAAGACACCACCAAATCTGCCCAAGCGAGAAGTAAAACTCGAAACAAAGCTTGGGACGATTGCTAAAAAGGGGAAAGGGCAAAGAGTGCCCCAACGTTGCCCAGCAGAATCGACATCACTGTTGGCCGACACGAAATCTGCCTTGCAAATACCAGCAGAAACTAAACGTGTACCCCTTTGGCGCCCACCAGCACTTGCCAGCACGCCAAAGACCGAATCTGCATCACTGGCGCGGCGCACACCAGCACCTGCAGTAATGCCACTGGATGACTTTGAGCCTGAATCTGGAAGTGCACCGGCACTGTTCACGGATCACACGATACCAGGAGTGAGGCGATACAATTTGCGGCCTCGAAAGACAATGTGATCCACAGTTCTTTGGCGTTTATATCAACCTCTGGTTCTGCTCATGGACGGAGAAGGAACTAGAGGTATAGAGGAGAGAAGCGTGAGAATTGTGCACGTCGGACAATTCAAGACTCGCTGCTCCTCGGTGCGATCATAAAAAGTACATGTGTCTGGAACCAGAGCGGACAAGCTGGGCACACATGGTACTAAGGCAATAAGATAACTGATCAAAAGTCCTCTGAGCAGTGTCAGAAAGGACAAGTGATCTTGCCTAAAATTAAATAAGCAAATCCAGGCTATAAAGGACCGGCAGAACTGAACTGTGACAATTCCGTTGAACTTATTGACATCAGAGCAAGCGCAACGAAGAGAGATATCCACGACAAACTGTAATAAGGAAGAAGAAGGACGATGAGAAACATGTCGGGACCGGTTCCAGCCTCCTCCTGCACCACTGCTGAGAATGAGTCAATTATAAAGACTGTAAGCTTAAGAAAAACGCATGGTAAAAAGAATTGTATGCTGGCACTGACAATAATGATGTGCTTTATGAGTGTGGTAGCACCAATAATGACAGCCCTAGTATTATGGTATGTGGAATCGATACACCCATTGGGAATGTTTTTACCAATAGTTAATATATCCACTACTGAAAGCACGGTTCAGGTGATTACTTATACACTGTCCCCAATGGAAGAAAGATACAGGGAAGGCTTTGGTAACAACACGTTGTTATTAATTATGAACATGACACATGCAATTCTGAAGAAAACAAATTGCTGGGTATGTGCCCATTTACCACAGCATGCTGGGAAAGGAATAGGTTGGTATGTACAGCCATTACCATTAAGTTCTGCATTTAGTGCATCTTTAAGTGCAATGTTCTATGGGAAATGGAATGAGAGTAGTACGGGTCAATTAGACAGAACCAACATGAATGAGTTTGAGGAAATAATAATGAAGCCTGTGGGTTGTTCCATATTCCATGAAGCACAAGTACTGGCCCCAGAGCCTACGAGGAAAAGTACGCAAAAGATAACACGACAAAATAGACGAGATAGATTGTCCCCACCAGATAAAACATCTGTGATGACGTTTCGTGTAAGAACAGACGGGGACAAAGATGCAGTTCCCCCTTCTTACCCGGTGAATTATAACCCAAGAACTGTCCCTTTTTGTCTAAAAAAGAAAGGCTCCTTTTCAGTCGGAACATTTACTGGGTGCATGAATACAGTGCTATTGAAATGGGAAATAGAACCAGTATATGTGGGAGATCCAGTTTATTTTCTATGCAGAGAGAAAGCATATCCTTGGTTGCCCAGAAACTGGGGAGGTACATGTTACCTAGGTCTACTGTTCCCAGGAGTGTTCCTCTTAGAAAGAGCAGACATGGCCAGACTATCCAGATCTAGAGGCAAAAGGAGTAGCGAAGGTGTTTTGATAGCAACTGACGTAGCAAAATCATTCATTCCATTCTTGGGGCAGATAGTGAACTCCTATAATATAAGGCAGCTGTCCAGAATACTAAAAAATACCATAAACACAATGACAGATATACTATTTAACATGACTTTGGAAGAAAGAGGAATCAGGTTAATGACGCAGCAAAATAGAATGGCTCTCGATGTGATCCTGGTTGATCGTGAGGGAATTTGCAAAATAGTGGGATCAGCGTGTTGTGTATTTGTAGATGACTATTCCTCTACAATCTTTGAAGCAATAAAGAAAATGCATGTACTCAGTTCTGAACTCCCTACTGGAGAAGGAGGCTGGGGAATAGGGTCTTGGTTTTGGGGAATACTGCATTCTTGGGGATGGAAGTTGATTTCGATATTAGTAGTGGTGTTTGGAATATTCATAACGTGCTGTTGTTGCATACACTGCCTACCAATAGTTTGCGCTGAGGTAACTGAGGGATGTACTAAGGGATGTATGCATATGATGACAAAAAGAAAACAAACTCATGGTTGGGCTGACCAAGACACAAATGAGATGAAAACAGTAAAAGAATTGATGGCTATAGATATTAATGAAGATGATGATGCTTACGATAGCATGCAAAATTCAGACATAAGTACTTCAGACTTATCGTCATTAGAGGAGGATACAATAAATGGATGAGACGCTTGGCATACGGCCAAAGGAGGGTTTGTCAGTCTAGAAAAATGGATACCTCTCATATGTGACCACAAACGTATTTTGATGGCCGTGAGCCAACCGTCTCATGCACGATATGACAGAATATAGGTTTCCGAGTTTGCCAATTAACGGCCATTTTGATGTAACAAGAATCGCCATTTTGTTTCCTAACCATTGCTCATTGCTTTCTGTTCTTATTGCTTCACAGTACATTTTCTGCTTACACTACTCGACTGTAAAACATTTTTGTCTGCACGTGAAAGGACAAGGCCGCAGGGCCGCGAGGATAACAAAAGTTTGTTGAAACACAACGTAGGCAGCGCCAGGAAGAAATCCCGGCTCCCTCCCGAATGTAGCCTTGAAGCAGAGCTGCAGGGCATTTAATCATTTCGCAGCTGCCAGCCAGTCTCGTTATATGGTGGAATATGTTAGAATATTGCAGGTAAAGGCTTGAATTATGCTCTTCTTACGGCCCCCCTTTGCTGAGCCCTGTTAGAGCGTGTCGGCTCCCAGGACACAAATAGCACCTCATAGATATCAAGGTCTGGAATGCAACCCTTCCCCCGTATGTAGCTTGCTTCCAAGAACAGAAGCGCTGTGTTCTGTTCAACAACTGAAAAATGCCTCTGCACTCACAAATTGCAAATTGTTACTAGAATAGATATTTGAAGGTGTCATAGTTATCGAAAATGTCCATCATTACACCAAGTTCAAAGAAACCCAATAAAGGGGGGTGTTAAACATGTCATAGCTGATTGTTTTATATGCATTTTGTATACATGTAACTGATGTACGTAATTCACTCTCTTGCGTCCCTCGAGGTCTAGAGATGCACGTTGCGCGGCGTGAGACCGAGTTGGCCAACTGAGACTTTTGCTTTGCAATAAACCCTAGCTTTGGGAATACAACCTCGTGTCTGGCGTATCCATCGTGTGTGGTGACTCGCCTTGTTTCCATAGACGTAAGGGACCCCTAGGGGCCCCTTTCAATTACAGAGAGTACATGTTCTTCTCCGGAGTGCATGGTAGCTCGTCCAGGATCGATTATATAATGGTCACCTCCCCAACTCTCAGGAATGTTACAGAGGTGACTATCCTCCCCCAGACTCTATCCGATCACTCACCGGTACTGGTCCACTTTGTAGCCACAACAAGCCGACCTGGCTCACTTCTTTGGTGGTTTAGAGCCACCGCCTTGGAGGACGTGGCGTTCCACTCTGAGATAGTTCAGGATATACAGACCTACTTTCAGGCCAATGAAGGATAGGTACCCGTTCAAGGCATAATATGGGAAGCCTTTAAAGTTTACAAAAAAAGGTGCTGGATCTCTAAAAGCCCTACGGAGAACCATGCAGGTATTAGAGGGCACCATCCGAGAGGAGGAAAATAGACAGGGCAGCTTAGACACACCGAGCTCCTCTGCGAGCTGCGGGCACACCATGAAGAACTCCTACAATTAGCACTTAGTGAAGAGAGGAGTAAAATATCTAGAAGAGATAGCATTGGGTTGGCTAGATCAAGGTTAGGGTAGCTTTCTCAATCACCATATAACAGAAGTGGAAATTTGCAAAGCTATAAAATCACATCCCAGTGGTAAAGCCCCCGGGCTGGATGGTATAACATCTGAATTTTATAAGGCATATGCAGACCTGGTAATCCCCTACCTGATGGGTATGTACAAGAATGCATTATCAAGAGCTACCCTCCCTGAATCCACCAGATCCACCCTAGTGACAGTGCTCCTAAAACCAGGGAAATATCCCGACAGGTATCATCAAACAGGCCCCTATCCCTAATTAACACGGACAATAAAATTATAGCAAATATACTCAATGATCGCCTACTACCACACATGCCGGCCTTGGTCCTTTCGGACCAGGCTGAATTCATCCCTGGTAGATCCTATCTAAGGCGCCTTTTCACCCTTATGCATAAAGTAAACCTGGATGTCCCAATGATAGTTGTTGCACTGGATGTTGAAAAGGCCTTCGACTCTGTTGAGTGGCTTTTCCTCTTTGAAGTGCTTTGCCGCTCTGGATTCGGCTTAACGTACATCCGTTGGGTAAAATTATTGTACACAGCCCCCAGAGCAACAATACGACCTCGAGGCATATTCATATCACGCGTGGCATAACGCAAGAAATAATTAGATTCGGGGAACTATTGGGGCTCAGGATCAACTGGGATAAGTCGGAGGGCCTCCCTTTGACCCCCGGAGTACGGCGGACATATGTGAGCAATAACTTCTGCTGGTGTCACCAGGGGATACGCTACTTGTGCATCATGGTTTCCACTACACGGGATGACCTATACAAAGACAACTATATAACATCATTGGACACCTTCGAACAAAAAAGTAGAAACCTGGATACTACTCCCCATCTCACAGGCGGCCCATATAGTGCTAGCAAAGATGATAATACTTCCCAAATTACTGTACATATTTAATAATGTACCAATATGGCCCCCGGCCTTCTACTGGACCCACATCAGGAGACTGATGACGAGGCTGGTGTGGGCTGGTAAACAACCTAGGATAGCCTACGACACGCTAGCTTTCCCATATGAGCACAGTGGCCTAGAATACTGTGATATACATTTATACGACCTGGCAGCCCAGGTTCAGTGTATAGCCGGACAGAGTCTCCCAAGCCCTGACTCACTACACTCTCAGCAAGTAAAAGCTGTCACCAACCCAGACACTCTTATTGGTATGATCTGTGGCATAGAGACTCCACCCCAAAAAGTGAGATCCAACCCATTGCAGTAACTTGCAAAGCCTGGGATTGGATAAGTAACTGCTGGAGACCACATCCTACTACTTACCTGACCTATCGATATACTACATAGTAGGGATCCCACTTAAACGAAGGATCCTTCAGAGAGCATTTGCAAGTGCTGGGAGTACAGACCTTAGGTGATTTGGTACAGGATGGTCGATTTGTGCTTTGGAAAGAGCTGAGATCCAGGGGGGTACATAACGCTGTCACCTTACTCCACTCTTACAGGCTGCCAGGGCTTCTGAGGAACAAATGGCCTGATTTTCCATGAATCCCACCCCACTCCCACACCCGGTGCAATGCTACATGACCAAACCTCTCCACCAAGAAACCAGTCTCTACCATATATAAATTGATTAAAAGTGGGAGAAGGGCGAAGAAACATGCTTACAAAACCACTTGACAGGCATCACTAGGGGAGCACCTAAATGAGTATCAATGGAAATTTATATGCAGAAAGTACCGCTATATATCTCTAAACTGTCGATACAGAATGGTCCATTACAAATTTGTGCACCAGATTTACCACTCTCCTATTAATCTGAGTAGGTTCTACACCGAGAGGCCTTCCGCCTGTAAAAGAAATGGTACAGAACTGGCAGACTTTCACCATGTAGCCTGGAACTGTCCTTGCATTAGATCTTTTTGGGCAAACATAGAAACAGCAATGTCTGAGATGCTATCCCCGAAGAGGGAATAATCGCTGAATCTCTGGCTACTGGCGATAATTGAAAGTGGGGCCTGGTGGCGAATACCTGGGGGAGGTCCAAGCCCCCAGCATATCTGAGGTGGTTGGAATGTATGAACCTACGTGAACAAAGGGAAACCAGATATGCCTCGACACTCCCATCCACCAGCCGCCCGTTTGACTACTGGCCTCTCTTTAGGCAGTACTTATCTGACGCCACCCAGGTAACGCAGACTCCTGAGTCTACCGCGGAGCACAGTTAAGGAGCCGAGTGTATGGTAACCACAAAAAGTGTTTACTGATGCAATGGAACATCAGATCGAGAAACCTCAATCCTTCCATAGGGTGATATCTACAAACTCAGATGCCAGATTCAAGTAATTGGTATTGAATTTCTGAGTCGGGAATGAGGGGGGGCGTTGGGAGAGATTTGAGATGTATTGGTTATGTGTTTACTATAAACAATAAAGAAAGTTTAAAAAAATATATGGAAGGGAGCGGCAAAGTTAGAGACCTGGAATTTACAAACTCCTCCCATATTCACCCACGTATGTGTTTTCCTTCCATGATGTTCAAAAGATAAGATCGACACACCACCCCTCTGCAGCTGAGATACTGAACAGAACTGTGTAGCCTCTTCTTTTGTTCTTTGTTGATAGTTATACTCATGATACAATACCCATGACATTGCTTGTATTGATGCATGTACCCCAAAGCTACTTGTAATTGGGTGTGGTATGGAATACGATTTGGATGATACCTTTAATTGATCAGTAACCAAGGTAAAACCCTCATTTTGGACACACTATTGATTTGCTGTGATGACAGAGGGCAGTAAAAAATGCATTGGCACCACAAGTTGTATTTGCGTCTGCTTCCTCTGATTGGAAACAACATTAAAGACTTGTTTTTTGGCTCAAATCACTACTTTGATGATGAATTCTATGGTATAAATGATTGAACATTGTTATGTAAATATAATTTTTTGCTGTGTATGTGAGCATGCAGTTCTCTGACATCCACCTCCCTACATCTCTGTTCTCTCCCAGCAAAACCCGGTGAGTGTCATTTTCCCAGAAGTTAGCCTTAGAGAGTCCCTACTCCTACTGCTCCTTCTGTCATGCATCATGCTATGGCATGTGCCTTGTGCATTCACTTCAAGGGACAATCTTTGACTGGTGTGTCAGCCACCTCCCTGAATTTCTGCATTTATTTATATTTATACCTGCTGTAAACGGGTATCAAAGCGCTATCCTCAGAATGCTTCCTCAATATGAGTCAATAAAGAAGGAGTCAATCTAAGTATAAAGAATAATTATGGTAAGGCCTTCCAGTGCTTAGCCACTTTTACTTGAAAATAGCATCCCATAGCTCTAGTCCTTTTGAACCTGGTTGCTACTATGAAATACCTGTGCTGTGAGGACACGGTTTTGCTCAACACATGCCACTTCACTATGTCTTTTGAGGTAGGATGGCGCAGAACCATGTAAGGACTTATATGATAGAGTCAGGCCTTAGATGTGTTAGAAGCTATTGCTGGGAGCCTGTGTAATCAGCCTCATTACAAGTTGGGTTTTGTGGTAAAAATCGGTGGTAATTTAGTGGGAATCCTGATACCGCCACATGACCACAACACCCAACAATGAGCTTGGTGTAGAGGAGGAGAATTCACCTCCAGCTAAGAGCGTGAGGTAGAGGTGAATGCATCTCCAGCTAAGAGCGCTGCTAACCTTCACCTCTTCATCTCTAACACCATTGACATTCTTGCCCCTGCCATGAGTATCTGCATGAAGCCTACCTCCAAGTGCAACAGTTGACATGATTTTGACCTAGCCTCGCTGAAAAGCAAGTGCAGAGTTGTGGAATGGAAGTGGTTGGCTTCTTGCATATCCTCTGAAAAACTGGCCTGTCGCCTTCTCCAACGGCATTATAGACTCTCTATCTGGTCCAAAAAGCAGGCCCATATTCAAGCCTGCGTCTCTGAGGCTAACAATAACACGACCAAACATTTCCAAATCTGTAAGTAACTTGCCAATCCTACTGCAGTCTTTACTTCGCCTCTTTCCTTCACAGGCCCTCTGCACAGATTTGGCCTTTACCCCCTCCCTCCCTCCTTCCTCCATCTGCACTCAGGCCCCCCTCAGCCCCTTTCTCTCCTTGTGTGCTACTCTCCTCCTACGCACCCATAACATTGAATGAGGTCACCTAGACTGTTTGCTCTATGAAAGTTTCCTCCAAACAGGTGCTTCCCTGCTCCTCAAGGACAATATTGCTGCCCTCACTCCTTCTTTGGCTGAATTCTGCCATCACTCTTTTGCCACTGGCTCCTTCCCACTACCTCGCAAGCATTCCCTTGTGCATCCCCTCCTAAAAAATATGTCTGCGGAGCCTTCCTGCCAAGTTAACCTCTGCCCAATCTCCTCTACCCCCTTCTTGGACAAATGTTTGGGGAAGTTGTCCATCTCCTAACTAATAAACCACAATGAATCTTTCGGCTGTCTCCATGATCATCAGGCTGGCTTCAGTGCAGCTAGAGGCACGGAAACTACTCTCCTGAATACCTGTGAAGACTTGCTCTCAAATCCCGACTCCAACTCTCCTTCTGTTCTCATCCTCCTTGATCTGTCCTCTGCCTTCAACACTGTCAATCATGCCACCCTCTTAAATCGACTCTGTGATACCCTGGGCATTACAGACTGGGCATTGGCTTGGCGGTCCTCTTTCCTTTCGAAACAGCCCTCCCAGGTTCAACTGGGCCCTTTTCTTTCCCCAACCTCACTCTCTACTTGTGGCATCCCCCAAGGCTCTATACTCTCGCCATGGCTTTTTAACATTTACCTTGCCCCTCTTGCCCACCTGAACTTCACCTTCACTTCTCACTTCCAGTGTTATGCGGATGCGACTCAGCTCTTCTTTAAGCTTCTCTCCCCTTCCTCTTCTCCTTCCTCTCTCATTCCCAATTGCCTGACTGCTATTTAGGCATGGTGGGCTGGCCATGATCTCTTTCTTAATGGCAGTAAGACCTAGACCCCTCTCATTGAAGCTCCCTCTTTCTTCCCCCTAGTCTCTGGCTGCCCTCATTGAGCCGCCTCCCCTCACTCTCTTGTGAGGCAAAAAACATGGGTTTCATCTCCGACTCCTCTCTCTCATTCTCACCTCATGTCGCTGACTTTGCCAAGAAGGTTCATTTTCAGATTCACCTCCTCAGAGGATTTCTCCCTTTCCTTACTTTCCCCCTGAAACTCAATGCCTCTAGAGTTCTGGTTCTCTCCAGGCTGGACTACTGCAACAGCCTCTTCCTCAACCTGCCTCTTTCCTCCCTCTGCCCTCTTCAACTATTCCAGAATAGGACTGCAAGATTTATCCTTGGCCTCAAGCCCAGGGACCGCATCTCTCTAGCCCTAAAATCTCTCCACTGGCTCCCGGTGGTTGGCAAGATCAAATTCAAGACTCACTGTATCATCCAAAAGGCTTTAAGGCGCCTAGGGCCACACTACATCCAACTTTTGCTCCCTAAATTCCTCTGTGCTAGAGTCCTTCAGTCCTGTAGCTCTAACTCTCTGCAGGTTAGACGTTTCTCCAAGAAGAGAGTTGTGGGTAGATCTCTTTGTTTGGCAGGAGCAGTCCTATAGAATTCTGCCCCTCTCAGAGTTGAACCGATTTTCCTTAAGTTCCGGAAGCTTCATAAGATGTTCCTTTTCTCCTCCTCCTTCAATCTCCCCCTCCCTTGCTAATTGCCCCCACTGCTGTGACTGTCTGCCTGGTCCTTTCTGAGTTATACAGGGGCCAGGGCCTCCCTCGACCAGTCCACCTCAACACCCCCTAACCAGCATTTGCCTTTGGGGCACCCTTCCCTGACTAGCCTACAGAGTCTGGACCACTATCTTCTTCTCACTTACTGACCTCTATCCTGCCTCCCCTTGCATTTGTCCTCTTGTACTCCCCGTAGCACTTACCCAGCCCCTGTGGCCTTTTCTGTCCTGCACTGCCCCCACTCCCCGTATCCTTACCTACCCCTTTGACCTGACCTGCCCCCTCAGAGCGTCCTGCTCACTGCACTTGCACGATCCAAATGTGCCAAGGCCTAGTAGGACCATTTATTGTTTTATTCTCCCCTGTTCCCCCTCCCCCTTTGTCTTGTGGCTCCTGGAAATACATTCTGCTGTATAGGCACCATATAAATGTTCACAAAATAAATAAACTAAATAGGTAAATATACCCATTTACTCAGTAAATAACAACAGATACCATAAGGGACACTATGGTTATGGTACCATTGCAAAAATCAGAGACACTTAGTGAAATCACTTTCTGAAAGAAATATTATTGTTAAGTTTGCCTTGTAAAAAATGTGTACATTCGGTGAAAATAAATTGTAAAAGGGGCGTTATGGATATGCAACCTTTACAGCAGAATTCAGTGAACATATTGTTTACAAGAGGAAGGATGCACCACAAAACAACACAACATAAAAGATAATATAGATATCACCAATTATGGTTCCTAAAGAGACATGACTTAGCTATGGTGATGCTCAGCTTATGACACCTCCCATGACATGACCGATGGGATCACAATTGGCAACAATGTTTAACCAATTACTCACACCAGAATGTAATAGCATAACGTTAACACATCCACATACTCTGCCTTGCCTTCATAACATCCAGTAATAACACAGAAACAGTTATCTTTTGGACTGGAGTAATCTCACATTAGTTATAAATGTGACAATGCCTTAACAATATTTCTAAATGCAAAACCTCCTCAATGATTATACCGTGACAATCTTATCTATTCTTCTCTTCTTCTACAAAGTTGCATCATTTCAATAACATATGGCTTCATTGGATGGATGAAGTCCAATCAACTTTTTTCAACTTCTGTCTGCTTCTTACTCAAGTATTATGACAGTATCATTTCATCATTGAATTTTACTTGCCATTCTGACACTTCTATCATTCTATGTTTGGGCTCTTATCATCTTTAGTTCTCATAGCATCCTATGGATCACTTTCAACATCTGCCAGTTCCCTGTGCCAGCGAAAACCCTTGACGCTGTCAAAGTAAGGTGTAATTAAGCCATTGCCTGCACCTATACTACTTCTCTCAATCCATACCGTATAATTTCTATTAGAAATGTGCTTGTTTTCCTGATGTATGTGATTTCTTCAAAAATATTTCACTTAATAGAGATTTCACTGAATCCATTCCACCGAAAACCGAAATCTACTTTTTACTTTTTCTACTTTTTTTGTTTATGTGTGGGGAGATCCTCCAGCCCCCTCTCGCCCCTCCCTACCCTAATTTATACCTTTACCCCACATCCTACCAATTATGCATTACACATATACCATTTCCTCTACCATTTTTGGTGAAATCTCATTAGGTAAAATGGTATTTGAAGAAATCTATGGTACCGTTGTCTTCCCCCATCGGACTCTGCCCTTCATAGCTCTTAGATTTTGCTTTCCTTTTCCACTTCTTCATGATCAATGTTGGCTTCTCTTTCTTTTCTGACATTCGCTGTTGTTCACTTCTTATTAAATTGCTTTACCAATATGTCAGTTTTTCCTGTTTTATCATTAGACACTGACCAACATTGTGTACCTCTGCACTTTCATTCTCCATCTTGCTGTTTGATTGCATTTCTCCTTTCAATCACCATTTATATCTTCACTTATGACATTAACCACCGATAATTCTTGAAATTGCCATGAAAATAAATAAGGTGTTACTTCCATGTTTATATTAGTTAAATGCAAATGTCACATTATCATCAGAGAAGAAGAGTACAGTGAAATTATATTGGGCATAAAATGGAAAGTGTTCAGGTGCAATGTGGAATGCTGTGTATATAAATATGTGACAGATTGACCGAATTGTGTGCAGTACTCCGCTGTATTCTAAGGGTGCAGCGCTAAGGTGGGGTGTGTGGTGCGTATACATGAGACTATTAATCCGAAGAGCTCTGCAGTACCTTGCATGCAAACCACATGAACAATAAAAGAAATACACTCGTGCAATCACATGGAAATGGTATGCCATTAATGGGCATGTCAATGATGCGTTGCAATAAAGGTCTGCTTGTTAGGCCGTTGCCCAGTTTCACCGTATAATGAAATTCATTAGACGTGTCACAGTTTTGAATAACGTAGATATTGTACGCTAGACAAAGGCTCAGAAAACACACGAGTACAAGCGATACGAATCAGAAAAATGTGTGAGTTTCCAATTATGTTTTAGAGACATGTCAATCATATGGTGTGGTGCAATAAAATGCATTGTGATACCTTGAAATATATATTTCACATACCACATATTTCACATACAAACCTCAATACGTCAGCACTCACCCAAATGCCTGACCTCATGAGTTGTTTCTCCATGGGAACCTGGCCGGCTCTGCTTAGCCTTTTTTGCACTAATGCACACATGCACCCTAATCTTACCCCATGACTTCTAACATTCCAGACTTCGGTCCTCCGGGGGCATTCCTGCTAACAGCGCATTGAAACTATAAGAATGATAAAATGGCACTATAAAAATGACAAGTACAATACAATACACATTTCAACAACACCTGCATATTCCCATTTTTCCATTTTACTGGCAGCTCAGTTCCGTCAACAATAGGGTCCGCGCAAGAGACTCACTTTCTCAGTGAAGTGTGCTGATTGTTTCTCTCTTATTTCATGGCCTCATTTTATCTCTCTGCTGACTGACTCTGCATCTGATTGTGCTTCTGCATTTCCCTGCAAAGTAACCCAATGCACGTACTGCAAGGTATGCAATAGACTGGGGTTGAGAGTTAGATTAAGAATCAATCCTGAGGAAGCCAAAAGTGAGTCTCACTGGAAATGAGGGACAACAAACTAAACGACAACCCAAAGACATAGCACAAGTTAGTAGAGCATAGTTATAGTATTGCATTTCACGTTAAGGAGGTACATTCGTAATGGGGATAGCCTCTGATGAACCCTTGTCTACTGCACTGTATCATAAAATGGCAACATCACAATGGGATGATCATAACTTGAAACTTGCTGTTCTGATCCATATTGTGCATAAACCATGAATTACACATCATAATCAGAGCTTATCATAAATAGTGGTCTAAAGCATAGTTATCAGATACAATAGCATTTCACACCATATGGAGTAAACACACCTTTGGGGGAACAAGGGAACATTACACAGAGGATCCACTGTGAAGACAATTATAATAGGGATACATGGTGAAAAGGAACATGGGTGGATGGGTGGATGTTCCTAACATGGAATATATCTGAAAAAATAAGTTATCATCAAGACATATGCCAAACCCGTGCTTAGGGGACCCATCAAAAAGTCATGCAGGGTTAAATCCCCTACACGTCGACCATCAGCCTGGTCATAGGGAAGTAAGGAGGGTGTGATAGTTCGGTTCTGGGGATGTGACAAGGGGCCAATCAAAGGATTAAAGCCTCAGTATCAAATCATGTCCTGTGGTAGGCGTCAACAAAAGGGCTGAACACTACAGTATGCACGTGACAACGGGTCTTATAAGTCATTGAAGACTGATAATAGAAACATGTGTAGATTGCTTGTGCGGCTTAAGAGTAATAGGCATGGCTTTCCCAAAAGGGTTAGGAGAGCGTCCAATTCATGTGATTATGATGCTTAGCACAATCAGATGGGATATGCATTTCCATAAGGTGCCATACGTTGGCTAAGTTATTTCCCCCAAGAAGAACCAATGGCATCTGACAAAGTGTTGGGGTATTTTTTCACGCCGTTGCTGCTTGGTCTATCAAGCTGCAATTAGCCACATGTTGAAGATGCAACAGGATTGCGTTGGCCTAGTTCTTTGATGCAATTGGTGACTGCTTTGTGCCCGGCTTCACATAGGTGCCCGTATCCAAACATTGCGACTCACAGGGCTAAGTCTGCTCTGACAGCCAATGGATTGCACACAGGTGATTTCTTAGATTGAAAACAAACCAATGACGGTGACCCGTCCATCGTTTCTTTTTTAAATGTGTTTTATTATTAAGCATACATACAGTCACATATTGATTGTGTACACAATAATTAGAACAAATTAAAATGCAACACTCCTCTATACAACTCCCATGATTAGACCATATATAAAAATATAAACTAGCACTGCATAAAACATGTCTCCATCACATTCCTAAAACCGTTTCAAGTAGTAATTTCAGTTAAAATAGCAATTACGTAATCACAACATTGGACAGCATAATAAATCATGTTACAGTAATTCCCAGCCATAAATCGTTCCCAAGCCTCTTCAAAATTAAGATATGTTGCATCATTCCTGCATTGCACCACACATCTGTGTCGAAGCATGTCTAGGCTGTCACATTCTATAATCACATGTTTGATAGATTCAATGGCAGGCTCACCACATAATCTGCTCATTCACATTTCACATGTCAATTAATAGGGGCCCTTTGAAACAGTATTTTACTTGCTGTATAAACGCCCAACAAGCAAACAATAGATGCACAAATAAACCTGATTCTGTTGTAGACCTCTACGTGCGCCTTCAATGTCCAACACATTAACGGCATTACATTTGAAACGCACGTACAGTCTCACAAAATAGCACCTTCTTCGTTTGAAAAAAGAGTCTAAAAACATATGACTATTCACTTTGGTTGCACGCTCGAGTATGGCACATTCTTTATCAAGCATATTACGTTCCTTTTTCACAATACCTTTATAAACCAAAATAGGCAGTTGCGTAGTTTGCATACACAAAATAATATACCAAAGCTTGAATGAAGAACACAGTCTGCTGATACAGCAGTCGCGTTTTGGGTAAGCCATACTAAAATAATGTTGTGCAATCCTAAAATGTATCGCAAGCTGATTCCCCATTTGTAATTTACAATATAGCAACAATCTTGTTTTCTCTAACATAATCCCCGAGCTGTTCCTTTTACATTCGAGGCCGATCTGTTTTATAGGCAGAGTACTGTGGAGCCTGTATAATGTTTTCCCTTTGAAAGTATCCATGCCACCGCCCCAGATAACATCTGAGAAATTACTTTTGCCGATAAATAGTTTGTATACTCTGCAGTTAGTCTACACCATTTTTACCTGCAAATGTATTTAAATCTTTCATTTCTTGGGCTAACTTGTCACATTCAATGTGTTCTTCCCATATTTTACAGAGTTGGTTCCTGGTAATTCAAGTGCACTGTTTAATGCAGCCAGATAGAAATTGAACAATGAAGGGGCCAAAATGCACCCTTGTTTAACATCCTCAAATGTAGAGATCCAGTTAGTAATGCGACTAGACGGGTATAGTCTGACTCTGACTAATTGGATAATCATGGATAGTAGGCCCTATGGTATGTTACAAGCAGATTTTTGCCATAGACAATTTCTTAATACTGTATCAAATGCTGCGCTGTAATCTATAGAAGCAGCATGTCCGGGCAATTATCGCTTTATCCCAGAATACTCAATTAGCGATGCTAATGTGATGAGATTTTAAAGAGTACTAGAATACTAGCGCCTTTCCTGTACAATGTGTGTCACTCCAAGTTCTTAATTCTTCAAGCAAATCCTTGGCAAAGATCTTAGATGGAATGTCCAGAATGGCCTATGAGCGGTAGTTGCCCTGATGGTTTCTATTGCATTTTGTTTATATATACAGGTTTGATGTTACTATCCTTCCATGACCTGGGCTCAATATCAAGGCAACTAATACTCCACAAGTCTCTCTTTTTTTGTAGAATATATTTTTTTTTTTTTGCAACATCAGTCTAATATGTCTCAGCGTAACGCTGTGACATCAGACTTTTATTACAAACGTTTTTTTTCGCGTGTTCCTCCAAAAACGCTACCATTAGATCAAACCGAGGGAGAAAATACATTAAAAAAATAAAAATAAGTGCAAGGAGAACACACAGGAGCAACCGAAGCCACCGTGCAAGTGCCATCTAGCTTCGTGATTAAGGCGGCACAGACTGAGTTAATTGACCCACAGCCTTCAAGTTGAGAGAGGCGATGAAATCAACTATCGCACAGCACAGTTTCACCGAGTTGCCTGCCATTGCATGAGACCACCAATCTCGAGAATCTGGGCTCGCAGGACAAAAGTTCCCAAGATGTAGAATACGTTTTGCCTTAGTTGACGTGCATTTAGTTATTAAGTGCTCAAGGGTTTCGGGCTCCTTCAAGCAAAATCGGCATGTGTCATCAGTTACTTCTTTGGAATGCCGAAGCCACAACATGGCTCTTGTGTCAATGGCGTTCAACCGTATTCGCAGGAACTGCTCACGATGGTGTCTCGACGGGCAGTTCGTCAGATAGTTACATGGAGCTCCATGCTTAAGTTCACCTATTCCAGCATCTAGTGTTGAGGCCATCTTTCTCCTTTGTTCGTTATTCTGAATCCACTTCACAGTCTCAAACTTTTTTTTCGCAGATTGTGGTCTCATTATTAGTTCGTCGTATTTAAATCGGCACCAGTTAATAACTGTGTCGAACGATGTTTCCATTCTTCAAGTAAGTTGGAGTGACCAGGTCCAGCACTCTTGGAAAAAATCTGATAAGCAGGAGAGATGGGCGATGCAATCATTTTCCGGAATGCCATTAAAGATTTCCACAAGACCGTGGTGTGTAGCGAGTTTAAAGAAAGCTCATGTCTTAGCTGAGTCATTGAAATGTATGTTGGCAGCCTCAGGACTCGCCGCCAAAAAATGCCCTCAAGTTTCTGCCAAAAAGCTACGTCTAAGCACCATCCTGCTTCCAAGCCAAAAGTAATGGCCGGAACTACTTTTTGAGAATAAAATGTCAGTATGGGTGTAAGAGTGAATTTCCCATATAATTTTTTCAAGAGCTGTGCTTGTATGCTGAATTGAGTCATTCGAGCTATTAGGTCGGTTTTCCAGTGATGTTCACAAAGGGAATTATTAAAAGAGATTCCTAGGTATCTTATTGAGTCCACTACATCAAGCGGGTTCTTGTCAATGTACCAAGTGAAGGCCTTTTGTCTTTTAAGGTTTGGTCTACCAATGACAACGATCTTGGTCTTGTCAGTGTTTATCTCCAGATCGTTTTTGAAGAAGTATTTGTGTAAGTTTGTCAATTGCCGTTGTAGGCCTATCTGGGTCTTGTCTAAGAGGACCACGTCATCCGCGTAAATGAGACATCCAATTTCGGTGTTATTTAGAATTGGTGGAAAACATCTCACATTTGTACGATGAGCTGGAATGTCGGCAATGAAGAGTTTGAACAGCTCAGCAGCTAATGGGCAGCCTTGTTTCACGTCCATGTTCGTAGGTATTTGATCAGATAAGGCGCCTTGATTGTTTAAGCGTATACTGATGGCTGTGTCAGAATGAAGCGCTTTTATTGGTTCAATCAAGTTACTTGGACAGTTCCAGTTTTCCAATTTTTGCCATAGCTTAGAGCGATTAATAGTATCAAAGGCGCCACGTAGATCGATAAAGGCGACATACAGATGTGTTTTAGCCCTTATACTTTCAAGTTTTAAGATGGTCATTAGCAGCAAGTTCACTTCAACGCTGACTCCATTTGTGAATCCTGTTTGTCGCATGTCTGGGATTTGTTCCACGACTGACCATTGAGAAAGCTGCTGACGTAGAAAAGAGGCAAACATTTTTCCAATGGTGTCCGAGAGGGCAATCGGGCGATAGTTGGAAGAATCTGCCCGATTGCCCTTCTTATGGATGGGAACTATTATAGCATCCCGCCAAGAAACAGGTATTTTTTTCGTTGAAGATATTCTAGCAAATAGGGATTCTATGAAGATAGCCCATTCCGCCTCATTGTTTTTTAACATTACATTCGTTATGAGGTCTGGACCAGCAGCGTTAGAGTTCTTCAAAGACCGAATAGCGAGTTTTATGTCTTCTGCTGAAATACGCAAGTCCCATGACGAAGAATTTTGCTTAGAGCTACTTGCAACTTCATGTTGCGGATTACTGAAGATGTTTGCGTAGTGACGCATCCATTGCGCTGAATCAATTTCATTTGATGCCATGGGCTTATGTTTGGTATTCCCAGAATTGAGGATTGCCCATATTTCCCGTGAGTTTTTCTGGACTAGTTGTTTCATTAGTAACTCAGCTTTGTCCTGCTCTATTATTATTTTCTGAGATTTTAACCAGTTACGATATACTTTATGTCGTCTATGGATTGCAGAGATAATGGAGCTCGTATCGTTGGTAATCTTGAGCAACTTCTTCAGCTTCCTCACGTCATGTCGCATCGTTTGTTTGGCTTGCATCTGAATTGACGATGATATATGTTTGTGTTTATGCCCCATGGTAGAATTTGCCACTCGAACAGTTACAAAATCGGAGAGCAAGGGGAGATAATCGACCGCTGTTGCTTCTTCATTGCTGAAGTTTTGGCTGATCTTTTGAATTTTTGCTTTGTCGATCCTTAGGCGGTTGCCACCTGCATTCACTAAGATAGGAATGTCGTAGCGTCGATTTTTTTGTTGGCCATTCCACCGGACAGGTGAGCCGCATAAGATTGTGGTCACTATTGGTCATGGGTATGATTGTTAATGACAGTTCTTTTTCAAACAGGTTTTGCGATACCCAGAAATAATCAATGATTGAATGAGCCTTATTGTTTTACCACATTTGCTGTGGAGGGCGGTCGCCTGTCACATGCCCGTTGACCATTTGGCAATTCCTCATGTGGAGTGCTTGACTCCATTGACGACCCCGAGACGCTATTTCTTTAGCAGGAGCTGGCTTGTAACTCTGGGTTCCTTCGTCGTACTTGAACCAATTGTAGTTCAAGTCTCCTGCACAAATTATTGAGAGATTCTTATACTTCAATATAACGTCATCAAGGATGTCAATTATAGACTCAATAAAGGATTTCGTAGTGATTTTCCACGGGTTCCAGTACCCATTTAAAATGAGCAAATGCTTCCTCGCGCCTATGTTTGGATGATTTGAATATAGTAAGGCGCTTTGTACAAACGGATTGGGAATGTATACATCCTTGAGCTGCCACCATGTATTAATCCTAATCATCATTAGAAGGCCAGATGAAGGACGCCCTGTTTTCTTTTTGATTGCAGGATTTAATAAGATTATAAACCCGTCTCTGGTTGGAGGCACACTTAGCCATGTCTCTTGCAAACATATGACAAAAGCTTTTCCCACATCCACATCAAAATGATTAAATAAATGGGAGAACCCTCTGGTGTTCCAAGAGATGAAATCACGCGGACATTCGTTTCCGGGAATTAATGGCTAATACCTGTCTGATTTGCCATTTCTCGTATTGCTTTGACTAGTCTGATCAGTATGCGATCTTTGGCAGTCGGTAATGTGGTCAGTCTGCCGTGGGTCCGATCGTCTTTGGTCCTTTTGATTGAGATTGGCCTGTTCTGGACTAGACTTTAAATTGGCATGACTGGTGCTTGTTGGTTCGAGAGAAATATCGAATCCATAGCTCAGTAAGGCGTCCGCAGCGTTCATGATGGTGTTGCGGACTAAGGCAGACGAGATATGCAAAAGAACTTGATCGCAGCTACGTTCAGTTGCATACTCCACGATTTTTATGTCGTCAGATGTAATTGTTCGTAGTGATGGAATACAGGTGAATAATTTCATCACATTACGCTGATTTAAGTTCAAGTCATCCTCATCTTGATGAAAATATTGCAATCGTAATTTGCAAATTGGAAAATTGGTTCGAGAACTCAATGATGTGGAAGCCTTTGTAGAATATGTAAGCCGCCATTTGAAACATCTATGTTTCAATTTTTTAATCGCATCAGAGGGAATGGGATTCCTCATATTACAACCTCCACCATAGATGAAGATACAAGGAATTGCATATCCCCTCAAGTTTCTCGAAGATCCCAATAAACACCCCATCACCAGCCGTCATGCTTGGATGTATCAAATGTAGGAAGTTCCCCAGTTCAGCAGAAGCAATATCATTAGCTTTTTATAATTTAGGTGGGTTCCACTTGGACCGGTTTAATCCAATATTAATAGATACCACACCACATGTATCAGCTGTTGTACAGTCTGTTCTAATTCCAACAAGGTGCAACATGGAAAGTGGTCACGTTCATGCTGGTGACTATAACCATATTGACCATCATTGCAAGAGAAGCCTGATTAACATATATGCAATCTATTATTAATGCTTGGCCACCCCCCAACTCTTGTGTATCCACCATGTCCATCCTCAGGGCAATAACCGTTAAGTATCGTAAAGCCATACTGGCATAGTAATTTTGCCCAGGATTCCCCTTAGTGGTTTTGTGATGCTTTCAAAATATGTGAGGAGACTTCCTCTAACTGAAAAGCAATAGTAGGGAATGGGATCCTGACATTGCAATCACCACATATAATCACAGGCAAAGTTGACCCTACAGCATCCAAAAGTTATTCAACACTTTCAATATTCTTATCATGAGTAACCATTGCAAGAGTATCATAGACAATTATGACTAATAAGGTCCTATTCATTGATCCCTCATATTTAGGAGTCCCTGCCAATATGGTCCCAGTCCTGAGTTTGCGCTTCACCATGTTTCATGTATTGTCTACGGAAATAAGCAGACCACCGTTTGGTCTCCCTTTTACCCCCTTCACAGCATTAGCATGCATACGCCCACCAACCTCAAATGGTTCCTTATACCATGGGCCTGAATTCAAGAAATTTTGCACCATTACAAGTGGAAAGTTGCATGGTATTATCAGCAGGGCACAGTTTGAGCTATTTTTAAAAACACTGGAACATATTACCATTGTCCCATGACAAGTGCAGTTTGGCATAGTATAAGACCTAGGGCAAAAATTGCCCTAGTGCAAAAAAGATACATTTTCACTGCATTTTTGTGGCAGAGCAAACCTTGCCGTAGTGCAAAAATGCATTAGGTTAAACTGTTTTTTGCAATAGGGACATGTTTGCCCTGGTATGTATACCGTACCAAACTGCGCACGTCATGGCACAATGGTTTTCTAATATGGCCCAGTGTTTTTAAAAATAGGGCACATTTTGCCCCAGTGCTAATACTGTGCAAATATGCACTTGCACTGGTGCAAACATTCTGTAATCTGGGCCCATGTGTCCTGCAATAATATCAGTGGGAATGAATGCAATTGATCAATGAACCCACCCTCAGAAGTTTAGTGAGAAAAGCCCCTGGTATTCCAGGAGCATACACCACAACAATGGTTAAGGCCTTTTTTTAGAAATGAGCTCGAAAAGCTTTGGGCAACCATTGCCAATAACATTAAGTGTCCCCATCCAAAAGTGTCTCTCCTCTATGGATGTCTTTCAAGTATTAATCCCCACATTGTTTCTCGGTTTCATATTACCCACCCTTTTATCTAAAATCATAATATCATAATTTCTAATGGGATCCTCCCTTAGTTAATCTGTTTTTTCCCCCAAATGTGTCCATAGGTATCTTTACAATTTTGCATTCATATCCTCTATTGAACAGTTCATCCTCATATGTCAGGGTATATTTAAGCAATGGGTCAGATTGAAACACTATGTTCGTAGAGCCTTTCACACATTCTCAACTTGGTCAACTATCTTAATATTATTACAAGTAACAACCCTCTAAGGTATGATGCGCTGTAAGATTTGTAATAAAATAGCCCAGCTGAAGTTCAGATGTCTATCTCGAGTGGACACACTTGTCAGTTGTGATGAATTGTGGCCATCAAAATCATTTGTCAGACTCTGTTCAGTCATAGTGCCAACCGCGACTTGACTACCTTTACCATTGCATACCTTTTGGCGGTAATTAAGATTCTTCTCACATTCGGATTAAGTGCCTTTGAATCATTCTGCAACAATAGCTCTAGCCCTTCCAGCACTTGAGTATCATCCTCGTATGTATTCAATCTTTTCTTGATTCTGGCATGTATTAATTTGTAAGTGGTGGCAACCCTAGCAGCCTGGGTGCTTATAGTCCCACTTAGTTTAGTTAAGAAAGGCCCACTCTCATTTACCCTTCCGTGTTGCCTAACCATCTCATGTGTTTGATCAATAATACTTGTATTACATCAGACATTATCCATACTTTCCTTGTTCTTATTAGCCACATCCTGTTTACCTTTTCCATTCCTAACATGTGCAGTCACCAAATCAAAAGAGCCATTTTCAGTCTCAAACTTTGATTCCGATGTTGTAATATTACTCTTACTGCAATCCCATTTTCCTACTCTTGTATAACAAGACCTCATGTGTTCTTATACATTTCTGTGGTTTATCTTTATTTGTATACCTTCTTGTTAAACTCACGCTGGCAGAGAATTCATTGACATTAATACATTAATTGACCGCATTCATACATGAGGTAATGCCGGCAGCCTGTTCATATTTAGCCATACTCAATGCTTCACAACCCTCCTGTAGCATATCACCACTAAAATTGACAGTAGTCCGCCCACGGTTCAAATTATCTGCTATGTCACATATTTCTATCACTATGTCACACTCAAATTAGATTTAATATTGGCATTTGCTTGCTTCCACATGAGTTGGCGAAGTAGCTGAGTTTGACTGTTGAACTTTGCCTCAATTGCCTCACATTTACTATTCACCCAGAAAGCAATTGCTCTGTGGCTGTATACTGTCCTGGACAGTGTACTGTCATGTCTAGTATATCATGGTACAAGCGGATAAATATTACCTTGAACTTCTTCTGCATCATCATTTGTCCCAGATAATTCAATAAAAACATGGGTCAATGTAAGTGAATTATCCCTGAGGTTGCGTGAATAACTCCCATGCATGTCTATCAAAGTAGTGTTCAGAACCCCATTCACACGATTTGAAATTGTTGGTTATTTTTACTTATTTAATTACAAGGTCGATGTGTCATCCTTACTTATCACAATGTTAGTTATTTTAGTGACACCATTATTCACAAAATTCCCATCTCCATGTAAAGTAATATCAGAAATATCACCAACGAGTAAATCTAAATCGGCCGTGTTCCGCACAAGCGAGGTAATGACACCACTGGTAAGTTTAGGTCCAAAGCCCACCAACGAGTTTGTAAGATCATCCTTTAATGTGTTGTTCTCACTGCAACTATCTTTCACTAGAAAATGCTTTGTAATTTCTGGGGAAGGCCACAGTCTGTGCCGGTGCCTGGACCCTTACCCACTAACAGAGGAGCTTTTTTAATTTTGGGGGTGCAAGTACGAGGAGGCCTTGATTGATATACACAACTCGCCTGTGGACAGGAAGTTGTAACACTCAACATGGTTTCACCAGCATTCAAAGGATCGTTAGTTGGATTATCTACTGCTTAGAAGGCCAAACAGCACACCTCGTCTTCCAGAATAATCGCTTCCCCAGCACCCCATCACCTTCACATCTGACAGTGTGACAGCAACATGCTTAGTGCGTGCCGCTAACGGGTCGCTGAAGTGCCACTTCAGCATTCTCGCTGGGCTTTTACATGTTGCACAAAGGGTGGTTGAAATAGAGATACTCCCAGCAGGCATCACTGTGCAGGTTGGATCTTGCAGTCCCGTATAACGCACATCGTATGGGCAGCCGATTGAGATGCACTTCACAGTATACCCTCCATCGAATGAAACCGAGGCAATGTGCAACTGCATTGAACATAACAATTAGAACATGAACCAAATCTACAGGTTTGGATGAAAACCATTGTGTTACTGGAACATCTATGTATTTCCCCTACTTTCAATTTATTGCAAATATGCTGGATTTCTACTGAAATGCTATCAAGTTTGAATTTGATGCCTTCTTGTCATGAAATTTCAGCAAATTAATTCAAATGATGGTTTCTTGATTTGTGTGTACGAGGTTGCTCTCCTCTTTTGTTTAAAAATGGTTATATCCTGATAACAACACCTTTCATTGAGTTCAGAAGTAACCACACATTTAAGCTTTGAATATCATTTGGTCTGGATATATTGAAATGGTAAAAATTCCTAAAATAGATATACACCAGGGTCAGATATATTTGTCTCAAGAATAATCTAGCAGGATATTAAATTGTGTTATCCTCTTCAATCCCCATGGTAAAACCTTATTAAATAGGTCTATGTAAATGTGCCTCATTACAATTGTGCCGGGCTGAAAACAACATTGCCGGGAAGCCTACTGGCATGTTTTTTCCAGACCGGCACACTACAACTCTGCAGGTGGGTTCCATTCTGCCCACCAGGGTCAGACCTGCCGGGCGGGATGGCACCCACATGCAGGGTTTTCACAGAGCATCAGCACAGTTGTTAACGGTGTCAGTGTTCCCATGTCCCCTGTGTCCTCTATGGGACTCCATGGGAATGGGGACTAACAAAATGACTGCCACCTGACTTCCTAGCCATCAGACTTGGAATAGCGCAGTGGCACCGGGAAGTCAGGTGCCGGTCATTTATCACGGGTCTGGCAGCAACCCGGCTCTGATGCCAAATGTCTCTGTCAGACTTTAAACATCTCATTCAGAGCTTCAATAAACGTTGCAGAGCTGTACTTCATTCCGTTTTCAGAATGTGTAGGATTTTCTATGTGGTTCACAACTTTTGCTTTTACATAACATTGTCACTTCTAACTTGAGATATTTAAAAATGCGTGTTACTTATTTATTTAAACAGTCTGCTTCTAAGTCTTTGTATCGCCTCTACAGGTGAGTTGCCCTTTGACTTCACTTTCATTTGGCATTATATTTCTCTTTAATCCTATGTTTCTAATGGTTGGTGGTTTTTTAATACATGTACCAATTTATTTCATGTTGGTTGATATAAACAGTTGCCCTCAAGTGTACACTTTGGGTAATACGAGCATGGTGCATAGTTCACAATGGTATAGCAGAAGCAATGACCCAGTGTACACACTTAAAAGGAATATTCCATTTAGGAATCAGAGTACCCAAACGCTATAGCCATATGTCATGTCCTGTGTTTCGGTTGGGGTATTACACCAGCACGCTTGTATTTTTGCACTTGTGCATGAGTACCTTCCATGCTCAAGGTGTCTAACTAATGGGAATGTCCCCGTGTTATGTAATGTGGGACAGATGGCAGGAGCAATGGTACTTGGGGCATGGTGACTGCAGGACATTCACTGTTTGTATTACACAATGAGTGTGAAGTTATGTATTTCACTGATGAAACTGATTTCTGGTGGCACATGTAATAGCAGTTATTCCATATGAAGATTGTCCAGAAGCATGTCTTGCATTGTCAATACGCATTCAGATGTTGATCTAGCACACTCTCGCTCTACCTCTGTGGATTCTCTGTCTCCTTTTCATTATGTCAGCCATTCTCTACAGTGGAAGTTACATTGTCAGGTGCATGTTTGCTAGAACCACACCAGCCACAAATGTGACCATACAGTAAACACTAAACTAACTTGGGGGTTACGGGAGTGTTTGTGTATACACTGCAATATAAGTTATTAATGAAAAAAAAAATATTTTATTGTACTTACTATGTAATGTGAATTATTTTAAACATTTACAATTGTATTTCTAATGAGCACCTGTAGTACAGTGTACATCTTAATCATGATACACAGTTTCACTTGTTTTATTGAGCACATCACAATGGCAATTATTTTCTGACAGAGATTATGATTTCGAGATGAACAGTGTGTTCAACTTCTATAGTACTCTTTTCAAATATCCCTATAACAAAGAGGAAGGGGGCAAATAGCACCAACGAGGGTCACTGGCTGCACTGCATAGAATTGAAGAGCATTTTAGGAATGTAAGAATTACCACATAGCTTTATATTTTAAAAATGTTGCTGTGATATTATTCTTGTAAACTTGACTCACTATGTATAGAACAAATAACTAGGTTCGATGTACAATTCAGTTGTCACAATACTCCCCATAACAATAAAATATATGCAACCATTAACCTAGTAGACTCATCCGGACAGCCTAAGGATTTAAATGCCAGGATAAAATGGATGTGACACCTGTCACATTGAAGATGTAGGGCTGACGTTATTTTTGATTCTGTAAATGATAGACACAAAGAGGATGGGTCATGGTGTGTGCATGCTTAGTCCCCACTCCTCCGACATCCATAGAGAATTATACATATTTTTTATTGAATATCCGGCTTATTAAAACTTTTATTCAAACTAAAACACATTAGATACCAAATTATACAACATTTATGAACACTACGAACAAACACAGTAATCATTCCTATCTGATTACTATTTTATAGCCAAATCCAGAAACCATTAATATCCAGGCCCCTCGATGCATGTATTAATTTCTGTAGAAATATGTCCCTATTTACCTATGGTGTTTTGCACTGTAAAATAATGTGTTTCAAAAGATCCACCTTTTTTGGACGTTTACATAGAGGGCATACTCTGTCTTCTATTTGAATGCCCCTCCAAGGACACAACCATCCGCAGTTTCAAGAACATTACATCTTAACCGCATCTTAACCACATATGTTTCTATATTTTCTATCCAGGAAAGAGATCAGGTATTTAGGGATTGCGTTATACTTCCTAGGGGTGTTTTTACATTCTTTCCATAGACCATATTTGTTTAGCACAGTATCCTGCTAAGACCACGCTCAATGTCTTAATTTTACTTTAACCTTATTTGGATTGTATGTTAGCAGCTCACAATGTCACCCTATTTTATCGAGAACCTGTACCAATTCGATCTTGACATGATTTAATGCAACTGAAGTCACCTACTTTTATGAATGTTTTTCCCACAAAGGAGAATGGACAATGAAGCAAATCAGTTGGAGACCAAGCTCTAACCTAATTGCAACAGTTGGTAGACATGAAGGTACATTTAGGATGTTTTAAAAATCTTTCCTTTCCTAATTTTATGCTCTGCTATATCCACAATGTCTAACCCAT
Source organism: Ambystoma mexicanum (assembly GCF_040938575.1). Classification (NCBI taxonomy): domain Eukaryota; kingdom Metazoa; phylum Chordata; class Amphibia; order Caudata; family Ambystomatidae; genus Ambystoma; species Ambystoma mexicanum. The sequence continues at coordinate 427,215,636 of NC_090941.1, read as the reverse complement.
CAAACATGGCAGGCTCAGCTCAATTTTAGATTTATAAAAAACATAATAAGAGAAATCAAGTAAAATAAGACTATTTAGATTATGTTTTTCTCATTTGGGCTCTAGGAGAGGGTGTGAGCCAAATTAGGTGTGCAGCACATCCTGTGTGTAGTGTAGTACATGGGTACAAACATTTTGTTTTGGGAACACCAAGGGACATGATATTGGGTGCTAACTACTAGTATAGGGGTAAGTTCAGTGGGCCAGCTATGTTAGGCCACAGGTTCTGAGTGTACTGTGTAGTGCAACAGGCACACAAACATCGCTCACTGATCCATGCCAGTTTCAGGAAAATAATGGCAGAGCATGCAGTGCAATGAGCCTTGAAAATAAACATGCATTGTCCTAAGCAGGAAGAGAGGATGGAAGAAAAAGCAACATTGTGGGCGGGGGGGTGTATGCCTAATACTGTCCAAATGTAATTTAAGCCAGGGCTGGAAAGTTACACTACGGGGAAGGATAGGTGCTAGAAGGTTCTGGCATGTTGTATGACAGATGACATCACAAAAAAGGCAGGAAAATGATAAAGAAAACGTATGATTCTTCTTATTTTTTGTGGTCTTCCTGTGTTCTGCTGGTTCTTTCGGGGCTGCTGGCTGGCTGGAAGGAGGGGCAATCCTGCATGACTGTCTCTGGAAACCGTTTATTGATGCAGATCATGTTTCCCTGTTTTCTCCTATGTTCTCAGTATAATGATTATTGATGCAGACTGTGTTTTTCTGACTAATAAAGCCTGAATATACATATAAAAGGGTCTAACTGTGAAAGCGTGTGGTGGTTACTTTACTGGTTTGATCCTGTGGTAAAAGCTGTGGTACAAAAAGAGAAGTGTCAGGATTTCTCCTACATGTTTGGTGTGTTTGGGAATCTTTTAGTTAGGTGCATCAATCAGGTGTGGTACGCAACATTGTGTTTTCTGATAGTATGCTGTCCTGGGTACAGATTGGATTGTGTTTGTCAACACTGCTGTGCATTTCAAGTTGTCAAACTGTGCTTTATGCAAGCAGTGGAAGACATTGCCAAGATTAAGGTTGCAGGGTATGCCAAAGCCACATTCTTTCCTTTGGGTACTTGGACTTGAAATACGCTAAATATGTGGAGAGAGTGCCTAATTACAGAGATAAAAGCAGAGGCACCTGAAAGATTATTTGAAGAGGGTTACCGTGTTACCCACATGCCTAACCAGACTTTTTGAAGGCAATGAAAAGAAATTGTAAAAAGGTTGCCTTATCAGCTATGGGACAAATCTTTGGTTTATCCTGCACAGAATGCTAGAAATGAAAAAGGATGATGAAAAGGACATGCTGAAAAATCAGGTTGAAGTGACATAATTAAGTACAATGATTCAGGTAGAAGGTGTCTCAGAGGAGGGGCAGTCAGCGCTCTCACAACTGCAAGCTAGATGTGATGACTTCATCGATCAATTGTGGCATTTCAGAGCAATACCACAACAATGTGAAATATTAGAATCTGATTTGGAAGCTAAGAGAAAGCAGGCGCAGGAAGATTCAGGACTAATTGACCATTTAAAAAGAAATTAACTCAGGTTCGAATAGATGGGGTTTTCGTGATAACAGAGATAGAGTAATTGTGCAAAACAATAGTCTGCTTGTGACACGCAGTGCTTGTAGAGTGCACTCACCATATAATATGAGAAAACACCAGATTCACCAGTCACTGGAAATTGAAGGCAATTTCCAGTTATAGGGACCAAATATCAGAGATTAATCCTTCAATTGTACGTTTGAAGAAAGAACAGTTAAACATTAACAAGCTTTATGATGACATGCAATATGCATATTCACTTAAAAGAGGTAAGAAGGAAGTACACATACTTGAGACAAAATGTTTTTCATGTACAACAATATGAATTCCAGAATACGTTAGTGAATGCATGTGTGCCAGACCACGATATGGGAGTCGAGCCAGCTGAGCAACATTTACTAGAAATTGGCTAGACTCCAGCATTAGCATTTGAGGGGGAGAGGCAAGCCAGGTGAGAGAGCTGGAGGCTTCATGTTTTATAATGAGAGAAGAGAATTCCAGCCAGTAAGCGAGAGACAATACCAATAGCTATGATCAGCATCAGGGAAGTGAAGTGTATTTCGACCCCTTTAAGATTATTAAATCGCTCGAAAGTTTGGTGAAACCCTTTAACAAAGATTCGAATTAATTCATTGAGGAATATATTGAAGAAGTGGTGCAGATGTACCAGACTTTAAAAAACTGTAAATAACAGTATATTTATTTCTTTGATTTAACCATTGATCAATCACATACAAGTGTTCTGTGAGGTCTCAGTGAGCAAAGAATTTTACTATAGGATGATTATCAACAGTAAGTAAGGAGATTCTTCTCGACATATACGTTGATTCAGGAGGCTAAACGAGAATGTTATGCTTTATCTGCAGGGCCACTAAGTCACCAAGACAGTTTCTTCAAACATTAAAAGGGGGATTTATGAGGGTGGTTGTGAGTTGTGATGTTATCTCTGTAGAATACTGAAGCTTGTTTTTCCATGGTCTCCATAAAGCAATAATCACCCAGCTTACCCGCAAATGTTCAAGTGATACAAATATACATTGGATTCTATACCAGGCCATTGAAATATGGGAGGTGATTTTTCACAATGAAAATAAGGGCAATGAGTCAAAGCTGAAAACAAAAGAGACAAGAACATTTCCTCCAGTTTCAGAAATAAGGTCAGGTTCTAGAGACAGCTTAAATAAATAAAAGAACACAATGTCGAATCAGAAAAGTGTGGCAATGCAAGGAAGGGAAGTATCACATACACCAGCATTTCAATTGCCAGATCCCAGTCAGAGGGACACCTATATCAGTCCTTGGTACCTTGGCAATTTTCCACGGGTAGGTTTTGGTATAATATGGCAAGATCTGATAACACCCCAATTCACTCACATAATGGGCCATACCAGGTGTTTTGAGCACAGAGTAGATTTAACCCTGCAACAATGATATATGGGAATGGTAATCAGGCAGAGCCAAGATATGTGTATAGGTTCCTTGAAAATGGGAATCAACAAAGAGAACAGTATAAGTCAAATGAGAGATAAAATGTAACCTACAGCCCTCACCCCTTTGTTCAGGCCTCAGTGCAAGGGGATTATGGACAGAAAACAGCCCCACATTACCCACGCCCTCTGTCACAGGAGTTCAGGATGAACACTGACAGAATTCAGCCAAGTGAAAGAAACCAAAATAGGAGAGGCCTATTTGATTCTAACCAGTATAGTCCTAGAGCACAAAGAGAGGATTGTAGGGATCAATAAAGGTTTCAGCTCTGTGAGAAACATGAAGGTACTCTCACATCTACTCCCCAGGTATCTTCCGATCAGGTGGCCACAGAAGGGCCATCGTTTTTGGATCCCAACAGATGGGGTGGACTAGAGAGATCGAGGATCACCTGGGTTAGGGTTTCTTGGGGATTGGAGAGAGGGTACCTGAAGAGGAGACATGCTATCCCCCATTTCCTGAAATTAATTTATTCAACACTCTCTCAGTGTTTGTAGGATATTTTGTTGATATCCTAATGCCCCCCCCACTGAAGTTCCCCAAAGTACTTTGAAGAAGAAGATGACCCAAAGAACAGTACAGATTTCCTGTAGGAAACATCCCTATAGTAATGCGAAGAGGAAGATGGGTTTTGAATCCTACAGGGCTGAAGGTCAGTCATGTCCTGTTAATTGCTTTGATTGTGGTCAGGCAATTGAGCCTGAGAATGTACACCTGCAGCCTGTTAGAGGCCCACAGGTGTATAAAAGGTGACATCCACAAACACCAAAGAGAGTGAGAAAGAAGAGAGCGAGAAGTCTGTGTGATGAGAGAGAAGCCGGAGGGCCACTTCAGCCCATGGGAAGCTGGAGAAGAATGGGACACTGAGATGCTGAAGGAAGGCAGAGTGAGAGAAGCTGTCATTGTGTGGTGAGGAAGCCTTGCCTCCAAGGAGCCGGAGAAGGCGGGAGAAGGGTACCATGAAATGTACCGGTCCCTTTGCTGTGGCCAAGAACTGCTTATTCCCATGAATGGCAGTAACCATCCAGTGGTGTATGAGGGGCAGTCGATGAGACCCTGACCTCGATTCCCAGAATGCATCTTACAGAGGAAACCAAAGAAAAGTATGTTGCAGCCGATGAGTTTAAAGAGAATGCAAGGAAACCCGGTGCACATATGAAAGTGAAGGAATTACATTGTAGCAGAGTGGTCACATGCGGTTTGCACGTTCTTCGAAAGCTATTGAGTGAAGTAAAAGAATGCATTAAGATGAATGCAATACTTGAATTGGATTTTGCAGAAACACTGTGTCAGTGTGGTCACGACTAAGCGATATATGTTCAAAAGTCTCTCACTAAGAAAGGACATTGTGAATGTATCAAGAAATAAGAATATTGTGAATAAGAGAGTGAAAGTGATGAGCAAGCATCCCGAGGAGAGCCAGTGAACTGTGAGCAAAATGCTGATCAGGCAAAACAAAGCTGTAACTGTCAAGCATGCACTTTATAGATAGGTGAACCAAAGAAGTGTCAAGAAAGGCAATCACTGAATATAAGAACTGATGAAACACTGTAACTCCTCAAAGTGCTAGAAAGCTAGGTAAAGGCAACTGGTTGTGTGGCCTGCAATGGGTGGGCTGTGCAGCCTATTAACTGCCCCTAGATCAGGATGCACCAACAAGGAGAAGTGTGTAAGCAACTTTGACATATGAATGCAATTGAACACTGTGAATGTTATTGAACATTGAGAGCAAGTGGGTAAAGCTTGGGGAAGGGAAACCTGAGCTTCCAGTGAAAAGTGACAATGTAATTTTAACATTGTGCTTTGGAGCTTGGGGAAGTGAACCCTAGAGCTCCTTTGGAACATTTCTGTTTTGGAAATCAATGCTTGAAGCTTGGGGAAGGGAACCCCTGAGCTCCTTTGGAACATTGTTCTTTTGGTGAAACATTGCTTAAGCTTGGGGGAAGGGAACCCTAAGCACCACTTTTAGCTTTGTGGCAGGAACTGTATCTTGAACCTGTGAAGGGGGCTAGAGACTACTCCAGATGTTATGTTGAACATTAAGTTAGAACATCCCCACACTACATGTATATATCAGACACGAGGGCACGCATAGGTTTTGACATAGACAGGCTTTTTGCGTTGAACCTACAGATTTAGACTTTTTCTTAGGTTTTTAAGTAGGGGTTTTCCCATTTTAGCTGTATGGAAAGTTAGGCAGTACACCCATCCTGATATTTTAATAAAGGTTTTCAAAACTGTTACATCTGTTGTCCATGTCATCTCTTGATACCATGACTGTAACAAAGTGCTTAGAAGCACAAGTGAAAATACTAGCTGATCAAATAGGAAGGTTGTGGGCTGGTCAAAAGCAACAGGTGAAGAGCATATGAGTGACGTTGGTCAAGGAACCGTCAAATGACTGATCAGGCAAACATCCTACACTGGGGTCCCACATGATTCACCATTGACTAAACACACAGAGCTGCACAGTGACTTAGAGTTTGGAAAACAAAGTGATGATACAATAGGAAATAAGAACACAAACAAGAAAGGTGAGTGCTTTAACCTAGAGTTAAACCAAAGTATTGACTCCATTCAGGTGTTTGAAGCCAGGCAAAAGGAAAAGAAAAATGCACAAGAGGAACACAAAGGGTTAAATAGAAAGAACACACACATAAGTCAAGGGGTTTTATGATCAGATGATTCTAATGATGTTCTTATCTCCACAAAGATGAACACTCCTCCATGGACACTTGCAGTTGAGTCCCCAGAGGAATAGTTTCAGCCACAGATGTTCAATGTGGTACAATTATGAGATGAGGTACAAGTGCCAGGTGAGTTTCAAATACAAAATATTGAAATTCTGCCACATGAAAAAAGATGCTAATAAAAACACAAAGCAGTTGTGCTGAAGAAAATCAAAACAATGGGGGAAAAGCAGCTAAAGAATGGGATGAGAACTCAGGTGGACCAACTATGCAGGGAGGCCAATCAATATCAAAGCTTCAAATGGAATCTCAGGACAGAAAAAATAAACAGGAAAGTTGGAAATGAAATGAGCAAAAAGGGGCTAAGGTATAATTTCACAAACCCCTTCGTTTTGCAAGAAGCCAGGTAGGCTTAAGTAAAATCAGCCCTCTGATCAGTAACAATTCAAATTTATTATGTATTCTTGAAAAATGTGAAGACAGGTATTCTACGCCTATGACAGTGGAAGAGCAATGCAATGTGTTTGCTATGGTGGATAAAGGTGCAAAGGCTACTGTAATGATGAGGAAAATGCTGGATATTATAAATGAAGGGAGATCACAAAAACAGTCGGAAATTAAGACAGATTGAGGGTCCTGTGAATAATTCAATGGTGAAGAAATGCTGGTGGAAGGTGTGACTGGAGTTCACATCAAAGTAAGAAAACATAGATTAAGACAAGAAGTGGTGGTCACATCAGTTGAGGAGACACCATTGCTGTTTGGCTTGAATTGTCTCAAGTGTCTCAGTGCTGGCTGATGGGGTAAATGGTGTCCTGCAGACTTTGACCAAAAATACCCTGAAGCCTCAATAGGTGAGTAGCCAGACTGGCAATGCAAACAAATACCACACCATTGCCAAGTCAGAGAGAACAGTGGAGGTATTTTCAAAATGTCTTTGTACCTAGTGTAAGTGTCATTCTCATATTGCAGGATGAAATGCAGCGGGAAACGAAAAACATTAATTGGAGATTCATCTAAATCCCAAGAAAAACTGGCAAACACAAGTAGATGAAAACACATTCTGAGTGATGAAGATTTTGTGACGCTTCAGTCTCAGATCAGGATAAATGAATTTAAACCATTGCAGAAATACGCATGAAGGGAGAGCAGGCATGGATACCAGTGCATATGAACAGGCATCGGAAATGATTGAGGCAGTTTCATTAATGAGAAAGTGTTCAATCACATGCATGACACAAAAGAAATAACAAGATTTAAAATAAAAAAATAAAAAAAATAAGATTAGATAATCTTGATTTGGGACATAGAAATGTGGGCAGATGCCTGTTGAAAATAGACATCGGGCCTCATTCTAAGTTTGCCGATCCGGAAACAAGGGTGCCAGTAAGCTCATCAGCACCCTTGTTTCCAGATCGGCAAACTCTGAGTCTGCTTGACGTGGCCACTGTGCCGACAGGTCTGACCCTGCTGGATGCAGCAGCCATGGTAGGCAGACTGGTCATGGAAGCACAGTTGTTAACGGTGCCATTGCTCCTGTGTTCCAACTCCCTCAGAGTCATATGGTACTCTATGGAAATGGGGACTTACAATTTGCCTGTGCCTGACTTTCCGGGCTGCAGGATTCGTAATGAACCGGCGGCACCAGGAAGTGAGGCCCCAGGAAAATATTACGTGTCTGGCGGACCGGTAATTAGGCCCATAGTATCCAAAAGCATCCATCACAATATGTGGATTGTAAGTGGAACTAAGGCCAACTTATATATGGGTAATGACATCATGTACATACTGAGTATGGTTTTAGATTTTTTTATCATAATGTTTGGTATAGACTGGGTGGGGCAGCATCTGAATTTGAGAATAGAAACCAAGCCCACCATAGTGCACAAATGACGCCATATACAGTTAAACATCAAGTAAAGAAATATGTTATCATTTCTGTATTCACAAGGCAGTATACAGCATCCTTGACATTGAAAAGGGGACAACAAATGATGGGGCCTGATTAATGTGTGTGTCTCAATGTATCCATGAGAGTGCAGGGGCTAGAATGTGAAGACACACCCGAGGTAGAATTTGGGATTGGTCCCATCTGGATATTAGTGATAAACAAAGCATGCCAGGATATTTACTTGGAGGAAGGTACACAATTAGAGATGGCAGTGCACAAATCATATTACACTGCAAATTTAAACAATCCAGTTATTGGGAATATTCCTGAAAGCTATGTCAATTCACAAGGTGAACTGCCTGAGTCTTTAGGCTCCACACCAATAGGTATCTTCAGAATTCAGTCAGTGTATCCTTATTAATCCAAATAGGTAATTTGTCATCACCAGGATGAATGAATTATGTTCCAGCGGGATAAAATCAAGGAAGAAGAGAAACAGCAAATTGAGGTGGAGGCTAAAATGCCAGGATACTTGACACTGGTGTATATCCGAAGAGCTACAGCCCCACAATTAGAAGAAAGCAGAGAGATGCCTCCTTTGGATAATGTTCCCGAATTGTCAAAAATGGTAGAGGAACAAGTCCAAGCTGTGTTGCACGTACACATGAGTTGGAGAAAGACCAGATGAGAACAATCTTCTTAGAATTCAATGATGTATTCGTCAGGGAAGCCTATGACTGTGGGTGTACTGATCTGCATGTCGCTACATTGACCGAAGGTTATGGTAGGGAACGTGTCTTTGTGTGACAACATAGGCTACCCTTGGCCTGTTTAGAGTCTTTGGCAGAAATAATTTAGACGTGTTAACTCCCAATGGTCAGTGACAGTTGTTTGCAGACTTGAGAGAAATTAATAAGAGGGTATCTGTTTCAAGGTGCGCCATCCCATTCATTGACCAAGGCCTTGCACAAATCCAAGAGTCAGAGATCTTTACTACCTTAGATCTGACAGCACGGTATTGGTGTGTGCCTTTAGCAAAATATATACAAAATCTATATGGGTTTACCTTTGAAGGGACACAGAATGCATAGGAAATAACTCCCTTTGGCTTTATGAATAGTGGGAGTGAGCTTGGAATCTTCCTGGATAAAGCACTTCTGGATGGAGCCAAGAGAGCAACTGTGGTTTATGTCCATTTCTGCGAAATCAGAGATGTACTCAGCCAATTGCAAAAGGCTGGGGCTAAGGTATCACTGAAAAAGGTGAAGTGGTGCGCCAAAAGGGTACATTTCTTGGCACATGAAGTCAGGGACCAGGGATTGAACCCACAAAAGAAAAAGGTAGAAGCCATTCAAAGGTTAAAATATCTCACAAATCTGACGGGCTTGAAGAGCTTGTTAGTTACAATAGGAAATTCATTGAAGACTATGCAAAAATCGCACAACCATTGACTAAGTTGCTGAAACAGGGTGTTCCCTGGAAATGGGCGAAGGAAAAATGTGAGGCGGTAGTCAAATTGAGAGATGGTTTAGTAAAGGCCTTATATTGGGCATATCCCAAGAAGAATTAGGATTTCTTCAGGGAGATAGGGTTCACAGACCTATGCATGTCAGCGGTCTTGTATCAAAGCATGATTCAAATGACAAGACCAATGCATATGCCACCAAAGCCTTGTCACAAGTGGAAACCAAATGTAATGAATGTGAAAAACACTAATGACAACTAGTGCCCATTCATGTGTTCAAATATATTTGGCCATGCACACTGACCATGGCTGAAGGAAATGTTTAATGACAGTTATTGTTGTAATGTAATTAGTGATGTCATCAGTGATGTGATCTGTGATGTCATCATTGTGGGCATAGGCTACGTCACAGTGGACACAAAGTTAAGGTGGATTTAGCTGAACTTCAGGTGTTTTGTTGCATTAAGTCCTCACCTTAATGTCCATGCAAATAAATAGTTTTACTTGAATTTCAAAGGTTTTGTTACAATGTATTGATCACCTTAACGTCCCTGCAACTAAAGCTGATTCCTTGAATTTCAAGGGTTTTGTTATTCCATAGAATTTTAGAATGCTTGCAGACCACTAGCATGGTCTTCAGCCATGGTCAGTTGGCCATGCCCACTGTCCATTTTAAAATGCTACCAGACCACTAGTCATGGTCTTTGGCCGGTGGGTATTGCCACTCTATATTTTAAAACACTTGCAACTCATTGCTCAAAGATGTTTATCAAACAGAAACTGATTGTGTCCTGTTTTGGCAGTGGTATTGTTATGTATAAAAAATTGCAGGCTTAAGAACTCACAATGTTTTTCGCAATGAGCAGTGAGATTAAATTATTTGCCATGGACCACACACTTTGGTTAATCAACGTGATCCAAGCCTGTTGTTTTATGGCCGGTCTCTTGGTGACTGCTTTGATACATCACACAACCCCAACTAACGGCATTTAAGTAGCCATGTAAAAGGGAAAAAATGACCAGCTGTAAAAATAACATGTGCCCAGGTACTTTTGCCCCCATAGCAAAAGTCAAAAGCTGGCACCCATGAATTTATGCACAGTAAGTGAACATGTATTTTAAAGTGAAATATACAAAGGTAGCTCAATAGACCTACTCCTTAGACGAAAGTGCGCAAGCCAACTTGGCATTGGACTTTAAAAAAGTAATGAACAACAGAAAAATAACCTGAGAGAGGAAATGTTCCAATAAATATGCTGGCAAAGTATAAAAGGTACTCACCTTTTAAACCCAGAAATCTGTCATGAAATATTCCCTGAAAAACGAAAAAAAGTGTGTGTGGTCTTGTGAGTAAGTGACTGCACTGGGAACACAACAACCTGAGTTAGATTCTGCTTGCCAACCACAAAAAAGGGGTTGCGTCCGCCCTCCCACATGTGTCCTTTACTTGTGCCCTGAAAAGCAGCCCCAATTCGGGAAAATAATTGCACCAGGGTGCAGGATTGCAAACTCTTTTGCCACACTATGGGCAAATACTCATGACTTACTTGTCTTCTAATAATTTCCCCTCCACGGCCCCATGTCTGGCTTTCAACATAACATTGATTTCCCCATAGACAAACAAGGTACATGTTGGCCAAAGCGCATAGCCCAAACCGCTGGACGGATTTGGACAGGCCCAAAACAACTTGGGCATGAAGTGTTGACTCACAATCCGTGCATGGTTTTGGGTTATTCCATTCAATAGTTATTTGAATATTTGATAGAGTAATGGGTGCCCCTTCTCAAAAATAGATAGCGTAATCTTGGGGATTAACCCCAAACTGTTTTTTTAGAAACAAAACAACTGCCAACTTATTTTTCTCTTGATGCGAGAGAGATAACCACAGCTATAGCCAAGGATAATGGGAAATGAAAAGCAGTTAAGGAGTTATTTGCAGGTGGAAATAATTGTGAAAAAATGTAGTCTAGAGGTGGGGAGGTTGCCTGAGGACATCAAGTCAAATTTTGATGTTATAAGAGGTCCAGGGACTAAGTTTGCAGAACAAAGCTTTCTGTAGCAGTGGAAATAGCCTTGAATAGCCGACATCTCAAAGCAAACTGAGAAAGAGCATGGATTGTGGGAGAAAGGAGGAAAGGGAGAGGGCCTATGAGGTCAGGTGGGCATCTGGGGTGTGGGAGGAGCTGGAACAGATGGGTGGGGCACCTTGCAAGGGCCTGGGTGAGCAGCAATGCATTTTCTTTTTCACAGTTTTTTCCGATATTTGCAGCTATATCCGAGGCTATGAAGGACTACAGATACCCACTGGTAATTCTGGGGTGTCTGTGTTTTATTTCATTTTAAAGGTTATTTTTTTATAGGTATACTGATGTCAGGGGTGAAAGATTACTCCTATACCCCATAGGTATTTGGTTGTCTTATCTATTTTGGCTGTGTGTTTTTAGAAGTTTTTACATGTGAGACTGTGGGGGGAAAAAAGAAGACAATAGTTTTAAAGACATTTATGAACATGTCAAGTATCAGGAGAAGAAGGGAACATAGATTGGCAGGGATTTTGATTTCAACTATCATTGCTACAATACTTGGGGCTATTGCAGGGACACTGTGTCAACAGTAAACACAGTGTCAGTGGGCACATTGGGGGACAAGGTCCGAGAATTATGTTAAGATTTGAAAATGATACACAAAGACTGGAAAAGGTTAGAGTGGAACAGAAGGAACTAGCTTAGTATGTGAAACAGACCATTATGACCCTGAATGTTACGTTAGAGCATGGTATACATGTGATGGTTAAGTAGGATGGGATATTAGAAGATATTCAGAATTGTGTGAATCCAATGGAGATGATACTCACTACTTTTGTGTGCAAATTCTAAAATGGGTACCCAAATTGATTCAGGGTCACATTCTATTATATTTTGTTTCATCTGATATCATCCGGCAAATGATCACACGTATAACAGAAAGTGAGATTGGGACAATGCAGGAAAAAATTGCATTTGAAATGGGTAGTGCGATTCCCCTGTATGTAGATGTAGAACGGGTGGAGATTGGATTTCTCTTGACTATTCCATATATCACCCCAGAATTGATATATCAGACTAAATTAGTGCATAATGTAAGATTCTGGCAGAGTGATACATATGTAAGAATCATGACTCCTGAAATGGTGGACTTTCCAACTTGGGAAATGGGTTTGTACCTCATTTCAAAGCTAGAGTCATATGTAAAATTCAAAGAGCAAAACTACATATGCCCGGGTCAGTACATGTGGAGTCACTGATACAGTAAGACACCTCTATCATGGTTCATTTGTTGTCAAGCCATTGCAATACAATGTGTTTTCTGTCACTGTCCCTCTGGATTAATAACGGTGCCGGTGCTACCATCATGTTCTGCTCAAGTGTGCCGGTACGGCCACCAGGTCAGACTTGGTGGCTGCAAGGGCACCCACGAGCAGGACTCATAGTATGGCGGTACAGTAGTAACGGTGCCAGTAGCGATATTGGTGCTGTTGTTGCCTTACCGCCATACTTGTAATGAGGCCCATTGACTTGTTCCAAAGAAACCAATTTCCATTGGACCCCAGTATACAGGATCTCCTGAAACATAAGGAAGCACACACAATCAAATTGAATATACAAAAGTATAATATCAAAGTGACTGATCTGGTTCAAAAGACATCGATGTACAGACGTGGGAGATGTTGCAATGGACAGAAAATGGATTGATTATTGTGGGGGTGTCTATGGTTGCCATCTTGATATGGTTATTGGCACTCACAATAAAGTTATATATTTTTTCATCTGGGTTGACAGCGATAAAAAAGAAGAAAATACGTTTGAATGGGGCACATGATTTCTAGTCAATTTATTTGTTAAGCAGAGTCCCCATGTTTAATGAGTGTTCTCAGCAGAAAAAGGGGGATATGTAGGAGATGTTGTAAATTACATAATTTGTGCAGCATATGTTGTGTGTAGTGTAACACATGGGTACCAACATTTAGTATTGGGAACAACAATTGGGGTGAAATTGGGTACTAACATATAGTATAGGGGTGAATTCAGTGAAATAGATCTGTTAGGACATAGGCTCTGAGTGTACTCTGTAGGGCAGCAACGCACAAACATCACCGACTGATCCTTGCCAGTTTCAAGAAAATAATGCAAAATTGAGAGCTGGCAACAGTGCTTTGCAAGTCAGAGTGTGCAGCGGAAGGATCCTTGAGAATCAACGTGCATTGTCCTGAGCAGAAAGAGATGAAGGAAGAATAAGCAACATTGTGGGGAGGTGTTATGCCGAATGCTGTCCAAATGTCAATTATGCCCGGGCTGGAAAGTTACATGAGCTAAGTCAGAAGGGAGCAGGATATGTGTTAGAAAGTTCTGGCACATGATACGACAGATGGCAGCTGATACCACAAAAGATGCTGAAAAATGATAAGGAATACACATGAAAACATAGTGTGATGAATCCAGTGGAATCATCACTGATCCCCAACCAAATAGCTCCTCCCACGTGACCAGGGGATGGCAGTCACTACCTGATCCTGAACCTGGGGTTGGTCTTATGAGGGAGGAACACATGGGAGGAGATGGCTGTTGGGGAGATGTGGTGACCCCATCAGGAGAGACATGCTATTCTTCACTTAAAAATTAGGAAGACCCTATAATTCCTAAATTCCTAATGGTACGTTGTCACTTTACAAGTCCCTCGCATCGTAGGGCCCAAGGAACCCTTTCTGCAAAACACTCTAAGCAGAATAACATTTACACCTCAAGTACACATGACTCATATCTAACATCCTTTGTCTCTGATGGTTTTGTTCTAAATAAAAATCCCAAACAAAATCACATTAGAAATCCTACAAATCATATGGACTCCAAATCCCATAACGTCTCAAGTACTGAAACAAAAATGAAGAAGGAGGAGTTAGTAGGGATCAAAATAAACCTCAAGTCAAATACACAGATTAGTTGTTATATTAGAGATCAGCTGGAGAGGACATTTAAAAATGGCTTGCACTTTCAAGCCACCGTCGAAGAGCAGAGCAACAGAGTGGGCAAAGCGGAAAGCAAAACCAAGAGTGAAGGCAGACACATTGAAAGAGACCATGCAGCACAGTCAGAGGCTTTCAAGCTGCCACTTGTCAGCCTTCCTTACCGGAGTGGCTGGAGACCCAGGGAAGCGTGGCAGGCACCATTCAAGGGCCACTCCAGAACTGGCAGCAGCGGCAATGCTGTTCAGAGAGCAGTCATACCAGAAAACAACAACTTCTCCCGCAAGTGAACGTGGAGCCAGTGGGAAAGCTGAAACAGGGTCTGCAAAGCAGGAGAAGTCATTCCCAAATAAAGACTTCACCCTAGCCATGTGCCACAGGGTTGGAAAACACTGGTGAGTTGGCCCAGCAATAGTGAGAACCATGGGGTGTATCAACAAGCACAAATAAAAGTTCCTTTTGAATACTTACCAAGTAAAGCAGATAAACTGTATTTGCACACATCCTCATGCATGAAACGTTGAAGCAATGATTATTACAAGTAGATAAATGTACCGAAGAAGTTAAAAGTCTGAATTTGTTTAAGTATCCGTATCTGAGATACCAATATGGGGAAAGTTGGAAGAAATATTGCCACAAGCAAATGAAAATTGGTGAAGAAGTTAACTTAAACTAGTCTCCATATATGAAAAACCAATATGGCAAACATTGGAAAAAGCAATATATAAGGCCAATAAACTAAAGTGCAGGAATACAACAGTGCTATACTGAAGGATTGAGAGAACATTGAAATATGTACTGGTAAACAATGTACTTCAGGCAATGAGCCTTTGGGAAAGGCATACATGGCAGGAGAGTATTGCAGGGTATCTGACAATTAAGTACACCAGGTAATGCTTGTAAAGTACAGGAAAGGAAAAGACAGCAACATTGTGAATAGATACCTGACAGGAGAGTGTACCTGGGGATCTAACACATCTACTGAAGGGTACCCGGAAGGGAGTATACCAGGAAGTTATACTTGAGAAGTTGTTACATAAAAGAGACACTTGTGCCATCCTTGGAGTGTTTGTTCTACAAAAGAATACATTGGTTGGAAAAGACAGGTTAATTAATCCAGGGGAAGGAATCATCTGCTGGATCCAATTACGTCTCCTTGGAAGAAACAATTTTTTGTTGGATATATTTATTTGCTTTTTGGCTAAACCTTGATCAGAGACAATTTACCGTACACTTCACAATTGTTTTATTTCTAGTGTGAGGGCCAGATACTTAATATTGTTGTGTAATCTTTTTGTTTTAGTTTCCTAGATAGGGAAACACTCTTTAGGATAAGGACAAGAGGCCTATTCTTTCAATAAAGATGCCTGATGTTGAGAACATTACCACTTTGTGTCAACCTCTCACTTCTGGCCCTACATATATGGTATCAGGAGTGGGTTGCTGAACTGGTTTACACAAACTGGGAACCTCCTGACAACATGCTTACTCCCCATGGAAAATGATCATCCAGCAATTAGAGGAAGAAAATGTCATACTTGAAATTAATACTCATGACATTATTCTAAGAATTAAACAACAGATCTTAATTAATTGTGCTTTTCCTATGCATCACCAACTTTTTTTTGTCACGTTCGGCCCCAATTATATACTTTCAAGGTGTTAGACTACAATAAAGAACAACACAGTAAATTAAGTTTAGTGGTGAAAGCAGAAATAGACCTAACTTCAAACCCCTCTACAAGTTTCCATCCTGGTCTCAGGAGACCTGCTCCAACCCTAGTAAAACAGGATGAATGATCAAAATGTATTTATCATCAACAAGTTTATTCGGATTCCAGAGAAAATCCATTAAACACAAAAAAAACATCATACAAAAACAATAACATTCAATATTCCAAGAAATAACAGAATACACCCCATCAGAAATAATTGGGGAGGAGAATAAGTAAAACTAGGAGCCCCATTGTCATCCAGAAGTCCCCCATTACAAGGGCCTATCCCCCAAGGAACCTGACCAATGACGTCCCAAAGGGGTGAGGTTAGCACCAGACAGGGGGGAGGGTCTCATAGTTAACCTCGGGGGGCACTCGAGGACTACTGGAGGATGGCTACTGATTAAAATACCACTCCTGGGTGACCAGCTAGTCCCCCCACATTGTCCTAGAACCGCCCTTGCCACTCCCAGGTCCCAAAATGCAAGTTCCACAATGTCACCCTGCTGATTGTCCACTCTTGGCATTCTGCGACACCCTGCCAAGGATTCCCTGAACACGAAAGAGCAGCCTCTAACGGACTGCAGCCAATGTAGACTTTTGTTGAGAAGTGCATCCCTTGACTCCTTCCTGTCCCTTGCCAACCCGGGTACGCCATGCAAGTACACGGTAGCTTGCCCGGTCCAGCCTAGGACATAGGATGGAGGTAACTTCTCTCTACGCCACGAGCCATGGGCTCTCCCCTCTCCAGGAATGAGGCGTATTGGGCCCGATTTGCTTGGTGCAGTTTCCTCCCGAGATGTAGGTTTAGCCTTACATTGGGGCACCCCATTGGACACTCTAGGCTCGACACAAGTACTGGGGTTGATACCCTTGGCTGCTTGTAGATTCCCAAGCACCATGCTAGAGAAAGGTTCAATGAACGTGGGTGACACAGGGGCCTGTACTTGTTGGTGTGGCAGGGGGTGGGCCAGGGGTGAGACGATAGGTCCTTTGCGAGCTATTAGAATGTTACAGGGCTCCTGATCAAAATGTATTTATTAGAAATAGACCCCTCTCCTAAGATAGAAGAAAAGGTACCTTGCTGTTGTTCAGTTTGAACAAGACATTTCTTTCATTGAGGGAGAAGGCTCTGGACATAATAGCAAAATGGATTCCTTAGAAGGCCTTTTAGCCCAGTAAACTGCCCATCAGATTCATGTAGAGACTAGATTTGAAGAGGGACTTGATAGAGTTGTCACAACCTCCCAGGGACCCATGTTACCACATGCGATTTTACAACCCTATAGAGAAGGGAAGGACCTAGGGATTTGCTTTCATACCTTTGAGCATTTGGCCCAACACTTTCATTGGGAGGATGAATTAAAAACCTGTTACCTAGCAACTTTATTAAGAGGAGAAATTCAGAATTCCTATGACACAACCCCCTTTGATGAAATCAAAGCAGGTCTGTTTAAAAAGGTAGGTCAAACAGAACATGTTTATAAACCAAAACTCTGGAGTATTAAGTGAATCCGGATGAAACACTAGTAGAGCTATCACCTAGAATGCATAACACCATGTCTCTATGGTTGGGAATGCAATACTTACCAGAGGTGTTGGAAATCTAAACCATAGAACAATTTGTAAACTCAGTACCACCCTACTTATAAAAAGCTATTGAACAAACCTAGTGTGACTTTAGTTATTGAAACATCTCTGCATTTTGCAGAACACAATTGTCATGTACGAAATCTTCATACAGTTGAAGAACTTAAAAGAGATACAAAAGTATTTTCACACTTCCCCCCTTCAATGAATAAAGATAAATCTCAAGACAGTTCAAACAAACACATAGTGAAAGAATCATATAAGGGGGAAATAAAACCCATTATAGTTATAGAAAGGAGTGAGCAAAGGACTGAAGAGGGACACACAGAAGAAAGCAATTATGGTGGCTATTATTATGAGTATATAGTCTGCCAATATATATTTCTTTGGTTGCATGAAAAATTGGGTAATGTGACATAATGTGTCTTTTTACTTACAGAAAACAGCTTTTCTATTAATGAACTTAAAAACATTTTAGTTTATATGTAAGCCATTACGCTCCTACTTTGCCTCCTTCATTTTCTGTGGTTGCATCAGCATTTCTGACAGATGCTCACAACTGATGAAAATTAAATTGGAATGTGTACAATAGATGTATTTGACTTTTCAATTTCTCAGGCCAATTTATATTATGTGTATCTGTCAGCATAACAAGAATTGCATTGACAATTGCATGCCAGCCCTACAACAGGATGGATGCAGATATAATGTGCGAAATTTAAAGTGTCTGATTCAATTTGCCATCAAACATATTACTTCACCTTCTCAGCCAATCCTCTCTCTGACAGTCAGTAAATGTGCCATGTTTAAACCTGCCCATGCACAAGAGCTTTGGTGGTTCCACTGGTGACAGAGTTCACTCAGCTGCTATTCCAATCCACACATCTTATTTTATATCTGGAACACTCAAAACAAAATGATAGGATACCTTGGGAGCTCTGAATCTGTCATACATCATGATGGATCATCCTGTCTCATCTCCAGCCAACCCTGACACCAAGTAAAGTTTGGCATGTAGGGTCCACACTCTGGTGATCGGTAGTAAGGTGGTGAAGGAACCCTATGCAATCTTGACTTTGAAGTGCCTACCAGAGAATGTCCACAGCTTAGGCCATGGCTACAATCCAAGTTAGAATTTACGTTAGATGTCTTTATTGGTTTTGGCCTCCCAGTTTGCTTTAAATGTGAACAATCATTTGTGGGGGTCTAATAATACATTTTAGGACCACCTTCTATTGCCTCATTTTGATGTGGGCACTACTTTCAAGAGAGCACCTCTTTGCATAGAGAAGAAGGGCATTGGGAGATAGAAACCAAATCCAGCACTCACCTGGTAATCCCCAGCCACCAACAACATCACCTTGCAAACAAGAAACACTGCTATAGGAAAAATACTGTGGAAACCTTGGGAAGAATGAAAATGCTGCAAGCAATGACACTCAGGCTGGCATTATAAAGGCATTGAAATTCTTCACTGGTACCAACTAGAGAGCCCCAAACAGTAACAGTACTGGTTCTGCTGCCACCAATGTCGAATACCCACGCTGACGCAGTCCCTCATTCTGGTGTACTCCTCTTGTCCCTCTAATTCTTTCTTCACATGCTTCTCTTATTTCCCTTCTAGATTTCATTTGACTCATAGCCCCATCGTACCTGTGAAGTTCAGCCAGCCAACCTGCTAACCTGTTTAATTTTAGGTTAAAACACATGGGCAAGAAGGTTGGCATGGAGAATCTGATGGGCAGGCAATATTGCTAGTCCATGACTGTGGTGAGCAGGTAAGGGCCAGAGATAGCCCACTTAATGAACCACAGGGGCCACATGCCATGGTACAAGCCAAACCTGGGGACCAGCTGCTTCTGTATGCTTCCTGGCCACCCACGCCCAATCGCCTTCAGCATCTGCACGCTCCCAGGACTTGTCTTGACACCCACTGGCCTATGCCTCCTCAGGCCTGCACGTACATCTTTATTCAGAGCTGACCCCTCACCTAGGCACTTAGAGCTGCTCACTCCCCATCCGCAGCACTTCCCTCTGGTTACACCCAGCACTTACCCCCCACTCCCTCATCCCTTCTCTCTCTCTGCACTCGCAGGTTCTGAATGCTCACAAGGCCTAGTATATCTGCCTCTATCGTTCAATGATAATATTTGTTTTCATTCCCATGTTCTCTCCCTGTTGCCTTGTGGGCGCTTTGAAACACAATTTACTTGATGTATAAGCGCCTTACAAATGCTAAATAAATGCATAAATAAATGAATAAATACAAATAAATAGAGGAGAGGGCAGCCCTGCCACTTCCACATCAAAGAATTGTTTAGACTTAAAAAAATAACTAACTTCCACACATTTTGCCATCAAAGGTTATGACTTCCTTTATCAAAAAGTTAAGTTTATCCTGTATCCTGATCTAGGAATTTCATCCATAGATCATTTCCTGGCCGCCAACACAGTGTCTAAGAATTTGAAAATAAATGTGAAATCACCAACAAGGGACCTTATTCTGCAATATCATCATCATCAACATCACCAATTCTAACTGATGATTCTTGTCAATGACATAGACTATTTTAGTTGCTAATGGTTTAACTCAGTTAGTGCCACGGACCGTTCTAATCGGCCCTTGTATGATGATGAATTTGCTCCGGCCGTTTCTATCGGCCCTGGGCAACGCCCCCATGTAGGAGGAGTTTTGCTCACTGTTTTCAGAGCAGAGTCCAATTGTTTAAATGGAAACATGTTTTAGACCCCTCCCTCTAACCCCACCCTCTAGTCCCACTCCAAGAGCCAACCATTTCATGATGTTAATACAGAGGTAAATATACGTGTTTTTTAGAACAATGCTTATTTTGTTATGCTGCAGTGCTGTCTGTTATAAGGGCACACGCAGCTGTGGGCTCTGTATTACATGATGTATGTTATCCGCGCATTTTGTAACTTACCGTCTCATCCCCACTGACATAACTCAATTGGTTTAGTCCATCTGCTGAAAGAGCAGAGGCCCTGCACGTGCAAAATGAATAACTGATCCGGTGCACAGCGTAGGTGTTTTCAGGAGGCCTACTTTCACTTTGGATTATGTTTCTGCAGTTTGATGTCCCTGCGAAATGTGGAATTCAACATGGAATATTAAGGCATAGCTCTCAACCATTTGTCTCGCAAAGGCGGGTGAAATCACCCGATTTTGTTTCTGGCGGGTGAGACGCCCATTGGAATGAATTGGCGTGCAGGAAGCTTGGCGGGTGAGTCAGCCCTTTGCAAGGCGGGTGACACCCGCCAAAAGCGGGTGAGTCGAGAGCTATGATTAAGGTAAGCTCGACGTGCGCGATCAAAAAAGGAAGTGTACATTTAAAAATAATCTGTGTGTACATATGTTAATCTGCACGTGTATTTGAGTGTGTGTTTGAACTTGGATCAGTCCGTTGACAAGCACGCTGTGCCCTAATGAATCATGCACAGCTCCTGCAGGATTTGTTATTAAATGTTCGTTCTTCCTCCCTGACAACCTCCTCTGTGTTTCCGCTTTTGTGCCCCAATCTGCTCGCAGGTGAGAGGGGATCGGGGGAACAGTAGAGGAGAAAAGATATTCAAATATAGCATTAGCATTCAAATGCATCTGAAAAACACTTTTTTCAAATGTTCGTACTTAAAAGCACGGAAATGTAACGTGTAAAAAAAATTTGCATTTTCAAGATTTAATTTCAAACTTTGGTCTTCAACTGCAGTGCAATCCGATTTTTGTATAGCAGGTCAATTTGGCGCATTTTGTTCGGACTGAGGCCTTGGTCTAATGTTCAGTGGTTCTCCTGTTCAAATCCAGCTGCTTGCTTTAGATGGCCGTGTCTGCTGTTTCTATTGCAGCCAAAGTAAACAACCACTGACACAATTTGATATTACATGCGGTCTTGTATGCCTAAATAGAGCAACGGTGTGGGCCGCCGAAGCCGGTGTGGTTACACTATGCCGCTAGTTCCCATGCAGTTAGGGGCGCCTGGTGCAGATGGCAGAGTGTTGCAGCCCACTGAGCAGGAAGAGGCCGGGATGAGAGGTGACCAGGCAGCCTGCTGCTGGGCATGGGGGGCGAGCAGGGGGGCTGTCCTCATGCCTGATGACTGAGGCAGTACAACTGCATACAGCACATTTCTGTTGTGAGCATAAACACATGCTCATTACTTGGGAAGGGGCAAGTGTTCCAACTGGCTTTCAAATAAATCCACCCGTCAACGTTAGATGGAATGCACACCCAAAGGTAAGCAGGCGCTATAGTATGCACCGCAAAGCGGGTCACACATTCAGCAGAACAAAGGTGCTGCACACTGCAAATATGCTTGTTGCCTTTGGGTTGACAAAAGAGTTGTGGAGATACTCGGATTGTCGCCAGAAAAAATTCGATGTTTCAGAATGCTCCTAGAAGCCGTGTTTCCTTGAAGCTGGTAATGCTGGCTCATTCGAAATGTTCCGATAAATGAATATTAAAGGTCTGTAGCACTATCTATGCATGACAGAATACCCTATAGTGCGGAATTGACACACAAGTCACATCTGTGCAGAGGAGAAGAAAGGGTCATGCTTGTGCACGTGCAGTCAGAAAAGTGTTGAATTCAGGGTCCTGCCATAAATGACTCTGAGACTCCAGTCAACTGTTAACTTATTTACTTAAGTTCAGGTACATCAAATGCAGTTCTTAGAGTCAGGTAAGTAAAAGGGACATAGGACACCCACCGGCATCCTCTCTCAGGGCTTACATCCTTGCAACTGGGAAACCTGGAACACACTCATACATAAACATTGTAAGCGCTGCATTCCATCTCAAGATTCTAGTCACTTGCACCAGATGCATGCAAAGTTAATCACAACACATCTTCCCCCTATAGGGGCAAAAACAACAGCAGTGAAATGAGTGACAAGATCAATATTTCATCAAAGAAATTAGTCCAGTAAAGTCCCACCTGAAAAACAAAAGATTAAAGAAAGCATTTCACAATAACCAAAAACCACTCCAAAAAGTTTAGACCTTGTCACCACTTCAAAAATCTATTAACATTAATGTCCATCTGTGGAATAAAATTAAAAGTCCACCTGTGGTGAGAACATATTAATCTACCTACCTGGAACAGCTAATGATGAACACTGTTATCAACTTAATAACTCTAATGAAGAAATAATCACCACTCATAACACTAATATCTCATCTCACTCCCTTCACACCACATCCACTGAAGCTACACCTCGTACACTTAGATCTAAAAATCCATGCACAGCACCACTCCCTACGCCTGCTACATCACCAATAAGTAGTTTACATTTGCATTGCCATATATATCACATTGTTCTAGCTGAATTTAAAACCACACTGTTCTTGCAAGAGTTAAACTCTATAACGTTGACATTGCACCTGAGTCAACAACCACCATTCCCCACATACATAACGGCCAGTTGAGCATTGAACATGGTAACCAAGTAAATGAAACGCCCCATCAATGTTCAAAATTCAAGCCTAGAGGGCCCATACTGATAATGTGCCTGTGGGAAAATGTAGGGTTAAA
Source organism: Ambystoma mexicanum (assembly GCF_040938575.1). Taxonomy (NCBI): domain Eukaryota; kingdom Metazoa; phylum Chordata; class Amphibia; order Caudata; family Ambystomatidae; genus Ambystoma; species Ambystoma mexicanum. Next base: position 427,192,667 of record NC_090941.1, on the reverse strand, counting down.
GAACCAGTTCCCAAAAACACTTGTTTTGACACTCATCCAACATCACACTTGTGTCAAAGCAAAAATAGTGCACCAACATTTAAACTTTAAAGTCCACCTGTGGAGAGAACATATTAATCTACCTACATGGGACAGCTAAACATTTTTTTTTTTTTTTTGCGTTAAACTCACAAACATCCATTTCACTAAATGCATCCCTGAAAAGGCCATGCCTTATAACTGTGGCCAGCTTGCCCTCCATTCTCAAAATGTACTGCTACGTCATCTTGCACTCATGCTCAAAATTCCGATACTATAGACCTCTCATGTCAGCTAATTCCTATCTTAATCTAACGTAACTAAAATGCCAATTGCATGCTGCCAAAACGTTTTATCTCCACGTGAAATCGGCACTTTTAAACTTTAAAGTCACCTGTGGAAGAAAACTTGTTAGACACAACATTCCTACCAGCAATCATTGTACTCAATACACTGAACCCAGCAACCACAACGTGGCCGACCAATACCACCAAACTTCAAAACAGGAGCCAGCCCCCAACCAATGTCAACCCCAAAATCAACTAACATCAAACCCACAACACTCCATCAGAAATCCACTTGCATGAACTTGCATAAAGAACTTGCACCTAGCCTAACACACCCACTGAGAATAAGTTCTAGTCACATTGGTGCCACTGATAACACACCAAACTAGACACCATTACCTCACACAACTAGACCTTACTACATGAGAGAACACCAATTGTACCCTATCACACACCCACTGAGATTAAGTCTCAGTCTCGTTGGCACCACTGGTACCACACAACCGTGACACCAATTTGTCAAACAACTTGGCTTAAACCATGAAGAGAGCACATAAATTGCACCCTTTGATCCAACACAATGCTATGCTATCCACTCAGACTTGCACATGGAACCCACACACAATTCTACTCCACAACACCCGGAACAACGAATTTAGTATAAACATGGTTAACAGTAAAACAAAAACGCCAGATAAGAGTCCATAGTTTAAACTTGCAGGGTTGATCTCGGAGTGTACCTGTGGATATAAATGTTAGGTTAGGATACATAGTCATGCATATCTACTTTGAACATTGGATCATGCACATCAAACAACAAACCAGCCAGACCCACACAAATGTCTGCACACATGTCTGACCACATATGCCAAATACAAAGGCACCACATAACCAGGAACTACAGCCAGCCACTCAGGGACCACGTCCCACCAAACTTGTGTCACTTGTGTTGTGTAACTAAGGACCACTAGTCCCCAACCTTAGACAGTACACGTCAGCCCCTGCAAAACTCACAAGTAGGAGTCCCGCACCATGCTTTACACTACACACATACCAAAATGACGAATTGAGCATTAAACATGGTTTAAAATAACAAAAAACATTGCATCACAATACCATACTTTAAGCCTGCAGAGTCTTAATGGTAAGATCCTGTGGAGAAATGATAGTTAAGTTACTCAAACACATGTATTGAACTTCTTTAGCAAATTACACCCATATGGCAATAGCATGACTCACCAAACTTGAAGTGTGGTCCAACCACAATGAACACTAGAACTTTCCACCAGATGGTGATAAACCATACAACACCCTCCTGGTCGGTTCCTTGAGGTTTCCAAAACAGACATCCAACCACCAAGTAAGAAAACATTAATAGGCCTCATCATCACAGATATGCATCATTGAATGTTAACTCCAAACATCAATAGTGCGACATTTCCATCAAAATTAAATTGTGCACCCCCTTTCCATGAAATGTATCCCTTGGCATCTGCAGCAAAAATCTTCAGGAAGGAGATCACCGCCCCAACTGTCATTCTTGTGGAAATGCAGTACCAATACGTAACACAAGTCACTGACTTAAACTTTCCCTAATACTTTCACTGGCTTCCTCCGCATTGCTAGCCACAACCGCTAGTGCTCCACAGAATTCCTCTCTTCCGGCTCCTTTTTGCCCTAACAAAACAGCATCATCTGGCTCAGCAAGGCACTTTGCCTCGGCACGTATCCTCAAAGAACAGAACCTAATCACATGCAGATGCCACGTCATGACGACTCGACACGTAATCTGGGCTCCTTTTTCTTTTCCTTTACAGATCCTCACTTCATTGTTCCAAAGAAGCAAACGCTGATACTAGTGTTGCCTTCGCTCCGCTGTAGTCATCGCCATCACCCCCTGTATTCTGAATGACATCATCATTCAGGCTTAGACACCCATTAGAGCGGAGCTGCCCGCTCCAACAAGTTTTTCTGGAACACGCCCAACTCATAGCCGTGGACTTCCACCATCCTATTCTGTAATCCAGCCACATAACAAAGGTACATCCATTGCAACTTTCTCCCATCAACCGCCGCAATGTTCATCTACGTGACTCCCTGACACAGCATTTTCTCATTTAAACTTTAACCAAAGTCACTTCAATTTTAAGCTCCTCACAGTGCCTGAAGCGCTACACTGAGCACCAGTCCACTGCAGCTCCTCACAGCTCCCTGTAGCGCTTCCTCGAGACTCCAGCCTCTGCCATTCCTAACCAATGGACCTCTTGACTTTCCACTGCCACTTTTAAGCAGCGCCCTTGGACCTCCTGTCCAATTACTTTTACTCTGCAACGCCACTTGACAGCCTCTTGCAGCGCCTCACTGCACACTGCAGCACATCATATAAGGGCTCACTTGCCCTTACTAAAGCACCTCTTCACTTCAGCAAAGCGCTACACTTCAGCAAAGCACCTCTTCACACCTCTTCACATCTGCAGCGCCTCTTCACATTTGCAGCACCTCACTGTGCCATACAGCGCTTTGCTGCCTCTGCAGCACCCCTTATGCAGCGACTCTTCACTTTATCTTGCAGCGCCTCACTGCCCTTACAGCATCACTTTACTGCCTCAAGCAGCACCTGTTCACTGCCTCATGCAGCAACTCACTGCCTCTGCAGCGCCTCTTCACTGCTTATTGCAGCGCCTCACTGCCCTTGCAGCACCTCTTCACTGCCTCATGCAGCGCTCCTTCACTGCCCCATGCAGCACCTCACTGCCCTCGCAGCACCTTGTCACTGCCTCATGCAGCACCTCATTGCCTGTTCAGCGCCTCTTCACTGCCTGTTGCAGTGCCTCACTGCCCTCGCAGCACCTCTTCACTGCACCTCACTGTGCCATACAGCTCCTTGCTGCCTCTGCAGCACCCCTTATGCAGCGACTCTTCACTGCATCTTGCAGCGCCTCACTGCCCTTGCAGCATCACTTCACTGCCTCAAGCAGCACCTGTTCACTGCCTCATGCAGCACTTCACTGCCTCATGCAGCACCTCACTGCCTCATGCAGCGCTTCTTCATTGCGTGTTGCAGTGCCTCACTGCCCTCGCAGCAACTTTTCACTGCCTCAAGCAGCGCTCCTTCACTGCCTCATGCAGCACCTCACTGCCTCTGAAGCCCCTCTTCACTGCCTGTTGCAGCTCCTCACTGCCTCTGCAGGACCTCATTGCACATAACAGCACTCCACTGCCTCTGCGGCACCTCTTGACAGCCATGGCTGCTCTCTGATTCCAGTGTCTTCACAGCGCCTCTGTCTGGGCCTTTCTTGCGCCTTTGGCTCTGTAGCACCTCTGTCTGGGTCACGCTTGGCCTCACTGCGCCTGCAGTGCCTCACAGCCATCCAGCGCTCTTACCTGAGAGAGGATCATTTCTCTTAGGGGGGGGCGTGGGTGTCTACCTTTGGTGCTGTCCCCTCAGCACAGCCAGCTTCATCCTCATCGCCAGTGTTGAATTCAGGGTCCGGCCATAAATGACTCTGAGACTCCAGTCAACTGTTAACTTATTTACTTAAGTTCAGGTACATCAAATGCAGTTCTTAGAGTCAGGTAAGTAAAAGGGACATAGGACACCCACCGGCATCCTCTCTCAGGGCTTACATCCTTGCAACTGAGAAACCTGGAACACACTCATAGATAAACATTGTAAGTCCTGCATTCCATCTCAAGATTCTAGTCACTTGCACCAGATGCATGCAAAGTTAATCACAACAAAAAGCAGCAGCTAAATACACCTTCTGTGAGCTCCAGTCATGTACTCAACAGTCATTCTTGCTGTTCCCTTGACTCCCACCAGATTCCTCTCCACGGAACTTCAGACTCTATTCCCAAACTCCTAAATTATACTCTGGCCAACATCTCTGATGCTCACTCCTTCAGTGTCTTCCCTCCGAAAGTTGCTCTCCTCTGTCCACGCCATTACTGCACCAAAAGGTAAGTGAAGGAAAATAGTGTAAACACGTGTTTGTGTGCATGCAAGAAAGGATGTGTCTGCTCGTCTGCAAGTGAGAATGTGTGAATATTGGAGTAAGAATAAGTATGCATGTGTGACTGGGGCTGCATGCAGGCATTAGTGGAAGTAAGCGTGTGTTGCAGTGAATGATGACAATGGCACTTTGGCATAGCTTTTTTATAATGTCATATATTGTCAACCATCAGGAATGTTAATTGGAGTCATAATTCAATATGTTTCAATGGCCACATGAAAACGAATTTTATGGGGCCATGCTGGCAAATATTTTTTGCTTCATTGGCATGTGCTGTAATGTGTTTAGCATGCATTTCTTGTTAGGCGTTTGACTCTTGTCCAAACTGAAGGGTGGCTGGGCTGCTGGCAATTAAATGGCCACACTTCAGCAGACAGATCAAGTTTCAATACATGATTGCAATGTGCCTATATGTGAATCTGCCTTTTCCTTTCAGCTGGAGTTTGTGGTGTTTGCACATTTTTCGGTTGCACGCTGAGGCACATGCAGGAAGCACTGCTCCCTCGGCCTTCATAAGTGCACAAACATTGAGTGCACAAACAATGAGAAAGGCTTGAGCTTAGTCAGAAACTTGAGTGTGAGAAGAGTGTGGGAAACTTCAAAGAGCATGCAGCCTCCATATCATGATCGTTCCCTGCATGCCAGTCCAGGAATGAATGGGTCAATGTTTTTTGCAAGCATTGTCTGTAGTATCTGGACCATGGTCTAACTATTGCTGGTAATGTGGCAGGCACTCTTCTCGACAATTGTGCATTTGCTTGGGGTGAACATGGTTTCTCAGGCCCAACTCTACTCTTGCAGCAGAATCTCAGCAGATTTTCTTCACAAAGTTAATTCTAATGTCATTTTCATAGTCCAAGGCACTGTACTTATCATAATAGTGTTCTGGTTTACTTTCTGTTCTGATGGGCAGAGCTGCTCTTGCCTTGTTCTCCCTAGGTTCAGAAAAAAGCGCTTGAGTTTGAAAGGCATGACGTTTGCCAGGCATCAGTATTCTAAGATTCTTTCTCACAGCCTAATATTTGCAGGGTCAGTGGAGATCAGTATCAGCATGCCTGCACCACCTTAAGAAGGTAGGCGATGTTTCCATATCTTGCTGCACAGGTAAGTAAAGCTGCAAGTGGTAACTGTGCCCCAGAATTCTATACTTTGCATGCGCCTGCAGTGTCATCTCTCTGATCCAGGTCCTAGTAGACTGGCCATCCAGGGCTGCTAAAAGTTCCCCAAAATGGTTCTCTCATTTTATCAGATTTCTGCCATAAGAGTTAAATGCTTTGCTGTTTGGCTGCTCCCATCTGGCATGTGCTGTTGGGATATGCAATTTTCTTTTGTTGCTTTTCCAAAGCGGATGTCCTACATACACAACCCTCCTGACATGCCTGCCTTATTAACATCACCCTTTGGTGTTTTGTTGTGGTGTGAAGCTGCAGAGATGAAACCTGAAAATGCTGTTTTGAAATTGTTAACAACTAGGATTGTGAATTATGAAACGTTTAATGTCTGTTGCTTGCATACGGTAGTTTATCAGGTCTTCTGAATTCTGACACCCTATTCTTGTAAAATGGTACACATTAAAATGTCTTTTTGCGATTATTTCTCCCCCGCTCCCACTGCTGCTTACTTTTAGCTTTTTTCTCTCTGGCACTGCGACCCAAAACCCTCCTTGCCTTACGGGCCTAGATTCCTCCTGTTAAAGAGATATAACCTCTGTTTAGTGAACCCGGGGGGTCCTTAAATCAGTAAGATGTCATACTCAGGATGGGATGCAGAATAACTCTTGCACCAAACAATAAGACTGACTCAGGAAGTTGGCAAAAAGTCTTTGCCGACTGTTTTATTGTCAATTGTCTAAAACAGGGAGTTAAAACAGACATCAACTGATTTCTTGGATGCCGGAACTTTGTCCCCTCACGTGCTAAGACGCTGGCCTCTATATATTTTCTGATTTCTTCATCTGTCAACTCCTTGGGTCCGAACCCTGATTTAACATTGATTATGATCTTCATCCTTACTGCCTTCTTTGCTGTATTCTTGCACTGTGTGATTATCATCCTGATCACACAGAATCCAAACATCATTAACACTGCTCCAAGAAGCTTGAAGCTATTCACCATCCATTGTGGAACCCATGAGAAGGTAGACACGAACCAAATGTCATCTGCAATGTCTTCTGTCTCATCTTCCATCTGATCGTGCAGTTGTGTCAGCAACGTTATGGCCTCTGTCAAGGTCTCATTGTTGTCATCATTAGAAGGTATGAACATGCAAAATGATTCCCCAATTTTTGGCGCAAACTCATCCATCCATTGTTGTGATCTTATCAAGAACATATCTGCTCTGGAGGGTCATCAGTTTTATGGCCCTCAATTCTTCTTTGATAGCATTGAATCCCTTTATGATAGTGTTGATTGTATGCAGGAGCTCCCAGCGAGTGATTTTCAACCACTTCGCACTCGCCATTGTCTGTATCCCTGGCTATAAAGATTGTTGTGAATATCGCTGAAGTCTGGCTGAACAACCTGTGGTCATATGGAATAGCGTCAAAGGCTTCTATCGATTTAGCTGAAAAGTAATTCTCCCTCTTTGTTCGGTTGAGGAATTCGAGTGATCTTCTCCTCCTCAAATGGGTATCTGCTTTTGGAAACTCTCCAATGTCCAGGTCACTCTTCGGAATCACTAATGTTGGAACATGGATAAGCACTACAGAGCACATCCCTCTCCAGTCTTTGGGCAGCTTCATGTAGGCTCAAGACCCACAAGCCCAATAATGATCCATCAGGACGACTGTTCCATCCTTCATGCCTGGTACATCAAACATTCGACCAAACTGATGATTCTCTCCAACTTTCCTCGTGCTATTATTTCTGAAACACAATGACGCACTTGCTAGAGGTATTATCTGCAACGGTCCTCCTTTATCGTCTGCCCATGTCAACAACTTTGTAATCTTTGGCCATTTATTCTTGCATTCATTTTTTCTGCAGATTCTCTAACTGCTCGTACTGTCCAGTTATCGCTGCTGCTTTACACACAATCAGTCATTCGGCCCGCCCTTCGCGAGTAAGCACTGTTCCTTTAGTATGCAACTGACCTCTTTCCCAACATCTCTGTATCTCTTCTTTATTCTTGCCTTGACAATTCAGCATCTTTTCTTCCATCCTGCCCATGTTACATGTCCTTTATACCCAATGATTCTAACCTCTTCTTCCCCTGTTCCTTTTCCCCATGTTACCTGTCTTCATCCATGTCAACAGCCTTTACCTCGCCCACGTCATCAGCTCTCCAATTTCATGTGCCCATTCCCCCATGTCAGCAGTCCATTCTCCACTACACAGCTGCTCCTTCATCCTCTGTCACCTGCCCCTTCTCCACCATGTCACCTGCCCCTTCTCCCTCATATAACCTACCATCCTTTCCCCCTGTGCCATCTGCTCTATCTCACCCCGTGTAACCAGCCTTTCACCCCACCAGTGTGAAGGGGCTTCTTGAAAACACATGCCAGTCTTGGGGGAGGGAATTCCTTTGCATCTAAGCCATTCCCATTCACCTTTGTCCTGTCTCTCTCCCTGCAGTGAACAAAGCTTCCTCCTATTACAGTTTAACGCCAGAGGAGTGGAACACCCTGGCAGGAGCCACGTCCAGCACCTCAGTGGACTCGAGAACTCCCTCTGGACCAGAAGTCCAAGTACAGCCAGGTAAGAGTGCGACCCTGTGGGGCTGCTATGAAGTGTGGGGTGGAAGGTGAAAGAGAGTGCAGTGGGCAAGGTAGCATAGGCCTACAGTGGGCAAGATAGCATAGGCCTACAGTGGGTGGGGGCATGTGCCAGGTAGGCTTGTTTCTACCTGTGTGAGTGTGTATCTATGCATGTATCTATGGAAGTCCGATGGGGATCAGTGACAGGGAGTTGATATTCAACTGTGTTGAAGGTAATATGATTTATTACGTCCGTTTTTTAAGATACGTGCACCTTCCCCTAAACTTTCAAGTCCGTACCCATGGTCTATGCTATGATATATACATCCATTGTTGCTTGCTATATTCTGTAACGCTCACCTGACTCCCACGGAGGCGCTGGCCTGGTTCGCGCTGCTGTGACCTCTTCTAAGGTGATGCGCAGGGTTCGGAAGACGGACTGGACCGGGCCCCCAAATCTGGCTTGTCTGGCTCGCAGAAGTATCCTTCTGTAGGCGAAAATAGGGGATTAACTGTCTGCGGGGTAATGCAATCGGCCTCCCACTTTCCCCTCTCACCCTCCTCGAAACCCTTCTGTGATTCCTCGTAGCGTCTCACCTTAGGGTCTGGAAGGACGAGCTCTCCATCCTGCTTCTGATGCAGGGGCGCGTTGGTATCCAGTTACTTCACTGGATTTTTCGGATTGGTGAGAACCAAACTTGCTTGGCTTCCAGGTAAGTTTTATGATAAGAGGTTCCCCTTGTGTCCATGCATTAATGTACTAATGCTAGTGTCTTTTTCCCCATAGGGGCCGGGGTACGGAATGCCGGGGAAAAGGCACCGACCCGAAATGAGAGGTGAAATCCTTGTAGAAATCAGGTAAGTCTTTAATGAGCGTTTTTTTGGTAATGTCTTTTCATTCGCTCATTAACGCTGATGTCTCTTTTTCCCCTTGGGGCCGGGTCCGGAAATGCCAGGATGCGGCGCGGACCCGAAATGAAGAGGGAAGTCTTAACATTGAGATTTAGCTTTCCTTATTCCCTTCTCTCTCTCACCTTTTGTTCTGGTCTTTTTCTCCCTAGGCGCTGGGGCGTGACTGCGAATCCGGATGATCGCTGCTGAACATGCGGGCGCCCTGTAAAGGTGAGTGGAATGCGGCGCTGCAGCGATCGACGCGATGAGCTTTTAAATAAAAGTCTTCCTTTTCAGGATTGTCGGCGAGATGTCTCCGGGATGCGGATTTAGCAGGTAAGGACTTTTCCTTCCTCTGTTCTCTTCCTTCTCTTCCTTTGCAGGTGATCCAGGATGCTGGCAGGCGTGGCAGAAGTCAGGATGCAGGAACAGACACAGTGAGCGTCCAGCTGCTAGATGCAGAACAACGCGAAGCAAGTGTGGCTGTTCGGGTGGGGTTTAAATAGCCTTGGAAGAAGTTCCAGGTATGTATCCTTCCTCCAATCAGGTATGTATCCTTCCCCGACCACGCCCGGATGGTAAATTAGTCCCACAGGTAAAGTAGTTCCTTTCAGGCCTCAAGGAGGCCGGGATCCTGCAGCATGGTCTGCATCATGTAAGTGCACCCAAGCACTCCTGATGTCTTTTATGAGCCTGGCGCCATAGGCGCCAGGACACTGTCCAAAGGGCCCCTATATGGGGTTGCTGGGTCCTTCCTTGGGGACTGGATGTCCGCTTTCGGGGACACAGGGCTTGAACCGGCTCCCCGGGAGCGGGCATCGTGACATATTCCTCCTTTATTGTTGCTTGATCACCTGTGCTTTCTGTGAGGCAGCAAACAAAATAATGGAATATGTGTACTATTTTTATCTCTACTCATCTGTGTGCTGCATCTATACTGCAGCCTATATACTTGCGTTGATTCTATGTGCAAATGTTGGGGAAAAATCAGCCGTCTGATGTAGGCATGGAATATAGTCAATCGAGGAAAGCCACAAATTGCAATTTACTCAAGTGGTCTATATTATTTTCTAACCTTTCCCTGTCTCTGCCTCTGAATTGAACGTGGCTTCTTCTTATCAGAGACCAAAGTAGGAGGAGTGGAGCACCATGAGCTTGAGCAACTTCCAGCACCTTCTCATCGGCTTCGAGAAGACCCCTCTGGACCAGGAATCCAAGTAGCGCCAGGTAAGAGAGTACCCCCTATGGAGGTGCCATGGAGGGTGGGGTGCAAGAGAGTGCAGTGGGCAAAGGTGGTATCAGAGGCCTGCAGTGGTTTGGGGGCATGCAACAGCTAGACTGGTGCATGCATTCAGAGGCTTGGGGGAGGAGTGTACTGTGCTCTTGGATATCACTGGATAGCATCTACCCATGTTTTCATATGGGGGAGCGGGCACCCCCAAGGTTTGTTTGGGTTTTTTATTAAGTGACATCGACCAACATGGCGTGTTTCACTCCCAAGAACTAGGCCTTGTCTGGGTGGTTTGAAATACAGCATTGAGTGCTTGTTTTCCCATGTACTTAGGAGGTGCTGAGTGTCAACAGCGCAAGGGTGCAGTGCTGTGGGCATGTTTTGTGGAAGTTGGTGGAATGACTTGACCCTCAACATTGCAGGCTTGAAACATGAGCTCGAGTGTTTGATTCCTCATGTTTTTAAAGTTGAGTGTTACAACCGTATTTATGGGTGCAGCATCTTGGTTGACTGTGGCGCACAGAGTAGTCGACTCATGTTTGGGCACACTATCCCTTTTGGGAATGCAAACTAAAAGCATAAAGTGAAAGACTGCTTCTGTTATGGCCTGCTCAACCTCACCCAGTATTGGGCATTGTCAACCACTCAACTGTTCTGTAACTACATTCTGTCACTACATGGTTGGGATCACAGACTGACCTTACCGGGTTTGCCTCCTTCCCGTTGGGCAGTGATCAACTCTTCCAGATAGGGAACAACAGCACACTGCGCCAGCCAGTCACATGTGTAGTTCCTCAAAGCTCCATCCATTTACTTAACATCTTTAACATGTGGCCTTAAGGAAATCAATAAGCCAATGACACACAGGTGTACCTAAAGGTCAGCAGCGTCAAAGTCATCTCATAGCTAAAACACTGATTTGTACTTGTTCAAATTAGGCTATCAAGCACGTAGTACATCCCAACTTCACCATAACTGAATTTATGTTCCTCACAAGCCAAGCCAGACAAAATACTTCATATCAAGCCAATCTGATATGAATGTCTTCGGGTTCACTCTGAATAATTGTATCACCTGCCACATGTCTAGGAGGAAGAGTAGATGCATGATGGGGCAAACATTAGGTAGGTAATTTGGGTTTAGTATGGGTTTCTTTAGCTGGGGGGAGGATCTCTTCCATTTTCAGTGCATTTGACAAAGTGCCTCGTGTGATGGGTGTTTTGATGATGTTAAATGGTGTAAGTAATTTATCTGCAATGATCCAATTGAATTATTTATTGTGCATTTGTTAGGTGCTAATACAACAAGTAAATTGTGTTTCGAAGTGTTTCAAAGCACCCACAGGGCAACAGAGAGGGAACATGGGTTTTAAAACAATATATTAACTGCAGGATAAAAGACAAACTTACTAGCCATGTGAGTATTCAGAACATGCAAGTACAGAGAGAGAGAGAAGAGTGCAAGAGGGAGTGGGGGGTAAGTGCTGGAGTGTCCATGCTCATGGTTGAGCAGCAGATGTAAGTGCCCAGTATAGTAAGTGCTAGAGAGCATTCAGCTGCAATAAGTAGGTAAGTGCAGGCCAACAGTGGCATAGGCCAGTGGGTTCTGAGGCACGTGATGTGTGTAGGCAGAGGATGAGGCGATTTGGTGTGGGTTGCCAGGGCCCTAAAGGACTCAAAAGGACCCTGGTCATCAATCACAGCGACTGTGTTATTAGCAGAGGAGGGAAGACGGGAAGGAGGAGGTGAAAAAAGTCTTGAGGCGATGGAGAGTATTTAGTAAGAGCAAGTTGCAAATAGCTTGGTCCCCAGCCCCAGACAGCCTTGTGGACAATGGAGGGGTATTCTAAATTAATCTGTGCAGCAAGCAGGAGCCAGTGAAGAGATTTTAGGGCAGGAGAGATGTGGTCTCTGGGCTTGAGGCCGAGGATTTGTCTTGCTGCCCTATTCTGAATTAGCTGGAGGGGTCGTAGAAAGGAAGAGGGTAGTTTCAAGATAAGGCTGTTGCAATAGTCAAGGGTTGTGAGACGTGGAGGGGACCAGAGAATTCTATTTTTATTGCATTTCCAAGGAGTGGATTGTGTTCAGGTTCCTGAAATACCTTCATATGGTCCTCACTTTCCAACTTGTATCAACGCTACTCCTCTCCCTCCGCCCACTCTCCTTACTGAATTGGTCTTACTGTGTAAGTTTAATCAGGTACTGGAAGGCAAAACATTACCAAGTGATAGGTAGCATGTGGCTGTATGTAGTGCAAGGTAATTGGAGATGTGAAACTGAGTCGGTTGGGAGAAGTTAGGGTTTGAAAATAGTGAGGACTCCTGATGGTGTGGCTTTGTAATAGGTTGAACTGTTATCCAGAGACATGGAAATCAGACAAGTGAAATCAGCTGTAGTGGGTGGGGGGAGGGATTGTGCCACTGTTGCATCACTGACTTCTTTTCTCTCTGTTTTTGGAATGTTTTCACTGAGAACGGTGGCTGCAGATGTCTACACTACCAAATCAACGTGCTGGCAAGTGTTGCAGATCATTGAAATCAACTCCCAGGTAAGTCGGTGACTAGATGGGTATACCAAGTTGTGGGCACCATGTGGTGACCTTTGAAGCAGCATGGTATACTTACTAGGAATCCGAGTGTATTACCTGCACTATTCTTGCCCTATAAATGTAAATACTTTTCTCAGGTTTGTCTCCTCCATGTTAAATGATAAATTATACCAGGGCTCATCACTAGATTAGGCACATGCAGTTTGAGTCTATCCAACCCGCCCATCGGAGCGCCTAACGGGCAATGAGTTCTCCTGCCTTGCGCTCCCCTGAGCAGCTGGTTGACAGCAAAATCTCTGCATCCGTCTTTTATTTTGCAGGTGGAGCCGGGCATCGTCTTCTCTACATCCCACATGACAGACCAGGGCTCGTCACTAGATTAGGTACATGCAGTGTGAGTCTATCCAACCTGCCCATTGAAGCGCCTGAATGGCAGGGAATTCTCCCGTCTTGCGCTCCCCTGGGCAGCTGGTTGACAGCAAAATTTCTGCATCCATCTTTTTTTTGCAGGTGGAGCCGGGCATCGTCTTCTCTACATCCCACACGACAGACCAGGGCTCGTCACTAGATTAGGCACATGCAGTTTGAGTCTATCCAACCTGCCCATTGAAGCGCCTGAATGGCAGTGAATTCTCCCGTCTTGTGCTCCCCTCGGCAGCTGGTTGACAGCAAAATCTCTGCATCCGTCTTTTTTTTGCAGGTGGAGCCGGGCATCGTCTTCTCTACATCCCACTCGACAGACCAGGGCTCGTCACTAGATTAGGCACATGCAGTTTGAGTCTATCCAACCTGCCCATTGAAGCGCCTGATGGGCAGTGAATTCTCCCGTCTTGCGCTCCCCTGGGCAGCTGGTTGACAGCAAAATCTCTGCATCCGTCTCTTTTTTGCAGGTGGAGCCGGGCATCGTCTTCTCTACATCCCACACGACAGACCAGGGCTTGTCACTAGATTAGGCACATGCAGTTTGAGTCTATCCAACCTGCCCATTGAAGCGCCTGATGGGCAGTGAATTCTCCCGTCTTGCGCTCCCCTGGGCAGCTGGTTGACAGCAAAATCTCTGCCTCCGTCTTTTTTTTGCAGGTGGAGCCGGGCATCATCTTCTCTACATCCCACACGACAGACCAGGGCTGGTCACTAGATTAGGCACATGCAGTTTGAGTCTATCCAACCAGCCCATTGAAGCGCCTGATGGGCAGTGAATTCTCCTGTCTTGCTCTCCGCTGGGCAGCTGGTTGACAGCAAAATCTCTGCATCCGTCTTTTTTTGCAGGTGGAGCCGGGCATCGTCTTCTCTACATCCCACACGACAGACCAGGGCTCGTCACTAGATTAGGCACATGCAGTTTGAGTCTATCCAACCTGCCCATTGAAGCGCCTGATGGGCAGTGAATTCTCCCGTCTTGCGCTCCCCTGGGCAGCTGGTTGACAGCAAAATCTCTGCATCCATCTTTTTTTTGCAGGTGGAGCCGGGCATCGTCTTCTCTATATCCCACACGACAGACCAGGGCTCGTCACTAGATTAGGCACATGCAGTTTGAGTCTTTCCAACCTGCCCATTGAAGCGCCTGATGGGCAGTGAATTCTCCCGTCTTGCTCTCCACTGGGCAGCTGGTTGACAGCAAAATCTCTGCATCCGTCTTTTTTTTGCAGGTGGAGCCGGGCATCGTATTCTCTACATCCCACATGACAGACCAGGGCTCGTCACTAGATTAGGCACATGCAGTGTGAGTCTATCCAACCTGCCCATTGAAGCGCCTGAATGGCAGGGAATTCTCCCGTCTTGCGCTCCCCTGGGCAGCTGGTTGACAGCAAAATCTCTGCATCCATCTTTTTTTTGCAGGTGGAGCCGGGCATCGTCTTCTCTACATCCCACACGACAGACCAGGGCTCGTCACTAGATTAGGCACATGCAGTTTGAGTCGATCCAACCTGCCCATTGAAGCGCCTGAATGGCAGTGAATTCTCCCGTCTTGTGCTCCCCTCGGCAGCTGGTTGACAGCAAAATCTCTGCATCCGTCTTTTTTTTGCAGGTGGAGCCGGGCATCGTCTTCTCTACATCCCACACGACAGACCAGGGCTCGTCACTAGATTAGGCACATGCAGTTTGAGTCTATCCAACCTGCCCATTGAAGCGCCTGATGGGCAGTGAATTCTCCCGTCTTGCGCTCCCCTGGGCAGCTGGTTGACAGCAAAATCTCTGCATCCGTCTCTTTTTTGCAGGTGGAGCCGGGCATCGTCTTCTCTACATCCCACACGACAGACCAGGGCTTGTCACTAGATTAGGCACATGCAGTTTGAGTCTATCCAACCTGCCCATTGAAGCGCCTGATGGGCAGTGAATTCTCCCGTCTTGCGCTCCCCTGGGCAGCTGGTTGACAGCAAAATCTCTGCCTCCGTCTTTTTTTTGCAGGTGGAGCCAGGCATCATCTTCTCTACATCCCACACGACAGACCAGGGCTGGTCACTAGATTAGGCACATGCAGTTTGAGTATATCCAACCTGCCAATTGAAGCGCCTGATGGGCAGTGAATTCTCCTGTCTTGCTCTCCGCTGGGCAGCTGGTTGACAGCAAAATCTCTGCATCCGTCTTTTTTTGCAGGTGGAGCCGGGCATCGTCTTCTCTACATCCCACACGACAGACCAGGGCTCGTCACTAGATTAGGCACATGCAGTTTGAGTCTATGCAACCTGCCCATTGAAGCGCCTGATGGGCAGTGAATTCTCCCGTCTTGCGCTCCCCTGGGCAGCTGGTTGACAGCAAAATCTCTGCATCCATCTTTTTTTTGCAGGTGGAGCCGGGCATCGTCTTCTCTACATCCCACACGACAGACCAGGGCTCGTCACTAGATTAGGCACATGCAGTTTGAGTCTTTCCAACCTGCCCATAGAAGCGCCTGATGGGCAGTGAATTCTCCCGTCTTGCTCTCCACTGGGCAGCTGGTTGACAGCAAAATCTCTGCATCCGTCTTTTTTTTGCAGGTGGAGCCGGGCATCGTCTTCTCCACATCCCACACGACAGACCAGGGCTCGTCACTAGATTAGGCACATGCAGTTTGAGTCTATCCAACCTGCCTATTGAAGCGCCTGACGGGCAGTGAGTTTTCCCACCTTGCGCTACCCTGGGCAGCTGGTTGACGGACAAATCTCTGCATCTGTCTTTTTCTTGCAGGTGGACCCAGCATCGTCCTCTCTACACCCAACACAGTAGACCAGGGTTTGCCACTAGACTGGGCCTCAGCAGTATTTTAATTAATGCATTTCTAAATATGTCAGTAAATTACTGGTTGCTCGCAGTAATCTTAGTTTGATTTTCAGCATCTATGTTTTAATTTGTAATTTCTTAAAATAGTTTGGTGTTGGGCTTTGAGGGCGGTGGGAGGGCATGAGTGTGGGGGATTGATGGGTGTGTGAGGGCCAATTACTCATTTTCTCCCTTGTTTTACCATACACATTTAATTAAAGTGTGCATACTCCTCTAGAGACTAGAACAACATATGCAGTCACTCACTGCACTTCCAATGTGCTGTGGTTAAGGTTCGCAAAAGGATTTTGCCCTACTTTCACCCCCATTTGGGCATCGCAATCTTCTATTGATAAGTTTGTAGGGGAGTATTTTAGTCTTATTGTGGGTGACAACCAATTCTTTGTGTGTTTTCTTTGCAGCATGGGAGTGAGCACTGCGCCAACCAGCTCCACCCCTTTAACCCTGAGCTGCCTGGTTGCCGTGTGTGATATATTATCAGGGACGCCATGCTCTCAGGAGGAAAGTCACCCTGTTTTAGGAGACTTTACACTATAGTAATTTGAGTGGCCTGACATGTTACAACACTATTGATCTTGCTTCTCTATTGTTCTGGTTTTTTGTAGGTGAATATATATATATATATATATATATATATATATATATATATATATATATATATATATATATATATATATATATATATATATATATATATAAAACTATAACTAGTGGATGAGTGGTGCACTCTGGTTCCAAGCTTAGTATACCTTCCACAGTCCAATTGATCTTCTCCTCCAAGCAATTTCATGTCTCTTGCAATCTTCAGGAAGGCAGTCTGTTCAGGTGTTGCTAGTTTATACCAAATGTGGCCACAGGGAATATGTTGAATAAAAAAGTGCCTACCTTTTATTCTCGTTTACATTTTCTGTGTGCAAAATGTGCTTAATGATCTTCCCAACATGTTTGGTCTTAGTGCTGGTCAAAGACAGATGCCATAAGATTTTTTTCATGTTGAAGTTAGAGAAGCAGAAATTAACTCCATAGGGGGTTTTGCCCGCATCAGTGATCCCAGCTGTGTCTATGGTTGGCCAGGCTCTCTTAAAATTATTGTTTATGGTGCTCATTACCGAAATGGAATGCATTTAAAAGCATGAAATATGTTTATAATTAGGAGGTAACTAAGCCCGCAGCAGGGGTCTGCAACATGTGGCTCTCAAGATCTTACTCATTTTACTACAACACCCATGATTCCTCAATACAATCAATATGTGTCATGGTGGAAGGATTTTGCAGCTCACACAATCTGCAGTTTGAAAGTTTGTACTCCCCTGAAACCCTTGCTTTTTCATGCCACACTTTGATTGCACTACAGAACTTTTCCAAGCAGGCTTTGCCCATAGTGAAGTGGGTGTTTTAAAAGAAGATGAAGTGCATTAATTTCATGTTTTTACTGACATTCATGATTACTAACAACATCTACCATTTCTCCATTTAAGAAGCATGCAATATAAATTACCAATATGATGTGGTTACACGTATTCATGTGAACTGGGTGCTGCTTGAAAAGGGGCTGAGCTTGCAGCCAAGGAGAGCTGAAATAGATACATGTGCCTGCTTTCTGTCAGCAGGCCTTCTGACAGGGCTCTCTGTGTGAGGCGAAGTAGACTTTTTTCCTCCAATGTTTGTGACAGAAAATGTAGATCTATTTCTTGGTTTATAAGTGCTTTTTGGTGTTAAATTATAATTTTACCACACACTTTACAGTAATAGATTGTAGGGACTGTTCAAGAAAACGGCTCTCCAAAAACATTTTCTGTCATGACAGTCACACACAACCCATTCAGCTCTTTTTTCTCTCTTCTCTATGAAAGTACTGATATTCTTCAATAAAATAACCAAATCCACTCACAGTCCCCGCATTTGACCACATTATAAAACATGTCAAGTATTCTCAGAAATGCTCCTCAAAGGGGTTCATGTGTATAACAAATGTTAGATATGGGGCATGGCCAGGCAGCAGGGGGTGCTACAGTGACCAGTCATGTCCACTGTGTGTGACCTGTGCTAATAAAGTTCAGCCTTGCAGCAGTGAAAGGGGAAAACATAGGTACATTTATCCTCCGACTGACTCGAATCTCTCTTTTAGGGCTTAGTGTTTGAAGGAGAGAGGTTGTGTTTTTACTGCTCGTGTGAAACCAATTCTTTGTCAAGGAGATTGATTTCAAAGGTGAATTTGGACATTTGGTTGACTAGGTGATTGTGTTTTGGTAAAGTCTACTCTGTGTAGCTTTACTGGGAAGGAAATATTTTTTTTTACCCCTTCCTGATTCTTTCTAGGACACAGGATACCATCCCTGTATGGTTTTGTTTTGTTTTTATTGGCTGAAGTTTTTTGACCATTCTAACAACACCCCATGTGTAAACGTTGTACATCGTAGCCAAACAAACATTTTTAGTTGAATGATTTCCCAAAGCATCTCAAACTATCTGTACCTTTTTATACGAAACAATGTACCATTGGTTTGAGATGACACCACATTTGTCTCTATCGAACCCAGTTCCAAAGCAATATCAAAACACGCATTGAGAATAATTGTTCTAAGGGAAAAGGTCAACGATAATTTCCACTTATATATCCAATAGATTTGATAGTACATACCAATACATTATTGTTGGCTTCACCCTTTTCTAAAACTGTTCAAGAATTATCAAAATATAACAAATACATCATATTTACAATCCTTTTTTCTGAGGCCAAACGAAAAGGACACTTTGACTGTCTGCCCCATTGATGAGTAGCACATACAATGTCCATTACAGTGATACCCCACACATCTAAATCAAATGAATGGTTGCTGAGAAATTACAAAAACACTTTGAAAGTGCTTGTTCTAAGGTCAAAGGTCAAATGTCATACCTCCTACACTCCACTTGATGCCTCCAAGTCAAAGTACCCAACATGACTGTTCCAATAACACCTCTTTTATATAAATGTGCTAAATGGTAGCAGAGCAACAACAAAAAAACACTTTTGGGTGGGAGATTCTAAGGTCCAAGGTCAAATAACAAAACCAGAGTCCTTATCTGATCCATAAATTAAAAAGCACAAATCAGGACTTTCGAAAAGACACCTCATTTGTCAAAATCGGTCCCACGGTTGTATAACAATTTACAAAAAAGCACTTTGCACTTGATTATTGTGAGGTCAAAGGTCAAATGTCATAACCTCTCTACATATTAGACAATGGATTATGGAGAACATGTGATTAACTTCCAAAAGACACCGCAATTAAGACAAACAGATTTAGGATTATAAAGATATGATGACAAAAACATTGAATGTAGTGCATTTTAAGGTCAAAGGTCAGATACAAAGACTCTGTGACCCATTGGCTCACATACAGATATAACACGTTCGAAAATTGTCTGCTGACTAAACATACATAACAGAACAAACCATTTACTAGACTTTATTGAGTTCCAGTTCTGAAATAGAGATTCTTGCAGGGAAAACAGCAAGGGAAATAAACAATGTCGGCCATTTTTAAATGTATGTAAGACTACCCAGAACCTCTGAGAATATTTATTTTCCTTTGCATCATATTGCTACTAACTAAAACATGATTTCCCTAACGACGCTTCTAAATTATTGGTATTTTCCTTTCACTTTTTTCATTATATTTGTGGATTGGAAAAAAGTTCACATTTGACACTCATGGGATGCACTTACGCTAAGCCCCAAAAAATAAATAAATAAAATAAAACATAAAACTTCAGTTTTTTGTCTGAGCAGCAAACATAATATACTTGAAATTTGCCCATCTACCTACTGCAAAAAATTGTTTTCTGAAAGTGCTACCTTTGTCGTCAGTGATATATACTCTGTACAGTGATATGTGTCCACCATATTGAATTATGTCATGTGACCTCAGGGTGTGACACAAACGTGTGCTTTTTGGCTCATTTTATAGGGAAAAATATACTGAAACAAAAAATGTATGGTTATCCTATAGTATTATCGATTTCTAGTGAGCTATAGCAATTTGAGATGAAACAGCTAAGAATCAGAGAAAATAGCATGGCACTGAGTGTTTTCCAATGGGCACTAAATATGTTTCCATTTCTTTTAAACCGAAAGTGTTTGCTATATCAGAAGGAGTCACCTGCTTTTTTTTTTTAATGCAAACTTCGATTGAAATCCTCAGTAAAATGTAGACATCTTGAACAATGATGCACAGCAAAGGCCTATGGTTTAAATGCAACACTTACATGTGGTTTCGTCGTTTGTGGGTGGACATAGATTTCGATCTGTTGCGGGTAGTTTGACAAATGTTATCCTTTTTTAATTGGGGACCACCCCAACTCCAACCGTGCTACCTGTACCCCCCATGACCTAACTCATACATATACATAAATATATTGGTGGATGAAACACCCTAAAAGGTTTAGCTAAATGTCCACTCACAATCTATGGTCGACAAAACCCCTGTAAAATATCCGATTGCACCATGTGGAAAGTCAAACCTCCTACCTCCTGTTCAATTCTGATTCTATGCTGGAACAGGAAAACTTGTCATTTTTTCCTCAATTCACCACTAAACACCACTGGAAAAGTTTCAACAGGACCCGCAGTCCAGTATTCATTTAATTCGAGTATAAGATGAAACCTCAATTAACTCGGCCGCACAACCTGCACAAATATAGTTTAAGCATTTATGGCTTAAGTAGGTTTCACATTCTTTAAAATCGCACCCATTCAACGCCCAGGCTACCAATTCCTGTCAGAAATACCACTATCAGCACCCGTGCACGCAGTCAGGCGATAACACAACGGATTATTGCACATAAATAACAGCTACCAGCAAAGTGGCTATTTCCCTACAATTGGACACCAAACGCACATGGTGTTGGTGTTTGTCGGCTTTGTTCTTTCTAGCCCATCAGGAAAGGGCTCGTGTGCACATTGTCTGTTAAGTTTTAGCAGCTGTTGAATATACAGTAGCTTCCTGCGGCCTGCAGTGTACCTCCGTTTCAATTTACCATCTGACTTAAACGCGCCAGCATCACAAAAAGGAACTTCTTCGCGCAAAGCTGTACATATAAACAATCCTCCTGCACATGTATCCTGTTTATCCAATACAAAATTCAAAAAATGGTTTCCAGTCTTTCTAATAGCTGCTTTTTATCCATCCTTGTGACATAATTCACAGAGCATTTTCCAATGGCATTGCTCCATTATAAAACACGTCTGTGAATCAGGCTATTACTAACTCACTATATTTAGAAACTGATCCTGAAATGCTATTACCAGTTTTTCAAATGTTAGCTGAAAACATATGGTTGGGGACAAAAAAACATGTTTTTCATCTATCTTAATTACGTCTTTCATGGGGCCTGCCACCTACCAGCAGCATGTGTACAGAAAATATCGTTGTGGCATGATAGGTAGCAGTGTTCCATCATTATCCTGCGAATATTAACAATAAGAGGATGTGTGATTTGTTTATGTGGTCTTTCTATGTCAGAGGCCAAAACATAGTGGAGCCTCTGCAAATACCTACCGGTATTGCAATCAGTAGTTAGCATTAAATGTAATTGTTTTTGTCATACAGGGCGCCTGATTCTGGCCCTACTACTGAATTGGAATGGTGCAATAATGTCGGATTTCGCGTTAACCTTGTTTACAACTCCCTTTTCCCATCTGTGTAATGTATGAAGCAATATTGCACAGGGATGGGGAGAATGGCGCAAATTAGTCACATGCCACAGCTATGGTTGACCCCCACAGACGCTCTCTACCTCAGTTCCAGTGGTTTTATGTAGACGTTTTTGGCCTGATGTACACAAATGTTTTAACATGGGAAAGGCCCAGTGAAAACATTTTTGTAAATGAGGCCCTTGGAGTTTTTCAGTAAATTATATATTTTTTTCAGATCATGTTAAACTGTTTCCTACCTTAATAGAAATGAGAAACCCCCCTGTCAGGAAATTGTAAATCTACAAGCCTAATAATGTCCTCATTGTGTATGGTAATCTTCATTACTCCGTATCATACTCTTCTTCGTCACATGCCACACCCTGGAATTTAGGCAGGGATGCACAAGTAGGTGTAGCAAATAAACTTGTATGTGTATTTCTATTTATATGTGTCTGTGCATATTTGCTTGGAGTTGTGTGTGTCTGTTTTTGTACACTTTTGAATGAATACCTATGTAAACGGGTGCACATGTGAAGGAGAGTGCCTGCGATTGGAAGTGTAATGTGTGTGTGTGTGTGTACTGGGGCAGCCAGTAGAGTCACTGGGAACCTGGGAAAAGTAGAGCCAGCGAATATGAGGGTGCATAGGGGAGGACTGCAATGCAGTCATCTATCTCACATTTTGCACTGTCTCTCTCCTTGCACTCCCTCTCTCTTTGCACTGTTTCTCACTCTCTCTTCTCTGACCACCTGTCTCCTTCTCTCTGCTTCTCTTTCCTCGTGTGCTCTCATTCATTTGTTCTCCTTGTACACTTATGCTCTCTCTCCTTGAGCTCAGTCCATCTGTCTTTCTCTCGTGACAGCTGCCCTCTCTGTCCCATGTGCTTCTCTCTCTCTCCCCTCGCACTCAGACTTTTCAATGGCACCTTTGCAGGCATTCTGCCTCTCTCATTTTTCCTTGCACCTATATTTTCTCTCTTGTCCTTCTGCTCACATCATCACTCCCTCTTACCATCGCTCGCTCACACCCCCAATTGCTCTCCTCGCAGGCATCCTCCTTTTTCTCTCTCTCAACCCTTCTTGCATCCTCCCTTGCAACCTTGCACGCTACCCTGTGCTACTGATGCCTATGCATGCAGACTGCAATAAGCAGTAGAAGACAGCAAATCTATTTGACTTGCCAATGTTTTTTTTTTCAAATATAATTGTGGTTGCAGCCCACATGAATGGTGCACATCTAAATGATTATGACAGCAGGGTGCCACTTCTTGCATTTGTACGAAGACCAGGAATGCTTAAATGGCAAACCTCGTGATGGGCAACCAGTCATATTACATGTTCTGTTACTATGCTTTTGTACTGCGCCAAATCACCAGCATAGTGTATTCAGAGCACAAAAACCTTTCCTGAGGTACGTTTTGCCCCCACTCGGTATCAACAGACCATAGTTTGGTGGGAAGAATAGCATAAGCATGGTTGATGTAAGAGGGAGGGAAAGCATCGATATCAGGCACAAGCAACCTTCTCAATTTTCTTGCTGTGAAGGCATCATGAAGCAAGACACATATAACAGATTCAAAGTTCACAATAAAATGGTTTATTAAATCAAATGTCAATATGGCAGAAGGTGTAACTTGCCCTATGCTAAGGTGGGGATTCCCTACCTGAAAGAAACTAAGAAACGTCTGAGTTCCACTTTAATGCAAGTCTTTGTCCAAAGCCTATCCTTGCCCTCACAACTAAAGCTAAGCAATGTGTAGGAATGTCAATAAAAAAATAAATGGCAATGAACACAAAGGTCTGAGCTTCTTCCAGCACTTAGTTTCCTGTTCAGCTCCCCTTTCCCAAGTTCAAGAAAGTTCCACCAAAGTCTCAGAATTACCTTTCCCAAGTTCAAGGCAATACAGTTCCACACAATCCTTGGGGTTCCCTTCCCCAAGTTCAAGGCAACACAGTTCAAAGGAAAAGGGGTCTTGGGGCTCCATCCTCAAGACAGCATTTGCAGTTCATCAAGTCTCAGGGATCCCTTCCCCAAGACTTCAACGTAGTAGCTTGTACTTGTTTCAATCTTTCAAAGTTCAACACAACTTTAGGTCCACGTGACTCTACATCGGGATTGCATCACCAGTTCACTCACAATTCTCCTTCTTAGTTTATTTCACAATGATGTTGGCTATTACAATTCAGGGCTCCCTGGTCTAGGTGCAATTTGTCAGACCACAAGGTCCACCAATCACGAGTTGTGCAACCAGGATCCCTAGGCTTTTTAGGTTCTTCTGTATTGCCCATGTGTACAGATTCATGTTTACGTAGTCTCTTTGTGTCAGCCTCTTGGCTTTATGTGCAGGTTTACACTCTCCTGGCTTCTCCTTGTTAGCCTCTTGGCTTTGCCATTATGTGTTGCACGTCTTATGCTAGTGTTTGACCTTACCACACTGTGTCCATTCATAAAGTTCATTTTGAGGTGGTCTTATGTATTCCACACCTTTCCATAACACATTTTCACACTTGCATTCTTTTTTGTAGGCTACTTTCAAATGGCACTTTCTTATTTGGGTTTCATCAGCTACTAGCTTTTCCCATTAAGTTTCATTCAGTTCAATATTCGATATGTGTAATTTAGCGGTCTTTCAAGTTTTCATTCATTTCGGTATTTTATGTACGTGATTTAGATTTGCTTCAAGTTTTCATTCAGTTCTGGATTCAATATCATTGATATGGCACTTCATTACTTATGTGTAGCCCTGTAGGAGTGCCCCGCCAACATTCCCTTCCACTTACCGGTACACAGCATTCCTCTCCAGCTGCTTCCATTCTGCTTCACAGGCTGGCGAGCTGATCTTGATTCCAGGTGCTTCCTTGCACACGCTGGCAGGTGTGCTTCTTTTCCACGGGTGTGGACAGTATCCCCACATCCTTGTTCGCATCTACAGCTGCTTTCTGCTAACCACGTAGGCTCCCAAACCTGTGGCAGCCTAACGGCCTGACTCACCATGGGCTCCAAGGGATCTCTGCAACATCTGCCAGCATCCTGTCTTCCTCTCAGGACCCACCATGGCTGCCCCCTCATGAGAATGGTCGCCTGCCAGTCTCTCCCACACAGGCCTCCTTGTTGCTCTCCCTGCTGCTCCTTTGGTCTACCTTGATACACCTGCAACCACTTGACAGTTTACAGGTGTGGACTCTCAGTGGGTAATTCATAGAATTCGGCGTACAAGTGGCGCAAGCGAGTGGCGCACAGTGTGCGCATGTGGCAGTCTGCACATGCCGCGTGCAAAACCCATTTCAGCGCACATGGTATTCATGGATTTTAACATCCATAACCAGCCGTGGCGCAGAGTGGCGCAGCGACCCTGCAGCAGCATCAGTTACACCCCCAACCCCGCCCCGTGCACCATGAACAGCGCACAAATCCAGTACATGGCGCAAAAGCCAGTGGACCAGCATACAGCCCCCCAACCATGAAAATGCGTGTAAATCTCCCCGCGCACCCCTCTGAATACACATACCCCTCTCGCGCTAGCAAAATTGCGTGTAAAACTCCCTGTGCACCCCTCGGAATACACATAGCCCTCTTGTGCTAGCGAAATCGCATGTAAAACTCCCCCCCGCACCCCTCAGAATACATGCATGCAGCCCATCCCCATGCCCCACAGGCAGTCCATCCCTCCAGTGCATGCCCCACAGGCAGCCCATCACCCCAGTGCATGCCCCACAGGCAGCCCACATCATAGGGGGGACTATTCCCACGCGATTTCGATAGCACGAGAGGGCCACGTGTATTTCGAGGGGTGCGTGGGGAGTTTTACACGTGATAGGCCCTGTGCGAGTGGGGTACGTGTATTTGTGGGGTACGTGGGGAGTTTCACACACGATAGGCCCTGTGCGAGCGGGGTACATGTATTTGTGGGGTACGCAGGGAGTTTCAAATGCGATAGGCCCTGTGCGAGTGGGATACGTGTATTTGTGGGGTACACAGGGAGTTTCACACACGATAGGCCCTGTGCAAGTGGGGTACGTGTATTTATGGGGTACGCAGGGAGTTTCACATGCGATAGGCCCTGTGCGAGCGGGGTACGTGTATTCTGAGGGGTGCGTGGGGAGTTTCACATGCGATAGGCCCTGTGCGAGCGGTGTGAGTGTTTTTGTGAGGTACGCAGGGAGTTTCACACACAATAGGCCCTGTGCGAGCGGGGTACGTGTATTCTGAGGGGTGCGCGGGGAGTCCTACACACGATTTCGCTAGCGCAAGAGGGGTACGTGTATTCCAAGGGGTGCGCAGAGAGTTTTACACGTGATTTCACTAGCGCGAGCGGGGTACGTGTATTCTGATGGGAGCGCAGGGAGTTTTACATGCAATTTGGCATTGTGTGCCCTCCCGGGTATATGGTTTCCCCCCTCCCCATGCCCTGCAGGCAGCCCATACCACAGGGGACTACCGTACAACCCTCACCTTGCCCTGCAGTCAGCCCACATGGCACCATGCACTTGTGAGCACACTTGTGAGCCCCGACTCATGTCCCCCACCCATCCACCCACCCCCGGTGATGGGCACCTGCCAACAGGCCCTGACTCATTTCCCCCACCCATCCACCCACCCCCAGTGAAGGGCACCTGCCAGTAGGCCCCAATTCATGTCCCCCACCCATCCACCCACGCCCAGTGACGGGCACCTGCCAGCAGGCCCCAACTCATGTCCCCCTGCACCCCCACCCACCCAGCATTGACAGGCACCCGGCAACCGGCCACAACTCATGTCCCAGTGCACCCTCACCTGCCCAGCATTGACAGGCACCTGCCAGCAGGCCCTGACTCATGTCCCCCTGCACCCCCACCCACCCAGCATTGATGGGCACCTGCCAGCAGGCCCTGATTTATGTCCCCTGCACCCTCACCCACCCAGCATTGAGGCGCACCTGGCAGCAGGCCTGACTCATGTCCCCCTGCACCCCACCCACCCAGCATTGATGGGCACCTGCCAGCAGGCCCCAACTCATGTTCCCCTGCACCTCCACCCACCCAGTATTGACGGCACCTGGCAGCAGGCCCCGACTCATGTCCCCCTGCACCTCCACCCAACCAGCATTGACGGGCACCTGCAAGCAGGCCCCAACTCATGTCCCCCTGCACCCCCACCCACCCAGCATTGACAGGAACCTGCCAGCAGGCCCTGACTCATGTCCCCCTGCACCCCCAGCATTGACGGGCACCTGCCAGCATGCCCTGACTCATGTCCCCCTGCACCCGACCCACCCAGTATTGACGGGCACCTGCCAGCAGGCCCCGACTCATGTCCCCCTGCACCCCCACCCACCCCCAGTGACGGGCACCTGCCAGCAGGCCCCGACTCATGTCCAAAACCCATCCACCCACGCCCAGTGACGGGCACCTGCCAGCAGGTCCTGACTCACGTCCCCCTGCATCCCCCCACCCAGCATTGACAGGCATCTGGCAGCAGGCCACGACTCTTGTCCAAAACCCATCCACCCACGCCCAGTGACGGGCACCTGCCAGCAGGCCCCAACTCATGTCCCCCTGCACCCCCACCCACCCAGCATTGACAGGCACCCGGCAGCTGGCCACAACTCATGTCCCAGTGCACCCTCACCTGCCCAGCATTGACAGGCACCTGCCAGCAGGCCCTGACTCATGTCCCCCTGCACCCCCACCCACCCAGCATTGATGGGCACCTGCCAGCAGGCCCTGATTTATGTCCCCCTGCACCCCCACCCACCCAGCATTGAGGCGCACCTGGCAGCAGGCCCGACTCATGTCCCCCTGCACCCCCACCCACCCAGCATTGATGGGCACCTGCCAGCAGGCCCCGACTCATGTTCCCCTGCACCTCCACCCACCCAGTATTGACGGGCACCTGGCAGCAGGCCCCGACTCATGTCCCCCTGCACCCCCACCCAACCAGCATTGACGGGCACCTGCAAGCAGGCCCCAACTCATGTCCCCCTGCACCCCCACCCACACAGCATTGACAGGAACCTGCCAGCAGGCCCTGAGTCATGTCCCCCTGCACCCCCAGCATTGACGGGCACCTGCCAGCATGCCCTGACTCATGTCCCCCTGCACCCGACCCACCCAGAATTGACGGGCACCTGCCAGCAGGCCCCGACTCATGTCCCCCTGCACCCCCACCCACCCCCAGTGACGGGCACCTGCCAGCAGGCCCCGACTCATGTCCAAAACCCATCCACCCACGCCCAGTGACGGGCACCTGCCAGCAGGCCCTGACTCACTTCCCCCTGCACCCCCCCACCCAGCATTGACAGGCATCTGGCAGCAGGCCACGACTCTTGTCCCCCTGCACCCCCACCCACCCAGCATTGACGGGCTCCTGCCAGCAGGCCCTGACACATGTCCCCCTGCACCCCCACCCACCCAGCATTGATGGGCACCTGCCAGCTGGCCCTGACTCATGTCCCCCTGCACCCCCACGCACCCAGCATTGATGGGCACCTGGCAGCAGGCCCGACTCATGTCCCCCTATACCCCCACCCACCCAGCATTGACAGGCACCTGCCAGCAGGCCCCGACTCATGTCCCCCTGCACCCCCACCCACCCAGCATTGACAGGCACCTGGCAGAAGGCCCCGACTCATGTCCCCCTGCACCCACACCCACCCAGCATTGACGGACACCTGCCAGCAGGCCCTGACTCATGTCCCCCTGCACCCCCACCCAACCAGCATTGACGGGCACCTGCCAGCAGGCCCCGACTCATGTCCCCCTGCACCCCCACCCACCCAGTATTGACGGGCACCTGCCAGCAGGCCCTGACTCATGTCCCCCCCAACACGTCATCACGATCCACACACATGGCCCTTATGGCCACCCAAATCCCACCCCACGCCACCCCAGTCCAAACACCCAACCAAGTATTCTATCCACCCCACATTGAAATCCCCATTACATGATACATCCCAAATGGCAAGTATGCACATCAATACATGTCCATCACACACACTCAATGGGTACAAGTGAATGAGAAAACCCACATCATGACATGCACAAAACCAATGAGAGAATACCACACAAATGAAGTATGAAACCTAAATGTATTAAAAATAAAACCAAGGGAATGAAAGAAAATCACACAATAATAGAAATAATAAACAAAAGGCTGCATGTCCAAAATAAATGAAATAAAATATACGAATACTGCATCAAAATAAATCCAAATGAAAATGTCTCCAAAGGGTTCATCCATCAAACAAAATCCAAATGAAAAAATAAATCCATTGCTCCATGGTAAAAAATGAAAAAAAATGAAGTCCAATCCTGTCTTCAACTATATACAATTTCCAAATCCAGGGTCCATGATGAGCCCAACAAACGAAATGAAACCTACAAAAAACCCTACCTAATAAACAACTATATACAAAAAGGTGGGACATAGTCCATGCGCCCCAAATGAAATGAAAATATAAAGGAAACCTAACACTAATTAACTATATACAATGGCGGCGGGCAAGTGCTACGGCTCACTTGTTGATTTCCTGGGCCAGGGCATCATCGAACTCCTGTTCAACGTCCTGGAGGTGGGCCTGTTCCCTGGCCCTGAGGTCTCGCAGGGATAATGTCATATCCACCTCCAACTCCCTGCGAATTTCCTCGAGGCACTTAGCCCGCCTCAGCGCCCTGCACATGGAGTTCTCCGCCCTGACCATAGTGAGCCGTGCCTCTTCCGCCCGCCGCCGCGCTGCATCTATTTGCTGGCCCAACCGCTGCCACATGGAAGACACTCCCAATCCAGGGTCCTCCTGCCCACCAGCCGATGGCTGCCCCTCTGATGTTGATGGCCCTGAGCCATCATCGCTCCCACCTCGAGCCTGCTGCTGCCGTGCATGTGCCCTGCCTATTGATGCCTGCACATCCTCCTCCTGCTGGGGTCCAGTTGTTGGGGTGGCTACCCCTGCTGGACCTCGGACTCCCGACTGTGTCAGGGATGTGTCCTCCACCAGCCTGGCTGCTGGGTTAGAGGCAGCTCCACAGGGTACCCAGATGATACTTGGGCCGGAAGATGGCACAGAGGGGGTTCAGTTGAGGAGGCGGTCGATACAAGGTCCAGCAGACGGAGGAACCCAGCACTGGTGACCCATCCTAGTAGGTCAACGCAGCCAATGAGGCATCCCAAATAACGTGCAGAGACCTCACGAAAACCATGCATGTCATCCCGGATGCCCCGTTGACGCAATGCCACCCCAGGCAGGACAGGCTCAACACAGTCCCGGATTGCCACGTCCGCAGTGAGAGGAAGGCTAGTTGTTGTTCGCGCATCCCCTCCCTGCGAACGGGTCTGGACGAAGGCATCCCTGCTGGTGCGGGATGATGCAGTCAAATGATCGGGGACAGGATTACACACAGACACCTCTACGGCAGCCTGTGCTACCTCCTGTCCCTGCCCCTGGACTGCACCACTAGCACCAGTGGAATCCCCCCTCCAGACCCTGTGTGTGTGCCTTCTACGGCCTCCTCCTCAACCAAACCCACCATCAACCTGGATGACTCCATGCCATCTTCCTCCATCGGACCGTGTGGGGTCTCAGCTGCCCCTTCAGCTGCTGAGGAGTCCACCTCTGACCTTCGCCTCTTGGCTCAGGGTCTGCCAGCGCAGGCTGCGTTGGCTCTTGAAGAGTCCATGGAAGATTTCCAGGAGGTCAGGAGGCACACTGTAGGTGCACGCAGGGCTGCCCTGACTGAGGCACGTATCCCTGGGGCAGTAATGTCATCTGCTGCCCTAACCAGCCAGGTTTTGGCAAGTGCATGGGCAGATGCAGCCGATACCACCCCGGTTGTGAGTCTACCAACCAGGACAGTCCCGGTCAATGACCCTGGCACAGCGGATGTTGCTGCGTAGGGTCCATTACAGGGCACCCAGCAGCCACTGACGCAAGTCAGGGCTTCCGTCCATGTTCCACCTGCCACTCCCTCGGCTCATTCCACCAGTGCCACTGCCCATACTGATCAGGGCGGCATTTGCCAGCCAGGGTCCAGACCAGCGTCCAAGAGGAGGAAGGTTGCAACTGCAGTAGAGGCTGGGACCCCAGACACAGCTACGGCCTCCGGCAAGTCGACGAAGAAGCCTTTCTGCGTGCAGGAACACAACCATGACATGCTAGTGGGGCTGAATTGTCAAACTATGGCTGCCCATCGTAATACCCACTGGAAGCAAGTTGCGGATCATGTGAGTGCATTCGGCCATGAGGTGCACACAGCTCAAGAGTGCAAAAAGTGTTGGGATGACCTCAAATGCAGCACTAAGGTGAAGCATGCCTCTAATTACAACATGACTCTGGTAACTGGCAGTGGGCCACCCCCTGAGGAGGAAGACCTCACTCTGCACAAGTCAGTCACAGCGGAGTTCATACCGACAGGAATGGTCGAAGGAGTGGGAGAGATGCTGGACTTTTATGCCCCGTCCAGTGAGTGTTGCCGTGTGTTTGTCGAGGCCATGGGTGTTTTGCTTGTGTGATGTGTTGTGCTTGACTGCCACTACATGTCATGTGTACATGGTTCTCATGTGCAAGTCATGCAATGCTTCACTGATGCGTGCCTGCTGTGCAGGATAGTGGACATGTAGAGCAGACGGAGACTGTCCTCATCACCACACTTGCACCCTACTCACATGCTAGTCACCCGGCTGCCCCTGCGGTCCATGTTCCAGCTCACTGGCCCTTCTGTATGTAGCGTGGGGTGTCTTTCCTCTCAGCACTGGGAATACGTCATTGCATGACTGGTGTGCATGTGTCCTCTGCCTGCATGCGGGTGTTCCATTTAGGCATACTCCCTTGCCCCTCCACCCCCCTTCACCACAATTTGACCATGGCACTCGTGTGCATCATGTTGGTGTACTGCCCTGGCCTGTTCAAGCCTCCTGTGTACATGCAAAATTCCACCAGGCAACCTGCCCGACACATGCAGTGGAGTACATCCTCTGTCCTTGATGCAGGGTGTCTCACTTGGACTGTGCAGATGGCAGATGCTCCACAGGGACATGAGTGCCCATTCATGCTCCATGTGCATTCCATGCATGCCCCTATGTGTCCTTGACAGGATGATCATAGTAGTACGTGTCCAGACTGACGTAGGGTGTCACAGTCTGTGTGGGGAACAGGCCTCACCCTGTTTCTGGCCCACTGACTCTGTGCAACTGGTGTAGTGGCTTCTGCACACATGGGTGTATTACTGAGGGTTCCACATGTGTCCTGCTTACTGTCCTATCATCATCTGCTGTGTTGTCAGTTGACTCAGATGATGCAATTGACGCTAGTCAACACTGTCTGGCAATACACAGGTCTCTGGTCACCTTTTCGCTGCCATGCAATGCCTCCCTGCATTTTCACTTGGGGGGTTAGGGGGTTTGCCTGTAGCAATGCAACCAATTGCATGCACATTGCACGTGATGCCTGAACTTGCCCTTGCACTGCCTACACGTGTATTGGTAGACTTCATGATGTACTTGTTCATGTAGATAGTGGGTCACGTACACATGTTCTGCACTGCATCATCCCACTTCTGAGCCGGGTTACACCCGTCTACATAACTACTCACTGATGCTATGTCAAAGTCACCTGGCATGTATGGACTGTTTTTCATCCCTTCTCTGTCATGTATGCGACGGGCACAGGTGCATCCTGTGACACATGTACTCAGTGTTAGGACTACCTAGTGGTTGTTTAGATGAGTTTATTGGTCAATGTGCGGCTTATTCTAACTGGCATAGGCCACTGATTGGATGTAGCCTGCCAATTGGGTTGTGATGACTGTGGAGCATCCTTCACGTGTGTATGTGTGCTCTTCCACATACATCAAAGCAAGCAGCGTTATAGCTGCTTGCTTTGGTGTATTGGATGCTGGTCATGTTCACAATACAGGTGTATGGGGAAATGGGTGTTTTAGAACGCTTTCACATGCACATATAAAAGCAGCTTCAACGTTGTGTGGTGCAACATTGCGAGTACTCACTCTTGTGTTTGTGAAAGTGTCCATTTACACATGTGTCTTCCGCAGCTTTATTGTTGACAGAGTAACATGTGGTTGATAGACGTTTCTGTTGGTGATATTTCTGCATTGCGCACGTCAGGTGGAACTGGCATGATCCCAAAGGTTCACTGTTGTGCAGTATGTGTATGCCCAGGCCCACTTAGCTACTATGGTGGTTCCTGGGCATGTAGAGTTCCACAGGGAATAATGTAAGAGGGCACATTAATAGCCCAATGTGGACAATCAGGACCTGAGGGGTGTTGTGGAGGCCTCATGTCCTGCAGCTCGGACAGTACAGGGTGTTATGGTCCCTCATGCCTGGTTGCAGGCCCTTGCTTTGCTTGTGACATTCACTATTTCTACATGGACCATGCCACCCGCTACGGGGCGAGCTGCAGATGGATGTAGCTATATTGATGATAATGCTTCAGTGATACATGGTTACGTGTATGTTACCTGTGTCATTGTGTGTTTGGATTCACTTGCAGCAGTGGTCAATTTGCAGTTCAGGCATGCTTATGGTGTGTTGCATCTCTTAGTTGCCATCTGTCTTTTCTGCCTATGACATGTGCCAGATAGAGGTGGTATCTGATGGACTTCATATACGACATTTTGTAATAGTGTAGGCTTTGCTATTTACACACATCCATTTCTGCTTTTGGGATGTGTTTGCATATCAAGGCCACTGGATGCCTGCCAGGTTCTCATTTGTGTGTGACATGTCTGCTTCATGTGTTGGCTGTGTATATGATGTCTATGTGTGTGTGTTTCATGTGCTTCTGACATGTGTACTAATGTTCATCTGTTTTCCCCTTTCCAGATGATGACGCAATGGAGCCAGAGGATGGTGGTGTCATGCCAGACACAGGGTTGCTATCACACCAGCAATCCAGCACAAGTCGGGTTGTGGGGTAGTAGGCCACGAGAACCCACTTGTGTTGCAGAACATCTTGTCTAAGACTGGCAATTAATCTAGCTTGGATGATCACTCTGACGACAATGTCGAGTTGGATGTGCATCGGGTCCATTAGTCAGAGGTGAGTGATTCTGATGTGGATGCTCCTCTGTCCTCGACACCTGCACTGAGGGGCCAGACGGTGGTGGGACCTCCGCCTGTGGTGGATCGGGATGCAGGGTCACCCTCCACTGAAGTTGCTGATGTGCCTGGGGCATCAGGTCGATGGTGGAATGTAGTCCTGCAGCCATGGGTGGTGCCAACCCAACAAGGACGTCGGCTCTTGGGCCAGGCAGGTGTCAAGCCCAGCAATGCAGTGGCCACGCGCCACTGGTGTATACTGAGTGGGAGCAAGCCATGGTTGCCAATTCAGAACACCAGGGGGCAGCAATTGATAACATCGCTGAGAGCATGGAGCGTGTGGCCCAATCCGTGCTACCCCCAGCTGGGCAGCTGGAACTCTATTAGCGGGCGGCACAGTCCACAGCCCGCTCACTCAGGCTGGGCACGGCGGCCTCAGACACGGCACTCCGGGCTGAAATGGTGTCTTTGCGTCAAGCAATTGCTGCTCACGCACAGGCACACATGGATGCGATGAGGGTTGAGTATGATTCCCTCAGATCTATTCTCGGTGTGCTCTTGATGTCCCAGAGGAAGCGGTCAGAGGAGAGGTTGGAGCAGCTAGAGAGTACCATCTCGTCTGAGCTACGTGCTTGCCGGGAAGTATTGTCCTTGATGTCCCAGAGGAAGCGGTCAGAGGAGAGGTTGGAGCAGCTAGAGAGTACCATCTTGGCTGAGCTACGTGCTTGCCGGGAGGTATACCAGTTGCCCAGCCAGGCCATGCAGGAAGAACTCTGTGTTACACGTGCTACCTTGCAAGAGGAAGCACGCGTATCACGCAAAGTTCTAAATTCTGACCTACGTGTCATCGCCGCACAGAACCAGGCTCACCCATCCCGCAGACTTGGTGCTGATGAGGGGCAAGCTGTGTCTAGGTGTGGGCAGGGTACTGTGCCACATCAACCTTTTCAGCCAGAGGGTAATTCAGACGACGAGATATCTCCCACACAGGTCGAGCTGTGCAGGCGTTGAACCCATGGAGGATTTCTTTTTGTCTCAACATCATCGCATGTGGGTGTTGAGGGGCACCCTGTACCTCCCCCCTCAGGGTGCCTTCCCCGCTGGGTCATATGTGGCCATTTTTGATTTTTCTTCTTAGTTTAGTTAGTTAATATGTTTTTTGATAGTTAGTTTAATTAGGTCATGTAGGTTTTTTATAGTTAGTTTAATTAGTTAATATTGTTTCAAATTGCTTGTCTATTGTGCATTCATGTGACGGTGTGCTGCTTTTTGGCTTTTGAAAGCATCCACTGTCTTTTCCAGCTGGGCCCTTCAAGCTTGTCTCGTGTATGTATTTGCATCTTGGGGTCCTGACTCACAAAGGCCACTCCTGCTTCCCTTATTCATGGGCTCGCAAGGATGGTTCGGTGTAACAAACATTTACACAAGGGCTTTGGACTGTCATATCTGTGGCCTGTCTGCTGCAGTACTACTTGTGTTAACACCCCTAGTGGGGATTGTGGGGGTTTTATCTGTGATCAATTTGGGTGGGTTCATGATTGATGTGTCCATTAATTGATCTAGATTGTGATGTATGTTGTTTTCTTTCCTGTATATGTGCTTAATGCACTTCATGCTTTAGACAGTAGCCTGCACCCTTTGCCTATCAAAGTCACACCGATGGTGGGAGGAGTTCTGTTGTAGGTCTCTAACAAAGCCAGTGACACACACAGGGAAATTTCAAGCGTTATTTATAAGTTTTATGCCCTTTCTGCAGGACAATGAGCCTCCAGACCGCCTTTGTCAGCAGACACAGGGCAAAGCACTACAGTCGGTGGTGCAGACATGCGCATGTGTGTGCAAGCAGTAGCACAGGGCTTGTGCTCATATGTCCAACAGAAGCAGGCGTGTTTCCAGGAGCTACAAGCGAGGTGAGCAGCACAAGGGGGCCACACCACAGCCAACCTTCCACCAGGCCACTTGTACATGCATTTTATTCTCCACCTGTGGTGTCCCCCAGGGATCAAATCTCTCTCCCTGGCTGTTCAACCAGTATATGGCACTCCTTGCCCACCGCATCGCCGCTCTCTGCCCTAATTTCCAGTGCTATGCGGACGATACCCAGCTCATTTTCAGGCTACCCTCAGCCTCCCCCTCTCCTTCCCTCATCTCTGACTGTCTGTCTGCTATCCAGGAATGGTGTGCCGCAAATGACCTCTGCCTTAATGCCAGTAAGACTGAGATCCTACTCATCGGTACACCCACTCCCTCCTTCCCTGCAGCTCTCTGGCCTGCCTCCCTTGGCCCCCTCCCTGCTCCTACCTGCAATGCAAAAAACCTTGGGGTCATCTTCGACTCCACACTCTCCTTCTCTCCTCATATTTCTGACGTCGCTAAGAAGTCACACTACCAGCTGCACCTCCTCAGAGGTATTCTTCCCTTCCTCTCCTTCCCCCAGAAGCTCACTGTCTCCCGAGCCCTGGTTCTCTCGAAGCTGGATTACTGTAACAGCCTCTACCTTAATCTGCCTGCCTCCACTCTCCGCCCTCTGCAACTCATACAGAACAGAACTGCGAGACTTGTCCTTGGCCTCAAGCCCAGGGACCGTATCTCTCCAGGACTGAAATCTCTACACTGGCTCCCAGTAGCTGCGAGGATAAAGTTCAAAACCCTCTGCATTGTCCACAAGGCCTTCTGGGGCCTTGGTCCTATATACCTTCAACTCTCTCTTCCCAAATATCTTCCTTCCCGAGCCCTTCGCTCATCCGCCTCCAACTCCCTCAGGGTCAGCCGCTTCTCGAAGCAACGAGCTGGGGGTAGATCTCTCTCCGCGGCAGGGGCCTCCCTCTAGAACAGCCTTCCTGCCTCCCTGAAACTTGAGGAGAACCATCTCTGGTTCCGGAAGCACCTCAAAACCTTCCTCTTTGCCTCTGCT
Source organism: Ambystoma mexicanum (assembly GCF_040938575.1). NCBI lineage: Eukaryota > Metazoa > Chordata > Amphibia > Caudata > Ambystomatidae > Ambystoma > Ambystoma mexicanum. The sequence goes on along the minus strand of NC_090941.1, from coordinate 427,156,101 downwards.
TTCTCTCTCCCTCTCCCCTGCTGAACAGCCAATTATTCCTCACTGATACTGCACTGATTCTGCAACTGGACCACTCTTAACGGCCTCGGTCCTGGGCCCAGCTATTCTCCACTTGCACTGATGCCCTGGAATCCCTCTGCACTGCAGGACTGTCTCTGTATCCCTACAGCCCCCCCCTTTTCCAGCACTTGTTCTGCACTTACCTTGCACTTGCCACCAGTTGGCCCTATTTATTTATTACTTTACGCCACTTACCTTTACTGCACTTCCCCCCCCTCCCCTTCCCCTTGCACTTTTCCCCCTCCCCCACCCTTGCACTTGCGCGATCTGAATGACACCTGGCCTAGTAGGATCGTTGTCTGTTTCCCCTTGTTTCCTCCCCTCCATGCCTCGTCGCGCCTTGAAACACCTGTGTATAGGCGCGTTACAAATGCCATATCATATCATATCATATCATATCATATAATATCATGCTAAGTAGCGCCACTGATCGGGGGCTTGGCCAGATATTGTTGTAGAAGCGCACAGTACAGCTAAAATGCGTTGAGGGACAAATGCTAAGTAGCTTTAGAAGTTGTCAGGGGCACATGCAGGGGCCGTCACACATATCCTCCAGTCCCCCCTGCTCCATAGAAGCTGAGTTATTAGCGCAGTAGTGTACCTAGCCAGAAACTTATACAGCGCACAGGGACACCCAGCGAGGCACAGACATGTGTGCAGTGCATGTCATTTGCATGTGAAAATTGCCACTTGCACTACCTATTGTAATCCACGGCTGCCAAAACATGACTTGTATTAAAGTCGCACCTCACTATACGCGTCTAGCAGGTCACCCAGGGACCATTCTATCATGTGTGATTCTTGACGCATTGGTCTTCCATTTACTGCACGCCCACGTGCGCCTGCCTTACTGCATTGACAGTGTATGAACCATCACAGGGGCAAGCTAACGTATACATACATAGCAGCAGACAAGGGTGTTTGTTTGTGGAGAAGTCACTTACTTTGGGGCAGGAATGTTGTTGTGTGAGTGTTGTAAACACACACAGATTAGTAACTGACGCTCTCTTTGCAGCATTGAACTGATCCTGTTACCGGACCTGAGAGTGCGCAGGCAGGAGGCCAACACTCACCCCAAAGATAAGTCTCTCTTTGTCTTGCATTTCACTCATTTTGTACTATGTGCATGTAGAACATGGTTTCTCTGATTGAGTATGTGTTATTGTCAATAATTGTATTTTGTATTTTGCCTACTTTCCCTTGAAAATCCACCTCCCCTCTCCTGCCCCTCTTTCCGGTTATCCTGAATACCAATGCCTGTCCAACCAACGGATCCCTGACCCTCTTTCCCTGCCACGGTCTCAGAGGCTTGTGTAAGTTTTACCTTGCAGGCACCCAGACCACGGAGGGGGTGGTTGGTTCGTGCCACTCCTGCGCCTGGAGACCTGAGCTGTGATACTACCCATCAGTTGTTGCATCCTCATTGTATGTTGTTTCCGGGAAAAGGTTACCTTCCTGTTGAACCATTGTTGAATTGTGCTACCTTGTTAGTTCGATCATTCTGATTGTACATGTGCCAGGACTTTTTTTTCCACTTCGAGTAATCTACTGGAGACTCTTCCAGGGTTTTTTTGTACTGAGAGGCTTTTTCCCTGGTTTGGAGGTTTGGCTCCTTGGAGTTCTCTGCAATTGTATATTTTTACCAGTCAAGGAGGCCTCTGAGGGGGCTGGACCTTATTTACAAGCAAGGTGGAACATGAAGACCAAGGGGTAGGGGGATCCTGTAGCCAGGTAGACTAAAAGGGAGAAGGTTATATACCCCTGACACAGTTGTTCAGAAGGTCCTGGTGATGTGTAAATGAGGGAGGGCCTTTTGTTGTTGGACAGTAAGCCTGGGCTACAATATTTGGGCACTCTCTGACAATGCCATTGTGGGGTATTATGTACATGATGTGTTCTGCTGGTCAATGGCTGTTCCTGTGTTGTATTTACTTTTCAGGTGTCAGGGGATTTTTGTGGTTTGACATGCTGGGGTGTACACATGGGCAATGTTCACATGTGATGTGTATAGGACACTGAGGGTCACTTGATTTGACATGCATATATTGAGTGCATGTCCCTACTGACACACACAGTTGCACAATGCTCTACCACATGTGCAACCACCCTTCCATGCCCACAGGTGCACACAAATTGCCTTCTCGGGCACACTGTGTCCCTGCAGCGCATGATCAATTACCATTTGGGGATTCTAGTCAATGGGAAAATGTGTTATTTTGTCCTTTTGATGTGATGCTCAAGGTGTATCCCCAACACAATGGGCCTCATCACGAGTTGGGCAGTAACGCCGGCGGTATTACCGCTGGCGGTATTAGCCCTACCGCCAAACCCCCCGGCGCTATTAGCACCAGATCACGGGTTTGGCAGTAATGGAATTCCCCATTCCCCACTGAGCCCATTCGGGAATGCCCCATTCCCCATTGGGCTTAACGGGGAATTTTCACGCTCTTACCACCAATGGATTTCCCGCTGGCGGTAATAGGGCGAATTTTCAGCGGATTTCCCCTAGCTCAGAGCTGGGGAGAAATCCGCTGAAGCCCTGATTTGGTGGACCCTAAAATCCGGCAGTAATAGCGCGACCGCCGGATTTAAGGGTTACCGCCAAACTCGTGATGAAGCCCAATGGCTGCTCTCAGTGCTCTGTACTGAGCAGTGTGTAGCAGGAGACACACACAATACACGGGTTTGGGAGAGGTGATTTTGACTTGCCCAATGTGCATGTGAATAGGCATTCAGTGCTGTGTTGAAGCTACCACTGGTGTACATCATTTGTGTATGATTTGGTATGTGTGGAAGGTTGTTGTCAGTCATTTCACCTGATTCCATGTCAGGCATCATTGTCTCGGGCCACTTTCCATTCAACACATGTCACTTCGTATATTATTGGTCATGTGTTGGCCTTTTGCTGTGGCAGGCAAGGGTGATGGGATTTGGGAGGGTTTGGGTGACATACCAGGGATTGTCATGGCCTGTTTTGCGGGGGGGGGATGTGATACACACCTTGCATGTGTTCCTTTAGGTCACACAGCATTGGTTATGTTTAAGTAGCTAGGTATGCACACAATGTAGCACTCCCATGGAAACATCCCCAGGGTGGTAAGGTTGTGACAGTTGACTGTCTCTTTGTCATCATCGATTGTCACCTGGTATGTGCCAGGCCTGTGCGCACTCCGCAGGGGTGGGACTTTAGGTGAAAGATGTGGCCACAAGCAGGGTCCGGGCAGCCTCACCACTTGCCCTTGACCCTCCCATGGGCAGCGCCTGTGCCTGTGGTTGGGGATGTGGGGGCACCACCATGTCCACCGGTACGCCCTGCCTTGTTGCAACATTGTGCAGGACGCATGCTGCCACAATGATCCTGCACACTACTGGGGGTCCATATAGTAGCTGGCCGCCACAGTGGTCAAGGGAGTGGAAGTGTGACTTGAGCACACGGAATGCGCGCTCCACTATGGCCCTGGTTGCAATATGGGCAGCGTTGTATCTTACCTGGGGTGGTGTGGTGGAGTTCTGGATTGGCGTCATCATGTGGTTGCTCAGAGGGTAGGCACTGTCCCCTGGGGAGGTCATAATGGTTGTGATTAGTTGGGTTTGTGTATTTCTCTGTGTGTGACATGCATGCATGTGTACAGGCATTTGTACTCACCTAGGAGCCATGTGTCGCCATGCTTCCCAGCTTCCAGGGCCCGGCTCAGGGCGGACATTCTGTATATGAAACTGTCATGGGTTGATCCAGGGTAGTTTGCATAGACAGAGGTGATGATTCCCTTTGCATTGCATACAACCTGCACATTGATGGAATGCCAGTGCTTGCAGTTTCTATAGATGTGCTCAGTGGCCCTAGGTGGACGTAGGGCCACATGGGTGCAATCTATGGCACCGAGCACTTTGGGGAAGTGTGCCACCCGGTAGAAGTCCTGAACCACGGCCTGCCTTTCTGCGGGTGTTCTGGGCATGTATATGTGCCTGCGGACTGAGGGGCGCACAGTCATGATTGCCAACACCTGCTGTAGGCAGCGTGACTGCGTGACCTGTGAGACCCCCCACACTATGGCAGTTGTCTGCTGAAATGACCCAGTTGCCAAAAAATGCCGGACATTGAGCACCTTCTCCAAGGGGCTCAATGCTTGGGAGCACAGGGTGGGGGATGTAAGGTAATTTTCCCACTCCCTGATCAGGTCTAGGATGATATGAGGTGGAAACCTGTACCTGCCATAGACCTGGTCATCAGGCATCCCAAAAAGGCTGGTCCGGGGCAATAAAATGCAGGGCCTGGCTATTCTCATCCTCCTGCGGTGTCCCACGATCAGTGCTGCGAAAAATGGGGCATTCATCATAGCTGTATATACGTGTTTGCTGTTGCGCGCACTTTTGTACTGTGCGCGGGGATGCTTCCGCCTGCCTTCGTGTGGCGGACGTGTTGACGTCAGTGCGCGTCTTTTCGCATGCGTGGGTTTTCCGTATTCGATTCCATGAATACGTGTTGTTCGTGTGCGTGTGGGCATTCCGTGTATTTCCCTGGAGTACTGCCCCAGTTACGCCTTCTTTTTCATGCGTTGTTCCCCATTCCGTGTGTTACGCCCCATATCCGCCCCCTTTTTGGTGTGTGTGCCGACGTTGTGTGCTATCGCTGTGCGCATCGCGCATGTCGTTCGGGATGTTGGAATGACGTGTGCACCTGTGTGCGCCACGTAAGGATTTGGCGCACATCCTGCAGTAAACACGCGCAGGCACTTCCATGAATCGCATGTGTGTGCGTGCGGTTGCTTTTTCATGCTTGCGCCAGCGTGTGCCAGATTTTCGGCACACATTTGTTCCATGAATCAGCCCCTCAATTGGGCTTGCCTGACTATAGTTGAAGGGACATGCCTGACCTTCAGAGTACTCTGCAGGCTTCTTCTTTGGCCCAGTACCAGAGTGGTGAAATGAGGTTTTAGTGTTCATTACTCTTAGTCGCCTCTTCCTCGTCCCAATACTCTCAGAGGTAAAATAGACGGAAATGACGGGAGAGGTTTCACAGTGGCCTATAAAGGCCGGGGGAGGGTTAGGTTGGACGTCAATAGGGAATGGGGATACCAGGTCTCACCTCTGGGCACCCCACTGCCAATCTCCATGGTCCCTCAACCCAGGTGATCGTCCCTCGCTTCTCCACCACCAGGATCAGGATCCAAAAGCATTGATGGCATTTCCCTGGCCACATGAGAAGAGGATATAGCGGAGTAGGAGTGAGGATATCGTCAGGTTTCTCTCGGGGGCCCCATTCAAATGACTGTTCTGGTGAATGTGGCATTAAAACGGTCCCTTATGTAATGCCAAAAATTCAGAATAAATGCCTGCCTTCCACTTTGTACTTCATTAAGTGTGTATATACCTTTTGTTTTACGGCTATAGAAACACGTTGAGATAGAATATGTTCATTATGTACATTGGTGTTTATACAGTACACATCCACCATTGCTATGGCCTGGTAGTTCTGCAGGCTTGTCCAGTGGGGAGCACTGCTGCCTGGTTTTGAACTAAGGAAGTACATATGTAAAATATTGTGTAGTTGGATGCCCCACATGGTCAGAGGCACTGTATCTGTGCATATCAATGGTTTGTTTTTAGAGGCGTATAGAAGTGTTACAGCTGTGCTGTTAGGAAAACACTTTGCCCTGACACTACAGGGATGAGTTTCAGAATACGGTGACATACTGTACTGTGTGTTAACACCAACATGTTGATGATCATAGAAAGATGTTGATAGCCATGCACTGCTTAACAGGGAATTGACATCTCCTGAAGGAGACAGTTGTGTGTGACAGCGATTACCCAATGTCAAAATGAAGTACGCTCAAACCCTGGAGGCTTGTCATTTAGTCTCTCTCACCATAAGGGCAACTAAAGAACTCCCACAAGCACAAACTGACAAACACAACTAAGGCAGGAAAAGACCAGGCATGGCACGCAAGCTATGTACTTGTTTAGCTGCAGCAATGCCACACTTCTTTGCCAGAGAGGTGAGAATGTAGGCAGAGAAACAGTTATCTCTTCTCTTCCTCTACACCCATAGTGCAGAAAAAGATAGAGTACTTCCAGTTTGTGGTGCCTTCACTCACAATAACTTGGAGGAAGTAGCAGGCCAACTATCAGTGGGTTATGTCAGCTCCTGCTTAATTCAGCTCAGCAACGAGGAGCAGGCCAAGTATCAGAGGCTAATGTCAGCTCCTGCTTAATTCAGCTCAATAAGAGCAGTGGGGAGCCAGAGGGGGAAGCTGCCTCCTGCTTCTGCTCCCCGTTGTGCCCAGCACACCCCCAGCCTCCTGCTGGTGCCCTATAACCCCCCCTCTTGCACTAAAAGCTGCCTCTGCCATTTTTGTGCATCCATATCGACCAGGGCCAAGAGCTCCACCCAGGTATGTGTGTCCTCCATCAATGAAATTTGAATGATGAAGTGTTAGGCATTGCAGGACAAGATAGGCTTTTGCATTGGTTGCGATTGTGTACTGCTGTTGCCATCTTCTTCCTTCTGATTGACGAGCCTATTAGCTTCCCAAACCTGGCAGCAGTTTCTTGGGGAAGCTTTGTCTTGGATGATACTGATCTCCACTATAGAAGCTCAAGTTACCCCATCTCATTCATTCCCTGTCACCAAGGGAAAGTCAGCCTCTAGCACTATCCAACTGCTTTGGTTTGCTTTTTGTTGGTGGTACTGGTGTTTTAGTTTCACTTCTATAGAGATTTCTCCTCCAGTCTGTGTGTCTTTTCCCCTCTTCTTTTGCCCCATCTTTGATCTATGGATACAGAGGGCCTCATTCACAATTTGCCGTAAATTCAGTGTTAATTCTGCTGAATTCCTGACAAAATCATTTACTGTTACCGTGACTTACCATGGGTTTACACGTGGTGGTACGGTGGTGTGAGTACCCATTTTTGGAATCCATGGGACTCCGTGGAGATTTTAGCAGAATTACACTGAGCAGTAATTCTGCTTTGTTTATTCCACTGATTTTATAGGAAAAGTGGATGATTTACCTTCATCATGCTGCTCAAGGTAAATGCTCCACTTTTCTTCCAAACTCGTAATTTGGTGGTGCAGTAAAAATGGCAGTAGTTCTTTTAACACTGGAAAAGTGACAGTTACAGATTAACCACAGTTTATTACTGCACTGCCGAACTGGTAATGAGGCCCATAGTATTTTAAGGTAGTAGGAGGATTAACGACTTGAATAAGTGCATCCTTGATTTCATTTTAAGACTCCTAGAAAAGATAGTCAATTGGACCTCATCATGCCATGCAGTGTAAGAGCCAAAATTACTAAATTGGGTGATGCACATTAAGAGATCTCTACTACCCAAAAAAGATTTATCGACAAAGATCGATAAACTTATTTCTGACTGACTTCTCAACATATTGTTTGCTGAACATATCTTGGAAGGCTTCGTAAAACTCATCAACGTTTTGAGAGAATTAGGTCATTGTTCTCGACATAAGGAGTAACTCAAGCCAGAGTGGTTTTGTCCAAGGTCAGCAAAATGAAGGCTATCTTATCCTGCTGTGAGGCATACAATTAGGATCTATTCAGAAAATGTATTCTACATTGTGTGAGAAACAACCTATATTCCTTAGGGCTCCCCCCCCGAATTTAAGAGGCATGGGGGAGAAGGTATATTAGGAAACAATAAGGGGCATGGCAATGTACCTGGGGTAAGTGCAGGTGGGCATCCTAAGAGGAACTCTGACTACCAGAATGGGTGGCACCTGCAACTTGAGTACTCCATGGACATCCTGCCATATGGCTTTTACTTGCCATTTTATGTACTGTGGCTTTGAACAAGACAACATTTTCTTGTCGGAAGTATTGACTTCCGCCTGTAATTTCTTCCTTAATCATAGCTTACATGGTTCAGGAGAGAAAACGCTCTTTCAATCTGTCAGTAATTAGATCGAAAACACTAACCTGAACTCCCAGGAACCTTGGAGTGATTACACCTTGGGATAAATAGAAATGTTCCTGGTATAAAATCTACAGGGACCTTCTTTTTCTGCCTCCACCATTTGTGCTCTCTGCCCTCTTCTGCACCAGGAAGACAAGGGTGGAAAGCACATCCAGGAGTCTGTGGAGTCAAGAGTAACTATATGAGGGGGGTTCCGTGACATTTAATTGACAGTAATTACATTGTGGTAATTTACTATGAAGTAATTATTTTGAAATTTTACTTTGAATGTTTGCTTTTTTGTTTTATTTGTGGGGTGTCCCCATTCCATCCATTGCCCTTCATTACTTCCCATACCCAAAACCAGCCCCATCCCATTTGTATCCCTTAACCCATAAAGACCCATTACCACAAAGTCATTACTGTCGAGAAAGCAACAGAATAACATGAGGTGAAGCGAGACTGTCCGCTAATAGCTAAAAATCCGAGGTTTAACCCTCTGATAGTCCCATGCATGATTTACCTATGAATGGGACAATTATGGGAAAAAGGAACCCTGTTAGTTCACAGGGTATTGCTCAGCCACTTTACCTAAAAATATTTGGCAGAATGGTCATACTGAGAACTTTGTATACAAAATAGAAACAAACAAACTTAAAACCCAATTACCTATTTAAATAGTCTTGACAAAGCCCTGAGGAAAGAGTCCAAGGTTGTGTTACAATGGTTCATGGTTCATGAATTTGATGTTGAAAGTTGCTAGGTCTGGTACTCGGTTTGCTTTTATCTGCGTACTGCAACATGATGAAGGTGGCCATGACACCTCTTTAGCGTCCACCATCTCATATGGGGACACATTTTTTGGCTGGGGAAGGCTCTCAATTGTTAGCATCCGCCATCTTGGATTGGGACTCTTCTTCATCGGTGGACCACACTACGGCTTGAGACAGAATGGAGTGGCAGCGTCCTACAGGTGTCAGAACGCAGAGTCCAGAGGAGTTGACTGAGGCACCCTGGCAACAAGTGACTGTGGCCCTTAATGGCAGGTAAGGGCTTCCTGACAAAATAATAGTGGGTGGTTGCAAACCGGGAGAGCACTGAGAAATGTAGCGGTACTGTAAGAGAACACAAGAATCTTTAGGGGGTAGCTTCACAAGCTGGGAAATGTGTGCACGTTAGGGCATAGCAGTGCCCTGTTGGAGAGATAACTTTAGTGGTCCGTTGTGTTTGGTGAAAGAACGCAAGAAACGTAAGAGTGAATACAAAAACTGTAATATTTGGCTGCACAATGTGGGAGATCACAAGAGATCTTAAGTGGTTGGCTTTGCCCTGTGAGTGATCAATTTAACGTTTATAAGTGGTGTGAACAACAGGCCATGCAAGGACTCAAAAACATTACTCATGCAGTCGGCTGTGGCATGTGTGAATCAGTTGGTCAGGGCCTCTTACTTACATCCACAGCTATTTATATCTAATCCACATGCTCTACATTTTAGTGTATGACATACGCCATGTAACAAAGTGTGATTTACGTCATGAGAGCTAGTGTGTTGGCTATGGGTAGATGTCATTTAATAGTTTCTGCAAAGAAGTGATTGTTAATTGTTATATGTGTCAATTGTTCAACATGCTATACTGTGAGGTCTTTCCTGTGGTTAGAGACACTAGTTGTAACCATACTTAAATCACTCTCACACTACATACTGGCTAGATGGACCACTTGCTGGACCAATGGTGAAGTGCCCAGTAGATAGGCATTAGGAATCTTTGAGGCTCATGATCTGCTGTCTGTTCCTGTTGATGACCAATCTGTATTGTAGATGCAGGAACTATTGAGGATTGTCTCCAATAGGTTCTCCTCCTCATAGACTGAGCCCATACTGCTCATGAAACGTTTAAAAATGTGATGAAATGACCACAGATACTGTCAATCCTGAATTGATATTTCTGGTGAACCTGCAGACATTTGGGCCAGTTGGTGTTCTTACTGCTGCCCATGTTATTTCTCCAATTGATGTTGCATGTGATGCAGCATAGCATCCTTGCACATTTGCACAGTATTACCTCCTTGTGATGCATGCTGTAAGTTCTCCTCACCCAACACACAATGATTTAAAACACCCTCTGTTACTTTGAAATTTATGTAAAGAAAGGCAGTACTCAATGTTGTCTTTCAACCTGTGTATTGGCAGGCAAGGTTAAAAGCAGGTTCCCCACATCGGTGCCACATTAGCATCACCTGCCAAGGCACCTGCCCTTACCATGTAGCTCAGGTTGAGCTCAAATAGGTACTCCAAAGGGACAACCTCACTCAGGGATGCACAGAGGTGACTAATCTGCTGCGTGTCATTTGAAATGGCACACCATGGAAAAGACATTAGGAGACAGCTGCCACTGACTTACTGTTCAAAATGACTCTAATAGACCTCTGCTGTGAGTGTTGCAGTAATCTTTGCTGATGAAAATGTACTTCACAAACAGAGTCTCCAACACATAGGTCGGTAAGATAGCTGAGCTTGTTGAACGCTTGCTGCTGTGATCTTTGTTTGCTCTGCAGGTCGCAGGTTTGAATCTCGGCAAGGCCAACTCAGCCTTTCACCCTTCCAAGGTTGAAACATAAGGAGCAACTTTGGTTGGGTGATACTGTCTGTCAATCTGTTCTATGTAAAGTTCCTTGCTACAAGAGCAATATGAATAATACATCAATATTATTAACATGTGCAAAGCAAAGTTTCAATGAGTGGCCGCTAATGTCTACAGGTTGTGCAGGGACAACAGTGCATTTTTGGCATGGTAAGACCGGCTCAAATGGGAGCTGCTGATATTCAGGCTCACAGTGACCATTTCTTTTACAGGATCACAATTGCTGGGATTCGATCAATTCCCTACTGCACCAAAAAGACTTTTACCATAGTGGCCCTATCTCCCTCACCTTTTCCCAAATACCAACTCCCCTGATGCATCAACCCTGAAACCCTTTCATGCACAATGGGCCTCATTATAAGGGTGGTGGCCATGGTATGAACAGTGCTGGTGAGGCACCGGCACCGTTCATACTGTGACACCGCATTACGAGTTCTGCTCGTGGGTTCCTGACAGCCTGCCAGGTCTTACCTGACGGGCTGTGCGGAACCTGCGAGCAGAACTCATAATACCGCTGGCACCATTATCAACGGTGCCAGCGCATCCATGCTCCCCACCCCCATTCTGCTCTATGTGGCAGAATGGGGATCGGGAGCCCGGCAATACCGCCACCCGCGAATGGGCAATTACCCACCCATTCATTTCGTAATGGGCCGGTTATTGCCCAATTGCAGGAGGTGGTGCCATTCTCATAATGAGGCCCAATGTTTTGTTCTTCATATAGCAGAAACGCACTCCCCTTCCACCCACACCTCACATACTGCTGTAAGTACCGCTATGAAGGAAATGTGATGTTTCTTCATAACATTAAAGCAGTACTCCAAATGTACTAAAATACTACACTCAGTGTACGCCAAAACAGTCATTTCAAGACTACATATCACAAATAAATACACAAATACAATGAAAAAACATCCCACATTTTTTTTCAATATAACCGCAACTAGAGTTCAATGACATTTTTTTATAGCTGCTGTTCCAAGATGATACGTAGGGGGGGATGGGGATTACATAGGTTTTCAAACACATATTTATATCAGTGAAAAAACCTTGTTAAAGGGACATTATGGTTCCAAGTAAAACCGCAAAACCCTTGAAATTCGCCAGTTATGGTAAGCTAAGCAACCATAACTCGCACCACCCCTGTGCACTGCTAAGCCTAACACCCAGGACATCCAAGATGACATCACAAATGTCATTGATGACATATCTGATGACATCACATGTCTGACGCCCCCTTTTTTCGTTTCCTGGCATATCTAGGCCACATGATTTTCTTCAGTAACAGTCAGGAACTAAAAATTGTAAATGTACCATATTTGTAGACTTATCCTTCAAGTATGTTCTTACAATAATTCCCTTATGGTTCAGTCATATCATATGAAACATATACATAGGGGAAGACACAACCTTGAAAGACAGCAATCCTTTTTGTGCATTGAAATTATCAGTAGAGTTATCAGCACTTTCTGATAGTTTTGATGTTTTTTTATTACTGTACTTTCCCTGCATATGCTCATATTTTTATAAGTTGTACTCACACTATTTCCCTTAGGGTCCAGACACCATCATGTGATATATATAGATAGGGTAAGTAACAGCTTTCAAACAGAGCAATCATTTCTCTGCATAAATGTAATCAGTTAGGTTATGAACAATTTCTGCTACTATTACTGTTTTTTTCTTACTTCAATTCCCTTGTATATATTCATATTTGTATGTGGTGTTGTCTCTTTGTGATTTGTCTATAATAATGCATTTATTAAGTAAGTGGGTTTTATTACCTACTTATCAAAAGTTTCACTGTACGCAAAACTCTAATGTGAAAACAGTTATCATTTCACTATTCAACATGGCAAGCTTATGAATATTGCACCTCCATCATGTATGCTGCACACAATGCCTATGTTTCTACATGAGTACCTTAGTATACTGGATTGAAGTTAATTATAGAATGCTATTTATATCAATGCATAGCTTAATGCACTGATTAGCACTTGATATTTATTCCAAGAATCTTTGACACTTTTTTTTATTAATTTACACTAAGAATCCCTTGTACAGACTTTTCATGAAAGGTAAATGCACATGTGATGTCATCAGTGATGTCATCAATGACATTTATGATGTCATCTTTGATGTCCTGGGTGTTAGGCTTAGCAGTGCACGGTGGTGGCGAGAGTTATGGTTGCTTAGCTTACCATAACTGGTGAATTTCAAGGGTTTTTCGGTTTTACTTGGAACCATAACGTCCCTTTAACAAAGTTTTTTCACTGAATTTCATAGGTTTTTAGTAGCGCAACTTAACCATAACGTCCCTTTAACAAAGTATTTTCACTGAATTTCATAGGTTTTTATTAGCACAACTTAACAATAATAACTTTGACTTTATGTACATGTAATATGGAACATACTGAACCCCTTCTGCTGAATTTTATGTCCACAAACTTTGTTGATGTCTGCGAACAGTATCACTACCTAAAAACTCTGGGAGGGTATGTTTAATTGTTACATCATAACATAGTAACATTTGAAAAATTCACAAAGCAGCACACATACATATTATATGTAGTAATACATAAGAAATGTAACCCATATATGTAACACACTAGCCATTCATTTAAATACAATATGTTCTAAAATGGAATATACCAAAAAAAGATAAATTGGCTTCCAACAAAATTACCTCACAGACACTCCACAACTAAGAGCAAGACCAGACCTACAGAGTACTCAGAACATATCTTACCTGAAATAGTAAGTGTACTTCATTTTACTCATATATTTATAAACTTTCTGTATTAGATTAAAAAAAAATATATTATCTTTTTTTTTTCTCACAGAAATGTCTAGTACTCTGGAATGGCTAGAGGAGCATTTCCCACATGAGGAAATGTCAGAAGATAGTGAAACTAATGGTACACACTTTACAATATAAACCATTTAATTATTATTATTTTATATACATTTAACATATATATATATATTTTTTTTGTACAGAGCATACCAAAATAGAAAATACCTCTGAAGAAACTGTTACGGATAACACTCTTGAAAACATAAAAGAAAAAATGGATATATTGTTGACCAATTTTTATAATTTGAAAACGTTTGTTGAGGAGCATTTTAAAACAAAAACCTCATACCATTGACCCACATGTACTTGTCCCCCCCTCACCACATCCCAGTCAATTATCTCAAACCCTCTCCATAACCCAAAACGTTTTGATGAGTCTTCCATCCCTTCTTCATCTGATACCAATCATGTTGAAACCCCTAATTCTCCTGTTTTTGTTTCCGTTTTTGCCTCACCTTCTCTGTCATGAATTGTTAATATACGTTAAATAAAGTAAAATTTTTATATTGTGTTGTAATTATTTTCAGTTTTAAAAAAAAAACAATTTAGGTGTACGCGGACAGCGCGGTTGTTCTGAAATGTTCGTAAATAAATGAAAATGGAGGTGTCCTGAAGAACACTATACCTGTCCGTACTGTTTGCTAGCAAGTTGAAACTGTTCTAGAACATAGGCGGTGTCCTGAAATGTTTGTAAATAAACAAAAATGGAGGTGCCCTGAAGAACACTATACCTGGCCGTACTGTTCGCTAGCAAGTTGAAACTGTTCTAGAACACACGCAGTGTACTAAAATGTTCGTAAACAAACGAAAATGGAAGTGTCCTGAAGAACACTATACCTGTCCGTAGTGTTCGCTAGCAAGTTGAAACTGTTCTAAGAACACACGCATTGTTCTGAAATGTTCGTAAATAAACGAAAATGGAGGTGTCCTGAAGAACGTTATACCTGTCCGTACTGTTCGCTAGCAAGTTGAAACTGTTCTAAGAACACAAGTGGTGTCCTGAAATGTTCGTAAATAAACGAAAATGGAGGTGTCCTGAAGAACAGTATACCTGTCTGTACTGTTCGCTAGCAAGTTGAAACTGTTCTAAGAACACACGCGGTGTTCTGAAATGTTCGTAAATAAATGAAAATGGAGGTGTCCTGAGGACGCTATGTCTGTCCGTATTGTTTGCAAGGAAGTTAAACTGTTCTAAGAACAAACGGTTGTCCGTAACTGTTAGTTTGACGTGTGACACACTTTTAATTACTTCAGGACCCGAACAGTGTCCGTAGAACATCAACGCGCATGCGCAAACCAATGTCCGTGCATTTGATGTCCTGCGGACAGCCGCTTCCTTCGCGAACATGTCCGCGAAGCGATCATATGACCGCACCCATGCTAATTGCGTGTTCTTAATGCGGACACTGTTCGTGTCCCCGAACAATTTAAAAGTACATTTAAAAGTAATCCACAATATTTGTCAATAAAAACTCACCATAGCACAAGTCCCATATACTAATCCTGAGTTTCTACATACTTTTTGAAAGTTTTTTAACCTTTATTTGGGTTCGATCTGTCCGCGGACAGCGCGCATGTCCGCGAACCACATACAAGCACCCCTATGAAAGACCACGCCCTAGAGCTTATTCTCATTGTGTTTCTGGCTATTCTTCAGAGCACAGCTATTTTTCCTGCAACTTGCAGATTACACCATCATCGAGATGGCACCTATGGCTGCACTACTGCCACCTGGTGCTGCACCTGCTTCAGCACCACCCCCACCCCCTCCACCACCACCACCTCCCCAAGGGCCTGAAGAGGAGAACAGGAGTGAGGATGCAGAGGAGGAAGAAGAGGATGACGAGAATGAGGTAGTGGAAATTCCTACTACCCGCACTCGGCGTGAGTCTTGGGTGTGGCGGTTATTTACCATTCATGGGGATAGTCCTAAGGCTTGTGCGAACCGAGTCACCTGCAATGAGTGCAAAATGGTACACAGTCGCGGGAGGCATGGTTCGTACAGCTTTGGGACCACTACCATGAAGCGACACCTAAGGTCATTTCACTCTGGGGCCTTTTGCAAGGTTGTAACTTGCGAGGAGCGTAGTAGGTTGATTTCTCCTACTTCATCCTCCGTTTCTGATTCTGTCACCATAAGGAACCCCTCTGTGGGACAGCGTGTTCCTCAAGCTGCCTAACAGGCCATACATAATGCTGATGACCCTTACCTTTCGAGGGTCACAGTTGTGTGTATGTACTGCAACACAGTACTCTGCAGGGGGGAGCGACTTCGTAGTGCTTTTGAGGCCATCGTCTCAGTGCACGAGAAGACCTGCCCACTACCCAAATAAAACCCACTCTACATCTTCCTCTCTCAGCTCGCCCTTTCTTATCCCTGTGGTTGGTGTGTCCCCCTTTACCCTCCTCTCCCCTCCTCTCCTAGTGTGTCGTGTATAAAAAACCAAAAAAATATAAAATAACGAAAAAAAATAAGGCTCTTTTCAGAGCCACCTTTCACAGTTAAAAAATAGAAGTGAAAATAAATGAAGCAGGGCCCTTTGTATTTTTTAGAAGTCCGCGGACAGTCTAAAATTTTCTCTGGGAGGAAGTGGTGGCTCTGAAAAGAGCCTTTGGGAGGTGTTTGTGTTTCAAAAATTATAAATATTCAACACCTACTTCAAAATGTAAGCTGTCATTCTAAAAAAGGTTGCAATGCATTGTGCATGCTTCTTAGAAAAATCTGATTGCCAGCATAAGTTAGATGTACTCCATCTCTGCGAAAAATGTATGTACTACAAAACATAATATTTTAATTGTGAAAAGAGGACATGCCAAAATATTTTGGAAAGGCACAAACAGCCTTATTGACATTGCGCCTTTGCTTTCTCCATTTGTGGACCAAATGAAGAAGAACAAAGCCACATTTGTCTCTGCGCAATCCGTGAAAAAATTACTTGAGAATTTGGAAACATGTCCACTACCTTCCCAAGTCCTTCTTTCATTGAAAATTGCAAAGAAATTCCAGACACATGTCCTAAACTGTTCCCTCCACAATAAATTATAATTATATCTGGATGTTGCTCTGTCTCCAAAGTAGCACAGAGAGGTAACAAGTCCAACCACTTCATTCCACGTACTCCATGCCAGTGTACTTCCACATGTGGGAATCCAAGTTCTACAGCTACTCCACAGGTTTCTGCATGCACCTTCAACCAATGTATCCACGAGTCTCCCAAAATCCAAACAATCTGTTTTCTGAAACACACAGCCACAGCTATCTGTTCTTCTCTCAGCAAAAAGAGTATCTGAGAAACTCTCTTCTGGCACAACAAACCCACTAAACTTTCCTGACCAATCCCTTTCAGTGCTCATTCTCATTTGCATGACTTCTGAACCCAAAAATCCCCGGATGTAACACCCGATGTCTGCGAACTACCGCCATGTCCGCGGACATATGTAACATGAACAGCCCTTCTACCATTTCCAGTTCACTCTCTGTGCCATTCCCTCATTGGATGTAGCTAAGAAGTCACATGACCATCCACCCATCACATTCAAGATCTCTACATCTAACTGCATCATCATAGATCAGCACTGCAAATGTACTGTGAATCTCTCTGAGTACAAGTGTCATATCATTGGCAAGCACCATCTACAAGAAATACTGTACAAGTCTCCAAGATCTCTACTTGCAGCTCCATGCATATCCATATGCATGAACACAAACTACAGGTATGCATATTTTCTATACAGTACATGAACACATTTTCTAACTGACTTTTAGCTTGTATAATCTGTAAAATGAATCTACTGTCTTTTTTTCAATCTCCTAAAATCAACTGTCACTTACAAATCGTTATACTATTTAATTTCTTTATACACACACACACTCAAATCATGTTAAACTAACATTTTTGAAATGAAATATATAGACTACATATAGTCAAACAAAATTGCATGCACACTCTATGTTCAAATCTCAAACAATAATACTTGTACAATTAGATATTTCTTTTTAATTTCTTTATTTATTTGATTACTTACATTTATATAGGACAAGCAGCCCATGACATTGAGGCACTATTATTTGGAAAAGCTTAGTTACAGGAATAATGGTATTCCGTGGTACATTATGAATTTCACAAGATATAGTAAAGATATTTTGTTTGCTACCGTTAGTCATTGCAATACAATTTGTTCATTAAGAACATATCATATGTATTCAACTGGTGCGACGTATCTTATATAAATAAGATAGTTTTCATGGTTTTGAGGAAGGCGCTGAGGATTTCAATTAAAAAAATCAATGTCTAAATTAAAAACAGTGCTATATCCATACAAAATTACTAATTTGTTTCTTTTACAATTCCAGTGAAGACCATTCTCCTGAAAAGAAGCAACCGAATTTGAAGTACAAAGAACAACTAAGAAGTAACCTACTCATTTTAGAAAAAAGTAAGTAGAATATCACCATAATATTTGTATTATTACTCAAACACACTATAAGGTTAATTCATGCTATTTATGTGCCTAAAAATAGGGATTCTGCATCATTCTGTCCAAAAATCCCCATGTCTTAAACAGCGATTTACAGCCAGAATGGCCCACAAATTCCTATTTTTCGACACAAAAATTACCCAAGTCAACCACTAGAATTTAGATGTTATAGAACAAACAACTGTTTTAATTGTATAGCATTAGATATACTATTTCTACTTCTCCACATCACTAGCTTACTTTGTTCTGTCATCTGAACCCCGGTTTAGTAACACATTAATTCAAGAATACCCATCCCTACTAGTTGTAGTTCCCAATGAACAATCACACACCATTACATACATCTTTATCATCTTACTCAAACACTCATGCACACAGCACACATACATTGCAGAACACCACAACCCATCCCTTCCTTATTTTTTTTCAACAGACCCTAAAGAATGCCTACCAAAAATAAAGTCTGTAGAAAGCAACGCAGAAGTAGAGCCAATGAAAATAAAAGTGTCCAACATAAGCATCCATCTCTAGCACAATTTGTAAAAAAAAAGTTGAAACAAAACAGCTAATACAGTCATTTAGTGAAACAAAAGAAGTTTCAAGTACAACAATTTTGCCTCCTCTATCAAAATGTAAACCAAACCAAAACACAATTAGCAGAAAATCAGCTATCACTACAGATAAAACTGCTTCTTTAAATCTTGATATAGTTCAAAGTAAGCATACCAAGAAAAGTATTTTAGCCAAATTGTTCCGTCACAAAGTCCTTCAAAATCTTATAAAAACAGGAGAGAAACCAGGTTGAAGCTTAACACCTATTGTAGGAAATTAACCTTGGAAGCGTTTCTCAAAAGAAAGTTATTTATTTTAGTGTTAAACAAAATGAAACCACTAACAAAACTAATAACTAAATTACAAAAAAGACTTCTCAATAAACGAAATGTCAGCAGAAAGAACTTCTTAAGTATCGGCGGAGGTGAATGGAGTCACACTACGAGCACAGAACCATACCTTAATAATGAAGCGTACAAACAAAAGCAAACAAATAAAATTGCCATACATAGCAGTGGTCGAGGTTATGAAAAAGTTAATAATACCATCATGGAACAAGAAGTGCTCCTTACAAAAATATGTCCTGAAAACTTAGAATTACCCCTCCATTCAACTGAATCAGAACATCTAGTGTACAAATGGCCATGCACGTCAATGTGTAACATTCCCAAACAATTTTTCAAGTCTTTACGCCAATTCCTCAATCAATATGTGAAAAGCAAAGACAAAATGAAAATTAAAC
Organism: Ambystoma mexicanum; assembly: GCF_040938575.1. Classification (NCBI taxonomy): domain Eukaryota; kingdom Metazoa; phylum Chordata; class Amphibia; order Caudata; family Ambystomatidae; genus Ambystoma; species Ambystoma mexicanum. The sequence goes on along the minus strand of NC_090941.1, from coordinate 427,136,851 downwards.
TACTGCAAAATATGGATACCTGTCCAGTACGCAAGTACGCAGGACTACAAGGACATTCATTGGCCTGCATTACAGGACCTACTTGCAAAACCACCATCCATGATATCAAAAGGATATCAACACATCATTGAACTATAAGAAATCTAGTTTATAAACTGTACTATGCTAAAAGTCCTGCTTTAGCACTAGCCAATTTAAATAACATTCTTCTACATGGTACAGCAAAAGACCTACTAGAAGAATTTGACTATATCCAGAAAAATTATCTTGGAAGTGAAACCCACTTACAGAATGAAATAGCTGTAAACCAAATTAGTAACAATTCTACACATGGCAATCTTTTACTACACACATACAAAAAAGAAATACTAAAATGTAAAAGTACATCAGCTGAAGTACCAAACCATGTGTCGGTTTGTTGCCGCAGAACTTTTTATAAAAGTAACACAAAAACTGTAGACCTATCATACAAAATAGAAGATAATGAAGATTCTAAATGGTTTGAATTAGCTCTCTACCTTATAGCAGAAAACAAATACGAAATAACTGACCCGTAATACTTTGTAGTTACTGCACTACAAAACTTGACAACAACCAAACTCCTTCACGTTCTATCACAAATAATTTGGAATTATATCCACTACCAAAACCCCTTCGACATTTTAATTCATTTGAGAGCATCATAATTCAAACAGTGCACCCATTTCAAGCAATAATACGCCTTCAACTAAAAACTGCAAAATTACCTCCCTCTGAATTAGTGAAAGGTATTCTTGGAAAAGTAGTGTATTTACCATAAGATCTTAAAGAACATGTGCACACTCTAGGAGTGCAACGTCCAATGCAACAATCTTTAATTATCTTGGTAAATGGAGTACCTACAAAAGCAAAATAATTTGTCAACAGCTGGTAGATTTACATAATGTTAGAGAAGCCTTGCAATATCTTAAAGAGAATAATGAATATTAAAAAGAAATTAATATTGAAGAAAACTTGAAGGATACAACTGAAACAATTCAAGAGACACAAGAAGCTGGTCAATTTGAGCTCCTAGATCCTGCTACAATATCAAACACTTTAGACCATTATACAATTCATCCATTGCACTCTAATGACACCATAGAAGATGCACTGGAAACGTACCAAATGCGTCAAACAAAAGGATCACCAATCAGCATATGGGAAAAAGAATAGAAGCACATGCTTTTACTCTACTCTTTCCTACTGGCAAAGGAGGAAGGTACGATGATAGACCTATTCAAATATCAGCATCAGAATACCGCTCATTACGGATGCATTCTGAAGATCCCAGATTTAGACAAAATGTGGAATACATATTCCACCTACTCTGAACAAGCAACTTTATGTTACGGAGTTGCACACATATTAAAATCAGGATCACACTTTCAAAATATGACAGCTACACAATTATTACAAAAAGTGCAACAAAAAGATGAGGTTTTACAATCAAATATTACAAATCTATTAGCAAATATGCGTGGTACTAAAGAGTACTGGTTTCAACGTCACGGAGATGTACATTGTATGATCAGAAACCTTGGCCCACCCACTTGGTTTGTTACATTGTGCAGAATATGCATGGGAAGATTTACATGATTTCCTACGCATATCAAACAAAAACTAAACAAACATAGATATACTAACACCTGGAGAATTTTGTTCTCTGGATCCTGTTAATGTTTCAAGATATTTTCACCATCGCTTCATTGCTATGCTACATTTTATTTGTAATAAAACTTTTCCTCCCCTTGGAGAAGTGAATACCAAGCCAGAGGAGCACCACATATCCACATGCTTTTATGGATTAAAGATGCTCCTAAATCTGGTCAAGACAGTGATGCCACTGTTTTACAGTTTATTGAAAAATATGTCACTTGTGAAATTCCATCGGAATCCAAAAATAGTGATCTTCATGCACAAATTTTACAATTTCAAAGACACAAATGTGGCAAATATTGTTGTTGCAAATACAAAAACAAAAGGAAATACTACACCAAATGCCGATTTGGTTTCAGTTAGACATAGTGTTAAAGGTAAGTCACCTAAAAATATATATTACATAAAAAGAAAAGAAGAAGAAAATATATCAATGATTACAATGCAATCATTGCCCACTTATGGAATGCAAACATAGATGTGCAGTACATTGCAGACAATTCTACTGCAGCTGCACGATATGTCACAGCATACTTAACCAAAGCAGAAAAGACCTCTGGAATGACCTGTCATCAGATAAAACAGTGTCTCAAAAATTATACAGCTTGGGCATAAAAATGCTGTCCCATAGAGAATGTGGATCCTACGAAGCGGCTGATCGTTTAACTGGTACTGCACTGTATGGTAAATCTGAAAATATAGTATGACTAAGTCTTGGTCCAGCTAAATCTAGAAAAGGAGTTCTAAAATCAAACGAAGATATAGAAACAATAGCCAAACATGATCCCAACAGCCAAGACATTTTAAAAAACAATTTATTGGACACATGCTACCCAAACAGGAGTACCACTTTGGAAACCATGTGTCTATACACCACATAGCCCAAAACTAAACATACAAAAATAATATAAAACCTGATAAAAAAAATGGTAAATACAAAGTGACAAACTGTGAAGGCAGCTTAGTAAAACTCACCAAACCAAATTTAATTAATCATATCAAATTGTCATTAAAGACTCCTCAACATAAATAAGTATATTACATGTCACTGCTACAACTCTTTAAACCATGGAGAAAAGAAGAAGAAATACTAGATAACTATGACTCATATGAAGACACTTTCAAAGCAAATGAAAGCACAATAACTGATGGAAACTTTACACAGTACAAAACAATGTTGCACAATGAACAGCAACACGAAGAAGAACTCCAGGCCCAACTAGATAAGGACACTTCTGACAGTAGTCAACCAGCCAAGAACCACTGGCAGAGCCACTAATAACAAATGAGAGTAGTAGAAAACACCATGTGTCAGTATGAAGATAAAGAAGACTTAACTATACTACAATCAAAACTAAACAATGGGCAACGTGGCATTTTTCAAGAAGTAACAAAATAAATTGCACATGGTGTACAACATGAAAACAAAGAATGCACCTGCCAAAATTACCAACCTATACTATTGTACATCAGTGGTGAAGCTGGTTCTGGCAAAATATTCCTAATAAAAATCATCAGTAAGTTCCTTCAACAATTGACAAACAACAAACTGTCAGCTGTTGTCACTGCCCCCACAGGTTTAGCTGCCTACAACATAGGTGGTGTCACTTTACACCAATTACTAATCCTGCCAGTAGAACACCAAAACAAATTAGACTATTACAAACTTTCTACAGAAGCTGCAATGGAACTACGCAGAGGATTGAAACAAATGAAAATGCTTCTAATAGATGAAGTGAGCATGGTGTCCAACCTAATGTTGGGTTTGATTCACCTCAGATTACAAGAAGTACTCAAAACAAACTATGAAGAGCTCTTTGCAGGAAAACACATGATTGTTTTCGGAGATCTTCTTCAATTGACACCAGTAAAAGGTGAGCCTATTTTTAAAACATTAGGACACAAACTCTGCTGTAAAACTGTTGGCAGCTTTGGAAATGTCAACCTTTGGCAACATTTACATTACAGAGAATTAACAGAAAACATGTGGCAATCTGCAGATCTCACTTATGTCAACATCTTAAAAAGTATCAGAGTTGGTATACTTTCTAAAGAAGCAGAAGCAATATTGAAAACCCGGCACATTCATGCACTTTATGGTGATAATGCATGTGCTACAGGTGTTATGGAACAATTAGCCCACAAAAATGTCAATTGTATGGCCTTAATGCCAACACTTGCAAGCTGTTTCAAATTCAATGAAATAATGTTAAGTAAAGAAATGCAACAAATAATGGAAATTAGCGCCACAGACAAACTACATGTACATGGTATGATACTACCCATGTGTGACCAAGCCACAACAAGACTAAATAGTTTAGAAAAATCTATCTCAAAGACAGCAGGATTGGAAAAGATATTAAAATTATCCTTAAATTGCAGAGTAATGCTTAAACGTTACCTTGACGTGGACCAAGGACTAGTTATTGGAGCACTGGGTACAGTTGTTGGCTTTCAAACATACCCACGTGACAACAAAATTCAGTTTGTCAATATACTCTTTGACAAACTTTCAGAAGTAAAAAGGATAGGACGCTCGATAGCTCGATTCCTTCTCTTCAAAGACAGGTATGTACGCAGAGAACAATTTTCTCTAACTCTTGCATACGCAGTCACCATTCATAAATCACAAGGTCTTACCCTAGACAAATCAATGATAGACATTGGTAACACAGTCTTTAAAGAAGGCATGAGCTACGTAGCACTATCACGCTTACATACACTTGACGGTCTATTTCTAATCAACTTTGATGCAAGTAAAGTAAACGCTGGTATTCCTTGCATTTTAGAATACAATAAACTTCGCTCACTATACACCCCCATCTAAACACATATTCTATACCACAAAAAGTAAAACGTTGTAAAAGAAAACTAAATCAAACAGAAATGCAACAGGATGTCACTGCAAATCCTCTAAACAGAGTAAAAGAAACTAAAACTTCATCAAGTACCACAAACATAAAAGAACCCATTAGGGAAAGTAAACCAGGTACTTCATCAAAGAAGGAAGACAAACTAAAAAAGAATCAATCAGATACAGAACTACCTGGTCCATTTAAACTCTCAAATATAGTTGGAGTATGCAAATGTAGCAATGAATATTCTATTTCAATTGCCACCAATTGTTGACAACATTTACTTACACAGTACAAACCAATTGTGTTTGCAAATGTTAGTACTTCACAGAAATGCAACAAACAATCCTGATAACACATATAGTGCTTATGAAATAAGACAACAATTCGACTACTGTGATGGAATGGTTAAATTCACTATAAACTCAAAGAAAGATCCACAAGAATGTCTAATGTACTTACTACAAGTACTGGAAAATAGCCAAATGGCCATGCACCCAAGACTCTATGCCCTGGCCACAACCAACGCAGCATATCACAACCATAGAGTCAAACATTTCAATTATGGCCTATGGAAACTTTTAATGTCCGCTGACATTATGAGTGTTCTTAGAAAACTTTCAACTTGCCAGCGAACAATACGGACAGCATCCTCAGAACACCCCGATTTTTTATTTGCGAACATTTCAGGACAACGCGAGTGTTCTTAGAACACATTCAATTTGCCAGCAAACAATACGGACAGGGTCTTCAGGACACCCCCTACGAACATTTCAGGACACCGCGAGTGTTCTTAGAACACTTTAAACTTAACAACGAACAATACGGACAGTGTCCTCAGAACACCACCATTTTGTTTTTTCATGAATATTTCAGGACACCACAAGTGTTCTTAGAACACATTCAACTTACCAGAGAACAATATGGACACCGTCCTCAGGACACACCCATTTTTTTTATTTACGGACATATCAGGACACCGCAAGTGTTCTTAGAACAGTTTCAGCTTGTTTGCGAACAAAACTGACACATATTGCGCCCTCAGAACACCCCACATTTAGTTTATTTAGAACTTTTCAGAACAGCCGTGTTGTCCGCAGACAGATCAAACACAACAAGAGCGTTCATCACATAAAAAAACACAACCTATCTCATACTCTCCCACCCTCTCCAAACATTCTTAGACACCAACACACTCTACTAAATGGCGCTACCGAAAATCTGACGCTCTTCACGCTCCACGCCGTCCAATCAGCGAACACGTCGCATGTCCGCGGACATCACGCAAGCCGATTGGCCAATCAGGACACTGTCCGCGGAGTGAACAGGGAAGTGTGTCCGCGAACCGAACACAGATATCACACATTTTTTATGACCTACTTTTTGGTCATTTTAAAAAAAAAAACTACTGGATGGATTTTCACCAAATCTGCAAAAGCATGCTTGCGGGACCAAGCTGCTACTCCTGGTCCAAATCTGGGGAAAATCCATCCAGCGGTTTGGACTGTAGGCACGAGCAAAGTTTTTTCCCCATTCAGTCTATGGGAAAAAAAAACCGTTTTGGGCCATATACTTTTTTTGCAAAGTTTGGTGAGGATTCGTCCAGGGGGAGCGAAGCTATAAGCCGCCCAAAAAGTGCTCTTCCTATGGAAACAGCAACTTAAACATAACAACATGGCCACTAGCGTGGCCATGTAATGTATGCAATAGTTCTTAAAAAGTACTCCTTCGAATAAATAAATTGTACTTTTCAGTATGAAACCCGCAGCTACGACCTCCAGACGTATATTTCAGTTATGTATAATGTAATTAATGTTGTCACTAGTGATGGCATCAGTGATGTGATTTGTTATCTCATCAGTGTTCTCATACACCATTTATATTGGTGATGTCATCAGTGATGTGATCTGTGATGTCCTCATTGTGGTCATAGGCTGCGCAACCGGGGTGCAAAGTTAAGGTGCCTTTAGCTGAATTTCGGGCTTTTATTACATTAAGTTCTCACATTAAAGTCCCTTGAAGTAAAGTTTTTTCCTTGAATTTTCAAGGTTTTGTCACAATGTATTGCTCACCTTAACGTGCCTGCAACTAAAGGTTTTTCTTTGAATTTCAAGGGTTGTGTTAGTCCATGCATAATTGACATCAATATTACAGACAATTTGGCTAATGAAAATGACATATCATGTCTACAAAGTAAAATGAAAAGAAATTGCGTAACCACATCCCCCCAAATAAACCTGTTAGTAACAAACTTTGTCTGCATAAGTGCTTAACTTTATTAAATGTTTACAATTATATGTAATGTTAATGAATACAAAGTTATTAAAGTGTTACCGTAACTGTGTACAAGGACTACGCTCAATATATCTTAAAATACATCTTTACAAGACTTCCCCTTATCTATATCGACACAAGCTAAAATAACACAAAATGACAAACTGCAACGCACAAGACAAAGGACAAAAGTACAGGAAGAAGAAAGGTAAACAAATTGATAAATTAAGGTACGGCTTTTAATAGTACCTGAATGCTTACAAAGAAGTTTGCCCACCAAGAGACAAAGAACAATGACAGAAAACAGAAACAAGGTGCTTGGCAGAGGGATTCAACCACTGTTACACAATATAGTGAACCAGAATTTGTTTTACATATGCACGGGTATGCCCAAACACAATGACGTGTTTGCACCTAAATTATTGACCAATCGCCTAAATCAATGAGAAGACGTGCCTGCACATAGCTGTGGCCACGTCCAGGAAAGGCCCAATTATTTTGAAAGCTTCATTAATGCAGATACACAGCTTTGCACCTGTTTGTAACAGGTAATCGGATCATGTAACAGTTTTGCGTTTCCAATATATCTTGAATGTGTACATTTTTCTAATGTTATCCAAGTACAGTTTAATGTACAATTAGTACCAGACTAGGGGTAATCGGATTGGTACAATCTGATTCGCCCTCATTGGGTCCTTAGCATACAGACAAGGCACTGGTTACCACGCTATCGATTGGTGTTTTTTCTGTGAGTGGCTGCCATGGAAAGAGAGAAAGGACTGCATGTACTCCCTTCTTCCCTTCTCCCTTTCTATAGCGTCTATTTCTTTTCTTTTTTTCTTCTATCTTTTTAATGGCTGTCATGGAAAGGTAGAAGAGACTACATATAATCCCTTCTCCCATTCTATGGCGGCCATCTTCTTTGTTTATTTTTTGTTATTATTTTAAATGGCCGCCATCCAAAGGGTGAACTGACCTCCTATCCCCTTTCATGTTGTAGAAACCACTTTTTTCTTCCTTTTTTCATTTGCGAAATGATGCAGTGTCTTCACCCGAATACAAAAATATTAGTACCCCGGGATCAAGTGGATGAATACTTCAGGCAGATGCATTGCATCAGAAAGAAAAAATCCTGGGAAGGCCTATCGCTCATCCAAATGGTACTGCTGGACCAGCACATGTGTAGACACTTCATGAAAAGCCTCCTCTCTGAATGTCTCTAGCATTTCGAATACCACTTCAAATAGAGTGTTCCAGTCCTACCAGTGTTTGAAAACTCTGGCTGTTGCTAGCAGCACCTTTAATTTAATGGGTGGATGTTGATTGTGCACAACCACCGCTCACAGCTGCAGTGAAAATATGACCATGTATGAGATAAAAAGGCTGTAGCCCAGTATGGTCCAAAACATGTCATGCATTTTCCAATATGCATCATCTACATCATTCCAGGTAACTCTCACCAAATGATGTATCATAATTGATGTTCCCAAGCTTCATATCCCATTCTATGGCAGACATCTTTTTATTTGGTATTTTTCAGTTGTGAAACTATTAGTACCCCAGGATGAAGTGGATGAAGACTTCCGGCAGATGCATTGCATCAGAAAGAAAAGATCCTGGGAAGGTCACTGACTCATCCAAGCGGTACTGGTGGAGATAGGAGCAGCACATCTGTAGAAAATTCATGAAGATTCTGCTCTCTGAACGTTGTTAGCATTTCTAATAAATCTTGAAACAGAGTGTTCCAGTGCTGCCAGCATTTGCAGACTCTGGCTGTTGCTAGCAGCACCTTTCATGGGTGGAAGTTGATTCTTCACGAACACCACTCACAGCTAAAATGAAGATATAAGACCACAAATAAGCCAAAGATGACTGAAGCCCAGGATGGTCCAGACGATCTCATGCAATTTCCAATATACATAATCCAAATCATCCCAGGAGACTCACACCAAATGAGTTATCATGTTTGATGTTCCCAAGCTTTCTGATAGAACATTAGAAGGTCCACGTATTAGTGGTTCCTTGCACAATTTTATACATATTGAAATGTCAAACTGGTGACAAAACTATGAAATAACAAAAAATACAACTCTAAAAAGACGATGTCACAAAACATGAAGTCTCTGCTCCAAACCTCATTAGCATTTCTAATTACTCATCAAATGGAGTGTTCCAGTGCTGTCAGTCTTTGAAGACTTTGGATGTTCCTAGCCGCACCTTTGATGGGTGGAGGTTAATTCTGCACAACCAACGCTCACAGCTACAGTCAATATATAAGACCACATATAAGCCAAAACATGCTGCAGCCCAGTATGGTCCAGAGCATCTCATGCATTTTCCGATATGCATCATTCACATCTTCCTAGGAATCTTGCACCAACTGATTTAATGTTCCCAAGTTTCATATGCCATTGTATGGTGGCCATCTTTTTTTTTTCAGTTGCAAAATGCTGCAGTGTATTCAACCAAATAAAGAGATTAATAGTACCCCGGGATGATGTGGATGAAGACGTCGGACAGATACATTGCATCAGGAAGAAAAAATCCTGGGAAGGCCTCTCGCTCCTCCAAGTGGTACTGGTGGAGATAGGAGTAACACATGTGTAGACACTTCATGAAAACCCTCCTCTCTGAATGTCTCTACCATTTCTAATAACTCTTTAAACAGAGTGTTCCATTGCTACCAGTGTTTGAATACTCTGGCTGTTGCTAGCAGCACCTTTAAGGATTGGTAGTTGATTATGCACAAACACCGCTCAAAGCCCACATATAAACCAACAAATCCAAAGCCCAGTATGGCCCAGACCATCTTGTACAATTTCCAATATTCCTAATTCACATCGTCCCAGAAGACTTGCACCAGATGATATATCATGATGGATGTTACCAAGCTTTCTGATAGAACATTAGAAGGTCCACGTATTAGTGTTTGCTTGCACAATTTTATACATATTCAAATGTCAAACTGGTGAGCAAAACAGAAAATAACAAACATGACAACTCAAAAAAGACAATGCCACAAGAAACAAAGCCTTCTTTCTTAACCTCTCTAGCATTTCTAATAACTCTCCAAATAGAGTGTTCCAATGCTGCCAGCTTTTGAAGAATCTCGCTATTGCTAGCAGCACCTTTAATGAGTGGAGGTTGATTATGCACAACCATTGCTCACAGATACAGTGAAGCTATGAGGCCACATCTAAGTCATATAATAATATAATATTTATCATTCATAACATCCCAGAAGGCTTGCACCAGATGATATATCATGATGGATGTTACCAAGGTTTCTGACGAAACATTAGAAGGGCTACATCTTAGCGTTTTTTTGCAGAATATTAGAAATGTTCAAATGTCCAACTATTAAGGAAATCATAAAACTACAAACTAGTAAGGAAAATATAAAACTACAAACACAACTCTAAAAAAACAATGCCCCAAAAATTAAGCCACCTCACTGAGCATCTCTAGCATTTCTAATGACTATTCAACAAGTGTGTTCCGGTACTGCAGATGTTTGAAAACTCTAGCTGTTGCTGGCATCATCTTAAATTGGTGGAGGTTGATTCTGCACAACCACCACTCATAGCTACAGTGAAAATGTAAGACCACATACAAGCCAGAAAACGCTGCAGCCCAGTATGGTCCAGACCATCTCATGTGATTTACAATACGCTTCATCCACATCATTCCAGGAGACTTGCAGAAGATGATTTATCATAATTGAGGTTCCCAATCTTTCTGTCAGAACACTAGAAGCACCACGTCTTTTGTTTTCTTTCACAATGTTAGATATATTCAAATGTCCAACTGGTAATGAAAACATAAAATAACAAAAATGACAACTCTAAAAAGACAATGGTACAAAAAATTAAGCCTCTTCTCTGAACCTCTCTAGCATTTCGAATAACTTTTCAAATAGAGTGTTTGCTGCAGATGTTTGAAGACTCTGGCTGATGCTAGCAACACCTGTATCTGCACAACCACAGCTCACAGCTACAATGCATATAAGGATACTGCAGCCCAGTATGGTCCAGACGATCTCATGCTATTTCCAATATACATTATCCAAATCATCCCAGGAGACTTGCACCAAATGATTTATCATAATTGATGTTCCCAAGCTTATGGACAGAACATTAGAAGAGCGACATCTGAGTTTGTTCTTGCACAACGTAAGACATATTCAAATGATATAAGACAACATAAAATCAAAAAAAGGCTGCAGCCCAGAATGGCCCAGACCAAATTGTGCAATTTCCACTACGCATCATCCACATCATCCCAGAAGACTCACACAAGATGATTTATCATGATTGATATTCCCAAGCTTTCTGACAGAACATTAGAAGTCCCATGTCTTAGTGTGTTCTGCACAATGTTAGACATAGTCAAATGTCCGACTGGTGATGAAAACATAAAATAACAACAATTACAACTCTAAAAAGACGATGCCACAAAAAACAAAGCCTCCACTCTGAACCTCTCTAGCATTTCTAATTACTCTTCAAATATAGTGTTCCAATGCTGCAGATATTTGTAAAAAAAAAACATTACAAGGACCTTGTTTTACGGTTTTCTTGCACAATGTGCACTGAACATCCTATGCCTCCCTTTTAATGCATGACTATGATTTTCACACAGGAATCTACTGTAAAAAAAGGATCACTACTGCTGCAGTTCTCCAACCAAATAAGGACACTATTACTACTCCAGTATAATGAGCCAGAGTCCTAATAGCAATAAGCCCAAAGCCAAGGGGCCATTCCCGCATTACATAATACCCCACAGCCTTTATTAAATCCCTCACATTGGTCAGACCTGTAACTATGAGCATTCTAAATATTCACTTTAACTCCATGGAAGAACCAGTGTGCCCAGTAAACTAGCATTCACAACTGCCACTATGTCACTATCGAGTAGCAGTAGAGTAACAATGACAAAACAAAAATCAGTGTGTTTCCTATTTTAAACTGTTGCATATGGCAACTTCTAATACGCCATCCCAACATTTTACAGCCTCTAATTTGTGCACTCAAATTGGATTGTTAAGCACATGCATTGATTAGGGCAATTTGCATGGTAAAATACCAGCGGCAACCATGGTACTAATATCGCCATGGTTACCTCCTACCGTGTAATGAGGCCCACTTTCTCTTAAAGATAACCACACAGTAACACACTTTAGCAAACCAAATCTTTTTTTAAATCACACACATTTTCAAATTACCCTACAACAGGCTAAAAAAAACAATAGTTGATTATAGATAGCATTTTAGATAGCATCCCATTTCCACTGCTCTGCAATCATTCTTTTATTTTTCGTGCAGGAAGTATAATTAATGATTCCATATCATGCACCTCACTGAAATTGTTTTTCTTTCCTAATAAACAACTTCCAACAATTATTCTCACCCATTTTCTCTATATATAGCAGAACCATTTCATTGTTAACAAATACAGTAAACAACCAAAAAGAATCAACATACCCATCAAGATACCCATTATCAACATATTATCAAATAAAACTTTCAACAAAACAATGAGAAACAACTGATTATTGCCAATCATATTTTATTACAGGTAACATGAAGTGTGAGCTCTACAGTCAAAATGAGAAAAGTAAACACAACGGGGAGTTTCATACTTTCCCAAATCAAAACCCGAAAAAGACCACTATATTCTAAGAAAAACAATAAAATGGCTGACACATATTCATTGCAACCTATCACAAAGAAATACACATTTACAACATTAACACCAGCCAATTACAAACACCAAAACACAAACAAAACCCTGCACAGCATCAAGAGTAGCCGCAGATATTCAATGTGGCTACAAAGCTTACTTATTGCCGTGGCTACACGTATATTTTCTACAATCAAAAAACCTAACTAAGCTAACCTTGAAAACTTCAAATAAGACATGACAACACCTAAGCACACAAAATAAACACACACACAGATAAAATTAATGCTATAATATCCACATAAGAATATGAATATTGCACAGAACATTTATGTTTATATACACAGCATAAATATAACTGCGCCTATGGACACAACCAATAAAAAGACAAAAAGAGCTGATTCGTCAACACACATGCTTTTTTATTCATGTGGTTATAAAAAACTGATACATGATCGTTTTACTTATAGCAGCTGTTAGACGCAAATACTACAACTTAAACATTGATTTCCTCTCCCCATAGTCCTCCTCCACTCCCATGGTTCTCTCCCAATCCCCCAAAACACTCAATGCATCTATGATGCCACTCTACTCAAAACGTCGGATAGACACAGATACCATATCTCCACTAACACACAACATACCATTTGCCACAGTATAGCTGTGGTTGCGCAGGTTAGCACACTTACCCGCAGGTAGCAACAGCATGCGCTGAGTGGCTTCAAGACAGCTGCAGATAATTACAACAGTACCATCAAACAATTACAAACTCAAAACACATAAATCATACATACCCTGCTCATACAAACAACTAGAAATTCAAATTAGAAATAATTTTGCTGGAAACAGAGAAAGACTGCAGATATCATGGCTGGTTGAAAACTGTGTAGCTGCTCGGGGACAGTTGGCTGTTATGAGTGTTGCTTTTTTAAATAAACATACACATAATAGATCAGTCTTAGAAATATCATACATAATTATTCAGTCTTAGCTGCAGTTATTCATCTATGTTTAAAAAATAATATACTTCTATCAGAAAAAAAGAAAATATAATCAAATAAAAAACACACACACTTTAAGAAACCCAATTTAATACATACATTTTTGTGGCCCTCATATTTTGTATGGAGTGCATCACATCACCATATAAGATACATCATGTGTGCCTACACCACTGTTGTACTTTTTCCGCATACTAATCATTGGGTCATTGGGAACAAAAATCCAACATAGATTTAAACTAAACATTAAAAGCTAGGTGTGAGCAGTGTTTGTGCATAATCAAACTCCACACTTTGAAGGTACTGCCACCAACAACCAGAGACTTGAAACACCTGTGGCACTTCATTTAAAAAATCATCGGAAATGTTAGACAGGTTCAAAAAGAAGGCTTTTCATAAACTGTCTACACATGTGCTGCTCCCATCTCCAACAGTACCACTATGTTTTGAATATACGTTGACCTTTGACAGAAATGACCTGTCCAACATCTGGTGCAAATCCAATGGGATGATGAAAACAATACAACTAAAACACAATACAAAAAGAAAAAGACTGTCTAAAATGTATTTACAAAACACCATCAACTATACTGCATCACAAAAAACTCAGAAAAGTTAAGATTACTGCATAGCAGAAGCCACATTAAAATTACAACAAATAAACCTTCATCCTCACTAACATGAATACAAAACTAAATCCCTACATGTAAATGCCATTGATTGACAAATCAAATGTTGTAAGTCAGTGTTAGTGAAAGTAAAAAAATACATTAAAAATACTTTCCACACAATCGGAGCAGATGGAAAAAAGATAATAAACACCATCTGAAAGCATTCCTTAATATATCTAACACGCACAACACTGCAAATAAGCCTTCAAATGTGTAAATATTCAGCCACACTCCTTCCATGTGCACAGTGAAAGTTCTTGACTCCAAAGGTTACAACTGCAGAAAATGGTGGCTTTTATACTTTCCAAAATTAATACCAGAAAAAGTGGATTATATACCAATACAACTACTAAAATGGATGACACATTTTCACTACAAACAATCACAAAGAACTACACTAATAGAACAGTAAAAACAAGAAATAACAAACAGTGAAACTAACAGAAATCTATTTTCCCCACCCAGTCTCTTTCATAGCCATGAGTATTTGAGGTGACTGCAGACCTTGCTTTGTATCCGCGGCTACCCGCACATTTTTCTGCAAGCCCAACATCTTCAAATAAAATAAGTGAACAACTTAGTAGATACAATAACAGAACCAAATAAAATTCTGTACTGTATCAGCCACATAAAAATATGGTTATTGCACAGAAAATGTATGTTTATCGATGCAGCTTTAAATATACCCACGGTTCCAACCACAACTAATAAAACACTGAATAGTATTGACGCGCCCTACACACATGCTTTTTTAATAGACGCGATTACAAATACACAATTTCCCATTTGCAAAACTGTGTCACATTTACACATGGGTAACAACACTGTGCACAGAGTGGCTGTTGCATAGCTGCAGATCATTATCTGTACCATCAACCAATCAAAAACTTAAAAACACACACATCAAACACACCCAGCTCATACAAACTATTAGAACATTCAAACAAGGATCATTTTCCAGGGAACAGAGAAAGACTGCAGATATCATGGCTAGTTTGAAAACTGTGTGGCTAATTGGAGACAGTTGTCTGTTTTGTTTGCTGGCTTTTCGTGAGAAACGAAATATAAACGTGAACCTAGGTTTGAGAGATTTCACAATAAAATGGTTTGGATAGCAGGGAATGTGTTGGTTCCAAGTTTTTCCAAAATTGTTGAGTCTGAGAAGTACAGGGCAGCCAGACATCATATTAATTCATTGTAGAGGCAATGATTTAGGGAATTTACAAGCCATGTCCCTTGATGAAAAACGACTTGTCAAAACTAATGGAACTATTTCCTCACACCATCTTTATCTTTTACAATCTGACTCAGAGGCAAAAATGGAAATGGACCACTGGATATAATGGTAAAATTGAGAAATCCTGGAGAAATGTAAATAAAGCAGTTTCAGCATTCATGACAGACCACAACCCATTATGGATTTTGAACAACAAAAATCAGTTCTACATGGCCAATTTCTATAGACATTGATGAAGGAGATGCAAAATATCAAAACATCACTGTAGATGTGCTAAAATACTATACTGAGTGTACCCCAAATCAGTCCTTTTAGGGACTACTTGTAACATATAAATACACAAGTACAATAAAATATACAAAAACACATTTTTATTATACCAGCAGTTACAGTTCATTGACTTTTATCGTAACCGTGGTTAAAAATATATGTTAAAACGGGAGCTCACTTCAGGTTTTATAATACAATACAACTTAAAAGCTCAATACAGTACAACACTACTCATTTACTTATGTAAAGTAAAAGTAGATAAAGATAAAGAAATCAGAGAATAATACATAACAGTAAACTGGGTAGACAAACATTTTACAGCCACACAATATGATACCATAAGTGAGAATATGCAACCTAAAATACATTGAATGGGGCAACTAAAACTAGAGTACAATTCCTCCTTTTTTATAATGTTGTCAAACTATTTTCTTCTCTTTTTCTCCAAAGTCTCACATATAGGAAAGTCTAAAAACACGCAGTCAAAATAAAAAATAAAAAAAACAAATATAATACCTACCAGGTCACTGACCATGACCTTTGGCAATGTCCAGTGATATTTCACCAACGTCATCATAATACCAATACAAATAACTTTTTTTAAAACACTGACACCCCAAAATATATAGCCACGGGCATGGAACTACTCCTACCCGTGTATATCTGTAGTCCTTCATAGCCTAGGATATATCCATGAATATCGACAAAATGGCCCAAAAAAATGAAATCATTTCATATCCCCAGGCCCTCAGCACGTGCTCCACTCATCTTTGCCAGCTCCACCCACTCCTCAGATGGCCTCGTCACCTCCCCTGCCCTCTCCCTTGCCCCCCACAAAAGACACTGTTTCTGTGATGCAGTTTGCTGTCAGATGTCGGATATTCGTGGCTATAACCGAGGCTACAGATAGCTTTGTGTTGCAAACTTGGTCCCTGGACTCCTCTAACTCCCAAATTTCACTTGGTGCCCTCTAGCCAACCCCACCTCTGGCCTGATGGCATTTGCATGTTTTTTGACCTGCAAATAGCTTTTACTCTGCAATACTTTTTCCCATAATCTTGGCTATAGCAGCGGGTAACTTTCGCATCAAGAGAAAAACAAGATGGCAGTCATTTAATTTCTAAAAAACTCTGCTTTTGGGTAAGTCTGCTAAATATTTCTATTGGTTTTTGGGAAGGGGCACCCCATTCTCTAACAACTATTAAAAAAATGACAGCACAGAATAGCCCCAAACCAAACATGGATCGCATGTCAATGCTTCCTGCACAAGTTGTTTCAGATCTGGTCCAAATACGTTCAGCAGTTTGGGCTGTGCGCTTTGGCAAAAATTGACCTTGTTTGTCTGTGGCAAAATGAATGGAAAGTAGGCCACACTTTTGAAAAATAAAGTTCACATTTTTTAACAAATCTTTACAAAACTTTTTAATCTGCGGGGCACGAGTTTTTAATCACTTTTGAAATTTCATCCACAACCGTTACTCAAATCAGCAGTTATTAACAATTGAATTTTGAGGAGTTCCTATGGGAGTCTGACACACCTTAACTATAGGGTGGCTAGTACCACCCTATAAAATATTACAGGACCTGCATTAGAGGCCCTTTAGTTATGGTTAAGTTGCTCAACCCATAGGAAGAAAACTTTCTGGCCAGCTTATAACTTTGCCCCCCTGGATGAATCCTCACGAAACTTTGCAAATAAACTATATGGTACCGTCAGTTTGGTGATGCTTCGTGCATGGGGGCAAAGTTATAGAGGGGTCCCAAAATGTGTGGTTCTTTCCCATAGATGCATTGCAAAAACAATGTTGCCCACGCCTGCAGCCCAAACTGCTGTACAGATTTTCACCAAATTTGCGAAAGGAAGGTGGCTTGGCTCCAAAAGTGGGCTTTTGTAAATATGGTATAAATCTGTCCAGTAGTTTATTTTGAAATGGCCAAAAAGTATGTTGAAAAGAACTTGTGATATGTGGAATCGGTCTGCGGACTGATTTCAATGTTCAGTCTGCGTACGGGACCCTGATTGGTCCAAAGGTTGACGTGAGGTCCGCAGACATTGACACGCCCACTGATTGGATGGCAAAAAGCATGAGGTGTGCCAGATTTTTGTAAATGCCTGCCAATATTGGACCTGCGGACAGTCGCTGGTGTACGCGGACATCACAGTGGGGGAAAAGTCTGGAAAACACATCTGGGGTTATTTAGTGGTGGAAAGGGTTCCATGTCATTTCATCGCAGGATGTTTTTTGTGGGCTTTTTTACAGTGATTTTATTATGAAAAAACCCATCACATTTTTTTTAAATTCTTTTTGGGGGGTTCCCCTCAACCCCCATTTTCTTTAATTTGTATTTATTACCAAAACCCCACACCCCATATATATAATTTACTAACCCCCATCAAAAATTTGATGGGTTTTTTCAAAAAAGAATTTGTGGCAAAAAAACCACGAAAAAACATCCCACAATGAAAGGATGTTGTGCCGTGGAAAGAGAGGCTGGGAAGGGATGGGAGTGGAAAAAAGATGATATGGGGCTAGTTTTGTAGGTGGGAAAAGGTTAGGCAGGTGTCATCGCTGTCCACAGACACTGCCACAGTTCGCGGAGAGCACCATGAATGGCAGCTTGGAAAATTCATTTAGGGTTATTTGATGGCTGAAAAAGGGCATAATAGGGAATAGGGATGAAGGTAATGTGGAGCTGTTTTATAGGTGAAAAAAGGGTTTGGAAATGCTGCAAAGTCCACGGTCAACTTTGGTGTCCGAGGACATAATTTCGAATGAAGAGGCTCAGAGTGAGTTTTATCAGTTGACGGTAAATGATACGCACTTGTTATATAGTTAATTGTATTGTGGGGCTGGATGCCTTTGGACAGATTCTGGGGGGCATGGCTGCAGGCCATGGGCCCAAGTATATGCCTGCTTGCTCCAACCACTACAGTTGTGATATGTGTATAGTAGTTATAGGTAATGTAGTAGGAGTATGGCCAGAATCACCATAGTAGTAATGTGTATATAGTAATTATAGGTAATGTAGTGGGAGTACAAAGTGTTTGTAATATGGAGGAATGATGTGATTGAACTATATATGGTACTTATGATTGTAGTACAATTGAGGATTGTTCTCATAGAATATGCATTTGAATATAATTGCTATGTTTACTTAGCGTTATAGCGTTGTGAAGCTGGTATCTCTGGTTTATTTTCTGTGACAAAAAACAGTACAATTTGTTAAGCAGGATAGTTTAAAAGCTGTGTTGTTTTGACATTAAATGATCATTAGGTCATTGGGAAAAAATCTCTGTACTGGATTAAAAGAAAACAATCTCAGTTACATGAGTGTAAGGGTGATAGTTTGTTTGCTTGAAGTTTCTTGTGATTAAGGAAATGCTTGATATAGGTAGATACCTGTTGTCACATTCTAACTACATTAGAGGTTAGAAGATGTTTTGTCGTATAGGAATTGAGATGCCGTATTTGAAGTGTTTTGCAATGAAGGGTATTTCTGAACCAGCATGATACCTGTTGCCGTATTCTAATTAGAGTGACTTTCAAAAGTACTATTGTAATATTATGGATCTAGTTAGATACCTACTGGCATAATCTAACTGTTAATTGAGCTATAGTTTATTAACTACATGTGGGTTGAAGGAATATTAAGTAGACATTTGTTGAATTTGCTGGTAACCTATGCTTTGAGTAACTGAGGTATTTTTTACATTAAAACCAACCACTTAATTTATTGACATTTGCAGTGTACCAGTGTGGTACACTATACCTACTGTTTGGAAGGTTTTCATTCCAAGAGATACTTGGCCATGTGTGAAGACTGAAATCTTACAGTTATTTTTGGTATCATCTGCATTGTACCTTAAAAGCATTAGTATGACATAGTGACTGTGTGAGTTTATTTGTATGGTGGAAGCATTGTCTGAATTGCAAAAAGGCCATAATATGCCATGATTTGCAATCTGCAGAAGCTGGTGAAATGGAATGGATTCAGAATTTGGTATGGATGCATATACAAATTGTTCATTTGGGATGTGGTGTTGTGAAACATGGTTGCAGAGAGTGCATGCATGTTTCCATGTGTATGGAATCTGGAATATTTCATTTATAGGGATGTTTTTGGTTTACAGTACTTGTAGTAAGAACATTAAGAATTTGTGTGGATCTTCCTGTGTGTTTATGATCAATGTTACCATTGCTGCCTAGTAGTCCAAGTCTTGCCGTATAACTGAGACACTGCAAGTGTTGTCAGGATTATTTGTGGCATTTCTGTGAAGGAGGAGAATTTGCAAACACAACTTGTCGAAGCCATTTAATGAAATGTTGTGAACAGTTGGTGGCAATTGAAAGAGAAGATTCACTGTCACATTAGCATAACAATTTACTCTAGTTGTGTTGCTGAATTTAAATGGAGAAAGAGAGTTCTGTATGTGGATTGTTGGATGGGCCTGCAGATTTTTCTGGAGAAGAAACATTTGTGTTTTCTTTTCTGGTTGACATGCAGTTGACTTTGTACTGGACAGTTTTGCGGTTGTATTGTTTGATGCAGAAGGTGTTGGTCAATTTTTTTAGTGGAATTTTTGGGAGATCTGCAATACCTCCTTTTTGTATTACTTGTCTTTTTAAAGGTCTCTTTTTTTAGGTACAGGGTCCATATCTAGATACGGGTGTATAGTGCCCGTAGCCTGTTGTATTCCAGGATGCAAGGAATGTCAGCGTTGACTTTGATTGCATCAAAGTTAACTAGAAATAGTCCATTGAGTGTGCACAGACGTGAAACTGCTATGTAACTCATACCTTCTTTAAAGACTGTGCTGCCAATGTCAATCAATGCTTGATCTAGGGTTAGACCTTGTGATTTGTGAATAGTGACAGCATATGCAAGAGATAGAGAAATTGCTCTCTGCATACATACATATCTTTGAAAAGAAGGAAACATGCTATTGTTCTGCAATTTTGTTAAAGTGGATGTTGACAAACTGAATATTGTCATGTGGATATGTTTGAAAGCCAACAACTGTACCAATTGCTCCATTGACTAAACCTTGTTCTACGTCAAGGTTACATTTTAGAATTACTCTGCAGTTTAGACACAGCGTCAATATTTTCTCCAATTATTTAGTCATGCTGTTGCTTTTTGACACACAGGAAGTGTCATGCCATGCATTTCTAGTTTGTATGTGGAGCTGATAAGCAGTGTGGGTTGCATTTCTTTTTTCAACATTGTCTCATTGAATTGTCTACAGCTTGCAAATATTGGCATTAAGGACATAAATGTTAGATTCTGTTGAGGTACTTGTTCCATGACATCAGGAGCAGATGTGTTTCATCCATATAGCTCATGGATTGTCTACTATTTAAGATGGAGTTTACATCTTTAATAAGCAGACCGGATCTAATGCTTTTTAAAATATTAGCATAGGTGAGGTCTGCAGACTGGCGCATGTTTTGAGTTTGTTCTCTGTAGTGAAAATGCTGCTAGAGATTTATATTTCTAATGCTGCAGAGGGTATTGCAGCATTGATTATGTCCTAATGTTTTGAAAAGAAGTTGACCTTTCAGTGGTGTTGAGATTAGTAATTAACACATTTCAGCCTGTGACAACTTTGAATATATTTGAAAGTTTTTTGTAGGGGTCTTTTCTGTTGTTTTGTGGAATGGTAACCTGATTTGGTTTGGCTGAAGTAATTAGGTTCCAATTCTGAGGCTGACCAGAATATTGAAAAACTATAGAAAGAAGCAATGGAACCCTTTGACGTGTGCCAAAATACCTTGGGCCTCATTACGACCCAGGCGGTAAGTTACCGCCTGGGCCGTGACTTTACCACCATGGCGTAAACTATGTTTACGCCATGGTGGTTGGCGGACTTACCGCCCCATTCCGAGGTTGGCGGGGCGGTAAGTCCCCAATCCCCATTTACCGTTCCCCATTCCCATTTTTGCCCCATAGGGCATAATGGGAGTGGGGAAGGCGTTAATTATGCCACTGTAAATTACGGTGGCGTAATTAACTCCATGGTCCCTTAGCGCCATGGATTTTAACACCTGCTAAAAGCAGGTGTTAAATCCGCCATGGCGCTAAGGGACCTCGTACTCAGGCGGTAAGGGTCGGCGCTGTTTACGCCGGCGTAAACCCCTTACCGCCTGAGTCGTAATGAGGCCCTTTGTCTTATTAGAAAGTCAGACAAGACACCAATTTGTGAGTTTGTAGTCTCTTTATTCTCAGACCTTTGTTTATGATTTGATTTTCCAAAATAAATAAAATATCCTCTTGCTCTCAGACCTTAAGTTTCAAAAGAACATTACCCTCTTTCACTGGTGTTAACTGTAGGAGATCTCCAAAAACAATAACATGTTTTCCTCCAAACAGTTCTACTTTGTTGGCTTTTAGGACTTCTTGCATTCTGAGATGAATTAAAACCAACATGAGGATGGAAACTATGCTTACTTCATCTATCAAGAGCACTTTAATTTGTTTTAGAATTCGCACTGCAATATTTACACAGACACGTACCAATCCAGAACATTGAAACACACTATCACATTCAAGAAAAGGAAAATTGGATTGGTTAACTACTACAGATTGCTCATCGCCAAAAATGAGTGACTTGTGGTATGATGCAGAGCTGGTTATTGTAGGTCCTACCCTAAACATAGTATAGTGTAGAAGAATATAAAATAAACAAGCCAACTGTGCTCATTATGAATTTACGTGTGCCAGTTGACCTTATAAGAAGGCTGTTTTACACCCAAATTTGATTGTGCAGCAATATATATTGTACACTTTAATTTTAATTTTCCTTATGTATTCTGCTTGTTTCTCTTTTGTTTGTCTCCCATTCTTGACCTTGGTATGATAATCCACATTTTCATATTAATTATGTTTGTATGTACTATGTATTAAGAAAGTCAACACTGAATGAATATCAGCCTTGAAAAAAGAACATGGGTCAAAATGCGTGTCGGCTACGGCTATGGCTATTCAATTCACTGTTTAAGATTTATGAATTGTGTAAGAATTTTGTCAAATAACTAGATCAGATAAGACAGAGGATCAGATTACAATATGTATTGCTGCATAATCAAATTTGGGTGTAAAACAATTAAAACTGTCACTGCATTCTCTACACAAGCACACATCAACCCACCCAGAACATTCAAACATACGCTATCACATTCATACTCAATCACCCACCAGTCACTGCCCACTCATACACCTTCTCTTACATCAACTCTCACTGCATTATCTACATAGGCACACACCCACCCAGAACATTCAAACACACATGCTAACACGTTTCTTTTCATTCACCCACGACTCACTGACACATAGCAAATACATACATCCGACACACACTTCACACATGCAAAATACAGATTTATGAAAAAAAGTCTTACCGGTTTTTTTCAGCTTCGGTATGTCACTCCAGGCCACACTAGGCTCTGCCGTGCTGTTCAAAAACAGGAACAAGGAACAAGGAAGATGATAGTGCTTCCTGCTTCCTTTATAGGAGCTGCAACAAAGCCAGAGGAGAAGGGGGTTGGAGCTGAACGTGGCCTGTGACACCTGCCACATGTCATGGTCAGCTCCAACCACTACTGAGCACTTTCTTCTCACGCTGCAAGTCCCGACCCAGCCTTCACCCTGATGTTGTGAAGACTGGGTTTGGGACCCCCAGATCTGTTGTGGCAGGGCCCCCCACACTGTGGAGGCTGTTGTGGCCACTGCGTAACCAGTGCCCAGGAGCTTCCATTTATAAAAATAAAGTGTTCCAAATCTTTTAAATATATGGGTAGCAAATGAGACCACAGGGGTTGTGGCTTGCGACCCCTACCTTTCCCTTAATTATACCCTGGCCAAATTATACAGAATATTTAAAAGACAGTCATTATATATTTCTAAGGCACTTCCCATTCTGCTAGCTCTGGGTAACAGCCTGAAAAACAAGCAGAATAGGATGCAGGAGGGGGAGGGAGTTTAACTAAAGAAGCAATCAAATGTATTTAAAAGACCTGTCGTCCTTCAACTTAGCAGCACACCATGTAAATTGCTACATTTTCACATGCTGCCAGCACATGCAACACTTAGAAAGTTAAATGACCAAAAGTGATGATTTCAAAATGTAGGCTTTTAAACTGCCAGATGGGTGTGCAAAGTAAAGTTTCATTTGCAGGAATCATGGTCATAACAGAGTGACGGCTCATGACCCTTGGCCTGTGCTTAGAGAATTACATGACCTCATGAGAAAGAATGCATTATTGCCTATTAGTTCAACATGCACACCTGCTATGCATTTGCTGGGCTTTAGACAATATATTTTTAAGGATGAATTTGCACACCTGTATGCTTTGTGGATTGCAACACCAACAACAAGGCTTCAACCTGGGTTGCAGAAAACAAATGGTGGGGAAAGCTTGAAGGCAAATTATACAGAATATTCAAAAGAGAGTCAGTATAATTGCAAGAAATCAAAGAAAGTAATCTCTGTATTTTTCTCAGACACATATTCAGCTGGCTCTAGGCTGGACATTAAGCAGAACAGGTTTGCAGGATGAGGAGCTATTTAACTCATAAAGGAATGTGATTTACTGATTAAAAGCATTGTGGTCCTTTTTTCCATTCTTACTTGATGCAACTATTTTCAGCATGCAAAATCATAGTGATGACTTATTGCTTTTGGCCTCTGCTTAGCAAATTACCGGTACCCTACCCCTTGGAGAGAATGCATTTCTGCCAACCAGTTTGACACACAAATCAGAAATGCATTTGCTTGGCATAAGAGATTGTAAAGATATTAGAAAGCTTCAATTGAGACAAACATGTGATTTGTGGGCTGCAACATCAAGGACATGGATTGAAAAAATGTGCAAAGAAGGAAATGAAGACGTCTGTAATTGTATAAGACACTTTCCATCCTGCTACATTTGAGAAGCAGAGACCCTAGAGGTTAAGTAGAATGTGTGTAAATTCATCCTTTGTAGTGCCTTGTACCTTGTCTAATAGCCAGCTCAGGGACCAGAACACACTTGTTGATCTTTACTCTAAGACCCTGATGATATATGTCGACACCATTGTCCCATTAGTGTCTTGAAATCCCAAACCTTTGGCTCACATGAACTCTTGGTTGCATATAGTCTCACTGAAGATGCTGTTAACAACTTCTACAAAACAGTACAAAGAAGCAATTCTCCTGGTAAAATCTACCAACCACAAAACCAGAATTGCTGATGCAAGTTCAAACACTTGCAAGATATTTTCCATCCGCGGGGAACTAGAAGCCCCGGCTACCATCACGAAAGATGAGTCTTGGTGAATTTACATTCAAAATGCTATGTTAGAAAAAATGGACCCCCCCCAGAAAAAAAAAAACATTTTTAAATCTCAGCAACAGCCGCTTCTAACCACCTATTGTGCCTCTGCCCTCCACAAAACACTCCCTAAATTGTCTCTGAAGTGGAGGCCATAACCTTACTTAAGGGTCTGAAACCATTGAGATGAATAGGAGATATTTGCCCAGCAGCCCTCATCAAAGACTGCTCTGACACTCTGCCATAGTACATTGCTACCTGTATCATGCCTCCTTCACTAAGGGAGTAGTCCCCACCTGCATCAAGGAAGCTTGGATTCTCCAACTCATTAAAAAACCTTCTCTAAACCCTGCAATCCCAAATAACTACTGCCCAATTACAAGGGTCCCATTCTTACTGATAATCCTGGACAGAGGCTCCTATCTGCAAATTCAATGCTATTTGGACCTACCACATTTTGGGTGGGTGCCAGTTTGGGTTCCGGCCAGGCCACAGAACAAAATCTGCTCTTCCTGACTTGAAGAACTAACTTGATGATATCAGGGATAAGGGCAAGTCTGCCCTCCTGCTACTACTCAATCTATCAGCTGAGTTTGAACTGGTCGACCACAGAATGCTTTGCCACCACCTTATTGAGTAAACCAACTTCTTCCCTGAGACCACCTCATGAATTACCTCCTTCCTTGAGAAAAAAACCATCAGTGTATTCACTGAGAATGTCAGTGCCACCAGAACCTATCTTCTGTGGGGTGCTGCAACGGTTCAGTGTTCCCTCCAACCTTCAAAATATCTTTTCAAAACCACTGTTTGTCTTACTGGACACTATTGGCATATCCTACACAAACTATGCTGATGACACCCACATTTTACTCCCTCTTTCGGGCAACTACCAGGATGATGCATTGACCCTAAACTCTGTCTACATGACCATTCAATCCTGGATAGCCACACACCGCCTTTGCCTTAATGATGAAAAGAGAGAGAGTCTCCGTGTAAACCATCAAGAAGCTTGACGCTCAAAATACATCCTTCACTATAGATGGCATTAGGATCCCAGTCTCTCCTGTAGTGAAGACTTTGGGTGTCTATCTAGATGGTATCTTTTCTCTCATGCACCAGGTGAACGCCATTGCTTCCTGTGCTGCCTACATCACAAAGTTGATTAATGCCTCCAGACAATTCCTGTCCCCTGACAGTTGCCTCACAAATGACCACGCCACCTTTGGATCGAGACTCAACTATTGCTACAGTCTCTTCGCAGGCACTTTGGAGCACAACATCAGGAAGATGCAGCTGATCCAGAACAATGCCTTGCAAGCAGATCTCAATATCCCCAAACTTGAATATATCACTTCTGCCAGAAGAAAGGCCCACTGGTTTCCTATCCAGCATGTATCCTATCTAAAACCTTACAGATCACTCACTGATGTCCTTCCAATTTCGCCCCCATCTATCTATCACAGAAAATGTCTAAAGTAAAGTCCTCCAGACCGATGAGGACAGCATACGCACACTGCCTCATGCAATAAAAATTCAAACAGGTAAAGTTGGTGGCTCCAGCGTCCCATCGATAGCAGACAAACAATGGAACAGTCTCACACCAGCCCTGCAAGCCAAGCAATCATACTGGGTATTCAGGAGATCTCTAAAAACGTGGCTGTTTGCCTAAATAGACTCCTCAGGATCCTGATGGTCTGAATTGACTTTTGTTTCTGAAACTTTTCATGACGAGTAATTGTTTTTGTAACATTGCCTTGATGCCTGAGGGTATAGCACACTTTATACATGTAAAAATAAATGCATTTCAGAAAATGCCCTTGGTTGAGGGAAGATGCAGGCCTAAGAATAATACTTGGTAAAGTACGCTTTGTCTAGGGACAATAGGGGAACCGTTTCTATAATGTACAATGTGATACATTTAGAGCTAGACTAATATATTACAATCAGATGTATGCATTTCTGAAAATGCCCTTGGTTGAGGGAAGATGCAGGCCTAAGAATAATACTTGGTAAAGTACGCTTTGTCTAGGGACAATAGTGGAACCGTTTCTATAATGTACAATGAGATACATTTAGAGCTAGACTAATATATTACAATCAGATGATTCATGACATTGATGTGTGCAATTCCCCTTGAAACTTGAGTGGACGAACAGCTGAACCATGGTCCTCAGATTAATACTGAGAGATGCCTTGTTGTCTGACCATTGAACATTTCCCTTTTTTAAACTATTGCTAATGTTGTTTGAAAGTGACCAAATGATTGACTAGAATGTGGCCCATACCAACCAGAGAGTGACTGCAGAGGAGAACAGTGACCTGCTCGTAATGTCCAGTAATGACCTTCAGTAAGTAGTCAGGCAACATAGCACAGATTCTATTCTTCCATGCAAACATGTAGTGCGGTCAACCAGTATGTTCAATGAAGGGAATTCATTGTGAAAGGCTGCTGTAAGTAGAAGTCTGAAGTACCAACATGTCCATGTCCAGAACACAGGAGAGCGGTGGTATGGAAGAAGCTTCCATGGATACTTTCATGGGGAAATGTCATGATTCCTGCCCCTCATGTCCCCAGCCCTTCAAGATGTCAGACTGGAGCCAGGCCACGATCACCTACATGGCCCTCAAGGGCCTCTCCATCCCTCCAAAGACCCACTTGGAGTCAGACTTGGTGCTTGTGGCACCAGACTCACTCACTCCCATAGGATAACATTGGGGAATTGGACTTGTAGTGCATTGATGGGGACAAGATGGATGCCCCCACATATTTCGGTTCCCAGAACTGCATGTGCAGTCTAGTCTTTTGGGTGTGGTTCAGCCCAGAGACACCTGGGATACCCAGAGACGATTTAACCCACATCCAGGCTGAGAAACATGCTTTGTGTTTTCTGCACCTGCAGCGTGACACTCACCGTGTTCGGATCGGTCTCCAGTAGGCCTGCATCTTTCTTCTGCGCTCAACTCCTGCAAGAACAAGAACACTGTTAGGAACAGCCTTACCTTGCGGCACTTCTGCCCATCATTCATCGCTCCATCTGTTCTGCGGGCATCTTTGGCGGTGTCATTCCCATCCCGGCATGTTGCTTCCTAAGAAAAAGGGAAAAGAACTGAAAAAAGGCATCAGTAAGCATTCAGCAAATCTTCGCTTATTTTTAAAGACTACGAGTTTTAAACGCTTACCTGAATCCAGGCGCTCTGGGGGAACTCTGTCTCCGGAACTTCTCATCCATCTGCAAGAAGGAAAAGACACTCCAGGTTAGCGTGAAAACATCTAGAGGCGCCACATACCGCGCTTACTCACCGCATTTCTTCTTCATAACCGGCATCCACGCTCAAAACGTTGCGGCACCTAAAAGACACCGAAAAAGAACTCAGTTCAATACAAACACGAAAGGGTTGCATCTCGCATGGCGCTCTCACTCACCTTCAGTGCTACTCATCTCAGCAGCACGTCACCTTTCCCCGGACGCCGGCCATCATCTAAGGAAGGAAAGGAACAAAGTTAGAGGACTGTTCAAAAGACTCATTATACTTACCTGTAGGACTCTTGCCAGTGAAGTAAGTAGGCAGCAATGAGCCTGCATCAATCAACACACCCCTGCACTGAAAGCAGGACGAAGAGCACACTTTCCAAGAAAACAAGGTGAGCTGTGGATCAAAGGGAAGGGTTGGACCCCCGGGAAAAAGGAGTTCAAGCAGACAGAGATAATACAGTGTTAAACTCTGCCAATACTGTGCTTCAGGCCAAGTCTCCAGTCGAGTAGACTCCATGGAAGGGTTTGAGGTTGTAAGAGGTCAGAACAGGCTGAGTGATGCCCCCGTGGATACCAGGTGAGCGTTACAGAACACAAAGAATCACATCAAAATCCACCTGGACGTCATGGAAACGTCAGAAACCGACCAGTTAGCCCACATGTTGGGGCAGTTACGTTCCGAAGTACATGCAGCCAGGCAGGAGACCAACACCCTGAGGAGAGAGCTGATAGTATCCAAAGAACACACTGATGATTTAAGCCAGCAACTTCTCTAGTCACAAGCAGGGCATGCATCATTGCTGGGAAGCATGCCCTTGATGCCAGCACCATCAGCCAATCCTGTTCAGATAACCCTTCCTGGGGCAGTTCCCTTGGCCCCACCCGAACGATTTACGGGGTATCCCAAGAGGTTTGCAAAGTTCATGAACCAGTGCCGCCTGCACTTCCTTTGTAGACCAGGTGCCTTTCCGAATGACCAAAATACGGCTCGCTTTTGTGCTATTCTACCTGAGTGGTAGCACCGCGGACTGGTCTGTACCCTTTGTGGTCCAAGACGATCCTTTGCTGCATGACTTCAGGGGCTTTCAGCAGGAGATGGAAAAGCTGTTCGTCCATCATACTCATGGGCAGGCATTAGACAACAAAATTCTGTCCCTACGCCAAACGAATCAAGACCTATTAACATACATAGCCACGTTCAATAGACTTGTAGTTGAAGCAGAATGGCCAGTGGAGAAGAGAACCTTGTTATTTCATCGGGGATTGCGGGGGGAGCTCAAGGATACTCTCGCACAAGTAGTGAACCCCCCGAAAGACTGCTCAGAATTCATTGACCTTGTTGTTCAACTGGATCATAGGTTGCAGGACAGAAGAGCAGATCAAACCAGACCGGACCCTCGCCCTATGTATGTGCGTTCAAAGGACAATATTGCCCGCACAACGGAAGGTTCAGGAGAACCAATGCAAATCGGGGGGATCAGATCCCCCTTGACTAAAGCGGAAAGGGATAAAAGGAGACAGCAGCAGTTATGTCTGTACTGTGGAAGGTCAGGTCATTTCCTTAAAGAGTGCCCTGTGAAGCCACCGAGGAGGACGTTAGGGGCCACGGACAGGGAAGATACCATCAAGGAATCGGAAAACTCCGTCATACTCATGGGCAGGCATTAGACAACAAAATTCTGTCCCTACGCCAAACGAATCAAGACCTATTAACATACATAGCCACGTTCAATAGACTTGTAGTTGAAGCAGAATGGCCAGTGGAGAAGAGAACCTTGTTATTTCATCGGGGATTGCGGGGGGAGCTCAAGGATACTCTCGCACAAGTAGTGAACCCCCCGAAAGACTGCTCAGAATTCATTGACCTTGTTGTTCAACTGGATCATAGGTTGCAGGACAGAAGAGCAGATCAAACCAGACCGGACCCTCGCCCTATGTATGTGCGTTCAAAGGACAATATTGCCCGCACAACGGAAGGTTCAGGAGAACCAATGCAAATCGGGGGGATCAGATCCCCCTTGACTAAAGCGGAAAGGGATAAAAGGAGACAGCAGCAGTTATGTCTGTACTGTGGAAGGTCAGGTCATTTCCTTAAAGAGTGCCCTGTGAAGCCACCGAGGAGGACGTTAGGGGCCACGGACAGGGAAGATACCATCAAGGAATCGGAAAACTCCCCAGCCCGGCAAGTGTAGGGGTCCACTTGTCGAGTGAAGAAAGTGAACTACAGACCTCCCATTTTGCATCTGTGGTCTCTGTTGCATCTGTGGTCTTGATCAATCACCAACAACCATCTCGGATGCATGCAGTAAGAGTATACATTGACACTGGAGCCGTTGGGAATTACATCGACCAGGATCTTGCAGCAAAGATGGGGCTTCCGTTATGCCCTAAATCAACTGTTACCACTGTCGACGGCACAGAAATAGCTTCTGGTCCAGTATCCCAATGCTCTGCAGCTTTAACCCTTCTGTGCCAGGATGGACACCAAGAATCTATCGTTTTCAACCTCATTAAGGCAGCACAGTTCTGGTTGATTTTGGGAATGCCATGGTTGGTAGCTCACAATCCTCGAATCGATTGGCGAGCAAAAGAATTGGCCTTTCCCGAGGCTTGCGCCCACACATGTTATCGCCAAGAGAAACAACCAATAGACACCAGAACCTCCACGCTTGCGACTGTGGCAATCGGCACCCTACCAAGTGAATACCAGGACTTTCAAGATGTCTTTCAGAAAGAAAGGCTATTATTCTGCCACCACATAGACCATACAATTGCCAAATTGACCTGATACCCAGCACACAAATCCCTTGTGGGCGAATTTACGCACTCACGGAACCAGAAAACCAGCACCCGAAGGCCTATCTTGACCAATACCTGGCCAACGGGTTCATCCGTCCCTCGAAGTCTCCAGCAGCCAGTCCTCTATTCTTCGTACCGAAAAAGGAGGGTGACTTGAGAATGTACATCGACTATCGCGCACTGAACCAGATTACTATAAAAAAAACTCTACCCCCTGCCACTGATCCCTGAATTGCTTGATCAAGTCAAAGATGCCCAAATCTACACAACGCTAGACCCGACGGGGGCATATCACCTTGTTTGCGTAAAACAGGGGGACGAATGGAAAACCGCTTTTCGCACAAAATACGGCTTGCATGAATATCAAGTAATGCCCTTTGGCCTTTGCAACGCGCCTGCAACATTTCAATACTTCATGAATGATGTCCTACTGGAATTGATTGATGTCTGTGCTCTAGTGTACATCGACGATATTATAGTATATTCCGCATCAAAGCAGGACCACGTTAAACACGTCCGATCCGTATTAGAGAAACTCCTTCAACACCAGCTCTACGCCAAGCTCGAAAAGTGCTCATTCCACGTCTCCGAGGTGGAATTCCTGGGCTTTATTCTCAGCCCGAATGGAATCCGAATGGATGTACACAAGGTAGATGCTATCCTGAACTGGCCATCCCCAAATTCATTCAAGGGGGTTCAAAGTATGCTGGGTTTTGCAAACTTCTACTGCCGGTTCACCCCATGATTTTCGCAAATCGTGCATCCCATCACGTCATTCCTAAGGAAAAACAACAAAAAGTTCCATTGAACTACAGAAGCCGAGGAAGCTTTCCAGAAACTCAAAGCAAGATTCACATCTGCCCCAATCTTACGCCACCCTCGCTCTGATCTCCCATACCTGGTCGAAACGGACGCCTCAAGCATGGCTATGGGAGCCGTCTTCTCACAAAAGGACCCCGAAACGGGCCAGTTACACACTGTTGCCTTCTGGTCGTGTAAATTCATACCCCTAGAATTCAGTTACGCTATCACAGACAAAGAACTCCTGGCCATTAAGTCAGCCTTTAAGGCATGGCGGCACTACCTCTTGGGCGCCAGACACACAATCACCGTAATAACTGACCACCGGTACCTCCAGTACCTAAAAACAGCAAAGGCCCAATCCTCACGACAACTATTTTGGGATCTTTTTTTTGCTGAATATGACTACATGATTACATTTGGACCAGGGGTGAAAAACGGGAAGGCCGATGCCCTCTTCCCGTATGGGGGTGGAAGAGTAAGGGTATCAGACCCCTGACCCAATAGCAATCATCCCGAGTGACAAGCTCCTAGGAATCACAGCAACTATAACTCAGAAAGAATTACATGAAGAAATCCAAAACCTGATGTGTCCGGTGCAATTACAAGCGTGGCGTGCACAAGGTGAACATTACATGATAAAAGATCAGTTGCCCTACTTCAGAAATCGTTTATTCTTACCAAAACAAGAACTACGAGAACAAGTCATGTCCCGTTTTCATGATTCCTTGATCGAGGGCCACACCGGAATCGCTAAAACCCTAGCCAAGGTAAAACGAAATTATTGGTGGCCCACGTGGCGTAAAGACATTATCCAATTCATCCGATCTTGTAGAGTGTGTGCTCAAAACAAGTCATCCAAGCAGAAACCGGCTGGGGTATTACAACCATTAGAAATCCCACCAGCACCCTGGCACACGTTGTCCCTCGATTTTATTACTGACTTACCACCCAGTCAAGGGTTTAACACTATTCTTGTGGTCGTGGACCTATTTTCAAAAATGGCACATTTCATTCCTCTTAAGGGGCTCCCAAATGCTTCCACTCTGGCAAAGGTATTTCTTGAAGGCATCGTACGGCTCCATGGGTTTCCTTCATTTTTGGTCTCAGACGGAGGTACTCAATTCGTATCTAACTTCTGGAGAAAATGCTGCTCTCTGGCCCAGATCGACATCCACCAGTATCAAGAATATCTGAGGTGCGTGCAAATCATTATTGGAGCTCTCAGACTGATCCCAGTCAAGACAAAGTATCAAGAATGTTCGAGGAGAGTGAGAAAATCAT
This sequence comes from Ambystoma mexicanum, assembly GCF_040938575.1. Taxonomy (NCBI): domain Eukaryota; kingdom Metazoa; phylum Chordata; class Amphibia; order Caudata; family Ambystomatidae; genus Ambystoma; species Ambystoma mexicanum. The sequence continues at coordinate 427,103,732 of NC_090941.1, read as the reverse complement.
TACTGGAATGCTCATACTCGTCCCAGTCAAGATCAAGTTTTAAGAGAATATAAGGAGTGAGAGAATCATTGCTGGAAAACTTACCAAGTATCAAGAGTATATTAGGAGAGTGAGAATCATTACTTGAACACTCCTACTCATCCCAGTCAAGATGAATTGTCAAGAGCATATGAAGAGCGTGAGAATCATTAATGGAACACTCATACTCATCCCAGTTGAGATAAGCTGTCAAGAGTGCATAAGGAGAATGAGAATCAATACTGGGACTTGTATACTTGTCCCCAGCGAGATATAATATTAAGAGTGAATGAAGGACAAGAGAATCCAAAACTGGAACCCTCAAACTCGTCCCAGTCAAGATAAAGAATGGAAATTCAGATAAGGGTAAAATCTTAAATCTTAATAAATAGAAAGGAATAAAAGTGTCCCGTGCCCAGTCACTCTTTCCTTTGCCCAGCCACTCCCCATAGCTTTGATACCTGACCCTCGAAAGAACTGCCTGATTAATGGGTGTTATCAGAAGCAGGCAGGTCTGTGTTGCTGACATACTCTCGTGCTACCTTGGGCCTGGCAGAACCACACATCTCCCTTTACTCACCTAACTGGATCCAGCAACCCCTCATAGGATCCCAGGAGATTCCAATGCACAGTAAAGATTGTGGGACGAGGGCTTACCTGACCAGACCCCAGGTGTAAGAGTTCCTTCTGAGGCACCAACACACAAGCACAGGGACACGACTAATGGTGTGCAGCATCTACCTCGCTGAAGCACATCCTGGAGGTAGAACCCTACTTCTAGGAAAGGTTATCAGACACATATTTAAGGCAGAACATTTTGTAAATATTTATAGACAGGGGATGCTCTGCCTTTCAGACTGAAGGCCGAGAGGCAGAGTGGGGTCCAACCAGTAGTGCTGTATGCTGAGAGCCTGAAAAGGAACACCTCCATTTGTATTACATGTAGGAGGGCAGCAGAAGACAAGATGGCCCTGAATCCTTAACATGTGTATCTATATCCATTTGACAAATAATTGGCACGTTCTTGATTTGTATTCTGTTTTGCCACCTTTGTTGTGTATTATCATTGACTGACGAAATTCAGACTTTTGTTCTAGAATACAATTCTTGTGAAGTACAATACTTTTACTAAGCATTCCACTAATTGAAAATTCACTTTAGAACATAGCTGGCCCTTTGGAAGTGCAAGCCACGCCGAACTATATCTGAATTTTGAAGTAGAAGTTATTTCAAAAGAGAAATAATCCTACAGCCATATTTCAGCAGTTGTCGAAAAGAGTATCCATCATGGTGACATGTCAGTCATTAAATGCTGTCAGAAAGGTAGGCCAGAGCAAAGACCTTATAAAGGAAACCTCAATCATCCAAGAGATGGTTCAGTTCAGCATTCTGATATATATATATCCAGACGATAGAAAAGGCACAGAAGCAGGAGGAGGATTTCATATTTCTTGAACGATTTTTTCTTTAATGTTATGCTCTTCTTGATTTATGCGATGTCGATGGTTTCCAAATTATTTCATTGACTCCAATGCTGTTGCTTGATTAATGGTGCTGGACGAGAAATTCCTTATGATGTCATAGGGAGTTCGAAGATATGATGGGTGGCAATGATCGCAATAAATGATGCTGCATGTTGTATATGGCAAGAGAGTGGGTTAGCCATGCAAAACAGTGGGGAGGCTAAGACCCGATGACCTCTCACACGCAGTTTCAGGCTGCTCTGGGTAAATTATAAAAATGTGCTTTGTAACATGACACTTGGCTCATTTTTTGTATAGTCTAGTAAGATAAATCCAATTTATGTCATTAAAACACCTATTGCCATTAAAGGTAATCACTTAAAAAAATAACAATAATACATGTGGAAATAGACCCATTTATTGGCTCAAATCAAATTAATTTCTAATCTATAAACTCAACCTAAAATCACGTTATGGCTGGTAGGTTCTGTACGTTCAAAACAACGGACCGTCTGCTTTTGGTGAATAAAATATTCAAAATGTGCTCTGAGTAGTGCGTATACATTACAAACTGAATTGTGTTGCCTCAGTTTGTTCTCTAAAGAGTGCAACCAGTGATGCACATGTTGTGCCGCTTGTATATGGTAGTATTCCTTCACAGGGAGTATCCCCTCTTGAATGTAGAAGAAACATATGTTTGATGGAAGAACCTACATAAGCAGCCCGGGAAAAGCAAAAAATAATAGGAAAATATATAATTGTGCAGAGGAGACAATAAAATGCCACACTTTAATAATGGAACAACATACGCATGTTGTCTCAGTTTTTGCAATGTGCACCAAGACACCCCATAATTTGAAAGCCTGGTTTCACCAACATACATCTACTGTTAAGAAAGAAGTCACCCACCTCTTGTGGTATGAGATGATTTCTTCTCTGGTCATTTCCTGCCACAAAGTTCACCGACTCCACAACACACTCAGATGCACCAGAGCATTGCCAGAAGAAGTGCTCGCTGCACCCAGTGGTAAGTACCTCAGCCCCTTGTAAATACCCCAGTCTACCTTCAGCAAAACAGACTGTAACATCTCTCAATACTTTGGATAGTGGCATTCTCCACAAGCGCTTAAAGAAATGGAAATGTGGACTGGTCTTTCCAAGTTCACTTGCAAGTGGAAGAGACTGTCAATAGACAAGCCCGAGGATCAAATCCACAAAAAATATGCAACCATCAGATACATCTATGTGAGTGAAAGGGAAGTTATTAAGGAAGGGAGCCACCATATCTAGGCAACTTACTCCCTGACACTAAAATCTTCCTAAATGTTGCATGAAAGAGGAAAAACAATCTGCTAATGTATGTCCAAATAGAATGTGGCTGACTTCCAACTGGTGTCCAAAACCAGGGGAAAGAAATCAATCAACAGAAACTCAAAAAGTAGTGCACTGCATGCAGTAAAGACAAACAATTATGTGTGCATCACGGCCGAGAAGGGAAACGAAACAAGCCAACTTCAACACGCCACTTGCAGGCCTAGTATGTTATAGCAATCATCAGAACCTTAACATATTTCAATATAAATGTAACAAAATCATCACCCTAACATTGTGATTGGCTGGGCGTCCCCAGCCACCTAAACAGTGCTATACAATACTAGAATTCCATTGGTCATTACCATTTTGTTACACAAAGAACACCACCCACCCACCATGGTCACAACTTCCTTGATCTGAACGAAGAATGCACCAAACCCAGCTTGTTAGAACAGTTCAATAAAGGGCTTCATTTTAATTGGGCCATGCCAACTCAGACAATTGGGGACGTAACATCCCACCAACAAACATGGCACATGCCTCTGCTATTCATTTCTCATTCCCACCAGCTGTACCTGCTCACCGTGTAACTCCCTATGTTTTTATATGTTGCAAAACCGGGTACATTGCGTCTTTGCACCCTCTCTGTGATGAATGGCCTGCTAGAAAAAAAGGTGATGGATCCACTGTGGAGCACTGCTCCTGAACCCTAATTTCAGCTATGGTATTCATATAATTCAGTTAATTGTATATTGTGGTTGCCTGAGAACCCTCACTGTGGCCCTCACAAACTCTTTGTATTAATCTGCACCTGATGAGGCAACACTTGTTTGGGACCAATAATGTGTCCCTCTTGCAAGAGCTGGCAAATCTCACACACCTCCCCACCTGCTCTTGAGCTCTCAGCTTGTGTGCATGAGAGGACACGATTTAAACAAGAATGGCTACATCCCTGTATTTTTGGTCAATGAAATGCTGTTGCTAAAAAATGCTTGGTACCTCTAAATACACTGGGCACAATAACACAGTGTATTTAGAGGCCTATAGGCATGCAGCGCATTGTAAGAATTAAAATAAATAAATACATGTGTTCCACATTAAGTGTTCCCCAAAAGGTCAAAAACAAAGGGTGCACATGTTTGACACAATGAAATGTGTAGCGTGATGAACTGTGTGTGGGTGTGTGTGTATGCGCTGGGCTGGATGTTAAATGTAAGTCTGTGGCTATCCTTCATCTCCCATTCTGCTGTCGTGAGATCTGAATATGTGGTTTCAGGTGCTCGTTGTGGGTTTGCATTTACCTGTACTTTGTGCTTTCTGTGTTGTGTTATGCGTGCAGGAATGTTGTGTTATGCACCATGTAAGTGTGGCAGATATGGTGTCATACAGTGTGCTGCAGACCAACACAAATGTGAGGCCGTCTGTTCTGTGAAAGGGAATAGTATATGCCAATAAAATAGTGTTGTGTTAAAATACCGGAAGGAACTAAGAGCTAAAATGCAAAGATCAAAAGCTACAATTCACTACTTATCTATATAATGAAAAGAACATTTGCTGCTGTATTCTAGTGCTATTGTGTGCCATCTTTCACCTGCCCACTTAAAGCTGTTAATGCTTCTATCTTTCTTGTGGCACATGCCCTTTACGTCACTGTTGGGGGTCATAATGATTTTGTGAAAGGACCCTACTCAACCTGTACTTCCACTCACACGGTGGGCCGTGCACCTGCATCTGGGCCCCCTACCAGCACTCCCTATTTTTGTTACATCAGTAATAAACTCCTCCTCTCCAACAACCCCTTTTACATCATACTTTTTCACCAACATCTTCAAACCCCCCAAAAAATATCCTTCCACACACTCCTCCAGGTACCAGATAAGAATCACACAATCTCCCTCACTAATGCAGCTAAGCCAGTATGTTTCATAACAGTCCGTGTATGGTGGTTCCATAAATACTACATCTGCAATCTCAACCGTTTTCCTCACCATCACAAGCCCAGCATCCTTTTCCCCATAACTTCTCCTTTCCTTATTTACCCCATTTTAACCAAAAAATAACATAGGATAGTAAACATTGAGTGGAGAAAGTTTTGATATTCCAGGGTAAGAACACATCTGATTAGCTACACCGTCCCTCCATCAAACAGCAATGTCTTCAGCTATTTTCTAAAAAAGAAAAAAAGGGACACACAGCTCTTGAGATCGAGAGGGAGAGTATTCCAAGTGGCAGGTGCCCAGATATTAAAACTGGCTATGCCAATCATCTTGAGAGTCACTCACGACTGATGCAACAGTTGATTTTCATTTGAGCAAAGGGTCCTTTTTACAAAGGCTCTATTAATCCCCTTGGCAAGTTAGCTGGGTGCATTTCCTGATAAGCATTTGTACACCAACACTGCACCTTGAAATTGAATTCACTGCTCAACGGGGAGCCAATGCAGCTTCCTCCTGACAGACAAGATCTTTGTGTGTCGACTCAAGCCATACACAGCCATGACAGCTCCATTTTGTTTTATTTTTATGTTTGTCTTGGATGGGCATGTCAGGAGACTTTTGTAATGGTCCAATTTTATATTTATGATTTTATGATTGCACCATTAATAATAGCTATATTCATCTCTGACAAATGCGGACACATTTGCCAGAAGAGGTTTGTATAAAAGGCGAACGTTGATTTCAAATATGAGGAATGGCTCTTAAATGATAACTGGGAAGACTCCAAGAGTTTTTTTTTTTTTACATGTTCTGACATTGTAATATCGTTACCATTTATCCTAAAGCATGTATAATGATCATCCAACTTTTTAGTTTTTGTTGGGCGCCTATTATCAGCAGCTCAGTTTTCTCCTCGTTTAGAGCTCGAGAGTTTACTACCATCCATTTTTGTATGGCTTCAAACACATTGTTAACTCTTTGAGCATCATCCCTATATATTCTCGACTGCTCAAAAACCATCTGTGTCTCTTCGGCATAGTTCTTAAACTGGACACCCAGTGTAATGAACAGGTCGCATAGGGGCTTCAAAAATAAATTGAGAAGTACTGGAGACAAGCAGGAGCCCTTTGGTACACCGAATATCAAGGATGATTTTTTTCTAAGAGAAATTTCCTTCGACCACTGCAGCCATTCTGGGTCCCAAAAAGGACTTAAATCAGTTGGCAGCATAGGGTGTACATTTCCCTACTTCAATTAAACTGTCCACCAGTAGAGCATGGTCGATCAAATCAAATGCTGAGGACAGATCCAATAGGAAGAGAGTGCCACATTACCTTCCTCAATGATACTAACAATGTTGGACTGTAAATCCAAGAGGGCTGTCTCCATACCATGATTTGCCCGGACACCAGACTTTTCGGAGGCAAGCATGTCAATACTCTCTATGAATTTCTGATATTGTATCTAGGCGATCCTATCAATAACTTTTTGTATAAATGGCACATTGGTGATTGGCCTATAATTTGCGTGAACAGAGGGGTCCAGATTTTCCTTTTTAATAAGGGAGGCTATCCATGCCTCTTTTATATTTTCTGGGACATATGTCTCACCAAAAGAGTAATTCACAAACTGTGTGGCCTATGGGGCAAGTACATGTGCAAAGTCTTTAAATAATGTGGCTGGGAAAATATCCCCTTTACATGAGGTAGATTTTAAGCTGTGAATAACTTCTAGTACATCCTTCTCAGACACTTCTTTAAATGAGAAGGACATAGAGGTACCTTGCTCTGTAGCAGCAGGTAAGTTCACAGCAGTTTCAACATCATAGAGTATGTTCACCTGATCTCTAATGGCCAACTGATGTTTCTTAACTGGTGAGCATTTTAGCTGCTGCAGAATCATACATCATTCCTTTGGCTGGGATTTAGCCTGTTCTACTCTCTTGTTTAGATTTCTTGTTTTAGATTTAAAAATGTTTTGCTTATAGACTCTTGCAGTCTGTTTGTAAATGATGGCTGGTTCAGTTGTAGGGTGTTTTCTCCAACAACGCTCACCCTTACATTTAGCTCATCTGGCTTCCAAGATCTCAGAAAAAAACAATTTATTGTGACCTATAGTTCTATTCACTTTGGTGGATTTTAAAGGGGCTAAAGAGTCAAATGCTTGATTAGTAGCATTCCTAAAAGAAGCAAGAAACTCTTCAAGTGGTATATGGCCTTCCAAGGATGATAACAATGCAGTCACGTGTGCTTTAAAAGCCCCACAAGTCACTTTTCTACAGTTCCGTGAGAGCACAGGTGGTCTAGTCCTAGTCATGAGTGTATCTTGAAAAGGCAGCAGATAAAGATTGAAATACGTGCAAGTGTTCTGGCCAAACACATTCTTCAACAGCAGTAACTGTTGTTATCAGGTTTTTTATTAGGAGCCAGTCCCAAGTGTTGCCACCATTATGGGTTGCAGATGAGACCAGCTGCGTGAAACCAATGGACTCCAGATAACCTCAGAGCTATGGCTCACCTATAATAGCAATAGCATGCTAAGGGAATATGTAGTGTTAATGTTAAGTTTTAATAGCATTGCCTCACAGTTATCCATTTCTGGAATACTAGAGGTATACATCCTCAGTGTTTGCTTAAAGAGGACAGCAACTCCTCCCCAACCCTGCCCTCCTCCTGGTCAGTATGGAGAGAGGATCAATCTCTTGGCACAGCCATTGCCATGGCATGGTGTACTGATTTATTTATCCAAGTTTATGTAAGGAGTAGAGCATCAAGATGTTGTTCAGAAACAAAATCTGATATTTCTGTGGCGTGTTTCATTAGAGATCAAGTATTTAACAAGCACCACTTCAGTATCTCAGCATGGGTGGTTGTGCATGTAAATATGGCATCATACCACTCTTCCTTGATGGCTCTGCAAGATTCTTCTTCCATCTACATGTGCAACTGGTGTATAGCATCTATTGCTACTGTTAAACTACCATTCCGCTTATCGTTAAATGGTTTTAAGGTGCAGTAACTTGTGCCAATCATCCCACAAACTCTACCCTTCACAGCTGCCATCATGTCTAAAACATACCTGTTCTGCAGGGTCATCAACTCACTTCCCCAAGCTCCTCTTGTATTGCATTAAGACCCCACTCTGTTCTGTTTGCCAACAGTAAAACCTCTAATCTATTGATTTGGAGCCACTTCACGTTGGTGGCTGCCTGAATACCTGGTGCTAAAAGAGATGCAAAAAATGTAGCAATTGCAGACAATAATTAAAATGATGGTGGTATCTCAAGATCTGATGATTTCTGAGATGTATAATTGTTCTCACTCTTACTCCTTCTCCTGCTTCTGTTGTGAGATACATAATTTCCTCTACCATGTTAGCACCAACAGCAAGTTGGAGAATCATAAAGATGGTTCTCTCCCCTCCCCCAAATTTGGGAAGGACTTGTGCTTTGGAGGGGTGTCGGTTGCTGGCAACCTGAACAGAAAAAAACTTTTTTCACTACAGCTACCAGAATCCTTTGAGTCTAATTAGACACACCTGCTTAACAGCCTCCCTGATGATTATTTGAGATAAGAAAGCGCTAGGAGGAGAACAACCACAGACCACAGAACTGCAGCTGAGGGATCTAACCCTGTTATTACTGACTACCTGATTTGCAGCAAGGGATCTAACCCTGTTAATACTGAGTACCTGATTTTCAGCAGAAGGGATCTAACCCTGTGAACATTTGTCCATTTTGGGATGTGACCCAGCTACCTATTTTTTGCAACAGGTTTAATTGACCAGGACCGGGAGTGCGCGCCTCACCCACCTTCTTTTTTGTACTGAATGCTATGGGAGTCCCGGGCTCCAGAGGCAGCGCCACGGGGTGACTGTGCCCCACTTTGGAGAATCATAAAGATGGTTCTCTCCCCTCCCCCAAATTTGGGAAGGACTTGTGCTTTGGAGGGGTGTCGGTTGCTGGCAACCTGAACAGAAAAAAACTTTTTTCACTACAGCTACCAGAATCCTTTGAGTCTAATTAGACACACCTGCTTAACAGCCTCCCTGATGATTATTTGAGATAAGAAAGCGCTAGGAGGAGAACAACCACAGACCACAGAACTGCAGCTGAGGGATCTAACCCTGTTATTACTGACTGCCTGATTTGCAGCAAGGGATCCAACCCTGTTAATACTGACTACCTGATTTGCAGCAAGGGATCTAACCCTGTTAATACTGAGTACCTGATTTTCAGCAGAAGGGATCTAACCCTGTGAACATTTGTCCATTTTGGGATGTGACCCAGCTACCTATTTTTTGCAACAGGTTTAGTTGACCAGGACCGGGAGTGCGCGCCTCACCCACCTTCTTTTTTGTACTGAATGCTATGGGAGTCCCGGGCTCCAGAGGCAGCGCCACGGGGTGACTGTGCCCCACTTTGGAGAATCATAAAGATGGTTCTCTCCCCTCCCCCAAATTTGGGAAGGACTTGTGCTTTGGAGGGGTGTCGGTTGCTGGCAACCTGAACAGAAAAAAACTTTTTTCACTACAGCTACCAGAATCCTTTGAGTCTAATTAGACACACCTTCTTAACAGCCTCCCTGATGATTATTTGAGATAAGAAAGCGCTAGGAGGAGAACAACCACAGACCACAGAACTGCAGCTGAGGGATCTAACCCTGTTATTACTGACTACCTGATTTGCAGCAAGGGATCTAACCCTGTTAATACTGACTACCTGATTTGCAGAAAGGGATCTAACCCTGTTAATACTGAGTACCTGATTTTCAGCAGAAGGGATCTAACCCTGTGAACATTTGTCCATTTTGGGATGTGACCCAGCTACCTATTTTTTGCAACAGGTTTAATTGACCAGGACCGGGAGTGCGCGCCTCACCCACCTTCTTTTTTGTACTGAATGTATTTAATATTTTGAATTGGATTAGCCGTAATCCAGAATTTAGAGACACCTTCTTAATGAGTGAGCAGTATCTAGTCCATTTCTCTTCTTCAATGGGCATCTGTAAGTCCCTCTCCCATTTCTCTTTAATTTGATTGACTGTGGGGGTATGGGCCTGCACTGCTGAAAACAATCTGGATACAATCTGGAAATTCCCAGGCCTTCTGTAGCGGTTACCAACTGTACACATGGATGTGTCTGAGGTTCATCTGAGAATAGCGGCCACTTTTTCTGAAATGCTGATCTTATACGGTAATATTGGAGTGTCCTAAGTGGCCCACCTCCGAGCGCCCTCAGCAGTTCCCCCAGGGTCGCAAATTTGCCATTGATGAACATATCCCCTATTTTCATTTCGTTATTAGGATCCCAGGATTCCTGTATAGTGCTGTCATGTATGGGGGGTATACCCGGGAAATTACATATGGGTATTTCTGGGTTATAGGGTGTCTCCAACTTCAATCTTTTGTATATAGCCTCTCATGCCCTGACCGTACAGCTATCCGGGTTGTATTCACATCTGTCCTTGTATTGTGTGTCAAAAATGACTGATTGTATATTCGTGTGGTGTGTGGAGTGTTCTATCTATGAGTGGGGTGTCTCATGTGTAGTATTATATCAATGTTTTGCAAATTGTGCTTGAGCAACATAATAGTAGAGCTCAAAGTCGGGGGCTGCTATACCACCAGTGGAGTATGTTTCCGTCATCCTTTCCCAACTTATTCTAGCTGTCTTCCCATTCCAGAGGAATGCCACCACCATGGATCAGAGTTTGGTGAAAAAAGTCCTGCCCGGCCATATGGGGATATTGACAAAGAAGTAGAGCAGCTTGGGCCGGATTACCATTTTAAGGACGACGACCCTGCCAAATAACGATATCGGAAGGCACCACCAGATCTGAAGCTTTGTATTTATGGTCTGTAGCGTGGTTTTGTAATTATCTGAATATAACCTGAGTCTATCCCTGGACACAAGGATCCCCAAATATCTAATATGTTGTTGCGACCACTTGAATCCGTTTAGTATATCGGGGCGTCTGGTGGCCGGTGTGAGCGGAAATATTTCCGACTTGGCTTTGTTCACTGTATACCCTGAATAAATTGCAAATTCCTGTATTTCCGCCATTACGGGTACTATATTTGTCTCAGGTTCACGGATATATAATAACATATCATCGGCATATAGTGAGATCAGTTGAGTGGACCCTTTCATTTTTATCCCTTTGTTAGCATGCCTCAGTCTTACCGCAGCCGCCATTGGCTCTATGGTTAATGCGAATAGCAGGGGCAAAAACGGGCATCCTTGTCTGGTGCCCCTGCCTAACAAAAATAGTTTGGAGATGGATCTATTGGTCAACACCAGAGCTCCGGGTTCAGTGTATAGTAGCTTTACATATCTAATAAAATTGGGACCCACCCCAAATACCTCTAGTACAGCCAGGAGATATACCCATGAAACTTAATCGAAGGCTTTCTCGGCGTCAAGGGATATGGCCACCGCGCTTCTCCTCAGGTCTATTTGTGCCATTATGCCAAAAAGCCTATGGAGGTTCAGGGCCGTGGACCCCGTAGGGATAAACCCATTTTGATCAGGATGAACAAGCCCGGGAACCGCCGGCAAAAGCCGATTGGCCATCACCTTTGCAAATATTTTAGTGTCAGTGTTTATGAGTGACAGGGGTCTGTAGGATGATACATCTTGTGGCGGTCGCCGTGGTTTGGGGAGCACCGTGATCACCGCCTCTCTCATTGATGCGGGTAATATGTTGCACTTGAGGGATTCCTCCCATACCAGCATAAGTATAGGAACAAGCTCTTCTCGGAGCTCTTTATAAAATTCGGCCCCTATCCCGTCTGACCCAGGTGCCATGCCCGATGATAATGCTTTAATTGCTTCCGCAATTTCCTCAGCAGACACCGGCTGATCCATTGCTAAGCGATCTTCATCTGGGAGTTTTGGAAGGGCAAGAGCCGCGAGGTATGCTTTTATGTCTGCAAGTGTTTTCTTATCTTTCTTGGCATATAGTTCTTTATAAAAATTGAATAGATTCCATATTTATTTCCTCCTCCCTCAAGAGCACCTCCCTCTGTGGTGTTTGTATGCTAGTGATCTGGTTAGGTTGCCTATCCTGTTTGAGTAGGTTGGACAGTGTTCTGCCAGCTTTGTTACCTTCCCCATATCTGCATGCACGCATGGGGGCTGCCACATAGCATAGTTCTCTGGCGGCCAGCTTATCAATTTCCTGTAGGTGTGTGTGTATGTCAGCCAGTATTTCCCTATCTTGTGTACGAGTGTAGGTTTCCTCTAATTTATATAATTTGCTTTCAATGTCCGTTAGCTCGGCACGTATGCTCTTCAGCATGCCTACAGACTTAGACAGCAACACTCCCCTGATCCACATCTTGAAGGATTCCCACACTGTGGAGTATCTACCCACTGTTCCCACATTATTGGCAAAAAATTCAGCTATTTCGACATGTAGTGCTTCCACCACCCGGGGTCTCCCAACATCCCATTCGGTATTCTCCACCTTCTCGCGGCAAAGGAGGCATTTTGAAGCTTTAACTCTAACATCACTGGGGAGTGATCTGAGAACGTGCGGGCAAGATTTCACATTTCTGCAGTGCAGTAGACATGACCGAGGAAAAAAACCAATAGTCAATTCTGGATTCAGAGTCATGAACCGAAGAATAGCATGTGTATCTCATGCTCCGAGGGTGTATTTCACGCCAGGCATCTACCAATGATAGTTGTGAGAGAATGTTACTCGGGGTGAGGGCAGTCCTACTCGGAGCTCTAGTAATTTTCGAGGATCTATCCAGTGCGGGGTTCAACGCCACATTGAAGCCCCAGATCACATTGGACACACCATAGGCAGCAATCATCTGGTATATATTCACATAGAAAGCAGGGTTGTCTATATTGGGCCCGTATGTATTAACCAGTAGCAATTGTTGGCCAGCGACCCTTCCACATACAACAACATACCTGCCCTGTTGATCCACCTTGTGGCCCTCTAGCCCAAATCCCAAGCTCGGATGAATAAAAGTGATAACCCCTCTGGCCTGAGTAGAGTAATCAGTGTGGAACCGTAGATTCCCCCATTTGGGCATTATATGCATGTTGCCGCCTCCATTTGTATATGTTTCTTGCAACATCAGGACCTGAGGGCCATGTCTAGCAATGTAATTACCAGTTTTCTTGACTTTCATTTGATTATTTAGTCCCCTTACATTCCACAGAAGAGATTTTATCCTCAACCCATCACCCGTGCCTTATAGAAAATATTTTGCCCTTGTCACGACCATTTGAGTTATAACTTTGGTGCAAGCCGGTCAGCGCTAGTCTCAATACAATTTTAACATTCAACAAACAGTTGACCTCTGTCAAACTACCATCTGGATCAAACACCTTCCAGTGGCCACAACTTCCCCTCTTAACCCATCTTGGGCTTTTTTCCAAACAGGAATAACCAATTCCAGTCCCACAATTCCTCCTGCCCATCCTCATCATCACCCTCATCATCACCCCCAACTTGATGATGTTCCCATCTGAACTTGTGGAACATTCCAGGGGTAGCCATGTTGCTTCACATGGCTGCCGACTAGGGTCCAGCTCCACTTAACCACAGTGCACGGTTCGCCTTTACCATTAATCAGTCAAGGCCGCAGCCCCTGGGATATAGTAACTCAGCATGTACTCGATCATTCATTGAGTCTTAGTCCGCCAGTCGAGGCCTGTTGTTCTGTACCGGTCTGCCCCCTTTGGGAGGCAGGGGTATGGAGGTTTCAATATATTGTACGGCTTCAGCCGGGGTTTTGGAAAAATGCGCCCTTCTTGCATGTTGAATCCTCATTTTGGTGGGAACATCAGGGCGTATGGGACTTGACGTTCTTTCAGGAGTTTTTTGACAGGTTCGTAGGATCTTCTGCTCACTTGAACCCCGGCGGAAAAATCTGGGTAGATGTGTATTTGGTTTCCTTCACATTGGAGCGTTCCAGCCTCCCTCTCCAGTCGTAGGATTGCATCCCTGTCCCTGTAATTAAGAAGTCTAGCAATTATTGTCCGTGGCGGTGTGCCTGGTTTAGGTGCTGGTGCCAGTGTACGGTGTGCTCTTTCGACTAAGAAGTGTTCGGAGAATGCCTCCGGCCCAAACAAAAATTTGAGTAATATTTCAAGTTGCTTCTCCATCTGTCCTTTCCCAAAGGATTCCGCCACGCCAACCACACGGATGTTATTTCTCCTTGATCTCGATTCGAGATCCTGACATTTATTCTGTAGTTTGGACACGGTGGGCCTCATTACGACCCTGGCGGAGTGGGTTTACGCCAGCGTTATTCGCGGCGGACCCGTCCGCCCTACTACTAGTTCCCGTAGCGCCATGGAACGTTTTCCGCCTGGTTTTTCCGGGCGGAAAAATCCATGGCGCTATGGGACCTTGTTGTTAATTACGCCACCGTATTTTACGGTGGCGCAATTAACTCCTTCCCCACTCCCATTATACCCTATGGGGCAAAAATGGGAATGGGGAAGGGTAAAATGGGGAATGGGGATTTACCGCCCCGCCAAGGTCGGCATGGGGCGGAAAATCCGCCAACCTCCATGGCGCTATCGGCAGCTTTCCGCCGTGCTCCGCGGTGCATTTAGCACCGCGATTTCCGACAGGGTCGTAATGAGGCCCGGTGTCTTTAAGCTGGGTGATGTTGTGGCCGTGGTGCGCAATGGTATCTTCATTAGTGATTGTTCTGCTTTCAGTTTCCGTGACACGTGCGCTCTCTTTCTCCACTCTGGCCTTGAGGGAGCCAATAGTGGTTACTATGTCATCCATCTTCATGTTTACTGCACAAAATCCATTCTGTACTATCATTGCGGATTTCCCGCCAGCGGTAATAGCACAAATGTTCTGCAAATTTCCCCCAGCTCAGAGCTGGGGCGAAATCCGGCGAAGTCCTGATTTGGCAGACCCTTAAATCCGGTGGTAATAGCGTTACCGCCGGATTTAAGGGTTACCGCCAAAGTCGTGATCAGGCCCTATATCTTATATAATGTTGCTGCAAGGGGTCGGAGCAAGGACTCAAGTTTAAGAGCGATGCTCCCGAGCCATCCTAGGGTATGGTCTGCCGGTGCCCATGCACCACGAGTGGCCTGTGTCCTCCAATGCATTTTAATGCTCAAATTTGAAGTCTGTGGTAGTGCGTGGCTTGTTGACCCCACCAATGTCTTTGATCACCACTATTTGCCCAGTGGATTTATATAGGCTCAGCTCTGGTCCACCTCCCAGGGAAGTATGTATACTTATGTAGTGGGGCAACTAGAGGACCATCATCCTCCGAGAATCCCCCTGCGTTGTTGCGTGTTCTCATGTACATACGTAGAAGGGGTTGAGCCCCAGGACCAGGGTGTTTACTGTGGCTTGCCGGGGGCTGCGTGCAGGGAGGGTCCTCCGGGCACCACTCAGCCAGCCACGTTGTATATCCCACTTGGTGTGGGGCTAAGCTCCCGCAGGCGCTGTGGGTCCAGTGGGGTGGGCCCCGCCTATATTATATTTTTAAAGTTATCAGCCGTTGCAGCAGAGCCCCACGATGGCAAGGGTCCGCCGGTGCGCACCGCTCAAATGTGTTTGCTGGGGAACTTTCCCCCCCACTGCCTCTTCGTCCCTCTTACTTGTTATTACAGGGTGTTTGTTGTGCCCACCTCGGGCACCCAATCTCTGCAGCGCCACAGCTCAGCTGCCCTGCGTCGCGGGGCACAGCGGAACCAGGGCCGGCCCCGGGGGCCCAGTGGCGGGTGAGCGCCGCAGCCCTGATCACTCACAGCGGTCCAGTAGCCACCTCCGCTGCGCACTCCTCCTCTGCCCCGACGCATCTGCGCCGCAGCAAGGATTCAGGCTGGGCGTATTCTACAGGGGCAGGCTCCTCCTCCCCGCAGCCCTCCAAACGTCTGCATCCACAGCTCCTGAGTTGTTATGTCTGGTTCTCACTGCCGGGTCTCTTCAGGCATGTGGGCTGGCCAGTTTTCAGTCTGCCACAACTCCAGCGTTTTTTTCAGTTTTTCGCCTGGATTTTCACGGAATACCTGCGGGCACCAGGGCTGTCCACGCTGCTGGTTTTGGCTTGTGAGGTGACCTCGGGAAGGATCTCGTAGCGCAGGATTTTGCAGTGGAGCGGGAGCTCTGAAATTAGGTGGCCATTTCCACAGTGCGCAACAGTGCCCCCCCTACTCGATCTCTTTTCTGCCTTTGACACGGTCAACCATGGCATCCTGCTCAACCGTCTCCGTGATAACCTGGGTAGCACCGATCAGGCCCTGGCATGGCTGACCTTGTTCCTCTCTGAATGTCCCTCCTAGGTGCAACTTGGGTCCTTCCTTTCCTCTATCTCACTCTCTACCTGTGATGTTCCCCAGGGGTCTAACCTCTACCCCTGGCTATTTAGCCATGACCTGAAAACTCTCACATTGCTGCTCTCTTCTCCAACTTTCAGTGCTATGCGGATGACACTCAGCTCGATTTCAGACTCCCCTCTGCCACCTGGTCTCCCTCTCTCATCTCTGTCTGTCTGTCTGCTGTCCAGGAGTGGTGTGCCGCCAATGATCTGTGCCTTAATGCCAGTAAAATGGAGATTCTCCTCATCGGCACACCTGCACCATCCTTTCCTGTCATTCTCTGGCCCACCTCCCTTGGCCCTCCTCTTGCTCCGACCTGTGAGGCTATGAACCTCGCGGTCACCTTCGACTCCACACTCTCCTTTTCTCCTCACATCTCTTACATCTCTAAGAAGTCAAACTACCAACTGAACCTCCTCAGAGGTATTCTTCCTTTCCTCTCCTTCCCCCAGAAGCTCTGATTCACTCTAGGATGGACTACTGCAACACTAAATCTACTCTAAATCTGCCTGCTTCTACTCGCTGCCCTCGGAAACTCATCCAAAACAGGACTGCAAGACTTGTCCTTGGCCAGAAGCCCAGGGATCATATCTCTCCAGCACTGAAATCTCTTCCTTGGCTCCCTGTGGCTGCAAGAATTAAGTTCAAGACCCTCTGCATTGTACACAAGCCCTGCTGGGGCCTGGGTCCTCAATACCTCCAACTCTCGCTTTGCACATACCTTCCTACTCAAGCTATTCGCTCTTCCACCTCCAACTCCCTCAGGGTCAGTCGTTCGTCCAAGCAACAAGTTGGTGGTAGATCTCTTTCTTCAGCTGGGGCTGGAAAAGCCTCCCTGCCTCTCTGAAACTTGATGAGAACCATCTCTGTTTCCGGAAGCACCTCAAGACCTTCCTCTTTGCTTCTGCGTTCTCTCTTCCACTCCCCTGCTGATCTCCTGTTTGATACTGCACTTGTCACCTGGCTACCCTCTAATTACGGGTCCAGGTCCCTGCCCACCCAGTTTCACACCCGCACTGCATCCTGGCATCTCTTGCACGTGGGTCTATATCTGTAACCCGACAGTCCCATTACCTGCACTTATGGGACACCCGCTGTCTGCACTTAACCCTTGCACTTGCCACCTGCTGCCGCATTCTAGCTATTGTTCCCATGTACAGCACTGCCCCCTCTCCCCTGCACTTGCACAATTTCAATGTCACTTGGCCTAGTAAGATCGTTGTCTCTGTCCTACCTCTGTTCACCCTCCCATGCCTCCTCATGCCTTGAAACACTTGTTTATAGGCGTTTTATAAATGCCATATCATATGCAACAATTATCCCTGCCATCTCTTTTTCCATGGCATAAATCCATTCTCCTGCACCTACAGTGAGGGATGGCAGACTCCTCATCAAAGGCTCTGTTTCCATATTCAGTCAAGGTGCATACAGTGTACCTCTGCAGCCTTTCTGTAATATGGTGGAAACTGTGCCCTTAATTCTTTCATCATTTGTAGTAGTTACAGATATCCGTGTTGGCCTTCTCCTGAACTCTCTGCCCATGGCATGTCATCTCATTCTTCCCACTCTTTATGAGCCCATATTTCCCCCATTTCCTCCTCCATGGCCCCTGCAATCTGAATCATTTTCAAATTGGCCACCTGAAGGCACATTTATGTCAACAACGGGCTAGCTGTCTAATTTAAACATTATGGGCCCGATTCACAGAATGTTTTCCTATGGGATTGCACCATTATAAAATGCTTCTGTGAATCATGCCCTATGTGTCCAGATCTCTATTGATCGGGGGGCGTGCTTACACATTACCGCCTCTCTTCTTGTTCCCTTGTTGTGTGCACAAGCTCCCCCTCCACTTCTTTCAATCATTCGTCTATCTGTCTCTGCACACTCTTCCCTATTTCTGTAACCAAGGAAGCACTGGCCGAGTCCCAAGACATACTTCTACCTTGTGCAGTAGTAGTTTTTACTGTATCTTTTTGTCTGTCAGTGAAATATTGGTGGTTGCTATACCCTGCAGCTGCTTCTAGAAGAACTGACCCTGCTATGGGCGGTGCTGTTGTTGTAACAGCAGCAGTTGTGCTCGCAGCAGTGACGGGGCTAATTCCACTCTGGTGAACATGCCCTCCTTCACCTTTCATCTTTATCCATGACCTGCCCTGTCTTTTCTTAAACTTCCGTCCCTTAAATGTCTCTATGAGAAGGGCATGCCCTATAATATCCTACTCTAGAAAAGCATGTACATCCTCTTAAGGTAAACGGATGTACATTTTTAAACTTCTTAACTGCAAATCCTTAACAGCCAAGGAACATCTTCCACAGAATAAACTAATCGCAGAACTTTGCCGGAGTCTTTTTTTATCCAAAAGACATTACCCATAAAGATAGCGGGAACATGCACAAGGGACACAAGTGGAAGTAATTTGAAAACTGCTGTGGAAAACACCCTGCACACCCCTCAGAATACACGTACCCCGCTCGCGCAAGCGAAATCGCGAAAACACCAATTGACAGGCACCTGCCAGTAGGCCCTGACTCATGTCCCCCACCCCACCTACCCGACCCCATTGACAGGCACCGGCCAGCAGGCCCCGACTCATGTCCCCCAACCCACCCACCCACCCACCCCCCTTGACGGGCACCTGCCAGCAGGCCCTGACTCATGTCCCCCACCCCACATTGACGGGCAACTGCCAGCAGACCCCGACTCACGTCCCCCACCCCAACCACCCACCCGCATTGACAGACAGCTTCCAGCAGGCCCCGACACATGGCCTACCAAACACCATGTCATAACAAAACAGATCCATGGCCCTAATGCCAACTCAAATCCTCCCTACCCCCCAGTAAAAGCTTGCAACCATCCACTGCACCCACTCCCGAATTACCCATGCCATGAGAGTCTTAAAAGAACCAGCATGGCCATGCATGAATGTACAACAGAGCCACACAGTGGCAACACATGACTGACACTCCCAATCCCAGGTCCTCCTGCCCGATGGCCGATGCCTGCCCCTGTAATGTTGATGGCCCCAGCCATTATCGCTCCCACCCTGTGCCTGTTGATGCCTGCACGTCCTCCTCTTGCTGGGGACCAGTTGGTGGGGTGGCACCTCTGCTGGACCTCTGACTCCCAACTGTGGCAGGGATGTGTCCTCCACCAGCCTGGCTGCTGGCTCAGGGCCTGCTCCACAGGGTGCTCATGTGATACTTGGGCAGGAAGATGGCACGGAGGACAACTGGCGCATAGGGGGCTCAGTTGAGGAGGGAGTCGCAAGAAGTTCCAGCACACAGATGAACCCAGTGCCAACAACCTGTCCTAGTAGGTCGACACGGCCAAAGAGGGATTTGAAATTGTCCAGGCGAGAACCCTGCACGTCATCCTGAATCCGACGTTGGAGCAACGCCACCCCAGCTAGGACAGGTTCAATCCGGTCACGGATTGCAACATCCGCAGGGAGAGGAAGGGCAGTTGTTGTATGTGCATCCCCTCCCTGAAAACAGGTCTGGACATAGGCATCCCTGCTGGTGCCGGATGATGCAGTCACAGGATCCGGGACAGGATTACCCACAGGCACTTCCGGGGCGGCCTGGGTTGCCTGTGCCAGCCCCTGGACTGCACCACTAGCACCAGTGGAATCCCCCCTCCAGACCCCATGCGTGAGCCATCCGCGGCCTCCTCCTCAACCGAACCCCCCACCAACCTGGATGACTCCATGCCATCTTCCTCCATAGGCCCCTGTGGGGGCTCAGCTGATCTATTGCTGCCGAGGAGTCCACCTCCAATCGCAGCCTCTTGGACGTACCCTCGGCAGCTGCGGCCATGGACGCAGCACTAGACTCCATACTCCCTGAAGATATGACTTCCTGGGAGGGGAGCTGGACCCTGCATCTCCGGCTGGCGGTCGGATCCCTGCCGCTGTGCTCCACAGCATCATCTCTGCCCTCTTCATCAGTTGACACGGCAGACAGGAAGAGACAGAACACAGGCATCAGGGCACTATACAATGTTCGTATACACACATGACAGTTGCACATGAGTGGCAGTGTCAAACTTCACAGATAGCATAACACTCCCAATACACATATCATTTGAACCCACAAACATGCACAAATTAACAGGAATGGTGCATCAGGCAGCAGCATCCATACACACACACAACAGCATGCATATCCAAAGGTCAGCCTGACATCACAAGCAATATGGGGAGTGCCAAATACATGCACACACACCACGAGACAGACATGCAAATGTACATCTCCACCACCTGTCACAGTACAATCACCGGCAACTATGTCACATCTGCCCTTCGGCTCACTACATGTCTGTGTCACATGCATCCATGGTGGATCACAGTCGCACACATGTCAAACACACACACACACACACACACATGTACACTGTGCACGTACATTAAGGTGGAACCAGCATCCATGTGTCACACCCCAACCATGGCATGGTACATACACAGAAATGCCAACATGTGTGTGTCTCCACATGCATTTGTGCATCATGCTTTGGAACACATCCACCATTGATGTGCATCACACATGACTGTACTCACATGCGGCAGGCTCATGTCCTTGCACATACACATCCATACATGGGCCTTTTCAGACATATGTCCATGCTGCACACTCCTGGCACACCTCAACATGCACAGCGTCCAATCAGTACACATGGACACTTACCGTTCGAGTCCGGACGGGTCTTCATCTCAAGGACCTGGAGGTGAAGCGCTGGGCGTATGCGTTCCAGGAACCTCATCCGGTCGTCAGTAAGGTGAACCCGGCACCCCTCTGCATCTGCTGTGTCCAATAGACGCTGGGCCTTCCTGAGGGTCCTGGACCTGAAGTCCTCCCAGTGCTTACAGATGTGTGGTAGGTCATGGGATGCCACCCCCTCCGTGTTAATGGAAATCCCAATGTCCATCCAGATCCTTCTCCGTCCATCCTTATTGGCACGTGTTCTTCTGAAGAGGGCATCATAATGCACCAAGACTTGCTCCACCACGGTGCTAACCTCTCCTGCTGTGAAGCTGGCAGCCCTCTGCCTCTCTGGCTGGGGGTTGCCAGTAGTCTCTGATGGTGTTTCCCCCAACATGCAACCCCTGAGGCAGATGTGAGTGGGCAACTGGGTCCTGGTGCTGGGCTGTGGAGTGATGGAACTGCAGTCGGGAGTCTTCTGTTCCAGCAGGGGTGGTTACAGCAACTCGACCCAAGCAGATGGCTGACGTGCAGGCTCCAAATAGCAGGGCAAGTGGCCAGCAGGCAGGCAGGCAGCAGCCGATCGCTGGTGGGAGTCAGCTCTGGGATCTGGGGGGCAGGAAAATGGCCTGGGCAGGAGCATGCTCTTCTGTGTATTGTCGCATGGGCAGCTGGATATGGAGGGATTTTGCATGTGAAAAAACAGCACATCAGCGTGTAATTAGAGGAAAGAGCCTTAGAGCATAAGAATGTATGTGATGTAACACGCGTGGGCGTTTCTCTCAGCATGGGTGCATAGTGATATAGCACGTGAAAAAACTGCACGTCTGCGTGTTAATGCGTGTAATTCGAGGAAAGTGCCTAAGCGCATAAGTGAC
Organism: Ambystoma mexicanum; assembly: GCF_040938575.1. Classification (NCBI taxonomy): domain Eukaryota; kingdom Metazoa; phylum Chordata; class Amphibia; order Caudata; family Ambystomatidae; genus Ambystoma; species Ambystoma mexicanum. The sequence goes on along the minus strand of NC_090941.1, from coordinate 427,082,095 downwards.
GTGACGCACGCAGGCCTTTGCCTCGGCACGGGTTAAAGGTGTGTGGGGCCAGCAGTTCACTGTACATGCTTTTCGTGGAGACCGACGCGTGTGTTGCTACTTCTGGTTGTTTCACGCGCCATCACTACTTCACAGCAGATCAAGGACGTATCTCTTCTTTTGGCGGGGGTATTGACTACATGTGTTTTTCATTACCATGCTAGTCAGACGGTGAGTCGCGCATGCTATTTTTCCCACTACGGGTCCCCCTGTGTATCGCGTACCAGTTACCGAGGTCATAGTAGCATGCGTGTCCCACACGTACGTGTTTTTCATGTCCCTGGGTGCCACCGCGTACTGCGGGAGGTTAATTCCACACACATGGGCTACCAGGGGTTGTGTGCATGGTTTTACTGCAGTTTTGGGGTGCCTGAGCATTGGGTGACCCGTCACCTCATCACCCGGGTCACATACAGCCTTGCAGGCGCACAGGTATGTTGTTAACATCTAGTACCCCACCCCTTTCACCCCAATTGCCCAGGACAATTGTCGTGTACACCTCCCATTGGCACTACTACTACATCTGTGCCGGCACTACTACATCTGTGCCATGGTTGGGAGGCCACAAAAGGTGAGGGGTGCCTCAGCTGGGCGTCCTCCATGTGGCGGGCATGGTCAGGGATGTGGCCGGGGTGACCAGGGAGTAGGGGGACTCCAGGGTGTCCAGGGTGGCTGCAGAGGGGAAGAGGCAGGGGTGCACCACTTTGGCAGGATGTTCTGCCACGTCTTGGTGCAGTCATGCCACCACCCCCTGTGGTTCCAGGAGATGCAGCTCTTGCATCTGGAACTGGCACCCATGTGACCCGGCAGTCCGTTTCATCGACTGCCACTGGCCCAAGGGTAGTGGTAGCTGCAGGTGCAGCTATGGCCACCACCACTCAGGCTCAGGTTCGGCCAGCGCATGTTGCGTTGGCACCTGAAGAGTCCCAGGATGATTTTCAGGTGGTCAGGAGGCATGTGGTAAGTGCACACAGGGATGCCCTGACCGAGGCACATGTCCCTGGGGCAGTATTGTCATCTGCTGCCCCGAGCAGCCGGGTGCTGGCAAGTGCATGGGCAGATGCAGCCGACACAACCCCAGCTGTGAGTCTACCATACAGGACAGTCCCGGTCAATGACCTTGGCACAGCGGATGTTGCTGCGCAGGGTCCAATCAAGGGCACCCAGCACCTGACACTCCCTCAGTTCAATCCACCAGCACCACTGCCCCTACTGACCAGGGCGGCATTTGCCAGTCAGGGTCTGGATCACTGCCCAAGTCGAGTAAGGTTGCACCTGCACAAGTGGCTGGGCCCCCACACACGGCTCCGGCCTCCGGCACATTGAGGAACAAGCCTTTCAGCAAGCAGGAACTGGACTTCCTTGTGGGCTACGTGTCGGAACACAAACGTGATATGCTAGTGGGCCCAAATTGTCACACTATGGCTGCCCAGCATTGGGACCACTGGAAGCGTGTTGCGGAGAGTGTTAGTGCATTCAGACATGAGGTGCGCACAGCTCTTGAGTGCAAAAAGCGTTGGGATGGCCTCTGACGCTGTGCTAAGATAAAGCGTGCCTCCAATTATGCCATGACTGGGCAGACTGGTGGTGGGCCACCACCTCAGGAGGAAGAACTCACTCCGCAAGAGTTGATCGCTGCGGAGTTCATACCGCCAGAATTGATTAAAGGAGTGGGAGAGATGCTGGATTTTGATGCCCCGTCCAGTGAGTGTTTTTACGTGTTTGTCCAGGCCATGTGTGGTTTTCTTGTGTGATGTGTTGTGCTTGACTGCCAATACATGCTATATGTACATGGTTCTCATGTGCGAGTCATGCAATGCTTCACTAATGCGTGCCTGCTGTGCAGCATGCTGGACATGTAGTGCAGACAGGGACTGTCCTCATCACCACACTTGCACCCTACTCGAATGCTAGTCACCTGGCTGCCCCTTCACTCCATGTTACAGCTCACTTGCCCTTCTGCATGTAGCCTGGGGTGTCTTTCCACTCAGCACTCAGACTATGTCATCGCATGACTGTCGACCATTTGACTAGACACCCCTGTTCAACGCTCCTGTGTACATGCACACTTCCCCTGCCAACCTGCCAGACACATACTGTGGGGTACATCCTATGACCTTGATGCAGGGTGTCTCGATCGGACTGTGCAGATGGCAGATGCTCCGCAGGGACATGAGTGCCCATACATGCTCCATGTGCATTCCTTGCATGCCCCTATGTGTCCTTTACAGTATGATCATTGTAGTACGTGTCCAGGATGACATACATTTAATGGCATTTCATCATCCATTCCATACTCACTGTGGCTCAGTCCGGCATCACGCACATGCTTAGGGTGTCATAGTCTGTGTGGGGCACAGACCTCCCCCTGTCTCAGGACCCCTGACTCTGTCAAACTGGTGTAGTGCCTTCTGCACAAATGGGTGTAGTACAGAGGGTTCATCATGTGTCCTGCTCACTGCCCCATTCTCATCGGCTGTGTTGTCAGTTGACTCAGATGATGCAATTGACGCTACTCAGCACTGTCTGCCAATACACAGTTATCTGGTCAACCTTTCACTGCATTGCAATGCCTCCCTGCATTTTCACTAAGGGGGGGTGCCTATATCCATGCAACCCATTGCATGCACATTGCACGTGATGCCTGGCCTTGCACTTACACTGCCTTCTTGTTTATTGATTGACATCATAATGTACTTGTTGATGTAGATAGTCGGTAATGTGTACATGCTCCTCACTACACCAACCCACTTCTGAGCCACGTTACACCGTTCTATATGCCTACTCACTGATGCAATGTCAAAGTGACCTGGCATGTATGGTCAGATTGCCATCCCTTCACTGTCATGAAAGGCACAGGTGCATCCTGTTACACATGTACTCAGTATTGAAACACCTTAGATGGTGTTTAGCAAAGTTGATAGGTCAATCTGTGGCCTATACTAAACGGTATAGGCCGCAGATTGACTCTAGTCTGCCAATCGGGCTGTAATGACTGTGGAGCTGCCTGCACATGTGCATGTGTACACTTTGACATACATGAAAGCAAGCAGCGTTGTAGCTGCTTGCTTAGCTGTATTGGTTGCTGTTCATGATCACAATACGGGTGTATTGGGACACAGGTGTTTTTGAACACTTTCACATGTACATATGCACAAAGCTTCAATGTTGTGTAGTGCAACATTGCGGCTACTCACTTATGTGTGTGTGAAAGTGTTAATTTACACATGTGTCTTCTGCAGCTTTTTTGTTGACTGACTAATATGTAGTTGATTGACGTTAACGCTGGTGAGATTTCAGCATTGTGCCTGTTATGTTCAACTGGCACAATCCTGAAGGTGCACTGTCGTGCAGTATGTGTATGCCCAGGTCCACTTAGCTAATCTGGTGGGGCCTGGCTGTGATGATTTGTGACACTGAAGAATGGTTTAGGGCACATTCATAGCACAATGTGCTCAATCAGGCCCTGAGGGGTGTTCTGGAGGCTTCATGGCCGGCAGCTCAGACCGTACTGGCCGTTATGGTCCCTCATGCCTGTTTGCAGGCCCTCGCTTTGCTCGGGACATTCACTATGTCTACATGGCCCATGACACCCGGTACGGGTCGAGCTGCAGATGGATGAAGCAAAATTGGTGATGATGATTTAGTGATGCATGTGTACATGCATATTATGTGAGTCATGGTGTGTTTGGAATCACTTGAAGCTGTGGCCATTTGACAGTTCAGACATGCTTATGGTATGTGCCATCTCTTTGTTGCCGTCTGTCAGTTCTGCCTGTGACATGTGCCTGATAGAGGTGGTGTGTGATGGAGGTGATATACTACAATCAGTACATTTGTAGGCGTTGCTATTTACACACATCCATTTCTGCTTTTGGGATGTGTTTGCATATCGATGCCACCCGATGCATGCCGGAATTTCATTTGTGTGTGACATGTCTGCTTCATGTGTTGGCTGTCGAGGTGATGTCTATGCGTGTGTGCGTTGTGTGCATGTGACATGTGTACTCATGTTTGTTTTTTGAACATTACAGATGATGACGCAATGGAACCAGAGGATGGTGATGTCAATCCTGACACAGGATTGCTATTACATCGGCAACCCAGCACAAGTGGGGGTTGTGGGGTGGTAGGCCACGAGAACCCACTTGTGCTGCAGACAATCGTGTCCAGGGCTGGCAATGGGTCTAGCTTGGATGATCACTCTAACAACAATGTAGATTTGGATGCACGTCATGTCCATTCGTCGACGGTAAGTGATTCTGATGTGGACGATCTTCTGTCCCCGACACCTGCACTGAGGGGCTAGACAGTGTTGGATCGTCTGCCTGTGGTGGATCGGGACGCATGGTCACACTCCACACCAGTTGCTGATGTGCCTGGGGTATCACGCCAATGGAGGGATGTAGTCCTGCAGCCACGGGTGGTGCCTACCCAGCGAGGACCTGCGGCCCAGCAATGCGGTGGCCTGCGCCACCGGGGTATACTGAGTGGGAGCAAGCCATGTGTGCCAATTCCAAACAACAGGGGGCAGCAATTGATAAGATCGCTCAGAGCATGGAACGTGTGGCCCAATCCGTGCTCACCCCTGCTAGGCAGGTGGATCTCTAGCAGCAGGCAGCACAGTGCATGGCTCGCTCCCTCAGGCTGGGCATGGCGGCCCCAGACAGGGCACACCGGGCTGAAATGGTGCCTCTGCATCAAGCACTTGTTGCTCATGCAGAGACACACCGGGAGGACCAGAGGGATGATCATCAATCCCTTAGATCTACTCTGGGTTTGCTCAACATGTCCCAGAATCAGCGGACAGAGGAAAGTTTGGAGCAGCTTGAGAATACCATCTCAGCTGAACTACGTGCATGCCGGGAGGTGCTCCAGATGTCATGTGAGGCCATGCAGGATGAACTTCATGTTACACGTGCTATCTTGCAAGAGAAAGCACCCATATCACGTGAGGTGCTGCATGCTGACCTACGTGTCATCGCTGCACAGGACCAGGCTTACCAATCCCGCAGACTTGCTGCCAACGAGGGGCAAGCTGCGCATAGGCGTGGTCAGGGTACTGTGCCACGTCCACCTTCTGATTACCATCCAGAGGGTGACTCGGACGACGATGTATCTCCCACACAGGTCGGGCTGTGCAGGCGTTGAGCCCATGGAGTTTTTTTTTTATCTCAACATCATTGCATGTGGGTGTTGACGTGCACCTTGTACCTCCCCCCACCTGGTTGGTTCGGTGTGACAACCATTTACACAAGGGCATTGAAAATCCACTTCTCGCCAAAAAAAAAGTGTGGAGTATGGATTGGCATCTAACATGCGAACAAAGATGCAAGAGTAAAAGGATGGTTGATGTACCATGTGAGGCTAGAGCTTATGGAAATCTCCAAGCTTATCTGACCCAATTTACAGATTCCACAGCCAGAACCACATACATGAGGTTTAGACTGAATCTAATGGCCACCAAAGAATGTCAAAATGTACATAATCCAAGCATAGAGCTATCTTGTCGCTTCTGTAAATCTTGCACAGAGACGCTGAAACATCTAACTCTTTTTTGCCTGATACTACGCACGCTAAGAACTCAGACATTTGGTCCGGTATTTGTGAAAGTGCAAACACTGAGTGCCGGAGAATGGTGGGAATGGATGTTTGAAGGATCCAATCGTACACTCATGTTCGCCTTAATATTATTCCTGGATGATTTAAACAAACGTTTGAAGGAAAGTGAAACTGATAAGCAAACATCTCCTATTGTAGGCGGAAACTAAGGACCGCTTGAAACGGGCTTCAGGTTATACCTATTACACACTAATGCTAGCTTGAACACAGTAAAATGGATCAGTCTCAGGAAAAGGTGCTTTCCTTTTTGAGATGGAGGAGTGCTAGAATTGCGAAAAGGTTGTCTTGTGCTCTCAATAGGTGTTTCTTATGTTTTTCTTTTTTAAAGGTTTATATAAACCGTATAAAAATTAAAAAAAATAAAATAAAAAAAAATAATGTCAAGGAGGCAGTACAATTGAATTGAACTTACTATCATTTATTTCAAGTAAATTAAACCTTAATCATCATGATTGCATTAGGAAAAGTAGCACTCGGTGCCTTCTAGTGGATGACAACAATCCAGAAGCCTGTGATGACCCAAGGGGAATTATTTCTTCATCTCATATGGAAAATGTTTGCAAGTGCCACCTGATCATCCAATAGAGATTTAGTTTTACCCGTGATTTATTTATATCAATGGAAGGTTCATTTGGTGAGAGCTATGGCACAATCTGCTACTATAGATTTATGCAATAGTTCCCCAAAGTCGAGTGGTGAGACAAAGAAAGAACAAACCATGGGAACCTTTTTATAAAAATAAGAAGCAACCTAAGTCCCTAAGTGGGCCCTCCTTGTCAAAAAAGGATGCTCCTAACTCCCCTCCCCCCAAAATCATTAAACAGAACAATGTCAATTACCAAAATAAGATCACTAAATTCCTGCACCCTGGAAATACAGTGCTGCTGCATACTAGATTTTGGTTTCATATTACTCTTCGGGAGGAATACCAGAAGGATTCCTGTTTAACTCTGAATGAAAACCAAGTAGACCTTCATCAACTTCACAAAGTTACCTTGAGTTCCCCAACAGACTTGGGACAACGTTTCAACATTGCCCACAATGTGGGCTCTCCGTGATGTGCTTACAAGGAGACTTGGATAACTCTATAGGTAAAACGATTGGGTTTGAGAATATTTTGCAGGATAATAAATCTAGTTCTCTCAATGGGTCAAGACTTCTTCATGTCTTCGCACTAATACCTTCTTAACGCTTCATTCACTCTGTTGACATAGATTCGGTGGAATTCCTACAGGAGGAGGGTAATAACATTGTTGTTCATTTTTATTTTACAATTATTGCCCACTTAGTTTGAGAATAAGTAGATTGTTTTAGATCCTTGGGCCTCGATATTCATAATCCTTCCCATAATATACACCATTGGAATTATATTTCCAAAAATGTGTGTAAGAAGGGCCGCTCTTGGTGATTTCTTTCCCCCTTGAATATCAAATTGGTTTTTGCCACAGATGCAGTAAGATTAGTGTCTGGAGCACAAGACCCGTGCGTCTGCTTCTGCACGCATGCGCACTTGTGCACCACCCAACCCGGCCATGGGTTGTAGTTCTTGGCCTGGTGTCTACTGCAGAAAGGACATACAAGCTTTTAATACGGCTGGAAAGTTTCCTGTTTGTGTGTCTTTATGCTGCTTGTCACTGGTCCATGTTTGAGACCTACATCTGACCTCCTCCCACACAACCCCAGGTTCTGTACCCCGACAGGTAGAGCTGGAACTTGAGTCGAAAATATCCAAGGAGGCTGGCACAACTGAATGGTTGAGCTGAGAACCAATCAATCATTAATAGCGTGAACAAAGAAAGGCAGAGACAGCACAAGTCTGGAAAGGCACAGAGAATTCGAGTTAGCCGGAAACAGCTGACAGCAAGTTAAGAGCCACAACAGTTGAATACCATTGGTAAAAGCCAACAGGCAACATAAAGGCATGGATGAAATAGATGAAAGACAGGAGGAGCAACAGAAAGATGCTGTTGAACAGAAGTGTACTGAGGCAAACCGAGGCAGTGTAAGAGTACGTGGAAATAACAGCCCGAGAGACGGGTGGACAGATCTGCAACAAGGACAGTAGCAGGAAGAAGAACAGGGACTAAAGGCACCAGAGTGTGAAAAACAAGTAAAAGAGCAGTAGTCCAGTAGGAAAACTGTGCCATCAGGCAGCGTCAAGGTCCAAGAGGGAAGCCAGACACAACGTGCCGTCCAAACAGAACGGAGTGTAGTAGTAGTATAGGCGGACATCTCAGGTGAGGACTGGCCTGTGAGTCGTGCCTCTTGCGTCACATTCCTAATGCATCCTCCTTTGCCACAATCCCCAGGGGCTGAACTCAACACGTACCAACTTGACATTGTCAACATTCGGCCCCCTCCCACCATCAGTGTGACTTTGACAGTCAAAGGGTGCAGGCTACTGTCTACAGCATGAAGTGCATCAAGCACGATTTCAAGTGTCGGCATTTTGATTTTGCTATGTCTGCCCAAGGTGCGTCGTCTATGTTTGAGCTTATCCTCATGCCCAAGTATCTTGTGTTACATACAGAGTTTAGTTTTGTATTTTCGATAAACCAGTTCTGTTTTTTATGGGTTTTCTTCACAGTCCACAAGTTTTGCAGTGTTACCGTCTCGCACTTTTGTTTGTTGATTTGCAGACTATTTCGGCGCACATAGTCTTCCAAGGCATCCATTTTCCGTTGGAGTCCAGTTGGAGTCATATCTAGCAATATAAGATTGATTGAGGATATATCATCCGCGTAAACAAGCCAATTTACATAGGTGCCATTCATCTTAGGTGGGAAGGAAAAAACTTCACTAAGGGCTTCGCCAACATCAGATAGAAACAGATTAAAGATGATGGCGGCCAGAGGACAGCCCTGTTTCACGCCCTTAAATGTTTCAATCGGCTTTGAAAGAGTCCCCTGTTGGTCAAGCCGAATTTTGATGTTTGTGTTAGAGTGGAGTTCCCTAATGGCTTCAGTGATGCTTATTGGACAATTCCATGTTTTTAGTTTTTCCAAAGAATTCCCCGATCAATTCTGTCAAAAGCATGAGAGATGTCTATAAGGGACAAATGTATTTTGGTATTTAATCTTATAGCTTCGATCTTAAAGAGATTCAATATTAGCAGGTTTAGTCCACACCCCACACCCTTCACAAATGCTGTTTGTCTGGGATCCATGTGATGACTTTCACTTGCCCAACTCAGTAGCATCTGTTGTAGTTGGGTCGCATAGATCTTACCAATGACGTCCAACAAAGCAATAGGTCTATAATCACCAGGATTAGCCCTATTGCCCTTTTTAAAGATCGGGACTACAATTGCGCTCTTCCAAGATATTGGAGAAGCTCGTTTATCAGATATTCTTTGAAAGAGTGTCATACAGAAGTCCGTCCAGGCCTCTGGATTACGTTTCATGGTATAATTTGTAAGTCCATCAGGACCCGGTGCTCTGGAAGCGTTAGCTCTCTGTATGGCTGATAGAATGTCGTGGCGCTCAAACTTTAAGTCCCATTTAACCAGTTTTGAGGAATAACAGTCTTCTACACAACCTTCCGCACCAAATAAGTTGGAGTAGAAGGCAATCCATGTTGCTTCTGAAATGGGATTTGCCTGCAAAGATTCTTGTGGCGCAAATTCGTTGTTAATAGTTCACCAGAATTCCGTTGAGTTTTTGTTCCGGAGTTTAGTCAACATTGCCTCCGAATCCTTTTGCAGCAAAATTGCTTTGTGTGACTTGCACCAGTTTCTGAAGGCTTGTTTTATTGCCTTTTTCTTTAAGGCAAAATCGTCCTTGCCCTCAATGCTTAGATTTCGAATTTCTTGTCTCATTAGTCTTTTCCGTTGTTGAATCATCAGATCGAAGCTGTGTTTGTGAACACATTTTTTGTTTTTCAGCCCTTGTTTGTGTTATTTGAAATTGGTCAGCAGATGACAATATTCAACCTCGTTGAGTGCTAGGTTTAGGTTGGTACCAATTTTTGTTACGTCATCATCAGCAAGTTCGAGACGTATTCTGCTCGAGCGCACGGACACAACATGCGGCCATATTGTAGATAGTGTCGAGCATGATATGTTTAAACTCATTACCAGCATATCATGGTCACTATGGTTCATTGATTTAACCTCGAACCGAAGTGCTCGTGAATGCACCGCATCTGACACGAACATATAGTCCAGAAAAGAATGTTGGTCCATTCTTCTCCATGTTGAATTGGCGGGGATGTCCCCTGTCACATTGCCATTCAGCATGAGCATGCTTCTGGCTTCCATTTCCTGGCACCATTTCGAGGCAGCTTCTTTCCAAGCAAGTGTTGAAACTTTCCCCTCACCTTTACGGTTTACATACTTCATACAGTCTGTGTTGACATCTCCACAGATGATCAAGTTTGGAGATTCTTCATCCTCTAGGATTGCATCTATTAGAAAGGTTATTTGGTCAATGAAAGGTGTTATTCCAGTCGCAACATGGTTCCAATAGACATTAATAATGTTCAGCACGTCAGATTCTCCGTCTGAGCCGTGTGAAGTCCGAACCTTTGCTGTCTGAATATATGGAGCAACATTAGTAGATGAGACAATTCTGAGGCCAGTGGATTTCCTTGCTGCAATCATTAAGCCTGTCATTGTTCTTCCTTTAAGTTGTTTAATGGCAGGGTTAAGGGCAGTTTCAAAGTCTTGCAAAATAGGGCTTCCCGATAACCAGGTTTCCTGTAAGCAGACCAAGTCCAAGTCTTGTAGCCACGGTGTGTGAAAGAGGTGGCTGAAACCTCTTGTATTCCATGAACCCACTTTAATAGAGTCTTTTTTTCCAGGAGCCTGGCGTTATTGTGTCGAATTGCCACTTAGAACAGCGGCCATCCAAGCCCAGTCGTTCCTTGGCTTTGATTTGTCTGTCTCAACTGCTGCGTCGCTTTGCGAGGAGGATAGCCTATTGATAGTTATATGGATTTGTTCAACATGTTTGGGCAGGAGCTTTACCTTCTCGTTTACAGGCGAGACATTCTCCAAAGTGTGTTCAAAAGCGACGGAACGGCTGACTGGTTCAGAGCTGAACCTGTTACATGCCGGTTTAGGGACACACAACTGTGAGTGAGGAATATTGTCCAAGCACCTGTCAACACTCTTGTAAATCTCGAATCCTAGATATAGCAGAGTAGGACTAGCTTCTAATAGGATGTCGAAAATTATTTTCGAGTTCATATGTAAAATCACTTTGTCATCTCTTTTTTCATCGCAAAATTCCACAATTCTCAGATCATCAGATAGAATTGTTCTTAAGCTTGGAATTAGTCGAAACAGATGTAGCACATTGTGACTGTTTAGGATCAGATTGTCCGCGTTGTCAATTATTTCTAGAGTCACCTTATAGGGGGTTGTCATCTTGCTTTTGTCCATAGATGAGTTGAGTCAGTTCTGCGATGATCGGGGGGGTCTCTTCATGTTGCCGTTGAAGGTCTTCTTAGCCGATGCTACAACATTCGACTTGTTTCCTTGCACCTGATCTAAAGGCATCCTTAGGTTAGTTAAAGAAGAGGCAATCTCTCGTTGATTCAAGTCACTCGAGGAAGTGAGTGGCAGGGTTTTGTTAGGTAATTCAATGGAATTTGTCAGTGTACGAGATGTGGCAGCTTGATTCCGTTTGGCCTCCATTGTCAAAAATATGGGTGAACCTGGCACATCTGTTGCTGTAGGGATAGCCGCCTTCGTAAACATCGTGCATGTGCGATGGTTGTTACAGATTTTCGCCACCTCGGGAATAACAACCCGGTTATGGGAGGGAGACACTTCTTCAACCATTCCACTGTTACTCTTAGCTGTATCTAAGGGTTCTGAAACCTCTATTAGGTCCTCATCTCATCGTCATATGTGGATAAGTTTATTAGGTCAGACAGCTCCTCTCCCGTCTCTTCCACTAAGTCCACTTTATTCTCAAGTGTTTTTTATGTGATGATGTTTGGGCTTGCCTTTTCCAGTTGTTTGTGTTCACTGTTACATTTACAGTTTTTAGGTTACTTAAAAATGTTCTCGAGTTGTTTGTCTGTCTCGATTTGTTCGGTGGTTGATTTTTGGTTTTCTTCATTTTCGAGCTGTTGGAACCAGCGATCACTGCAGTGCGACAGACAAGTCCAGGTGCATTCTTGAAAATATCATATAAAGGGGGATCCTCGACCCTCACTTTAGCAGTGGCTTGAGACACATCGTGTGTATTCGTGGGCAAGATGTTTGAATCCGCTGGCAAGGTTAGTGCGGCCACATTAAGTGCAGGTACAGTGTCAGTTAGGGCATAGTTGTCGTCGAAAAATAGAGGGCTCATTACCGGATTGTTTGAGGATGAAGCTAACTGGGGATTATAGAGGGCCAAATTAGAAGACGGCATGCTGGTTTTCAAGACTTCAGCAAAAGAGCTAGTTTCATTGTCATAGGGGTCGGGGCACTTCACCACAAGTGCGCAAGCTGTTACTAGCCGAGGATTTTTTCTCTCGGTCATCATCTTCCATCGTTTGTTTGTTTCTGGGTGCGTTGTTGACTTGGGTGAGTTCGAAGTCAGCAGGAACATTAAGCGTCTCTGATGGAGTACTATGAGATATGCTTAGCGCTTCAAAGGCTGCAGATTCCGCTTAACAGCCTGCACTGGTGGAGCGGCCTTTTTGCGTCACTCCATCATTGATGTTTTTCTGTTTAAAGATACTCAACGCCTCCCTTGCAACTTCTGCCAGAAGTTTTTTGTCCATATTGTTTTTTAACTGATTAGTTATGGTGTTCAGCATGCAATCGTGCTTTACAGATAGGGCCTGTTGCGCATCTTTAAGTAAAGTGCCGTTTTGTTCAAGGTCCACACATTTTGAATTCAGTAATGCTACCAGTGTTGAAAGGTCTTTAATATTCTCATTTAGATGTTCATACAACTTTGTGAACGGTGCCAAAGTAATGGCCGTGGATGATGTTATGATAGATTGAATCTCACTGAGCCAATTAACTTTGTTGGCGGCAGACACTTTTTTCCGACCGCAAGCTCGCCTTTCATTTTTAGGCCTTTGAGCTTTGCGGGCCTTTAAATGTGGGCGCTCTGCTGGTGAATACTCATCTGATGAGTAATCAGTGGCTGATGAGGAGAGCGATGAGTCATTCATGTCAGGGCGCATGCTGTGGTTTAAGTGGCCGGTGGCCCTTTCCTCTTCAGGGGCGGTCGGGTTTAGAGTCCCGTCCCTTTTAGATTTTTTTCTTTGAGAGCATCTTAGACTACCAGCGCTACTTGCATCTCTTCTTCTTCGTTTTGTAAGGGCCATTCTTTGGATGGTGGTGTATAAAGGACATTCTTCACATGTGGAAATGTCTGTGCCTTTCATTACTGGTGACCATAAACTCGTTGTTGTGGTTGCATTTGTCTCACAATTTGCAACACGAGCTTTGTTGATTCGAGTTAGGTCAGACAATAGCTTGTTTACCATATCAAGAGAGTTGCTCCGGTTTTCCATGTCACATTGATTTCGGATCGGGTCCCTAGGCAATTTTGAAATGACATCTTTTGGCTTATGTACAGAACAGAAGTCTTTATTCAGGACATTTGATTCCATTGCAAACACCTCCTCGTCTACAGGAGGTGGTAGCTCATCATCAGGCATCCAGTTTGAAGCCGCCTTACCATTGGGGTTTTTGCTAGCACTGTAATATACTGATCTCATTCCAGTAGTTCTTACGGTAGTTCTAGCAGGCGGCAGAGCGGCGTGTAAACTAGGCCACGTTTCATATGAGAGTAGGGCCTCCTGGCTTTGATGTGACTGCCTAGCGAATTCTTCCCTTGGAGCACAGCTCTTCCCCGCTAAGGTTTTAAAACGTGACCACGCCAGTTCCTGTAGAAGGGGAACCCAACGTTGTGCGCAACACGGGGTAAGACTGGACTTGATGCAGGCTGTACTGTCCTTTGTGGTAAGATGACTTTCGCTATCATTTTTTGAGCGTGGCACGTCGAGCGTTTCATAGTTTAACCCCGAGGTCTCGCCACCATGTAAATAAGGCCACATGAGCGTCTGGGAGGAGAAGGGAGAAGCTATGTCTTGCTCCGCAGCACTCAAGGGGAGCCCCCTCTCGTTGTCCTGGTTCATCCCAGCCACCGTTGATGGCGTAACATTAGCACTAGTAAACATGCTGCCGGTCAGCCGTACCGACAGCGCCGCTATATCGTTAGACTTTAAGTTTGTGTTTGCAGCACTGGGAGACGTATCCACATCCGGCAGCCCAGCAGTAACAGCAGTTGTGCCCCAAGATAGGGACCCAGAGACTGAGGAATTCGCAGTGCTTAGGTGGCTTACCTGGTTTGGAGTCACTTCGGTATGCACTGCGAGCTCTTCCACGACAACCAACTGCTCTTGGTGAGGAGTCCAATTTTTCAGTTGGGCTCGTGTTTTTGGATGTTTGGAGAGGCTAACCACAGCCGTTTCAGAGCGACAGTTCATCATCTGTGCTCCTGAGTTGTTCCAAACAGTCAAACAAGAGCACGGCAGAGACAGCATGAAGCGAGCCGAAGCTTGAAGGCCGCCCGCACCGCCCACTCCACACAACAGCACAACAGTGTCTGCTCGCCCTTTCGCCGAGGGCTTACCTCCTTGACATTATCGTACTGTTTAACAATCGATTGTAAATCTAGACAAAAGGCTGTAATTGAAGAGGACCCAAAATATCCAAAGATGGCACATTTCGGGAATCCATGAACTGGTTACCATTAAATTTAGTCAAGGGACTAGCCACAGCTATTTTGAATGCTGTCATTTACATTTTACAATGCACTATCACATGGGAGAAAGTTACTCAGATCTGTGTTCACATCCTCCTGTAGCATCAAAATAGAGTAATAACACTATGCATGCCACATCGTTAGACATGATTAGTCCAAGACAATTGAGTTGGGGACCCGTGGGGCAGGAGTAACATCCTCTGCGTTTTCCTCATTAGTCATGAAGTTTAAGAAATGGGTGATTTTCCCTGTTTGCTTAGACCCAATGTGCTTATTCTGGTATTGCCTGTGGCTATGTTGCCCTGCCCCAGCCAGCGTCTCAGGTAACCAGATTGGCAGGGCACTGCTTTTATTGGTTTTCACATTGCTTTGATTAACTTTCCAAACTGCAGCATTGGAGGGCCACTGGAGGGTAGTGTAGGATCATTACTCTATAGCTTCTTTTCAGGACATGGAGAAGAGGCAATTTGTTTTTTTTTAGAAAATACAGGTATTAGTGCATAAGCGGGTCATGACAAAAGACAATACAAATCCTTCTTTCGAGCAATGGGAGACTCTGCAAGGAGGAGTCCCTATGTAGCTCTAGGACTAAACACGATCCATAAACAGAAATAAAGCCATCAGACACAGAAGAAAACACAAATACAAAGTGTATTCACTCGAACAGACTTCGATCTTGACCCATTTCTCAGGGAGAGTTGAAAAGTGAGCAATGTATCAGTGGGGCAATCCCTCTTGTATATACCGTTCACAAAATGTACAGTTGGTGTGGCTTATCACAGGTTTCCTGTTATGTACACAATTGTCCAATAAAAGATGGTTTAGTCATTAGCTCTTTGCACAACCATCAAGGTTAGCCTCCCCAGATAAGGAGGCGCCAACCATATCTTATCTTTGTCCTGGCTGCTCGTGGCTCAAGTTCCACCTTGCAGCTGCAAAAACAAACAATTCCTGCAATAACATGCTTTTGCTAACCTATGGCATAAACACAATTCTTCTCAGCAAAACCCACAAACTCGAGTCATAGATAGAAAATGGCATTCCTGTTGTAGCAAAATGAAGTAGGTTAGGGCTAAGCAATATATTACATTTTCACAAACCCTCCTTTTAGCCTAAAACAAATCCATTTTATTCAATTGATGCTGACTTCCCCGGGTGTATGGCCATACAGTCATCATACATGTGTCCCTATTCGTCCACAGCAATGGCCATTAAATCGTTAGTTTCTACCTCCTGCATTATCAGGGTATTTGTAACGTTAACATGGGTTGTAGGTGTGGGCATACAGGCCGTGGCTATCATAGTACAGCAGAAAGGAACGCATTGAACACAGAGGCAACATCCCAATACTAAACCTAGGATGATAAAGAGGGCTAACAATATTTTCCATCCTCAGGGGCGCAAGATATTCCAAAACCATGATAACAAATCACAGGTCCATGATTTGACATGGACCTGGTCTGCTTGCTAGATGGTGCATCCTGGTAATGGCAAAAAAAAATGCCTTTTCAATACTCTGGTATGTAAATGCAAAAGGAAGACCCCAACTCTTCCTCTATCGGCCACAACCATCCGGTTCTGGAGAGCCACTAATCGGATGGATTGCTGTTCCAAAGTAATATTGGTAAGAGTGCCTACCATTTCATTGATCTTGGCCTCCAATGCCCTTGCCAGTTTCCTAATGGCTGCTGAATGTATTCCAGTAACTGCCCTAGGGGAAAACACCCTTCAGTATATCGCCAATTATTTCTCGTGCAGTGTCACCCTCCATTTCTTGTCTCACTCGCCGTGCGAGTATCTCAGAAGAGTTTGCATAGTGTACATCTTGTAGTAGGGCTCCGAAGTGACAAGTACCTCCCCATGTAGAAGGCAGCCATGTGTAGGCCTTTTGTCCGCAAATGAAATAAGTGCTTCGGCTAACATTCATAGGCTCGGTATCATTAATAGTGGTATTAGAAGGAAGGGTAATAGTATAGTTACATTGCGTACTTTGACCCATCTGGAAGGGGGCATTCATGGAAAAACATAAAGAAGGCTGTGAAAGGTCATACGACACATACCTGGGGAGGACACTTTTTAAAAAACTGGTCATATTCTTGTACCCATCGTAAATAAAATCGGGTATAACATTCAAATGTCCCTTACAATATAGGGATAGGGAGTCATGTTCCTAGCACAGGGTCAAAATGAGTAGCCCAGGAGCAGTTTAGGTCCTGTTGCTCCGTATTATTAAAATGGTAGGCAAAACTGATCTGTACTCTTTGGCTAGAACCCCAGTCCATGTTTGCCACCATCTCCTGTATAATACTGATTCCATAATGTAGCATATATGGTGACACAAGAGGTGATTAGGGGTAGGTTATTTCCCTCCATGCCAGTTGGTGTTCAGAATGCTGGGGGTATTGGGCACCAATCCAGAAATGTGCTTTGTTCCACACCTGGTGGGTCTCTTTTAATAAGGTAAAAAAGGAGTTATTTTGATATCCTACTTTCTTTTCTCTGTCAAGTGGATGAATGGTGTAAGATTTAACCAACAAGGAGGGTTTAGTGGGAAATATAGCTAGCAAAGTATGCATGTGTGCCTTTAACTCCAAAGTCCAAAAACACCAAAAACAAAATTACCAAAATAATAATACTTGTTTCCTTCATTGTCCATGGCCGTCTCTTATTCAGGTTATCATAGGCAATGACCCTCTGGTTACCAAAAGGGTGCACAGCTCTCAGAGTCTGTTAAGAAGCCTCACTGATACAGGCTTTATAAATTCATCCGTTGGTGGCAACTTACCTTGTGACCTGTCTTGATTGAAGTTTTCCTTCTTTTCCCTGCTCTCCTCTGCCAACAGGCGTCTTTAGGGAGTGTGGAGGAAATGCAGTTGGTTTCTTGTGGGTGAAGCACATGGTGCCACACTTTCTTACCTTTAGAAGTCCTTCCCTATTCTTTCCTTTTATGCAGGGTATAGAGATCCACTCCTGGCATGAGTGATCCTCGACAATTCAGGTTTCTCAGAATCCTACGAATCGTCAGAATGTTTACATTCTGGGTCAGTGTATTCTCTGTCACTGAAGGGTACGTACTGTGGTATGTATTCACCTTCACAGTCTCCAACTCCCTGTTCTACTTATTTATCATAGGGCAAGGGCCAGGGTATTCACTTCAGGTGTGCTGAATGTATCCAGTGTTTCTTCCCTTCCACTCGGACAGCTGTCTGAGTGGCCAGCAGGACCTGAAAAGGCCCTTTCCAATGAGGCTCGAAGCTGGATTGTCTTTGACAATCTTTCACCAAAATGTAGTCCACTGGCCGTAAGCTATGACGGGGACAAATGTATTTATCAGGCAAAGCTTCCCGAATCTGTTGATGCATCAAATGCAAATTTTGTGTCAACTGTTTACAATAATCAACCAACAACGAGTATTCAATCTCTGATAGTTTCCTAGGTGTAGGAGCATTCCAAGCATTGGCAGGTCTACCCATTACAATCTGATAAGGTGAGAGGCCTGTTTTAATTTGTACTGTAGTTCTCATAGACAATAAAGCTAGTGGTAATGCATTAGGCCATTTTATTCCACTATGTGCACATACTTCCGCCAATGTGTTCATTATGTCTTGCAATTGAACCAGTTGTTTGAGGGTGAATGGCCGTGTGGAATTGTGTGTTTATCTGGCCCCCATCACACACATGTGGTTCTATTGTGGCTGTAAAATTAGGTCCATTATCGGACCAAATCACACGAGGCCACCCAAAACGGGGAAAATATTCTTTTAGCATAATCTTTGCAGCATTATCTTTTAAGGGAAAGGCCTCAACCCACTTGCTGAATGCCCAAATTACCAACAATACATACTTGTGGTTCCATTTCTATGTAGTCGAGATGTATCACTTAAAAAGGTATTGTGGGGTTACCAAAACTACCTTTAGGGACTGAGGCCCCTTTCCCAATGTTGTGCTGCAAGCAAATAATACAATTCTGAAATAAATGTCTGGCTACCTTTGGTATATTATAATTTCTCCACACAGGGTCTACATGTTTACAAATCACTTTGGCACTAATATGTGCAGGACCATGAGCCATGGTGACTACAGCCTGTACATAAGCATTAGGCAACATCTATCTTTGCTTAGTGTGGTCAACCCAACACCCTTCATCATTCAACCGGACTGGTCCAGAACACCACCCTTCAATTTCTACTGCCGTAGCTTCAGCCTGTATTTCCTTTACACTGCTTATCCCTTCTTCCATCATTCCAGTTTCAGGTAGCCATCTATCGGGACCCAATGCATACATTCCAGATTGTAAATCTGTGGCAGTTTGTTAGAATATCCTGTCTGCAAAGGCATTCCCTTTCCCAACATGGTCAATGATTTTTTGTTGGGCTGCACATTTTATAATTTCCAACTGTTTGGGTACTGTCATAGCTGATAGTAACTGTACTATTGGGGGGCATGTTGAATGTTGGTACCATGGGATGTCAAGAACCCTCTCTGAGCCCAAAGTTGCCAATGTTGTACACTACCCGAAAGGTATATTGAGAGTATAAATATTCAGTCTAAGCCCTTGGAATATCTCACAAGCTCTAGTAAGGGCAATTATCTCTGCTGCCTGTGCAGAATTATAGGGGATCCTTCCAGTCTCTATTACTGTATCCACTGTGGTGATTGCATAAGTGGCAGTAGAGATTCCATCTGGCAGTTTAAAGCAAGAGGCAGCAAAGAAGTGGGCACCACTTTGTAATCTTTACTCGGATACTGATTTTTTAGAAAATTAGTTTCTTATGTGATTTCTTGTCCAAAAATTGTAAGAGGGAGCCAGCTGAGATAAATGAGGAGACACCCAAATCTAAACTCAACTAAAAAAAGCAAAAGACCAAGTACACAACTAGGTCACTCAACTGCTCTCCAGAAAACCCAACTGGGTACATTGATAATGCAAATTCATCAAAAGTTTAATGTATTTCCGAAATTATGTGTTCACATATAATAACCACGTTAGTCCATTGATTTTTCAAAAAAAGAGAGTTTTTATCAACAAATAGTTGCGTGAAGGTATAGTAATCTGCCTCGTGGTGTGAGGCGTTACCAATGTTTCCTTAGCGAGGAAGGAAAAGCCACTTAACATCTCATGTCAGACCAAAACATTTGCCAATGCATTTCGGATTCATATATCCTTCTTCAGGGCGAGTCTGCAAATTGTATATGTGTCATATAATAATATTCCAAAATTAATGTATCGACAATAATTAAATGAATAAAGTAAATAACATACCAATAATTGTTGTGGTGGAAAAGGTCAAAATTGATAGATGCGGATAACAGGAAACAGAAGGAGAAGAAGAAAACAGTAGTGAGAGGGCTGATGCATATAAAATTGGCAAGAAATAAAAATTCGAATAGCATTTACCTGACTGAGTAGTAAAGTGCTTGCATGCGTGGTGGCTTGGTGTGCGAAAACATGTGGACGGCAATGAACTGCCCGGGAAAATGTCAGCGCCGTAGCGCAGCCTTCGGAATAGGCTGAAATGTAATGAAAGTACCATAAGCTATGGAAGCAGACAGGTACGATCAGTATAGATAAATCTTTAAGAAGGCTTACCGTGTGACCAGCGAGCGATAGAACTGTTCCTCTCGCTAGCTCACTTGAAACTGCGATGCACGCATCGGCGCGTTGTCAGGACAACGCCTCTTGAATCTACCACGTGACCGCGTTCCCGAAGGACTCGCGGGTAGGGATAACAGACTGTGTGTGGATCTCCGGAAGGGAGTGCAAAGTCAAAAAATAATTTACATTCTACCAAAAGGTAATCACGGAATAATGGTGACTCAAAATTATCAATAATGAAAAACGTGGAAATAGAAGAAATACTGCCAAAGTAAAGAAGAGTAAAGACAAGCAGTAGCCAAAGGTGTGAAAGAGAGATGGCAATTAAAATGGTGTCCAACCCAGAGGCGGGCTGCTAAATATGTTAAGCACAGTATACATAATATTAGTAACACATGGTTGTGGAATTACATTCTGAAATTACAATCAACATACAAAATGCAGTGTCGAACAGTGGCGTCACCAAAGGGAGTAACACTGATGGTGCAAGCCTCCCCACTGCTATGGTGGCGCAAAACAACGCCACCTTGGGTCCCAGACAATTGTCCAGGAGACGTAGCGGGGAGGACACAAATAGATCAGTCATATGGAAATTCACAGTATATAATAGCTAGAAACATGTCTATAAAGCAATTCACAGTATATAATAGCTAGAAACATGTCCATAGAATCAAAGAAAAGGTAAAATTATAAAAAACAGTGATAATTGATCTCCTCGTTCATTCCATGGGGAACCAAACTCCCAAGTTTGTCGATCCAAAATGTCTCTCTTCGGTTCAACCGCTGGTTCAAATCTTCGTGAGGATTATTCTTAGTCAGTACCTCCAAGATCACAAATCTGATTTGGGTCAAATTATGACCATTCTCCATCCAGTGGCGGGCTACAGCAGAGTTGGTGTTAGCAGTCCGGATGCATGAGCGATGCTCATTCCACCTCACTTTAGCCATTCTTGTGGATTGTCCCACATAGAATTTTCCACACGGGCATTTGATGCCGTAGATTATATTGGTGCTATCACAAGTACCATAGTTCTTGAGCGGAATCTTTTTCCCTGTTCTGGGATGGTTGATAGAGTCTCCTTTAATTACTGAATTACAATTGGTACAGTGGAGGCAAGGGTATGTCCCAGTGCGTTGGGTTGCAGATTCTTTCAAGGGGGGTCTAGTATATACCAGTTCATCCCTCAAGTTCCTGCTACGTTGATAGGCAAATACCGGTAATTCAGTGAATAAACTTTGTACTCGGACATCATTCTTCAAAATCCCCCAGTGCTTACTAATAGTTTTCTTAATCCTGTTACTCTGAGTTGAAAATTTAGAAACAAATACCGGTGTTTTTAATTCTTTCTTATTTCTGGGATTTTGGGTAGATAACAAAGTTTCTCGTGTCAGGGTACTGACCCTATTAGCTGCTATGTCGAGTTCTGTTTGTTTGTAGCCCCGGGCTAGAAATTTCTCTTTCATAATCTGTTGTTGAACTGCACAATCCTCGGGGTCGCTAACAATCTTCTTAACCCTAAGCAGTTGACTGTATGGAAGGTTCTTGAGTAAACTGGGTTGGTGAAAACTTAAGCGATGTAACAGATTGTTACGATCTGTCGGTTTCCGGAAGATTGAGGTACTGTAAGATGTAGTCTCTCTCTTAATGCAGATATCCAACAAGGTAATCGTGTCCTGTGAAACCTCTCTAGTGATTTGGATGCGTTGATCAATACTGTTAAGATATTCAAAGAAGGTGTCAAAGGCCGTCTTGGTGCCCCTCCACACTCCAAAGATATCATCGATGTAGCGAGTCCATAGGCGAATGTCATTTTTCCAACGTTGATTACCCAGCACATTATCAGTTTCAAATTTATACATGAAGCTGTTGGCGTATGAGGGTGCCATTGTTGCCCCCATAGATGTTCCAGAGGTTTGTAAATAGAACTGATTACGGTACTGAAAGTAGGAATTTTCTGATATGAATTGTAAGAGGGCTAATAGAAACTCCTTTTGTGCTCGTATATCAGGTGCTTGTAGCAGTAGCCATTCCACAGCTTCTAATCCTAGATCATGTGGTATAGATGTGTAGAGGCTTCTAACATCTATAGTAAACAGCCAATCCCCTTGTTCAGGAATAATGGAGTTGAGTTTCTGTAAAAAGTGGGTGGTGTCGCGAGTATATGTGGATGTTTTCTGAATTAAAGGTTGTAGAAAAAAATCGACATAGACGCCCAGTGGTTGATTAATACTTTCCATGCCAGCCACAATTGGTCTTCCTGGAGGGTTGGTGGGATGCTTATGAATTTTAGGTAAAGTATAGAAGTTTGGTATCCTTGGATGATCTTTAAGCAAAAACTTCTGGGTGTGTTCGTTTATCCACTCTAGTTCGAAGGCCTTATCTAGTAGAGTCTTGAGATTTTGTTTAATCGTAACGGTAGGATCACGGTCCAGGGTGGCATAAATTGACCTGTCCTGAAGTTGCATGTTACATTCTGCATCATAGTCCACCGTGTTTTGGATAACTAACGCTCCACCTTTGTCCGCTGGGCGAATAGTTATTTTCTTATCGCCATACAGGTCTCTAATGAGTCTCATTTCGTGAGGTTTCAGATTCTTATGGGGAGGATTCTTATAGCTAATTCTCTCCAAGTCACGAGTAACTAGTTTCTGAAAAATATCGATGGAAGGAACAGTAATGGGTGGCACAAAGCCACTCTTTTCTCTAAATTCTTGAAAATCTGGACCAATGGGTGGTTTTTCTTGGACTTCAAGTTCTTCGAAGAAGACCTTCAATTTCAATTTTCTAACGAATTTATAGAGCTCAATTTTTGTGTTGAAGAGAGTAGTACCGTAAGTGGGTACAAAACTCAAGCCTTTTTGTAATATGTCTTCCTCTGCTCCTGTCAGTGGTCGGCTAGATATGTTGATCACTAAGTTTTCCTTAGTTGAAATCTGGTTTGTGGTCTGTTTTTTTGATTTCCTCCTCCCCCTGCACGTTCTTTTGGGCGGGCGCCTAAAAAAGGCAAAGAGGAAGGTGCTTGTGTTGTGGAGCCGCTAGCTGTATTAAGCTCTTCCGTGGTTCGTTCTGTGGAAGTTTCTGATTCTCTCTGAGCTTCCGAATCAGAGCTGCTGGTATTATCTGACGTGTATTTAAATGGTTTCTTAGGTGTTACAGAACTATACCGTTCCATCCATGTATATACCTCATCATTAATGTAATCGTAGGTATCACGTTTAAATTTTTTGACTTTTTTCTGTTCTAGTTCTGCTTTGTAGTCTTCAAGCTTAGTGTTGACATCTAGCAAGATAGTATCGTATTCTTCTTTTCCTAATGAAGCGGTTAGTTCTTTCTCGATATCTTCAATCTCTGTCTTCAATGTCATCAAGTTCTTGGAAAGTTCTTGGATGGTTAACAGAATCAGATCCAATGAACATTTGTTTAAAATAGCTTTACTCTTCTTTACTTTGGCAGTATTTCTTCTATTTCCACGTTTTTCATTATTGATAATTTTGAGTCACCATTATTCCGTGATTACCTTTTGGTAGAATGTAAATTATTTTTTGACTTTGCACTCCCTTCCGGAGATCCACACACAGTCTGTTATCCCTACCCGCGAGTCCTTCGGGAACGCGGTCACGTGGTAGATTCAAGAGGCGTTGTCCTGACAACGCACCGATGCGTGCATCGCAGTTTCAAGTGAGCTAGCGAGAGGAACAGTTCTATCGCTCGCTGGTCACACGGTAAGCCTTCTTAAAGATTTATCTATACTGATCGTACCTGTCTGCTTCCATAGCTTATGGTACTTTCATTACATTTCAGCCTATTCCGAAGGCTGCGCTACGGCGCTGACATTTTCCCGGGCAGTTCATTGCCGTCCACATGTTTTCGCACACCAAGCCACCACGCATGCAAGCACTTTACTACTCAGTCAGGTAAATGCTATTCGAATTTTTATTTCTTGCCAATTTTATATGCATCAGCCCTCTCACTACTGTTTTCTTCTTCTCCTTCTGTTTCCTGTTATCCGCATCTATCAATTTTGACCTTTTCCACCACAACAATTATTGGTATGTTATTTACTTTATTCATTTAATTATTGTCGATACATTAATTTTGGAATATTATTATATGACACATATACAATTTGCAGACTTGCCCTGAAGAAGGATATATGAATCCGAAATGCATTGGCAAATGTTTTGGTCTGACATGAGATGTTAAGTGGCTTTTCCTTCCTCGCTAAGGAAACATTGGTAACGCCTCACACCACGAGGCAGATTACTATACCTTCACGCAACTATTTGTTGATAAAAACTCTCTTTTTTTGAAAAATCAATGGACCAACGTGGTTATTATATGTGAACACATAATTTCGGAAATACATTAAACTTTTGATGAATTTGCATTATCAATGTACCCAGTTGGGTTTTCTGGAGAGCAGTTGAGTGACCTAGTTGTGTACTTGGTCTTTTGCTTTTTTTAGTTGAGTTTAAAGCAAGAACCATCACAATAAATTTCCCCCATGTGGGGATAACAAGGGGGTGTCAACTAGATCACTTCTCCCTTTTGTTTCTTGTTCTGTGATATGAACACAAACATGATTGGCTTCATTAATCTTGTCCCCCTGATGGAGGGGTATTAACTCAGGTGGATTCAAAGAGTTATTTCTTTTAATTGTTACATGTGCTGCAAATAGGAAGAGCTCCTACCTAGCAAGGCAAGCAAAAGTGAGATGTTGAGTTTGTTTTCTGTTCAATTGTATACCCACTGAGTGAGGCACCATTACGGTCAAAGAGTGACCTAAAACCATGCCTTCAATCTGTTTAACTAAAGCAGCTGCAGCTGCTACTGCTTTCAAACATTTTGGCAAAGTGCAAGCGACAGGTCTAACGTGGAGGAAAAATAGCTGCATGGTCTGCTTTTTCCCCCATGTTCCTGGGTTAGTACCACTGAAGCACATCCCTCCTTCTCATGCACAACTAACACACATTATTTAGAATAGGTAGGTGTGCCCAATTCTGGGGCAGAACATAATTCAGTTTTGAGTGTTAGAAAAGCTTTTTGACAGTCATTATCCCAAAGGAGAGGTAAGGCAGTGTCCTTTTAAATTAGAGCCAATAGGGGCACAATAATAAGTGAGAAAATCAGAATCCATTGCATACAATATGATGCCATCCCTATAAAAGCCCTTACTTTTGTTTGAGTGTGTTGTACTGCCAAATCAGAGGTAGTTTGTATTTGTTCAGGTGCAAGACATCTGTCCTCCTTCGACAGGAGCTATCCTACATAGGTGACCTCTTGCTTACAATATTGAAACTTCATTAGGGATGCTTTGTGGCCGTTATGGGCTAAATGCGTTGATAATTGGATGGTACCTTGCTGGCATGCTGGTTTGGAGTCTGCAGCTATTAGTAGGTCATCAATGTATTGTACCAACAAACATGATGGTGGCAATGCATGGGAGTCAATCTGTTCTTATAGAGCCCTAATGTAAATACTTGGGCTTTCAGTACAACCTTGTAGGCTTCTAGTGAAATTGAAAAATCAGCCACCAAGAATAAAAGCAAACAAATACCTGCTATCAGAGTGTATTTGGATGCTAAGCAAAAGTGTTTTTGAGGTCAATGACAGAAAAGTGAGGGGCCTGTGCAGGAATCATGGTCAAAACAGTGGCGATGTCAGATACAATTAGAAATTGTGGCAAAACAATGTTATTAATAGCTTGTAGATCAATAACAAAATGATATGGTAGGGTGTTATCGCCTTTCCTGTAAACTGGAAAAGATTGGGCTATTTCATTAGCTACCAGAGATCTCTTCTATTACTCCCTGGTGAACTAAGTCAGATATTATGACTTTTAGTGCAGCCTCACCCTCTACTGATACATTGTATTGTAGTATACGGGGTAGAGACACGTGAGATTTGAGAGTGGCGTGTAGTGGTTTGAGATTAAGGATGCCAACATCATTATTGCTTGTGGCCCATAAACATGTAAGAATATTTTGCAATTCGGTGGTCAATGGTAGTTTGAGATATTGAGAACCGTTAGTGGTGTGAGGAGAAATAATCAGATATACACAGCCTGGAGAACCGTAGATAACAGTGTGCAGCTATTTTAACAAATTTAGTCCCAATACATTTTCCCCCACAAATGGAGGTCAACAAAAGGGGCATTTATCAAAAAAGGGTCCCAAGGAAAAGGGTACTGGTTTGGAGACAGAACTAATTACAGGCGTACCTGCAAAACCTACAGAAATGTTGTGCTGCCCAACTGGGGGATTTCTGAAACCACAAAGTGGTCAATGGAGCATTTATGCGCTCCAGTGTCCGTAATCAATTTATAAGCTATATCCCCTACTCACATTGTTATGTAGTGCCCTTTTTGATTAACAGGGATAGGAATTGGTTCCAGATCCTGCTTCGGGCTGTCTCAGCCAAACAGGACATTGTTAGAGGTGCAGTCTTCAGGAAAATTGTTACGAGAGAGGTTATCAAAAATATTGATTTTCACGGAAGGCTGTTGAGTACCCCTACTAGCTACACCAGTGAACTGTGGTGACTGGTTACACTGATTTCAATTTGGCCCCTGCATACCATTGCTACATCCTCTACCTCTTCTATTTAACATACCACTTCCCTTCTGTTGGAGGATTGAACACTATGCTGTGTGACCATGACCATATCATTTGAAGTAGGCACACTTATTCGGACCAATCATTCCAGATGCCGCAATGGGTTGGCCTCTGTTCTGTGTGTACGCCCCTCGTTTTCCTCTAGCTACTTGCTATAAAGACACTCTAGCCTTTAGATCTACTTTTTTCTTTTCTACTTTATCTTTCTCATTATTCACTCTATTCTCGGCATATTGAGCCATGTGCAATATCTCATAATGAGTCGAGTGTTCGTTTGTCAGGTACTCTCTGAGACTGTGATTTGAGACTATATTTCAGATAAGAGGGCACAGACAAGCTTATCAACAAACAGTTTCTTCCCAGGTTCAGTACTTAAATCAAGTCCACCATAATCAGAAAATATGTGTTCAAAACATTTCAAATATTGTTTGCTCTCTCAGGGTTCCCCTGCATGCAGGTGGCTAATGTATCCCAATTAATCTTTTTCTCAGGGTCCATTGTTTTAAGTTTAGTCAAAGTTGCATTGGGCAGTGTTAATTTAACCTGTTGCGGTTTCTCGCCAGCCTTTCTTTGGCCATATGTGATAGTGGAGAGGGAGGCATCAAAAATCCATCTCAGAGCATCTCTAGTAATAATGCATTCTTCTTCGGGACTCATGTAGTTGTGACAAAGAGTGCCTTCCTGCACATATGCGGTAGTGTCCTGGAAATGAGTACTTGCATGTTCGTCCTGTCCGGATGCACATGTCTTATACATGTCATCCTTAATAGTGAATAAGTCAAATGAGCTTGAAAGTGTTCAGGCTTAGTGTGAGAGCATGCCAAGTAGTTCAAGACCTGCAAGTGTGGGGGTGGAGCCATACTCGTCAATTCTTTCCAAGTTGTTTCTAATCTGAAACCCATACATGCTAATACCCACTGTTGTTCAGTCATGTTATAATCGGAAATAGAATGGAAGCAGGATTATCACTTGTGATATATTCCTGGGCCAATATCCTCAACTTCTCTCTCACTCCTGGATTAAGTGTGCTACAAGGAATTGCTTTATTCTCTTTTATCCAATTAGTTGAACATTTGCATGCAGGGGATCATGCAGCAGTGCTACTGACAGCAGGTTCTAGGGGGTGCGGGAGAAGTGAAAGGGGAAAGTATTGCAGGTGTAGGTAGTAGCAGAAGTTGAGGTTGGGGAGATTGCTCTGGTGGTACTAATAGTTGAGGAGGTGCAAGTGGGTCATACGTGGGTGATGCTGTCAATGGGGTGTGTCTCTCAGTTACCAATGTGTCTTTTAATTCATCAGCGGTATATAACTCTTTGGATGGATATATTATGCATATATCCAACTGAAGTGTCCTATCTTCCACTCTAATACCATACTCCTGTTTCTTCTGGTCATGCAACAAGGCCTTTTCTGCTTGGGTCATATGCCTACAAGACTGGTTTTCTTCCCCTTTGATGTGTTGAGTGCCTTCTTTATGCCAATCTCGAACAACATCAAAGGAGGCCGTTCTGGCAATTTTCTTCTGTAACAGAACTGCATCTAGGTGTTATATTTTACTAAGATCAAAAGATCCCTCTTTCAGCCACTGCATCGCTGGTCTATGTATGCTCTGGCGGTGCCAAAAACTATTGAAAACAATTGCTCCTAAACCATATTTTATATACATTTCATAGACAGGAGAACCATCAGGTGGGGCAGGTTGGCCATAATCAAACCCCTTCAGTTGTGATCTGCAACAACAAAGTCCTGCCCAAAAAGTGCGTATTTTTAATAAAACCAGAAATATTGAAACAATGCAATCTTCACCCGACAAAATATTTGCAAATATTTGTATCTTACCAACACGAAACAAACTCACCTGATGTCAATGCAATCAAAGTCTCACATCAAGTGTAAAGGTAGTCTGTGACTGATGGTCTTCTCAAATGCGAAACCAAGTCACAGCTACAATGTTTCATGACTTTCATTGGGATAATCACTGGAAGAAGAGGCTGAGGTGGATCATGAGTAGCAGCTGCGAGAAACTCTGTTTCCTCTGGCGGGGATCCCTGATACTCCACCACTCAGTCACTCCTTCCTTGAAACCCGATCGATCATTCTCAAAAGGGTGCCCTAATCGGGTGCCATTTTGTAGGACCAAATATTATCTATAAACAGAAATAAGGCCATCAGACACAGGATAAAACAAACATACAAATTGTATTCACTCAAGTGGTCTCAGGTTCAACCACTACCCATAGCTCAGGGAGAGTGGCGAAGTGAGCAATTTGCCAGAGGGGCAATCCCTCTTTTATATACCATTCACAAAATAGACAGTTGGTGTGGCTTATCGCAGGTTTCCTGTTACACACAAAATTGTCCAATAAAGATGGGTTAGTCATTAGCTCTTTCAATGACTGCGAGGCCTCACAAGATTAGCCATCGCAGATAAAAGGCAACAACCAGATCTTATCTGTGTTCATGCTGCTGGGGGCTAAAGTTCCACCTGCAAAAACAAACAATTCCTTCAATAACATGGCTTTGCCAACCTTTGCAACATATGGCATGAATACAATTCTTCTCAACTAAACCCAGAAAATTGAGTCATAGATACAAAATGGCATTCCTGCTGTAGCAAAATGAAGTAGCTTAGGGCTAAGCAATGTATTACATTTTCACATAGCACCAAATATTTCAACCCTCAGTGGAACACAGCAGACCACACTTGCATCTGCACTTTTTCTCTCGATCTGCGCAGCAAGCCCTCTTTTAAGGAGCTTCTTCTTCAGTGAATAGATACATGAGTGTCTCACACAAAGTAGTCCTCTGGGAAAAAAGAGCAGACTATATTTGAGTCTGCATTTCCAAGATGTAAATTCAATACAACTCTAAAGCATAAACAATCTTTTTCAACTGAACAGAAGCCACCATCATTGTATTGCTAATAGACAACAACATCACAGAGTCAATTCAAAATATTCCAACCATATGTGAAGATTGGGGAGAGAAATCCTGAAATGATCAACACTTTGTAGAACAGAATCCAATCTTGCTGCAGTTTATATTTAAAGAGGTGAAACTCATGTCACAATTGACACATTAACGTTGGTTAGTACAAGTGTTTCTTATTATTATTATTTTTTTTATTTAATTGATTACAATTTTTACAAATTTGTACAAACAACAACAAGGTTGATCCCATTCTCTCCCTTAGTCTCTCTTAGTTCCTTATGGGCTTTAACATCTCACTCGTCTGTATTTGATTCAGTTCCAAGTCAGTGTGTCAAGGAACGAGAGAGGAAGAACCACGAGAGTGCCAGGACTGTGAGTAAAAAAACCACAAAAACTACGAAAAAAAATAAATAGCAAATGTCGAGGAAATGCAAGATATAATCTCTCTTCATGCCAAATTAACATTGTGGTTTGGCTGCTTTAGTGTCATTTTGTTTGAGTGGGGTCCAGGTCCCCCTGTCCCTTGAGGGAGGATACTGCATATAAATGAGACTGCCGCTATCACCCACAGTGTTTTCTCCCCATTCATCAAGTTTGCCCACAAGTTATCCTCGTCATAGGTCTGAAGTTTTACTACCAATGGTACCAGGTACTTGTTCCGTTCCTTAGTTTTACTGCTTTTCATGTTCCCATAACCCCGGCTATAGCCCCGAATATCTCTTGCATCAAGAGAAAAACAATATGGCGGTCATTTCATTTCTGAAAACCATGATCCTGCAATGCACCATGGGAGATATAACTATATTTTTTATTGGGACGGGGGAACCCGCTTCTCTGTCAAATTTTAAAATAACCACTGCACAGAATAACCCCCCAAACCATAAAAGGATTGCGAGTCAACGCTTCATGCCCAAATTGTTTATGACCTGGTCCAAATACATCCAGCGGTTTAGGCTGTGCGCTTTGGCATAAATTAACCTTTTTTGTCTATGGGAAAATTAATGGGAGGTAGGCCAAAAATACATTAATTGGACTCTTAATAGATTTTTCATTTTTCAACAAATCTTTACCAAACCCTGCAGTCTGTGGGGATGAGGGGACGCAGAATGGTAATCACTTTAGAAATTTCAGCCAAAGGTGTTACTCAAATCAAAATGTATTAAGAATAGATTTTTGAGGGTTTCCTATGTATCTCCGACTCACCTTCACTAAATGGCTGCTATCGCAGCCCTATAATATTACACAGCCACGGTAGTTATAGTTAAGTTGGTGTTTCCATAGGAAGGGTGGCTTATAACTCCGCTCCACTTGGACGAAACCTCACCAAACTTTGCAAAAAAAAGTATATGGGCCACTCTGAATTGTTTTGCAAAGTTTGGAGATGTTTGGTCCAGGGGGGGGCAAAGTTTTAGGGGGGGTCCCAAAACATTTTTTTTTCCCATAGACTGAATGGGGGAAAACTTTGCGCATGGCTACAGACCAAACCGTGGACGGATTTCAACCAAATTTGCAGCAGTGGCAGGGGTGTGGTCGTGAAAGCGTGCTTTTGTAAATTTTGTGACAATCCATCCAGTAGTTCCCTTAAAAATGATCAAAAAGTATGCGTCTACAAATTAGTGATATCTATGTCCGCTCCGCGGTCAGACTTCCCTGTTTGCTCCGTGGAGAAGATTGCAATTGGTATTCCGTGGCGTGCTGGCCATGGCGATGTTGCGCTTTCACCGATTGGTTGTGGCACAGCGTGAAGTGCGTCTTAATCTTTCGATATGTCCGCCATGTTTTCTGTTGAATGTGGACATCGCTGCTAATATACCTAAACGAAGAAGACACCAATGCACTTGTTACTCTTATGGAACACTGTTTCGAAGTGTGAGCGTTAATGAGACTTGGTAGTAGAAAGTGAAACATTGTAGTATTCTTGTTAGCACTGTCGTACGGTACAGTGAAACTTGCTACTCATTGTACAAAATGAACCTACTGCGTCCAATTTACAATACATAAACAGCATTACTGCGGTCAGACTGGCGGGAATTTGAGGCAGCCACCTTCTCTATTTCCTACACACAGCAGTTCCACCCGTGTACGGGAGTAGCGGTTCTCATGAACAGCCGCTGATATGTTGTTGCAAAATGAGAATGTATTTGCATTCGCAGTGAAGGCCACTTCATTTTCTGTTTGAAATACAAGCTCGGTACGGCCGCATATTTGTCGACAGCCATAAGGGGCAGTTGTCTTTTAACCTTGAGGTCGATGGGAAAGAGCAGAAAGAATATAGGTAGTAACTGTTAGAAAAACATATCGTTTGATAAGGTTATTGTTCAAAAACTTTTGCACCAACCATGAAATATTAGTTAGACTATTGTCTGACTGCAGCTAACGCAATGGAGCCGGTCCACATCATGGAAGTGTATTTTTCCCGCCTATATACGAAATACACATTAAATATTTACTTTGGGGGAAAAAAATATTTCCTACTGCATTACAAGGTTTAAGTGCCGTTGAATTTTTTTTCCCCATTATGGACATTGCACATTGTCGCCGTTTGCAGGGTGCCAGTACATTTCCCCAAATTAAATGATTATTTAGTAGTAAAAGTATGTGTTACAACTTTGTTTTGTGCAGAGGTTGCGTATTGATATACATATCATTTACGCTTTTCCCTTGAGATACTTCCTTTCCTATTGTGATTGTCATGGATTACAGCTGCTGAGTGACGCCTTTTTTAACCATCAAATGCAACTGTTCATTACCGTTTTTCTGTGTGTCATATTGCACATACTCGCCGTTTATAGGGTGCCAGTACATTTCCCCCAATTTAAATTATTCTTTACTAATAAAAGTATGTGTTATAACTTTGTTTTGTGCAGAGGTTGCGTATTGATATACCTTTTATTTACGCTTTTCCCCTCAGATATTTCATTCCCTATTGTGATTGTCATGGATTACAGCTGCCGAGTGACGCCTTTTTTAACCATCAAATGCAACTGTTCATTACCGGTTGTCTGTGCGTTATAATTGAGTGGGATGATTGTGTTGGACATCTCTGTCCGTACGCTGCTGTCGCAATAAGAAGTAACATTCCAGCCTTTCTGGTGGTGTAGATCACAGCGGTTGACGTCATCTTGCACGTCAATGTGGGAGGAAAACAACTATTGTGGTGGCAACGCTCACTTTCTGTGTGTGAAAGAAACCAACGTGCCCATTAACATTTTCTTTGTCAACGAAAGACAGAAACGTACTACTTGTATGGAAATGTTCATAGGGCAATCAGTTTGCACAGTTCATTGTGAAACACAACTACTTTACTAATTGCTTAGAGCGATGATTTTGCTTAGTTTATTGTGAAATAAAACTACTGTACTAATTTTGAAATGTCAGTGTCCAAAAATAAATAGCAAATGTCGAGGAAATGCAAGATATAATCTCTCTTCATGCCAAATTAACATTGTGGTTTGGCTGCTTTAGTGTCATTTTGTTTGAGTGGGGTCCAGGTCCCCCTGTCCCTTGAGGGAGGATACTGCATATAAATGAGACTGCCGCTATCACCCACAGTGTTTTCTCCCCATTCATCAAGTTTGCCCACAAGTTAACCTCGTCATAGGTCTGAAGTTTTACTACCAATGGTACCAGGTACTTGTTCCGTTCCTTAGTTTTACTGCTTTTCATGTTCCCATAACCCCGGCTATAGCCCCGAATATCTCTTGCATCAAGAGAAAAACAATATGGCGGTCATTTCATTTCTGAAAACCATGATCCTGCAATGCACCATGGGAGATATAACTATATTTTTTATTGGGACGGGGGAACCCGCTTCTCTGTCAAATTTTAAAATAACCACTGCACAGAATAACCCCCCAAACCATAAAAGGATTGCGAGTCAACGCTTCATGCCCAAATTGTTTATGACCTGGTCCAAATACATCCAGCGGTTTAGGCTGTGCGCTTTGGCATAAATTAACCTTTTTTGTCTATGGGAAAATTAATGGGAGGTAGGCCAAAAATACATTAATTGGACTCTTAATAGATTTTTCATTTTTCAACAAATCTTTACCAAACCCTGCAGTCTGTGGGGATGAGGGGACGCAGAATGGTAATCACTTTAGAAATTTCAGCCAAAGGTGTTACTCAAATCAAAATGTATTAAGAATAGATTTTTGAGGGTTTCCTATGTATCTCCGACTCACCTTCACTAAATGGCTGCTATCGCAGCCCTATAATATTACACAGCCACGGTAGTTATAGTTAAGTTGGTGTTTCCATAGGAAGGGTGGCTTATAACTCCGCTCCACTTGGACAAAACCTCACCAAACTTTGCAAAAAAAGTATATGGGCCACTCTGAATTGTTTTGCAAAGTTTGGAGATGTTTGGTCCAGGGGGGGGCAAAGTTTTAGGGGGGGGTCCCAAAACATTTTTTTTTCCCATAGACTGAATGGGGGAAAACTTTGCGCATGGCTACAGACCAAACCGTGGACGGATTTCAACCAAATTTGCAGCAGTGGCAGGGGTGTGGTCGTGAAAGCGTGCTTTTGTAAATTTTGTGACAATCCATCCAGTAGTTCCCTTAAAAATGATCAAAAAGTATGCGTCTACAAATTAGTGATATCTATGTCCGCTCCGCGGTCAGACTTCCCTGTTTGCTCCGTGGAGAAGATTGCAATTGGCTATTCCGTGGCGTGCTGGCCATGGCGATGTTGCGCTTTCACCGATTGGTTGTGGCACAGCGTGAAGTGCGTCTTAATCTTTCGATATGTCCGCCATGTTTTCTGTTGAATGTGGACATCGCTGCTAATATACCTAAACGAAGAAGACACCAATGCACTTGTTACTCTTATGGAACACTGTTTCGAAGTGTGAGCGTTAATGAGACTTGGTAGTAGAAAGTGAAACATTGTAGTATTCTTGTTAGCACTGTCGTACGGTACAGTGAAACTTGCTACTCATTGTACAAAATGAACCTACTGCGTCCAATTTACAATACATAAACAGCATTACTGCGGTCAGACTGGCGGGAATTTGAGGCAGCCACCTTCTCTATTTCCTACACACAGCAGTTCCACCCGTGTACGGGAGTAGCGGTTCTCATGAACAGCCGCTGATATGTTGTTGCAAAATGAGAATGTATTTGCATTCGCAGTGAAGGCCACTTCATTTTCTGTTTGAAATACAAGCTCGGTACGGCCGCATATTTGTCGACAGCCATAAGGGGCAGTTGTCTTTTAACCTTGAGGTCGATGGGAAAGAGCAGAAAGAATATAGGTAGTAACTGTTAGAAAAACATATCGTTTGATAAGGTTATTGTTCAAAAACTTTTGCACCAACCATGAAATATTAGTTAGACTATTGTCTGACTGCAGCTAACGCAATGGAGCCGGTCCACATCATGGAAGTGTATTTTTCCCGCCTATATACGAAATACACATTAAATATTTACTTTGGGGGAAAAAAATATTTCCTACTGCATTACAAGGTTTAAGTGCCGTTGAATTTTTTTTCCCCATTATGGACATTGCACATTGTCGCCGTTTGCAGGGTGCCAGTACATTTCCCCAAATTAAATGATTATTTAGTAGTAAAAGTATGTGTTACAACTTTGTTTTGTGCAGAGGTTGCGTATTGATATACATATCATTTACGCTTTTCCCTTGAGATACTTCCTTTCCTATTGTGATTGTCATGGATTACAGCTGCTGAGTGACGCCTTTTTTAACCATCAAATGCAACTGTTCATTACCGTTTTTCTGTGTGTCATATTGCACATACTCGCCGTTTATAGGGTGCCAGTACATTTCCCCCAATTTAAATTATTCTTTACTAATAAAAGTATGTGTTATAACTTTGTTTTGTGCAGAGGTTGCGTATTGATATACCTTTTATTTACGCTTTTCCCCTCAGATATTTCATTCCCTATTGTGATTGTCATGGATTACAGCTGCCGAGTGACGCCTTTTTTAACCATCAAATGCAACTGTTCATTACCGGTTGTCTGTGCGTTATAATTGAGTGGGATGATTGTGTTGGACATCTCTGTCCGTACGCTGCTGTCGCAATAAGAAGTAACATTCCATCCTTTCTGGTGGTGTAGATCACAGCGGTTGACGTCATCTTGCACGTCAATGTGGGAGGAAAACAACTATTGTGGTGGCAACGCTCACTTTCTGTGTGTGAAAGAAACCAACGTGCCCATTAACATTTTCTTTGTCAACGAAAGATAGAAACGTACTACTTGTATGGAAATGTTCATAGGGCAATCAGTTTGCACAGTTCATTGTGAAACACAACTACTTTACTAATTGCTTAGAGCGATGATTTTGCTTAGTTTATTGTGAAATAAAACTACTGTACTAATTTTGAAATGTCAGTGTTCTTTTACAAATGTACTCTCTGCTTTCACAATGTGGCATGCTACGTTGCATGTTGTAATGTATTCTTTTGTAGGTGCCACATCACGGCACGTACTTCAATATGGACGCATTATGGAGAAGGAACATTATTGAGAAAGGTACTGCATACCCCATTTGCTTTGGCTACGGGATGGTCAGGCCCATATCATATGCTTTAATGCCGTCAGGCCAATTTCTGTCACCGTCAGACCAATTTTTGTCACCCAGATGCGCTATTAACCAACATTAGTTCAGAATACTTACTATCTTCTTAAAAGCGGGAAAATGAGGTAAGGTGCATGTTGTGGCCTGAATGGATGACAGGACGCAATAGGGTTTCTAACAGTCTTTATTGACTGAGAACAAGGGAGAATGTCTTAAGGTGGACTGGTGGCGCGGGGCGCTTACTCACTGTTGAACTGACCAGGTCCTGTGCTTCCCCAGTTACTTCACTGTGGAAGGATTGTGCTCACCGGTGGCACGCTGTAAACTCATAGGGCCCCCATGAAGCCTCCATTGGCTGTGGTGTTATGCCCTATGAGCTGTAGAGATGGTCCTGGAGATGATTCTCCTTTCTGTGAAATCAGGAGCAGCGCTCCTGTGCGACCGCTCTCGCTGGCAGGGCGCCAACTGTGAAGCGGGAACGTTTTCCCGCGGAGCGTGGGCTCGCGAGATCCCGTGCATCGAGATCTCGCGAGAACACGCTCCCGCGATCACGTGATGTCCCCACACACCTCCTCTGCTGGAAAAAGGAATGGGAGGTCACTCCATGATGAAGTCCGCATATTTCCCGGGCTTCCTTCTCTCTCTCTGGGGCCTGCCAGGATCCGGGTATGTAGCGGGATCGATGAAGTGTCCTTGTGAGGGTGCTGGTGAATCGGGATCTCTTTGCCCAGCTCCTTGCTGTGATCCCCTGGGTGTGGTTGGGAAAAGGGAGCTTGCGAGATCGTTGCGATGTTGCGGCTCTACGATGTCTCCACTCGGGAGATGATGGTTCTCGTATGGCTCTTGGCAGACCTGATCTCCTCCAGTGTCTCCAGGGGAGTGTACAGTATCATCTTTCCTGCGGTACATGGCTACCCTCTCTAGATTCCATCTCCTGCCATCGCTGGTGCGGATGTGGTTTGTCCCTCTCTCCATGACTTCTATGGGACTGCTGTATTTGGAACCTGTGATGGTGTCCTTGTGGGGAAGTCGTATCTTCACCAGATCCCCTTTGTTGACTTGTGTGTGTCGAGCGGCTCGGCGCAAGTCCCCCTGTGCTTTCATTGCTTCTTTGTTGCGCTGCATGCGGCACGTTACGTCAGCCATGTCGACGTCTTCGTCGGCCCTCACTTGCTGAAGCCATGGTGGTACCAGTGAGGATGCCGCCCTTCTCCCCCTCAGCAGATGGAACGGAGAAACACTTGTGACGGCATTGGGGGTGAGACGGTGAGCCGCTACGGCTTCTTTGACCGTCTTGTATGGGTCTAGGCCCGAGGCGTGGGCCAGTTGCAGCGCCCCTTTGATGAAGCGGTTGGCCCGCTCGACTAGGCCATTTGCCTGTGGGTGGTATAGACTCGCTTTCCGCTGTTTGATGTTGTTAAGCTTGAGAAATTTCTCCATTTCCCTGGATACTAGTTGGACTCCGTTGACCGTGACGAGTTCTTCGGGCAGGCCCTCCCGCTGAAATATGGCGGTGAGAGTTTCAATGACTGTTCCCGTAGTGATGTCCGGGGTGAAGTCAGCTTCCACCCATTTGGAAAAGTAGTCGACCAAAACTATCCCGTATCTGTGCTCAGGGGGCATGTTGTCCAGCGGCCCTATGAAATCCAGCCCCAATTTTCGCCACACCCCTTTGGGGACTTCGGTGGGCAGCATGGGGGCTTGCCTCACGGCTAGGCGCTTGTCGCTGTTGGAGCATTCGTGGCACCTGTCGACCATCTGCCGAACGTCCTGGTCCATACCTGGCCACCAGTATGCGTCGCGTATCCTTCTTCTGGTCATGTTGCACCCTAAGTGGCCCGAGTGTGCTCTGCACAGTATGACTTTACGGATTCCGCTGGGTGGGATGATTTGATCACCTCTGAGAATGAGACCGTTCATGGCGGTAATTTCCTCATTCACCTTCCAGTAGGGGCGAAGGCCTTCAGGGATCGCTCTCTCGTTGGGCCATCCATTTCGAACCCAGGTGCTTACGTGCCTTAGAGCGAGGTCCTGCTCGAACTCTT
Source organism: Ambystoma mexicanum (assembly GCF_040938575.1). Classification (NCBI taxonomy): domain Eukaryota; kingdom Metazoa; phylum Chordata; class Amphibia; order Caudata; family Ambystomatidae; genus Ambystoma; species Ambystoma mexicanum. Next base: position 427,043,983 of record NC_090941.1, on the reverse strand, counting down.
CTTGCCAGTGGCGCTCGCTCATTTCCATGTACTCGACGTTCCTCAGGTCGCCGATGGACGCAACGACACATTCGTCTTCCAGGAATGTGGTGCCGGGGGCGCTTTGGTTGAGGAGCCTGGACATGCAGTCCGCTTGTGCGTTTTTCCAGCCCGCAATGTGTTGTATCTCGTAGGTGTACTCTTGGAGCTTCGCGGCGATCCTGGCCAGTCTGGGGGTGGCCGTCCTGGTGCCGCCCGGGCTCAACATGTGGATTAGCGGCTTGTGATCGGTGATCAACTTGAATCTTGTCCCCCATACGTATGATCTGAAGTAATCGACGGCCCAAGCGCATGCCAACATCTCTTTCTCTACCGTAGAGTAATTCTTCTCGGATGAGGATAATGCCTTGGATGCAAACGCCACAATGTTCTCTGTGTCGCCCTTTTTCTGGGTCAAGGTGGCCCCTAGGCCGTATGCGCTGGCGTCAGTGGTGATGTAGGTGTCCCATTCAGGGTTGTATGGTTTAAGGCACGGCGCGTGTAGAATCCTATTCTTGATTTCGCCGAAGGCCTCATCTTGTTCTGGGCCCCAAGAGTACGCTGCCCCCTTCTTCAGAAGCTCCCTCATGGGAGACGTGGTCTCAGAGAACCTGGGGACGAATTTGGCATAGTACTCAGCTAGGCCTAAGAATGAGCGCAGTTCCTCTTTAGACATCGGCGCCGGCGCCTCAGTAATGGCCTCCATGAGGTTCCTTTTGGGGCTCACCCCATCACTCGAGATGCAGTACCCAAGATACTCTACTTTGTTCACCCCGAAGACACACTTTTCATGGCGTAGGCGAATGCCTTCCTCCTGAAGCCTGGTTAGGACTGACTTGAGCGCCTTGTCATGGGTCTCGCTGTCCTTGGCGTATACCAGAATGTCGTCTTGGAAGAATGAGACGTTGGTGAGGCCTTTCAATAGAGAGTTCATCATCCTCTGGAATGCGGATGCTGCGGACGATAACCCGAAAGGCATGCGGGTGTATTGGAAGGTGCCAAAAGGAGTGATGAACGCCGTCAGGGGGCGGGAGGACTTGTGTAGGGGGATCTGGTGATAGGCATCCCGCATGTCCAGCTTCGAGAAAATGGCCGCCTCTTTCATCATGAGGACAATCTCGTTGATGCTGGGGAGCGGAAAGCTATCCGTGATCACCTCCAAGTTCAGGCTTCTCAGGTCGATGCAGATCCTGAGGTCGTTGCTGGACTTCTTCTTAACTAGTACCACCGGACTCAGCCATTGCGAGGATTCCACGGTTTCGATGGTTCCTTCCTCGACCATCTTCCTCAGGTGAGCGTCCAAAGCTGGTCTTGCGGTGGCAGGCACCGCCCTTACTTTGTGCTTGACTGGGGTGGCGTTGGGTTTTAGTCGAATTTTGTGTACGAAGTTTCTCACTTTTCCCGGTCTCTCGGAGAACAGGTTTGGAAAGATCTCCTTATAGTTTTGCGCTGCTCCTGACGAGATCATGAGCACCTGTTCCGGAGTGCTGGGATCTAGTTTCATGCTGAGTTTGTGTTGGTCATCCCACCCCAGCACGGCAGGACCTTTGGGGGAAAAATACACCTTGGTGGTGGTAGACCTCCCCTTGAAATCGATGCGGGCCTTGACGTAGCCCAACAGGTCGACCGTTGCCCCTCCAAACACGGTGGGTTTTTGCCTGGTGGATCTAATCTCCACTCTTTCTTGTCCCATCATCTCCTTGTACGTGTCGATGGGCAGAATGGTGAGGTCGGATCCCGAATCAGCCATGACGCGCGTTTCCATTCCGTCCACTTTAATGGTGCAGTGGGGCTTTTCCCTCCTGGCATGGGGGGCATTGACCATGACAACCATGGGTCTGTCCAGCAGTTCATCCTCATCGGTGGAGGTGCAGTCACCGTCGACACGGGACACGGTTTTCTCCCGCCACATGCATGCTGGAGCCACGTGGCCAATGCGTCCGCACTTGGAGCATTCTTTATTCCTGGCGGGACAGTCGCGGTCGTTCGCCATGTGCTTGAGACTGGCGCATCTGTAGCATTTCAGTGCCTCCTTTTTCCTGGGACTTTTGTCCTTGGGGCCGTCGCGGGATTGCTTGTCTCTGCGACCTCTCCATTGTAGCGCCGCCATTTCGGGCACAGGCAGGTGACTTCCCGCCTCCTTGCGTCTGCTGGAGGTTTCTTCCTCCGCCCTGGCAATCTGGATGGCTTTGTCGAGGGTGACCTCCTTCTCCTGGATGAATTTGTCCTGCACTTTCCTAGAGTTGGTGTGGACGACGAGCATGTCGCAGATGACCTGTTCTGCATTTTCTCCGAAGGCGCACAGAGAAGCGAGTTCCCTCATCCTGGTGATGTAGTCATCCACGGTTTCGCTCCCTTCCTGTTTGCGAGTGTAGAATCTCAACCTATGCAGTACAATATTCTCCTTATTGGTGAACCTCTTCATGATGCGACGCGTGGCTTCTTTGTACACGTCGTCGTCATCGGCGTCTTCGTCGGCCGCCGGTATTTCTTTAAGGCCTGCAAAGATACGTTGACCTTCAACCCCTAGCGCATTCAACAGCATCGCCCTCTTCCTGATGGGGGCATATCGCGTGCCGCCCACCGCTTCCAAGTAGGTGGAAAAAAGGGGTTCCCATTGCATCCACGGAATCGCCGGAGTCCCTGGCAGGGGTAGAAACGCAGGGGGTGGCGTGGCGCCTTGCATGGTGGGTCCGTGGGACTTCAGGTATCCTCGTCGCCAGTTATGTTGTGGCCTGAATGGATGACAGGACGCAATAGGGTTTCTAACAGTCTTTATTGACTGAGAACAAGGGAGAATGTCTTAAGGTGGACTGGTGGCGCGGGGCGCTTACTCACTGTTGAACTGACCAGGTCCTGTGCTTCCCCAGTTACTTCACTGTGGAAGGATTGTGCTCACCGGTGGCACGCTGTAAACTCATAGGGCCCCCATGAAGCCTCCATTGGCTGTGGTGTTATGCCCTATGAGCTGTAGAGATGGTCCTGGAGATGATTCTCCTTTCTGTGAAATCAGGAGCAGCGCTCCTGTGCGACCGCTCTCGCTGGCAGGGCGCCAACTGTGAAGCGGGAACGTTTTCCCGCGGAGCGTGGGCTCGCGAGATCCCGTGCATCGAGATCTCGCGAGAACACGCTCCCGCGATCACGTGATGTCCCCACAGTGCACTGAAAGTGTTTGGTGCACAGAAATGTTTGTAAAATAATACATGGTTACACCCTCCCAATACACATATCTTCACACCTTTCGAACTGTGCCACGTACGAAATTATGTGTCGAACGGTGAGTGGTAATGGTGTTGCTTCCAGTATTTCTAACGTCATTGCGCTTCCCATCACAGAGTTTGTTTCAGATTTTATGTAACCGTAAGTAGAGTACTCTGCGTTTTGTAAGCACATTTTTACAGAAAGAAATTAGTACATTTACAACAGATACAAGTAAAGGTCATTGCCAACATGCGGAAAGGTTTATGTTGTATATGTGATAGTGTTTTGATGCCTCTGAGGTTTAACATCTATGTATGGTTAGTGGCCACAATGTCGGGGATGTGGCTACCAGCCATTACTGGAAGGGACAAAACATTGCATTGAGGTTGCCATGTCCACCAGGGACTGACTTTCTGGTAAAGGTGTTGCTTATAACCATACATTTCGCAAGGAACACAAATGTGGTGCTGCCTTTACAGTCACACAGTTTCATTTTTGCTTTCTGTAGCCTGCAATGGAAAGCGAAGAAGGGTTTCTATCCAACACCCGTCTTCCCTTTCTATGGTGGCCATCTTGAAAAAGGATTCCGGTTGAAGACACAAAATCCTCTTTCTTGGTAGCGCGGGTTACTGCTGTAAAATCTTGATTGCTTATGGCATTCATCCCCGACTCTTTGGCGAAGAATGGGGGTAAATGATCCAGATACGTCGGTATGCACTCTTGCTTAAATTGTGTTGCACGCTTGCCTTGTGGAGTTCTGTGCCGGAAATTTAGCATTTTCAAGTTCGTACAAGAATATACAATGTACTTCTCCACTATCACACAGCTACACATGTCATTGTGAAGTGCGCTTGACTTTTCAAACACGCCCCCATGCTGTGCGCCAGCATATGATAATGTGGAATTCTTCGGAAGGTGGGCAGTTACTTCAAATGTTCCTTTACAGTAGTATACTTATGTGTTACTATTAGAACCCTGATAAATATAGTACAACATTTTTGTTAACGTACTGTTACGTACTGTTACGTACTGTGATGATGTATTTACACTACCAAAAACCTATGGCATTCAGTTAAAAAAACTTTGTTAAAGGGACGTTATGCTTACGTTGCTCTCTCAAAAACCTGTAAAATTCACTACAAAAAAAACTTTGTTGAGGGGACGTTATGGTTAAATTGCCCTACGAAAAACCTGTGCACTTCATTAAAAAAAAATGTTCGCCTTCCCCATTATGGTTCAAATTAAAACCAAAAAAAACCCTGAAATTCGCCAGTTATGGCAGACCGAGCCCCCATACTTGCCATCACCACTGTGCACTGCTAACAGTCACACCCAGAACATGAAAGATGTATCTCAAATGTAATTGATGACATCACTGACCACATCACATGTTTAGCCCCTTCGTTTTCGTTCCCTGCTCTATATATATATATATATGTACATTCAGTAAAAAAACTTTGTTAAAGGGATGTTATACTTCACAGTGAAACCAAACAACACTGCACATTCCCCCATTATGGTAAGCTCATTGCAGCATCTACGTGCATTGCTAAGACTAACACCCAGGACATAAAAGATGACATCACAAATATCATTGATGTCTGCACTGCTTGAGGTAATGTTTAAAGTGCATATATATGTGGTATTCTGGTTATATGCACTGTTGCAGTAGTAGGAATTCAAATGGAGTATGATTTTTTTTGGAAGTGGCGGTACTATGGTTGCAGTTAGATACCAGTTGGCATATTCTAACTTTATATTTGTTTTCTCAGTTTAGCAGTATTTGTTTATGCATTTGCTTGCTGTTGATGTTTTCTAAGTACTGTGGTATTGCAGAGTAATATTGCAGGATTGTTGGGGCAGTTAGACACATGTTGGCCTATTCTAACTGTTGGTAGTTTGAAAGTTGTTGAGGGTATGTGTGATTGCTGAAGGTTTATTTTGTCAGTTTGGTCGTGGAAGTAATATTGTAGTACTGAGGGGTGCAGTAAGAAACTAGTTGGTGTGTGCTTGTTGTTTATACTTAATAAGTACTGAAGGGTTTCCTCAGAGGAACTTTCATTCATTTTTGTTGCTGGATTAATGGGAAGTAATATTGTAGTATTATGGTTGTAGTTAGATTCTAGTTGGCATATTCTAACAGTTTACAGTTTTTCATATGTGATGGTGGGTATTGGGCAGTAGCTCAGTGAGTACATGTTGGTTTCAAGAATATTAAGTAGGCATTTGAAAGATTTCTTGGTATTCTCTGCTTCAGAGTAATATAAGTATCATTGCATTCAAACCATCCACATTTCTTTTTAAAGTACACAGTATAGTGACCTACACTGGTTGTGGCACCTGTGTGGTAGATTATGCCTACTCTTGTGAAAGGTTTTTTGACAAGTGATACTTGTCCATGTGTGAAGCTAGTAAGCTTGCAGTTGTTTTTGGTACCGTCTGCATTGTATCATAAAAGCATTACTATTATGTATTGGATATGTGATTGTATCTTTATGGTGGAACGATTGTCAGAATTGCAAGTAGTACATAATATTCCATGGTTTGCATTTTGTACCAGCTGTTGATATGGAATAGATTCACAGTTAGGTATAAACACACACACACACAATGCTCATTAGGGACTTGTTCCTGCACCATATGGCTGCAAAGAGAGCATGTATGTTTCTACATGTATGAAATCTGGAAGATTTCATTCATAGGTATGTTTTTGCTTTCCAGTACTTGCAGTAAGTACATTATAAATTCTTGTGGATCTTCTTGTGTGTCTATAGTGAATCTCACCATTCCCACACAGTAGTCCAATTCCTGCCTTATTCCTGAGACACTCTAAGTGTTCTCAGGATTGTTTGTTGCATTTCTCTGAAGGAGTAGCATTTGCAAACACAACTGGTCCATGCAGTTTAAGTAAATGTTTTCAATATTTGGTGGCAATTGGAATAGAATAGTGATTGCTACGTTTGCATAGCAATTTACACCAGTTGTATTGGAAATTTGGAATGGACCAGACAGTTCCGTGACTCATTTGATGGAAGTCCACATGGTTTCTTTGAGTAGTTCTCTTTTTTATCTGTATTTGGGTATGCATTTGCCTTTTCAGTAAATCATTCTGTGGTTTTGGTAATTGATGGAGTAGTAGCTGTTTTCAATTTTTTGGTGGTACCGTTGGGAGATCATGTATAAGTTGTGTTTGGTCTAGTTTTCTTTTACCATGTTTACCTTTTTGAGGAACAGGGTACATTTTGAGATGGGGTGTGTAGAGTACACATAGGGCCTCATTACGACCCTGGCGCTAAGTGGTTAACGGCACCGTAAAAGGCTGCGGTGCCGTTAACCACTTAGCGCCTTACTACGAGGTCCCTTTGCGGGACCCGACCTGAACGGCTGGTCTAGTCCAGCCGTTAAAGTAGGGACCCGCAAAGGGACTCTCGAGGTAAGTACGGTACCGCAATTTGCGGTCCGTACTTACCGCCTTCCCTAGTCCCATTGAGCCCTATGGGGCAAAAATGGGAATGGGGAAGGGCCAATGTTCAATAGGGAATTACTGCCCGGCCAATCTTGGAATGGGGTGGTAATTACCCATTGAACATTGGCAGACTCGTTACGATACCGGCACCAACCATGGTGCTAATAGCGCCATGGTTTAGCGCCAGTATCATAATGAGGGCCATTGCTTGTTGTACTCTATGATGCAAGGAATGTCAGCTTTGACTTTACCTGCATCAAAATGTACTAGCAATAGTCCTTCCAGTGTACGTAGGCATGACAGTGCTACATAGCTCATGCCTTCTTTAAAGACTGTGCTGCCAATGTCAATCAATGCTTGATCTAGGGTTAGACCTAGCAATTTATGAATAGTGACTGCGTATGCTAGAGACAGAGAAAACTGTTCTCTGCATACATAAATGTATTTGAAAAGGGAATCAGGCTGTTGAACGTCCTATCCTTTTAACTTCTGAAAGGTTGTCAAAGTGAATATTGACAAACTGAATGCTATTGTCACGTGGATATATTTGGAAGCCAACAACTGTACCAAGTGCTCCATTAACTAAACCTTGTTCCACATCAAGGTTATGCTTTAGCATTACTCTACAGTTTAAACATAATGTTAACATGTTCTTCAAACAAGCTCTGTTAGAGATCTCTAATTTAATTAGTCATGTTGTGGCTTGTTGAAACATAGGTACTGTTATACTGTGCACGTCCAGTTGTCTGTGGAGTAAATTTTCCCTAGTGGTTGCATTTATTGCTTTGGTTGGCTTTAAGGACAAACAGTTTACAATTTGTTGTGCTAATTGTTCCATGACATCAGTAGCACATGTCTTATGCCCATATAGCTCATGGATGTGTCTGCTATGTAAACTAGACTGTGCTTCATAAGAAAGCACACCAATGTGAATGCTTTTCAAAATGTTGGCATAGGTGAGGTCTACAGACTGACACATGTTTTCAGTTAGTTCTCTGTATTGGAAATGTTGCCAGAGATTTACATTTCACATGCTGCCAAGTGTCTTATGGCACAGTTTGTGTCCTAATGTTTCAAAAATAGGTTCACATTTCACTGGTGTTAATTGAAGAAGGTCTCTGAAAAGAGATCTTTGTAGTCTGTTTCAAGGACCTCTTGCAATCTGAGGTGAACCAAAGCCAACATTAGGTTGGAGACGATGCTCACCTCCTCTATTATGAGCATTTTCATTTGTTTCAAAACTCTGCGTAGCTCCATAGCAGCTTCTGTTGAAAGTTTGTAGTAGTCTAATTTGTTTTGGTGTCCTACTGGAAGGAGTAGCAATCGGTCTGAAGTAACCCCACCTATATTTTAGTCAGCTAAATGCAGCTGAAAGCTTGTTGTTTGTCAATTGTTGGAGGAACCTGATGATACTTTTTATCAAGATTGTTTTGCCTAAACCAGCTTGACCACTTACATAAAGGAGCACAGGTTTAAAGTTTTGACAGGTACACGTTTTAGTTTCGTGCTGCACACCATGTTCAATTTCTTTAGTTACTTCTAGGAAAATGCCATGCTGCTCATTGTTTAGTTATGATTTCAGTAGAGCAAAGTTTTCTTCAGATTGTTCATACTGATACATGGTGTTTTCTACTTCACGCATGTTTAACTCTGCCTCATTTGCTATGAGTGGCTGTCAGAGCGGATTTTGGCTTCCTGTAAGAGAAGGTTGACTGCTCTCAGGAGTGTCTACATTTACTTGTGCTTTATGTTCTTCTTCTTGTTGGTGTTCAGTGTCCAAAATGTTTTTTGTACTATGTAAAATTTGTATCTCTTATAGTGCTTTCACTTGCATTGAAAGCATCTTCATAGGAGGCATGGTTGTTCAATAAATCTTTTTTTCTCCATTGTTTAAAACGTTGCAGTAGGGACATGTAGTACAGTTCTATATGTTGTGGAGTTTTTAACGATAGCTTCATATGATTAATGAGGCTGTGTTTGGTAAGATTAACCAGGCTGCCCTCAGAACTGTTGCCTATGTATGTACCTTTTTTCTCATCTGGTTTAATATTATTTTTGTATGAGAAGTTTTGGGCTATGTGGTATAGGCACATGGTTTCTGAAGCAGTACTCCTGTTTCAGTAGTATGTGTTCAATAAGTTGTTTTTCAAAATGTCCTGGCTGCTGGGATAATTTTTTAGCCAGACTATGTTTTCAGATTTCCCATACAAGGCGGTGCCGGTTAAACAGTCTGTAGCTTCGTAGCAGCCCCATTCTCTATGGGAGAGCATTTTTATGCCAAAGCTGTACAATTTTTGTGACAGTGTTTTGTCAGATGATATGTCTTCCCAGAGGTCTTTCATCTCTGTTTTGTCTGCTTTAGTTAAGTAGGCTGTGACATACCGTGCAACAGCAGTCGAATTGTCTGCAATTTACTTCGTATCTATGTTTGCATTCCATAGGAGGGTAATGATTGCATAATAATAAATGATGCACTTTGATACTATGGTTATTTTTATGCAGTATGTTCTCTTAGGTGGTTTGCCTTTTACACTTTGTCTAACAGAAGACATGAACCTGTTTACTTATCCTTTTGTTGAAACAGGTCTAGAGAAACCAAAGCAGCATTTGGTGTAGTATTTGCCTTTGTTTTTTATATTTGCGCCAACAATACTTGTATTTGTATGTGTATATGTATTTATTTGTTTATACAGCGCTTTACACCAAAATGCTGCACAATTGAACAACTTGGTACATAAAACATAAAACAATATAATGGTAGAAGCAAATTGCAGTTATGAATGAAATGAAATGAAATGAATCAAATCAAATTACTTGCCACACTTGTGTCTTTGGAACCGCAACATTTTTGCACGTAGGTCACAATGTGTACTTTCTGAAGGGGTTTTGCAAGTGACATCTTTATGAATGAACTGCAAAATAGTGGTATCACAGTCCTGACCAAATTTAAGAGCACCTTTAATCCACAAAAGCTTTCGGATGTGTGGTGCTCCTCTGACTTGATATTCTTTTTTCCAAAGCAAGTGTTCCACTTCTCGGAGGGGAGGAAGTGTTTTTTATTAAATATGAAGTGCAGCATGGCAAGTGATGCTTGAAGTACCTTGACACATTTACAGGTTCAACAGAGCAGAGTTCTCCTGGTGTTTTCATGTCTATCCCTGCTTTGTTTTAATTTGCTATGCCTATGAAGGTTTTCCCATGCATCCTCTGCACAACTTAAATTGAAAAACAATGTGGGTGGGCCAAGGTTGCGTAGAATACACTGTACATCTGTGTGACATTGGAAACAGTATTATTTCGTACCCTGCATGTTTGCCAAAAGATTTGTAATACTTGACTGTAAAACTTCATCTTTCTCTTGCACCTTTTGAAGTAGCTGCATAGCAGACATGTTTAGAAAATTGGAACCTGTTTTCAATGTGTGTGCAACTCCATAACATAGAGTTGCTAGTTCACTTTCAAAGAACAGGTGTAATCTATTCCACATTTTGTCTGAATCTGGGGTCTTCAGAACACATTCGCAAAAAGCAGTATTCTGATGATGTTATTTGTGTGCATCGTTCACGTATCTTACATGTTTTCCAGCAGGAAACAGTAGAGGAAAGGTGCATGGTTCTACACTTTTTTCTCATATGCTCATTGGAGATCCTTTGGCTTGCCGCATTTAATATGTTACTAGTGTATCGTCTAAGGTGTATTTGGAGTGTAGTGGGTGAATTGTATACTAGTCTAAAATATTGGAGGCTATAGTACTATTTAGAATTTCAAATTGGCCAGTTGATGAGGAATCCAAAATTATTTTGATGGTTTCTCTCAGGTTTTGTTCAGTGCTTATTTCTCTGTAGTATTCATTGTTGCCTTTAAGAAATTGCAGGGCTTCTCTAACTTTGTTTAAGTGTAATAGTTGCTGCCAATTATATTCTTTTCTTTTGTAGCTACACCATTCACTAAGATAATCAAAGATTGATCTATTGGTGGTTGAACTCATACAGTGTGTATATTTTCTTTGAGATCTAATGGCAAATAAACTACTTTGCCACAAATGCCTTTCAGTAATTCAGAGCGAGGCAATGTTGCTGTATTTGGTTGAAGGCATATTATTGCTTGAAATTAGTGCACTGTTTGGATTATAATGCTCTCATACAAATTAAGCTGTTGGAGTGGTTTTGGCAGTGGGAATATTTCCAAGTTATAAGTGATAGCCCAAGAAGGCATTGGATTATAATCAAGTTTTGAAGTGCAGTATATGCAAAGTACTGAGGGGTTAGTAATTTCATATTTGTTTTCTGCTATAAGATAGAGAGCTAATTGCAACCACTGGGATTGCTCATTGGGCCTCATTAGGACCCAGGCAATAAGGGGTTAAAGGCGCCGTAAAAAAGGTGTCAGCGCCGTTAAACCCATAACGCCTTACTACGAGGTCCCTTTGCGGGACCCGACCTGAACGGCTGGTCTAGACCAGCCGTTAAAGTAGGAGCCTGCAAAGGGACTCTCGAGGTAAGTACGGTACCGAAATTTGTGGTACCATACTTACCGCCTTCCCCATTCCCATTATGCCCTATGGGGCAAAAATGGGAATGGGGAAGGGCCATGGTGGCATGGGGAATTATCGCCCTCCAACCTTGGAATGGGATGGTAATTCCCCATTCCACCATGGCGGACTCCGGCATCGACCATGGTGCTAATAGCACCATGGTTTTCCGCCGGAGTCCTAATGAGGGCCATTGTCTTCTATTTTGTACATTATATCTACAGTTTTGGTGTTCTTTGTATAAAGAATTCTGCAGCAACACACACATACTTGGTTTGGTACTTCAGCAGATGTGCTTTTAAACTTTGCTATTTCTTTTTTGTATATGTGTAATAGAAGATTTGTTAAACGGGAAATCATATTGTGCCTCCTTCTGATTTATGTTGGCCTAAGCCTAGTCACTCTGCGAAGAAAACCGCGTTGCAAAGTTCCGATTTTGGATCAACTTCGCTGCCATTTTAGAATCATCCGCCATTTTGATTTCTGTTTGTATGTGAATTCTCTGTTCTAAAATGGTGGACTGTGTTTAACTTGCAACCAAGCCTTCCCGACCTTTGAGCCTTGTTAATGGTTAGACTGTCCGAGGGCCGACTGTTTAGGCTAGGTAATGCGACCTTGCACCAAGTTTGACTTGTTGTCCTAGGATCGTCTGTATTAACAAACCTAATCCACGAATACACATCGAGGACAATACTTTGTAAATGTCAAGCTTGGACACTGGCAGAACTACATTGTGAAGGGATATGTACTAAGGCTCACTGCTAAATCCAGTAATACACATCGCCATTGTAACTTGTTGGAAACACAAACCTATGTAATCCATGTGCATATTTTTGTATGAGCTATATGTGAACTTGGCACAAACTCTAGACTGCAGATTAATAACCTGTAGAGGGGCTGGACAATATTGTAGGAAATGTATAAAAATGCAAATTTTTAGATGTCCAGCACTCTCCCTCCTCACTCTGACGGGCTGGTACTCATTGTGGGGTGTCGAGAGCCAGATAGCTATCTGTATCAGATCTGTGTTTCTTTGTAACTGGGCAGAATTAAAGATCTGTGAATCTTTGTAGCCTGTGTTTGGTGTATTTCCTTTTGTGGTACTCAGCCTCGATATTTCCTTGCTTTTACAGATGGCGCCCAAATAGGGAACCTCAAGATTGATGCCATCTCGTTGAAGTGTTGACGCGGCTATCGGACCGGGATCGGACGGTGAGAAAGGGGGCCCCTTCTTGGAGGCGATGCGATACCTCAACAGTACTGCACGACCCGATCCCTGGATGGTGAGGCCGCGGTCCGAGACGGCATCTTGACGAGGGTCCATTTTGTTGTCCTTTGTTATCCGATCAGACCTCCTTTAGTTCTTTGATCAGGTGAGTCGTGACCCGATTCTTAACTATCCTGATAATTTGATTTGGCGTATTGTACTCGCAAGCACAATTATTGACCAGGTAACACCAGGAATCTGATATGCCTGAGAAATTGTCTGCCTGTTTCAGCGCATTATTCCGCAGAGACAGACAATCTTTGGAATGTGGCCGTCCGGCGCCACAGGAGGGTATGCCGGCGTGTACTATGGACTGTAAGCACGGCATTGGTAGACTAGTGTTTAATGATATTTGGCACACACAAACTAGACATGCTTCCGAACTTCAGTGGCCAATCAATGGTTGCTTTGAGATCCCTCGTATAGAATATTTAGAGTCTATATTGTTGAAGAAAAAAGCGAGACCTGCAGCATTTGATGTATTACAAAATTGGAAGAAAGAAGCTATGCAGCAACTTAAAAGTAGAGAGAAACATGCGTGCCGACATATGTTCAACGCAGAGAAAGCGTCATTGTATGATCAAACCAAACAATCAGAGTCAGTTAGAAATACGGATAGGGCTTTTCAACTTGGCATTCAGAAAATATATCCGTCTAAAGATTTTCATGTGTCTGATGAATTTATTGATAAGCTTCAAATGAACGAAGGCCTGGTGCCACTGCGCCACCTCCGTATGTTCCTATTCCTGTTGCTTTACCTCTTTCTGCTGTCGTTCCTCCTCCCGTAGTAATTCCTGCTTCTCCTATCGTTCCTCCTATTGCTCTTCTTCCTCTGGTTATTGTTCTTCCTCCTATCGCTGCTCCTCCACTTGTACCTCCGCCTTTTCCTATTGTTATGGGGCTGGTAGATTTGTCTTCTGCACCAGGGATTGTACCTTTGTTACTGATTGTACAAGATTCTTCTGCTCTTTCTCTTCCAAGTGGTTCTGTTCCGCTTGTAGTTGATATGGGAGCAGAATCAAAGATCGTAACTTGCAGTACTGTGTCTAAAGAGAGAAAGCGTGATTTGACTGCATGGGCTAGACAGTGCATGGAGAAGGGTGAACAATCTGATGTTTTTGCCATACTCTCTAATCTAGAAAGTTTTCCAGAGAAAAATGTTTTTATCGAAGGACTGGGAATTAATTAATCTGTAATGTGGAACAGACTGAATGATGTAGATCTCCCACAAGGGTTGAGCGATTTGAATGTTTAGTATATTCAATAGATACTGCAGAGAAAGTATATGAGCATGTCGAAAGGTTTTTGACTATAGAAGGGAGTTAGAAAGGTAACGGAATGAAGAAACTGATGGTGATAGTTTGAGTACTATTTTTGTACAGAAACGGTTCCTTCTTCTTTGTAAGTCGATGAGTGAGGAAACATGAATTTGCACAAAAGATGCAATTAGATGGATTTCAGACATGTCGATATCTCCTGTAGAAGTATATGACACGTATAGTCAGTATACGCCAGAAATGCAGATGAAAGTGATACAGGTTATGGTAGAATACCTACAGGGTGAATGTATAAAAAGAAAGATTTGTTATCCCGCAGAATTATTGAATATCTACAAGAGAGTTTTTTCGTCTGACACTCGATTTAGCGCTCGATTTAGCTCTGTTGCTCAGTAAGCGTTCGGAGTTTCCTATCTCTCAGTTGCCTATGAGAGAGGTTCCCAAAGGTTGAAGTTCCAGCTAATGCCGCAGCAGATACTGCTGCTTACGACATTCCTGCACATTATGTATCACAGTTTGTTCACGTCCCGTTCTCAAGACAGGAAGTGAACACTATTAAACAATCCATCCCAGTTATTAGAAAGAATCCAACAGGGTTCTATAAAGAGATAAATTCTGTCTTGCAGTCGTCAGTATTTGCTTTGAGTGATATAGATTTGTTATTTCCTGTTCTCCTACCCATTGATTTGTGGAAACAGATTAGGACAGTAGATGATGCAGCAGTGTTAGGGGACACATGGGATAATATGGTTAGACAAGATAGAGATAGATCAGCTGGCGAGAGACCGCCACAGGTAATACTGACTTTGCCTGATAGAATAGTGACAAAACTGAAAGCTTTAATTCCTGAGAGAAGGATTGTCTGGGACAAACTTACTGCTTGTGTCCAAGGAACGTCTGAGGGTGCTACCGAATTCTTTAATCGGTTTGACCAAGTGTTTTCAGATTTCAGTGGACAAGATTTGAGCACAGAATCTGGAAAACGACTATTTGTAGACAAATTTGTGCGTGGATTGTTACCTGACATCCAGTCACAAATTATGACTTATGAGAGCGCTTGGCAAGCTAAGCCTCAGTCTGAAGTATTGCAAATGGCTCAGTATTATGAAAACCCAAGTCAATAATGAAAAAGATAGGATTGAAAAGAGAAAGGGAGACCTGAAAACTAAGGTTTTGTTGCAACAGATTGTTAGAGGTCCTAAAGGGCGTAGTACACAGTTTAGGGGACAGTATGTTCCACAGGGTACTGCGCCGTTGGGTCCTGTACACGCAAACCAATGTGTTTATTGCAGACAAGAGGGTCATCGGCGAGCACAATGCCCGATCCTCCAGCAGAGGTCGAATAAAACATTTGGTACTATGGGTAGACGATTCAGAGGCCACCCTGGGGCAGGGGGTCCTGGTAGAAGTCAGTTTTCTCCGAACTCACAGCCTTTTTCACAAGACAGTCAGTCAACGAGTGTGGATAATAAAAACATTTTTGATCATCCTTCTACTGCATATCTCTCTGAAGACCTTCCCTTTGGCGATATATTGTTTCGCTAGGATTGCCAGAAGAAGGGTTTGGAACCAATGCCTATTCCCGTTAATCAGAAAGGTCCCTACGTTGAAATGATAGTGGGAAATAGGAAACATCTATTCTTGATAGATACAGGAGCGAAGAAGTGTTCCATTGACCATTCACGGGTTCCAAACATTCCACTGTCAGGGCAAACCAATGTTTCAGTAGGGTTTTCTGGTACACCAGTGGTTAGTCTGGTTTCTTCACCGGTACTGATTACACTGGGTCCATTCACGGATCACTGTCCGTTTCTATTGACAACAAACTGTGGAGAGAATTTGTTGGGGTTGAATCTGTTGAAGGAATTAAATGCGGTAATTCATTGTTCTTTGGATGGAGTGCATTTGACGATTTCACCACAGCAACTTGCTGCCTCACAGTTCCTGACTAGACCTTTGCAGCTGGAATTTAGTGATGTTCCGGAGTGTTTATAGGCGATTGATGACAATGATGTTGATGTTTTACAAATTGAGCCTGTTAAAATCATTTTGAAACCTGGAGTAAAGTTGCCACGTAGTCCTCAGTATAAGATCTCGGTTGATGGTGAGCAAGCTTTGGGGTGTATAGTTTCCGATTTTGTACACCGTGGGGTAATTGAAGAAATTGCAGCTAGTTTGTGCAATAGTCCGATTTTGCCTGTGTATAAGAAAGGAGATAATGCAATTCCTTTTTTTTTTACATTGATTTACGCGCTATCAATAAGATTGATGCTCCACAATTTCCTATTGTGCCTGATGTAACGACGATATTAACTATGATCCCAGCTCTGTTACTCATTTTAGTGTCGTAGAGCTTAAGAATGCTTTCTTTAGTATTCCTATACACAAGGATAGAAGATACCTGTTCACATTCACCCGTGCGCCACAAGATACACGGAAAGTCAGAGCATTTATAGTAGGGCTTTGAAAGAGCAGCTTGACACACTCGAGCCTACCACTTGTACGTTGCTTCAATACGTAGATGATCTTCTTTTAGCTGCTGATTCAGAAAGTGCCTGTAAGGAGGGCACGTGTTGTTGCTTATTCACCTAGAAACGCATGGACAAAAAGCTTCACTGAAAAAGCTTCAATATTGTCGACAGGAGGTCGCCTATTTAGGCTATCTCCTGTCAAAGGAGGGAAGAAGGTTGACACCTGAACGGATTAGAATCATTTCTAGCATGCCTGTCCCAAATACACAGAAGAAAGTCAGAGCCTTGATAGGAATGGCTTCTTACTGTAGCCAGTGGAACCCAAACTTCTCAATAGTGATTAAACCAATGTTGGCTTTGACAAAGAAGGGCATTCCTTTGCCATTGCCGTGGAACTTGGAACACCAGAAAGCGTTTGATCTGTTCAAGACTGCACTTGTTCAGCACCAGTTTTGGGCACACCAAATTATGAAAAGGCCTTTGAGTTGTATGTGCATGAACGTGATGGGTGTGCTTTGGCTGTATTAACACAGGAACATGGAGGGAAGTATAGGCCGTGCGGTTACTTTTCTTCCGCCCTTGATCCTGTCGCATGCGCTTTGCCAAGATGTTTGAGAGCTGTTGCTGCTGCATCTGTAAAACAGAGCGAGGGTTTGGTCCTAGGCCATGCTTTAACCTTGTTGGTACCTCACTCTGTAGATGTTCTATTAAATAGAACACAAACACAACACCTCACCTCCGCACAATTAATGAGATATGAATTGATCTTATTTGCACAGCATATAAAAATAAGGAGGTGTTGTGTATTGAATCCGGCTGAACTATTACCTTTCCCGCAAAATGTCACATGACTGCCTTTACACCACAGAACAAGAGACTAAAGGCAGGATTGACCTGAAAGACACACCTTTGAATAACCCACAAGGGGAGCTGTTTTGCAATGGCTCTTGCTTCAAACTTCCGAATGGTACATTCACGGCTGCTTAGGCCATCACCACACTAAGCACGATTGTGGAAACCAAAATAATTTTGCATAACTCTGCGCAGGCCGCAGAGATTATTGCATTGACTCTAGCTTGTGAACTTTCCGAAGGGCTTAGAGTAAACACATATACTGATAGTCAGTATGCTTTGGGGGTAGTTCACAACTTCGGCGGACTTTGGGCAGAACGAGGTTTCTTGACCTCACGTGGAATGAAGATTCAATATGGCTACTTGATAGTGCAGTTACTTTCAGTGCTTGCCCTTCCCACTTAGTTAGCAATCATGAAATGCGCAGCGCATCAGAAAATCATAAATGATGTAGGAAAAGGGAATGCTTTTGCTGATCAGATAGCCAAACAAACTGCTAGTAATCTCTTTACAGATATGTACACTACAAGGGAAGCCACAAATGTTTGTACCATAGATGAAGGTATTGAATCTGTAAAGAATATCCAAGCCGATGCCACTTTAGAAGAAACTAAGCAATGGGCTGAGGGTTTGGCGAGGTTGGATGATGATGGGTGTTGGGTGGATAAGTTAGAGGGAAAATGGATGATGCCAGATGCATACATTACTATGATGGTCGCAATGGCTCATGGGCCCACCCACATCTGTGCCAGGAAGGTTTGCAAAATGTTAGAAAATGTCTGGGTGAATGATAACATCTCGAAGACATCTGAGCGTTTTCTCCAGAGTTGCATTATCTGTCTACAGCACAATATGGGGAAGGGCACATCGACAAAAAGGGGTAGTTTTGGATCACCTTCTGTCCCCTTTGAAGTGATCCACTTTGACTTTATTGAAATGGAGCGTTGTAATAATTTCAAATTTGTTTTTGGTTGTTATTTGCACCTTTAGTAAATGGGTTGAAGGCTTTCCTGTAAAAGATGCCATAGCAATGACAATGGCGAAAACCATGCTTAAGGAATATTTTCCTAGGTTTGGTTTGCCAAGGGTCATCTGGTCGGACAATGGTCCACATTTCATTGCTGCTGTAATTCTGCAGATATGCGCGGGATTACAGATCAATAAATGGTTCCATTTGGCTAGTGTAATGCTCACCTGGTATCCATGGGGACGCCTATTCTGACCTCTTACGACCTCAAACCCTACCCTGGAGTCTACTCGACTGGAGACTGGGCCTGAAACACAGGATTGGTAGAGTTTAACTCCCTATTGTCTCTGTGTGCTTGAACCCCTTCTTCCTCGGGGTCCAACCCTTCCCTTTGATCCACAGCTCACCTTGTTTTCTTTTAAAGTGTGCTCTCTGTCCTGCTTTCAGCACAGGGGCGCGTTGATTGATGCAGGCTCGTTGCTGCCTAGTTACTTCACTGGCAAGAGTACGACAGGTAAGTATAATAAGTCTTTTGAACAGTTCTCTAACTTTGTTCCTTTCCTTCCTTAGATGATGGCCGGCGTCCGGGGATGGTAACGTGCTGCTGAGATGAATAGCGCTGAAGGTGAGTGAGAGCACGATACGCGATGCGACCCTTTCGTATTTGTATTGAACTAAGTCAGTGGAGTTGCTAGGTCTGGAAAAGACCCGGGGCTACGCTGATGTCAGAACTGTTAGGACTGGCGGCTAGCTAGTCTTTTGGCTGTAGCTCCTGAGATTCTATCCCGGGCTACAACCAAAAGATCAGGGGATATAGCCTCCTTAGCCCCCCGTAGCAACGCCCCTGAACTGAGTTCTTTTTCTGTGTCTTTTAGGTGCCGCAAAGTTTTCAGCATGGATACCGGTTATGAAGAAGAAATGCGGTGAGTAAGCACAGTATGCGGCACCTCTAGATGTTTCCACACTAACCTGGAGTGTCTTTTCCCTTGTGCAGATGGATGAGAAGTTCCGGAGACAGAGTTCCCCAGAGCGGCTGGGATTCAGGTAAGCATTTGAATCTCGTACAGTCTTTAAAAATAAGCACGTTCACACGTTCAATGTGTTTAAGATCAAACCATGGTTGTGGTGTAACATCCTTTCTAGACTCAGCCTCTGACTAGAAACGGTTGACGTTGTACTGTTGTTTTTGGATGAAACGGCCTGTCTGTCATGCCCATTGGATAATGTTTCTTTTCTCTTGTCTGGAAGGTTCAAGATTACTTTCATCACATGTGATTCTTCCTGAGGTCTATGGGACTGTTTATCTTCATTTGTTTGGTTTTTCTGTTACAGCTCTTTTACTTTTGTTTTACTGCTTGCACATGAGTTCTGGCTTTCACTTTTCAGTAGTTGATCACCAAACTCTGGTTTCGCCTCTTTGACTTTGTGTATTTTTAAGGCTCTTGACTTTGGTTGTCGTCCTGGTTCTTCTTGCCAATGTACTCTTGGCCACCCCTTGGTGTCACCTCTGATGAATGGCTCCTTCTTCAATGGTTCAAACAAACTTTCCTCCTCCCTCTCTGAGTCGCCCCCACCTAGTTGTGAATTGGTGGTTGATTTGTTTACCAGTTCACTGTCATCCGCCATCATACTCTCTTCTTCTGATACTGTGTAGGTGATAAGTCTGTTAAGTCAATTTCTATCGACTCCTCTTGCCTCCATTTGCAGATATCTGGTTCATTAATGTCCTCCGGTTTTCACTATTTTTCACTAAATCTGGTTTCTTGACCTTTACCGTAACACTAGCTATTGACTCTGGGAGAGTCAAGTTTTTGATAAAGGTACGGCTGCTGGTAGATTTCTGTTTTGGAAGACTTGCATGGTTCTTCAATTTTTTTGCAACCGCATTCTTAGTTGTTGTTTTCTTGGCGTTGTTGGCATCTGATTTTTCAATCTTTGTTGTCTTTGTCAAATTTATTTTCTGTTCTCTGTTCTTGCTCAATACCGTTGTTCTGTTTAGCCCTTTTGTCTAGTTGAAGTGGTTCTATCCTGCCTTTGATTTCAAGTTAATGTATTGTGTGACTCCATCTTCTGTTTGTGGTCTTTCTTGTGGCTGTTGTTCCGTGTATGTTATCAGTGGGTGCTGGAGTCGTTTGTTGTGTTCCTTTCTAGACTTCTGTAGATTACGGACTTTGTCTGTTAGAATTAACTGTGTTTCTTCTTATGTTTGTGTATTTCCCACTTGTGTCCCCAGGTGTACCACTGGTATCCCCCAATTTTCTATTCCATTGGAACTATTCTTTTGCACAGTTGTTTCAAAGTGTTCCCAATTCCCACCTGTTTCTAAGGGTGGGACACCCATTCCTTCTGACATTCGCAATAATCTCCTATCCCTTTTTTCTTTGATGATAGGGTCCAATATATTGTGAAGTAATTGCGCAACCCTTGCTGAGCTGTTCTCCATGTTGACCATCAGTAGCATGGTAGTGTGGTCTTTTGATTTCTCGTCCATTGCCTTGTGTAAATTCATAAAGGGTGCTACTATAGCTGTCAAATACAAAATATTGTATTAGTACAAATTGAAAGTCTTCATCCCCAGTTTGGACTGATTGTTCAGTACTTTCAATGTGGGATCTGCTCCATTTTGGGTCGCTATTGTCATTGATGCAGTGTCTTTCATTGTCTTGGACTTCCAACTGTCTTCTTTGTTTTCATTTCTTTGAGTCATAGTTTGCATAGACTGTGTTTTTTTAATTCAAGTGAACTGTTTTTCTTTGGTTTGAGGGGGTAATTAAGGTTATATGTATTGTCATTGTTGTGGTCCTTGTTTGCTTTTCTATATTTATTGAAATTTCTAATAAAATCTGGTCAGGTATTTCTGAACCTAACATGTTGGCCAGTATATCCTGGCCTTGGAATTGATGCTCGTGTTTCACAAATCTCCCCATTTGATCATGTGTCATTAAAAAATAATCTTCTTCCCTTCAAATACCCCATTGGGGTTAATCTCGGGGGTCTCCAAATGTTTCTTTCTTGTACTGGGTAGCTATACGTGTTCCTTTTTAGCTTGATTGCTTCTCCTTCCCCACTCCTCATGTTAGTCACTATGCAAATTTACCTGCTGCATCTACTTCCTTACTGAGCTTAATTCGTTTTTCGTTGTGAATTTTCTGAGAGCTAGGTAGATCTGTTGCTGCAGGGTTTACCCCTTTTCCCGAGGCGGTGGACACACTGATCTTGACTCCAACTTTGACATCAGTGACATTTTTCCTTTGAGAGATTGCAACCATCTTCCTCATTTCTATGGTGGACAACCTTATTTTCAAGCTGGGGAGTTATTCTCCAGCTCCCACTGGACCCTGTTTGACTGATTACACTCTAATTGCTGTTCATGCTGAGGTGCCTGTCCAGACTCCTTCTCGCCCTCTTTAAAAGGTCTGTTCTCTGTGCCGTTGGACCCACCTTTAGTGATGTTTTATCTTTCATGGGGTTGTGTGCTGCATTGTAATTCATTTCTGCTTCGCCCCAAAGGTCCTGTATCATTTGTGATGTCCTCTACAACACTTATGTCTGTTGTTTTAAGGGCAGACAATTTATTGATGTACTGTGCCGTACTGGCCGCAATTTGTACTAGAATATTGAAAGGGCAGCCGGTGTTAGTTGTCTCACCGCTCGTCCTTTTGTTAGAGTTTATTTCGTATCCTGTCTCGAGTGTCGAGCACCTCCCACCTGTCACCCTTCTTGGGAATTTGGATTCGATTTGCAAAAGATTCTCCATCTGAATTGTCCGGCAGGTTGAATTCTTCAAGGGGCTGGAAGAACCCAACATCATGTACCTTTGTATTGGTGTTCGGGGTTCCCCACCTCCCTCTTCTCAGATCCCACTTACCGTCCAGTTTAGGGGGGAGCGGGTCCTCAGGCAGGCCACCTTCTACCGTCCACCGGACACCAGACACTCTGCACACACTTGGCTACGCTTCGCTAGAAGGGTAGGTCTTGTAAGCAAGCGTAGAAGGAGGCAGAGCGTTTCCTGGTAGAAAGCAAAAAGTGACTCGTTCTCTTCACTTTCGCTCTTCATAAGCAAAATTTTGCAGAAGTTCAAAGTTATCCGAAGTCAGGATTCCAAGTTTCCCAAATAGAATCAGGAAAGAAAATGCTGTTGCCACACCCACCACACCGGACACCCTGCACACACTCCCAGTGCATTGGTCTTCTCCTCGGGCTATTTACTGAAATGTGGGTGCTTAGAAATATGTTCTTTGCTTATGCATAGTAAATACAGTGGGCTATTCAAGGTTTTTCCTTCTCTTACAGTTAAAAACAGCAGATGGTTTTTCTCCGTGTTTTGTCATCTCCTATGCCTGCAAAAAGCATAAAATACAGGTAGGTTTCTCAGTGTTTAGGCAATCTCTTATGTCTATTAAATGCACATGGGGTTCTCAGTGCTTTTACCTTCAGATTGAACTAGTTCATTCATAAGGGATTCCTGTGACTAGCATCTCCTTCATGTATTAAATGCATGTGGGGTTCTCAGTGATTTGGCCTTCCCCTATGCCTAGTAAACGCAAGGGGGTTCTCATAGATTTGATCTTGTCGTATGACTGCAAATGCATGAGGGATACATGGATGCTCCACCCAACAATTCACATATGCAAATAGGCTTTATTGCCCCTTCTCCACAATTCACAGCTCCCCACCCACCAACCAATCATCATCCACCAAGACCCAAAATTTCATTGCAACCTAACTCTACCTAGGCCATATTACTAATTTAACTCTCCTCTAATATAGCTATACAACACAAACTTTTGCTAACAAGCCTGAGATGTTGCTGCCTCATTACATTCCAATCACTATGTTTCTGATCGCTAATCCTTACATACAAGCAAGGCTGAACCCAGGAGTACCTCCTATTTCAAATCTCCAGAAAAACCCGCAACATGAAGAAACACATGGAAATTCTACATGTTCAAGTTCTTTGCAGCCGTTCGCCTAATAGATATGCTGCAATAGATGAACATTTATGACTGTATTGTGAATAGGAAATCAATTTGAAATACTATGAAGCAAATAATTGACTTGCTTGAATAATACTCATGCACATGGGGTTGCCAATGTGTTGGCCTTCTACTTTGATTACAAAATGCACATGGAGTTGTCAGTGCGATGACCTTCCCCTACATCTAGGACATTCAGGTGGTGTTTTCAGAGATTTAGTTTGCTCCTCTACCTACGACATGCACATAGTTTCCCAGTGCTTTGTCCTTCTCTAAGGCTTGGTAATTGAATGTGGGATTCTGAGACTCAGTGATTTGGCCTGTCCTTTGCTTATATTATGCACACATTGTTCGCAGCTTTTTTCCTTCTCCTCTACCAAGAAAAACATTTGGATTTCTAAGTGATTTGGACTTCTTTAGAAACAAAGTGCATGCAGGGCTCTCAGTGATTGGCCTTTTTCCTATGTCAAGTAAATGTGAATGTGGTTTTCATTGCTTTGCCATTCACCATCACCTTGTACATGCACGTGTGATTCTCAGTGCCTCACCTTTTCCGACAACTACAAAATATATTCTGTTGCTTGGCCTTCTTCTATATCTATTAAATGCACCTGGGGATCTCAGTGATTTGGCCTCTTCCGATGTCTAGTGAATGCATATTCACTCTGTTTTGTCCTTCTTGTCTGCAGTGCTTTAGCTTTCTCCTCTCCCTATAAAAATGAATGTGCTGTACTCAGATGTTTGCCTTCTTCTTTACCTATAACATGCATATTGTGTTCTCAGTGTTTTGGCCATCTATTCTGCCTTTGAAAATTCAAGTACAAGGCTTTGACCTTGAACTATGCTCTGTCATTGCCCTATGATGAATACATGCTGGTGGGGTTCTCATTGCTGTACATTTGTCTCCACCTACAAAATACATATTGGGTTCTCAGTGCATTCTCCTGTTTGTACACCTAGTAAAGGCATGTGGAATTCTCAATGCTTTTCAGATCCCCTATTCCTAATTTATCCGCTTGCGGTTCATATTTCTTTGCCTTCTATTCACCTAGAAAATGCATTTGGGTTTTTCAGTGCTTTGGCCTTCTCCACCACCAGACTTCACTTCAAACAAATACTCAAAGAACTGACACACACTGCAGGCCATACCCTGATGCTATATTTTATTTAAAAAAACAAGGCCTAATAACCACCCCTCCTCACTTTAATGTACTGTGGAGCGATCATCTAATGATTCCCTTTACTATCAACAAGTCCATGTATCAAGTACTGTACAAAGAACAAACAACCACCATCAGGAGAAGTTGGATAACTCTAAACCTGGAGGGACTTGGAAATCGTATGGAGGAGACCCAACCCAGTCTCAACAAACCATAACTCTTACTACCTGAACGAATTTTAATGACTGTAGAAACGTGGTTAACCAAAGCAGTAGATACCACTGCCCCACTAAAGTCCCCCCCCATCCCCAACCACATGCACAGCCGCAGCGCATGGGAGGGGAAAGGGCACGGGGGGAGGCAGCCCGTACACAGCTAGTGGCTAATTACTTCACATAGAAATCACACCCCTGTGGAGTGCACACTGCCCTGGCACATTCCATCTGACAATCAAGAGGGTTCACACCCCATCAATGAACATTTCAAAAAATAAATAGAATACTCTTAAAAACATGGAGGAAGAACTCCAACCCAAAAAGCAATGTTGCCAACCAAAGGCAGAACTGCAACTAAAAAGCAGAAATCCTTAAACAAAGATATGTTACTATGCTGAACAAATCGAAAATGCACCTCACCAAATCATTAATGAGATGGCAAACCCTGCTTCCTTCAGGAAAGTACAGTCACCTCCACAAGAACTATGTCATGATATTAGTAACCATTTCAGAATCAGTATGATATACATACAGCAAGCCATTAATGATGCAATAATGAATCTAAATGGAAGCAACACTCCAACCCTGGTCATCCAACCTACACCCCCATGGAACTGTTGCCCCAAACATCTACAGAGAGATTCTTAACAAGAAAAGAAATAGCTCTGTTCTTTTGAAATTACCGAACTGCTCTCTCAAAAATGGATTGGTGCCAAAGGCTTTTAAGGTTTATATGTCAACCCACTTATAAAAAACACCACGGGAATCCCAGAAGTCACCGCTGTCTTTCATCCTATCTCAAACAATCCTTACCAAGCAACATATGTTTGAGGATGCCGAGCCTAATATCTTACTAGATCACTGACAAGTTTGTTTCAGGCCTATGAGAGACTCCAACTCAGAGGCCGATTCATGGAATAATTAGCGCGGCGCAAGTGGGCAAAAACGTGCGAATCGCAGTGGAATAGCGAAATTCGCAGTGCAAGTGCGAAAATTGCACGAAAAGCAGCACACATCGATTCATGGAAGTCCGTGCGCGAGAAAACCAGCGGATGTGCGATAAAAAAGAGCGCGGCGCACGTTGGCGCACAGGCCATCTTACAGCGTGCGCCAGGTCACAGCGAAAATCGCACAGGCCACAGCGAAATTCGCACATAGCGCGGCGCACGCAACAAAAGTAGGAGGAACACGGGCGTAACACTCGGAATGGGGAACAACTTGCCAAAACGTGGGCGTCACGGGGGAAGTACAGGGCACAAGTGCGCGGAACGCCCACACGCTCGCCTACAACACGTATTCATGGAATAGAATAGGGCAAAAAAGCGCACGCTCAAACCAGCGCACAGGTACAAACACGACCGCCACAAGAAAGCAGGCGGTAGCGTCTCTGTGGCTGTAAGAAATGTGCGCCAAAAGGTGCGCCAACAAATAGCACATATATACTGCCATGATGAATGTCCTATACTGTGGCCCTCCCGGACAAATGACGTGCAAAGGGGTACCCACAAACACGGACACCCGCTGACAAAAAATACGTGTGCGTGTATACCGGGGTGCGCGGGAATTTCCACGCGCGATTTCAGCAGGTTACGTGTATTTCAGGGGTGCGCGGGAAGTTCCACACGCGATTACAGCAGGGTACGTGTATTTCAGGGGTGCGCGGGAAGTTCCACACGCGATTGGCCCAGTGCGAGCGAGGTATGTGTATTTCAGGGTTGCGCGGGAAGTTCCACACGCGATTTCAGCAGGGTACGTGTATTTCAGGGGTGCGCGGGAAGTTCCACACGCGATTGGCCCAGTGCGAGCAGGGTACGTGTATTTCAGGGGTGCGCGGGAAGTTCCACACGTGATTGGCCCAGTGCGAGCAGGGTACGTGTATTTCAGGGGTGCGCGGGAAGTTCCACACGCGATTGGCCCAGTGCGAGCAGGGTACGTGTATTTCAGGGGTGCGCGGGAAGTTCCACACGCGATTACAGCAGGGTACGTGTATTTCAGGGGTGCGCGGGAAGTTCCACACGCGATTGGCCCAGTGCGAGCAGGGTACGTGTATTTCAGGGGTGCGCGGGAAGTTCCACACGCGATTGGCCCAGTGCGAGCAGGGTACGTGTATTTCAGGGGTGCGCGGGAAGTTCCACACGCGATTGGCCCAGTGCGAGCAGGGTACGTGTATTTCAGGGGTGCGCGGGAAGTTCCACACGCGATTACAGCAGGGTACGTTTATTTCAGGTGTGCGCGGGAAGTTCCACACGCGATTGGCCCAGTGCGAGCAAGGTATGTGTATTTCAGGGGTGCGCGGGAAGTTCCACACGGGATTTCAGCAGGGTACGTGTATTTCAGTGGTGCGCGGGAAGTTCCACACGCGATTGGCCCAGTGCGAGCAGGGTACGTGTTTTTCAGGGGTGCGCGGGAAGTTCCACACGCGATTGGCCCAGTGCGAGCAGGGTACGTGTATTTCAGGGGTGCGCGGGAAGTTCCACACGCGATTACAGCAGGGTACGTGTATTTCAGGTGTGCGCGGGAAGTCCCAAACGCGATTGGCCCAGTGCGAGCAAGGTATGTGTATTTCAGGGGTGCGCGGGAAGTTCCACACGCAATTTCAGCAGGTTACGTGTATTTCAGGGGTGCGCGGGAAGTTCCACACGCGATTTCAGCAGGGTACGTGTATTTCAGGGGTGCGCGGGAAGTTCCACACGCGATTGGCCCAGTGCGAGCAGGGTACGTGGATTTCAGGGGCGCGCGAAAAGTTCCACACGCGATTTCAGCAGGGTACGTGTATTTCAGGGGTTCTGGGGAGTACCACACGTGAATTGGCCGTGTGGGCCCTCCCAGGTGTACGCTCCACAACCTCCACGGACCCTGCAAGCAGCCCACACCACGGGGGACTACCCTGCACCCATGCTCATGTCCCGCAGGCAGCCCATCCACCATGGGCATGCCCCCCAGCCAACCCACATGTCACCTTGCACTACTGATCAACAATGCATGTCTACCACCACCCCCACCCCCCTGCCACCATGGGCATCCTCCACCAGGCCCCCACTCATGTCTCCCACCACCCCCACCCCCCTGCCAACAGGGTCACCCTCCACCAGGCCCCCACTCATGTCTCCCACCACCCCCACCCCCCTGCCACCAGGGTCCCCCTCCACCAGGCCCCCACTCATGTCTCCCACCACCCCCACACCCCAGCAGTGCAGGGGCAGCCTCCACCAGGCCCCCACTCATCTCACCCACCACCCCCACCCCCCTGCCACCATGGGCAGAATACACCAGGCCCCCACTCATGTCTCCCACCACCCCCACCCCCCAGCCACCAGGGTCACCCTCCACCAGGCCCCCACTCATGTCACCCACCACCCCCACCCCCCTGCCACCATGGGCATCCTCCACCAGGCCCCCACTCATGTCTCCCACCACCCCCACCCCCCTGCCACAA
Source organism: Ambystoma mexicanum (assembly GCF_040938575.1). Classification (NCBI taxonomy): domain Eukaryota; kingdom Metazoa; phylum Chordata; class Amphibia; order Caudata; family Ambystomatidae; genus Ambystoma; species Ambystoma mexicanum. The sequence continues at coordinate 427,016,146 of NC_090941.1, read as the reverse complement.
TGGGCAGACTCCAGCAGGCCCCCACTCATGTCTCCCACCCCCCAGCCACCAGGGTCACCCTCCACCAGGCCCCCACTCATGTCTCCCACCACCCCCACCCCCCTGCCACCATGGGCATCCTCCACCAGGCCCCCACTCCTGTCTCCCACCACCCCCACCCCCCTGCCACCATGGGCAGACTCCACCAGGCCCCCACTCATGTCTCCCACCATCCCCACCCCCCAGCCACCAGGGTCACCCTCCACCAGGCCCCCACTCATGTCACCCACCACCCCCACCCCCCTGCCACCATGGGCATCCTCCACCAGGCCCCCACTCATGTCTCCCACCACCCCCACCCCCCTGCCACCATGGGCAGACTCCAGCAGGCCCCCACTCATGTCTCCCACCACCCCCACCCCCCAGCCACCAGGGTCACCCTCCACCAGGCCCCCACTCATGTCTCCCACCACCCCACCCCCCTGCCACCATGGGCAGACTCCACCAGGCCCCTACTCATGTCTCCCACCACCCCCACCCCCCAGCCACCAGGGTCACCCTCCACCAGGCCCCCACTCATGTCACCCACCACCCCCACCCTCCAGCCACCAGGGTCACCCTCCACCAGGCCCCCACTCATGTCTCCCACCACCACCACCCCCCGGCCACCATGGGCATCCTCCACCAGGCCCCCACTCATGTCTCCCACCACCCCCACCCCCCAGCCACCAGGGTCACCCTCCACTAGGCCCCCACTCATGTCACCCACCACCCCCACCCCCCAGCCACCAGGGTCACCCTCCACCAGGCCCCCACTCATGTCTCCCACCACCCCACCCCCCTGCCACCATGGGCAGACTCCAGCAGGCCCCCACTCATGTCTCCCACCACCCCCACCCCCCAGCCACCAGGGTCACCCTCCATCAGGCCCCCACTCATGTCTCCCACCACCCCACCCCCCTGCCACCATGGGCAGACTCCACCAGGCCCCCACTCATGTCTCCCACCACCCCCACCCCCCAGCCACCAGGGTCACCCTCCACCAGGCCCCCACTCATGTCACCCACCACCCCCACCCCCCAGCCACCAGGGTCACCCTCCACCAGGCCCCCACTCATGTCTCCCACCACCACCACCCCCCTGCCACCATGGGCATCCTCCACCAGGCCCCCACTCATGTCTCCCACCACCCCCACACCCCAGCCACCAGGGTCACCCTCCACTAGGCCCCCACTCATGTCACCCACCACCCCCACCCCACAGCCACCAGGGTCACCCTCCACCAGGCCCCAACTCATGTCTCCCACCACCCCCACACCCCAGCAGTGCAGGGGCAGCCTCCACCAGGCCCCCACCCATGTCTCCCACCACCCCCACCCCCCTGCCACCATGGCCAGCCCCCTCCAGGTCCTCACAATCCCCAATCATGTGCGTAATGGTCAGCCTCCACAGCCAAAAAGCCCTACCAAGTAACCCATTCACCCACATGGAAATGGAAATCACATGTTACACCCCCAATGTTCATTAAGCTAATGAACCCATGTCCGTCACACACAATGGTTGCAATTGAATGGGAAAACACACAACATGACATGCATGAAACCAATGAGATGATACCACACAGTGAAGTATGCTAACAAAATTGTATTGAAAAAAATAAAGAATGCTAAAGAAAGAAAACTAACTACAATGTGAATGTGAAAAAAAAGAGCTGCATGTCTGTATAAAAACACAAAACTGCAAATCAGAATCCCAAAAAATTATGTCCAAAGTCAAATGTAAAAAAATCTCCATGCAAAAAATAACTATGTACAAAACTAACGAGGGTCCATGAGCCCAACTGAACAAAGGAAACCTACTAAAAAACCTACCTAAAAATCAACTATATACAAAAAGTGGAGCAGTGTCCGTCGACTCCAAATCATAATAAGAAAGAAAGGAAACCTAAAACTAAAGAACTATATACAAAGGCGGCGGGCAAGTCCAGCGGCTCACTCCGTGGTGTCCCGGGCCAGGGCATCATCGAACTCCTGTTCGATGTCCCGGAGGCGGTCCAGTTCCATGGCCCTGAGGGTCCGCAGGGACGACGCCGTGTCCTCCTCCAACCCCCTGCGGATTGCCTCGAGGCACTCGGCCCGCCTCAGGGCCCTCCGTATGGAGTTCTCCGCCCTGACCATTGTGAGCCGCGCCTCTTCCGCCCGCCGCCGCTCCGCACCTATGGCGTGGCCCAACCGCTGCCACACGGAAGACATTCTCTGTCCTGGGTCCCCCTGCCCTCCGGCCGATGCCTGCCCCTCCGATGTCGAAAGCCCTGAGCCTTCATGTCTCCCACCATGTTGCTGCTGCTCTGCCTCTGCCCGTGCACTGCCTCCTGCTGCCTGCACATCCTCCGCCGGCTGGGGTGCACTTGTTGATGTGGCCACCCCTGCTGGACCTCCGACTCCCGACTGTGGCAGGGATGCCTCCTCCACCAGCCTGGCCGCACCGTCAGAGGCAGCTCCACAGGGCACCCAGGTGAACCGATGGGTGGGAAGATGGCACAGAGGACGACTGGCGCGTAGGGGGTCCAGTTGAGGAGGGGGTCGGAGCAAGCCCCATCAGACGGAGGAATCCCAGCAGGCTGATGTGGTCAACGAGCCATTCGAGATGACGTGCAGTCTCTCCATGAAAAGACTGCAGGTCACCTCGCATGGCCCGTTGACGCAACGCCACACCAGCCAGTACAGGCTCAACCCGGACCTGGATGGGCACGTCCGCAGGCAGAGGAAGGCCAGTTGACGTCAGCTCATCCCCTGCCTGAAAACGGGTCTGGACGTAGGCATCCCTGCTGGTGCAAGATGATGCAGGGACAGGATCGGGGACAGGATTGCACACAGGCACCTCCGCTGCCACCTGTGCTGCCTCCTGTCCCTGGTCCTGGACTGCACCACTAGCACCAGTGGGATCCCCACCTCCAGACCCCGTCTCTGGTGCTTGCACGGCCCCCTCCTCCACCAAACCCCCCACCAACCTGGATGACTCCGTGCCATCTTCCCCTGTTGGGCCCTGTGGGGTCCCAGCTGCCCCTTCTGCTGCCGAGGAGTCCAACTGCAACCTCTGCCTCTTGGACCTCCTCCCGGCAGCTGCGGCCTGGGACGCGGCACCGGACTCCTCACTCCCCGACGAGATGACAACACGGGAGGGGAGCCGGGCCTTGCGTCTCCGGCTGGCGGTCGGATCCCCGCCGCTGTGCTCCACAGCACCTTCTCCGCCCTCTTCATCAGTTGACGCTGCAGACAGGGAGAAACAAAACACAGGCATCAGGGCACTGTACAATGGACACATACACGCATGACAGTTGCACATGAGTGGCATTGGCAAACCTCAGACATGTCATCACAATCCCCAACACACATGTCATTGCAACTCGCACACATGAGCCATACCACAGCCATATCGCAACTGCCACCACCATCCATACACATACAACAGCATCAGCAGCCAAAGGGGAGCCAGACATCACATGCAACACAGGAAGTGCACCACACATGTACACACACCACCACACTTGCATGCATGTCTACACCTCTGCCAAGTGTCGCACTGTTCAGACGGGCATCCATGTCACATCTGCCAATCAGGCTTCCACATACCGCTGTCACATGCATCCATGTAGCATCACTGTTGCACCCTTGACAAATACACACACATGCACATGTACACAGTGCACATACATGCAGCCGAATACAACATACATGCCTGACATCACGGACATGTCTACTTACATGCACATTCATCCAAACATGTGTGCACGCACAACTGCATTTGCCATGCAAGCCCACACACACAAGCACCATCCATGTCTCACACATTACAGCCCTCGCATGTGTCAGACCCACCGCCCTGTACACCCCCACCCATACTCGACCCCATACAAACAGATGTGCAACCGGCACAATGCCGAATAATCACCACACGCACTGCTCACAATCAGGATGCATGTACACTCACCGCTCGACTCCAGATGGGTCTGCTTCTCTAGGACCTGGACGTGGAGCGCTGGGGATATGCGTTCCAGGACCCCCATCTGTTCTTCCGACAAGTGGCCCCGGCGCCCCTTGGCATCCGCTGCCTTCAAGAGGCGCCGGGCCTTGTTCAGGGTCCTGGACCTGAAGTCCTCCCAGCGCTTCCTGACATGTTGTAAGTCCCGGACTGCCACCCCCTCCGCGTTGATGGCAGTCACGATGTCAGTCCAGATCCGAGTCCGTCCTTCCTTGTCGGCGCGGGAACTTCCGAAGAGGGCATCATACTGCCCCAGGACTTGCTCCACCAGGACACCAACTTCGGTGGCACTGAAGCTGGTGCCCCTCTGCCTCTCTGGCCGGGGGTTGCCAGTGGTCACAGATGGTGTTTGCCCCGACATGACAACCCCAGAGGCAGGAGTGGGTGGGCAACTGGGTCCTGGGGCTGGGCTGTGGAGCGATGGAATTCCAGTCGGGAGTCTTCGGTTCCAGCAGGGGTGGTCACAGCAACAGCACCCCTGGCTGATGTGCAGGCAGCAAATGGCAGTGCACGTGGGCAGCAGGCAGTCAGGCAGCAGCAGATGGCAGGTGGGAGCGTGCTCGGGGCTCTGGGGGGCAGTAGTTCAGCCTTCTGGGCAGGAGCGTGGTCTTCCGTGTGCTTACGCGTGGCCAGCTTGGTACGGAGTGATTTGGCACGTGAAAATCCTGCACGTCAGCGTGAAAACCGAGGAAAGGCCCTTAGCGCGTAAGCGCGTCAGCACGCATACGCGATTCTATTGGACCAAAGGCCCTCAGCGCGTAAGCGCGTCTGTGACGTGACCCGCACGGGTGCTTCCCACACAGCACGTGATGACAGAGCACACGTGGAAAGACTGCACGTCAGAGTGCCATCGCGTGTAATTGGACAGCACGTCAGAGTCTCATTGCGTGTAATTGGACAGCACGGCAGAGTCTCATCGCGTGTAATTGGACTGCACGTCAGGGTGTCATCGCGTGTAATGGACAAAAGTGCGCGTACACGCGATTGGCCTATGTACGTGTATATCAGGTGTGCGCAGACACTTACACACGCAAGTACGTCAGCGCACCTGTATCCCGGTGTGCGTGGGAATTTCCACACGCTATTGGACTGGGTACTGGATTTCAGGGGTGCGCGGGTCACACGCTCGCCTACAACACGCGCAACGCATTAATTTGCGCGCTAAAAAAATAACAAGCTCAGACCCAGGATGAACATACCGTTCCTAGCAGCAGTGGGCGTGGCCTACCAAAGGAGGAGGAGGAGGATAGTCAGGGCCAGAATATTCACACCCAGAACCAGCCTTTTCGGGATGCCTGATGACCAGGTGCATGGGAGGTACAGGTTTCCACCACACATCATACTGGACCTGGTGAGTGAGTGGGAGGATGTCCTCACATCACCCACCCTGTGCTCCCAAGCACTCAGCCCCCTGGAGAAGGTCCTCAATGTACTGCACTTCTTAGCCACTGGATCATTTCAGCGGACAAGTGCCATTGTGGGTGGTGTATCACAGGCCACCCAGTCACGCTGCCTACACCAGGTCTTGAACATCATCACTGCACGCCCATCAGTCCGCAGGCACATATACCTGCCCAGAACCCCTGCAGAAAGGCATGCTGCCGCCCTGGATTTCTACGCTGTGGCACGATTCCCCAAAGTGCTAGGTGCCATCGACTGCACCCATGTGGCTCTACGTCCCCCCAGGGCATCTGAGCACATCTATAGGAACCGCAAGCACTGGCATTCCATCAACGTGCAGGTAGTATGTAATGCCAAGGGAATCATCACCTCAGTATATGCCAACTATCCCGGGTCAACCCACGACAGCTTCATTTACCGAATGTCCACCCTAAGCCGGGACCTAGAAGCTGGGCGGCATGGCGATACATGGCTGCTTGGTGAGTATGAATGCCACTGCACATGCATGCATGTCAGATACTGAGCAAGGTCACAACCCCACCAATGATACCAATCACCACCTCCACAGGGGACAGTGCCTACCCTCTCAGCCCCCACATGATGACGCCAATTCGGAACCCCACCACGCCACCCCAGGTAAGATATAACGCAGCCCACATTACAACCCGGGGCATAGTGGAGCGCACATTCGGAGTGCTGAAGTCACGCTTTCGCTCCCTTGACCGTTCTGGCGGGCAGCTGTTGTACGCTCCCCCAGTAGTGTGCAGGATCATAGTGGCAGCATGTGTCCTGCACAACGTTGCAACACGCCGGGGCCTGGCCGTGGACATGGTGGTGCCCCCCCATCCCCAACCACATGCACAGCCGCTGCGCATGGGAGGGGAAAGGGCACGGGGGGAGGCAGCCCGTACACAGCTAGTGGCTAATTACTTCACATAGAAATCACACCCCTGTGGAGTGCACACTGCCCTGGCACATTCCATCTGACAATCAATGATGACTCAACCTGACACTGATCCTGAATGTCTGGAGAAAGAACCGTGAAAACCATATCAGCCTGAGATTGTTCACCTGGAAGTGTCACAATGTGTGCATCCCTACCCACACAGACTTCACCAATGCAGTTTTGTGAAGTTACACATTCAAGCAGCTAAAATGAACACCCACTTGCAAAATGCAACAAGAGGACAGTGCCATGTCAGCCAACCCAACCCCAGCACCACCACACCACACACCGTGCCATGTCATGCTATTTGCAGGTAAACAAAGTAATCCACACAACATGACACTAGGGTCACAATGTACAGTGTCCCTATTAGAAACTTGCAACACCTGAAATGCTCACAGTAATGCCGGACCAACAACAAAGTTGAGCACGTACTACCATTAACATGACATCACTAATGTTAAATATTAGTAGTCTCACCACCTGGAAATGCCTGCACTCCCACCACTACCAACTGTGCAGTGTTGGCGCCATGTAGAGTTGTAGGTGCACTGCTGCCAACAGGGACCACATCTCCAGACTAGAGGTCCTTGTGTCGACATGAGGAAGGGACCTGCAAATTGGGAGGTAGACACAGAAGATGAGTTACACATCAATGCAACATGCAGTGTACAACACAACAGCAATATGCACTAGGAATGTATACACAGTATTGACTACAGACTGCCCACACAGCTCATGGGAGTCCAACGTCACTGTGTAATTCACTGTCACTTGGGCACACCCTTTGCAAGCCCATGGAAACGGGAAGCAGGAGGGGTGTGTGTGACTCAAACCCAAGCATCGGAACCAAATACATTACAAGCCTGCATGTGCCCAGCCACAATGCAGCGTATGCCCACAGGAACCAGGGAAGCCAACAAATCGTCCCAAAAAAATTGGGAATAAAATTAATAAAAATTAAAATAAAAATAAAAATAAAATCAAAAATGGCCATTGAAGGGCCCGGGGGGGTTGGGGAGGCCACCCAGGAGGTCCGAGGACAGGATGCACACCAGAACCCACCTGCGTGGATCCTGGGAAAAAAAAACACCTCCATGGGCTCATGGCCCACACGGCTACCCTATTGTGGGAGTATCACTGCTGTCGCTATTATCACCCTGTGCAGCTGCATCCGGAGGTGGTTGCACTATGGGAGGCAGCCCACGCAAGGCCCTAGTCTGCTCCTCCATGGCTGCAAGCATGCGGGTGTGATAGGTCTGGTTCTGGAGGATGAGTGTGCGGAGGTCCCCATGCAACACCTCACGGGATGCCCGGACCTCCGCCCTCGTTGCCTGCATCTCAGCTGAGAGCGTACGGGTGAGACGCTCCAGCTGCTGTTCTGTCCTTTGGTGTGTTGAAGCCTCAAGCTCAACAAGAGTCATCCTGAGGTGAAGGAGCTCCTGCCTCAGGGCTTCCCTGTGTCCCTGGGACTCAATGGAGATGGCCTCCTGCAGAGTCGCCAGTGCCGCCCGCATGTCCCTGTTGGACCCCAACATGTCCTCCCTGTGTGACTGGCAGATGGAGTCGGTTGCCTGCTCTAGTCGCTCCATCAGCCTTTCAGGGGGGACAATGGAAGTGGCCACCCTATCCATGGCCTGAGCCATCATCTCGGATGATGCTGCCTGTTGGGTTGCCATACCCTAAATGGATTGCTCCCATGCGGTATTGCCAGGTGGCGTACGGCTACCACGTCGGCGGGCACCACACCTGTCTGGGGCAAGGCGAACTGCGCCTTGCTGTGCCGGCACTGCCTGAGGCTGCAGGACTGCATTCCCCCTCTGATCTGCTGGCCCAGGAACAGGATCAGATGTCGCGGAGTGTGACCCTGCATCCGTAACCACCAAAGGCGTAGCTGCCAACACTGACATCCCCATTGAGGGTTCTGACCCTGGTGCAGGTGGGTGAGACAGAACAGAATCCCTCCCTGGAACACTCACCTGCGACGGCACGTAGGTCTCATCCGAATCAACACCTGAGTGCAGCTCGGGGGAGGTGCAGCCAGAGACACCCCTTGAGAGCACAACCTGCAGCACTTGTGGGTTCTCACTCACCACCACACCACGTCCCTCACTGGTGGTTGGTCGGCCCTCGGACCCCTCCTGGGTCTGCACCATCTCCACAACCCCAGCAGTATCAGGTGCGTCTTCCCCTGCAAAGACATGAAAACAAAGAAATGGAAACAGGCATTAGCACCCTGGCACACAATGAGGGCTGAGAAGCAAGATAACCAGTACTTGTTTGACACATGTCCCACATGACTAAAACCCTCCCATGCATGCACCCTCACTGCGTATGAAGGGCAGGCAAATGGCACACACTGATGACACCAAGATGGAAGATGAACACATTTTCTGCATGCTGCCTGGCAGTGGCATCACACATTGGCCTGTGATTGGCAGGTGAAACACACATGCCATCACACAGATGGCATGTACCATTGCTATTGAGTGAAGATGGAGAGGAGGGCAGCACCTATTCATTCAGTACAGTTCCCGCATGTAATAGCTTTTCTAATTCAAACAGGTCAGATTCTTCACCTGGAGCTGCCAGTCCGAAATGGTGCAATTGCACAGGGACATGTTTGAACAAATGATATCCAGGTAACAAAGTCACTCCACTTTACCATAGCCATGTCAGACATGTGACTAGAGGACTGCGACATGCCTAGTAAAAGTGGTGGAATGCAAACAATCTGACTAAATGAACAGTGAAAAATCAGGCAACAATGTTGTGGCAGGGTGACACTTCAAGGGCAACTGGCGTGCAGTTGGGCTAGATGTCTACTGTTGGCAGAAGGGATACTGCTATGGCCAAATGCAGCTGCGCAGGACGTATTGCATGAAGCACATTGCTGACCCATACGACTCAGGTGCACACACTCTCACCTGTCACACAAACAGAAGCCCTCACACACACCATGCACATGGATGACACACACATGCATGTGCACTCACCGGACAATGCCTCGTAATCAGCCAAATCTCCCACGCCTTGGATCTGTTCCTCCGTGACGTAGGTCCAGCGACTGACTCATGTGGAGTGAGTTCCATGTCTACTACTGGAGACCCACCTCCAGTCACTAGAGTTGCGGCATGACTTGAGGCCAGCTTACTCTTTGCCCTGCGCATTAGGTCATTCCAGCGCTTATAGCAATCATTGGCTGTGCGCCTCACGATTCCAAGGGCACTTACGATGTCCGCAACGGTCTGCCAGTGTGCCTGGCGTTGTGTAGGTGTGGTCTTGGATCCTGCAACAATGACCATCTCGTTGTCATGTGCGGACACATACTCGACAAGTGCATTCAGTTCGTCATCCGTGAAGCTGGGCTTCCTGGATGGGCCGGACTGTGTAGCCGTGTCTGGGGCATCAGCCTGTGCCGGACGAGCACTCTTCCTCTTCCGCTTGGAAGGTGGTGGTGATCCTGAGTGTCCTGCGCCGCTCTGGACACTAGGTGCAGGAGCCCTGGTGGACTCTGTATCAGGAGTGTGGGATTGCACACTCAGCATGGGAGTTGGTGCAGGCATTGGCTCTAGTGTGATGGTGTCAGGGGGAATGTCAGCAGCATGGACTAGGACCGACACTGTCCGGGCTGGGTGTGTGAGGGCTGGGGTGGATGGAGCCGCAGCTTCCCCTGCAGCCTCTCCGCCCTGCCTACTTGGTGCAGCAGATGACCTTGCTGCCACAGATGCACGTGGCATGGTGACATCAACGTGCACCAGCGCACGTGTCATAGGCCTGCTGACCTGGAAGTCAGCCATGGAGTCAGCCAGGTCTGGTGCCACAATGGGCTGGTCCAACAAGGGCTGAGCATGGATGGTGTCAGCCACATCAGCCTCAACGGGAGGGGGGGGGATTATGGGTGCCCTTGACTGGACCTCCACACATGGGGGGACAGGCTCACCCTGCAAGTAACGACCACGTCCCCTACCGGATCCACCACGGCCACCACTTGTGGCTCTTCCACCTTTGCCACCCTTACGGAATCCTCGCCTCCCAGCCATGGCACTGATGTTAATGTGCGTATGGGAGTGGGTGTAAAATATTGTCCTGGGCAATTGGGGGTCAAAGGGGTTGGGTACCAGATGGTAATTGTACCCTAGTGCTCTTGCAAGGCTGATTGTAACCCCTGGGGAAAGATGACGGGTCACGCTACGCACAGGAGCCCCAAAAAAGGGAGATGACGTGCACGCAACCCCTCCTAGACCACGTGTGCAGAAAGAAAAACCTGCACTACGCTGTGGCACCCAGTAACACAAGAATGAACGTATGCGTGTCACACGCAGCCTAGAATGACCTCTGAAGGGGTAGGCTACACACGGGGCAAGCACAGATGTTAGATACGTGCGTGACTCACTGTCTGCCAGGTAAAAGAACGTGAAAAAGGAGCGCGTTTGGTTGGCAACACCCCCGCCAAAAGAAGATTTGTACGCTGTCTGAGGAGACAGGACAACAGTAGTAGGGAACACTGTTTGAGGGAACAGGCCCAGGTAAACCAGTTAAAGTGAAAAAAGAGAAAAAGCTGTCAGAGGTAACAGGGAATACAAACTTGAAACGCCGTGAAGTAAATCGCGTGTGAAACGACAAGAAGTACAGAATTCACCCACTCGCTCTCCACGAAAAGCACGTACAAGGAAATGGTGTTCTACGCGTACCTTTTATACAGGCCCACACGTCCAGCGTCACTTACGCGGCGTGTACGCGCTAGGGCCATTTCCACCAATTACACGCTTTGTCACTTCTGCGTGTAGGGCCATTTCCACCAATCACACGCGATGACACACTGACGTGCAGTCCAATTACACGCGATGAGACTCTGCCGTGCTGTCCAATTACACGCAATGAGACTCTGACGTGCTGTCCAATTACACGCGATGACACTCTGACGTGCAGTCTTTCCACATGTGCTCTGTCATCACGTGCTGTGTGGGAAACACCCGTGCGGGTCACGTCACAGACGCGCTTACGCGCTGAGGGCCTTTGGTCCAATAGAATCGCGTATGCGTGCTGACGCGCTTACGCGCTAAGGGCCTTTCCTCAGTTTTCACGCTGACGTGCAGGATTTTCACGTGCCAAATCACTCCGTACCAAGCTGGCCACGTGTAAGCACACGGAAGACCACGCTCCTGCCCAGAAGGCCGAACTACTGCCCCCCAGAGCCCCGAGCACGCTCCCACCTGCCATCTGCTGCTGCCTGACTGCCTGCTGCCCACGTGCACTGCCATTTGCTGCCTGCACATCAGCCAGGGGTGCTGTTGCTGTGACCACCCCTGCTGGAACCGAAGACTCCCGACTGGAATTCCATCGCTCCACAGCCCAGCCCCAGGACCCAGTTGCCCACCCACTCCTGCCTCTGGGGTTGTCATGTCGGGGCAAACACCATCTGTGACCACTGGCAACCCCCGGCCAGAGAGGCAGAGGGGCACCAGCCTCAGTGCCACCGAAGTTGGTGTCCTGGTGGAGCAAGTCCTGGGGCAGTATGATGCCCTCTTCGGAAGTTCCCTCGCCGACAAGGAAGGACGGACTCGGATCTGGACTGACATCGTGACTGCCATCAACGCGGAGGGGGTGGCAGTCCGGGACTTACAACATGTCAGGAAGCGCTGGGAGGACTTCAGGTCCAGGACCCTGAACAAGGCCCGGCGCCTCTTGAAGGCAGCGGATGCCAAGGGGCGCCGGGGCCACTTGTCGGAAGAACAGATGGGGGTCCTGGAACGCATATCCCCAGCGCTCCACGTCCAGGTCCTAGAGAAGCAGACCCGTCTGGAGTCGAGCGGTGAGTGTACATGCATCCTGATTGTGAGCAGTGCGTGTGGTGATTATTCGACATTGTGCCGGTTGCACATCTGTTTGTATGGGGTCGAGTATGGGTGGGGGTGTACAGGGCCGTGGGTCTGACACATGCGAGGGCTGTAATGTGTGAGACATGGATGGTGCTTGTGTGTGTGGGCTTGCATGGCAAATGCAGTTGTGCGTGCACACATGTTTGGATGAATGTGCATGTAAGTAGACATGTCCGTGATGTCACGCATGTATGTTGTTTTCGGCTGCATGTATGAGCACTGTGTACATGTGCATGTGTGTGTATTTGTCAAGGGTGCAACAGTAATGCAACATGGATGCATGTGACAGCGGTATGTGGAAGCCTGATTGGCAGATGTGACATGGATGCCCGTCTGAACAGTGCGACACTTGTCAGAGGTGTAGACATGCATGCAAGTGTGGTGGTGTGTGCACATGTGTGGTGCACTTCCTGTGTTGCATGTGATGTCTGGCTCCCCTTTGGCTGCTGATGCTGTTGTATGTGTAGGGATGGTGGTGGCAGTTGCGATATGGCTGTGGTATGGCTCATGTGTGCGAGTTGCAATGACATGTGTGTTGGGGATTGTGATGACATGTCTGAGGTTTGCCAATGCCACTCATGTGCAACTGTCATGCGTGTATGTGTCCATTGTACAGTGCCCTGATGCCTGTGTTTTGTTTCTCCCTGTCTGCAGCGTCAACTGATGAAGAGGGCGGAGAAGGTGCTGTGGAGCACAGCGGCCGGGATCCGACCGCCAGCCGGAGACGCAAGGCCCGGCTCCCCTCCCGTGTTGTCATCTGGTCGGGGAGTGAGGAGTCCGGTGCCGCGTCCCAGGCCGCAGCTGCCGGGGGGAGGTCCAAGTGGCGGAGGTTGCAGTTGGACTCCTCGGCAGCAGAAGGGGCAGCTGGGACCCCACAGGGCCCAACAGGGGAAGATGGTACGGAGTCATCCAGGTTGGTGGGGGGTTTGGTGGAGGAGGAGGCCGTGCAAGCACCAGAGACGGGGTCTGGAGGTGGGGATCCCACTGGTGCTAGTGGTGCAGTCCAGGACCAGGGACAGGAGGCAGCACAGGCGGCCGCGGAGGTGCCTGTGTGCAATCCTGTCCCCGATCCTGTCCCTGCATCATCTTGCACCAGCAGGGATGCCTACGTCCAGACCCGTTTTCAGGCAGGGGATGAGCTGACGTCAACTGGCCTTCCTCTGCCTGCGGACGTGGCCATCCAGGTCCGGGTTGAGCCTGTCCTGGCTGGTGTGGCGTTGCGTCAACAGGCCATGCGAGGTGACCTGCAGTCTTTTCATGGAGAGACTGCACGTCATCTCGAATGGCTCGTTGACCACGTCAGCCTGCTGGGACAGGTCACCCAGGCTGGATTCCGCTTTCTGATGGGGCTTGCTTCGACCCCCTCCTCAACTGGACCCCCTACGCGCCAGTCGTCCTCTGTGCCATCTTCCCACCCATCAGTCACCTGGGTGCCCTGTGGAGCTGCCTCTGACGGTGCGGCCAGGCTGGTGGAGGAGGCATCCCTGCCACAGTCGGGAGTCGGAGGTCCAGCAGGGGTGGCCACATCAACAAGTGCACCCCAGCCGGCGGAGGATGTGCAGGCAGCAGGAGGCAGTGCACGGGCAGAGGCAGAGCAGCAGCAGCAGCAACATGGTGGGAGACATGAAGGCTCGGGGCTTTCGACATCGGAGGGGCAGGCATCGGCCGGAGGGCAGGGGGACCCAGGACAGAGAGTGTCTTCCGTGTGGCAGCGGTTGGGCCACGCCATAGGTGCGGAGCGGCGGCGGGCGGAAGAGGCGCGGCTCACAATGGTAAGGGCGGAGAACTCCATGCGGAGGGCCCTGAGGCGGGCCGAGTGCCTCGAGGCAATCCGCAGGGGGTTGGAGGAGGACACGGCGTCGTCCCTGCGGACCCTCGGGGCCATGGAACTGGACCGCCTCCGGGACATCGAACAGGAGTTCGATGATGCCCTGGCCCGGGACACCACGGAGTGAGCCGCTGGACTTGTCCGCCTCCTTTGTATATAGTTCTTTAGTTTTAGGTTTCCTTTCTTTCTTATTATGATTTGGAGTCGACGGACACTGCTCCACTTTTTGTATATAGTTGATTTTTAGGTAGGTTTTTTAGTAGGTTTCCTTTGTTCAGTTGGGCTCATGGACCCTTGTTAGTTTTGTACATAGTTATTTTTTGCATGGAGATTTTTTTACATTTGACTTTGGACATAATTTTTTTGGATTCTGATTTGCAGTTTTGTGTTTTTATACGGACATGCAGCTCTTTATTTTCACATTCACATTGTAGTTAGTTTTCTTTCTTTAGCATTCTTTAATTTTTTTCAATACAATTTTGTTAGCATACTTCACTGTGTGGTATCATCTCATTGGTTTCATGCATGTCATGTTGTGTGTTTTCCCATTCAATTGCAACCATTGTGTGTGACGGACATGGGTTCATTAGCTTGATGAACATTGGGGGTGTAACATGTGATTTTCATTTCCATGTGGTTGAATGGGTTACTTGGTAGGGCTTTTTGGCTGTGGAGGCTGACCATTACGCACATGATTGGGGATTGTGAGGACCTGGTGGGGGCTGCCCATGGTGGCAGGGGGTGGGGGTGGTGGGAGACATGAGTGGGGGCCTGCTGGAGGCTGTCCCTGCACTGCTGGGGTGTGGGGGTGGTGGGAGACATGAGTGGGGGCCTGGTGTAGTCTGCCCATGGTGGCAGGGGGGTGGGGGTGGTGGGTGACATGAGTGGGGGCCTGGTGGAGGCTGCCCCTGCACTGCTGGGGGGTGGGGGTGGTGGGAGACATGAGTGGGGGCCTGGTGGAGTCTGCCCATGGTGGCAGGGGGGTGGGGGTGGTGGGAGACATGAGTGGGGGCCTGGTGGAGGGTGACCCTGGTGGCAGGGGGGTGGGGGTGGTGGGAGACATGAGTGGGGGCCTGGTGGATGGCTGCCCCTGCACTGCTGGGGTGTGGGGGTGGTGGGAGACATGAGTGGGGGCCTGGTGTAGTCTGCCCATGGTGGCAGGGGGGTGGGGGTGGTGGGTGACATGAGTGGGGGCCTGGTGGAGGCTGCCCCTGCACTGCTGGGGTGTGGGGGTGGTGGGAGACATGGATGGGGGCCTGGTGTAGTCTGCCCATGGTGGCAGGGGGGTGGGGGTGGTGGGAGACATGAGTGGGGGCCTGGTGGAGGGTGACCCTGGTGGCAGGCGGGTGGGGGTGGTGGGAGACATGGGTGGGGGCCTGGTGGAGGCTGCCCCTGCACTGCTGGGGTGTGGGGGTGGTGGGAGACATGAGTGGGGGCCTGGTGTAGTCTGCCCATGGTGGCAGGGGGGTGGGGGTGGTGGGTGACATGAGTGGGGGCCTGGTGGAGGGTGACCCTGGTGGCTGGGGGGTGGGGGTGGTGGGAGACATGAGTGGGGGCCTGGTGGAGTCTGCCCATGGTGGCAGGGGTGTGGGGGTGGTGGGAGACATGAGTGGGGGCCTGGTGGAGGGTGACCCTGGATGCTGGGGGGTGGGGGTGGTGGGAGACATGGGTGGGGGCCTGGTGGAGGCTGCCCCTGCACTGCTGGGGTGTGGGGGTGGTGGGAGACATGAGTGGGGGCCTGGTGGAGGGTGACCCTGGATGCTGGGGGGTGGGGGTGGTGGGAGACATGGGTGGGGGCCTGGTGGAGGCTGCCCCTGCACTGCTGGGGTGTGGGGGTGGTGGGAGACATGAGTGGGGGCCTGGTGTAGTCTGCCCATGGTGGCAGGGGGGTGGGGGTGGTGGGTGACATGAGTGGGGGCCTGGTGGAGGCTGCCCCTGCACTGCTGGGGGGTGGGGGTGGTGGGAGACATGAGTGGGGGCCTGGTGGAGTCTGCCCATGGTGGCAGGGGGGTGGGGGTGCAGGGGGACATGAGTGGGGGCCTGGTGGAGGGTGACCCTGGATGCTGGGGGGTGGGGGTGGTGGGAGACATGAGTGGGGGCCTGGTGGAGGGTGACCCTGGTGGCAGGGGGGTGGGGGTGGTGGGAGACATGAGTGGGGGCCTGGTGGAGGCTGCCCCTGCACTGCTGGGGGGTGGGGGTGGTGGGAGACATGGGTGGGGGCCTGGTGGTGGCTGCCCCTGCACTGCTGGGGTGTGGGGGTGGTGGGAGACATGAGTGGGGGCCTGGTGTAGTCTGCCCATGGTGGCAGGGGGGTGGGGGTGGAGGGTGACATGAGTGGGGGCCTGGTGGAGGCTGCCCCTGCACTGCTGGGGTGTGGGGGTGGTGGGAGACATGAGTGGGGGCCTGGTGTAGTCTGCCCATGGTTGTAGGGGGGTGGGGGTGATGGGTGACATGAGTGGGGGCCTGGTGGAGGCTGCCCCTGCCCTGCTGGGGTGTGGGGGTGGTGGCAGACATGAGTGGGGTCCTGGTGTAGTCTGCCCATGGTGGCAGGGGGGTGGGGGTGGTGGGTGACATGAGTGGGGGCCTGGTGGAGGGTGACCCTGGTGGCTGGGGGGTGGGGGTGGTGGGAGACATGAGTGGGGGCCTGGTGGAGGGTGACCCTGGTGGCAGGGGGGTGGGGGTGGTGGGAGACATGAGTGGGGGCCTGGTGGAGGCTGCCCCTGCACTGCTGGGGGGTGGGGGTGGTGGGAGACATGGGTGGGGGCCTGGTGGAGGCTGCCCCTGCACTGCTGGGGTGTGGGGGTGGTGGGAGACATGAGTGGGGGCCTGGTGGAGGCTGCCCCTGCACTGCTGGGGGGTGGGGGTGGTGGGAGACATGAGTGGGGGCCTGGTGGAGTCTGCCCATGGTGGCAGGGGGGTGGGGGTGGTGGGAGACATGAGTGGGGGCCTGGTGGAGGGTGACCCTGGTGGCAGGGGGGTGGGGGTGGTGGGAGACATGGGTGGGGGCCTGGTGGAGGCTGCCCCTGCACTGCTGGGGTGTGGGGGTGGTGGGAGACATGAGTGGGGGCCTGGTGTAGTCTGCCCATGGTGGCAGGGGGGTGGGGGTGGTGGGAGACATGAGTGGGGGCCTGGTGGAGGATGCCCATGGTGGCAGGGGGGTGGGGGTGCAGGGGGACATGAGTGGGGGCCTGGTAGAGGATGCCCATGGTGGCAGGGGGGTGGGGGTGCAGGGGGACATGAGTGGGGGCCTGCTGGAGGCTGCCCCTGCACTGCTGGGGGGTGGGGGTGGTGGGAGACATGAGTGGGGGCCTGGTGGAGTCTGCCCATGGTGGCAGGGGGGTGGGGGTGCAGGGGGACATGAGTGGGGGCCTGGTGGAGGATGCCCATGATGGCAGGGGGGTGGGGGTGGTGGGAGACATGGGTGGGGGCCTGGTGGAGGCTGCCCCTGCACTGCTGGGGGGTGGGGGTGGTGGTAGACATGCATTGTTGATCAGTAGTGCAAGGTGACATGTGGGTTGGCTGGGGGGCAAGCCCATGGTGGATGGGCTGCCTGCGGGACATGAGCAGGGGTGCAGGGTAGTCCCCCGTGGTGTGGGCTGCCTGCAGGGGCCGTGGAGGTTGTGGAGCGTACACCTGGGTGGACCCACACGGCCAATTCACGTGTAGTACTCCCCAGAACCCCTGAAATACACATTCCCTGCTGGTATTGCGTGTGCAACTTCCCGCGCACCCCTGAAATACACGTACCCTGCTCGCACTGGGCCAATCGCGTGTGTAACTTCCCGCGCACCCCTGAAATACACGTACCCTGCTCGCACTGGGCCAATCGCGTGTGGAACTTCCCGCGCACCCCTGAAATACACGTACCCTGCTCGCACTGGGACTATCGCGTGTGGAACTTCCCGCGCACCCCTGAAATACACGTACCCTGCTGAAATCGCTTGTGCAACTTCCCGCGCACCCCTGAAATTCACGTACCCTGCTTGCACGGGGCCAGTCGCGTGTGGAGCTTCCCGCGCACCCCTGCAATACGCGTTCCCCGCTTGGCGTTTGCTGTTTGCCAGCCCGGTGAACTGGTCCAGGGTTAGCGCAGCCCTTTGCGATGATTTAGCGATTTGGATGGCTTTTCCTTGCGCGAGGGCGTTCTTGGGGGCGTTACTGGCGCTGCTGCAGGGTCGCTGCGATTCTCTGCGCCACGGCTGGTTTGGGAGCCTAAAATCCATGAATACGCTGTGCGCGGAAATCGGTTTTAGCGCACGTGCCTGGCGCAGACAATCGCACGCGGACACTCTGCGCCAGCCGCTTGCGACACTTTTCTGAGAAATTCTATGAATTACCCTGTCAGTATCACAGTGGAATACTAGGAGATCACATCTGACCTATTATTCCTCTCAGTATCATATGACACTGTTAGCCAGAGCACACTAATTAGAAGGCTTGAAGAAACCAGACTCCAAAACACAACTCCACAATAAGTGGGATCTTGAGATCTTTTCTAACAGGCAGAATAGAAATCACCGGGTCCCCCTTTTAGTTCAAACCCACAACCCGTTATCCGTGGAGTTGCCCAGGGTTCATGTCTCGCTGTTCTTTTTCAACATCTGTCTGATCCCTTTGAGGAAGATCATGACATTTTATGGGCTTGCCTGTTCCATCTATGTGAATGACACACACATCATATATACAATGACCTAGGATGGAATCAGCAGCACATCCCTCAGAAATTGCCTCATGGGAATAAGTGAATGGATGATGGTCCACTACCTAAAACTCAACCCAGGCAAAATTAAAATAATGACAGTCTATCCTCATGACTTGCGCGAGAAGTAACTATAGCGACGGAACAGACACTTCACTCACCATTGGCAGTGCTATCAGAGGGAGCTGTCGGGAAGTAATACTGAGAGACGCAGGCTACCTGACAGGAAGAATCAAGACACTTATAGCTGTGTTCCAACAGAGAACAGGTATAACTACAAATGCCAGATTAATAGGACTCAGGGATTGACCCAATTAAGCTGGTCCGAGACCTGAAGACATCCTCAACATTCTTCTTAGCATTGAAGAATTTCCAAGAGAATATTTCATTTATTAATATTCGTCCTGAAGAAAGCGGCCACTTGCGAATCCCGCTGAAACCGGTTGACTGTTGTTATAGCAGGATCTGGTGGATAACCCAGACCCCAATACCCTTACATATTAAGTAAAGGGCTTGCAAAAAGAAATCTAATGTTATCATAACTCCATTTGCTTTCCACAGTAATAGTACTGTACAGAGCAAAAGGAGCTTTTTAACAGAGTTCTAAGTGACAAGAATGACATAGAAATCTCTTCTTATAAAACCTTTTGTTTTTTTGACTAGCATTTTGATAAGCCACACGGCTGGGAGGCGAAAATATTAAATACAGATATCGACCCCCAAATGTGTGCACTCTGTTTTAGCTAATAGGAAAGTGGTTTAGAGAGGACAGGGACAGGTTTGCAACATCCCCTTGCAGTCGGCACATCAGCACCCACTAGGGCTAAGCACCCATGGGCACTAGATTGTCAACACATAGGGCGAAAAGGCTTTTTTACTAGGGACCTAGTGTTAGGAATAACTTTGTAAATAAAATAGCCTTCTGTCACATATGTGTTGAAATATCCTCATGACTCACCTGAAACACCTGTATCATGGCCTTTGGAAATGGGTAATTGCTTAAAATGATTAGGAAACTAGGCATCTTAATGGACAACATTCTCTGGAACCCTAAGTCAATATGCTTCTACCATCAGCGTTCTATCAAACATTCTGTATTCCCTACCTCCTTTTCACTCAGAGGGAGTTGCCTGTCATCTGCCTGGTTCTTTCAAGAATCAGCTCTGAAAACAGTATTTACCTAGGTATGCCAGACTATCTCACAGAAACAAACGTCAATGGATCCAAAACAGAGTAGCTAGATTACTACTCTGACTCAAACGGGGGGAGAGGGGACACATAACACCTGCTTTCGGATCCCTCTACTGGCTACCAATCCAAGAACATATGAAGTTCAGGGCCCTTTGCATCACCCACATAGTACTTAAAGTTCCAGCAGCAGCATTTTGCCAAAACAATATATTAATCTAACATCCAGCCAGAGAAATTGCAAACCAGGAGATTTTGCAGAAGCAGAGACAGAAGCTCCACCTTTTCCACTGTGGTGGCCAAACACCGGAACATGCTATCTAGGGGAATCCTCACACATAAAGGACCACCTGAAAATTAGGAAACGTCTAAAAAACAAGCTCTTCAAGTTCACCTACAAATAGCAGTGGAAGTGACACTTGTCAATAGTTTGATGTTCACACCACAGACACAATCAACTGGCAATTGTCCTACTAAGATACAATACTCAACACTCAGGAAACTACACTGACTAGACGACATCACAAAACCATAAGACAGCCAGTGTCAGTTTAGTTTACCCACATATGCAGGCATTGGGCTAGGTTTTATATAGCAGGGGAAACAGAGGTGCAAGGGGAACCCTGTGCAACAAAGAAAGTGAATGCCACCAGTGGTAATTTATGTCAGTTGCATTTAAACAGTGGCAAGATTACCTGGAACAATACAACTTTGTCTATATAACATTTCCCAAGAAATTAATTTGGGTGAAACTTTGCAAGCCCACAACGTCTGCTCATGTCTTAATCCTGTGCCAAAGTCAGTTCTCCCTCTAATATGGTGGTGCTCTACAGGTCACAACCCACATCCACTCAAGTGCTTCCCTGGAGAAAACAAAATGTTATGCCGAATATCCTCAGTACTTAACTTTAATAAAATATCTTACAAATAATGTTTCTTTTCACAACCTTTGCGAGGCTGGGAAGTCACTCTCTGCTGCTCCTCACTGCGTCAAAATATTTGGGGCTACAGAGGCAACTCTCCTTGGCTCATTGTGGGTGAAGAATGCAATACACAAGACACATGTGTATACCAGTCAACATGACATAACATAACATAGCATGTTAGTAATTTCTTGAAATAGGGCAACAAATGTTTCAATGATTCTTCGAACACACCATTCTCATTATAACAATTTCGTATAGGACACACAATGTTTAACTGTGTCTTTAAACACATGACGTGTATACATTTGCTCTGATTTTAGAGGTGGTGATTGTAGCATATTGACCATTTAGCTTCAGTAAATAGAATGTGTGTAATTTTTATACTAAAGTGATCGACGCATGCAGACAAAATCATAACTGAAGTGATTAACAACTCTTTCATACACCGCAGTGATCTCCCTTAAGTCAGCATTCAGCACACTCACCCTTTGCAATGGATTTACCTAGCCAGCCAGTGACTGCTTTGTTGCTGTCCTTTCTGTGCCTGATGTCACCCTGCCCTGCCAATATGAATGTGCAGCACCAATCACAGTCGGGTGTCTGGTTCTGTTTAAAGGCTCAGTAAGATGGGAAGAGCTTGTGTATGAGCACACACTATGCTTGCCTTGGACCGGAAGAGCAAGGGACAGTGCCCTGCTTAACAGGGCCATGCATGTGCCCACCACCTACAGAAGTGCAGCAGCAGATGTATGTGTGCCACATGCCAATCATTCCACAGACACTGGCCACTGAACTACTTACTTGTACTGCAACTGTGTTTGTATTTTCTTTGTCTTTTATTGAGCGCCTTAAGCCAAAGCGCTGAATAAAAAATGAAAAACGGTACAATAGAAATGATATTCAGTTAGGTCCAGGAAACGATCACTCAGGAATGTTGAAGTAGAGGCGTTTTTAACGAACTGCGAAAGAGAGAGTAGACAGTGATAGAACGTAGAGAAAGTAGAAGAGCATTCCAATGAAGGGGGGGTAAGAGGTTCAAAAGATCAAAAAACGAGACTGAGCACAGGGGGGACGAGGAGCCAGAAGTCTGAACTGAGAGGAAGATCGAAGAGAGCAAGAGGGGGTGTAAAAGGATATGAGTTCAGCAAGGAAGCTAGGGGAAAGAACATGCAGAGATTTGAAGACAAGACAGAGAAAATGTACTTTAATTTGAGAGTGAAAGGGCAGCCAGCCGAGTGCTGTGAGAGAGGAAGAAATAGAATCCCGATAATTGGGAAGGCACAGTTGGCGAATAGAAGAATTAAAGACTGATCTAAGAGGAGCAAGATGAGAATTGGAGAGTCCAAACAGAGCAGTAGAACAGTAGAATGGTTGTGAAAAGTTTAAAGAGGAGATTAGGAGTTTATATGCTTGTGATGTGAGAACCCGGCCTTGCAAAAATGTGGTATGGGGTATGGGTGTGTGTGTGATCACACGTGAGATGGTATGACCTCATGGGCCCTTTTTAAGGCCTGCATCATTCTGTGCTTGTTTTAGGATGGAGGGATATTTGTTGGTCATGTATATTTTATTTTTCCAGTGTCACAATTGACACCTAAAGAGTCACTTGGCGTATTCATGGGGTACTGCTTCTCGTGCACAGCAGCATAATATATCATATGGGTTGAGGCACCATTTCTCTAAGCGGCAGTGTAGCTTCAAAAACATGCAGGATGAGTACATGTTTTTGTGCTTCTTTCTGCAGTATTCAAGTAATAATAGCTCCAGCATATTGCTCACTTTATTCTACGCTTATCATCTAAAACTGGCTAAATTCGACAGAACACTGTCGAAAAACATGTTCAAATAAAATGATGGACATCTCCACCAGAAATAAAAGAATACACAATGAATACACATCTTAGTTGCAATACAAATAACAAAACAAAAAAAAAACAGCTGGCGATGTTCTTGTTTTACATTCTTTTGTTTGAAAAACAATGCAACACTCAAACCAGTGATTACACATTTGTAAAAAAAACAACAAAAAAAAACATACGTAAGGTGCTGCACGTGTTTCTATTCAGGCAGGAGGAACAAAAGCGCCAGTGTTACAGAAGGACCAAGAGAAGGCCCAGCGATTGCTCTCAATTATGCGCGTTATGTGTATTCGTGTCAATGGGACGCATTTATTTCGAATACACCATTAAGTTAAACAATCCATATTCATTTGATTTCAGCGTAGCGAGAATAGCATGTAAGGCAGCTAAAACACTGAATGCCAAATGCCCTGCGTGCATCTAGTAACAACGTTGTATATTTTGGGAGAAGGAACGAGCAGGCGTAACAAAAGGCAAGTCCAGTTTGGGATGCTGAATATTCTCTCTTTAGTACGTTTTTGCCATACTACTATCGCTGTATGAGAAAGATTCTGCCCGGCGACCCCTTTGCTATTGTTGTGCATGACATCAGAAACCGTCATCACACTGTACTTCCACAATGGTGCAGTTTTCAATAACACGAGGAAATATGATTGTGAAGCAGACTTTCGGAAAACTGTTACTGGGCCCTTCTACTGGAGAAAACAACATGGCCCAAAGATGGACTTTCGCTGTTCTCCTAAGTCCCCGTTTTTAGGAGTCACAAACGCATACAGGTGAAGGAAGCGTGCTTAGGATTTACTATGCTTCCCATGATCATCTAAAATAACATATTTCACGAATGCAATGGATCCATCCTGCAATGATTGCTGGATGCCTTCAGAGACACATTCCGTACAGTTCCTAGTCGTATTGCCAAGTTGTTCCAAACAAAATAAGACTGTGGGTTGAATCTCAAATCGTTTGCAAATGGCCATGTTTGAAAAAAAAACACACCTGTGAATTCCACTCTTGCAAATTGACTTGCGCAAATTAGTTATTAGTAAGAAACCATCATGATATATGATATGATATTTTATTTCTAACGCTCACGTACACAAGTTTTTCAGAGCGCGACAAGGCAAGGGAGGGGAATCAGGGGAGAACAAAAACAGCGATCTTACTAGGCCCAGCGACATTGAGAACGTGCAAGTGCATGGGAGAGGGGGAGAAATGGAAAGTGTGGAGCAAAGGAGAAAACAGATAAATAGTAATCAATAAATAAATAATGAAGGCAACAAACAGTGGTAATGCAGCCCGCAAGTGGCACATGCTGGGTTTGAGGCAACAGACAGGGTAGGTTTTATAAGGGCAGGAAGAAAAAGGGGGGACTGTGTGGGTACAAGGGGACAAGAGGGAGGACGTCAGGGGACTCCCGCACTGCAAAGGATTGTTGAAGAAAGCAAACAAAGCAAACAGATTCAAGAACACAAGCTGATGTCCCTCTCCCTGGTTAATCCTAACCAGCCTTGAGAATGGTATCCAGGTGTCTTTCGAGTTGATAGGTCCCACCATCTCAAAGGAAGAAGCCATTCTTGAAGGAGCTTCTCTGTCGAATGGAGTTTGGCAATTCAGACCTGCAGCAGGGCTTCACCGGGCAAACCAATGGTCCAGGAGTAACAGCAGCCATCCTCTTCCAGCTCTTCTTTGGTTCTTTCATTCCAGTGGTTGACTCTGCCTTTCAGTCCACGAGACTCACCTTTTAAAGAGTTTTCTCCCTTTCATTCCAGCCTAGCTGTCACTCAGCCAGCAGGGTAGCTGTCCTTGCCCGACAGTCAGCCATCCAATCACGGCAGACTGCATTTGAGCCTCCTAGGAGACTAAGCACAGGGAGTTTCGGGCACCTCGCTCACTTCTTGCCCACCCCAGACACTCAGACACCAAGGGCGGACTTTTGTCCTGGAGCCCGCCATAGGCACACAAACAAAGGGACCAAACCTGGTTTGGCGCACAGAGAAAAAACACTAGAAGGACCTTTCCAAAAAGAAATGGCGAAAAAAGAATACCGGGACCTGATTAAACAAAGGGGCTTAAGGTGCCAACTTGAAAAACATGGCTCCCGTGATTTTTAGCTACCGGTGCTCCCGTCCGGGAAAAATCATGGAAAGGGTAGCATTTGACTGCTACATGAGTGTTTAGACACAGGGGATACTATGAAACCCCTCCAGCACTCCATTGTAAGATGGTGTGTGCTGGGTCTATGAATTTGGAAAAGACTATTAAAGTCGATTTCACTTTACATTCTATGGGAAACAGTAGTTGATCCCAGAGAAGGTATTTAAACCTTTGGGAAGTCTAAAAGACATCCCTGTGTCACCGCACAGAGGGTGCTGTGTAACACACATGAAAAGATGATGCCTATGGTGTTATCTAAAACTCCATAATCAGAGAATACAAATGTAAAACACACATCAAAATACATGAAAGAGTGAAAAAATCAAGTCCACAAAATCCGACAAAGTTGCTGGGGGTCTCTAAGGTGAGGGAAATTAGCACATTTCTGAGAATTCTTCCTAACACTTGTCCGCCCCAGACTAAGGGACAGCAGGATTAATCCACCCCTGGATGAATCTCCTTACTCCAGTTGGTCAAATATTCTGGAGAGACCATCAGCATTTTGGTGTTTACACCCTGACCTGTGTTCAATGATAAAATCAAACCCCTGGAGGCTGATTGACCATCTTAACAATTTAGGATTCTCCCCCTTCATCTGCATTAACCATCTCAAGTGTTGGTGGTCAGTTTGAATCACAAAAGTAGATCCATACAAGTATTGTCTAAACCTTTTCAGTGACCACACAATAGCAAAACATTCTCTTTCAATGGTTGCCCACCTTGTTTCTGGTTCCTTCAGCTTTATGCTGATGAAGCAGATGGGGTGCTCCCTACCTTTCTCATCCAGCTGACTCAGAACTGCACCTATTCCTGTATTGAAAGCATCTGTTTGCACAATATAGGTTTGGCTGTAGTCAGGAGCTCTTAGGACTGGAGCGTGACAAAGGGCTTTCTTGAGTCCTTCAAATGCCTTGTTGCACTCCTCACTTCCCTGACCTTTTTAGGAAATTTGGATGAGGAGACTACATTTAAGGGAGAAGCTATGGACCCATAGTTCTCTATGAAGTTCCTATAATACACAGTGAGAACTAAGAAGGCTCTCACTTGGGTTTGAGTAGTAGGGGTGGCCCAGTCTCGTACAGCTTGTACTTTGCTAGGCAATGGCCTTATTTCACTTCCTCCTACCTCATGTCCAAGGTAGACCACTTTGCTCTGACCAATTTGACGTTTACTTGCCTTTATGGTCAGATGGGTCTGCTCAAGAGCCTGCAAAACATATCCTAAGTGGTCAACATGTTATTTCCAAGTAGGGCTGAACACTTCAATGTCATCCAAGTGTGTCATGCAGTAGTCCTCCATCCCATTCAGAACTTGATTAACCATCCTTTGGAATGTTGCAGGTACATTCTTTAATCCAAAAGGATTACCTTATACTGCTAGAGGCCTGCTGGGGTTGAAAATGCAGTTTAGTTTTTTCCTTGGCATGGTCTGTCAGGGCTATTTGCCAATAGCCTAACGTTAGATCAAATGTACTGAGGTACTTGGCAGAATCAAGTTTGTCCACCAGATCATCTATCTTAGGTAAAGGATGGACATCAGTCTTAGTGACTGCATTTAGAGCTCTATAGTCCACACGGAATCTCAACTACTTGGATCCTGCCTTTGGTACTAGCACAACTGGACTAGACCATGGAATGGTAGATGGTTCTATTACACCAAGATCAAGCATTTTGTTGACCTCCACCTTTATGTGGGTTCTGACATTATCTGACATTCTGTCATTTCTGCTTTTAACAGGTAAACAGTCACCAGTGAGAATATCATGCTGGCCCCAAAGGGTCAAACCTGATGATAGTGAAAACAGGGAGGCAAACTGATTTAACAGAAACTTGCATTCCTCCTGTTGTTCCAGTGCCGGATTAGAAGAGAGGTTAACTCCTTCTATGTTCTCATCTAAAGGTTGTCCCCTGAGAAGATCAGGTAGAGGTTCACTCTCTTACTCCTCGTAAGCTGAAGCTAGAAGCAAAGCTTCCACTTCTGGTCTGGTGACATACGCTTTTAGACGGTTGGTGTGAAAGACCCTGGGGGCCTCCTTAGGATTGGTTAAGTCCACAAGATAGGTGACCTCTCCAAGTTTTCCCACAACCTTGAACGGTCCTATCTACCTGTCCTGTAAGGCCTTCTGCCTTGTAGGTACCATAACTTAAACTTGCTGGTCTTGAGTAAACTCAACAATGTTGGCCTTCTGGTCATGCCAATGCTTCACCAGAGCCTTACTTGCTTTTAAGTTATCAGCTGCATCTGTCATCATGTGTCTCATTCTCCTCTGGAGACCTAACAGATAGTCAGTGACTCTCAATGGCTTGGGAGAAGGAACACTCTCCAACCCCTCCTTAATTAGGGCCAAAGGACCTCTAACTGGATAACCATAGAGAAGCTCAACGGGACTAAATCCAACTGAGGGACTTCTCTATAAGCAAATAGAAGGCATGGCAGTAGAAGGTCCCACTTTCTTCTAAGGGGTTCCTCTAAAGCAACTATCATGCTCTTCATAGTACGGTTAAACCTCTCTACCAATCCATTTGTCTGTGGATGGTAGGCAGTTGAGAACTTGTAAGTCACCCTACAGTTTTTCCACATGGCCTGCATGTAGTGGGACATAAAGTTTGATCGCCTGTCAGAGATGACTTCCTTAGGAAAACCTACTCTGGTAAAAACACCAAGTAGGGCCTTAGCAACAGCCTGAGCTGTAACCATCCTCATAGGTATGGCTTCAGGATACCTAGTAGCATGGTCTACTACAACCAATATAAATTGATTGCCTGAAGAGGTTGGAGGGTTTAAGGGCCCAACAATGTCAATCCCTACCCTCTCAAAAGGGACTCCCACCACTCGGAGGATCACCAAAAGTGCCACATTCTAGGCTCCACTCTTGCCCAGAGGTCTTACAAGTGTGACAGCTCCTGCAGAATGTATCTACATCAGACCCCAACTTAGGGCAGTAGAAATATAGAGAAGGCCTTTCCTTGGTTTTCTTGAAACTCAAGTGACCAGCCAAAGGAATCTCATGGTTTAACTGTAGTAACTGATGTATTTTCTCTAGAGGCACTACAAGTCTTCTGTAGTCCCCTCGGATAGACTCAGTTGGTTCACTGTAGAAGAGGCCATTTTCCCAGTACAACCTTTGCTTCCCTGGCTCTTGCCCGTCCAGCTGGGAAACTGCCTGTTGGTGAAGACCCTCATGAGTAGGACACTCTCTTTGGCCTCTGCTGAAGTCTGCCTTACAGGGGCCACTGTCTGCCAGTATAGACTGCAGCTCACGATGGTCTTTATGATCCAGATCCCCAACAGGGGTCAGGTCTTCTTCCAGCTCTGAATCCTCCGCAGCTGATTCAACCGTTCCTGGTTGTTCCTCACATTCAGCCTAAGCTGGTGGAGTAGTCACAGGTGTGACTTTGGACAGTCCTCTCGGGGATGTCCTTTTTGGTAGCACAGGAGTGTTGTCTGGCTTTTTTCTGGAGACCTTGGGTTTCCCCTCTCATTCTTCTTTGAAATAGCAGTCAGTAGCTGCTGTGGGCTAGGTGATATACATTCTTCTGTAACATCTTCTGGAGAGCCATCTAAGGTACTCTCCCTGGCCCTCCTTGCCTTCTCCTGTTTCCTTTTGCTGGGAGGCCTGAGGGTGCTTGATACAACTCCAAGAGTTTTTAAGTCATTCCCCAACAGGACTCTCCCAGGCACCTACTTTACACACTAACAGGTATCTTGACAATCATGTTGTTGCACTGGATGAGAGCTGGTAGTCTAAGAAGAATTTGGACAGGGCCTCCAGCAAGCTTAGTGAGGCTTTTGGGTGTCTTAGCAACACCCTCAGCCTTGAAAAAAGATCCATCCACTACAGTAATACTGGCCCCAAAGTCTCTAATAGCCATTTACAAGTACACTGTCCTTGTGATATTCGTTTGCGTTATCTGGAATTGAATTATAGACATCTAAATTCTGCTGTTCCCACAGACCCAGGGACACTAAAGAAACACTGGCAGAGACTCCAATGGGGTCTTCAGCCAGTACTTGAAAGTTACCACTTGTCAAATGTACTTCTTCCTCTGGGGCGAAGGCTAAAGAGACAGTGTGGATCCCTGAAGGTTTACCTTTGCATCTGGGATCCCCTTTCACATGGTCAGTAGACCCAAAAGCATAACATTTTCCAAATGTTTTGACAAATGGGGGTCTCTGCTGACCTCCCTCTGGTTTGGAACCAGAGGTTTCACTAGCCTGATTCGGTTTCCCAAGTGGTTTACCCTTCTTATGTTTGTGGCCCTCTTTTGGATTGGAGGTATTTGAATTATCCTTGCTATTTTTCTTTTGCTGCTTCCCATCATCCTTCTTCTGAGTTGCCCCAGAATCCTTGTGAGTAGCTCTGTTGGCAACCCACAAGTCAGCAGCCTTTGCTAACTTCTTTGGATCAATTTCCTTAGAGTCAGCCAAGTGCTGTCTCAGCTCAGGAGAGCAGGCATTAAACATAGATTCTAACAAAAATAGATTTATCATTCCTTCATAAGTGTTAACTCTGTAACCCTTTACCCAACCATCTAAGTTTTTCAAACATTCACACACCCAGGTAGCCCAAGGGGTACCATCATGCTTTTTGAGCATCCTAAACCTCTTAAGGTACTGGGAAGGAGTTTTCCCAAATCTAGCTATCAGAGCTAGCTTCACATTTTCATACTCCAATCTTTCAAGTTCCCTCACCTCCATTACAGCATCAGTTGCAACCTGGGGAAACCTAGACAAAAGCCAAGGAACCAACTAATTCCCTGTGAAACACTGAATCCCATAGTTATATTCAAAAGCAGACAACCAATCTAAAATATCAAGTATCACCTCATACATACTCACAGCTTCTTTAGGCATGCAAGGCCTCTTAGAACTGCAAGACCTAGAAAACTCTGGGAGAGACCCATTTTCAAGAGACAATTTATTCATTTCAAGTTCATGATTCAATTCCATTTCTCTGAGCCTGAGTTCTTGATGTTTGCTTTCAGTTTGCATTTGGAGCCTTTTAAATTATAACTCAAGTCTCAACTTTTCAAGAGAGACACATTCTGGACTCAGTACTGGACCTGGTAGGGTCCCTGTGGCTATAGTTTGAGGGTTTAGAGCTGGTTCAGGTAAAGAGGGCCTCTCTTCCTGAGACTCCTCTGACTCTTCTAACTCATTAATATCATTAGAGTTGGACTCTACATCAACACTATCCACATTTGCTGGAGTGGTAGGCATTATAGCTCACCTCCCAGTCTTTGATGATTCAACAATTTCTCAATCAATTAGTTTTTCTTGCCTTTAACAGAGAGAGACCTGACTTTACACATATCTTTCAGTTGATCTACTGTTAGAATGATCAGGGCTTCCTGTTTAAGTTATACATATTGGGCATTATAAGACAATTGTTTTTCTAGTGATGCATAGCCTTGTGAAGGTTATTTGAACAAAAGTTATAGCAGTACTCTCATTGTAATAACTATACTTTATCCTCACTGCTGTACAACAGTGTTAGGCAGAATTGCATGCAGTACCCTCTGGGACCAGCACACACAATTAGGACTACAGGTGTAAGCAAGACCAACCAATGGTATACGTTTTTATCACACAGTTTGTTGGTAGTGAGCTGAGCAGCCAGGCTTATCTCAAGAGTGAATGTGAGCAGTACAAGTAGTTACACAGAGGACTTTCAATCACAGTGGTTCAAGGAGACACTTATAATCAAAGTTTCTTGGTAAAACCACTTACTAATTTATTACACAGTCATTTAGAAAACATGTCACTAGAAGGAGACAACTTAATATTATATACCAATACACTTCAATACAAAATTCTAAGTGTTTGAGACAGTTTGAGCTCCATTGAAATAGGAGCAAAATGGCAGTTCAGTTACTTAGCAGTGAGCAAAAAGGAAACAAAGAAGTAGAATAGATTACATATACTTTCTAGGCAATGCAAATAGTTTCAGTTCACCAGAAGAGTTCAATTCAAGTGAAGAGGCCAGGACAAAGTCAATGGGCTAGTGTTCTGGATAGGAAAGAGCAGTTCTGGTATCAAACGGTAAAGTCTTTGCAAAAGTTCTCAGAAGTAGTTTAGGCGAAAAAGGATCCTTTGTGGGGTCACAAGCTGATTAGGCCTGCAAGTTGGGAAAGTTTCGTGAACTTTCACTGCTAGTGGCGTTCTCTCAATCGGGTTGGCAGAGTACCTTTATATGAAGAAACAAAATATGCTGAAGTCGTGGTTCCTGGCAGTTCCCGCAGATCTCACTGTTCCTGAGCCACAGTCGTGGGGACAAGAGGGAGGACGTCGGGGGACTCCTGCACTGCACTGGATCGTTGAAGAAAGCAAACAAAAAGGAGTTCCAATAGCTGTAGATTCAAGATCACAAGCTGATGTCCCTCTCCCTGGTTAATCCTAACCAGCCTTGCAAATGGTATCCAGGTGTCTTATGAGTTGATAGGTCCCACCAACTCAAAGGAAGAAGCTGTCCTTGAAGGTTATGTCGAAATGGAGTTTGGCAATTCGGCCCGCAGCAGGTCTTCACCGGGCAAACAAATAGTCCAGGAGTTGCAGCAGCCGTCCTCTCCAGCTCGTCTTCGGTTCTTTCATTTCAGTGGACGACTCTGCCTTTCAGTCCACGAGACTCGCCTTTTAAACAGTTTTCTCCCTTTCATTCCAGTCTAGCTGTCACTCATCCAGCAGGGTGCCAGACAGTCAGCCTGCCAATCACGCCAAAGTGCATTTGGGTCTCCTAGGAGACTAAGCACAGGGAGTTTCAGGCACCTCCCTCACTTCCTGTCCACTCCAGACGCTCAGACGCCAATGGCGGACATCAGTCCTGAAGTTATGATATGTTATGTTACTTTGCATTTATATAGCACCTTATGTACCATTGGTATGGTCTGAAGGCGCTGGTAGGTTGAACGCCCTTGGGAACCGGAGTTCAGGCTAGTAGAGAGAGTAGAGCGAGTCAAAGGTGCATGTGAGCACTGGATATGTGTGCAGCTGGTGTTGCATTCGTGTAATAGCTGCTTCTTAGCGGTAGGTGTGGTGGTTGAGAGATCAGGAGTATGTGTTCGTTCTGGCAGGATTTATCCAGACTGAATGTGGCTGCGTTAGGCCTGAGGAGAATGTCTGGCTGGGGGGTGTGTAACCAGCAGTGTTTACTTAGAGTGATGGGGAGTATGCGGCAGAATGTTAGCATGAGAACAGTTATACCGAATGGTGTCATAGTATCTCTGTGTTCTAGTTGAATGGTGGTGTAGAGAAGAGAGTAAGCATGGTGATGTGATATGATGGGTTACGTGCTCTTTCAGACTTTCCATGCACTCCAAAACGTTCCATGTCAGTCACGCAAATCTATGCACTCCAGTGCGCTCCATGCACTCCAGTCCGCTCTACGCACTCCAGTCCGCCCCACGCACTCCAGTCCGCCCCACTCACTCCAGTCCACCCCACGCACTCCAGTCCGCTCCATGCACTCCAGTCCGCTCCACGCACTTAGTCCTTTCCATCCACTCAGTCTGCTCCACGCACTCAGTCTGCTCCACACTCTCCAATCTGCTGCACATACTCCAATCTGCTCCATGCACTCCAATCTGCTCCACACACTCCAATCTGCTCCATGCACTCCAATCTGTTCCACGCACTCCAATCTGCTTCACGCACTCAGTCCGCTCCATGTACTCAGTCCGCTCCACGCACTCCAATCTGCTCGATGCGCTCCAATCTGCTCCAAGCACTCTAATCTGCTCCACGCACTCCAATCTGCTCCACGGACTTCAATCCGTTTCATGCATACAAATCTGTTCTATTTACTCCGATCCGCTCCGCGTATTCTAGGTTGTTTTATGCACTTCATCCCCATATTTCACCAGTACCATCTGCATACTTTATTTGTTCCATCGATATTTTCACACGTTCCATCTATATACGCCACCTGTTTCATTCTTATACGCCACCTGTTTCATTCTTATACGTCACCCGTTCCATCCACATATGTCGCCCGTTCCATCCACATATGTCGCCCGTTCCATCCACATACGTTGCCCGTTCCATCCACATACGTCACCCGTTTCATCCACATATGTCATCCGTTCTGTCCTCTCTATGCATTCAGCGGCTCTACGCACTCGTCCGCTCTTTGCAATCATCCGTTCTACGCATTCTTTCGTTCTAGGCACTCATCCGCTCTACGCAATTCATCCGTTCTACGCAACTCATCCGCTCTAGGCACCTCATCCGCACTAGGCACTCGTCCGCTTTTATGTCCTTGCACGCTCTACGTATTCACGTAGAGCGTGCTCTACTCACTCATCCGCTCTATGCACTCACCCGCTCTATGCACTCATCCACTCTACACGCTCACTTGCTCTACGCATTCACTCACTCTACGCACTTACTCTTATGCACCCCTCCTTTCTTATGCACGCAATTGCTCATACGTACTCGTCTGCTCCAAAGGCACACACACAAAGGGACCAACCCTGGTTTGGCGTGCAGAGACAAACACTAGAAGGACCTTTCCAAAAAGAAATGGCAAAAAAAGAAGACCGGGTCGTGTTTAAACAAAGGGCTTAAGGCACCATCTTGAAAAACATTGCTCCATTGATTTTTAGCTACGGGTGCTCCCGTTTGCGACAAATCATGGTAGTTCATTGTAAAACCACTGCCACCGGCATTTTCAATAGGAAAGGGTAGCATTTGACTGCTACATGAGTGTTTAGACACAGGGGATACTATGTAACCCCTCCAGCACTACATTGTAAGATGGTGTGTGCTGTATATATGAATTTGGAAAAGACTAGTAAAGTCAATTTCACTTTACATTCTCAAGGAAACAGTAGCTGATCCCAGAGAAGGTATTTAAACCTTTGGGAAGTCTAAAAGACATCCCTGTGTCACTGCACTGAGGGTGCTGTGTAACACACATGAAAAGATAATGCCTATGGAGTTATCTAAAACTCCATAATCAGAGAACACTAATGTAAAACACACATCAAAATACATGAAAGAGTAGGAAAAAAATGGGCACACACTTTCCAGGTAAAAAAAAATCAAGTCCTCAAAATCTAGCAAAGTTGCTGGGAGTCTCTAAGGTGATGGGAATTAGCACATTTCTGGGAATTCTCCATAACAGTGGCCAGGTGCACGGTACCAAGAGAGCAACAGATCAGCAGGGGAGAGGGAGGGTGAAGGCAGAAGCAAAGAGGAAGGTCTTGAGGTGCTTTCGGAACCATAGATGGTTCTCCTTAGGGTTTGGAGTGGCAGTGAGGCTGTTCCAGACAGAGGCCCCAGCCGAAGACAGAGATCTACCCCTGGCTCGTTTCTTTGAAAAACGACTGACCATGAGGGAGTTAGAGGTAGAGGAACGAAGAGCTCGAGAGGGGAGGTATTTGCAAAGGGATAGTTGAAGGTATTTTGGATCCCGACCCTAGAAAGCCTTATGGACAATGCATAGTGTTTTGAATTTAATCTGTGCATCCACTGGGAGCCAATGGAGAGATTTCAGACCTGGAGAGATACGATCCTAGGGCTTGCAGTCCTGCTTTGGATTAGTTGCAGAGGGCAGAGAGTAGAGGCAGGTAGATTTAGAAAGAGGCTGTTACAATAGTCCACCCTAGAGAGAACCAGAGCTTGGGAGACTCTGAGCTTCTGGGGAAGGAGAGGAAGGGTAGAGTGCCTCTCAGGAGATGCAGTAGGAAGTTTGACGTTTTAGAGACATCAGACATGTGAGCGGAGAAGGAAAGAGTGGAGTCAAAGATGACCCCGAGGTTCTTAGCTTCGCAGGTGGGGTAGGAGGAGGGCCAAGGGAGGCTGGCCAGAGGGTGAGAGGAAAGGATGGAGAAGGTGTGCTGATGGGGAGAATCTCTGTCTTGCTGCCATTCAGACAAAGATCATTTCGGGAACACCACTCTTGAATGGCAGTTAGGCAGTCAGAGATGAGAGAGGGAGAGGAGGTGGCTGAGGGCAGCCTGAAAATGAGTTGAGTGTCGTCAGCGTAACACTGGAAATTTGAGAAGAATATGGCAATGCAGTGGGTGAGTGTGGTCAGGTATTGATTGAAAAGCCACAGTGAGAGGTTAGACCCCTGGGGAACACCACAGGTAGAGAGGAAGATAGATGATAGGAAGGATCCAAGTTGGACCTGGGAGGGTCGATCAGAGAGGAAAGAGGTGAACTAGGCCATAGCCTGATCGGTGATACCCAGGTTATCACGGAGACGGTTGAGCAGGATAGTGTGGTTGACCGTGTCAAAGGCAGAAGAGAGATTGAGTAGGATGAGGACAGAGGGAATGTTAGAGTCAAGGTTGGAGTGCAGATCTGCACGGATGTTCAGGAGAGCAGTTTCCATGCTTCTGGCAGATCTGAAGCCAGACTGGTGGCCATGGGTTGAGCTAACAGAATCAGAGTGAACATTAAGCTGAGAGATGGCCAGTTTTTCCAGGAGTTTCCCTAGAAAGGGAGTAGTGAAAATTGGGAGATAGTTAGCCGGGCAAGAAGGGTCAGCTGTGGGTTTCTTGAGAAGAGGATGCACTAGGGAGTGCTTCAGAGGGGAGGGGAAGGCAACATGACAGGCAACTATTCAATTTACCATATGTGTGAAGGCCGAGCCTTGTGACACAATACTTTAGCTAAGGTTATGTAATGGCAGGCGTAATCATTATGTTTGGCATCTGGGGAGTGACATCCCAGGAAATAACATCTCAAGCTTTTTGCCCGTGTGAGACACACTGGTTAGGTCTATTTATTTTTTATGTCACACAATTCTCTCAACACTGAATAGTGATGTTTTTTCAACTTTTAAAAACATAATTGTAACATATTTAACTAAATAAGGTTAATTGTGAATGGCTGCTCAACCCTTTAATGTTAAATGTTACCCCAAAAACTATTCCTGTAAGCAAATGTTTGATGCAATCAGTGTTTTTTTCTGTGCATCCATGTCACACAAATTGCCTATGCATGGCATTCAAATTTTCTGCAAGAAGATAAGTTAATGTCCAACATGCATTATTCAGCCTGGGCCCGATTCATGGAATCTGGCGCAGAAATGGGGCAGTGGTGGCACAGCAATAAGGACCCTCTGCGAGCCATAGCACAGAAAATATTTTGCACGCCATGCGTATTCATGGATTCCAACACACATTCCTAGCCATCGCGCAAGTCAAAACAAAATGTGCCCACAACACCCTCACCAACACCAAAAAACAAAGCCAAAGGGATAACACAGCGCAAGCCTCTGCGCCACCCCTAGCCCAGCATCCAGTACCCGAGTGAAATTGCGCACCTCACCTCGCAATCCCATTCCGTACTCCAGAGAAAATGCATGCCCTCCCTCGCAAGCCCAGGACGCACCCCAGTGAAGTTGCGCACCTCACCTCGCAATCCCAGGTCGCATCCCAGAGAAAACACGTGACCTCACTCACAAACCCAGGCTGCCCCCCAGCGAAATCGCACGCCTCACCTCGCAATCCCAGGCTGAAACGCAGAAAAAAGGTGTGCCCTCCCTCAAAATCCCAGGCCGTACCCCAGTGAAATCATGCACCTCACCCTCACAGGCAGCCCCTTCAGTCTGGACACTACCCCAGCCCACCCCAGGTGGTATTCCAGAGAAAACGCATGCCCTCCCTTGCAAGTCCAGGCTGCACCACAGCGATAAGGTGCCCCCTCTCGTAAGTGTAGGCTACACCCCTTACAAAAAGCATGAGTACCCCCTATCCCCTCAGCAGCGATCCTGTCCATATACCTCTCTAAGGCACATGAACCACTGTAGAACACACACCAACCCCCAGCCCCCCTCACCTGTGATGCCACCCACAGGCAGCCTCTTCCAGACAGGACAACCCCACAGGCAGCCCCCTCCAGACGGGACACCGCCCCACAGGCAGCCCCCTCCAGAATGGACACCACTCCCAATCCCCCTCACCTGTGACAACACCCACAGGCAGCCCCCTCCAGATGGGAGACACCCTCACAGGCATCACCCTCCAGACTGGACACACCCCACAGACATTCCCCTCCAGACTGGACACCACCCCTTAAACCCCCACACCTGTGACACCAGCCACAGTCATCCCCCTCCAGCTGGGGCACGCTCTAAAGCCAGCCCCCTCCAGATTGGACACCACCACCCAACCCCGCTCTCCTGTGATACCACTCACAGGCAGCCCCCTCCAGACTGAAAACCACCCCTAACCCCCTCCAAACTGGACACCACCCCCAGCTCCCCTCACCTGTGACACCACCCACAGGCATCCCCCTCCAGATGGGACACCCCCACAGGCAGTCCCCTCCAAGATTGGACACCACCCCCATGCCCCCTCACCTGTGACAACACCCACAGACAGCCTCCTCCAGGTGGGACACTAGCCCACAGGCAGCCCCTCCAGACTGGACACTACCCCCAGCTCACCTCACCTGTGACACCACCCACAGGGAGCCCCCTCCAGAAGGGACAGCCCCCATAGGCAGACCCCTCCAGACTGGACACCAGTCCTACTCACTTGTGACACCACCCACAGGCAGCCCCCTCTAGACTCGACACCAACCCCAGCCCCCCTCACCTGTGACACCACCCACGGGCAGCCCCCTCCAGATGGGACACCCCCCACAGGCTGCTCCTTCCACACTGGATACCCCCACAGGCAGCCCCCTCTAGACTGGACACCACACCTAGCCCCTTCACCTGTGACATCACCCACAGGCAGCTCTCTACAGACAGGACAACCCCCACAGGCAGCCCCCTCCACACTGGACACCCCCCACAGGCAGTCCCCTGCAGACTGGACACCACCACCCAACCCCCTTCATCTGTGACACCACCCACAGGCAGCCCCCTCCAGACTCGACACCGCCAAAGGCAGCCCCCTTCAGACTGGACATCACCCCCTACACCCCCTCACCTGTGACACCAACCACAGGCAGCCCCCTCCAGACAGAACACCCCCACAGGCAGCCCCCTCCAGACTGGACACCGCCCTCACCACCCCTCAACTGTGGCACCACCCACAGGCAGCACCCTGACAGTCTGACACATTACCAGTGCACTGCATGTCTGCTGCTCGCCTGAACTGACGTGGTCTGACAGCACCATGAATCGCAACACCGACATGTAGTGCGCAAATCCGATCAACTGGTACATTACAAAGGAATCAAAGCACTGTGACAGAATGTGTGCCCACGACAGAAGCAAACATACCAAAAGTTGTTGCAACATCCACAAACAATGGCCAGGCGTGTCACAGTCTGAGCATGAGTGAGCTGGGTGGCAAAATACATGTCAGGGAGCAACCACAAGACAGGGCCATGCATTGGTGATGGTAGGGTAGTCAGAGAGATATGACTCACAGAGACTGGTGAGACTGGTGTATTGTGCAGCCACTTTGGAAGATCAAATATGGACCACTACTGCAATCCAGTGGAAGAGGTTGAGCAACACATGAGAGAAGGCATTGTGTGAATGCACATTCTGTTGAATGCGTCTGCACGACATGTGTTTTACACAGCAATGACAAAGTAATGTGATATGCACGTGACCATGGAACACTCCCACAGTGAGCCAACCTCCCTCTACCCCAACCACATTAATTCCAAACACACAGTGATGCAGCACAGGTAAATGCTAATCCAAAAATACAGTGCAGACACAGTCGTCTGATGGACCCCACACCACATGTCAGGAACATGTGCATCCTGCCATCCGCAACCATCCCAGCAACAATACACAAGCATGCATGCCACAAGACACATCAATTGCAATGGAGAGATGCACTGTCTGAAAATAGAACTAGCTAACAGGCCGACACACACATTAACTGCATGAAGCGTGGAATGTAACAAACAGAGCGATGTATAATAAAGAAATATGAACAAAAATAAACTTTGAATGAAGATAAAAGTAGTCAA
Organism: Ambystoma mexicanum; assembly: GCF_040938575.1. Lineage (NCBI taxonomy): Eukaryota > Metazoa > Chordata > Amphibia > Caudata > Ambystomatidae > Ambystoma > Ambystoma mexicanum. Next base: position 426,977,353 of record NC_090941.1, on the reverse strand, counting down.
TGTTAAATATGCACAAAAAATAATGTCCTTATGTCTTAACAACTATGTACAATAAAAACGGGGAAGGAATGACTGATAAGTCTGGGGAAAATAATAAAGAAAGGAAACCTACACCTAAAAAACTATGTACACAGGCAGCGGGCTAGTCCAAATCCTCCTTGCCAATCTCACTTAGGCTTTCTACCAGAGTTGAGTCCAGCGCCACATCCTCACTCCTCACGCAGGCCTCTGTTTTTTCCTGGAGGGATTGCAGGGTCTTCAGCATCTGTGTCTCTATCACCTCAGCTTCCCTGCAAGTGCCCTGCAGGATCGCAGCCCGCCTCTTCGCCCAACGCAGCACAATCCCAGCCCTGGCAAACACAGTCCTCACTTCCCGAGCCCACTGTCTCTCTGCTCCGATCTGCTGCTTCCAGAAAACATCCTGTCCTTCAAGTCCACGTGTGCCTCCCGCATCACACCTGTCCCCTTTAGATATTCTGCCCTGAGAAATGTAGCCTTCTCCTGGTTTCCACCTGCTGCTGCAATGCCGGTGCCTGAAATGTGTGTACGTCATCCGAGCTGATGAGTCTACCCAGGGGTGTACGGCCCGTACCGTGCTTCTGGGTGCCTGCTGTCCCTGCATTGCAGTGACCCTGTTGGTGCCTGGGTAGGCACGGTGACCACCTCAGCTGATTGACCTTGGACTCCCAACTTGGGAAGAGCGGGGATGTTGGCTCCACCAGACTGGGCAGTGTAGGTGGGACTGGTGCACAGGAGCCCATTGTGGTATCTGGGCTGGAAGGCACCCCGCAGGATGACTGGCACACAGCGGAGGTAGACGAGGAGGGGGTTGCATCAGTGAACAGCCCATGGAGCAGAACACAGAACAGGCATGTTGCAAGGCAGGTGATGAGGTGGCATACCTCACTGTGATGATGTACAAGCAGACATGTGTAGTCGACAGAGGTTGGGGGGTCTGGGTGGAGGCATCCCGGCAGGCGCATACAGCTACATCTGATGACCCAGGGACTAGATTTTGCACAGGCACCCCATGCCCCTGCAATAGGACTGCAGTAGGCACACCCACCTCAATACCCTCAACTGACCCCATGGGCTAGGCTGCAACAGCCATCACATCCCCCTCTCCCCTACCAACCTGGATGACTTTGGGCGTCTTCCGCCATGGGTGACCCCTGTGTGGCATCACCTGTCCCCATTGCTGCTGAGGAGACCACTCCCACCTTCACTTTCTTATGATATGATATGTTAAAATATGATATGATATGATAAGATATGGCATTTATAACGCGCCTATAAACAAGTGTTTCAAGGCGCGATGAGGCAAGGGAGGGGGAACAGAGGGAAGACAAGGACAGCGATCTTACTAAGCCAGGTGACATTGAGATTGCGCAAGTGCAGGGGAGGGGGGAAAGGGAAAGTGCGGGGCAAGGGGAGGGCTCACTGTAATACATATTATCAACAGTAAAAATAATATAAAATATAATCTTGAACCTATCCCCAGCATCCATGCCCAATGTCACCAGCACGGCCACAGCCACATCGCTCCCTGAAGAAGTGCTTTCATGGGGGCATGGCTGGGCCCTGCGCCTCTGCTTGGGCGAGGCATCCCTCCTTCCATGCTCCACAGCACTGGTTCTTGTCACGATCTATGCCCCTGACCCCCTCAGGTATAACAGCCTCCTGGCAGCAGTGGAGCTAAAGCCCTTCACACTGGCCCCAAGGGCCAACTCCATCAGAAACATACATGGAGTCAGCCCTGGTGTCTTTGGCGCCAGGCTCATTATCAGGAATAAAAGCAATACCGGTTTTGGACCTTAATCCAACATGGAGGTCTATTACAAAGCTCAGTTCTTTAGAACCAAGCCATGCGGTCTAATGTTTTGGGTGTGGCTGGGCCTGGAACTACTTGTCCTTGAACTACTTTACATGGGCTATTTAAACCACACCCAAATGGCAGAACACGCTTCGCGTTATTCTGCACTCCTGCAGCGTAATGCTCACTGTGTCCAGCTCCTGCTCATCTGCTTCTCCAGCGGCCCAATCCTGAAGCCCCTAGATCTGGATTCCATTAACAACCAGGAAGAACAAGAACAGCACTAGCGCGCAAGAACACTTACCTGTGAAGTAACCAGTCTTGAATCCATCCTGCGCTTCGCTTACCTCACCCATCTCCGTAGTTCGCTGCAACCTGCAAAGGTAAAGAAACAAGGAAAGCATTTATAACAATTCTTATCTGGGCAATCAGCGAGTCGTGGCAGCACCCTGCGCTTCTCTTACCTCGCCCATCTCTGGGTTTCACCGCAACCTGCAAGGGAGAAGGAACAAGGTCAGCGTTAATAAAGCACTTACCTGGGCAAGCAACGCTTCGAATGCTCATCACTCCGGAACATCACTGCAACCTGTACAAAGAAGGGAAGAGAACACAGGTTAGCAATTAACACCAATACATAGTGCAGTGCTAAGCGCATCAATAACTCACTGTGGTCCTCGCCATTGGCACGGCAACTGTGAGATTGCAACCATCCCAGTGAAAACAAAAAGAGACATTGTTAGGGAACAGCGTAGTGGAGCAAGACGCCGAGAAGACAGAGAAAACTAGGGAAAGAAAGAGACAGAATAAAGACAGAAAAGACATTATAACTCACCTGGAAGACAGCAAGCGGAGTCGGAGTCACAGTCGGTCTGGACCCGAAATAAAGGGCACATGGACCAGTGAAGCAAGTAGGTCCACGGCACGCCTGCACCAACCATGCGCCCCTGCACAGAGAGTTCAATGCACAAAAACCTAAGGTGAGCAATAACCCCAAGGGAGGGGATTGGACCAGAGGGAGGTGGGAGTGCACCCATCACAGAACCAGTATCTTAACCCTCCATTCTCCTGTTATAGGCGCTACCCAACTTCTGGCACATAACCAAGCAGAGAGGGGACCGGGATAGCGCTTAGACCTCCATCCAGTATCGTGTGGCGCCCCCGTGGATACCAGGTGAGCGTAACAGAAAAAAAAGACTCAATTAAAAACATCCACCTGGGCGTCATGGAAACATCAGAGACTGACCAACTAGCCCAGTCACTGGGAGAATTACGGGCTGAGGTGCACTCCGCTAGACAAGAAACCAACGCCCTTAGGAGGGAATTGATTGTCACAAGGACCGCACTGATGAAATAGCCAGACAATTGCTCCAAACACAGGCTAGGCAGGCTCTGTTGCCAGGAAGTATTTTGTCGGTTCCAGCCACATCTGTCAATTCAGTGCAGGTGGTTCTTCCTGGGGCAGTTCATTTGGCCCCACTGGAACTTTTTATGGGGGACCAAAGAAAATATGCAGTATTCATGAACCAGTGCCGCCTACATTTTCTTTGTAGACCCGGAGCCTTTCCTAACGATCAGTCGCGGGTTGCCTTTGTTCTGTCATATCTGAGTGGCAGTGCCGCGGATTGGTCCATACCGTTAGTAAACCAGCATGACCCACTCCTGAGGGATTTCAGGGGGTTTCAACAGGAGATGGAGAAGCTGTTCGCCCGACATACCCAGGGCCAAGCTCTGGATAACAACCTTCTGTCCCTCCACCAAGGCAGCCAAGATTTGTTAACATATATTGCCAATTTTAACAGACTTGTCGTTGAAACTGGGTGGCCTGAGGAGAAAAAAACAACTTTATTCCATCGAGGATTACGGGGGGAATTGAAAGACGTCCTAGATCAGGTGGTAAACCCGCCAAAATACTGTGCAGAGTTCATCAACCTAGTGGTGCAGCTAGATGACAGGCTGCAAGATCAAAGGACAGATTTAGCCAGAACGGAGAATTGGACTGTGTATGTACACTCAAAGGAGAACATTCTGCGTTCATCAGAAAACACTTCGGAACCCATGCAAATTGAGGGGGTACAGAGTCCATTAACCAAGGTCAAAAGAGACAAAAGGAGACAACAGCAATTATGCCTGTACTTCGGGAAATCAGATAATTTACTCAGAGAATGTCCGGTAAAACCCCCTAGGAGAACAGTTGGAGCTACAGAGAAAGAAGGAGGAGAACAAGAGTCAGAAAACTTCCAGGCCCGGCAAGCATACAGGTCCTTTGGTTGAGCATAGGAAAAGAGCCACAGTCCTCACACCTTGCCCTACCTGTGATTTTGATCAGTCACCACCAACCATCTCGGATGCAAGCTGTAGAGCATACATAGACAGAGGAGCTGTTGGTAACTACATAGACCAAGGCCTGGCAACAAGGATGGGGCTTCTCCTCTGTCAGAAAATGACAAATGAGAAGGTCACCACTGTTGACAGCACAGAGATAGCTTCTGGTCCTGTAACTCAACGCACAGCAGAATTGACCCTTCTGTGCAAAGACGGACATCGGGAAACCATTGCCTTCGACCTTATCAAGGCCCCTCAGTTCCGGGTGATTCTAGAGATGCTGTGTTTGGTGGCTCACAATCCTAACATCGACTGGCGAGCCAAAAAAGTAGCCTTCTCCAATGAGTGTGCTCATGCGTGCTACCAAGTGGAAATGCCATTGTCTGACCCAGCGACACCTGTCCAAGATAAAGAGGTGTTGGTACTAGGTGTAACAAGTACACTACCAAGCAAATACCATGATTTCCAAGACGTTTTCCAAAAAAAACAGGCTAATCCCTTACCCCCTCACAGGCCATATGACTGTCAGATCGACCTCGTACCTGGTGCACAAATCCTGTGTAGTCGAATTTATGCACTCACCGAACCTGAAAATCCTCACTTGAAATCATATCTGGACCAATACCAGGCAAACGGTTTTATCTCTCTGTCCAAATCCCCGGCAGCCTCGTCCCTATTCTTCATACCCAAGAAGGAGGGGGACTTGAGAACGTGCATCGACTACAGTGCACTAAACCAGGTAACAGTTAAAAAACCGTTATCCTGTACCTCTTATTCCAGAACTGCTGGACCAAGTCAAGGATGCCCAAATTTACACCAAATTGGACCTCAGGGTGGCATACCATAATGTGCGTGTAAAGAAAGGTGACAAATGAAAGACCGCCTTTCATACTGGTATGGGCTGTACAAATATCAGGTGATGCCCTTTGGGCTTTGCAACGCTCCCGCCGCATTCTAGTACTTCATGAACGATGTAGTACGGGAATTTATCGACGTATGTGCCCTAGTTTACATCAACGACATCTTGGTGTACTCCTCTTCTAAACAGGACCATGTCAGGCATCTTCACTGCGTCCTTGCAAAACTCCGACAGCACCAGCTATACGTCAAACTTGAAAAATACGCCTTCCATGTCACCGAAGTCGAGTTCCTTGGTTTTGTGCTCACTCCCAGAGGCGTCCAGATGGATATGCACAAAGTAGATGCCATCCTTAGCTGGCCATCACCGTCTTCAGTCAAAGGTGTCCAAAATATGCTCAGCTTTGCTAACTTTTATCGCTGATTCATCCAGGGTTTCTCCCAGATTGTGCACCCAATCACTTCCTTATTACGAAAAAACAACACACTGTTCCAATGGACAGAAGAGGTGGAGAAGGCCTTCCAGGAACTCAAGAAAATATTTACCTCAGCCCCGGTGCTCTGACACTCCCGCCCAGCTCTCCCATATGTAGTGGAAACAGATGCCTCCAGCATGGCAATGGTGGCTGTTCTTCCCAAAGGGATCCTGAAACATGCCAGTTACATCCCGTGGCCTTTTGGTCACAAACATTCACTACACCTGAACTTAACTATGCAATAACAGACAAGGAACTCCTGGCGATCAAGGCAGCATTTAAGGCTTGGCGGCATTACCTCCTAGGCGCCAGACATACCATCACAGTAATCACCGACCATCGTAACCTGCAATACATCAAGACGGCAAAGGCTCAATCATCCCGTCAACTCCGATGGGCTTTATTCTTCTCAGAATATGATTACATAATCACGTACCGCCCTGGAGTCCAGAACGGAAAAGCTAACGCCCTATCCCGCATGGGTATTGATGAGAACGCATTTTCAACCCCAGACCTGGTGGCCATTATTCCAGGTGACAAACTACTAGGACTTACAACAATGTTATCTCTGGCCAAACTCCAAAAGGAAATTCGGCTCCTAATGAACACTGAGGCTCTACAAGACTGGACCACTCAAGGTGAACATTACACAACAAAGAGCCAACTCCTGTATTTCAGAGGGCGTTTACATCTACCGAATAAAGCACAACAAGAACAAGTCATTTCAGGTTATCACGACCCCATGATAGAAGGACATCTGGGAATTGCCAAGACCCTAGCTAAGGTGAAAAGAAATTATTGGTGGCTGACCTGGCGAAAGGACATTACGCAGTTTATTCTGCCATGTGGCATTTGTGCACAGAATAAATCCCAGAAACAAAGACCTGCAGGCCTTCTACAACCCCTGGATATTCCACCTGCACCCTGGCACACACTCTCCCTCAATTTCATCACAGATCTACCTCCCTGTCAAGGGTTCAACACTATCCTAGTGGTTGTTGGCCTATTCTCTAAAATGGCCCATTTCATTCCGCTTAAGGGTCTACCAAACGCATCCAGTCTGGCAACAGTGTTTTTAGAGCAAATAGTACGATTACATGGCTTCCCCTCTGTCCTAATTTCTGACCGAGGGAGTCAGTTTGTTTCTAACTGCTGGAGGAAGAGTTGTGCAATTGCCCAAATCGATATTCGTCTGTCCACTAGTCACCATCCCCAAACTCATGGCCAAACGGAGCGGACAAATCAGACACTAGAGCAATACCTAGGGTGCATGTTACATCAAGTGGAAGAAAGCTGGAAGGATGTGCTGTGGATAGCCGAATATGCCTACAACAACTCGCTACACACCAGTACCGGACAGAGTCCATTCTATACTGTATATGGAAGGCACCCACGTACTTCTGAATTAGATACCCCCATGGCCTTGGAAATGCCCACGTTAAAGACTTTACATACGACCATCACTCAAGCCTTCAAAAAGGCAGCAGATCACCTGATCCACGCCAAAGAAAGACAGAAAAGATTCTCTGATCAACACTGAAGAAAAGCCCTAGACTACCAAGTCGAAGATGAAGTCTTGTTGGCGTTGTGGCACGTGCCCATAAGAGGAACTCGAACATTTTGTCCCAGATATCTAGGGCCCTATACCATCAAGGCTATTATAAATCCTGTGGCAGTAAAACTAGCTTTACCACCAAATATGAAGATCCATCCCGTATTCCACGTGTCACTCTTAAAACCGGTTCACCATGGAACTTGGTTCAAAACACCACCAAATCCGATACTGGTTAATGGAGAACACAAATTTGAAGTCAAGGACATCCTAGATTCTAAACTCACCAGGTCCAAGTTATATTACTTAGTGGACTGGAAGGGATACGGCCCTCAGGACAGGACATGGGAGCCTAGCAAACACATCCATGCACCACGCCTGGTAAGACGATTTTATCAGAACCATTCGACCAAACCAGGGCCGGACGGAGGAAATACCTTGAGGGGGCCTTAGGGGGGAGTGCTGTCATGATCCTTGCCCCTGACCCCCTCAGGTATAACAGCCCCCTGGCAGCAGTGGGGCTAAAGCCCTTTACACTGGCCCCAAGGCCCTTAAAACTCCATCAGAAACATACATGGAGTCAATCCTGGTGCCTTTGGTGCCAGGCTCATTATCAGGAATAAAGCAATACCAGTTGTGGATCTTAATCCAACATGGAGGCCTATTACACAGCTCAGTTCTTTAGAACCAAGCCATGCAGTCTAGTGTTTTGGGTGTGGCTGGGCTGGAACTACTTGGCCTGGAAATACTTTACCTGGGCTATTTAAACCACACACAAACAGCAGAACACGCTTTGCATTATTCTGCACTCCTGCAGCGTAACGCTCACCGTGCCCCGCTCTTGCTCATCTGCTTCTCCGGCGGCCCAATCCTGATGCCCCTAGATCTGGATTCCATTAATAACCTGGAAGAACAAGAACAGCATTAGCGATCAAGAACACTTACCTGTGAAGTAACCGGTCTTGAATCCATCCTGCGCGAGAGAAAGAGACAGAATAAAGACGGAAAAGACATTTTAACTCACCTGGAAGACAGCAAGCAGACACGGAGTCACAGCTGTTCTGGACCTGGCATAAGGGCACACAGACCAGTGAAGCAACTAGGTCCATGGAGCGCCTGCACCAACCACGCGCCCCTGCACAGAGACGCAGGATGGAGAGTTCAATGCACAAAAACCTAAGGTGAGCAATAACCCCAAGGGAGGGGATTTGGACCAGAGGGAGGTGGGAGTCCACCCATCACAGAACCAGTATCTTAACCCTCCATTCTCCTGTTATAGGCACCACCCAACGTCTGGCACATAACCAAGCAGAGACGGGTCTGGGATAGCGATTAGACCACCATCCAGTAGTGTGGCGTCCCCGTGTATACCAGGTGAGCGTAACAGTTCTGCCCTCTTCATCAGATGCAACTGTGGAAAAGGAGACACAGAACAGAAACATCAGTGTACTGCACCAATTCATGCATAGCAATACCACCTTCAAATGAACATGACTAGTCAAGGGAACAACCATCAACCTCCAATCCACACTCACGGGCATGCAACGCACATCTATGCAGATACATGAATGCCATCACTCCTTAGATTCACATAAGGCTACTTGCCAAAGTCATAACCAATCAATTGTGTATGCTCCACACACATGCATCATTTGCACATGCACATGTCACCACGCCACAGTAACAAGCACATACACATACCATGCACACAAATGTACTGAGAGTCCCAAAGCAGTGTGATGATCAATCACATCAGAGTCCAGTGAACTGTAATCCCTCTACATAACCACGTCAGACATCCAAATGCATGTGTTGCATCCATGCATGAGTGATGACCAGTCTCACATTCCCATCTTTGGCACATACACATGAACATCATGCATGCACATGATGTTGGCAACATTACCTCAACTGTCACACTTGTCACACTGGCATGTCTCAGACACAAGTAACAAAACTTGTGCACGGTCTGAAAGGCAGCACTACAAGACACAATGCAAGTGATATCTCATTCAAAATTCATATTGTCTGAATGGAGAGCAATATTTGGGACATGCAAGCAGACATCTGTCTCAGAAGCATACTTGCTGCAAGCCTAAGGGGCTCACTGCCAACATCCAGCAACATGCACAAGCACAGTGGAGCATTGCACCACATGGATACACACCAGTCGACTCCAGATGTTCATGTAACTCGCAGACCTGGGTGTGCAGCACTGGGTAAAACTTCTGTGGTACCTGCATGTTGGAATTTGACACCTGGCATCTGCGCACATGGTCCACCTCCGCACTGGTACCGGCCTGGATGTAGTGCAGGGCCTTGCTGTGGGTCTTGGATTTCCAGTCCTCCCAGTGCTTTTGTATGGTCTTGAAGGTGCAGGATGCCATCCCCTCTGTGGTGATGGCATCCGTTAACCCGTCCCAGATCTACTACCATCCTTCCTTGCCGTGTTGCATCACTGGGTTGAAGAGGGCATCATAATGCTCCAGGACCTTCTCCACCAGGATGCCAACTTCCCTGACAGTGAACTTGACAGCCCTCTGCTTCACTGCCATGTGGTTGCAGACATGGCAACCCCTGAGGCAGGTGTGGGTGGGCAAGGTGGTCCTGGAACTGGGCTGGGGAGTGGTAGTGGTGGTATGCCATGGTGGGAGTCCGATGAAGCAGCAGCCGTGGTGGTCACAGGGCAAAGGACTGGAGCATTGGCAATGGCTGGACAGCAGGCACTCCAAAAGCAGTGCAGGTGGGCAGCAGGCACAGACACTGGACATGCAGCATCAGATGGCTAAGTAGGAGGCAAAGCAGGGCAGTAAGAGGCAGGTAAAAAGGCACAGAGGCAGGAGCGTGGTTCTGTGTATTCATCGGATGGCAGCCGGAAACAGAGTGACAGGATTTTGCATGTAAAAAATGAGCATGGACACGTGAAATCCAAGGAAAGGCCCTCAGCGCATAACTTACGTGACACGCGCTGTGCACCTGCGTTGAGCACGACATAATTGGGGATACATAACTACATGTAGAAGCAGCTCCGACAATGCGTGCGAAGGTGAGGAGAGGGACAAGTGGTGTACTGTGAAATTCGGGGTGCCACACAATCCGTTCACTTCAGAGACGGTACAAACTTCTTATTTGGGGGGGGGGATTTGCCTCTGCACATACATGCATCTACTTTTGTATTTTTAGAGACTAACGGTGAGTCACATATGCATTTTCCCTACTCTGGGTGCCCCTGTGTATTGTGTACCTCTATTCTTACCTTTACTGTTGCTTTCCAGGTTTTCGCGTACGCGTTTTTTGTGTTGCTCTGTGCCACTGTGTATCGTGTACCGCTTTTTCTTTTTCAGGAAGATATACTAGCTTCACGTATGCATTTTTATTTGGGGTGCCTGTGCATTACGCATCCTATATTTATGACATGTAGCGTACTTTTGAGCCTTGCTGGACCACAGATGTACCTCTCCCATCACATACACTGCCCCCTCACTCTAATTGTCCAGGACAATTGCTTGGTGTGCCTTCCATTGTTCACTTACTCCTGGAACATGAGTGGCAAGGCCCCAAGAGGGAAAGGGGGCAGAGGTGCCCGGGTGTCCCAGCCCAAAGGGTCCAGGGACGTGCAGCTGAAGCAGCTGTCCCAGCCCATAGGGTCCAGGGACGTGCAGCTAAAGCAGCTGTTCCAGCCCGAAGGGTGCAGAGACGTGCAGCTGAAACAGCTGTCACGTCCCAAAGGGTCCAGGCATGTGCAGCTGAAGCAGCTATCCCAGCCCAAAGAGTCCAGGGACGTGCAGCTGAAGCAGCTGTCCCAGGCCCGAAGAATAAGGGACATGAAGCTGGAGCAGCTGTCCCAGCCCCAAAGGGTAAGGGACCTGCAGCTCGAGCAGCTGTCCCAGCCCTGAAGGGTAAGTGATGTGCAGCTGAATCATAGCACTCTGAGCATGTGTAATGAGTGACACTTCACATCCCTTGCAATGTTTGTGGGGTTATGAATCGACAGCACATTTGGGCTTTCTTGATTATGGATGTCCAATTACTTTGTGCAGCACCAGTTAAAAGCCTCAAACATGTGAATGGTTATGCACTTTGTTGGGATGCTAAGTTGTGTACCAGCACATTAGGGTTAGTGGTGTTGGTACTTTCTCATGCATGTACCATGCATGCTGCACCATGGTGTTTTCGACTTCAAGTTGACCGCAGCTGGGTGCATGGTACTGCTGCATTCAATTGAATGCAGTATTTGACCCAGTGTATGCTGTGGTAATGAAGTCTGCATTGACCATGCACTTTGTGTTTGCATCCTACATTTAGCATACATTTATCCTTGCTTGCTGTATCGCATTACTTTGTGTTGCCTGCTTATGTCTTCCATAGCAGTTGCCTCGGTGGCCAGCCTTTCATTGGGACATCGGCCTCTGTAAATGTATGCATCAAGCATGATCCTGTCGAGAGTGCAAGAGGTGAGTATTTGTGTACTTGCATCACGGCTGCACTCTACAAAATGTGCAGCCAACTTGCCAACCCATCCGCAGTATCTTCTGCCCCTACTCCTTCACAGTCCCTTTGTAAGGCACTCGCATCTCACTTATTTTAGCTGGGACATACTGAACCTCCTTGTGACATGCTCTTCCAACACAACCCTCCCCCTTATGCCCCCCTACCATTCACCTTTCTCCTTCCTCCTTCTCCTCTTTCGCTCCATGGAGAAAAATAATAATTGTGACCCCCCTCACTATAACTATGCACCCCTTGATGAAACCTCACCAAACCTGAAGAAATTCAGAGCGGACCATATACTTTTTGTGCAAAGTTTGGTACATTTTTGTCTAGGGGGAGCGAAGTTATAAGCCGCCCAAAAAATGTTCTCCCTATGAGTTGAGCAACTTAACCATAACTACACGGCTGCTACCGCAGGCTGTGTAATATATATTGCATACATTAAAGTAATTACCTTATGGAAGGCTTTGCATTATTAATAATAATAATAATAATAATAATAATAATAATATTAATTATAATATCCACTGTCATTACTCTCTGAAGCCATCCATGCCTTTTTTGTTTATCCTATCTGTGTCATTACCATATAACCCCAGTTTTATGCAAATCTTGGTCATGTCACCAATGATCAGTTCAACCCAATGCATGACCATATATCCCTGCACTGGAACGCAAGCTACCACACCAGTATATTTGGGTTGCCCTTTCGGTGCCTGTGAGTGTACCCTCCAGTATGCAAGCACATGTAAGTGTATCTGAAAGGCTTACATTAGTTCTGTACCTTGATCTCAGTATACTGTACCTTTGCCAGCACAGCCATCAGCTCCTACATGTTGCCTTACAGAAGGGTGGACACTGCTGAAGGATGAGCTTGATATTGACACTTAATTTCTCTTGCTTGCCGTTATTATTAAAAAAAACAATCTTGTACTCTTTAAGAGGACATGTTGCCTCTCATTGTTTCGCTTTAAAACTGTAATAGAGATGTCTTGATGTCTGCAAACCAAGGCGTTTTTACCCTACGGGATATGTATTTGCCACTGGCCTTAACAACACTGCCTTTCCTTATCTCCCTACGATTCTATTGGCAGGCAACTCATCAAGCTGCTGGAATCTCTGTGTGCCCTGCACGTCACAGGTTGAAATATTGACACGGCCAACCTGTCCTCCTTCCGATGTTTTTGTATGAGTACCAACTTCAGATAGGTAATAATAGTTGCATGTATTTTATTTAATGTATCTTTATTTCGACAACAAAATGTCATAAAAGCATTTTAAAAACATGACACCAGTATCAACCATTTATCACCGTAGTTCCATTAACATCAAAAAAAAGTTACAACAAACATAGGCATGCAACAATGAAATTCACAAGCATAACACAAATGCAAAAACCAAACAATCGCCAAATTAAAATAGTAATACAATTGCTGTAGATATCACTTAAAAGAACGCTGCACAATGTTTGTTAGGGATTGGGCCTTTAAACTGTATTACAGTGTGGAAATGGATAAGCAAACCAAATTTCATGAGGCTTCTTCAATTAATCTCGTCCTTCTTGGCCAGAATGCATGATATCATTTGAAACGGTGTCAATATTGTCCGTGGACATCGATTTACAAAGTGTCAAGAGAGAGGACAAGGTAAATAGACGACTCACCATAAGCCACAATTTAAGGTATCTAATATGAATATTGGTATATGCAGGGCACACAAAATAAAACATGGTGAAGGGTTTGAGTAATTTAACCACATGCTTAACATAGATGTGAGCAATCCTATTCTTGGATAATGCAGCTAGAAGAAAAATACCCATTCGTAGCTTTGTTAAAAGATTTCTAACTGAATAGAGGTGTACATGGTCAAGGCACTGCACATTGGAAGGACATGCTTTGATAGCCAAATACTGTAAACATTGATTAGAACTTCCACAATTGGATAGGACTTTTGCTTAGTATCAAGCCACATATTTTTCTTTGACCAGCGTACTAGAACGTTTATTAGTACCCGGCGAGCGTGCAATCAGAATGAAAGAATGGCCCTCGCCGAGTCATTACCAGGCCAGGAATCCCTCTGTCGGGATTCCATGGCCTTTGTCCCCGGCGGGGGGTGTAGCAGCCTCTGAGCCAATGAGGATGCTCAAAGCGGGGCCATCCCCGCTCCGAGCCTCCCCACGGCTGAGAGGCTACCTGCGGCGCCCCCCCCGCCAGGGACTGGGGTAACTTTTTTTTTTACCTCCCTCCTCCCTGCCCTCCCCACCCCATTTACCTTCTATCCTTGGTCCCTGGTGGGGGACGATGGCAGCCTCCTGCCATGTGGAGACTCGGAGCGGGGCCATCCCCGCTCTGAACCTCCACACAGCTGGATCCTTCCATCGTCCCCTGCCGGGGACACAGGTACGTTTTTTCTTTTTCTTTTTTTTTTCGTTCCCCTCCCTTCCGCCCTCCCAACCGCACTTACCTTCTTTTTTTTCGGGAGCGGACGCGCTGGAAACTCTCTGTTTCCAGCACGTCTGCTCCCGATGGCCTCCATGGAAAGGGAAAACGGCGGCCATTTTCTTTGTTGTTGTTTTTTTTTTTCACGAAACGCTGCAGCATTTCGGCCGGCTCACCAATTGGGCCAATCAGGACGTAGTGCGACTTGAGTTGCCTAGGCAACTCAGTCCAGGGTGCCTAAATCCCCCTCCACCCCTCCTAAGTACCCCAGACAGAATGGCAACACTTTGGGGGCTTCTGTGGAGAAGAAGCCCGCCAAAATAGTGGAACAAAGGGCTCGACTTGGGTTGGAGTCACAGAAGAGAACACAAACGCCATTTTAGAACCGAGTTTTGGCAAAAAATACCAACCGGAGAATTAATAATAAATAAATAAACCGGCGGTATGTTCGAGGCTATCGTAATTAAATAAATAAAGATAGTAGCCTCGAACAATGGGAAAATCCCATAGAGAAATATTCGTGGTTGAATATAAAAGTAGTATCCACTGCCACCAGCCAAAACTCGATCAGGGGGGACGGAGACGTGCCCCCTCGACTAACAGACCCTGGGGCAATCGAATTGCCCCGGCCAGTACGTCCACAATATGATGGTTTGTACTGGTTCTGTTCAGAATTCAAGACTAGTAAAGTCAATGGTGACTTTACATGCCCTGGGAGACAGTAGTCAGTCCCAGGGTATGGAGTCTATGTTTGGGGGTCACTATGACACCCCTGGGTTACTGCACTGAGGGTGCTGTGTAACCCACCTCACAAAAACACATGAAGCCCTATGGAGTAAAAGACCCCATAGCCCATTAAACACATCTAGAGTCAAAGGAACACACTCAAATCATGTCCAAGAGTGAGGGTAAAAGAGTCTCACTCTTGGGAGGAGAAAAAATTAAACCCCAAAAATCCAGCAAAGCACAGAGTTTGTAAAATTCCTGGTTGTTTAAGAAGGTCATAACAGAGCATGTCATTACACTATCAGTGCACTTTCGGTTTTAAATTTAAGCCAATATAAAACCGGCCTTAGCACAAGTGGTTCAATCAGTGAGCAACCTAATTCATAATGGACAGGAACGTTTGGTGCAGAAAGGGGAAGTCCCATGAATTGCTTTAACACTGTATTTTTCACTAACAATCAAATGATTGGTTTTAGAAAAGCCTCAGATTTATGTACCACAGCTGCAGGCTTGTCTGACTTTACATTTATGAACATTAAGTGCAGGAGCGAACTTCAATACTGCACCAGCATTTAAATTTAAAATTAAATTGGTATTGAGGCATTGATACTGCCAAGTTCCCTTTCTGTTTAGTCTAAGGCCTAAATAATAAAAGAAGAGACACGTCATCAATTAGAGAATCATTAATGTGTAAAGTGAGGCCCTTAACCTTGCTTTTAGCCCCATAGCAGACCATGCATTTAGTTTTATTATAATTTTTAATAAGGCGTTTGACATTGCACAACTCTACAAAAAGCTTAGTTTGTTTATTGAGCCCGTTTGTTTTAGAAAAAAAATGGCATCATCTACAAATAATAAAATACCCATTCGTTGGTTATTCAGATGGGGGCATTCACTGCCAAATCTAATATGCTCAGAGCAATGTCATTGGTAAACAAATTAAATAAACCAGGGGCTAAAGTACACCCCTCTCTTACCCCTTCTTCAAGGGAAGGGGTTTGTCCTTTCACCGCCTGCTTCATGGCGAACTATGGCCTTATTATCACTGTAGAGGAGCATTCTGGCTTTCAAAGATCTTGCAGTATTTCAAGGTCTACTAAGGTATACGATTAAATGTTCCTCAAACCTGAGTCAAAGGCTGTTTTAGGTCAATTAATCAAACATACAAAGTGATTTTTCTTAAAAGAACACATTTAACAATAATTAAGAACAGTATAAATACCTGATCTATTGTACCTGCCCCCTTCTGGATTCCAGCCTGGACTGCAAATATTACTTTATTAGATCTCATCCATTTCTCCAAATGACCTTGGGCACTGCCAACAAATGCTCTGTCCATTTTCAGAAGGGAGATGTGTTGATCATTAGCTGGTTCTTCCTTATCCCCTTTCTTATAGAAGAGAATAATCTCCACATTTTCCCATGAGTTATTTTGGTAGTAGTGGTTATAACATTAAAACATTTTGTAAAGTACGGAGCCCATAGGGTTATCTATTATTTTTTTAATGATCAATGGGTGTGCCATGCGCTGGAGCTATCCTTGATTTCTGGCTCATAACAACCTTCTCAATTTCCGGTATTGTTAACATTAAACATTCACTAACACTGCTTCTCCTACTTTAAAATGCTCTCTATCTTCACGATAAAGGTTGGCAAAATAGTCAAACTAAGTAGAGTCATGGATGCAATCTTGCATGGGTGTACGACATCTCTCTAGCCCCGTTTTTACTGGCTCTGAAAAATCATTATTCGCACTGAGCCAGTGATAATTGATTGCTACAACCTTTTCCAGGTTTCTTATTCATTTTGAATACTTTATTTTTACATGATATGCATTCTTTGTTCTACCAGGAGTTCTTTACATTAGTCTGAATGCGTGTCTCGACTCATGGTTTTAAAGAACCTTTGTAAATCTTTGTAAACACAATGTGATATTTTAGATATAGAATCCACCATTAGTTCTGGTAGGGTGGGTGCTGCAGAGGTAGGTAACTGTGTCTGAGCATACATGGAAGGAGGTGAGGGTCGTGAGAAGAATGGAGGGGAGGGTCAGAGAATGAGGAGCAGAGGTTGTAGATGTTAGAGATGAACTGCTGACAGAAGAGAGGACAGAGAGGTATCCAGGGGTTTAGGAGAGAGGATTTGAGTGAGAATCTTAAAAAGGCAATGGAGATGATAAGAGGGCAGTGACAGTGGAAATATAGTGGTCTTTGGTCTTGAGTAGAGGTGAGTCATAGGAAGAGTGGGGAGAGGAAAGGGAGGCAAGATCATCAGAGCAGTGAGATCTTTTTCAGAGCCATTCAGCCTGGTGGAGTGATGATCTGAGAAAGAGAAGTTACGGTGATAGCCAGGGTTGTGGAGGTTATGGTGAAGGCAAAAAGGAGCGAGAAGGATAATGAGAGTCAAGTGCAGATAAGAGATTAGAATGAAGAATGAAGAACAGTAGAGGCCAGATCAGGACGCAAGGTAGACAAGGTGTCAATAGATGGAAGAGAATAGTTGAAGCTGGATGGAAAATTAGAGAGATTATTGGACAGCAAGCTGCACCAAGGAAAAGTGGTAGGTGTTGCTTCATTAAATTGCCTCAACACTTTCCTTTTTTGCACTGCACCAACTACGCCCACATCTCTAGAGCCATAACTGAAACCAGTGGTACACTGTTTTAAGCCATTACCTGCCCCTTACATGTATCTCATATAGAGCTCCCAACTGCCACAACACCCTCATTGTCCAATAGCTTTGCATGTTCCCTATCCTCCAATATCATGCATTATTTGTTGTGCCTTATTTGTCACCACCCTGGGAACACAACTGTCCCACATCGTCCATTACCCATAGCCTAAAAGTATCAACTACCATGGCATTCTTACTTTCCCACAGCCTGACCTTGCAGTTGCTCTGACTGCACATCAGCCTTCAATTTCTCAATTCTCTTCCACTACCCGTGTCCGGTGGTGGCAACTTTGACCATGTGATACAATCCAGAGATTATTGCCATTGATGACCTCAGAAAAATCTCTTTAGATATATGAGGATCTGTACCTCTCCTTTGACTTTTTCTTCATCATCTAATAATGTACTTGTTGAATCTTTCTGGTCAATTATATATTTGATTTATTCTATGTATTATCTTTTCTCTGACAGCTCTTGTTCATTAAAATTATTTTTCGTGTTGATTATTATTTATTGTCCAACTATAAACTTGCCTGCACCATGGGTATTTTGACGTTGCATTATTTGTGATGTACGCATTGCCAGTTTCTGTTTCTACCACTCTTTCATTGAATGACATTCACAATAATGTACATTGTAATTGAATCCTATTGGGGGGTAGGCTGGGAAACTGTATGCTCTCACTGGTAGCAGCAACTGTCCTTCACTACTTTATGTCTCTCCCTATCCCACAAGCTTCCTGGCAACAACACCACTACCTTACTGTGTCTTCTATGTCAGATCTTCAACCATTCTGGAGCATTACATACATTACTCACTCCATAGACCACGCTCAGTCACTGCTTGGGACCTCATCCATGTCCATTTTCAATACCAGAGCAAAACAAACCGTTTTAAAAAGTTTTGATTAATCTAACATGTATTCACATAAAATTACGTATGCAGAGCATACAATGAAATGTAGCATATTGTCATGGTAACTATATCACTCTTACTAGAAGGCGATTAGATATGAACCCAATCAGTGTTCATTGATTTATTTTATTGATTGCAAAACCCCATTCATGGGAAACATAAATTAGCAGATTGCAGGCTTGGATGACTGAGAAAAACATTCTGCCAACTGTTCCTTACGATTTCCATAAAAGGGGTTAGGTGCTATTGGCCAACTGTTGAATGTTGAGCTTACTCTGGGCACAATTATGTCAGCTGCACTTAAACCACAATTTACTTGGATTGTATTGACATTACTATAGTGTTTGATAAATTAGAACATGTTCATTATGTTCAGTGTTGGATGACTTAGGGCTGAACAGAGCACTCGCAAACCTTGGGGATGATGGGCACCTTTTAGGTAAAGGCTGGAGTACAACAGGAGTGTATCTTAGCACCCCTCTCGATTTCTCTATATACAATTGAGCTAGAAACAGTCCTATTCCAATCAACCCTTGACTAACCTTAACTGGATGACAGATGGCGTACAGAGCTACTGTATGCAGGCAATGCTGTCCAAATGGTTAGCCATAAACAGCACTGCATACATTAATTGAACGATATGCTGTATCTGTCAGTGCTAGAAACTAGATCATTACAATGTCTAACATCATGTCAGTAAATCACAAGTGGGACCCTAGATATTGTTCTAAAGTGTTTGTGAATGGAACTGTGGTAGTTGAAGTACCTCACTGTGATTGTTTAGGTGAATGTACCTCAGATTAGCACAGAGGAGCAAACTAGGTTGCTAAGTGCTCCTCCTAAGGTCACAACATAATGGAAGTTTATATATATATCCACCCTAGGATGCTGGTTGTTTAGGAATCTCAGCCTTTAATTTGTAGACATTGAAATCCATCCATATTGCCTCCTGTGTCAATTGGACGTGTACTTAAGAGGACTCATGGAACACACATTGTTCTGCTCCTGGAAAGAGCCAAATTGGAAAAGTGGAATTATTGCATAGTGAAGTAAAAGTATAACTGACATTACTAGAATTACATTCAAACTTCTGTTTGTATACATCTTTATTTGGTTAAGCGAAGAAGTTGTATTAAACAATCCTATCATTAAAGAGGTCCTGCTCCCTCAAGTGCAACTAAAATCACATGTTACGTGTAGCATCATTAGTTTGTGATCATCAGTTCCTGTAGTGTCCCTAATGAAGAAACAAAACTGAAGTGGTTTTACATTTTTTGCTTATTTTCATCACATGACAGCTGTAAGTGAATCAAGAAATTCTAAGTGATGTAATGCTAATAGACAGCCACTGTATCTCAAACGGGATGTAGTAATCCTTTGCGTTTCTTGTGAAAAGATGAGATGTGAATACATTTCAAGATAGTCAGAGTTGGGCTTTGAGTTCAAGCCTCATGAACACACACTATGGATTTCCACAAAGTGTGTTACCTCTATTTTTGATGAAGAAATACTTTTGAGAAGTGTTACATTTCAGGTTCCTCCATTGAGAACAACATGCTTCATACCTATGTTAGTGACATTGAAAACATATGTGCTAAGTAAATGGAGAAGGAATTACTCTCCAATCGATAGGAAAATGTTTAAGAATGCCGTGTTGTCCACTTACCCATGATGTCTCAGGAGACTGCGGTCCTTTATTCAAAAACTAAGTTCTAGTAAGTGTAACTATGGAAATGGACCCATCTGTGCTCACCGCCCAGGTAACTGATCTACAATGATCTGTTGAGCTGGTCTCAAAATCCCAAATAGTCCCAGAGAAATTGGAATCAGTCCAAACCAGGCTTAGTGATTGAGTAGACAAAGTGCACAACAAAGTCCAGCTTTATTAAGAGCAAAACAAAGCCGGGACAGCATACACGCATTCAAGTCTCAATGCTCCCAAGAGGTTAATCATAGAAAATTGTTTAAGTACTAAAATCCCATCACTTATGATGTCACAATATGGTATCAGTTCACAAAACCTATGGGGTATGAGGATAGGTTAGTGGGTGTGGTTACATATGGATTACATAATGGTTTAACAGTTCATTGGATTACATGTATCTGATGGCTCCACCGGAAACCACACCTATATTGAATAAAGGTTATAATGCCTCATGTCTACAAGTGGTTTGGTGGCATGATGCTTCATGGGCGGCCACAACTAGCCAATTTTGTATCCTTGAGAGGTCATCAAGATAAGAGCCAGACATAGAGTAGGGGGGTGAGAGGCCCATGGACTGTCCTTCTTTCAATTCAAAGTTATCATCCCTCATTCTCGGGCCATGACACCGGGTGATTCCTTTGTACTTGGCCTTGTTTGTCGATTCATGTCTATGTGTGATTTGAGGTAGTATTGCAGGTGTCCTGTCTGTATTTTCTTCTAATGAATGGCCAGTGTTTTCCATTTCTGGGTCACGTGCTAAGAGACCGTGTATGAAATTGAATTACCTTCTATTTATTGAGGTTTTAGCTAATATGCATGTGTGTGTTGTGTTTTCTGTTGCCACTGGGTACATTCCTGGTTTATGCTTCATAGAGTTTGGTTTACTGCTCAACTGCACCTGCCCATCATAGGTTGTCTGTGCCCTTCTAAAACATGAATTAATCTGGGAGTATACTGCTTGGGTCTTGGGAACGTTACCTTGTGCCTTCATCCTGCCGTCCTAATCCTCCCTTATTTAACTCTAACCTTACCACTTGTTGCCAACTACTGTCTGGGCTCGCACAAATGAGTGTTTCTATGGACTCAGCCTTTTGAGTTGTCCCAAGGCTTTGACGGTCTGTGCTCATTCGGGGACATGCTGCAGCTTCCACTTTTAAGAAGATGGCTGCCAGGTTATACTCTCGTTTCTACAATAGCAAGCTATATTTGTGTGTTGTCTATGTTGCATTCACTTTATACATTGATAAGGTCAATGTTCTTCATGTCTTATGGATGCTATATTAGTATTTTTGATGTCTAAATGCATACATTACCTATTGTATGGGTTCTTAATGTGGAGTGCATATCTTCTCTGTGTCTACTGCATTCGCTGTTGCTATGATAAATTGACTTTGAACGTCTTCAATCGTTTCAGCTCACATTGACTCCTATCCCTGTGGTATCAATGAGGGATGACGGCAAAATGGTTGTCTTAGTTTGCAACTTTTCTCGCCTTTGCAATACTGACACAGGGGAGAGTCAGAAGCTATTTATGACATATTCATCTGCTTCTTCACATCGATAGTGGAACACAGGGGAGATATTGTATTCCAACAATAGTAAATCTCAGATATCATCTCACTCAGGTGCACACACATAGAGAGAGGGGCAAGAGCAACCAGATGCCACACATCTCCCCTCTTTATCAAAATACACACACACACACACACACACACACCATGGCAAGGAGGTTCTGACCCAAACACAAACATGGAACTGCCACTGCTGGTATACTACAACCACAATGGCAAAAATTGCTTGTGCAACATCCCCTCCCTTTCTGAGCAGAAACTATTTCCATAAATCCCAACTACCACTTGGTCAATGCACACACTTACACCACACTCTGCACTTGCCCACAGACATCTTAGGAGGCACATAGAGAGAAACATCGGAAAACACAATGAGGAAATGAACTGCACATGGTCCACCCATGGCAGAGGACAGAGACAGTTATCAAATGTACACACACAAGCCACGTCAAATGCAACCTAATGTAGGGACCAACCCTTAAGCACCTGAGAGGCTCTCAGACTCTATCTTGGTATAAATTGTACATCTCACAAATGAAACTGCCTACAATATTCAAACAAACACACAGACTATTGGCCCGGGATGGCAGAATCATACATCACAAGCAACACACATGTCACAGATGCGCCCAGATCAAAATAAACACTAGGAGACAACTGGACCAAATCCAAAGCTTGCATATTTAGACACAATAAAATTGAAACACCAACCCAGACTTCTAGCCTCACCACATATCATGCATGCAGAGCCTACTTCACAGGCAGGAAATGATATAGGAAGACATAAAACAAATTATAAAATTAAATTGATTAAAACTACTTGCAGCACAATGACATCCTCAACTAATGTCACACAGACATAATTTGCAACCCAAGGTTACAATTCTGTTCTCTACCTGTAACCATTGAGGAAACCATTCTGTCCTCAACCAATGCCACACAAAGCACATACTATGCCCAAGGCCACCATTCTTACCTCAACCAGTGTCACACACCATGTGCTGCCTGAGGAGACCATTACTTCCTCTATCAATGTCCACTGAGGATATCATGCCTTCCTCAACCAATGTCAACCAATGTCACTCAAACAACATTCACTACCTGAGAATTCCATTCTATTCTGTACCAGCATCCACTGAGGATACCATTTCATCCTCAATCAATTTCACACAGACAATATGCACTAGCCGAAGAAACAACATTGTTGTGTCCACATACTCTCACGTAAGTTAATGGTAGGTTAGTCAGTCAAATATGCTTTCTTTGAAACATTTTCATTAAGTAGCAACAGCATATATAGTACAATTTGATAGCATAACTTCAATACAAATTAGTCATAAAAAACATTACTAGAGTACTAGATAGTATTACAAATAAAGTACATAAACAACGAATACATTACTAGATAAAACATGTTTTCTCAGTCTCATTGCAATGCCAAGATCACATTTCAAGCTCCAACAGACCCATGAACAGAAAGAAAACCTGACTCCTAAATACTCATAATTACTAACAGATTCTAAGCTATGACATTTAATATAGAAGGAACCAGGTTTCTTTTGTACAGGCTGGTATATCAGAACCTTTGATTTAGCAATATTAACAACCATCTGCCTTGTAGTCATATAATTGTCATATGCATTTAAAAGATCTTGTAATGTGGCTGGGGTGCACCCTATCAAATCAACATCATCAGCATCTTATAAACAGTTGATATTTCTGCTATCAGTTTGTGGAATATCCTTTGTGTACAATACTAGGCTGTCCTCCATGCCTGTGAGATACAGATTAAAAATCAGTGGCACAAGGACACAGTCCAGCTTAACTACCCAGGATACCACAAAGAGATTTGTTCTGTCACTCTTAATTTCATATATCACAAAAACTGCAGTATGCGTATGTAGCTGAACTAATAAGTGAAACATCTTTTTATGTAGACCAATTTTTAATGAAAGGTTGCATAGCAGACCCGTATTTACGCTGTCAAATGCAGTGGACAAGTTCATTAATGCCAAGTAGAGAGATTATTTCCTGACATTATGGTGTTTGTCCAATATCAGGCTTAGGTGCAGGCATTGTTCCATTCTTCCAAGGGACTCTCAGAACCCTAACTGAAGATTAGATTAAATATTTTCCCCCTATGTCCAAATTTTTGTTCTTTCTAGTATGCATTTCCCTAGTAGTTTATGGGACACATCGGACAGTGAGATAGGTCTGTACCATTTGAGTATGTCACAACTTTTAAAAATAGGTCTCATAATGGAGGTTAGCTGGTAGAGGGTAATTTCCTTGACATAAGTACAGCTCTAAGAACATGACATATTAGTACCGCACACAAAAAATTATAGGGTTTGTACATCTGAACCATCACACCATTTGGGCCAGGCGCGTTTGAGCTGCATACGCTTGTATTTCTTCATACAGTTAATTTCCCTACTAACTTGTTAATGGCTTTTTTAACTACAAGGTCAGAGAAATACAATTGATTGGTTGAATGAGAATAGTGATAGGGTTGTGAGCAATGGTCAAAGCAACAATCCCTTGATAGTTTATCCTGCGACACATCCAGATCATTATTAACTAAGCAAGCTGCCACCACTCTTCAAAACATCCTTGTATCCGTGGCATCACAAGCATCATACATATCCTCCCACCACGTTTTTTCTGCATTTCTCTTAGCCTCTTCCATTCTTTCTCTGTAATTGGCTGTGGCAGCTATAATCTCTATTTGTATTGGGCTCGAATTCTTAAGACATCTTAGGAGTCTTCATTTTGACCACTTTCACGCCTCATTTTACCAGGTCTTCCCCTTCTATTTTTGGCTCTAGTGTTTATATGGTTATGTTAATAAATAACACACCGTGGCATTTAAAGTTGAAAAAAGTACTCACAATTTGGTCTGTCTCAAAATGATGTGACAAACATACAAGGATGTCAGTTTTACCAGTATTGAAGATTTTCTGCAGATACTCAGATTCACTATTGTTAGTCCATTGCATTCTTTTCCTATTATTCGTAGGAGGAATAGACACTTCTTGTCCAGTTTTCTTTGAAAGTGATAGGTTTGTATCTTGTACCTTAACAGATAAGATAACGTGGTTATTTTCAAGTCTTACAATTACCTCAAAGTTCTTGATCATACTCTTCTAGTATACAGATAACATAATCAATTGGTGCCAAGGGTGTCCTTCTTTATAAAAGTGCCTTTTAAGAGGAACATCCTTTATAAGCCACCTGTTTCCACAAATCTTACATTCCACCAGGAAGTCAACAAGGTACTCCCCTTGTTTACTGACATATGAGGAGTAATTTGTCTAGGCCAAGAGAGGCCAGATTTCAAATTCTTCCTAGTGAAGATCTAGTTTTACAGCGAAACCACTTTGAGCATTAAAGTCACCAGCAATAAGCACACAATTCCAGCGATTAACATCCCTATCTGGATTAGTCATAGGATTGATACAGATTTTCTTTATATCATCAATCAGAGAATTTTTACACACGGCAAATCTAAAAATTAGAAATAGAATATTTACGACCATTATTGAAAGAAACTGATAGAACTTAGATATTAGAAGCTGATTGGGGCAAAGTAACATCAGTAGGTTCCTTTATTCACTAACACCTTTCAAGTCAGGGTAACTTTGTACATGCACCTACTGGTGCACACAATCCAGGTTATTGATCTCCAACAGTTCTTGGTGGAACACATTCCGTCCTAACATCATACACATTCTGACATTGCTGCTCTCAGGTAAACATACAAGCAGTGACAAGGGGAAACAAGATTCCACAATTGATATCAGTGCTGACAAGCATTCATTTTATTCTATCATACAAGCTATTTTCAATGTTTTCAAATGAACTCAATTGTTCACAGTTGAGACCCATTGGTGCCTTCTGGCATTTGTGCAAAGAAACGTCTTAAACAATATTGAAATGAGGTGTGCTTCCATTATAACTACTACAACAGTCTGTGACTTCAAGGTGCAGAATCAACCCACTTTGAATTTAACACCCAAGTTGAAGCCAGTCGCACCACTAGCACTAGAGTATCTTCAGGTCCTTTTCTGTAAATTAAAATATGGCTCTCCTTTTCATCATTCTCCAACCAACTTTATCAACATATCATTGCATCCATGCTACTTCAAATATTGAAATATTCATTAGAGAAGGAAGCAGTACCAGTTCAGTGTAGGTCTGCTGTGGTCAAAACACTTTTAAAAAAAATAAAAAACTCAATGCACCCTATGATTCTGCCTGCCCACAGTAGTCTCCCAGTTACAACAGTACATTGATCAAACTGACTTTTGCATCCTGGGTAAGCAGACATTAGGCTTCATTGCAGTCCTAGATGAAGTACATATGGCACTTGATGGTGGTGAGGTATTAGGGATGATCCTATGAGATATTTTGGCTGAATTGGCACCATTGACCATCATTTTCATCCTCACCACCTTGAGGATTCAGGGATCGGCAAATGTGCCTTGAAATGGTTTGAATCTTTTCTGATGGGCAGGCAAAAAACATTTTGTATCCCTCCATTTTGTTATTGAGAAACTTCCCCCACAAGGCACTTTACACACACCCTTATGATATCTAATGGAATCCATAGGATTTCCTTTTACATCTTATGAATAAGATGATAAACAACTTCGTATTTGGATTGATGGAGACAGTCAAGTTTCTTCCCACTCATTTAAAAAATGCAAGGATCTTGTTGCAACACAGATCATACAGATGTGTTGGTTTTTGGCGATACGGAAGTTCTCTGGAGTGGAGGGTTCTGTCCCCCAAATATGGGTCCATGCTCAAGCCTTGTCCAAGTAGTCAAGACGCTTTCTATTCAAGCTCATATTAATTATGTCACCTCTTTTTGTTTTTTTGTTATTTTTTCTTTCAAAGTACAAATGCCCCTTTCCAAGCTCTCTCTGCTCATATTTTGGGAGCCAGAGGCTGATTCAATCTCACATGGATTATGCAAATTCATTGTTTGTGGGGCTGCCTTACTATTGTATACACTGTCTTTAAACTTTACAAAATGCTTCTTTGTGTCTCTTCTTTATATACAACAAGTCTTCCCATAGTTTGCAAGTTTTGGATTGTCTTCATTGACTCCAAGTAAAGCAAGGGGAAATGTTTAAGACCTGCTGCGTTGCAAGCCATTGTCTCTTCTCTTCTGTGCTTAAAATGTTGCCTAGCAGATTCAACACTCGTGTGCCTTCTTTATACGACATAACTCAACATCTTGGTTTTTTGGTGACTCTTCTTTGTTGATATGTATGGAAAGTTAGTTGAGCCTTTTCAACACATGTATCAGCAATGTAGAATGATCTGCCACTTTCATTATGCCTTCATCATTTCACAGTTTCTGTTAACATTAAAGACTTTGTTGTACATCTAGAATTCTAGCTAGGTATCATCTGACCTAAAGAGTAAATAATCTAGCACCTAGTTACAACTTGTGGTGTAGGTTGTGCTCAAGAAATATCCTTATCATAACATAATGTGGAGATGTATTTTGTTATCATGCAGAAACTGCACACACTAGTTTCTCTATGTACAAAGGCCTACATCAGGGATGATACACCATGGCCAGAAGGAAATACATGATTCGTTTCCCTGGGGTATTATGCCACCCTTGCTTGCCTGCAAAGAAAATCACGATTCATTTTGTTTTATACCTCTCAGCATATACTTAGAAAGGTAATTCCTGATCCTCAACTATGTTATAAAAGGCAAACTCAAAGTACCATTTGGCAAGCCATGGTTTAAATGGAAAACGAATATACATTCAACCAAGACAGTAACTCACAAACCTTATTTTACAGGTAACTATCAAAATATATGATAGTTTATTAATACTTCACAACTAGTATCCTATATGTTAAACTTGTCTCCAATGTAAATAAGCATAACACAAAAATATTTTTATCTTGTCTAATTGGTCAAACTCAACTCTGTTTGTCATATCCATTCATATACCAGGGGAAACACAATTGTGAATTTCACATTCATTTGGTCATCAATATATTTGCTCATTGAATATAATATATGAATACAATTGTCTGAAGACTATAAATTGCTTGGCTGAAGAAGGTATGTTTCATCAAGGGAGCAGTTTAAGAGATGCAAACCATAATGTTTTTTTTGACCACTTTAAAAGCCAGTGAAGTGAGACCTGAACATCAAGGATATGGTTGGTCCTTCCTCAAACTGAAGTATCATTTTAATTTATACACTGAACATGTGCTAATCGATAAAGAAATCAAGTAGCAGACTTTCTTTTCATTGAAATAAATAATCTCATTTAATCAAAACAATTGCATGTTAAGAATACAGATTTCTTTTCTATGTTGAATAAAAACGAATTCGTTCAGAATAATGAGTTCTCTATGCTAAAGGTCTGTGAGTAGTGTGAGTAGTTTTATCATGACAAACTGTACATAGGACAAAAAGTAATTTTAGAACATAATTCGAATTGCCATTTCTTTGTCTGTGTACAACATAGATATCTCAGATTTAAAATGTATAATGTAGACAGGCCTCAGTCATGTACTGGGAAGTAGTCACCCAGGGGTCTTTATCCTAGTCAGGCAAAGGAATTCCCTGTTTCTTTATGAAGTCATAGACAACTTAGAACACAAAGTTGAGAGAATGCAAGAAGGGAGGGAAGACGAATTCAGGCCACTTCCTGTCAAATTATGAAGCAATTGTATTATTGAGTTGGCCGTTCACGGAAACTGCTCTGCTGCCATTTTTTTTCACCTGATATAAAAGTAAGTTTATCTGGAGTAAACATATTATTTCCTCCATCAGTGTAGTTGAATTCAAGGGTCAAATCAAACCTTTCTGTATTTTTTTATTACGCGCATCCATGGGCCCTGGGGCTTAGGGGGCGACAAGACACACATTCAACAAAAATACAAGTAGACCCTAGAGGAATCCTATTTCCAACTGTCAGTAGTTAAGTTACCTATGAGAACAGAAGGGTTTTGGAGTGTGTAGCCCTTTGCCCCACCCCTTGATTTCCCTCCTTCCCTAAAAATGTTACCCCATCACTGACCTCACCACTCTATGCAGAAAAGCAATGCAAACCAGCATGACGTATCCTAGTGAAAGGACGCCCAACACTTCTGTTTCCCGATTAAAAATGTAAATGCCTGCACGTGTGTCAAAAGTAACCTGAAACATAATTGTAGGCTGATACTTTAAATGTGGCCCAGTGTAGGAGGAATGATTATTCACTACAACTCTAGGTGTATTGCCTACCCAGATCTCAGTATAGACGTCTATAGCCCCCGGCCCCCAACACCTGCACCCAACAACCTGTCATGTACATTCCCAGAGTCACTTAAGGGAGACAATGTTGCGCACAGGGGTGCATGTGGGGGGCTTAAGCTTCCATGTTAGAACCTTGTCAGCGGGGGGTGCATGTGGGGGGCTGAAGCTTCCATGTTAGAGCCTGGTCTGTGGGGGTGCACGTGGGGGGCTGAAGTTTCCATGTTAGCGCCTGGTTGGCGGGAGGTGCATGTGGGGGGCTGAAGCTTCCATGTTAGGACCTGGTCGGTGGGGGGTGCATGTGGGGGAGATCACAGTTCCATGTTAGGGCCTGGTTGGCGGGGGGTGCATGTGATGGTCTCAAGCTTCCATGTTAGGACCTGGTCGGCAGGCAGTGCATGTGGGGGGCTCAAGCTTCCATGTTAGGACCTGGTCGGCAGGCAGTGCATGTGGGGGGGGGCTCAAGCTTCCATGTTAGGGCCAGGTCAGTGGAGGGTGCACATGGGGGGCTCAAGTTTCGATGTTAGGGCATGGTCGAGGGGGGGTGTATGTGGGGAGGCCCAAGCTTCCATGTTAGGGCCCGATCAGCATAGGGTGCATGTGGCAGGCTCAAGCTTCCATGTTAGTGCCTGGTCGGCTGACCTGCAGACCATGACATGTTATGTTATAACGCAGAACTATATAATTGGCAGTGTTTTGTTGGTGGGCAATTTGATTGTCCTACGATTCCATTATAAATGCACAGCTCTAGCTTAGTTGGAAGCAAGCCACCTTTCCTAAATGCATGGAAGCAGAGTCAGGGAAGCACAGCAAATGTACCCTGTAGTTGGCGAACAGTGCCAGCAAAAGAGCAAAGCGCAAACTCTGAAGAGGCAGACGTGTCTCACATACATGGCAATGGCCAAATGTCTACGTAATAAGGGGCTGCACTGTGCATTTGTAAGCACTAATGTAAATTAACGGCACGTGTTTTGGCAGCTGTATTATGAATGTAATACCGAAGCATATTCTGACGAGTAAAGAGGAAACCATATGGCCAACATCCCAGGCATCCTCCAAAAGGAGTTCCATATTAGTGGCCCCAACCTTAATGCAGGGGTGCACAACTTGTAAAGTTCGGGGGCCGATGTTTGACCCTCATAGTTGGCATGGGTTCTTGATGATAGAAATTACAGGTGACCGCATGGCAGCCAGTGGGGGAAGGAGGGATAAGGGAGAGGTTGTGGATGGGTAGGGGGAAGTAGGGAAACCAGGAAAAGGGTTAGGGTAACACAATTGGATAGGTAGAGGGATGTTAGGGGAAAAAACACACCTTAATACTCTGCATACTGTTAATGAGAATTCTCAGAAATGTGCTTATTCCCCTTCACCTTAGAGACTGCTAGCAAATTTGCTGGATTTTAAGGACTCCCTGGTGAGAGTGTGAGACTTTTTTCCCACTCTCTCAGGTATTTTGATGTGTGTTTTACTCTTGTGTTCTTTGGTTATGGAGTTTTAGATAACTCCATAGGTGTCATCTTTTTTATGTTTCAGTCACACAGCACCTTTAGTGCAGTGGCACAGGGGTGTCCTTTGGACTTCCCAAGGTTTAAATACCTTCTCTGGGATAAACTGCGGTTCCTCAGAGAATGTAAAGTTAAATTGACTTTAATAGTCTTTTTAAATTCATAGACCTAGCACAAACTATCTTCCTTTAGAGTGCTGGAGGGGTTACTTAGTATCCCCTATGTCTAAACACTCTTGTAGCTGTCAAAAGCTACCCTTTCCTGTTGAAATGGCTGGTGGCAGTGGTTTTATAACAAACTAGCATGATTTTTCCAAACCGCGAACACTGGTAGCTAAAAATCGGGGCCGCAAAGTTTTTCAATATGGTGCCCAAGACCCCTCAGTAAAAACAGACTCTGGTCATCTTTTTTCACCGTTTCTTTCTGGAACGGTCCTTCTGGTGTTTAACTCTGTGCACCAAACCAGGTGTGGTCCCTTTGTTCATGAGCATTTGGTGGGATTCAGGACTGAAGTCCGCCCATGGCGTCTGAGTTTCTAGGGTGGGCAGGAAGTGAGGGAGGTGCCCGAAACTCCCTGTGCTTGGTCTCCTAGGACACCCAAATGCACTCTGGCGTGATTGGCTGGCTGACTGTCCGGCAAGCACAGCCAGCCTGCTGGGTGAGTGGCAGCTATGCTGGAATGAATGGGAGAAAACTGTTTAAAAGGCGAGTCTCCAGGACTAGAAGGCAGAGTCGACCAGTGGAATGAAAGAACCGAAGACGAGCTGGACGAGGACGGCTTCTACAACGACTGGACCATTGGTTTGCTTGGTGAAACCCTGCTGCAACCCCGAATTGCCAATCTCCAATCGACAGAGAAGCTCCTTCAAGGACGGCTTCTTCCTTTGAGTTGGTAGGACAATCAACTCAGCAAATGCCTGGATACCATTCTCGGAGTTGGTTAAGGTTAACCAGGGAGAAGAACACCAGTTTGTGTTTGCAAGCCACAGCTACTTGAGCTGAAGTAATGCCATTTTGTTTGCTCCAATGACGATCCTGTGCAGTGCAGGAGTCCCCTGACGTCCTCCCTCTTGTCCCCATGACTGAGGCTCAGGAACAGCGAGACCTGCAGGACCAGCCAGGAACGAATGTCTTCAGCTGCATCTTTTTGCTCCACTTTAAGGTACTGTGCTATCCGGTTGAGCGATCCTAACTCTCGCGGTGAAAGTTTGTGAAACTTTCCCAACTCCCAGGCCTAATCAGCTTGTGACCCAGCATATCTTTCTTTATCATCTGAACTACTTCTAAAAAACTTTTACAAAGACTTATCCATTTGTACCAGAACTGTGCTGTCCTATTCAAGAACGCTAGACTATTGACTTTGGCCAGGCCTATTGAATTGAACTGACACTCTGTATTGCTCTCCCAAGAGTGCACGGAAAATCATAAATCACCAATGCAATTACAGAGCAAATACTTTGAACGCAGAAAGACTCAATAACTCGCAACCACACACTCTTAGAGAAATAATGAGCACTTATACGGCTATTTATTCAAAGCTTAGAAGCAACCAGTGATAACATAGAAATAACTCACAGAAGTAACATAGACATAAATCACAGAATAAGCAAAGAATTCAAAAGGAAATACATCACCGTGAGCGTAACTGGATTCCTCATCTCGCCCAGAAGCGGCTGGAAGACCCTGGGAACAGCCAGGCCGAGAGCACCACAGCTCACAGGAATGCCGGACGTAAGCATCCTCCTCCGGCTGAAGACTCACCTGACCACCCCTGGTGCCCTGCATATATGTACACTCCAAAAAGGGGTGGCGATTCTCGAACCTTCTGGAAATGGCACTTGCGCATTGATGAGCAGTCATTGGTTGCCAGCTGGGTCAATCGACGGCCACCCTCAAGGAGCAGAGTGCCTCCCTCCTCTAAAAACACGCTCTTAACAAACCATAACAAAGTTAGCTTTCCCAGCAGAAATGTCCTTGACCGCATACCAGGTTTGGAAAGCATGTTTTCCTCAGCACCGTGAATCTAACACTCAGCAAAATGTGTGCAGCTTTTCACTGCGGCATGAAGTAAATATCCATCATGGCTCCGAGCGCTCCCAGAATGCACTGCGCACCAGCACCATTTTAGTTCAAGCATAACACCCTCCTGGTACACTGAACCTTTGCATTATCTAAAAGAAGTGTTTTCTAAACCTAAAAACATATGCTTTGTATTCCTATTTAAAAGTACTGAAGTGCCATTTGGCTTCTTTTTCAGGGGAGCTCAAACTGTCTTTATAACTTAGAGTTTGATACTGTAGTATATTGGTGTTTAATATTGAGTTGCTTTTTACTAGTGAATGTTTTCTAAATGACTGTGTCAATAAATGTTTAAGTATTTTTTTACCAAGAAACCTTGAGTGTAAGTGTCTACTTGAACCACTGTGATTGTGATACTTCTGTGTAACTTCTTCTACTGCTTACAGTCCCTCTTGCGATAAGCCTGGTTGCTCACCTTGCTACCAAAAGTGTGTGCTACAGACATATACCAAAGGTTGTTTTTTGCTTACACCTGTAGTCCTAATTGTGTGTGGTGTTCCCAGAGGGTAATGCCTGCAATTCTGCCTAACACATACCCACCTAGCAACCTGACCTCACCTAATAGTAACCAAAGCTGCCTGAAAATATAGCCCACTGCCCTCCTAAATCACTACAAACATACATTCCTCTGTCAACATTGTACCTGAACATTAGAAACAAAGCATCAAACCTGTAACACACCCTTAATGGGAGTTGAGGCAGCAAAATGCACATGTCAACATAATGATGGTAACATAATGAAACGAAACAGCAGGGAGCTTCTCCCCTCATGATTGACAAAACTCATGGAAAGGGCCCAAGGGTTCTGCTTGAGCGGCTGGGAGAAGAAGGGCACAGGGTAAGTGGGAACATGGTTCAACGTATGTCAAGGGTTTGAGGCTAGTACAAGTTAACGGCCAAGTGGGTAAAACCGGAAAAACAATGTGGTCGCCCAGGGGCAGCATAAGGGCCTTTCAATCATTTCATTTAAAAGGGACCTGGAACTTCCAGATGACATTGACCCCCCATGTTGCCAGTCAGCTCCTGCAACATAGCAAATTATCCCTTTCTTTATTAGATTTGTTCTGGTGCTTATAATGTGTGCTTTGCTGGAGACCTTCCGAACGTCACTTCCCTCAAGTCCACCTTGGGGACTTCCCTCATACACAAAAGCAAAGCCCCCAAGGTGTCCCCTGTCCCCCCCAGATTGTATGTGTCTCCTACGCCCCTGATCACCCCAGCATTCACTCAGATCCACTGGCACAATGCATTCTAGAGAAATGAACTTCAAAGGACTCTGCTTTGTATTCAAAGTCAAAACCCATTTTACCTTGCCAACAACCTGAAACACATCACTCACACACACACACCAGACAAGCTAGCCAGAATCTTCGAACCATTTCACTTTGCAAACTAATATGCACACACACATAAAAATGTACCCATTGGGCACCCCGAGCATACAATACCCTACCACTTCACATCCACTCTACACACTCCATCACCACTTTCCAAAACAGCCCCAAAACCTATCAGTTCCCCACACATAATCCAGCCCATCCATCTCCACTGCTACCACCTGTCTTTCCTAATCTTTTTTTTTATCACAAAAACATGTTGTACCTTCTGTTTCATCGCCCAACTTTTAATCTTTTGAACCTTGTGATGCACTCTGAGAATCTGTGAGTAGAGCCACCGACAAACAGAAATGAAAATAAAATAAAATAAAATAAATGCATAGACTTATGTCTTTTTCTTACTTATTGTCTTACATGGACAACTAGGAATATTTGTTATGAAGGCTTCTGTGCTTGGTTATCATTATACTAATCTTCATTTTGATGAGATTCTAGCACATTACAGGTATTAGCTCCACCCATCCATATTATCTAGGGCGGCAGGCGACACCTGCACAGTTGGTCTTCCAGCTGCATTGTTATTGCCCACATTTTGGTTACTTTATCAAATCTAAAATGTGCAAGAAAGTATGTATCTCAACGTATTCTACGAGAGAAATAAAGTAACTGAAATACATCTGCAACAGTTAATCAGCTGATAATATAAGGAAAGTCAAGAAGTAAGGTAAATATCGGAATGAAGGGAAGGAAGAAGGAAAGAAAGAAAGAAAGAAAGAAAGAAAGAAAGAAAGAAAGAAAGAAAGAAAGAAAGAAAGAAAGAAAGAAAGAAAGAAAGAGTGCCGGGTTTTGCCTTGCTTTTGGACTGTTATCCATATTAGTCCATAGGTAAGTGGTAATTTCAAACTACATATATTCTTCAAATCATATGAATATGTTCACACGACACATGAGCGAGTTCACAGTTAACAAAACCCATAATTCGAAGAAAGTTTGACATCCAAAAATGTGAGCTGGGGATAGCAACTTTGCAGCAAAGAAGAAATAGCAATAAGGATGTGTCAGATATACTTTCAAGATCATCAAAAAAGGCGAATCAGGGCTGTCATTTTAAAGAGAAGAAATGAATAAACGGATTTTCACCAAATTCTTCTCCTGCAGATTTTCTCTAGGGGTGCAAGAAAGGAACATTTGCTTGTATTCAACTTCAATCTTTTTAATCTTTTCTGAAGCAAAGTTCCAATTCAGGAAAAAATACTGCTAAAAATTCTGCAAGAATCTGGGCATCATGCTACTATTACAATGAAAACATGGTAAGTATAGTGTAAATAATAATAATAATAATAATAATAATAATAATAATAATAATATTACTAATAATAGCAACGATAATAATAACTATAATAATAAACATGATGTCTAAGAAATGCATTG
This sequence comes from Ambystoma mexicanum, assembly GCF_040938575.1. Taxonomy (NCBI): domain Eukaryota; kingdom Metazoa; phylum Chordata; class Amphibia; order Caudata; family Ambystomatidae; genus Ambystoma; species Ambystoma mexicanum. The sequence continues at coordinate 426,942,183 of NC_090941.1, read as the reverse complement.
AAGTTATTTATATTTGCAATGCAGTAAAGAAACGGTAAATGCAAACAGTTCAGAAACTATACATCATAAAGTCTACTTTGGATACAGACACTATTTGTATACCAGTTCGTATAATTCACAGAGAGCAATGCAAGCTGCTTTCTTATGACCCAGCTTTACAGCAATTTCCTGTAGTGCAACAAGTAATTCACAACTTTTGTGCTTTTTCCAGATTGCAAAGTTGAAACACCATCTTTACTATCTCTATGAAGGATCAGGCAGCACAACCTAAAATATCTTGTTCACTGAAGGATAGCCTACATGTTCAGTGTCATGCAAAATTGTTCTCAAAGCCTAATGCAACACAAGGATTTAAAGATTGTTAAAGTGAAACTTCAGGAATACTGTCATTATGCATTTCTATCAAATTGCGTTGGATTGTACACATTAAAAGCATCACTAAAAAAAGAGATTCACTAAGCAAATAATTGTGCCCAATATAGTATTTTTAGTCCTCTTAAAATAGGTTAAATCTAATATATTTTTTATTTATGGATATCTGCCAAATGTAGATAGCTATCAACTGTGGAAATAGTATGTCATGTTTTTTTTAAGAGGACATTGCTGTCCAATTGCAGAAAAAAAGTATTTCTAGGCTCTAATTATTACGGGGTAAGACATTGGGTCATGTTAGACTCTGCAGTTCAGGAAACATTTGCATTGTAATAGCAGTGTAATAAAAATGCAAGTACTGTGTTGTGAAAAGGTGTGCACATATAATTTGCAGGAGTAACACTGGAAAAGGGAAGGGGGCTCCTTTTAATCATTACACAAGTCAAACCCAAAATAAAAATAATGTACATTTAACAGAAATGTAGGGGCACCGGTAAGTTTAACCAAACCTAGAGGTAGGCTAAAATGCAGTAAATAGGCCTTGTAGCATGCCTTTGCAGTCAACATGTATTACCATGTATTAATCTGCAACAAAGCCACATTGCAGGTCCCACAATCCCAGGCTGGTATAGTTAGAAGCAAAACAACAGTTGTTATTTTTGAAGGTCACAGATTGTAACCCATTAGTCTCACAGACAGGCATGGAGAGCATAACCATTTCATAAATCAAAATAATTTGCAAAACATGATTTTTAGATGGAGTTGAGAGAACCATAGCATTTTCCAATTGCCCCATAGCACCTTTTGCCTGCATAGAAGGAGGAAGAGTTCTTAATATACAACATTTGTATAGCAGAACATCCGTGGTTCAAGGCTCTGGCAGTGTCATGGAAGGGAGTGCTTCTCACGAGAACTTAGATGAGATGACCGAGGCATGTGAATAAGGTTCAGCTGGTCATCTCAAATGTTTCAATGAATTGTCATTAAGTTGTGGGAAGAGGGGGTTGGATTGTGACATCACATATTTGAATTGTGGCTGGTGTGAGAAGGTTTATGGGTCCAATTACAGAATGTAATGTATGTTTTTTTATAAGGGTCTGATGTGCAAGCACCATTCAGTTTGGTGTGGGGAGATTATTTCATGTTACAAAGATATTAATGATAATTAGCTCGATTATTCTAAAAGTTTTAGATTTAAAGGGGCTTCTTTGACAGTGCCTTTTCATGCAGTTCTATTATGCAATCTGTTTGTATATATAGCTGTTACAGCTGCATCTGGGCCTTAAATAAAGCTGCATTACTTCTTGAATGTGTGCACTCCTTCTTCGACTAATTTTGTCATTTGTATTGGTGAGTTCCGAGGTGACCTCCCACACAGCAGTAACGGCTTTACTGCCACTACATTAGTTTGCAGTCATTTTTTCGCATCATTCATTCTTTTATCATGGTTCTGCTTTTTCGTCTTATTCTCACTATGCCATTGTTCACCTACATTGTGGTAGTTACCCTGTTTTTGGACTGCTTCCTTAATATTCATTGTTAGCGAGAGAAAGTCTGCGATCATAGCCTTTTACCTGGTCAAGACAGTTGACATATTTACTAATAAATATTGGAAACGAGCTGGCAACGACTTGCTTTGCTTTGTTAATATTAGATGGGTTCCACAGAATACGGTTCTTTCGCACATTCAGATAGATATCCAATTAAAATCATAGAAGTCAACAGTGCATCTACTGGTTACAAAATTTGAAAGAACACAGAGTGGTGGATGATCACTCTCATCACATTCACCAATTGACCAATTCTAGGGCTACTGAGTTGGTAAATACAAAATCAATAGTAGAGGTACTACAACCGTTTACACCGGTGAATGCCTTGTGTGAGTCGCCTGCTGCCCATTCAATACTATCAACTGATGCGATTGTAGCAAAAGTGACCAATCATGGCCCTGTGTAGTACATGTTGCTTGCTTCACAGGGGCGGGTGAATACAGCTTAAATAGATCTTCATCTCCCATATCAATTTTGGAATTAAAATCACCCACAATCCACAAGGGTAGGTCAGTGTCAAGAGAAGACAAAAAAGATGCCACTGATGCTATATTTTGTTTAGTAGCTACTGCGTTAGGGGGATCATATATGTTGATAAGAGGCATAATTTTATTTCCATTGTCTATTTTTACTGCTTGGACCATATTGGTAGACCCAGGCAGATTATTAGTACGCCAGGGATGGTGGACTGTCACAAACAGGCCACCGTTACTGTATCCAATCAGACCATTAGTAGCAACTATCTGTGCAGTACTCCTGTTTTAAAACTCACAATTATCAGTCAGCTATCTTTCCTATAACACTACAATTGTAAAAGTGTCGATATAATCAATCAAGCCATCTTCTGCTGACAGCTGTGAAAATCCTCTAGTGTTCCAAGAGAGAATACAACCTGGTCAGTGGTTAAGTGGGACAAAGTGGTTTTTGAATATGTAAGGCAACCACTGCCAATAACCATCACCTGTATCAATTGGGTCTTTGTTAATATGTGGCCCATTGACGTCAACTTGCAGATGTTTCGATTGGGTCACTGTATGCTTGTTCAAAAGGGACATATAACTGACATTAGATGAGATAGTTGGTACCATAGCAGATTTTTATACATTTGGTGTGAGAGGATATTTATTGGGTGTCATCTTGACTAGTCCACATGAATAGCCTAGTCTTAAAAGATCTGTTTCAAAAGCCATAATGTACTCAAGAGTAGCGGGAGCAACACACCAGATGTTAGAGGCAGGCGATGCGACATCAACCAATTGGTCGACTATCTTTATATCAACTGTAGTGATTACACATAGTCCAAACCTTGTATATAGAATATGTAATATAGCAGCATGATTTAGAGGTAGATGATAATCAGTGGGTAATACTGTATGAATTTGAATCTGTTAGGGAGAATTCTCAGAAATGTGCTAATTTCCTTCTACCTTAGAGACCCCCAGCTCTTTTGCTGGACTTTAGGAATTTTAATTTCTATCCTGTCGAGAGTTAGACCTTTCTCCCACTCTCTCATGTATTTTTCATTGATTTGAACTTTTGACTTTGGAGTCTGACAAACTCCACACGCATCATCTTTTACATTGTATCACACAGCACCTTCAGTGCAGTGACACAGTGAAGCCTTCCAGATTTCCCAAAGGTTTAAAGACCTTCTCTTAGTGAAACTACTTTTTCCAAGAACGGTGAAGTGAAGCTGACATTTACATGCATTTTTAACTGTCTAGACTCAGCACACACTATCTTACAATAGGGTGCTGGAGGGTTTACTTAGTATCCCCTTTGTCTATTTTCTCATGTAAAAATTTTATGTTACCCTTTCTACAATTAATGGCTGGTGGCAGTGGTTTACTTTTTCCTACAATTGTGTGTTTCGACCGCGGGCTGCAATTGCAATAAGAAATGGTGAAAAAAGAAGACCGAGCCATTTTGACAAAATGGGCACCCATGGGTGCTTCCATGGGCGCCCATTTTGTCAAAATGGCCCGGTCTTCTTTTTTCACCATTTCTTATTAGAAAAGTCCTTCTTTAGATTTCCTCTGTGCACTGCCAAACCAGGTTTGTTTTCCTTTGTTTACTTTGTCCTTGACAGGATTCACTGGTGAAGCCTGCCTCTGGCTCCAGCTTGTCTGGCAGGGCAGGAAGTGAGAGAGGTGCCCGAAACTCCCTGTGCTTAGTTTCCTTGGTGACAGGAATGCACCCAATGGTGACTGGCCGGCTGGCTGTCCTTCGAGGACAGCCACCATGCTGTGTGATTGACAGCTAGGCTGCAAATGAATGAGAGAGACCTGCATAAAAGGCAAGGTCTTTTGCTTGGAAGGCAGAGTCAACCACTGGAGTAAGGAATTGGAAGAAGAACTTGGAAGAGACACTTGCTGCAAGTCCTGGACCGTTGGTTTGCCCAATGAATCTCTGCTGCATTGCTGAATCTCCAAATGCACCTCGACTAGTGAAGCTCTGCAAAGGATGACTTCTCCCCTTGGGTTGGTGGGACCAATAGACCCCAAGCCGAACTCATCTGGAAATGCTTTCAGAGCTGGCTGTATTTCCATTGCTGCTGCAGGAACCAATTGCTAGGGGAAGGAACACCAGAATCGAGTGCATTGTCCTTAAGTCAGACCTGAGCTCCAGGAAGATCCTCCGGACTCCCAGGAAGCAGGACTGACCGAGCCTGAGCCACCTCAACAGATTGTTGACCCATGATGCGCGGAAAGTCCATAAGGCATCCGAGAACCACAGTGTTGCTATTCGTGAGAAGCTGAAACCGCGAAGTGCCAGTGATCTGAAGTTTGCCATTGCTGCCACTGACATTCAAACTGTAGTGCACAAGTCCCCAGATGTCCATCTCTTGCCCCCATGACTATGCCCCAGGAACAACAGGAACTGCCATACAACAAATGTAACAGAAGACAGTTGGAACCACTTTCTTAAGACCGAAGGTACTGTGAACTAAGGGGTACTTGTCTTGGTTGCACTTGCAGAGTTGCTTGCAGCTTTGCCCCTCACATGCCTCCCTGCTTGTGGCCCAACAGTGATTTCATTTTCTACAAAGACTTCTAAAACATTGTGCAAGACTTTTTACTCACATTCAAGAAGTGCTTCCGCTCCCCTAGACTTTGCTCAGTTGACGTGGGCTTTCCTGGCTCCCTGAAAGACTCTTCTAGCCTCTGACTTTGTGCATTAACTATCCCTCAACAAAAGTCACACATTCTATAACTCGTGTAGCTGGGAAAGGGTTAATTTAGTTTGCATTGGGGTTGAAAAGTACTCACCTGCTTAAGAATATTTGTTAACCGTTTTTTGTTCCCTAAACCTTTTCCTTTTGACACCAAACTCAGTATTGCTGTAAATGTACCAGTGATATATTAATGTCTGCAGTGTCCTAGTTATTTAAGTCACCTCAGGGAGTAGGAAGTATCTGTGTGCCATCTCAAATGGGTATCTGCTGATTTATGAAATCTGAGAGTGTGCATATGTATATTAAAAAATAATGGGTTGGGGGGTTGCCCGCAGTAAAGCAAGAGGTGAAGATGCACTTAAAACCAGTTCCGTTCTCTTTTGTTACACTGTGCACAATATCTGGCTATTATTACTTTCTATGAGCAAAGACCTTCAGACTCCACTTGACATATTGTTTCAATCCATTGCTATTATACACAGCCAACACATTTCCTCAAGAGAGTTGGACAAAAGTGCTCTGAGAAAGTCACAATCAGCACTTCAACATGTTAACCCCTCAACTGTGTTACTTCCATGGTCAGAAGCAACCCAAATGAGGACTCAAAGCCCTCTGCTTGGATATCCACAATTACTGAGAATCCTCTCTGCTGAGCAGACAGGACCCCTTTGTGACTTTGGGATGATTCATGCTCTCATTTTGCACTTTAAAGCCTTAAATGTGAAATGTCTATGGCTGCTTGGGTTAATCTCATGCGGCCCAGCCATATTCTGGAGCCTACCATGCTGGTCGTTAGAATCTATTGAAATCTTCTGTTTCTTGCCTATGTCCTGGTTAACTCCTTCTTGCACTTCAGGCATCCTAAACCGAATATCTATTCATTATAAGGACCACACGTTTAAACCGAGTTCCCTTGTCGTTGTGATTGCTTTGACAATTGAGCCACACCCAGTGACTAACACTTCAAGCTTCACCCCTGTGACCTCCAAACCCCAAACACAACATATTCACCCGGTGAAAACTGCCCTGAAGTTTGAGCCCAATGTAGTTTGTACAGAGCCTGTCCTGCAAACACACAGAAACATTATACTCAAGGGAAACACTAGAGTTATATTCAACTTCTAAGGGCTTGTATTTAAGTAAATAAGAGAGTGATATATGACTGTTGAATAGCTGCATTTAAGACCCATTAAAGTAAATGACGCATGTGACAACTGCCATATAAATCCCTTGACATATCACACTGCAGTTGACTGATTTTTGAGATGTATTCACTTTTGTGCGATTCCCACTGTTCTGCTAAATGCAATGTTATTTTGCTGCAGAAACGCATCTGGAGCCCTCTTCTGGAAAATCACTAATTTGCCAAAAAAAATCAAAAGGACTACGTTTTAACATTATACACTATTGGACCACATGGCATTGTGTTTATTATACAAAGTAACTATTAGTAAAGCTACTCCTAATAAAAACGACAGGAGCACTGATACACTGTTGGCGAGGAGTGTTGTTTTTATAGTCAGTTTTGCCTTCCCATACATCCACATAGCAGCTTGGAACAACATCATAAAATACCCCAACACATTGCATCTCGCAGCTCTGCATCTGTACTCCTCTGGCCTGTTCTTTATGGACGTATGTTGTTTTGACTACAAGGTTACAGTAAAATATGTAGCCTGCTTATTTGTTATATGCTGCCAGGGCATTGCAATTTTTTTAATTAGCAAGATATTTTATGTTTGTTATTGGATTAACTATATAAAGACCAAAGTGATACGGCCTAGGATCAGGCCTTGTGAGGAGAGGGAGGGATCCCACCCCCCAGTTTGCTTCTAAGTGACGGAGCCCACCCCCCAGTTGCCTTCTAAGGTGCGTGAGCGAGGGCAGGCCCGCTCCCAACCCCTTCTCAACTAGTGGTGAGCTGGCGCCACAGCTGCAGCAGAGAGCAGGCCTCGGAGGAGATGCCAAATGCTGGGACTGAAGGGTGACTGTCTGCACAGGGCAACAGGATGTGACAGGCGTGGCCTCACCAGTCCCAGATGCTGTATGTGGCAGAAAATAAATGCCTCAATATGCAATTTACTTCACAACACTGGCCCTGGTCCAACAGACCAAGCACAATCCCATTAAGGATTACAATATTACAGAAAGGCCAGAAGAGGGTCACAACATGAGGGTCAACTAGTGCCCTGCTAATGATGTCAGCTTATATGCCAACACCACATGGAAAGAGGGCAGGCTTACAAACTCTTTCAAGCCCTTTCCTTAGCAATCCCCTGTCACAAGCCCCTCAAGGAAGATATGTTATTGGCCAGGGTGAGTTGGCCAATTAGGGGAGGGGGCTGGGCTATTTTAAGGGAAGGTTTGTGAGTGTGAGGTGTAGGTTAGTTGGGTGAGGACTGGAGGTAGAAGGGGACATCCAAGAAACAAAAGGAGGCAAGAGCAAAAGAAGTGCAGAGGCTAATGGAGAGAAGGGGCATGTGAAGTGTTTGTGAGAGATGGTAATGCGTGTGTGGAATAGCGACAGAGTTGGAAATAGTGGTGGTTGAAGGTAGCAGTAGTTGGGAGTAGTGGTTGCAGAGGTAGTGGTATATGTGGGAAGAGTAGAGTGGTAGTAGGAAGTGTTAGTTGGTAGCAGAGGATGGTAGTGAGTGTTAGAGGGTGATAGCGATAATAGTGAAAGTGAAAGTTGTGGGAGAGGTAGCACAAGTAGTAGTGGTAGTGGTAGAGTGGGAGTAGAAAGTGGGGTAGTAGTAAAGAATGGGAAAGGACGTAGTAGTCTAGGCAGTAGTAGAGTGGTAGTTGGAGCAGGAGTAGTCGGAAGTGGAGTAGTAAGAAGAATGATAATATCTAAAGGTCGAGTTGGTGAAGGCAGAGTGAGAGAGTGAAGGGACACTAGTACCGTGGGAGGAGATCATTTTAGGAACCAAGGTCGAAAAGGGTCAGGTGAAAAAGTGTGTGAACAATGAGTCGGTGGAGCAGCGTGGAGGAAGGCACCATCCCTAACATCCCTAGAACACTAAGTGGGACTAGGTTAGGGATAGTTATAATATCCCTAGGGAGACATTCTGCCAACACCTTAGGGAAAATCCCTCTAGTATTAATCAGAACAACAGAGAGATAGATGTCCCTGTTGGCAAGCTACTAACAACCCTGTTAAAGATGCATGGGCTAGGGAGTGGGTCAAACGGTGGGAAATAGGCAGAGGGGTATGGCCCTAGTGTCAAATTCAGCTATTCGGCGGTTGTATGACTCGGATTTGGCATTGAAGATGGGAGTTTTGTATTTTTTTTCAATTACTTTGAATACGTCTTTGGTAGTGTGGCATGGGTTGGTCTGCCAGTTTTTGAGCGCTTGTTACGCAGAACTAGGAGGTCCTCAGTGAACCATGCGTTGGAATGGAAGGACTTTTTTTCTTTCTCTTCCTCAAGGAGAGCAATGTAGTTTATTGCATTAGTGAGCATTTCCTTGAGAATGTCTGCTAGAATGTTAGGATCTTGTGAGAAAGGTGGGGCGAGGCATGGGGTGTTGAGAAGGGGGCGTAAGTTGTCTGCAGTTAGTTTTTTTGAGCTTCTGGCTACGGTGGCAGGTTTATGTACTAGTGTTTTTTTTTGTTGGAATCGTGGGGATAGAGAACTGTATGCAGCTATGGTCTGTCCAGGGGAGGAAAGTATTGGAAGTGATAGAGGAGTTGCCGTTGTGATCGGTAATCCAATCTATAGTTCTGCCTTTGGTGTGGGTAGGAGACACAATTTTTTGAGTGAAATCTAAGTTAGAGAGCTCTTTAAGGAAGGAGGCTGCAGTTTTGTCCTTGGGATCGTTAAAGCCTAGATTGAGATCACCTAGGTGTAGTGTTTTGGTGGATTATTTTAAATTTTCGCTGAGAATGTGGGTGATTTGCCCTTGAAAGTCAGCTGGGAGTCCTGGGGGCCTGTAGATGACGTGGATCTTGATGGTGTTGTTGTGCGAGATAGGTAGTTTGGCAGAAAGTATGTCAGTGTTCCCTTCCCATGTGTGGGGAATGGGTCTGATGTGGTGGATGTCTTTATAGATTAGGGCGACCCTCCCACCTACTTTAGTTGGTCTGTCTTGCCTAAGTATGGAGTAGCCTTCTGGGATGGCTAGAGTAATGGTGGGGCCTGAGGCTTCATGCAGCCAGGTCTCAGTGATGGCTAGCAGGTCTAAGTCGAGGCTGGAGATAAGTTCATTGATTTCTAAGGCATGGGCAGTGAGCGAGCAAGTGTTAACTAGTGCGCATTTGAGTATAGGCGCTGGCTGACTTGTGTTTGGACGCTGTTGATTAGTTAGATTTTTCTGCTTAGGTCTGGAGGGGAAGGATAATATAGAGTTAGGTGTGAGGTTAGGGTTTGGTGTGAAACTGGGCGAAGGCTGCTGGGAGACGGATGTACGGGAACCTAATCTGTGGTTTCTGTGTGAAGTAGGATGTGGAGAGAGGAGAAGGACCTGGGTAGGGTACGCGTTCTCAGTCTGCACAGTCTGGCGCAGCTATTGGGTGTAGATGTGTGGAGCTGCGTGATGTGTGCATGAGGTGAGGGTGTGAGGAGTGTGCGAGGGACAGTGCCATGATGCTGTAGCTGGGTAGGCGGAAATGCGGGTACCTTTGTGCATAAAGAGCAGTAGCGAGTAGCGTGCCTAGGAGTAGTAGCGCAATAAACAGTTGGTGCAGGCCTGGTAACATGCTGGAATACTTGTTGTGCATGTGCCGGGAGGCGGGATGAGGCAGAGGTAGCTCAAGTGTCATGATGCCTACCCCTGGGGAACCAGACCAGGTCCAGCAACCCCAGAAGCGGGCATCAAGTCATTCTGAGCAAGCCCAAAAACCCCTGCTAGGGGCTGTTTGGGTGCAGTCCTGGAGCCTATGGCGCCAGGCTCATATGGAGAATCAGTCCTGGCACCATAGGCACCAGGCTCATAGAGAGGAACTTACCTGATGCAGACCATGCTGCAAGCTTACCTGATGCAGACCATGCTGCAGAGCTGCAAGCCAAATGAGATTTGGAAGGGACTATTTTACCTAGGGACTATTTTTTACTCGGGTGGGGCTGGGGAGGAATACTTACCTGGGACTACTTTGGAGGCTATTTAAACCACGCCCAAAGAGCAGCACACGCTTTGCGTTATTCTGCATCCTGCAGCGTAACGCTCACCGTGTCTGCAAGCCTGCATCCAGTCTTCTGCCATGCCCGCCTCGAGTCTGCAGCTCCTAGAAAAATGGGAAGAACAGAAGGAGAAAGGTTAGAATAAGAGCAAACCTTCGATCCTTATCTGAATTCCGGATTCACCGCGCCTTCGAGCTGAAGAAAGAAGCATTCTGCGGCGCCGCGATGAACTCACCGGCCTTCACAGCATCCTCACGATCCACTGCATCCTTCTGCACGTTCCCGCCGCACTCTGGCACCTAAGGGAAACACAAGAACAGCAAAGGTGAGCCAAGGGAATAAACAGAGGCAATAGTAACTACACCCATAGACTTACCTGATTACCGCCCGGGGGTACTATTCCTCTTCACGGGTCGGCGCAGTCTCCATTGCATCCTCACCATACCCTGGCCCCTAAGGGGAAACAAAAGGACAACAAGGTGAGACAAAGGGACAAACAAGGGGAACTCTTCTCACCGCAATAAACTTACCTCATTTTACCGCTGGAGGCATTATTCCCTGAACTTCATATTTTCTCTCCATACCTGAATAAAGGAGCAAGCAACAGGTTACATTCTGGCCATATTTTGTTGAACTGTATAGGATAAGCTAAATCCTTACCTGAACTTTGTCAGCAACCACGAGGAACTCTTTGCTAGGGTCAAGCTGCAAACTGCAAGGAATTGGACAAGAGTGGAAGTCAGACATGTGAACTCTTACGAACTACAGACTGTCGGAGTCAACATTGTTCTGGAACTCACCAATTCCTTCGAGCCAGTGAAGCAACTGGTTATCAACGCGCCCCTGCGCTCGATGCAGGATGGAGAGCTCATCTTTTCAAACCATCAGGTGAGACTATAAGAGGGGACGTCAAAGATGCTCTGTGGGGAGAACAGTGGAGGTGGGGGGTAGGGGTGTCACGGTATTAGTTTTATGACGGTACGATAACCTTCTTGCCAAATGACGGTATATCATGGTTATCGCGGTATAGCAGGTGGAGTTAACCAATCTTAACAAATATTTTCTAAAAATGTCATGAATTGTCAGATTTATCATCACAAGCAAAACCAGGCAGATAGGGCCAGAATTGGGCTTTTCAACATACTTTCCACTGAAATGCCACCCCTTGCTTCCACCAAACACAAACACACGTGTGGAGAGGAGGAGGAGGAGGGGGGCGGGGGAGCCCTGTTGCGACTGGCAAAGCAAACTGAATAGCTTTTCTTAAGTGGTCATTTAAGCTTTTAGCTCCCCCACTGGCTAATGGTGAAGATGAACATGTTGCCATCTTTATAACCTGCATGCCACAGATCAATGGAGGCTGATGGTAGTATACGCCTGTGCGCATACACACGCACACGCTCTTTACGTTACAGCCTTTAGTTTACTTGAGGGCCAAAAGGTGTTCAGTAATTACAGACATCTTACCCTTTGGTATGGCAGCAGGGAATACCCACAGATGAGTGAATTTCGCAGTGTGACTTATTATATGTAAATTCAATGATAGAACCACAGAAATCCCCCATTGTCATATGTTTAGCAAACATTATCCATTATAAATATATAAACCCCAAAGCCGCCAACCCAAAGAAACCCTTTTCCTTCTTGGCACCGTATTTATTCTTTCTATTGCTAACATACTGATTTTGTGTCAGGCACGTGTGGTTTATGGAATGGCATTAAAACTGCTCCAACTGATACTGCTTGGCAGATGGCACATCCAACAGTGCAAGACAGACTGTGCAGCACTTGCTTACTGCAGCCTTTCCAAATCAGATTGAAAAGCGCACTTAACGGTATAAATGGTATACCAGTATAAACAATGTGACGGTTATTATTGTTCAATTAAGTGGTTCACAGTATCTTTAACGGTATACCGTTATACCGTTACATCCCTAGTGGGGGGATTACACTCAACTCCACGGGTGGTTAATTCCCTTTCTTCATTTGCAGAAGAATATTCCTACGGGCCAAGCAAACGAAGCTCAGTGGGCCTGTCCAGTCCGTCATCTCGGCCCTACGCATCACCTTGGTGGATATCGCAGCTGTCCGGTTCCGATCGACGCCTCTGTGGGAGCCAGGTGTGCATAACAGAATGCAAAGCCTACCCACAAATTCCCACCCAGGCGTTATGGATACCTCAGAGACTGACCAATTGGCCCAATTACTAGGGGAATTGAGGGCTGAAGTGCATTCCGCCCGTCAAGAAACCAATGCTCTTAGGAGAGAACTGATTTTGTCGAAGGAGCGAACTGATGACCTTGATAGGTAACTGTTGCAAAGCCAGGCTGGACAAGTGCCCCTGCCTGGTTCCGGGGGAAATCCAGCTCCTGTGTTATCAAGTAACCCTGTGCAAATAAACCTACCAGGAAATATTCCATTAGCTCCACCAGAACGGTTTGCCGGAGACCCCAAAAGGTTTGCCGTGTTTATGAACCAATGCAGGTTGCACTTTTTATGCAGACCTGGAGCCATCCCAAACGATCAAGCCAAGGTAGCCTTTGTATTGTCATATCTCAGCGGCAGTGCAGCCGATTGGTCAATTCCACTAGTCACTCGGGATGACCCATTTCTTCGGGATTTTCAGGGCTTTCAAACTAGCATGGAACAACTATTTGCCCGGCACTCCCAAGGACAGGCCCTGGATAACGAACTTTTGTCCCTACGACAGGGTAACCAGGACCTTCTATCCTACATCACGACCTTTAATAGGTTGATAGTGGAAACTGAAAGGCCTGAGGTAAAACGAATCACGTTATTTCATCGAGGGCTTCGAGGTGAACTCAAGGATGTCTTGGCTCAAGTCGTGAATCCACCTCAAGACTGCGCTGAATAAATAGACTTAGTGGTCCAGTTAGATCACAGACTTCAGAACAGAAAGGCTGATCAAGCCAAGTTTGAGAATCGGGTGTTGGTAAAAACCCACGCTAACCACAAAGGAGCAGATGCTTCAGAACCCATGCAAATCGAAGGGGTTAAAGGACCCTTAACCCAGAAGGAAAGAGAAAGGAGACGGCAAATGCAATTGTGTCTATATTGTGGAACTTCTGGGCATTTCCTACGGGATTGCCCTGTAAAACCACCTAAGAAGGTGGTAGCAGCTGCTGATAAAAACCATATGGAGTCAGACTCGGAAAACGACCACGCCCGACAAGCGTAGAGGCCCGCTTGCCGAGCTTGAAGAAGGATACTCAGACCTTGCATTTCATCATACCAATGGTCCTCGTAGATCCAGGGCAGCCATCACGCAGTAAGGGCATACATTGATAGCGGGGCCATAGGAAACTATGTGGACTATAAATTGGCTTCCAGGATCAATCTACCTCTCTGCCGAAAAACCACCTCAGACGTCATCACGTCTGATGGAACTGAAATTGCCTTTGGGCCTGTAACTCACTCCACCACAGAGATGACAATATTGGGTCAGGATGGGCACCGAGAGACTATTGTGTTCGATCTAATCAAAGCCCCACAGTTCCAAATAATACTGGGGATACCTTGGTTGGAAACACATTGTCGGGGAGAAGCTGGATCCCCCCCCACCCCCAGGGCAGTGGGGGGCCAGCAGCCATATCCTCACCAGCTATGGGAGGCCCCAACACCTCCCATATGGCCCCCAGAAATGCAACAGAGTTCCAAGCAGGCAGCAACATGTTTCAAACTGCTTTATTTCTAGGCACAGAAGAGAAAAAAAAGCCAAAGAAAAGCATCGTGTATCGCGAGTTCAGGCGCCGTCTCCCCCGGGGCTGTCTTGCAAGTAAGTTTTATAATCACACTGCAGGCTGACCTCACAAAATTGGATCAGCTCCCAGAAACCTATCTCCTCCTGTTATTGGCTGCAGAGTGGTGGGTTACATATGTAGCACTTATAGAGAGCCTGATAATTGGATATTTACCTCCTGCGTCAGTGGGTTGATTTAGCTGTGCCAGCCCCCCTTACCTAATTCTAATCATGTTGCAATGTGACTTTGTTCCCATAACTTTTTAGCTGGACAAGCAGTTCGCACCTGGTTCTGGCTTGTTACAAATTATGTTTCAATGTTGTGCGTGTCCTTGAGAAAATGTCTTTCTTTCCCAGAAAGAAAAAAAAACACACTGGGTTGCCGTGATTTACTCGCATTTGTGGATAATTAAAAAATGTCTGTCTGCAGAAAGTAATTTTATCTTGAACTTGCGGCTTTGGCAGGTCGGACTTCTTTTGCGAGGAATGTTGATAAGGCTCCCGCAGCCAGTGTTCAGTGTTCAGTGAGTGAAATGAACTTAGCTGTAATTTTCCTGAAACATAGCTTTACACTGTGCATTTAGTCCATGTTAGTTCATATAGGCATTTGCAAGCCTTTAAACAGGGATTTTTGTGTTTGTAGATTCTGATATTGCAGCATTGATTCTAATGTAGCATAGAAGTTGCACTGTTGGTGAAGTGGGTGTGTTTCAGCATATTTGTCACCCATGGGTGCGCTGGGGCGCTTGGGGTGCGGGGGCATGGATTTGGTCTCCATTTTCCCTCTTCAGTCCCCCCTCTGGTCGACTTTTGTCGACCACACCACCAAGCAACATTCACCTCCTTCCGGTCTGCATATCTTTGCCAATTCCTTGAAGTGTCCATAATTTTCTGCATTGTTGTTGATCAACAGTACATATAGGAGTGTTCCCCTTCTGTGTTCCACCACACTCACTCCCCTTCGTACTTCCTCTGATCACAGGGAGTGGCCACCTTTATTACTGCTGGAACCATGTTGCGCACCGCTATCTTAGTCCGGCTCTTCCTTTCACCATGTCTCTTATTTGCATTCCGATAACTTCTTCTGTTGTTCTTTTGCAATGTATCTCTATCTTGCAAAATGGTGCTGTGCTCGGTACTCGTCCTTCCGTTATCACCTTCAAGCAACCAGGCAGTCATGATGTCATCCATCACCATGCAAGCACTAGCTAGTTCTTTTCTTTCTCTTTTCAGATGAATTTTTTGCTGATCATTCTTTGGTATGCTGGTACTGCACCCACTCATTCTTCTTTCTCGCTCGAGAAGTAATTCCCCCCTCTTTTTACTTCTCTGTCTGTTTCTCTTCTTCCGTTGTTTTCCACCTTGGTGAATGTGTCACTCTTCACATCTTCCTTGGTCATCACCAACAAGGGCATGCTGATGCGCTCCAATGAACACTCTCCTCCCCAATTCAGTGGTAGTTTCTCTTGACCTTTGGAGGCATGTGCTCAATAGTAGTCCATAAGCAGTGATGTTCCTGCTCTCATCTCGCAACTTCTCTCAACCTTCTTGCATCCAGCATGATTGTCCACTTCTTGTCACTGTTGTGCTGGTAACATAACGTTGGTACCTTAACAGTATACGTCCTTCTTCAGTGACCATCTTTGCTCTTTTCTCTCACACTGTTAGGCACTTATCATATTTTTGTCTTTTTCATTTTATTTTTTCTTCTCTCTTTTTGTTTTTCTTTCTTCTTTTATTATTTATTTATTTATTTATTTATTTATTTTTCAATCTCAATGTTGCTGTCTTCCCTTGCAATCTTCTTCACACCTTGTCATACATGGCGTCGTGCTCTGCTGTAGTAAGTTCTGTTGTAATCAATTCTCTTCCGGCATATGTTAAAGAACAGTCAGGACAGCTCTCTCCAGTGGTGTCCCTACCAATTTTGTACATGTGTGCATGTTGTTGGTCACTTCTGATATGTGTGTTATGTGTATGTTTTACTCCCCTTGTGTCTGCCTTTAACTCTCCTTACTTTAGCAGCAGCTTTTCCTTACCCACTGACGCCGTAACTGTTCCTGCTTAGGTTAGGGAATGTTAGCAGGGGATACAGCGGTAATGCTCATTATTACAAATAATTTTCAAAGTACCACCCCCATAATTTCGTTCATCATTAATAGTCCCATCGTGAAGGTAAAAGTCCTTATTTGCGTGCCCATAACCACTTACGCTGCTGGGTCCTTGCAGCTGATGAGATGATAAAGTTGCCCGCCTGAAAATCGCAAGAAAAGCGTTAATACGTTAGTACATGTTAGTAACATCAAGCTCCGCGAACTAAACAATCACTAAGGGCAAAATCAAACCCCCCCCTGGACATTTCGTGTTTTCAAAATCTCTCAATATGGGTAGGGAAAATCTTGGGCTGTTTATTCAATGGAAGCAAGGAAATATACTTCAGGGAAACATGTTCTAAGGGGTCTGAGGTTCTTGATAGGGTGGGCAATTGAGTGGGGAATGCTTCACAATGTTTTACTCAGTGGACCTCACAGTTTCTAATAGAAGATAACATTAAGGAAATTTCCTACACATTTCTAACAGCATATATACGCAACAACCTGCATGTGCGGGGAAAAGAGAAGAAACAAAACAGTGTTACAGCTGTAGGTGCACAAAATGTAATATGAAACTCAATTAAACTTTGGAAATGCGTGTGTCTGTCCCTATTCTAGTTGCTGGTGTGCGTTGGACCATGGGATGGCCATGTTTCCCTAACTCGGGAGTGTTCGTGCTACTTTGTAGTTCATGAAAATCTCTTGCGTTGGCCCTGTTGATCGTTGCTCCCTCGTTGCCAGGGTGGCCACCGCTTTGTAGGGCTTGACGCCTTACACTTCTGACAAAGTCTGTCAGGAGGGGAAAATGTCCCACTGTAGTCCATAGCCATTGGGTGTTGGTTGTCCGTTGTCTTCAGGCCTGCCCTGGGTCCTTTGTATCTGGCGAGAAATGAAATGGAAGCGCTTGAGACCTGAGAATTTACATATTCTTCAATTTCTTGACCTAACCTCTCTGCACTACTCTCACACTATTCAGTGTCCTAGTGGGAGGAGCCAATGGTACACCTATGCACCATCCTGTCACCACCTGGTGGCGTTCAATGGCGGTCTGACTGTAAATTATTACACAATTCGGAATGTACCCAGAAAATGGGTAGGCACTTAATTTTTGTGAAGATACTCATTACACACTTTGATCATATATATGCAAATTGGGTGCTAGTGTACAAATGGGCCTTTGGATCTTTGTATTTACTGTGCTTTTGTTATACGTTATTTATAGTGCGTGCCTTTGTCCCGTGGGGCATCAGGCACTGACAAGCTAAATAGGGAAACATCAGGGTGGTAAATTTGTCATATAGGGTGGCTGTGTTTCTAAATTAAGTGCACCATGTTACTTAGTTAAGATAATCGCAGGGTTTTAAAATCTTTTTTTTTTTCTATGGCTCCTCTCTCACTTCTCAGGGTGTGCCTTGCAGTGAACTGCAGGCACTTTAAGCTGGTACTAATGAAATCCGCTACCAATTTGCTCCCATTCTCTCTATCCCACCCCATGTCCACCTTTTAAATCCTACCTACTCTGTTAATTACTCATTTAGTCTAGTATTTTATTACTCCACTACTGTAATTACTGTTACATTTAAACAATATATATATATTTCTAATTACTGTTACATTTAAACAATATATATATTTCTAATTACTGTTACATTTAAACAATATATATTTCTCCCCCCAATATCTGCTCTCAAATTTTAATGCAACCATTATGCTCCAGTTCGTGCAGCAATGACCTCTTTCCCTATGTGTGTTGGCTAATGCATTTGTGCCAGTGTTATTTTCAAAAGCGCTAGTGGCAGTACCACTTGCACTGTTATTTTGTCGCCAAATTAATTCTGTTGGGAACATGGATCATCCACCCTTTACCCCTATTTCTCTCCTCCTGTGGTGAACTGTCAATGAAATGTAGTCCTCCCCCCTCAAGTGCACCTTCTTCCACCTTGTGTGTCTCATTTAATTGTTCTGTGTTAATCGTGTATTCATGAGCCCAGTCTCCTCACTGAAAGATGTGTGCTCAAAATGTAGCTAAATGTACTCTCTTGTGATGCGCTATCATTATGCACCCCCCCTCTGTACCGTGCACCCCCATTATTCTTAAACAATCTTCCTTACTTTCAACATGTGTATGTCTGGTGTTTAACAAGTTATGTATTTCTCGGTTAATAAGGTGGTCATATCCACATTGCTCATGATGTCACAAATGTCTCTTCCCTAATGCATGGCCTAGTCGCCCCACTGTCACCCAGAAAAGAAAATGTTTTGATACCTATCACCACCCCTATGCAATTGTCCTCTGCATTATTGAGTGTGCGTGAGTGTGTGTGTCGGCGCGCGTCTCGCCCGCTCTGTCGGTGAAGCGGAGCATGAGTGTGTGTGGCAGAGTTAGTCAAATCAAGTTTGTCTTGGGCTGTCCTATTAGCGGTATAATGTCAATCTATGTCCTTTGAAATATTTGTTCCCCATCAGGAAGACCCCACCCAGTCATGTAACCGGTACCATTGCTATTGTGTCAGTGTTCTGTATGGGTGCTGGCTGCTGTGTAGTGCCCCTGTGTTGTCATTCTAGTCAGTCCTGGGGTAGTGGTGCTGTCATTTGTTGTGTCTGTACATGTAGTGGTAACAGTACCTGCATTGGTGCTTGTGGTGTCTGCTGAAATGATCCCATCCTGCCCCATGTATCCTCCCCACATGGGCGGTTCATATTGTGGTGATTGTTGACACTGCTATTGTGATTCTTGTGCGTGTGTGTTGAAGCTGTTTTTAACTGCCCCTCCCATCGCATGCTTGAATTATTTATTTTGTGCCTACTTGTCCTCATCTGCCTTTCTCTGCCCCTGTGTCATCAAATATTACACTCGCGGAGGTTCAGAAGGGTGAGTCCCCTCTTCCCTCTGCTCGTGTTTGTTCAACATCAGCTGACCCCTCGCATTTTCCTTTTCCTTCGTGCACACAGTTCAACTGTAGCCATGTGCTTTTAAAGCTATTCCCGTGTAAGTGCTGTGTATGTGTGTCCTTAGCGATTGCTGCACGCTTCTGGAGAAGCCGCCTATGAGCAGCCATGGTCTTTTTAATTTACCTTCAGTACTTTTGAATCTTTGCACACTATGTTTTACTGACTTATTTCAGCATGGAAGCCGTGTGCTACACAACAAGTGAAGGGGAGTCATTTCTGTATTGTGTGATACATTTTACCTCTATTCAATTCGAAAATTTCGGTAGTCCGCTGTTCAGGGAGCAAAAGTTAGAAAATAATTGAACATTTTTTCAACTTCTGTGAGCCTTCTTTGCTCCGCACCTTAGCCAGTGCACTCCACGTGCAATCCATCTTCACCAAACCATTGCCTTCTCCGGCACACCCCACAATCTTGCGCATGTGTCTTCCACACACCGCCTCTGGGTCACCTATTCTCCAAATCCAAAACCACACCACTATCTCCTCACCATCAAAACTTTGTGTCCTTAATCATCAATCTGAAGGTGACGTCACCAAACTAAAAACACAATGCAAATGAACAGACAAATGTGCATACACAGAACAATAACCCATTTCTCCCAACCCCACAAAAAATCCCAAAATAAAACCCCACAATCCCCACAGCTGTCTTCCTGTCTCAACTGGAACAAGGTAAACCACAATAAACTCTTATAATTGAACTGCACACACCGCGTCGCCTAGTGCATGATACGCTCCTCACCAGGGGACCTTAACCAGCCAACTATCTTCCGCACTTCGGGAACAATCTAGCTACCTCCTGCGGGAAAACATCATCCACTCACTGAACTAAAACGCTCAATTAGCAGGGAACCTCATCTACTCATTGATCTATAACGTCAATTCATAGGAAATCCAGACCCGTACATGAAATCACCATCCAGACCAATCAGCGCGGCAATCCTGTTCTAGACCAATCAGCGCGGCACTCCTGTTCTAGACCAATCAGCGCGGCACTCCTGTTCTATGTGTAGGGAGTCACTACCCCACCCAATATGCTCAAAAACACAAGAAGGGACCACTGCCACCACCCCAGTCCCAACTACAATTCACGTGCCGATCACTACCAATGCGCTGAATTTTGTGACAATGTACAATCACCCACCACCCAATTTACAATCCCTCCCTAAAAAAAAAAAAAAAAAATTTAAAAAACAAACACTTTAACATTTCTACTTTAAACATTTCCCCCCCTCAGAGCCCATGTTGCTGGTTTACTTACATTTTCCTATGCTGCACTGGCAGTTGCACCACTGCTGGACACTCCCTCAATGCGCTTCACCGGACCCCTTCTCCTGCAGGGCTCTCACCTGCCCTCAAGCGGGGTATTTCCAACTGGCCCCCGAAGCCTTTAGCCGGTTACGCGTTTTTCCGGTGGTCTTCAGGTGCAGGCGAGGGTCTCACAGCTTCCTTGAGTCGGCGGCAGGGAGCTCAGTCCATCACAGGGCTTGCGCAGGCAGAGCTCAATTACCCATGTTACAATGAGCAATGAGCCTCACAGAGGGCACCAACTTGTCGGGGAGAAGCTGGATCCCCCCCCACCCCCAGGGCAGTGGGGGGCCAGCAGCCATATCCTCACCAGCTATGGGAGGCCCCAACACCTCCCATATGGCCCCCAGAAATGCAACAGAGTTCCAAGCAGGCAGCAACATGTTTCAAACTGCTTTATTTCTAGGCACAGAAGAGAAAAAAAAGCCAAAGAAAAGCATCGTGTATCGCGAGTTCAGGCGCCGTCTCCCCCGGGGCTGTCTTGCAAGTAAGTTTTATAATCACACTGCAGGCTGACCTCACAAAATTGGATCAGCTCCCAGAAACCTATCTCCTCCTGTTATTGGCTGCAGAGTGGTGGGTTACATATGTAGCACTTATAGAGAGCCTGATAATTGGATATTTACCTCCTGCGTCAGTGGGTTGATTTAGCTGTGCCAGCCCCCCTTACCTAATTCTAATCATGTTGCAATGTGACTTTGTTCCCATAACTTTTTAGCTGGACAAGCAGTTCGCACCTGGTTCTGGCTTGTTACAAATTATGTTTCAATGTTGTGCGTGTCCTTGAGAAAATGTCTTTCTTTCCCAGAAAGAAAAAAAAACACACTGGGTTGCCGTGATTTACTCGCATTTGTGGATAATTAAAAAATGTCTGTCTGCAGAAAGTAATTTTATCTTGAACTTGCGGCTTTGGCAGGTCGGACTTCTTTTGCGAGGAATGTTGATAAGGCTCCCGCAGCCAGTGTTCAGTGTTCAGTGAGTGAAATGAACTTAGCTGTAATTTTCCTGAAACATAGCTTTACACTGTGCATTTAGTCCATGTTAGTTCATATAGGCATTTGCAAGCCTTTAAACAGGGATTTTTGTGTTTGTAGATTCTGATATTGCAGCATTGATTCTAATGTAGCATAGAAGTTGCACTGTTGGTGAAGTGGGTGTGTTTCAGCATATTTGTCACCCATGGGTGCGCTGGGGCGCTTGGGGTGCGGGGGCATGGATTTGGTCTCCATTTTCCCTCTTCAACATAATCCTTGTATTGATTGGCGAGAGAAGAGAATAACCTTCCCGGATTGTGCACAAACCTGTTACCCAAGGAAAAATCAGAACGCAGGCCTGGCCACAGTAACCACAGCAGTCATGCAACTACCTCCAGAATACCAAGAATTCCAGGATGTCTTCCAAAAGGAACAAGCCAACACCTTACCTCCTCACAGATCGTACGATTGTCAAATCGATCTCATACCCGCTGCACAACCCCCTTGTAACAGGATCTATGCCCTTACGGAACCGGAAAACCTTCACCTACGACAATACTTAGACCAGTACTTTGCCAATGGCTTTATTCGCCCATCCAAGTCCCCTGCATCTTCAGCTTTGTTCTTCGTGCCATAAAAGGAAGGTGAGCTGAGAACGTGCATAGACTACCGTGCATTGAACCAGATAACTGTTAAGAACCGATACCCATTGCCTCTGATCACCGAACTACTAGACCAAGTGAAGGACGCTTGTATATACACTAAATTAGATCTCTGGGGGGCATACCATCTGGTACGAGTAAAAGAGGGTGACAAATGGAAGACTGCTTTCCGCACTAAGTATGGGTTATTCGAATACCAGGTGATGCCTTTCGGGTTGTGCAATGCACCAGCAGCCTTCCAATACTTCATGAACGATGTCCTTCGTGAACTCATTGATGTTTGTGTTGTCGTGTATATCGATGATATTCTAGTATACTCCTCTTCAGAATCTGACCATGTGAAGCACTTCCGAGCGGTCCTTTAAAAATTGCGCCAGCACAAACTATATGCAAAACTAGAAAAATGCATTTTTCATGCCACAGAAATTGAATTCCTTGGGTTTATCCTGACCCCAAAGGGAGTCTGAATGGACTCACGAAAGGTGGACACAATCCTTAAGTGGCCATCACCAAGCTCAGTCAAGGGAGTACAAAGCATGCTCGGCTTTGCCAATTTCTACCGCAGATTCATCCCAGATTTTTCACATGTCGTACATCCCATCACAGCACTCCTACGAAAAAATAAACGCTTTATATGGACTGAAGAAGCTGAAAATGCCTTCCAAGACCTGAAAGCGAAATTCACGTCTGCACCTTTGTTAAAGCACCCGCGCCCTGAACTTCGATACATAGTGGAAACTGATGCATCCAGTCTAGCCATGGGAGCTGTCCTGTCTCAAGGGACCCTGAAACTGGCCAGCTTCACCCAGTAGCATTTTGGTCCAGAAAGCACTCGGCATGTGAGTTAAATTATGCGGTTACCCACAAGGAGTTATTAGCCATTAAATCCGCCTTCAAGGCTTGGCGGCACTATCTTCTTGGTGCCAAGCATACCAATACTGTGATCACCGATCACCAGAACTTACAGTATTTAACAACAGCCAAGGCCCAATCGTCACGTCAACTCCGATGGGCATTGTTCTTTGCCGAGTTCGATTTTGTGATAACCTACCAACCAGGTTGTAAGAATGGTAAAGCTGACGCCCTATCCCGAATAAGGATGGGAGAGGCAGAAGTGAACTCAGAACCAGTACCTATAATTTCCGAACAAAGGATTCTTGGCATGACCACTCTACAGACACTAGAGGACATTCAGGTTAAGTTCCAGCAACTCATTGATCCTCCAGCCCTGCAGGACTGGGTAAAGAAAGGCACGGACTACTCGGTGACCAATGATCTGCCTTATTACCAAGGGCGCCTATTTCTGCCACACAAGGAACTACAAGAGCTAGTCATTTCCCGTTATCATGATACCCTAATGTAGGGGCACCCAGGTATTGCAAACACTGAAGCAAAAAATGAAAAGACAATTCTGGTGGCCCACCTGGCGAAAGGATATTAAATCATTTGTGATGTCTTGTGGCGTTTGCGTCCAAAACTAAAGTCAAAAGAAAAAACCATCTGGACTCTTACAACCATTAGACATTCCGCCTGCATCATGGCACACCTTATCGTTAGACTTTATTACTGACCTACCTCCTTGTAATGGGTTTAATACCATTCTTGTTATTGTGGATCTTTTTTCCAAAATGGCCCACTTTATTCCTTTAAAGGGACTAGCTTCCGCCTCAATCCTGGCCAAAGAATTTCTCGAAAAGATTGTTCGCATACATGGATTTCCGTCCGTATTGGTCTCTGACCGGGGCAGTCAATTCATTTCACATTTTTGGAAAAAATGTTGTCAACTGGCGCAAATGGACATGAAGTTATCAACCAGTCACCAACCCCAGACCGATGGTCAAACGGAGAGGACCAACCAGACTCTTGAACAATATCTGCGTTGCATGTTTCATCAGACTGAGAGTAATTGGAAGGACATTCTTTGGATCGCCGAATATGCATACAATAATTCAGTACATTCTGGAACTGGACAAAGTCCCTTTTATACCCTATATGGGCACCACCCTCGAACCTCAGACCTTGACTCACCCCAACACCTAGAAATGCCCGCGGTGGACCATCTACACTCTACGATTACACAAGCCTTTAAGGAAGCAACTGCACATTTAAAACAGGCGAAGGAGAAATATAAGAAAGATGCTGATCGGCATAGAAGTGATACTCCACAGTACCAGATAGGGGACCAAGTATGGTTGGCCACAAAACACATACCGCTCAAGGGAACGCGGACCTTTAACCCTAGATATTTGAGGCCTTACTCTGTTAAGGCCATTATCAATCCAGTGGCCGTTAAGTTGGACTTACCTGCTAATATGCAAATTCATCCCGTCTTTCATGTGTCACTTTTGAAGCCAGTGCAACCAGGGACAAGACGAAACAAGCCACCAGACCCCGTCCTTATAGACAGAGAACCCGAATTTTTAGTTAAGAACATCCTGGATTCCAAGATGGTGAAGTCAAAACTTTTTTAATTGGTTGACTGGAAAGGTTACGGACCACAGGAAAGGTCTTGGGAACCTAGTGACCACGTACATGCACCTCGGTTGGTGAAAAGATTCCACCGAAATTTCCCAGACAAACCAAAACCATGGGTAAGAACGACTTTAGGAGGGGCCTTGGGGGGGAGTGCTGTCATGATGCCTACCCCCGGGGAACCAGACCAGGTCCAGCAACCCCAGAAGCAGGCATCAAGTCATTCTGAGCAAGCCCAAAAACCCCTGCTAGGGGCTGTTTAGGTGTGGTCCTGGCACCTATGGCGCCAGGCTCATATGGAGAATCAGTCCTGGCACCATAGGCTCCAGGCTCATAGAGAGGAACTTACCTGATGCCGACCATGCTGCAAGCTTACCTGATGCAGACCATGCTGCAGAGCTGCAAGCCAAATGAGACTTGGAAGGGACTATTTTACCTAGGGACTATTTTTTACTCGGGTGGGGCTGGGGAGGAATACTTATCTGGGACTACTTTGGAGGCTATTTAAACCACGCCCAAAGAGCAGCACACGCTTCGCGTTATTCTGCATCCTGCAGCGGGTCGCTCACCGTGTCTGCAAGCCTGCATCCAGTCTTCTGCCACGCCCGCCTCGAGTCTGAAGCTCCTAGAAAAAAGGGAAGAACAGAAGGAGAAAGGTTAGAATAAGAGCAAACCTTCGATCCTTACCTGAATTCCGGATTCACTGCGCCTTCGAGCTGAAGAAAGAAGTATTTTACATGCGCCACCTCGCCTTCTGCAGCGCCGTGCTGAGCTCACCGGCCTTCAAAGCATCCTCACGATCCACTGCATCCTTCTGCACGTTCCCGCCGCACTCTGGCACCTAAGGGGAACAGAAGAACAGCAAAGGTGAGCCAAGGGAATAAACAGAGGCAATAGTAACTACCCCTATAGACTTACCTGATTACCGCCCGGGGGTACTATTCCTCTTCACGGGTCTGCACAGTCTCCATTGCATCCTCACCGTACCCCGTCGCATAAGGGGAAACAAAAGGACAACAATGTGAGACAAAGGGACAAACAAGGGGAACTCTTCTCACCGCAATAGACTTACCTAATTTTACCGCCGGAGGCATTATTCCCTGAACTTCATATTTTCTCTCCATACCTGAATAAGGGAGCAAGCAACAGGTTACATTCCGGCCATATTTTGTTGAACTGTATAGGATAAGCTAAATCCTTACCTGAACTTTGTCAGCTACCACGAGGAACTCTTTGCTAGGGTCAAGCTGCAAACTGCAAGGAATTGCAGAAGAGTGGAAGTCAGACATGTGAACTCTTACGAACTACAGACTGTCGGAGTCAACATTGTTCTGGAACTCACCAATTCCTTCGAGCCAGTGAAGCAACTGGTTATCAACGCGCCCTGCTGCAAACTGCAAGGAATTGCAGAAGAGTGGAAGTCAGACATGTGAACTCTTACGAACTACAGACTGTCGGAGTCAACATTGTTCTGGAACTCACCAATTCCTTCGAGCCAGTGAAGCAACTGGTTATCAACGCGCCCCTGCGCTCGATGCAGGATGGAGAGCTCATCTTTTCAAATCATCAGGTGAGACTATAAGAGGGGACGTCAAAGGTGCTCTGTGGGGAGAACAATCGAGGTGGGGGGATTACACTCAACTCCACGGGTGGTTAATTCCCTTTCTCCATTTGCAGAAGCATATTCCTACGGGCCAAGCAAACGAAGCTCGGTGGGCCAGTCCAGTCCGTCATCTCGGCCCTACGCATCACCTTGGTGGAGACCGCAGCTGTCCAGTTCCGATCGAGGCCTTTGTGGGAGCCAGGTGAGTGTAACATCAAGTGATGCGTGGTGACTAGCTGGCCAGCAAGTATCATGTGTCAGAAATTTGTATCAAGCAGTCACAGCATACAAGTGTGCGAATAGGGCTTTCAGTCAAGAACATGCGAATTAGGAGTGCATTACAACATGTGCATAAAACAATAGGGTACACATGCAAAGGACTTATTTATGCGATAGAGTCAAAATTGAGTTATACGCAAATCAAAGTCTAGGGGACTTAGCAGTGAAGATGCGTGGCAGTCTTGGCGAAGGGTGTTTTACTCACGTATCCTGAGAGTTCCACTCGGGTCACAGTGAGAAAGTGGAAGTCCCGTTGCTCCAGAGGCGAACACGGGCAAACAGGAAGGGCCTTTCTCTCTGGGCCTTCCTCGAGATGGGCCGGCTTCCGCCTGCCGGCGGGTTGGCTCACGGAAGAGCGAGACTTGTTGCTAGGCAACACAATAAGCAAAAATTGCTGCAGCCATTTTGGAAGGCTTTGTCGGCGGCGAGGTATGGCCACTGGGCTTTGTGTGCCTAGGCTGCCTGGAATTCACTGGGCACTCGCCAATGAGGGCATCTGGGGAGGCACAGGGGGTGCCTAACAGCGTCTGCTCCTGCAGCGCTGAGTGGATGAGCACGGCTGCTCCTGCAGGCCATGTGCTGTATAGGTGGTCGATCGGGGGTAGAGGAGGCATCAGCTGCTTGATCCTCCCGATGCGAGGAGGGCTCCTGCCCTGTGGGGATGCTGCCTGAAGTGAGGGCAGGGGCAAACAGGAAGGGGCTTTCTCTCTGGGCCTTCCTCGAGATAGGCCGGCTTCTGCCTGCCGGCGGGCTGGCTCACGGAAGAGGGAGACGCGCTGCTAGGCAATGCAATAAATGAAAATTGCGGTGGCCATTTTGGAAGGCTTTGTCGGCGGCGAGGTGCGGGCACTGGGCTTCGTGTGTCTGGGCTGCCTGGAATTCACTTGGCACTTGCCAGTGAGGGGCATCTGGGGAGGCACTGCGGGTGCTTCTCAGCGTCTGCTCCTGCAGCGCTGAGCGGATGAGCACGGCTGCTCCTGCAGATCATGTGCTGTATAGGTGGTCGATCGGGGGTAGAGGAGGCATCAGCTGCTTGATCCTCCCGATGTGAGGAGGGCTCCTGCCCTGTGGGGATGCTGCCTGAACTGAGGGAAGGGGCAAACAGGAAGGGCCTTTTTCTCTGGGCCTTCCTCGAGATGGGACGGCTTCCGCCTGACGACGGGCTGGCTCACAGAAGAGCGAGACATGTTCCAAGTCCCACTCAAGGGAACTCTTCTCTATTTTCAAGGAGCTTACAGTGCCTCCCACCTCCAATGACAAGATCATTAAGGACGAAGCCTGGTGCAACAGTATCCAAGCCGCCATGCTTAACAAAATAGACCTCTTACAAAACAAAATCCTGAACCATTACAATACCCTGCCGAAACAGAGTCAGCCCTCACAACCTCACTACTCTAGCAAAACCATTAACATCCCTAAATTTGCCTTCAACAACGTTTCGGAACAAGAAGTCCTGGACATTCTGAAACACTTGAAACCATCGACCTGCAAAGGAGATATATGCCCCCCCAAATTAATCAAGGACTGCGCTGAACAACTTGCCCACTCATTACCGCATTCATTAATTCCTCTTTCATGACCTGCTCCGTCCCAGACAATCTCAAAGAAGCATGGGTGCGCCCACTTCTAAAAAAAAACACTCTTGACCCTACGATGCCCAACAACTACAGACCCATAACGACAGTCCCTTTCCTCCTTAAGATTCTAGATAAAGTGGCACAACACAGCCAAATCCAATTATTCCTGGAAACAAACTCCATTCTAGGCACCAGACAGTCAGGCTTCTGCAAAGGTCATGGAACAGAGACTGCCCTACTAGACCTAAAAAAACAAATAACCAAGATACTGGACACAGGTAAACCAGCCCTTCTACTTCTCCTCGACCTATCAGCAGGATTCGACCTAGTGGACCATAAGACCCTCACGTCACACCTTTGCCACCACGCACATTTCTCTGACCAAGCCACCTCATGCATAACATCATTCCTAAAAGGGAGGGCAAAGAAAGTCTTTTCTAACACTTCCAACGCCAGACCTTCCACAATACACTGTGGTGTCCCACAAGGCTCTTGTACAGCCCCTACACTGTACAACCTTTTCACCAAACCCCTGTTCGATATGCTGGATGCACTTGGGATTGCATATACCAATTACGCAGACGACACCCAAGTGCTCCTCCCTCTAACCGGCTCATACCACGCAGACTCCTTAGCCCTAAAACACATTTACGCCACAATTCAAGCTTGGATGGCCACTAACGCCCTATGTCTTAACGGGGATAAGACTGAGATCCTGATACTCGGCCAAAAAAATACACTGGCTAAACTAGATAGTCTCTATGCCAACTTCAACATCGACAACTGCATTATTCCAGTCCTATCCTCGGTGAAAACCCTAGGGGTCTATATTGATGCAACTTTGTCTATGGACAAACAAGTTAGTGCCATTGTCTCTGCATCTGCTCTAAGCACCAAACTCATCAATGCCATCAAACCATTCCTCACCAAAGAAAACTGCCTCTCAATAGCAAGAGCCACCATAGGCGCCAAACTTGATTATTGTAATGCTCTCCTAGCCGGAACATCTGAGAAAAACCTAAACAAACTACAGGTCACCCAAAATAACGCCCTAAGAGCAGCCTTAAGCATCTCCAAAAGGGAACACATATCACTTGCAAGACACTCCGCTCATTGGCTCCCTGTCAAAGAACGCATCACCTTCAAGGTTCTGACTACCACCCATAAATGTATCCATTTCACTGCACCATCATACCTCTCAGACACTATCCGCATTCCGACTTCATCCAGACCAACCAGACTGTGCTACACCAGCCAACTCACTGTACTCCGCATCAACAAGACCACAGCAGGTGGGCGGGGTTTCCCCTACATAGCTCCCAGACTCTGGAACAATCTCCCCCACGCTCTAAGAGCAGAATCCTCCCTGTTGGCATTCATAAAAAAACTCAAAATCTCTCTCTTTAACTAAACCTACTCTCCGACAGCCAACTAATACGTACTGCATATGCTCTTGTATAACATTGTATGCTGAGCTATTTTTTCTATGTTGTAACTAAGTCGCGCTATTCCTGTAACCAGCGCTATCTCTGTAACCAGCACCACGATGCCTCAGGGGTGTTCCTGTGCGCTTAACAAATCCGAATAAATAAATAAATAAATACATTCCCCAAGAACCCGCTTATCCCTCAGATCTACACATGAATCCCTTAAAACATCCACTTGTAATTTTAAAATAAAACCCCTTGGAACTTCTTCCAGTCTCCAGCGTGGTTATTTGTGGTGGGCCAGCCATAACACCAGCAAATACAACAAAGTGGCCTCTTTATGCTGCTTGTTTTTTTCATAGATTATTGATATCATGAGGTCTACACTGTAGCTGAAAATATTCACTTATTGTTGTTGAGGAGCAAAACAGAGCACTGTCATACATAGCTTTGAAAAATGTACCATATCTTAGCTGGAATACAACAAAGTGAAGTATACATCATGGGCTCAGTGCCCGGTTGTTGAATGATGATCCACCAGAGGTCATTAACCAACAGTTGGATTGGCATAGCAGACAAAACTATTTAGTACATAAAGTGTTTTTGAAGCTACAACATCACCTATTCCTGAATACACATTATGAACAGAATAAGCCAGGACATGACCAAATATATTACCTCCAAGACTCCCTAATGGTACATCAAGAATGAGACTGTATCGCAGGTTGTTTATACTTCTTCTCAAGGCTGGATTGAGCCATTGTCACTGTGTGCTTTGCTTGATGTTCATAGCGGTCTAATCATGTAGTACAAACATGCTATAAATGAAGACGTTTGTAGTGCAAGGTGATGAGGACGGTTTTATGACGTTTGGCTGTGTATAGGATATCATTCTAAAACACATTGTTGTTAGGAGTAACCCTTAAAAAACCCCATGTTGGGTAAAATGGAATGATGATCTCAAGTGAAGTAATGTGATTATGTCAGACTATGTTTTATTTTTCATGTTGTCTCTTAGGAGTGCTCCAATCTCCTTAAAAATAGTCTCATGGGGAGCGTGAACTATTTAGGACAAGTTTGACCCATCTTCCAGAAATACCACAGTATATTGATTGGAATGAAACCCTCCTCTGCTTTTGCAGGCATGCTCTAAATGTTGCTGTCCTATTGGGAGGATCGAAACGCATAAAGGATGTTCAACTAGCCAATCAGAAGCCTAAATCACTATGAAAGTATTTTGAGAGCCTATACAACCCAGTTGACTTCTTGTTTTCTTTGTGACAGTTGTTTGTCTGAAGAGAGGAGTGAACAGGACAGGATCACAAACGGTTGCTTTTGAGGGAGTTTTAGCATGTCTTTGAGGGTCTTACTGTGTTTCAGGAGTTTCAGATGTTTTTGTGGTTCTTGTTGATCCATCTTTAACTCCCTGGGTCTGTTCGTATGGCTTTAGACCCTCCCTATTGCCTTCCCTTTATTACCCTTACTCACTTTCAAAGATAAATTGAGTCCTTTCCATGCTCCCTCCCTCCTTTGTGCCACCAAAAAAAACGTAAAAACAATACATGTTTTCTAACACCTTCCCCTTTTATCCAACATGTGAAATAAAAATAAAAAAACTGTCACGTGAGACCAATAATCATTCCTTTGTAAGTTTGCATTTGTGTTAGTTTATTTGTATTTATCATAATATACACAAACCAAACATCTGTTACTGGAACACAGAAAGACAATTTCACTAATACATAATGTTATCACATTCATAAGGATTGCATTAATTCATCTAAAACATAATTTTCTGTCCAAAACAAATAATGACAATACTAAAAAATGTTTCTTTCACAATAGTTATGAAGTTGTTTTGCTACAATAGTTACATACATATTAAATATGAACACAAATTAAACACATTTCATCAGTCAACAACAGTACAAAGCCTCAAAGAAAACATGTAATGAAAAACTACTCACAGTGTTCAATACATATGAAAGGAAAACAAGTGGGAAATAAAGTTACACACAGCTATGATTTCAAATGTCATGAATCCATATGAACAGCAGAAATAAAGATGTGCTGTTAAGCAATCAAGGGTACACTAGTATTGCTGATGATGTTCTTGCTAGTAAGATCATTGTGCAACATTACCCAATATGTGCCACTGTATTCCTAATGTAAACACCATCTTCACATTGTATACAACGATTTAGAATAATCAGGAACAACCTACCAGTATTCGGGATCAAGATCATGATGGCCTCATACGGAAGATGGAAAGAGACAGGTAGAAAGTCGTGGTTAGAATCCCAATAATACAATATTAAAGGAAGTTGAATATTAAGTAATGGTATGACATCAATCTGATATCAAAGTGTAAATGTGGGACACAGTTAAATTAATTCACACTGCTCTATTTATATGAGGCGACTTGCATTAGGTCGCAAAAACAATCTCATATGATTGATTAGAGCAAATCAGCAACTATAAAATGTGGAGGCAATCGCATAGTTTCATTTCATTCTACATGAATTACCTAGACATAGGGAGACAAAGATAAAAGCAGAACATTTTGTTTGTTTGATCTAATTTATGTGATTACGCATATATACTTAATGACAAAGAGTAGCGAAAGGAGACGGAGACCCCACTTCTACATAAATAGTCAAAGTGCAGCATCTTTCAGGGGGGTGACTATTTCAGCCACTCTGATCGTCCAGAATTCAGCTGCAGGTTACTTAATGTGCAATCCTGCTGTTCACCACAATGAAACAATTTAGCATGTGTGTGCTAACGTGTGTGAGTGCATAAGGAACGTGTCATTACATGGACCAACATAAGTGAACATGAGTAACCAAAAATAAACTAAAGTTTACGTTTCCGTCCTACTAACGTGCCAGCTGTATTTGGCAGCATGTCTTTTACATGGAGGGTATGGTGGAGGTGGACATGGAAGAGTCAGGCCCACTGGGGGAGGCTAGACCCCAGTAGGGGCATTGAAAGAGTCAGGCCCATTGGTTGAAGCCATCTTGTAGTGGCAGAAGATGGAAGAGCACCTCTATGCTGGTGGAGTGGGTGGTGGAAAAGTCAGGCACATCGGAAGAGGTCATGATGCAGGAAAGAAAGTGGCAGGTGTCAGGCCCTGTGGTAAGGGAGTAGAGGATGAGTCAGGTGTGTTTGAGAAGAGTCACAGAGTCATACTTGGGCCAGAGGTTCTGGTAGGAGGTGAAGTGGTGCCTGGGTTGCTTGTGGCTATCAGGGCAAATGAGGAGGGGAATGTAGTCGTTTCAGAAACATTACATGAATTTCAGAAGAGTGAGCAGCAGTATGTAGACATTGGAGGTGCAGAAGTGGTGGTGGTATTTCAGCAGCAAGGTGTGATAACCACACTAGTACAAAAGGGTAATACGGAAATGGGACATGAAGTGGTGGGTCTGCAGCAGGCTGAATAGTACCAGGTGGGAGAGAACAGGATGGTCCCAAATCAGATAGTTCAGAAGAGTTTGGAGCCATTGCTCTGGTGGTAGGGTAGGCTCTGGCATTCCTTGGAAATGTGTCAGGCAGGTCGGGAGTCATCTCCACCCATGACAACCCATCTAATCTGTGCAGATGACAGGTATGAGGAAAGGTGACCCATTGTTTGGTGATGGCTGGAGGTGCCCTGGAATCAGCATTATCATTGTCTTTTTCTAGAAATCACATCTTTCTCATCATCTGTAGATTGCTCTCTTTGCTTAGTTGCTTAAGTAATGTCATAGTTTCTTTTCAGTGTGTCTGAGATGGTGGAAGCTCCGCTTCCCCTTCCTTCTCCTCATCCTGAACTTCCTTCTCTTTTTCCTGATTCAAGTGCAACAGCAGTGCTTGCACCTGATTCTGTTCAGTCCAGTCAGATATCCATGTCTGGTTCATATGAAGTCATTTGTGACTACCTGGTGTAAGTGGTGCATGGGTGGACATACGATCTGAGCAACACCAGTGAATTTACTGACTACAGTAGCATGTAAAAACCATCCAAAAGAGACATTCCTCCATCAACCCCTCATGCACCCCTTACAAAGTTTGGGTATTGCAGAAGATTCTGAAATGTTTATTTTATTCATCTCCACCAAAACATAAGCAAACAGCCAAACCCTGTTTTGGCACTCTCCTCTGCCTAGAAAACATGTGTGTGCTTAACATTGATTCAGACTTCTACTACACCTACAAAACACGTCAGTGCCCAACACTACTTTGCTTTCTACCTGCATATACTGTACAAGTGTGTTTTCACCTTGAAAACAAATGTAGTGCTCTCACTACTTTGGATGCTTCCAACTCCAAAATGCATGTATGCCAAATAGGGCTTGTCTCTTACTGGTTTATTTGACCCCATCTGTCCCTTTACCCACAAAGGGCATGCTCCCTAACCCTCCACCGAATTGTAGCACACTTCTCGATCGTTTCCTAGCCCTTATTATCTATGTAATTCTGCTCTAACCTATACTGCTACTAAATCTAATCTTCCCTCTGCCTACAATTCCCCTTTCTAACTAACCCGGGCAGCTCCTGCCTCTGCCTCAAATATCAACCACCATCTTTTCTAAGTTTCAACTTGTCTGTTTTTATATAGAATTGTGTTTGAGCTTGATTGGAACACATAGAAACCTTGAGCTATTGAGGGGATAACCATTTTCCCCGATTATATTCCATTCAAGAGAACAGACAACATCAATTTGACATGTTATTTTTATTTGTTTTCTTTGCAACACAATATGCATCTATCAATCAGTCCTATCATGGCCCTTCTTAATGTTCCATTTCTATTTAGTTCATCAACAGTGCTTTTATTTGTCTTATCATTCCATTGTTTTACTGAAGTGTCCCGTTTCATAGACAGGTTTTCTGCGACAGGCTGCTTTCACCGAGAGGCGGCCTTCCTGGGAAAGCCTGCATGGTAGTTACTCTAGCTGGAGAAGTAAGAAGGGGAATTGGGGAGGGGGAAAATGTGTGTTTATGTATCTATGTGTATGTGTGTGTATGAATGTTTAAATAGTTGTGAATGGAGGGGGCAGGTCAGGAGTCCGGTGGTGGCAGGGTTGTCTCCCGCCACAACCCTGTCAAACAAGCAGTAGGAAATGAGGGGAGGAGGGAAGGGCAGAGGACCAATGTTTTGGGGGTGTGCCATGCATTTAGAATGGCGAGGAAAGGGGTGAACCAAGGGAATGATGTTTCCTCGCAGTGCTGGGACAACGCCCAGGGAATTCGGCTTTGGTGAAAACGGCCTGTGGTGAAACAACATAGAACCGGTTTTCACTGTTTCTGGTTCTGCTGCTGTTGATGTAGCACTTTATTTGTCATTGATGTTTTTGTCAGGGCTTTAGATGGATCATGGGTTCATCCATGGCAAGGTCCAAATGGTGTCCTTAAAAATGACTGCCCTGACAGAACATACTCACCCTTAAAGCCAATAAACAGATTTTGAGTACTGCTCTTCCCCAATAGATGTCCCTATGAGTCATGTTTAGAATCACATATTCTGATTGGAGTGCCAAAGGTCATCAGTGATCCTCCCAGGGCAGCCCTCTGCCCGTGCAGTCTCTGCGGCTAAGGACCCGAGGCAAAGGGCGGCTCCAATGGAGGCGGCTCCAGACTGTGTCTGCAGGTGTCAGCAGGGGAAGCCAGTGAAGCCAGCAGTTAACAGACACCAACAAAAACTGTAAGTGTGGCATGGGTGGGGAGTAGAGCGATTACTCTATTCCAGAAAGCCCCCACCACTCTACCTTACCTTCCCATAACATAGATTTCCATAGACTTAGCCCATGCATACTTAGAAAGTTTTGTGACCACCAGCCGGATTTTATCCATAACAGTATTTGAAATGTTGCCCTGTACTGCATCATAACACATTAGTCAATGTTAACAAGTGTCACACCTGAAGGGAACTTTGAACGCTAGCCCACGCCGCATCTAGATGGGATTGTGAATATTAGCATGTGCCAAACTTAGAATTGAGAACATTAGCCTGCGCCGCATCTGGATGGGATTGTGACTATTGGCATGTGCCACACTTGGGGTGAGAACATTAGCCTGCGCCGCATCTGGATCGGATTGTGGGTGTTGGCATGTGCCACACCTGGATGGAACTTGAACGTTAGCATGTGCTGCATTTAGAATTAAGAACATTAGCCTGCGCCGCATCTGGATGGGATTGTGAGTGTTGGCGAGTGCCGCACTTGGAGTTGGGGGCGTTGGCCTGCACCGCGTCTGGATGGGATTGTGGGTGTTGGCATGTGCCACACCTGGATGGAACTTGGACGTTGGCATGTGCCACATTTAGAATTGAGAACATCAGCCTGCGCCGCATCTGGATGAGATTGTGAATATTAGCATGTGCCACACCTAGATGGAACTTGAACGTTAGCATGTGCCACATTTAGAATTGAGAACAGTAGTCTGCGCCGCATCTAGATAGGATTGGGAATGTTAGCACATGCCACACCTAGATGGAACTTGAACGTTAGCATGTGCCACATTTAGAATTGAGAACTTTAGCCTGCGCCACATCTGGATGGGATTGTGAATATTAGCATGTGCCACACTTAGAATTGAGAACATTAGCCTGTGCCGCATCTGGATGGGATTGTGAATATTAGCAAGTGCCACACTTAGAATTGAGAACATTAGCCTGTGCCGCATCTGGATGAGATTGTGAATATTAGCATGTGCCACACATAGAATTGAGAACATTAGCCTGCGCCGCATCTGGATGAGATTATGAATATTAGCATGTGCCACACCTAGATGGAACTTGAACGTTAGCATGTGCCACATTTAGAATTGAGAACATTAGACTGCGGCGCATCTAGATAGGATTAGGAATGTTAGCACATGCCACACCTAGATGGAACTTGAACGTTAGCATGTGGCACATTTAGAATTGAGAAGATTAGCCTGTGCCACATCTGGATGGGATTGTGAATATTAGCATGTGCCACACTTAGAATTGAGAACATTAGCCTGTGCCGCATCTGGATGGGATTGTGAATATTAGCATGTGCCACACTTAGAATTGAGAACATTAGCCTGTGCCGCATCTGGATGAGATTGTGAATATTGGCATGTGCCACACCTAGATGGAACTTGAACGTTAGCATGTGCCACACTTATAATTGAGAACATTAGCCTGTCCCATATCTAGATAATTATTGTGAAGGTTAGCGGGTGCAACACTTAGACAGAATTATGTAGATCAAAAAATATTACACCTAGACAGAACTGTGAATGTTAGCATGTTAAATGTCATATAACCCACTAACCAAAATAGGCTCAAACTCTCTGCATACTTATCTCACTCAAAAAACTCACATAACCACCTCTCACACAACAAGCTGCACGCACTTCAACACACTGCAACAACACATAAGTCACACCAACAGCACACGTGGACTGACACTGATCCAATACTCGCACCAAAGCTCAGCACCCAGTGTATACCGAGTTGAAGCAGTACACCACCCCTCTCACTATCCTACTCCCTCTTCACCTTACTAACCCATCCCACCTTCTCGTTTACAGATCCACCAGAGCACCTGGGGACCAATTCCGTTGGTGACGGTGCTCTATATAAGTAGCTTTAGCATAACATAAGATAATATTAACATACATCTTGAGTCCATTTACATTGAAGTCTAGTCATCAGATGGCTTTAATTATGTGAATTCAAAATAATCACTGATGTAGTTCCTTTCAAAGAACTGATGGAGTGGAACCTGCATTGATCTTTTTTTGGTTCGATATCCATTTTATACTTTACTGTTAATATTTTAATCAATTTTTGACTGCAGTTTACATTCCATGCATCACACCTTTTAAAAGAGATTTAACTACCTTTCCTTTCCGAAACAAAAACACGACCAAATCTGTAAGGCCAGTCCCTTAAATACATGGGCACTACCTCTTTCAAAAAGATCTCAGCTCCTCACGATTCTGATATCATGTCAGATGCGCCATTTTGCGGCACGTTCCTCAGTATCTTTTCCCCACTTAAACCACTGTTTTTTTGTTGTCAGTGTTGTATTCAACCTGCCAATATTCATATTGAATCATGTTTTATACAGTTTTATGAAATGTGAGTGTGCTGCCCCATTAATAAGTGTTATGTTGAAAGATTGAAAATGCATAATCTGCTAGATGGTTAGGTCTCTTAATTGCATTAGCCTGTCTATCTCTCTGTCTACTTGAAACATTGTATATCTAGGCCAGGAACACTGCCAACAATGTGTGTTCTTTTTGTTATTTTTTCTTTTTTTTTTTTATCCGAGCCCTGCTTTCAAAAAGCTGACCTTTTAACTGAACCATAAACTGTGAAAAACAGATTAATTCTTTTTTTGCTCTCATGGTTGAGTTATTTCCTTTATCTGTATGCTAACCTCCCACAGAAATTGAATCACACGCTACTGGTCATGCAGACTGTTTTGACACATGTTCTTCATGCCATGCCCTGAAGAAAACATTTTATATTACTCACGATGTAGAATAACAAACAGCTGTGGTTCCTGGGAAATTCAACTGTTAACCAACCTCCCGATTTCCAGTTGTATTCACCCATTGGCATTCTTTAAAATCTGAAATTCGCTCCATGCTGTTATTGCTATGAATGAGGTCATTTGCACATTAGTCACGCACACGTGCAGAAAAGTAAAGTCAAACTTTGAAAGGCTTACTGGTAAATTTGCTATGACAAACAAATATTCTGGCAGTTACTCTCAAAAGCCTACCTAAATCCTTCAGTCATGAAAGTTGTTTAACTCTGCTTGATTTGCAGCCATCGAGGTACTTAGTTGTTTGGAATCCAATTTAGGTTATCTTTGAGCTGAATCAATTTCCTTAGATCCAATTGTCGGTTTTACGGAAGACATGAAGTGAATACTGTCATTCTTAAGTATTGGAAGCTGAACAGCATCAATAACCCTCTGAGTTGTCGTAATTGGTTCCTCGTGGTCGGAAGAATGCACCAAAACATTTACATTAGTTACATAGCATCTCAAATTATATGATGGTACAATTGTGGTAGCCATTTCGTGAAGGTCAAGGTACAGATAAGACGTCTGCAAAAAAGTTGAACAAAGAGGTGCACAACTGTTCTCACCCTGCTGTTACAGACAAATTACTTTAACGTGACTTCAGCAAGGCTAATGGTTGGGAGAATGTACCATGGCTCCCGGGAGCTCCCCTTTGCAACACCTACACACCATAACAAAATAGATGCCCGCAAACATATTTGGGTTTAAACACAGGATAAGAGCTGAAACTGGATGGTGTTATAGGATAGCAGAAACAGGGAGCTTGCTCGTTAGCTTTACTCACCCAACCAGATCAAATGGTCCATGTACACGATTGTGCCTCAACACAGTAACTGGTGCCTCTCACACTGCCCAAGCGCACCGTGTATGCTTTCTTTATTGGAGGATGTCGGCAGAAGAATGATACAAATGGAGTCCCCATGCCACTGCTTCTGGGCATAGCTCCACAGCTCATAACTTCCTCTCACCAAGGGCCCAGCCACAAAGGTAAAAAAGAGAAACTAGCAGTGTGTCAGGGGGGCTTCTGCCTACTGCATTGTAATGTCCGTCTCGCATCTCTTCACAGACGTTAGACCAGGGAGAAATAGTTTGAGGATGATTTGAACTACCTGATTTTCTGTGCATTAGAGGACCTGCAAACCTTTGGACCTTTATGAAAATGCATCTGGAAAATGTTAAAGTTCAACAAAGAGTTCCAATAGAGCATTGGAAGGAGGATAGGCCGTCTGGGGACTGGTATGCATGTAAAACTTGTTTTAAATGCCTGGGGATGCTCTGGGGTGGACGAAGGCCAAGGGGCACAGTGGGCTAGGAAAGAAAGGAATATCAGTGCATTGGGGCCATGGGTTTAGAAGGTTCTTAACACCAAAAGTAACATGTAAATATGTTTGTGTATCACTGAGCATTAGATATAATAATGTCAACAGAAGTAGTGATACTAACAGAAGCAGTAGTATTTCCAATAGTAGTGATAGAAGTGGTAACATGACAATGCATCAGAGAGTTTGTACTTTTGGTGGTCGTGGTGCACCTACAGTAGAAAAGAGGTATTGCTTAATCGTGCTACTACCAGTATTACTGGTGGTGGGAGTAGACATATTAGTAGTAGTTCCAGCATTAACATTACTACTAACACTAGTAGTACCACGACCACCACTTCCAATAGTACTACCCACAAAAGTACAAGTACTTTTTTTAGCAGTGCTACTTATAAAACGACATCCACATCTACATGTAATAGCAGAATTGCTTCTACCATTAGTAGCATTTGTAGAAGTAGGAGTAGTAGTATTAGAAGTAGTTGTGTAACTACTGATAGTATTGGCAGAATCAAATAATATTACTAGAAATATTGGGAGATGTACTACTATTATTACTGATGTCACTACTGTTAGTAATACTACTACTTCTATTACATGTACTACTACAAGTAGTAGGCCAAGTATCACTGTTACTGATCTCAAACGTGATGCAAGTACAAGAAATAGAGTTAATATTATGATTAGTATTACACACATTAGTAGTATTATTAGTTGCACTATCACTGCCAGCCCCACGACCAGTGCCCTAGTTGCACAGTCAGTAAGTAATACTCCAGGTGCTTCTTATAACACCAGTACTATCACTTATTTCATAATGAATAATATAACTTGAATTATTCCTAGTTTTAAGAGTCGTACTTTTAATATTATTGTTGGAAATAGTACCCATAGTAGTAGTAGTAGCATTTGTTAAAATTGCAGTTGTTATATGTCTTATGTGTAATCACTTGTACTAATAATAGTAGCGTGATAAATACTAGTTGAAGCCTTTCTAGCAATAGACATGGCAGTAGTGTTGTTACAAAGTTATTACTAATAGTTCTAAATAGCTAAGTATTAATAGCAGTGTTAAAAGTAGTAGTAACAATAGTACCCAACTTAGTGGGGGCACCACCAGCAGTAGTTTAGTCCTACACGTCCTACCACTATAACTAATAACCAGAATACAAGTTTGAATGACACAAGAATGAATACTAATATTAGTAGGAATTAGTACATTACATAAGTCCATAGTGGAAGTACTAGTAGCAATAATGGTAGTAATAGTAATGTTAATATTAGCACTTGTAATTGCAACATTTCCAGAATAAGAACTATAAGTGGTAGCATTAGTAGAACGATTACAGAAGTAACAGAGTAGGACCAATGTGTGCCATGTTTGTATGCTTATGAGCGTTAAGGTAATGATTTTGGGACAAGAATGGCAAGTAAATAGATGTTTAAGAGAATGACGGGCAAACTAATCATGTATGTGAGAAGAAAGAACTTTCCACTTGAAATGGTTTGGCAGACTTCTCTGAATCACCTCCTTTGATGTCATGTACTGTTTTAAATCTTTAATATACTTCACAAAATAGACAACTTCAGTAGGAGGCGATCTGACAAAAAAAATAAAGATGTAGGAATTTGTTTTTGAAGTTAAAATGATAACCTGGAACAAAATGTATTTTATAAGATGTCTATGTTATCACCGTACACAAATCTGCCACTACGGCAAGAAGTTCCAAAACACGAACTGCAGATAACATACGGCACCCTCTTGACATCCAGTGCCTAGCTCCGCCCTTCTCACAAGACCCTAACATCTTAGCAGGTATTCTTAAGGACACTCTTACTAATGCAATTAACACCATTGCACCCCTAGAAGAAAAAAATGAAAAAAATCCCTTCCACTCAAACTCATGGTTCACAGAAGACCTCCAAACCCAACGCAACAACAAATGCCAGGCACAAAAAAACTGGCAGGCTAACCCCTGCGATGCTACTAAAGAACTGTTCAAAGTTATTGCTAAAAAATACAAAGCTGCCATCTTTAATGCCAAATCCCAAGCCTACAATTGTCGTATAACCGACACCAAATCTCACTCAAAAGAACTCTTTACCATCTTTAAGGAACTTACAATTGCTCCAATCTCCTCTGACGAGATCGTCAAAGATGAAGCATGGTGCAATATCATTTAAGCCGCTATGCTCAAGAAAATAGATCTCTTATAAAACAAAATCCTTGACCATTACAATACTCTACCAAAAATGAATCAGCCTACACCAACTCTACCCACTAGCAGCACGATTAACTTCCCGAAATTTGCCTTCAATGACGTCTCAGAATCAGAAGTCATAGACATCCTGAAACACTTGAAACCATCACTTTGCAAAGGTGATGTATGCCCTCCTAAGATCATCAAAGACTGCGCTGCACCTCTCGCTTCACTTATTACCGCATTCATCGATGCCTCCTTTAAGATTTGCTCTGTCACTGACAGCCTCAAAGAAGCATGGGTACACCCCCTAATGAAAAAGCCGACTCTAGAACCCGCTCAGCCTAACAACTACAGACCTATCACAACAGTCCCCTTCCTTCTCAAAATATTAGACAAAGTAGCTCACAGTCAAATCCAACTTTACTTTGAAACAAACTCCATCCTAGGAAACAGACAGTCAGGATTCCGTAAAGGTCATGGAACCGAAACAGCTCTACTGGATATGAAAAATCAAATTACGAATATCTTGGACACAGGTAACCCCGCCCTCCTTCTCCTCCTAGACCTCTCAGCGGCATTCGACCTAGCGGACCATAAAACCCTCACTGCACATCTCACCCACTCAGCACAATTCTCTGACCAAGATACTTCCTGGATCACATCCTTCTTAGAAGGTAGAGCCATGAACGTTTTATCTAAGACATCCATTGCAGCACCCACCATCATACACTGCTGGGTCCCACA
This sequence comes from Ambystoma mexicanum, assembly GCF_040938575.1. NCBI lineage: Eukaryota > Metazoa > Chordata > Amphibia > Caudata > Ambystomatidae > Ambystoma > Ambystoma mexicanum. The sequence goes on along the minus strand of NC_090941.1, from coordinate 426,900,040 downwards.
GGGATCATGTACTGCTCCCATGCTGTACAATCTCTTCACAAAGCCTCTTTTTGATAAGCTCGATGCACTTTGGATCGCATATACCAATTAGGTAGACGATACCCAAGTGCTCCTCCCCCTAACAGGCTCATATCACAAAGACGCCCTAGCTCTAAAACAAATATATGCCACAATTCAAGCCAATGGCATTTGCCTTAACGGGGATAAGACGGAGATCCTGATTCTTGGCCAAAAGTCCACTCTTGCTAAATTAGACAGACTCTATGCCAACTTCAACATTGACAATTGTACTATCCCAGTCTTATCATCTGTCAAAACTTTAGGTGTCCACATTGATGCTACACTGTCCAGGAATAAGCAGGTCAGCCCTATTGTCTCTGCCTCTGCCTTAAGCACCAAATTCATCAATGCCATCAAACCGTTCTTAACAAAGGAAAACTGCCTCTCAATAGCCAGGGCGACCATAGGTGCCAAGCTCGATTACTGCAACGCACTTCTAGCCGGCACCTCTGTAAAAAACATAAATAGACTTCAAATCACCCAAAATAACTCCCTAAGAGCAGCCTTGAGCATCTCAAAAAGAGACCACATGTCACAAGCAAGCCCGTCCGCTCACTAGCTCCCCGTCAAAGAGTGTATTACATTCAAGATTCTCACTACTACACATAAATGTATCCACCGCACAGCACCATCTTATCCCACAGACACACTCCACAGACCTGTCACCATCAGACCAACTAGACTATGCTACACCAACCAACTCACTGTACTGCGTATTAATAAGGCTAAAGCAGGAGGTTTAGGTTTCCCATATCTAGCCCCAGATCTACGGAACGGTTTACCCACTAAGAGCAGAAAATTCTCTCCCTGCCTTCAGAAAGAACCTCACAACTTCTGTCTTTAACTAAAATTACCACCACCATCTGTATGACACACCTTCCATTGCAACTGTATATTATTCCTGCTTGTATGTGTCTTATGTGTAACTAAGATCCTTTTCTCACTCTGTAACTAGTGCCACAATGTCTTTCGGCTGCTGCGCGCTAAACAAATACAAACAAACAAATAAATGAATACATTTTCAAGTAAAGACCATCTTCCAAGATGAAATACAATCAGACATTTAGATCATGGGTATCCAAATTGGGTCTTCCAATACAAAATACATTGCATGTTTTCAAGAGATCAAGTCAAAATACCTTTCCAAACCGTGAATCTAAATCAGAGTTATTTACATAGTGGAAGGTTATCCTGAAAAGCAGTTGCAGGTCTGACTTTTGAGGACCAGATTTAGACATTTTACCAACAATGTCTTGTCGCAAAACTCCGATATGCTGGGATCATTTTCAACCAGTATTAAGCCCCAACTTATTGTGAATGTGTACTAGAGCCCATTGTTAGATTTGACACAGCTTTGAATTTTATTCTAATTTGGAAGGACATTAACATACTGTAGAAGGATATGTGATAGTTGATGTATTTCTAGAATATACCCAGAAAAAGGCAATGCAAGGATCGAAAGATGATTTTGATAACCAATAATAATGACTTGAGAAAGAAGTGCGATTAATTGACCAAACATTTCACAAACTATTTTAACTCTGACAAAAATTGCTATTTTCATCTGTTCACAGCCCAAATTTCACAACATTGAATTTGCAACCAGTCATTATCGACTTTAAGTGAGTTCTAACCAACCAAAATGTTTTCAATGAAATCAGTTGTCTATGGTATTGCCTGTATCTAATGTCCCTACTGTAATACAACTCACAAACATAGAATGCTATTATCACAGTGTGCTAACAGCTACAAAGACCTCTACAGGGGCCATGATCAATCTCAATAATTGCCATTGCCAAATGCATATCCCTGGGCTTTGCTCAAGAACAGGTCATTATCACATGATAATGACCATTCCTTCGTCATATATGCATACATTACATGAATGCTGAGACTGTAATCATGTAAATGGCAAAACATGTATTGCATTGAGTTGAGCAACAGGTGTTTACTGTTCTTTAATAGCACAGCACGCTTTAATATTACTCATGGAACGAATAATCATAATAATAACAATAATAATGTATCATTCTCATTAATAGTAATAATAATAATAATAATAATAATAATAATAATAATAATAATAATAATAATAATAGTCATATTAATAATATTATTCTTCGTCCCATTCATAATATTAAAGTCTGTTGTGCTATGAAAGAACTGTAAACATGCGATACTCAACTCAATGCAACACATTCTTTTGCATTTAATATTATTAGTAGAAGTAATAGTTGTAGTAGTATTAACAGTAGTAGAGTCACAGTAACAGTATAAGAATTAGTATAATTACGAGCATTCTTGCTATTGTTTTGCTAAAATTGCATTGCCTTTAAATACTCTGAATTTGTATTAGCATTTAATTGTGAGATTACATATAATGTCCAGATTTCCCTAAAGGCTAACAATGCAATTTGCTAACCATTTTCTTAATTGGCAAAAATGGTCTGCCCACGTATGATGGGGTCAGAAAAGATATTAAGCAATGTAAATGTTAAATGGACTGTATACTAAACCATAAACAGCCCATCAGCCTCTCTAATGAGGGTTAAGAATGCTATCTAAAGGTTCTCAAGAGTGAAATGTATACATGTTGGTTCAAAGACATATAAAACTATATTTGGATGAATCAGTCCCCACTGTAAATGTTGTACTTAACTGGGCACTATTTTTCAGAAACGATACAATTGCACATGATTGCCAGTTTGATTCTAGTGTGAACACGGCAGACAAGAATAGTGAGAAAAAAACGGGTTTGTAGTATACTGAATATATTTTATATCCAGTGTGAATATAATTTCTTGTTTCTAATTTATCTTTCCTTCTGCTGTTGGGAGAACCGAGGTATTTTTACACTGTTAGCACTCATTTTCTTCATAATTGACACTCTGCGACCTGTCTGTTAGTGTTCTTTACTTTTCTAATTTCATGGCTCCCACACCTCAGACCTTGTCATTATTGCAACTGCAATAGATGTGGCAAACGCGCCTTCAGAAAACAACTGTCATTAGGAACTTTCGGAGTGGTTTACAGCAATATTGTCTCGTAGTCATCTCCGTTTCTGCACCTTCCGTCAAAAGTTATTTGAATGTCACAGTCACGCTCGTTTCTCCCAGCTAACAATCCTGGAATATGAAGTATTGTATTATTATGTCTGCAACAAATAAATATCAGCATTTCACGTTAATTAAAACTTGCCAAAATTATGCCAACTGTCCATCATCTTCGAAAACCTTTCTTCTAATTTGGCCCCAAAAATATAAATTGCCTTTCACCGACATTTTTTGTCTCTCCAAAACTGCAATAAATGTGTGCATTTTAATGGACTTTATTAGTTTCTGGGTGTAGAAAGAGGATGTTTTACATGACTACCTTTATGCAAGACACTGCATGGTCTTGAAAATGTGTACAGATAATGCTCATAATTATTGTCAAGAACAGTGGAGAGTAATGGGAATGGGAACACGACCTACACCATCCTAAGCAATGCATCTATTGTGCAATTGGATGAAACCCAACCTGATGTACTGAGCAGGTACGCAGTCCTCTTGTGTGCCTGATGGAGTCCATGTTGTCGTGCCTCAGCGGGCAGCATCTTCGGCAGGGGCTTTGCTAGGTTTGTAAAAGATCCAGGGCTAGAGCCCGTGGCAAATTTAGGCATCATATAACTATATTATAAGAACGCACACCAGCGTCGTGCTTTCGATCGTTAATATTGCATACTATACTGCTCATACCTATTTGGAAGTACTATGCTAATATGTAGTTACACTACCACTCCATTCATCCAATCGTGCTAGGTAATACTTTATGAGGTTATATAAGACAAAGAAAAGCCTTTGGACAGGACAGCCAAAGACTTGCTGTGGATTGAGCAATTCATGTTTACCATATTAGCCATACAGTCGAATGCTGCTGGTTGTTGTGCTGACACACTGACAGGGGGTAGGGTCTTAAAAAGTGGGGGTGCATAATTAATTCAATTATACAATGTAGCAAGCAAGCATAGAGAGCAAACCTGAACTTGACAAGAGGGGTACGCGTGGGGGGGGGTGGGTTTGTTTGCCGTGTTTCTCACAGTTTGAGATTTTTTTTAAAAAACCCTGTCAATATCCCACCTATTTCAGCACATTATTTCCAAAATAACCAGAAAAGTACATATTTTAGTTAGTGATCCAAAGCACTACCGAATACTGCACCACTAATAAGCTGCGGCCAGCGGCAAACAGGCGGCAAACAGGCGGGATACAAATACCATCATGGGTCTTTCCTCATCAATATATGCCAGTGTTGCGCTGACTACCACCTTGTTGTGCCCAAAAACAATTTTGTAAGTCCCCTACCACAAACTATGCTCGCATTACCACTGCAAAGGTTTTTCATTCTACCTGTGCCCAAAGACCACCATGAGGCTTGCCTATCAATATACAACAGTGTTGCACTCATCCTCATCTTGGCATGCCCAAAGACACTTATTTTAGTCCCCAACCACATAATATGCTAGCATTGCCACTAAAAAACATTTGTGATTCTATGTGTGCCCAAGTCCCCAACCACAAATTATGCTAGCTTTGCCACTGTAAAAGATTGTCATGCTACTTGTGTCCAAAGACCATCATGAATCTTTCCTCATCAATATATGACAGTCTTGCACCAACCTTGGCACGTCCAAAGACAATTTTATGAATCCCCCACCATCTAATATACTGGCATTGCCACTGTAAATGTCTTTCATGCTAGTTGTGCCCAAATACCACCATGAGGCTTGCCTCATCAATATACGCAAGTGTTCCACTCACTATTAACACAGAGTCTAACCCTTGAAGGCAATTTGTAAAGCCTTAATGCAGTACTGAACGTCTTCAATTAATTGGAAGCTCAGTTCACATAAACACATAGGTCTGGCGTCTTAACTCCCCTATCATGCAATCCTTTGGCACTCCATAGATCATTATGACCAGGACTCAGACACAGTTCACTAGCCCACAAAGACCAATTTCTCTTACGCACCATGTTTACACCATGCGCTAGACAAAAACATTCTGTATAAAAATGCTTCTGGAAACACAGAGGTTGCTGATTGGCTCATCTCCCTAAAATGAGCACCATCATCTAAAAATCACAATCCCCAAATCTCCCAGAAACAAATAGATTCACCTACCCATCTTTTAAAAATATACAACCAGCCCCAAACTTAAGGGCATACCCACCAAATCACACATACAACAGAAAAATATGTAAGGGTTGACGTGGAGATGATCATGCAATATGGACCCAATATTGAACACACACAGTACTTGGAAATGTAGTGCATATTTCTGAATGTGTAAGTCTTTGTGAAAAAAGTATACATTAGTTATCAAAATCTCAGAAATTGGTATAAACATACTGAAATCTGGATGTTACAGACGGATATTCACAGCAGCCACTCAACCTGCTGAGCTATCCCATCAGTTTCTTCTGAGCTCGACGACATACATGCAGGCATGGAAGCGATAATTTTGAACTCCTATGGTCACAGAGAGGGAGAAAGGAGGAGTAAGAGGAAGTTGTCCAGTGTAGTTTCTTAAAACACACAAAGAAAGCCTAAATGAAGGCCCTTTTTAGGTCAACGTCGGTCTTTTGCATGAAGCATAAGTGATGAGTCCATTCTGGCACTTCATTCAGATTCACACATATGAGGATTCCTCCAGGATTTTATTAAACACATATAGAATTCCTATGAGCCTCAGACTGAACAATAAATAGTTGCATACTTCACGTTCAGATTAACTTCTTTTCACTGGAAGTTTCTCAATTTAAATCTAATTGGAGGTATCCCGCTTCACTTTATTTATAGCACGGTTCATATGAGCACACACAAAAAATGAAGCATGAAAGTACACAGTCCCAGACACAAATTCAATCCTTGCTTGATGACCGCAGGTTTACATGGACCACATGCAAGTGTCTAGTCAGGCAGCATTGCCTGTGACTGCCACAGCCTTACAATACATAGCAAAATGGTACTACATTAGAGTACGTCTGAATTTCCTCTGATTTCTTCCTGACTAAACTGAAATCACATTGCAAAAGCATAACAATGTAAACGGCAGGGGTGGGCTGGTCTATAGGGAACTCTGGAGATTTCCCCGTGGGCTTCTGCACCCTGGGCCTCTTTTTTGTGTAATTTCCAAATTTTCTCATAGGAAAAGTATGGGGCTTGCTGAAAATGTGTCATATGGGGCCACATTGAACTTTATTTCCAGGTCCTCTTTTGGTACCCAGTAATTATTTCCAGGGCCTCTTTTAGTTCCCAGCCCACCCCTGGTAAAAGAGTTGTGTATACATCTATGTTGTTGTGCGTACCATTTTTTGGGCTCAGAATGGCATGAGAGTATGCCTCAAGGCAAGCTGCTCCGATTCCTGGCTTTGCGTTAGTGACGGTGTTGCAGTATTAAAAATATGCATGGAAAAGGGCAAAGGCCTTTACTACTTTACCATCTGTCTTTTTAATGCTCATGCCAAGCACTTCATTTACTGCTCCAAAGCCAGCCAATTCACAGGTTTGAGGGGCGGGACATGACATTAGGTGGTCCAGCCTGGCTAATGCTTGGGGGGGGGGGGAAATAAAAAACAAATTGCCAGGTAGTATCCCAAAAGAAACCTAAATGAAGCCTAAATGAAAGTGTTGGCCACCAAATAAAAGGTGCAACACATGTTGCCGGTGTTGCACCTGAAGAGCCATTAGTGATTGGTGTAGCCAGGATTGTGTAACAAGTGGGGCTGGTGCTAACATAGTAGGGCCCACACTTCCCACACTTAAAGAGCCCAAATAGGAAAGGGGCTTTCCATGCCCTCAACAAAATGTGAATACTAGTTTTTAAATAATAGGTTAAAATGTTTAATTTTACAGTACACTTTCTGTGATAAACTAGGTAAAAAACCACACAGTTTACAAACAGTTTTGCAGGGTAAGATGCCAAGCCACCAACAATGCACAGGACCATTTTCAAGCGCATTTTCATAACGCCTTTGCCCGCTTTATGCCACTGCTCTGCAAGTGTAAAAACATGTTTTCGAATTATTGTGCCCACACATGTCCTTTCTGGCACACCTATATATGCCTGTATTCCCACATACGAATATGCTGTTTGCTTTGTCCATAATTCCAGTAATTATACTATAACAAAACATGTTTATGCTGGCTCTGCCAATATATTACATTATCCCCATGTAAGAACATAGTCCTCTTAGTCTTGCATTAATGCCATTAAGAAAAGCCATTCCACAGTAAGAAATGTATCCTTGGTGACTACACAAATCCCCCCGACCCAACTAAGAAACCTCATCATGTTGTATTTGCTCCCTAACAGCAGTAAAGAAATGTCACGCAACAGTAAACAAAACATTGCCTTTCAGGCTGCACAAATGCCCCCAAACCAATGTAAACACATGTATGTTGCCTTTACCCTTAACACCAGTCATAAAATGCAATGCAACTGTAGGAAAACATGTCCTTGCTGGCTGACGCGTAATGTAATGGGACATATTTATAGAGCGCGGACTATAGCCTGGAGGCATCTAGTAGCTGAGTAAGATGGAACAGTCCAGGTGAGCTACCACATTGTGAGAATGTTAGAAAATATAGGTCTTCAGTGCCTTACAAAACTGAAGATAGTTTACAATTTCATGCACTGGAACAGAAAGCTTGTTCCACAAGGTAAGAGCAAGGACCGAAAAGGAGCAGCCCCCCAACCAAGCTCTCTGGTAGTGCTGAACTTTTAATAGTGCTTGGGAGGATGAGCAGTACCATCTGGTGCACTGATATCGATCCAGATTTGTCTTTAAGTAGGTTTCCCCCATATTATGATGAGCCGGGTGAGAGATACACAGGATCTTAAACTCAACTCAGGCTTTCACAGGCAACCAGTGAAGTTGCCTCAACAAACACGCAGAAAGATTGAGTCTTGATACATCGAAAGCCAGCCGTGCTGCAGAGTTTAGAAGCACTTGCAGCCGCTACAACTGGTGCAATGGCTGTCCCAGGTAGACCGCATTACAGTAATCCAGCAATCCCATCACTGAGGTGACTACCTTTGTGCGACAGTCAGCAGGTAAAAAAGGGAGAATAGACGCCTCACATCCAGACTTTTCAAAGAAATGCTGTGGATGGGGTAGGAACCCACAGATTTTGGCCAAAACCTAGAGCTCCAGGTGATTTATGCCATCTGGGGACCAACACAAGGACTTGTGCTGTTTTTCCCTGTTGAGCTTCAACCAATTAGATGACATGCAACTCCCTATTGCTGACATACAATCTCTCAATTTACATTGAGCTAGGTTGTAGGTGAATCAAGATGGAACACAAGTTGTGTGTAATCGGCGTATATGTAAAAGTGAACCCCAAGATCCGAGACGAGGTCTGCCAGAGGCCACAAGTAAAGATTGAACAAAAGTGGCGACAGAGCCGATCCTTGGGTCACACCACAAGGAAGAGAGGAAACAGACGAGCCACATGCATGAAAGGAAACCGTTTGTGTTCGCTCCACAAGGAACAAAGCAAACCACACCAGAGGGAGACAGTAGATCCCTGCCTGCTCCATACAGCCCAGGAGAATGCCATGATCAACTGTATCAAAGGCTTCAGAGAGGTCAAGAAGGATGAACACTCTGAACCCTCCACTGTCCTGAAACATAGATAGGTCATCCAAAAGTGAGATCATGACAGAACCCAAGCATATTGCTAAGGGTGTAAACAATTATTGGTCTCCAGGAAACAGGAGAAGAGCTTGGTGATTAAGACCTCAATGAGCTTCATGTAAACTGGCAAAAACCATATTGGCCCGTTGTTACCAGCTACGGAAGGATCAAGTTGAAGCTTTTTCAAGAGTGGAGTAACCAGCACTTGCTTCAATGGGGCAAGAAACACCCCTGATGAAAAGGAGTAAAGAAGAGCGATGGTGAACACAGAAATAGCTGTCTGAGGAAGTGCCTGATGAATATATAATGGCGTAGGGTCCATCAAGAGGCTGATTTAATCTGGCTCAGAGCCCTAGACACAATTGTGTCATCCACCGGTTCAAAATGAAATAGTCCAGATCGAAATCATTTGACGGTTACGATAGGGCGTAAGATAGTACAGCAGGTTAAGTGTTTGCTGTTGCAATCTGAGTGTGATTCGCAGGTTCAAATCTTGGCAAGGCCAACTCAGCCTTTCATCCGTCTGAGGTCAATAAATGAGTACTAACTTGGGAACTTTGGTTGGCTGATCAATTCCTGCAACATTGTTCTCTTTACAGTGCTTTTGTGAAAGCGCTATATAAATAACATATGATTACACAATTACCCCCCACAAAAGAACACTCATGGTGTACTCATCATGTTGTATTTACCCTTTAATGCCAGTAAACCCCCACTACAAACCCACCTTCACATAATAACACTCAAGATGGCTTTGCATTGCCCAGAAACACCAGCAAAACATGTCATGTCCCTGTCAAAAAATGTTCAAGCTCCTGTCCCATGCCCAGGCCCCAGTTTCACAGAGCACATGCAAACGCACACAAGTACCCCAGTCATGCACCCATGCACCATTTCTGTCATTCACATGAGCACCCAGAACATTTACACTGCGCTTTTATTCACACGCGCAGTTGCACTCATATACACCATTCACAATGCATTCATTCACATGCGTGCACTTACATACACCCCCTTGCATACATTCACCCACTTACACACTCCTTCACATGCATGCAAGCACACATTCATACATGCATGCATACAATCCTCACTCCCCAGCAAACTTAGAGCAGAACCATCCCTCCTCATCTTTCGCAAAACCTTCAAAACCACACTGTCCAACTAACTCCACAGACTCACCAAGCAAAATATGTAACCTTGCCTAAGTTAAGCATGCAATTAACTGCTACTGTATCCAATGTAACCACTATGCATATTATGTCCTTGTAACCACTAAGCACTAACCACTAAGCAAAGCTGCCTTGTAACCACTAAGCTATGCTAACCACTACGCACACCCCTTTCCTTTTAACCAGCATGTGTTTCTGTAACAGCGCCACGATGCCAAAGGGCTGCTGCGGACTCTATAAATGCTAATAAATAAATAATAAATAAACAAATAAATACACACAAATTAAAATTGTTTTATTTAATGTTAATAATTGACAGCATGCGCCATGTAAAAGATGAGCCCTGCAGTTAAGCCCTTAGCTTCAACATATGGGGGACTGCTTATATTCCCTGGGCAGGTTTTTGTCCACTTCCTCAATGTTTGTTGCTGTCAGCAGTGACGTTAATGACTGTTCTCTCAATCCGGAGAGTGTATGTGTTTAGTTGTAAAGTTTTAAAGTAAATACACTACTCTCCGAGGTGAGAAATGTGACAATGTCTTGCCGCAAGAGCCGGCTAAGTGTCACAGAAGAATGATGCCTGTCTGCTGCACTAGCCTTTTGGTTGTGGACTGTCAGCTTCTATTTGAGGCTACAACCAAAAGACATGTGGCTATAGCACCCCCAGCCCCTCTCCAGAGAGGTCCAGTTCTTCGGAACCACCACCATAGATTACAAGGGACAGGCTCCAGAGAGATAGGACAAAATACAAGTGAAAAGAGAGGTATTAGCATGTGCCTATAGAAAGAAAATGAACGATACATCTGTTTTACTAAATTGACTTTATACACAAGATCCGGCAAGCCAGACATTACAAAATAATAATTCTGGCCTAAAACAAAGAAATAGGTGGGGTAGGTGAAAGGGGTGGGCAAATATAGGAGTTCACATCTGAGAACTCGACACAAAGAGTACCGGTCAATGGTGTGGTCTAACCTCAATGATATTTCCATCATGGATGCTAACAAACTATATCATGTAATACCAATCTATGTGAGCTCATCAGTGAAACAATATTGTAGTTTTGTTTGTTTCAAGAAACAGCTTGTCATCAAATGGTGTCTTTCAAATCTACCAAAAAAAACATATGGTAAAGGTTTTATACTTGGGCCAGGATGGAGGCTCTCAGAACCACACAATACAATGGCATAACATGATTTGTTTTCAAATGTTCGTGGACTTGTATTGGTGTGAATGGTTGCCATCAGGCAAGAGTGCAGAATCCCTTGTTTTTTTTATTTGTATTAATAATATAATGCTATTGGTAATTCCATCTCAGAACGGGTAGTCTGATAACCAGACCACCTTTTCATCAAACTCCTTGTCAAAATAATAATGTACACCTTTTCCGTTCTGCATCAGTTTCCTGATCTGCTGCACCTCCTCTCTAGTGACACATGGGATGGTTAAAGGTGACAGGCGCCTTCTTTATAACTGGGGTGACATCAAAGATGCTTATGCACATGGGCAGCAGTTAAAATCTGCACCTCTGTTCCAAAACACAAAATTATGATCAACTGTCATCATTGTTGTAGTTGGATCTTTAAACATGAGCCTCAACATGCTGTGTGTATTATCCCTAGACTGGTTGTCTTTGTTGCACCCAGCAGGACAATAGGCAGATAGCCAGTAGGGTCTGCATCTCTTTTGATTCTTTTTGAGGTTGGGTAATACCTCTCCCTCGAGCAGGAAAGCCCAACAGCAGGATCTGTCCTGGGAAACAGGAATCACATGGCAGGCCCTAACGATATGGGGGGTCATTCCGAGTATGGAGGTAACCATGCCGCTTTTAGCGGCATGGCTACCCCCATACCGGGTACCGGGTCTGGGTTCCTTGAATGAGGAATTACTGGGCCATTCCAACCTTGGAGGGCCCGGTAATTCCTCATTCAAGGAACCCAACCCTGTACACCCCCATTCCCATTTGAACCCCATAGGGCTCAATGGGAATGGGGACGACGCTAACAACAGCGTCCTGGTCTGCTTGCGGTACCCGCTAAGGACGCCTGGTAAAACCAGGCATCCTTAGCAGGTTCCCGCAAGCAGACTCGTAATGGGGCGGTAAGGGGTTGACGGCTCCGGCACCTTTACCGGCGTTGTTAACCTCTTACTGCCAAGGTCGTAATGACCTCCATGGACGAGCCCCACATAAGAGTGTTGCAAACCAAAGGGCTTTTAATTAATGTATGGTCAGAGAAGAGGGAGAGGATATGGTAGTTAAAGTTTTTGCTTTCATCCAATCCCCTGGAGCCTTTTGCCAATAAAAGAGTGGCTCTCCCATCCATTCTTGCATTCACTTTTGGACCATTGAGGACCCAAGGAAAAATTAATGTGGACCTTTTTTGGGAGAGTTGATGTTTTAATGCCCTCAGCCATTGAGCTCAGGAAGCAGTGCTCCAAGGCATATGCACGCTCAGCTTACTATCCCCTCCCAGAACCCATCAGGGGTGCCTCTTGCTAAGGACCAGGACCTACCACTCTGATTGTAAACCACCCTGGGCTGAGAGAGCGGATTCTGAAAGGACTCTCTCTGTTTTAGGGCACCTTGCAATGGGCCTCAGAGTATCCAGAGGGACAGAAGGATTCCTGTTTTCATTACATCAAACTGATCGAACCACTTTTGATGTTTGCTCATTGCATTTGAACCACACAGATCCACTGATACTGTCTTTGGCAATCTCTTTATAACCAAACCACTGTGCTCTCACAATCAAACCGGATTGAGCTCATCATTTGTCTGGCACAAGCATCAGCACACTGTGCAGATGACTAAGAAGCACTTCAATAAACAAAGAATCAAAACACCAGGACTTTGCATCAGAGCTTGACACAAACCGCTGGACCATCATGTCACTCACAGACCAAAACCAGTGGTACTCTTTGTTTTGAAGCATGCTCAATCATCAAGCTGCTTCTTGTGACCCATTGGAATCGCATCACTCAACACGACTTAAAAGTGAATGAAGCACCCACTTGAATTCACTCGATGTGGCTGATCACCTGGGATAACTGTGACTCAACCACTTTGAACCTGGTTCCTTCAGCAAGTATAGCTGTCTTAAGCCTGGATCGACATACTCGAACAAACATACTGGAATCAGGTACTTTGAAGTAACCCTGTCCTCGGGATCATCGATTGGGGCCCTAGAGAATGGCTAAGTGCGTTCTGCAACTTTTTCATATAAGACATATCATGTTTTAATTCCTAATTGCATTTCTTACTTGTTTTTCCTCTCGTCTAAATACAGAGTGCTGCATTATAACATCCTACATGTCTTTGTCTTCCTTTACTGCAATGGAATTTTCATAGTGTTTTTAATAGTGAGGTGTACAGTCTACATGTGTATTTAAAGTATATATTTGTATAGACCCTTTGATGGATATTCTTTTATTTTGGGACTATTGTACTACTGCTGTTTTGGTTGCTACTGTCTCACATTCATACCCCTTCTGCGGGTATAGATGTGCCTGTTTTACCTTTATGATTCGAATCACGGTTGTTTTGTAGAAGTATGGGGGCTGATTAAGCGGTTTAGCCACTACATATACTCCTACAGAGCAGAAGTCATTTAATCACAAATGTTTCCTGTGAGCACAAATAAAGAATGTGCTGTATACAGAGATCAAAGTCAGACTGGAGAAAGATAAGTCTTCAGAGTAGATATTTATATAATTTTCTAATGCCAACTTCATAACTGTAAACCATCAAAATCTAACAAGGCTGATAATGGATGAATAGCATGTCCCAGCAAATTGATCAACGTATAGGCATATACAATGTAGCCCCCACTCTTAGAACAGCCAGCAAATTCCAATGCATACTATTCACTGGGGATCGACAGGGGACAGCCAAATAACATGAACCATATTTGGTGGATGTGTGAGACCTCACCTGATTAAGCAATCAGTGTGTAATGTGATCAATGTGATTATGTGCCGCGGAATGTGGGTCAATTAGTTAAGGTGTTGTAGCTTGCATCACCTAGTGAATTTTAGGGGTTTTGTTGCAAATCAGCACCTTAACATCACTTCAACTAAAGTGATTTTCACTGAATTTCAAGGGTTTCATTGCATCAGATTATTTCCAATTAATGGTACATCGGATAATGATTTTTCACTGAATTTCAAAGGTTTTGTTGCATCAGAATGTTTCCTCGCAACAGTTCTTCAACTAAAGATGTGTTACTGAATTTCAATAATGTTCTGCCATACCTTGCAGTACTTGCAAGTCTAACACTTTTCCTCCAAACATCACAAATACCACCGTATATGTAACTTTTAATCTCTGTGCATGAGAGATGACACATGCTTGTTTTTTGCTTGTTTTTTGTACATGTGATATTGCTGAAATGTAACATTTATGGTACAAGGTGATATACCATATGAACAATGATAGATGACAAATCTTGCCTCCTCGAGTTCACTATACACCCACCTCAAAAAGTAAAATAATGAAAGGCATGCATGAGTGTTTCTGCTCAAAAGAAAAGTAACAACAAAATTATTGATCAATATTGAAACAATATATGAGCAAAAGAAAAATACATGTTCATTTTATTTTTGTCCATCTAATCAGTCTTATCAGTACAGATTTTGTACTGATTCACCTGGGGTTGTGTAATATAATAACATGGGCAGTGGAGAAATAACCAACTCAGTGGAGAGTAAAAACCTCCATATAAAAAAGTATCTTTCATATTTTAAGGTACCATGCTTCCAATCATTTTACATTATGTGTAATATCATTAGAATATTGTGTGGATATTCAACATAACCGTATTAGTGTAGTGCAACATTCAAAATGGCATATAAATTAATATAGTAAAATATATGGTAAATAAAATAACACAGTATGCACAAGTGACAGAATAGCGTACATATTGATTGCAATTGTGTGTATTCTTCCTGCAATTTAAAAATAGGTATTCATTTGTAAAATAAATACGTATTTATATTTTTTAAATCAATACTTCATATTGTTTTCCTTACTCTGATACAAATATACTATAACTACTACTAGTAATATTTTGAATATATATTTATAATTTTCCTCAATATTATTGTAGGTGTTACCACTACAGCAAAAAACATAGAACAAATAAACATTTAAACATGAATTTGATAAACAAAATAAAAATGGTCTTAGTAATATGTGCATAACACTTCCAAAAAATATTTTAGCTACAAGGGTTTACATTTTCCAATCACTGTTTAACCCTTTAGAAGGAAACTTTGACACATACATTAAATTGTAAGACACATTTTATGGAATTCTATATAGCCACCAGAGTGTGCTACAGTTATTACTTGACTTATTTACCGAATGTAATCATACACCACTTTAATAATTAGTAGAATGCAAAAGCAAGAAGTACACATTAAATGAAAAGATACACTACCACTACTAATAAACATCTAGATGTTTTATAAATTCCTATAATAACCTACTAACATATTTGACAACACAGAGAGCACACCACCACTATATTTTATTTTCGAAATAACTCTAGTTCACAGATTAAAGTTGACAAACCAAGGAATCACTTACACAAATGTGTAAGGAGATCCAAAACAGAGACACAAAAGTGCTGTGTGTGTGTGTTTATTATGTACTGACACAGGAAGTAGTTAGTGGTTCAACAATTTACTTTACATCTCTTCCGATAAGCAAGAAAGATGGTTGAAATCAACGAACGGACAAAATTAGTTATACAGTAGTAGCACAAATAGGTGTCGACCTCTGGAGTGTAGAGGTCAAGACTACATTGGGATACATGTTTCCTTACAGATTGAGGGGGTATAAGAACCCACTGGTACAGGAAAAACAGGAGCCTGAGACTGGGGGTGGTCTGAGGCGTGGTAAACAGAAAGTGCACACAACAATCTTTGAATATGACAAATACAGGGTAGTGATACAGTTGTGTCACGTAGTTCGACACGGGGTGTGACACAGGGTGTGTTTCGGCCAAAGAAAGTGGCATGGTTGGAGCATGTCTTTGTGCTGGCCTTCGTCAGGAAAGGGCACCGGTGGCGGTGCTGTCCGTGATGTCTCTGGGTGAAACAGAACTGTTAGGATCTCGAGTGGTTGTTCATAAAGTACTAAAGGTATTAAATACGGGCCAATTCGTGCCCGGGTGATACACCACATGGTGTATCTAAAAGACAGCTTACCTACTGCTGGAGTAGCAGAGGGGTGCTGTCGGGAAATCCAAAATTAATTGCAGGATAACCGGTGCAATACTGGCACTGGGTGGGTCGGCTGTGGTTTCCTAGAGGCCGACGTGGTTCAGAGTCTCACGGTACCGGAGTGGGCCGATGTTGGACCCAGGTCTGGAGGGAGAGTAGAAAAACAGGTAAAGTAGTAACCTATCATTGTGGGGATACGAGAGTGCTGGGTGGTGTGGCTGACCGGCACTAAAAGAGGCTACTGAGTGAATCGTGTCGAAATACCCTCACGGGTCATGGGGAAAGGTGATCCTGGGTATGGTGGACACGCGAGGCGATGCTGTAATAGCTCTAAAAAACACACTGAGTGCGAGAGTGAGCTCAGTGATGGTGCCTGGAGTACAGCGTAGGTGATGTAGAGAATGAGTTGTTCATCTCAAAGGCTTAACTAGTAGTGCGTCTCACCAACATGGTGCCCAGCATGGGGGTAAGTGCAAAGGTAACCGAACAAGGGGGAAAGCCACTGGCTCCTAGGACACACAGAGTTACAAACCTAAATATGGTTAACCCTATTGAAGGACCAGATAATGGCGGCTACTTGAAAACAGGGGTGAAGCCCTGGTGAGCTGGTGGATGGGTGCCTCAAGAGACACTAGTCACTGCGTTACGAGTGGGCAGGACGTGTTGGTGTTGTGGCCGGGTGCGTGCTGCAAGGCATACGAGTCGAGAAGAAACTTACCGCGGTTGTGTTGGTGCGCTGCCGTGATGAGCGGGGACTTCTGAGAGCCGTGTTAGTCGGGGGCCGAGGAAGCCGTGGCAGTCTGTATAAAACACTACCTGTTGCTGAGAGCAGGCCAATGGGAGCCCGCGGTCAAGTGGAGGCTGCCTGCGGGAGCCAATCAGATGGCTGTGCGTGGTGTCCCCATCGAAGTGTGAGACGACGCATGGGATGATGGGTAATGTAGTCCGGTGGGGCGTGACAAGGCCACTGCTATTGGTGGACACATAAAAACAGTGTTCCAGTGTGTGTGACACATGGACCAGGAGTATATCTAGGTAGAGTGGACTCCTGTTGAGGCCCGTGGGGCATCGGCTATAGCTCTAAATACAGGAAAGTAATGAAACACCTAAATCAATATAGTTTAGGACTGAGGACTTTTACCGGAGGCACCTGCAGATGGTGTACATGGTTGTCATTGGTGTACAATTGTGTATAAAAGATAACACAACATAGCAGGCAAACACTAAGGTTGAAAACATTTGTGTTATCAGTTAGTGGTAGTTACACATTGTAATTGATTGAGCGTTGTGGACACTGGTGATAATGGGTTCTAGGCTAACCATTTGGGAGAAAACTGGTGTGTGGGGATGCCTAGTCCTCTGTGGTTGAGTGTAGGTGGCACACCAGGCGGACACCAGGCCAAAGTGACATAATTGAATTCAATTGCTGTAGCTGTAGTCCCAGTGCTGTGGCTGACAAACAGGTTGCGGTATCTGTAGTGCTCCCTCCTGGAGGTGGCCGGACCCATGGTCGGTGAGCAGGAGTGTTTTGAATGTTACTGAGGGGTCAGCTACCTGGGGAGGGTGTTGACGGCCATGAAGGTGCCATGATTACGGAGCACTGGTTGTTTTCTAGAAGTGTTTCCATTCAACGGTTATATTTAAACCGTTTTGAACCGAGTTTAATTTGTGAACCCATTTTTGCTCAAGTCTGGTGAGGACAAGGTTGATGTCTCCTCCCCGTCTTTGCGGCAGGAGTTGCTGAACCACAGTCCATGTAAATTGTTTGTGGGTGTGTTTCTTCTTGGTGAAGTGTTCGACCAAAGGTTTGTCATCAATTTGGTTCTTAATACATGATCTGTGCTCATTTATCCTTTGTTTGACAGGTCTGATGGTTTTGCCAATATAGACCAAGTCACAGGGACCCTTGATGGCGTAGATCACGTACTTGCTCTCGCAGTTAGTGTGGCTGTTCTGTTTCCAGACCAGATTCTTGTGAGTAAAAGTCTTGCTGTTGGTTGTAAAACGGCAAGCGACGCATTGTCCGCAACTAAAATGGCCTACTACTGGCGGAAGGTTCCACAGAGTTGTTGCTGGTTTGGTAGGTTCTAGAAAAGTATGGACCAGGGAGTCTCTTAGATTTCTGTTCTTTTTGAATGCAAACAGTGGTTTCTTCGCAAGGGTGCCTTCGTTCTTGACCAGGTGCCAGTGTTTGTTGATGGTGTTTTTTATGAGGTTGCTGACTGGATTGTAAGTTGTTACGCAGACGGTTCTGTTGATAGGGTCTTTTTCTTTGGTCATTAGGCAAAAGGAGCGGTCGGTGTTTGCTGCTCTTTTTTTGGCAGTCTTGATTGACTTCCTTGGATAGCCTCTTTGTCCAAGGCGTGTTTGCAGTTGTTGTGCATGGAGGTCAAATTTCTCTTTGTCAGAACAGTTTCTCCGGATGCAGAGAAATTGACCATAGGGGAGATTGTAATTCAACCCTTGCGGATGGTAACTCGTGAAGTGAAGTAGGGTATTCCTATCAGTGGGTTTTCTAAAGAGTTCTGTCTTCAACATCTCTCCGGACCGATAGATGTGCAAGTCGAGAAAGTTGATAGCTTGATAGTCCCATTCAATGGTGAACTTGATGTAATTGTTTCGTGCATTGAGCCATTGGTGGAAGGCTAGTAGTTCTTCAATTGTACCTTCCCAAATGAGTAATAGACCTTGATATGTGGTCTGTAAGGATTGTCGTTGTGGTAGATATGATCCTCTTCGTATTGTGCCATGTACAGGTTGGCGACGTCTGGGGCAAAAGTGGCACCCATACTGACGCCTTTTATTTGCTGATACATCTGTTATCCAAATAAAAAGAAATTTTCTCCCATAGCGATCCGGATGCACTCGAGCAGGAAGTTAGTAGGTACAGTTGATGTGTCGGCTCGTTTTTCAAGGCATGTTGCCAACGCCTGTAGGCCCTCTACTTTTGGAATGGAGGTGTATAATGGTTCGACGTCCATGGTGACCAATATAGACTGGGTGGTAAGAAGTATGGAGTCCAAAATCTTGATAGTTTCTGTGCTGTCCTTCAGGTATGTGGCCATCTTCCCCACGAAGGGCTTCATGAAAAAATCTGTGTATAAGGAGAGGGGTTCCAACAGTGAAACACACGCGGAGACGATGGGTCTGCCTGGTGGTTTGGCGGGGTGCTTATGTGTTTTGGGTAAAATGTAGAAGGCCGGGATCCTCGGGTGTGTCTTGTTTAAGAAGACCCATTCTTCTTGGCAGATCCACCCTTCCTCTTCTGCATGCTTGGTTAGGTTGATAATCTCTTCTTGTAGCCGTGGTGTCGGGTCTTTGTTCAGCACAGAACCCTTTTTCAATAAAGAAGCATACAAACAAAAGAAAATTATCCCATATGCCATACATAGCAGTGGATGAGGATATGAAAAACTTAAGAATACCATTATGGAACAAGAAATGCTGCTAACAAAAATATCCCCAGAAGACTTAGTATCAACTCTCCATTCCACTGAACAAATTCATCCAGTATACAAATGTCCGTGCACATCAATGTGTAACATAGCCAAAAAATCTTTCAAATCTTTAGAAATTGAAAATAAAACTATTACGAAGTATGGACTCCTGTCCAGTGCGCAAATACACAGGCCTACAAGGACATTCATTAGCCTGCATTCGGGACCTATTTGCAAAAGCAACTTCCACCATATCAAAATGATATCAACAGACCATACCACTATACAAAATCTGGTTCATAAACTCTGCTATGCCAAAAGTCCTGCTTTAGCACTAGCCAATTTAAATAACATTCTTCTACATGGTACAGCCAAAGAAGTACTCGAAGAAATAGAGCATATCCAGAGAAAATATCTTGCAAGTGAAACCCACTTACAAAATACAATTGCTTTAGAACAGACTAGCAACAACTTTACAAATGGCAACCTTCTACTACACACATATACAAAAGAAATACTAAAGTTTAAAAGTACATCTGCTGAAGTACCAAACCATGTGTTGTGTGTTGCTGCAGGACTTTTTATAAGAATAGTACAAAAACTGTAGACTTAATCTGCAAAATAGAAGACAATGAAGATTCCAAGTGGTTCCAATTAGCTCTCTATCTTATAGCAGAAAACAAATACGAAATTACTGACCCCTTAATACTTTTCAATTACTGCACTCCAAAACTTAGCAACAACCAAACACCTTCAAGTGCTATCACAAATAACGTGGAATTATTCCAACTACCAAAACCCCTGCAACAACCTAACTTGTATGAGAGCATCATAATTCAAACAGTGCACCCATTTCAAGCAATAATACACCTTCACTCAAAAACAGCAACACTACCTCCCTCTGAATTAGTGAAAGGCATGTGTGGCAAAGTAGTTTATTTGCCATTAGATCGCAAAGAAAATGTAAACACTCTGGGAGTACAAGGTCCAATACATCAATCTTTAATTATATTATGAAATGGCGTACCTACAAAAGACAAAAGAAAATTGGCAACAACTCGTGGACTTACATAAAGTTAGACAAGCCCTGAAATATCTAAAAGACAACAATGAATGCTACAAAGAAATAAATATTGAAGAAACCCTGAGGGAAATCACTGAAATACTAACCTTGAGGTTCAACAACATACAGAAATGTCTACTATGCAATGCAATACTCATTATAAACTAACTATACTAAAAGGGATTTTTTTAATTTTATCAGAGTGATTGAAAACAAAATGACTGCTCCAACTACCCAAGTCATGAAAAACAGCATACAACAACAAAAAGTGAAACAGTAAGTATATAATGATTGGACGCACAAATAGCACAGAATAACAGACACATTCAAGCAAACACTTGACCATAGACCACAATCCAAAATGCTTGCTTCCATGGGTATCTTATGCTGCAGGGCTTGTTGTCTAATATTACAATCTTGACTGCATGACCTGGCCAAAACTCAACATACAATCTCAACAAAGGAAACAGTAAGTATATAATAATTAGAGTCATAACACAGCCATAACACCTGACCAATAAATACAACCCAAAATGCCTACAGTCTTCAATACCAACAATCTGAACATAATCCAACAAACAAACTAACACACATCATCTCACTATCCTATAAACACTATTACACTACTGCCAATCAGTACTCACATTTTTCAAAACATATCCCCTAAGCAGCCCACATACCACAATCAAAATGTTTGGTAGCATTGTGAAGTTATCCTGCAGTGGTTGTGGCCAGGGCCTAGAGTCTTGGGTGCATGGCCGACTCAAGGCCCTGGCCACAACCACTACAGCATAACACACCCATATAAGTAAACACCGACCGAATTACCACAACCCAAACACATAACACATCCACCTCAAAACCTATCCACTTCAATTAACTTTCTAAAATAATAATTACAACCAACGCACACACTCTTCAATACATACCCTCTTCAACCAATGCTCTACTAACGACCCAAAACCAACATCATAGTAAAGTAAAATGGCCAGTAGAGCACCCAGTGTTTAGTATGTCCGCGGACAACCGCTGTGACCGCAGACACCACAAACACATCTCAGCCTTCTCCCACCTAAACAAATACATCAGTTGACCCATCCCTTACTCCCCAACCCTCTCCAAGCACTCCTACATACCAACACACTGCCCGAAATTGGATTTATGCTTACTACCAATCTGCGCTGTCCGCGGATGTACGCAGATGCAATAAGGCGGGCGCATCAAAAGAATGTGACACACCTCACGCTTCACCCCAACCAATCAGCGAACACGTAATATGTCCGTGGTCATGATGCAAGCCGATTATCCAATCGGTGTTCTGTCCGCGGAGCGAACAGGGAAGTGTGTCCACGGAGCGGACATAGATATCACTAATATTTGACACCTACTTTTTCATAATTTTTTTTAAAAGTACTGGACGGATGTTCACCAAATTTACAAAAGCACACTCTCGGGACCAAGCCGCCACTCCTGCCGCAAATTTGGTGAAGATCTATCCAGCGGTTTGGGCTGTAGGCGTGCGCAAACATTTCTCTCCATTCTGTCTATGAGAAAAGACATTTTGCGACCCTCCCTATAACTTTACCCCACCTTCATCAAGCCTCACCAAACTTTGCAAAAAGATTCAGAGTAGGCCATATACTTTTGCAAAGTTTGGTGAGGATTCATCCAGGGGGAGCGAAGTTATACGCCGCCCAAAAAGTACTGTTCCTATGGGTTGAGCAACTTAACCATAACTACATGGCTGCTACCGCAGGCCATGTGATATATATATATATATATATATATATATATATATATTCAGTGAAAAAACTTTGTGCAAGGGACGTTATGGTTCCAAGTAAAACCGAAAACCCCCTGAAATTCGCCAGTTATGGTAAGCTAAGCAACCATTACTCGTGCCACCACTGTGCACTGCTAATACTAACACCCACGACATCAAAGAGGACGTCACAAATGTCATTGATGACATCACTGATGTCATCACATGTCTGTCTCCCTCTTTTATCCTTTACTGACATATGTAGGTCACATGGTTTTCTTCAGTAACAGTCATGAACTAAAAATTGTAAACATACTATATTTGTAGACTTATCCTTCAAGTATTTTCTTACAGTAATTCCCTTAGGGTCCAGTGATATCATATGAAACATATACATATGAGAAGACACAAGCTTGAAAAACAGCAATTCTTTCTGTGCATGAAGATAATCAGTAGAGTTATCAGCACTTTCTGATAGTTCTGTTGTTTTTTTTATTACTGTATTTTCCCTGTATATGCTCATATTTGTATACATTGTACTCACACTACTTTCCTTAGGGTCCAGTCACATCATGTAATACATGTACATAGGATAAATAGCAGCTTTGAAACAGAGCAATCATTTATTTACATAAATATAATCAGTTAGGTTATGAATTATTTCTACTACTACTTCTGCTTTTTTGCTTACTTCACTTTCCATGTACGTACCCATATTTGTATGTGTTATTGTCTCTTTGTGTTTTGTTTGTAATAATGCAATTATGTAATACATGGGTTTTATCAGCTACTTATTACATATTTCACAGTACGCAAAACTCTAATAAGAAAACAGTTATCATTTCATTATTCAACATATCAACATTATGAATATTGTACCTTCATCATATATGCTGCACACAATGCCTATGTTTCTGCATGAGTAGCTTAGTATACTGGGTAGAACTTCATAATAGAATGCTATTAATATAAATGCATTGTTTAATGCACTAATTAGCTCATGATATTTTTTCCAATGATCCTTGACAGTTTTTTTCTCAACACTATAAGAAGAATCCCTTGTACAAACATTTCATGAAAAGTAAATACACATGTGATGTCATCAGTGATGCCATCAATGACATTTGTGATGTCATCTTTGATGTCGTGGGTGTTACTCTTAGCAGTGCACAGTGGTGGCGCGAGTTATGGTTGCTTAGCTTACCATAACTGGCGAATTTCAGGTTTTTTTTGGTTTTACTTGGAACCATAACGTCCCTTTAACAAAGTTTTTTCACTGAATCTTATCGGTTTTTAGTAGCGCAACTTAACAATAATAACTCTGACTTTATGTACACGTAATATGGAACATACTGAACCCCCTCTACTGAATTTGATGTCCGCGAACTCTTTTAATGTCCACGGACATGTTCGGACAACAGCACCACTACCCAAAAAGTCTGGGGGGGTATGTTTAATTGTGATGTCATAACATATGAACATTTTACAAATTCACAAACCAGCACACATGCACATTATATTTAGTAATAAATAAGAAGTGTAACCCATATATATAACACACTAACCATTCATTTAAATAAAATATTTTCTAAAATGGAATATAGCAAAAGAAGAAAGATAGGCTTCCAACATGATTAGTTTACAGCAACTCCACAGCTAAGAACAACAGCAGATCTACAGACCACTCAGAACACACCTTACCTGAAATAGTAAGTGTACTGCATTTTATTCTTGTATTTATAAACTTTCTGTATTAGATACAAAAAAGAATGATATTATGTTTTTTTTCTCACAGAAATGTTTAGTACTCTGGACTGCCTAGAGGAGCATTTCCCACATGAGGTAATGTCAGAAGATAGTGAATCTAATGGTAGACACTTTACTATATAAACTAATTAATTAATATTATTTTATATACATTTAACATATATATCTTTTTTTTGTACAGACCATACAAAAATTGAAAATTCTAATGAAAAAGCTGTATTGGATAAGACTCTTCAGCACATAGAAGAAAAAATTGACCCACTCTTGGCAAATTTGAATAATTTGAAGAACTTTGTGGAGGACCACTTCAAACAAACAACTACATACCATTGTCCCACATCTACCTGTCCCTCCTCACCATATCCCAGTCAATTATCCCCAAACCCTCTCCATGAACCAAAAAGTTTTGATGAGACTTCCATCCCTTCTTCACCTCATATAAATCCTATTGAAACCCCTAATTCTCCTGTTTTTGTTTCAGTTTATGCCTCACCTTCTCTGTCATAAATTTAACATATATGTAAAATAAAGTAAAATTATTATATTGTGCCCTAATTCATTTCTTGTTTTTCAAAAAAAAAAGCAATTCAGGTGTCTGCGGACAGCGCGGGTGTCCGGAATGTCCATAAAGAAACGAAAATGGAGGTGTCCTAAGAACACTATATCTGTCCGTACTGTTTGCTAGCAAGTTAAAACTGTTCTAAGAACACACGCGGTGTCCTGAAATGTTTGTCAATGGACTACATTTGGGTGTCCTGACGATGCTGTTCGTATTGTTCGCTGGCAATATTAAAGTGTTCTTAGAACATATTATGTGTCCTGGGATGTTCGTGAATAAAGAAAATGGGGGTGTCCTGAGGACGCTATGCCTGTCCGTATTGTTCGCAGGCAAGTTGAAATTGTTCTAAGAACACAGGCTGTGTCCTAAAATGTTCGTAAAAAAACAAAATGGGAGTGTCCTTAGGATGCTCTGCCTGTCTGTATTGTTCGCTGGCAAGTAGAAACTGTTCTAAGAACACACCCGATGTCCTGAAATGTTTGTCAATGGACGAAATGTGGGAGTCCTGAGGACGCTGTCCGTATTGTTCGCTGGCAATATACAAGTGTTCTTAGAACATATTATGTGTCCTGGGATGTTCGTAAATAAACAAAATGGGTGTATCCTGAGGACACTATGCCTGTCCATATTGTTCGCAGGCAAGTTGAAACTGTTCTAAGAACACAGGCTGTGTCCTAAAATGTTCATAAAGACACAAAATGGAGGTGTCCTTAGGACGCTATGCCCGTCCATAATGTTATCAGGCAAGTTGAAACTGTTCGTAGAACACACGCGGTGTCCTGAAATGTTCGTCAATGGACGAAATGTGGGTGTCCTGACGACGCTGTCCGTATTGTTTGCTGGCAAGATGAAAGTGTTCTTAGAACATATTATGTTTCCTGGGATGTTTGTAAATAAACACAATGGGGGTGTCCTGAGGATGCTATGCCTGTCCGCATTGTTCGTAGGCAGATTAACTGTTCTCAGAACACATCAAGTGTCCAGGAATGTTTGTAAATAAACAAAATGGGGGTGCCCTAAGGATGCTATGCCTGTCCGTATTGTTAGCAGACAAGTTGAAACTGTTCTAAGAACAAACGCCTGTCCGTAACTGTTTGTTTCACTTGTGACACACTTTTAATCACTCCAGGACCCGAACAGTGTCCATAGAACACCAACGCGAATGTGCAAAATAGTTTCAATGCATTTGGTGTCCTGCGGACACCTGCTCCCTTCGCAGACATGTTCGCGAAGCTATCATGTGACCGCGCCCACGCGCACGATGAGCGTATGTTCTGATTGTGAACACTGTTTGTGTCCCCGAACAATTTAAAACTACATTTTCATGTAATCTATACTATTTTCTAACAAAAAATCACCATAGAACAAGTCCCACATAGTAATCCTGAGTTTCTACATACTTTTTGTGAGTTTGTGAAACCTTTTTTCTGTTCAATCTGTCCGCGGACAGTGTGCATGTCTGCGAACCGCGCACAAGCACCCCTATAAAAACCACGCCCTAGAGCTCATTCTCATTGTGTTTCTGACTATCCTACAGAGCACAGCAAATTTTCCTGCCAATTTTCAGATTTTCAATGCCAAGCTGATGGCTTCTGTGGCTCCACTACTGCCACCTGGTGCTGCATCTGCCTCAGCACCACCCCGACCCTCTCCACCACAGACACCTCCCCAAGGGCCTGAAGAGGAGAACAGGAGTGAGGATGTACAGGAGGAAGAAGAGGATGATGAGGATGAGGTAGTGGAAGGCCCTACTACAACCAAATAGCTTTGTCAGGGGGAATCGGGTATATCTCTATTTTAATTGGAGGCGGTAATGTAAATAAATGTGGGCGCACCACCTTAATAAATGGGCGGCATTATTAACATCATTTTGCCAGTAGGTTGAAAACAGGACCAAAATAGGCTTTTTTTCAATATTCACACATAACCAAGTGAATATTTGAAACTCGTGAGAGATGTGCTTACAAAGGTGCAATGTAATTATTGACATCTTAAATCACACCAATCGCATTTTAAAATGAGATTTCAAAATGAAAGTACATCAGGCGAAGTCAAATTTCGAAAGTGCAAGTATACAGAAGTAAAACAAAATTAGGTTATTTCGTCACAGTATACTACAAGTCCCAACAGCCTCATGGTCACGTAGAAACACGTTAAGTGATCACGTGCTGGTATTTCAAAACCGCGTGATCTTACTTATACAAGTCTCGCCCTACAGTGAGACTCCTTGCTCACTCGCGGAGACAAGCCTCTTTTCCTGGCGTATGCACAGCGCATATTAAGGTAAGCGAGGCACCAGCCTCTTGCTTTTTTCAACACTAAAACGTACGTTAATCTCTGTTACATTCACTGTAGTTCCGTTTGGTTTACCAGACTCCATATGAGGAAGAACTGTCCGTTTACTGTTTTGCCTTAGATATATCGTAAATGACAAAAGAATATTTTTCAGAAAACATTTCAAGGCGTTTACTTTCAAAAGACTGTTGGCTTACATGCCGACAATCTTGGAACACGCGAGGACGAATTAGGCTCTTAATGATTGTAAATAGTCCAACGGTACATTTTTATACACCACGTCATGCAGTTAAAAGACCGGAATGTCCCGGTTTTTTAACAACACGGCTAGAGACAAGCTTAGTAGAATGCCAATATGCAATGTGGCTCAGCTCATTTTGATGAGTTGTTTTTAAAATTGGGAAGCTACATATTCATGCGCTCCTTTCGTTTTGTTATCGTAGGAAATTCATCAACTTCTAGAACTTTTGTCCATTCTAATCCTCGAAAAGGACCCTGGCTGCATTAAGCTAAAGCAAGACCAGCCTTCAACACAAAAATAGCCGTTGCTAAATTGTAAGTCATTTTTTACTCAGTTTTCACCTTGAGAGATCAATAAGATCACCATATCTAAATAGTTGTTTTCAATTTATCGTAGTTGTAAACATCAGGGGTGTTGATTCGTGCCACTCCAGGGAGGACGATTGAGTACAACACTCCAAGATAGCAAGCCAGCTACAGTTAAATCAAGATGGAATTTTAGACACACAAACAGAAGAACGTGCAAATGTAAGTTCCTCTGGCTTATTGTATATATTATGAAAATCTGTACCAATAAAATAGTCATAATTCAGAATTTCTTATTTAACACAGAAACTACAGACTAGAGAGTTTTCACATTGAGTGATATCCAAAAGTCTGACCATTCTCAATAGTCTAAACCACACAGTATGGGATAAGTGGGGCTAAGGTGTGTCTAGAATAATATAAACCTAGCCATCGCTCTTAACTCAGTCTAGTTGAGATATACAATCTTTCTGTCTTCTTTTTTTATAAAAAAACACAAAGTTTTATATTATACTGATATATGCATATTTATGTATTTTTTGTAGATGTGTTTGTGTATTAACGGGGAACAAGATTGATCTACCACAAAGTAATTGCTGTCCTGAAGATGGCCCCATACTCATTTTAGTGACCAACGTTGACGAAAGTGGTATATTATAATGGGCCGAAACATATGTCGACTGTCTAAGGGAAATCTAATGTTTTTTTCCATGTCCAAAATGCATACTCTGATTAAATGTAATGCAATAAGTTTTTTCTTAAGGATAGAACTCCCCTGTTAGATGTGATAATTGATGACTGAATGGTATGATTGATAATCAATTTTGAAATGTTTTTTAAGATTTTTATAACCATTAAAGAGATAGATTTTGTGTAATAAGTTGCAGTGTTTGACACAATTTTTCTCAACAAAGTGACAACCCAAACAATGATGCAGATAGGTTGCCCTTAACTCTCACTTGAGATCCATATAAGACTAAAAGAGAGGGGTAGTCTATCTGTCTTTCAATTTTTTTTCCACCGTGTATTACATACAGGGGTTTTGGGGTGGAGAGGCATGCATATGAGAATGAGCAGAGCTAGGGATTGGTCAGTAAATTTACCGGGTGTGTTGTCAGAACATCTTTTTCCTGAGAGAAGAACAGATAGCTATGGCTGTGTGTTTCCGAAAGCAGATTATCTGGATTTTGGGAGACTCATGGATACATTGGTTGGATGTCCATGTAGAACGCTGTGGAGTAGCTGCAGATCTTGGATTCCCTCTATGTGGAAGTGCACTGGCATGGAGTGCGTGAAATGAAGTGGCTGGACTTGGTACCTCTCTGTGCTACTTTAGAGACAGAGCATCATCCAGACATAATTATAATTCATTGTGGAGGGAACAGTTTAGGACATGTATCTGGAAAAGCTTTGCAATTTGCAATGAAAGAAGGACTTAGGAAGGTCATGCACATGTTTCCAAATTCCCAGGTAATTTTTTCTTGTATTGCGCAAAGACAAATATGGCTGCGTTCTTCTTCATTTGGTCCACAAATGGAGAAAGCGAGGTGCAATGTCAATAAGGCTGTTTGTGCCTTTCTAAGGGATGTTGGCACAATGAAAATATTATGTTTCGTAGCACATACATTTTTCGCAGAGATGGAGTCCATCTTACTTATGCTGGTAATCAGATTTTTCTGAGAAATGTACAAAATGCATTGCAACCTTTTTACAGTCATCTATTTTGCAGTAGATGTTGACGATTTCAGGTTTTTCAAACACACAAAAACACCACCAAAAGGCTTTTTTCAGAGCCACCACTTCCTCCCAGAGAAAAGTGCATTGGTTTTGCTGGGACAGCACCCTAAAACTTTATATGTCCTAGGACTGTCCACAGACTTCCAAAAAATGCACAGGGCCCTGACTGTTTATTTGTCACTTCTATTTTTAAACTGTGAAAGGCGGCTCTGAAAAGAGCCGTTTTCTTTTTTTTTGATTTGTGTTCTTTTATATTTTTTGTTTTTTTTACACACGACACACTAGAAGAGGAGGGGAAACGAGGATAATGAAGGGACACCAACCACGGGGATAAGAAAGGGCAGGTGGAGAGAGGAAGATGTAGGGTGGGCCTTACTTAGGTAGGTAGCAGGTCTTCTGGTCCTCTGTGACCGTAGTCTCAAAAGCACTTCAAAGAATCTCCCTCCTGCTGAGTACTGCATCGCAGTACATACACAATATTGTGATCCTCGAAAGGTAAGGGTCAACAGCATTGTGAATGTCCTGTGAGGCAGCTGGAGGGATGCACTCTCCCACAGGAGTGTCTCTTGTGATGAGAGGAGCAGAAACGGAGGATGTGGTAGAGGAAATCAAGCTACTACGTTGATCACAAGGTACAACCTTGCGAATGGTCCTACCATGAAACGATGTGAGGTGTCGCTTCATGGATGTCGTACCAAAGCTGTACGAACCACCTCTCCCACGACTCAGCACCATTTTGCACTGGTTGCAGGTGACCTTGTTCGCATGTGCTTTTGGTACGTTACCATGAATAGTAAACAACTGCCACACCCAAGACTCCCGGCAAGTGTGCTAGTAGGGAGTTCCTCTACCTCATCCTCTTCATCCTCTTCATTCTCGTTCTCTACATCCTCATGCCTGTTCCCCTCTGCAGGCCCTTGGGGAGGTGGTGGTGGTGGAGGGTTTGGGGGTGGTGCTGAGGCAGATGTAGCAACAGCAGCCATGGATGCCATCAGGGTTGATGAGATAATCTCAGCAAGAGCAACAAAGGCAGCAAAAGTCAGTCTGCAATAGCCAGAAGTATGATGAAGATCAGCTCTGGGGTGTGGCCTTTTATAGGGGTCGAGGGGTGCGATTCATGGACAGATCGAACACCGCAGAAAGGTTAAAAAAGTTCCCAAAAGTATGTGGAAAGCCAGGGTCATTGTCTGGGACATGTGCAATGGTGAATTTTTACTCTAAAATAATTTGGATTGTCTGAAAAAGTTCTTTAAAAATGTTGGGGAACTGGACAGTGTCCGCAAATTAGGACACACGCTCAGCATGGGTGGGGTCACATGATGACGTCAGGAACATGTCCGCGAAGGGAACGGGTGTTCGCAGGACACCAAATGCACGGGAACGGTCGTGCGCATGGGCGCGGGTTTTCTACAGACAGTGTTCGGGTCCTAAAACAAATTAAAAGTGCAACACACGACAGGCGTGATGTTCGCAATATTTATGGGTGTGGTGTGCATGTGCGTACATGTTGTGAAGACTGTACGGACAGACATAGTGTCCTTAGGACACCTTCATTTTGTTTAACTACGGACATCCCAGACACTGCGCGTGTTCTTAGGACAGTTTCAACTTGTCTGCAGACAGTACGGACAGGTATAGTGTCCTTAGGATACCTCCATTTTGTTCACTGACAGACATCCCGGACACTGGATGTGTTCAAAGAACAGTTCCATCTTGCTTGCGAACGGTATGGGCAAGTATAGTGTCCCTAGGACACCCCCATTTTGCTAATTGTGGACATTCCGGACAGGCGCACACTGTCTGCGGACACCCCAACACAAAGGATTGAATTAAAAGACACATATTATTTTTTTATTATATACAGATACACAATTTATGAAAGAGAGGGGGGAGTAGAAACTGATACAAATACAGGGGAATTAGGGGTTTGGAGAGGATGGATGTGAGGAGATGAAAAGATTGAAGTCTCATCAAAACGTTTTTCTTGGTGTTGAGGGTTTGGGGATAGTTGACTGGGACAAGGAGATGGGGAACAGGTACATGTGGGACAATGGTATTTAATTTTTTATTTTATGTGGTCCTCCACAAAATGTTTCAAAAGATTGACATTTTCCATAAGCATGTCCATTTATTGTTCCATGCTCTGCAGAGTATTTTCCAATGTGTCTTTTGGTGTATTATTTTCAATGTTTGTATGGACTGTTCAAAAAATATATATATATTTTAAGTGTACATAAAGTAATGATTTTTAATTTGCTTATAAAGAGAAGTGTCTACCTTTATTATTACTGTCTTCAGACATTTCCTCACGTGGGAAATTTTCCTCAAGCCATTCCAAAGTACTGGACATTTCTGTGTAAAAAATAAAAATATATTAATTTTAGTGTACCTAATACAAAAAGTTTAGAAATATATAAGAAAAATGAAGTTTACTTACTAGTTTCTGGTAAGTTGTAGTCTTACTGTTGTGTAGGTCTACTGTTGCTCCTAGCTGTGCAGTTTCTGTGAGGTAATTATGTTGGAGGTATATCTTTTTTGTTTTGGTATATTCCATTTTAGCACATATGGTATTTAAATGGATGGTTGATGTGTTAGATATATAGGTTTCACGTCTTATTTATTATTTCATATAATGTGTTTATGTGCTGCTTTTTGAACTTGTACAGTGTTTATATGGCATGATAGAATAATTTAAGATACCCCCTGAGTGTTTGGGTAGTGTTGATGTTGTCCGCGTCCGTTCACGGATACACGCACAGTCCGCGGACATCAAAATCATTAGCAGAGGGTTCAGTATGTTCTATGTTACATGTATATAAAGTAAGCGATTCCTAGTAAACATCTATCAAATTCACACTATGAATATGTATATTCAGTCAAATAAAAATGGTTTTACCAGGCGTCCTTACCAGGTCCCGCAAGCAAACCTCATAATGTGGTGGTAGGGGGTTAACGGGGCCTGCAGCTCTACCGGCCCCGTTAACCCCCTACCGCCAGGGTTGTATTGATCCCCTATGTTTTATAGCAGTGTGTCATTAGAGTAAGTGTCATTAGAGTGTGTGTCATAAGAGTGTGTGTCATAAGAGTGTGTTTTTGTAAGAGTGTGTGAGATAGGAGAATGAGTGGTAGGAACATGTGTCATGTGTGCATGTGTCATAGGTGCATGTGTTGTAGGTGTATATGAGAGCACATCCATACATTCACATGTTCTGTGCAAAATCTTAAATCTATCTGGGAAATGTTTTTGTTTTGACTGATGAGTTTTGTATATGTATTATGTGAATCTTTTATGTTGGTTTGTAACAAAATAAAGACTAAAGACAGTGTGTGTGCTATAACAACATGCATGATAGGAGTTAGTGTTGTAGGAGCACTAGTTATAACAACACTTGTTGTAAGAGCATGTGCTGTAGAATCATGTGTTAAAGGCGTGTGTGTTATAAAATTGTGCGGTAATTGTGTGTTGTAAGGGTTTGTGTGGTAGGAGCATGTGTCGTAGAAGCATGTGTCCTAGGAACATGTGATAGGTGAATCTGCCATAGATGCACACCCTGTATCCAGATCATATGAAAAGTGTACATTTATACTAATACCTTAAAACTGAAATCAATGTCAATCCACGCTCATTGCGCAATTTGTATTGAAAGTGTACATTTATTCCATAGCCTTAAAACTCACATTAAAGTCAGCTGAGACTTACCTTTAATGTCAGTTTTTAGCAGATGTTAATTGTGGAATGTATGGGTTGTAAACTCATATGCTCTATGTACGGTATTGCAGCGCATGTTGTAGGTGCCTCTATTGTAAGAGTATGTGTTGTATGGTTGTGTGTCGTAGGGCCAAGAAATAATATATTATATTTTATTTATAGTGCACCTTTACACAAGTGGTTCAAGAGGTGACACGGCTAGGGAGGGGAACAAGAGAGGACAAGACAACGATCTTACTAGGCCAAGTGACATTGAGATTGGTGAAAGTGCAGGGGAAAGGGAAGGGGAAAAGTGCCTGGGGAAGGGGAGGAGGAGAAGTGTGAGACATGGGATCAAGGCATAGAAAAAAGTGTGGCCAGCAAGTGGCAGTGAAGGGGTTAAGTGCAGACAACAGCTGTTGGAAAAGTGCAAGTAGCAGGACTGAATGGTTGCAGATACAGCCCCACGTGCAGGGTTGCCAGGAGGCAGTGCATGTGTGCAACTGGGTGAGAAGGGTCCTGGGTCCGTGGTTCAGAGGGTAGCCAGGTAACCAGTGCGGTATCAGACAGGAGATCAACAGGGAAGTGGAAGATCGAAGGCAGATGCAAAGAGGAAAGTCTTGAGCTGCATCGGGAACCAGAGATAGTTCTGCTCAAGTTTCAGAGAGGCAGGGAGGCTGTTCCAGAGGGAGGCGCCAGCCAAAGAGAGAGATCTTCCTCCAACTAGTTGCTTAGAAAAGTGACTGACCCTCAAAGAGTTGAAGGTGGAGCAGTGAAGAGCTCAAGAAGGAAGATATTTCTGAAGAGAAAGCTGGAGATATTTTCGTCCCAGACCCCAGAAGGCCTTGTGGACAATGCAACGGGTCTTGAATTTTATCCTTGCAGCCACTGGGAGCCAATGAAGAGATTTAAGTGCTGGAGAGATACAATCCCTGAGCTTGAGTCCAGGTCTTGCAGTTCTGTTCTGGATGAGTTTCAGAGGGCAGATAGTAGAGGCAGGTAGATTTAAAAAGAAGCTGAAACAGTAGTCAAGCCTGGGGAGAACCAGATCTCTGGAGACAGTGAGCTACTGGGGTAAGGAGAGGAAAGAAAGAATACCTATGAGGAGGTGCAGTTGGTAGTTTGACTTCTTAAAGACGTCATAAATGTGAGGCGAGAAGGAGAGTGTGGAGTCGAAGATAACTCTGAGGTTCTTACTCTCACAGGTGGGAGGCTGGCCAGGGAGTGGCAGAAAAGAGGGGTGCAGGTGTGCCAATGAGGAGGATCTCTGGCTTACTGGCATTCAGGCAGAGATCATTGGCGGCGCACCACTCTTGGATTGCAGATAGACAGTCTGGGAAGAGAGAAGGAGAAGAGGCAACCGAGGGGAGCCTGAAGGTGAGCTGGGAAGTTGGAGCAAAGAGCAGAAATGCGGTAGGCGAGAGGTGCTAGGTATTGGTTGAATCACCAGGGAGAATGGTTAGACCCCTATGAAACACCAGAGGTGGACAGAGAGATAGAGGAGAGGAAGGATCCAAGTTGGACCTTGGAGGGTCAATCAGGGAGGGAAGAAGTCAGCCAGGCCAGAGCCTGATCAGTGATACCCACATTATCACTGAGCCAGTTGAGCCGGACTGTGTCAAAGACAGAAGAGAGATCAATTAGGAAGAGGACAGAGGGGATGTTAGAATCAAGGCTAGAAAGCAGGTCTTCACAAATGTTCAGGAGAGCAGTTTCTGTGCTTCTGGCTGCTCTGGAGTCAGACTGGTGGTCAAGGAGGCAACTAACAGATTCAGTGTGAAGATTAAGCTGGGAGATGGCCAGCTTTTCTAGGAGTTTTCCCAGGAAAGGAGTGATAAAGGTTGTACCATAATTAGCAGGAAGGGATGGGTAGGCTGAGGGTTTTTTGAGAAGAGGGTACAAAAGAGAGTACTTCAAGGGGGAAGTGAAGGTTCCAGAGAAAGAAAGATTGCAGCAGTCAGCCAAGGCTGGAGCGAGGGTGTACATGTGGTCCTTAAAGGTTTTGGAAGTGCAGGGAAGGACCTGCTTAGATGAGGCTTTCATAGTTCGGACTTGTCTGGAAACCTTGTCTTGGGGAAAAAAGAGAAAAGGCAGAGAAGGGAGGTGGTCGCATGGGGCCAAAGCAAGAGGAGAGGGTGGAGGGAGAAATAGGTGAAGCCGAGAGGGTGGACGGGATGGCCTTGGTTTTAGAGATAAAGTGAGAAGCCAGGGCCATGCAGAGTGCCTGGGAAGGACAGGGGAAGTAGAGACTGCAGCAGGATTGGAAAGTTCCTTGCAGATTTTAAAGAGTTTGGCTGAGTTGTTAGGTGCTGCAGAGACGTGGAATTGGATGTGAGCTCTCTTCTTAATGAGAACACCGAGTTGGAATTGTCTTTGGAACAGGCAGCAGACCAGTTTGTCAGAGGATGTACAAGATGCCAACCATTTCCTCTCAGCAACCCTACATTTGCGTTTAAGGATGACGAGGTCTGAGTCATACCAGGAGTTGCACTTGATTTTAGGTTCCATGCAGATCATCATTACAGGGGCAAGCCCATCAAAAGGATCAGAGGAAGCAGAGTGGAGCATGGAGAGAGCTGTGTCAGGGTGTGGGTCAACCAGAGGTGCAGGAGGGGTAGAGAAATATGCGGCAAAATCCTCAACTGACACACGCTTCATATGTTGAATAACTAAGAAGGTGGGTGGAAGTTTGGGGGTAGGATTCGCCTGGGTGTAGTGAAAGAGAGATGAGAGGAGAGGTGAGGAGAGGTAGCAGTGGTCACTCCAGGAGAGAGGAGTGGTGAGAGGGTTAGAGAGTGGGAGGTCTGAGGAGATCAGAGCATCAAGAGGTTGCCCTGCAGAGTGAGTCGGACCAGAGGGAAGAATAGAGAGAGAGAGAGAGAGAGAGAGAGAGAGAAAGAGAGAGAGAGTTGCAAAGGTCATGAAAGTGTCCCGTGGTGGGACAGGAAGCATCCAGATGGATGTTGAAGTCTCCAGGGAGGGGGAGTTGAGTGGTTGAGGCCAGAAGTGAGGAAGAGAGGTTTGCCCACTTTGAGAGAAAGGAGATGATCAGACCAGGTGTCCGGTAGATAGTAGCCACTGTGAGAGAGTGGCCAGAAGAGAGAGAATACCTACAGACCAGGCATTCAAAGGAGGAGTAGGCCTGTATAGGAATGGTAGAGGCACAGATCCACTCCGGGAGGACCAAGGCTACACCCCTGCCTGAACGGTGGGATCTGGGCATGGAGAGTATCTTGTAGCCATTAGGGAGGAGACTGCCAAAGCTTGTGACATAGCTGGATGTGAACCATGTCTCAGTTAGACCGAGGACATCAAGGTCAAGTTCTTCCAGGAGACGGCAGATGTCAGACGAGTGTTTGACAGCTGGGCGAGAGTTAAGAGTGGTGAGGTGGAGGAGGTTGCCATCCTTGAAAGACTTAAGGAAAGGGGTACAAGTCACAGGTACTCCCTGTGGAGGTGAAGAAAGAGCCTGATGGAGGGTGGAAGAGGTAGGAGGAGAGGGCAGGGTAGCCGAGGAGGAGGAAGAAGGTACCAGAGAAGTGGCAGAGAATAAGGCAGCTGAAGAAGGGAGAGAAGGGACAGCAGGACAGGAAAGGAAATTGATAAGTTGCAGGAAGCGTCTGTCAAAGAGGAAGAATTTGGCGTGAGGTCCTTGGACCATTAAGTAAACATTAATGATGACCTTTGAAGAGTGGAAGGAAGCCAGGAGGGCCTCCCAACAGGTGCCACCATTAATGAGAGAGGAAGAGAAAGGAGAGAGCACAGAGATCATATGAAGATTCAATAGGACAGGCGGAGGAGCGACAAAGAGGATGTCAGTGTGGGTCTGTCTGGAGGAAGTGCTTGTGTAGGTGTCAGCAATAGGGAGGCCAGGCTTGGAGACCGGGATATCCTTTTTGAATTTCTTCCTACAAGACTTAGTGAGAAGGGTAGGATAGTCGACAGTGAAACAGTTGGAGGAGATAAGAGAAACAGAGAGCGCCAAAGGTGATGTGGAGGAGAGGGGAGAGGAGAGAGAGTGGGGGTGGGCTGGTGTTAGGGAGAATTCTCTTCTAAGGCTAATTTCCCTTACCTATAGAGTCCCCCAGCAGCGTTGCTGGATTTGAAGGGTTTATTTTTTTCTCCTTCTAAGAGTGAGACTCTTTTTCCCACTCTTAGACAGATTGCTAGTGTGTGTTTTAGGCTATCTTGTGTGCTTATGGTCTATGGGGTTTTTCTCACCCTCATAGGAATCATCTTTTTTAACATGTGTGTTACACAGCACCCTCAGTGCAGTACCAGAGGGGTGTCATAGTGATCCCCAAACATAGACTCCATACCCTGGGACGGACTACTGTCTCCCAGGACATGTAAAGTCCCCATTGACTTTACTAGTCAATAATTATAAACTAAACCAGTACAACCCATCTTACTATAGAAGTACTGGAAAGGGTTCATAGTTTTTTCCCTAGTGTTTATTTTTGAGGGGTACTGTACAATCCCTCTCTCCAAAGTTTCTGGCTGGTGGCAGTTGTTACTATCATAAATATTCGACCGCGAATATTTCCCTATGGGATTTTCCCATTGTTCGAGGCAACCACATTTACTGACAGCCTCTAACATACCGCCGGTTTTGTTTTAAGATTAACTTTACTCCGGTAGGTTTTTATTGCCAGAACTTAAATAATATTTCTTTCTCGTCTTTCTCTGAAATCCTAACCCAGGTCGGGGATCCTTTGTTCGTCCTTTTGGCTGGCTTCTGCTCAGAAGCCCTCCTTTCGGCGCCGCTGAGTCTGGGGTAGACAGGATGTGTGGGAGGGGGAATAGGCACCCTGGACAGGGTTACCTAGGCAACCCAAGTCGCACTTTGCCCTGGTAGGCTGGGGTCTTATCCCGCCAGGATAGCCACCCCACTGTGTGAATGACAGCTAGGCTGTATGAATGGGGGTCTTGCTGCATAAAAGCAGGGTCCTGAGGACTGGAGGACAAGACGTCGACACTGGAACTAAGAAGCCAAAGAGGAGAGAAGCCAAAGACATCTGCAATGACTGAACCACCAATGAAGCCCTGCTGCAGATTCTCACCACTTTTCTCGAACAACTCGAGAAGATCTTCACCTGCAAGAGTCTTCTTTCCTTGAGCTGGTGGAGTCAACCAGTTTGCCAATTGCCTTACGGGGACCTGCCTTGGTCAAATCGCCAGTGCCAAGCAGTAGGAGACCGGATAGCCAGGCACCCGTCGACCACGACCGCGATTTAAAGGAGTATACCTTTTATTCCGTTTTGGCAGCACTGCAGCTGGTTTCATCCCTGGGCAGTGCACTAATTCCAACCTTCCTCCATGACGAGAGCCTCTCTTGGATCTCACGAACTGCAGGAACTGCCAGGAACTACCGCCACCACAGGAGCCTCTTCCACTTTCAAGGTACATTGTTCCGCCAGGCCTCCCGTTTCGTTGAGTATTGCTAAAGGTGTTTTAAATCCTTTACTTACCTTCTGGACTGGCCGCCTGTTAGTCTAACATTATCTTTATACGTCCTGCAACCACTTTTTTAATCGTTTAACAATGACTTGACTGCAGCTACTAGAACATTTTGAACCTAGGCACTTTGCCTTGTACCACTGACTCTGGCACAAGCCTCTTGACTCTGGCTAAATCTGTTACAACTGCCTTCTCTAGATTGTTTCTCATCAAGAAATGTTTTGGTGCACCTAAAACTCTTATAACCACCTTTCCGTCCCCTTGATATATTGCTGAAGTGCCATTTTGCTCAGTTTTACCAAAGTACTGCTGATGCTAAAGTGCTGCCTTGCTTAACTTGTTCACAATCCAATTGGGAAGTGTTGCTGGTGTTCAAGAGGTTAAACCTGTATAACTTGTTATTTCCCTCCCTCTGAAGAATCTTTTAGAGTGCCATTCTGCTTAGTCTAACACTGTGCCGTTTTGCTCAGTTTTCACTCTTGCTCAAACTTGTCTACAATTTAAATAGGGATTGTGTATTATTACATGGCCACGGTAGTGGCCATGTAGTTATGGTTAAGTTGCTGTTTCCATGGGAAGAGCACTTTTTGGGTGGCTTATAACTTCGCTCTCCCTGGACGGATCCTCACCAAACTTTGCAAAAAAAGTATTTGGGTCACTCTGAATTTTTTTGCAAAGTTTGGTGAGGATTCGTCCAGGGGGGGCAAAATTATAAGCCACCCAAAAAGTGCTCTTCCTATGGAAACAGCAACTTAACCAGAACTACATGGCCACTACCGTGGCCATGTAATATTACACAACTCCCTATTTAAATTGTAGACAAGTTTGAGCAAGAGTGAAAACCGAGCAAAACGGCACAGTGTTAGACTAAGCAGAATGGCACTCTAAAAGATTCTTCAGAGGGAGGGAAATAACAAGTTATACAGGTTTAACCTTTTGGGGTCCCAAAACTTTTTTTTTTCCATAGACTGAATGGGAAAAAAAATTTGCTCGCGCCTACAGCCCAAACCGCTGGACGGATTTCCACCAAATTTGGACCAGGAGCAGCGGCTTGGTCCCGAAAGCGTGCTTTTGCAAATTTGGTGAAAATCCGTCCACTAGTTTTTTTTAAAATGACCAAAAAGTAGGTAAAAAAAAATTAATGATATCTGTGTTCGGTTCGCAGACACACTTCCCTGTTCGCTCCGCGGACAGTGTCCTGATTGGCCAATCGTCTTGCGTGATGTTCGCGGACATGCAACGTGTTCGCTGATTGGACGGCGTGGAGCGTGAAGCGTGTCAGATTTTTCGGTAGCGCCCACCATCTTGGATTCACGGACGTCCGCGGACAGCGCGGTGAAACTTTGTTCAAAATGTGTATTTTGTAGAGTGTGTTGGTGTGTAGGAGTGTTTGGGGAGGGTGGGAGTGTATGAGATAGGATGAAAGTTGTGTTTTTTATGTGTTAGACGTTCTTTTTGTGTTCGATTTGTTTGCGGACATCACAGGTGTTCTGAAATGTTCTAAATAAACTGACTGGGGGGTGTTCTAAGGACTCAATATGTGTCCGTTTTGTTCGCAAGCAAAGTGAAACTGTTCTAAGAACACTCGCGGTGTCCGGGGAGTGTTCGTAGGGGGTGTCCTGAGGACGCTGTCCGTATTGTTCTCTGTCAAGTTGAATGTGTTCTAAGAACACCCGCGGTATCCTGAAATGTTCGCAAATAAACAAAATGGGGGTGTTCTGAAGACGTTTTTGAGAACACTCCCGGTGTCCTGAAATGTTCGAGGGGGTGTCCTGAGGACGCTGTCCGTATTGTTCTCTGTCAAGTTGAATGTGTTCTAAGAACACCCACGGTGTCCTGAAATGTTCGCAAATAAACAAAATGGGGGTGTTCTGAAGATGCTTCTAAGAACACTCGGGGTGTCCGGGAAGTGTTCGTAGGGGGTGTCCTGAGGACGCTGTCCGTATTGTTCTCTGTCAAGTTGAATGTGTCCTAAGAACACTCACGGTGTCCTGAAATGTTCGCAAATAAACAAAATGGGGGTGTTCTGAAGACGCTTCTAAGAACACTCGCGGTGTCCGGGGAGTGTTCATAGGGGGTGTCCTGAGGACGCTGTCCGTATTGTTCTCTGTCAAGTTGAATGTGTCCTAAGAACACTCGCGGTGTCCTGAAATGTTCGCAAATAAACAAGATGGTGGTGTTCTGAAGACGCTTCTAAGAACACTCCCGGTGTCCTGGAATGTTCGTAGGGGGTGTCCTGAGGACGCTGTCCTTATTGTTCTCTGTCAAGCTGAATGTGTTATAAGAACACCCGCGGTGTCCTGAAATGTTCACAAATAAACAAAATGGGGTGTTCTGAAGACGCTTCTAAGAACACTCGCGGTGTCCGGGGAGTGTTTGTAGGGGGTGTCCTGAGGATGCTGTCCGTATTGTTCTCTGTCAAGTTGAATGTGTCCTAAGAACACTCACGGTGTCCTGAAATGTTCGCAAATAAACAAGATGGTGGTGTTCTGAAGACGCTTCTAAGAACACTCGCGGTGTCCGGGGAGTGTTCGTAGGGGGTGTCCTGAGGACGTTGTCCGTATTGTTCTCTGTCAAGTTGAATGTGTCCTAAGAACACTCGCGGTGTCCTGAAATGTTCGCAAATAAACAAGATGGTGGTGTTCTGAAGACGCTTCTAAGAACACTTGCGGTGTCCGGGGAGTGTTCATAGGGGGTGTCCTGAGGACGCTGTCCGTATTGTTCTCTGTCAAGTTGAATGTGTCCTAAGAACACTCGCGGTGTCCTGAAATGTTCGCAAATAAACAAGATGGTGGTGTTCTGAAGACGCTTCTAAGAACACTC
The DNA here is from genome assembly GCF_040938575.1 of Ambystoma mexicanum. Classification (NCBI taxonomy): domain Eukaryota; kingdom Metazoa; phylum Chordata; class Amphibia; order Caudata; family Ambystomatidae; genus Ambystoma; species Ambystoma mexicanum. Next base: position 426,858,764 of record NC_090941.1, on the reverse strand, counting down.
GCGGTGTCCGGGGAGTGTTCGTAGGGGGTGTCCTGAGGACGCTGTCCGTATTGTTCTCTGTCAAGTTGAATGTGTTCTAAGAAAACCCGCGGTGTCCTGAAATGTTCGCAAATAAACAAAATGGGGGTGTTCTGAAGACGTTTTTGAGAACATTCCAGGACACTGGGAGTGTTCTCAAAAACGTCTTCAGAACACCCCCATTTTGTTTATTTGCGAACATTTCAGGACACCGCGGGTGTTCTTAGAACACATTTGGCCATGCACCCAAGACTCTATGCCCTGGCAACAACCACCGCAGCATATCACATTCATATTTGCTTATAACTTTGGGTGAAAAACAAATGTATAAGGAACAAAGGTATTAGATACTATGGATGTGATATGCTGCTAAGGTTGTCCTTATTATTGTATACTTACTGTTTGGTCTAGTAATGGGAGTCCATGTTTTTCTTCTTCATTTCTGTGATAAAAGAAAATAGCATGTTAGTATTAGTATTTTGTAATGACTTATTACATTGTATAAGCAATATACTTTTATTTTTTTTCGACCCTCATATTTAATAGAGTACAAATCAGAGTACTGTGTAATTTGCTCAGTTTCTGTATTTGTTGCTAAAATCATTGGGTCTGTGGGAGAAAAAAAAAATCTGTGTTGGATTAAAAAAAAACCTTTTTCTGTTATGCTACAGTTTATTTGTTTGTTTGTTTTCAGTGTTCACTTGTTGTTTCTGGCTAATGCTTTATACTTTGCTTTGTTGTATTTTTTTTGGAGCAGTAACAGATTCTTCATTTGTTTTGATATTATAAAATTTTGGAGCAGTTAGATACCAATTGGCGTATTCTAACTGTCTATTTTTTTAATATATTTTAGTGGTTTTGATTTATCTATTTGGATATTGTTAAATTTTGGGACAGTTAGATACCAATTGGCGTATTCTAACTGTGTATTTTTTGGTCTAATTTAGTGGTATTCATTTATATGATTAGTTGTTGTAGAATCTTTGAGCAGTTAGATAGCTTTTGGAGTATTCTAACAGTTTATATTTTTTTAACACACATTTACTTAAAGGTTTAAATACAGTTTATTTATCAAATTTTGGTTTTAAGAACATCAAATAAGCGTTTGTAAGATTTGCTGGTAATCTCTGCTTTAGAGTAATGGTACTATCATTACATTCAAACCATCCACATTTCTTATTTATATATGCCGTGTAGTGCCCTGAATTGGTTGTGGCTCCTGCGTGGTAGATTATACCTATTGTTGTGAAGGTTTTCTTACCAAGTGATATTTGACTATGTGTGAATCCAGTCAGCTTGCAGTTGTTTTTGGTACCATCTGCATTGTAACGTAGAAGCATTAGTATTACGTATTTACTATGTGTTTGTATTACTAACGTGGAGCGATTATCTGTATTGCAGGTAGAGCATAATCTACCATGGTTTGCATTTTGTACAAGTTGCTGAAATGGAATGGATTCACAATTTGGTATTGATATATATATATGAAGCGTTCATTGGGAATTTCTTCTTCTGTCACATTGTTGCACAGAGTGCATGTATGTTTCCACATGTATGAAATCTGGAAGATTTCATTTATAGGTATGTTTTTGTTTTCCAGTACTAATAGTAAGTACATTAGAAATTCTTGTGGATCTTCCTGTGAGTTTATAGTGAATTTCACCATTCCAGCATAGTAGTCCAATTGTCGTCTTATTCCAAAAACACTATATGTGTTGTCAGGATTGTTTGCTGCATTTCTGTGAAGTACTAACATTTGCAAACACAAAGGGTCTGTACTGTGTAAGTAAATGTTGTCAACAATTGGTGGTAATTGAAATAGAATATTCATTGCTACATTTGCATAACAACTTACACCAACTATATTTGAGAATTTAAATGGTCCAGGTAGTTCTGTATCTAACTGCTTTTTTTGGAGTTTGTCTTCCTTCTTTAAAGAAGTACCTGGTTTACTTTCTCTAATTGATTCTTTTTTGTTTGTGGTACTTGATGAAGTATTAGTTTCTTTTACTCTCTTTGGAGGATTTGCAGTGACGTCCTGTTGCATTTCTGTTTGATTTATTTTTCTTTTACAACGTTTTAGTTTTTGTGGAACAGAATATGTGTTTAGATGGGGAGTGTATAGTTAGCGAAGTCTATTATATTCTAAAATGCAAGGAATATCAGCGTTTACTTTACTTGCATCAAAGTTGATTAGAAATAGACCGTCAAGTGTACATAAGCGTGATAGTGCTACGTAGCTCATGCCTTCTTTAAAGACTGTGTTACCAATATCTATCATTGCTTTGTCTAGGGTAAGACCTTGTGATTTATGAATCGTGACTGCGTATGCAAGAGTTAGAGAAAATTGTTCTCTGCGTACATACATATCTTTCTTTGAAGAGAAGGAATCTAGCTGTTGAGCGTCCTATCCATTTTACTTCTGAAAGTTTGTCAAAGAGTATATTGACAAACTGAATTTTGTTGTCACGTGGGTATGTTTGAAAGCCAACAACTGTACCCAGTGCTCCATAAACTAGTCCTTGGTCCACGTCAAGGTTACGTTTAAGCATTACTCTGCAATTTAAGGATAATTTTAACATCTTTTCTAAGCCTGCTGTGTTTGAGATTGATTTTTCTAAATTATTTAGTCTTGTTGTGGCTTGGTCACACATGGGTAGTGTCATACCATGTACATCTAGTTTGTCTGTGGCGCTAATTTCCATTATTGGTTGCATTTCTTTACTTTCTTTACATTATTTAATTGAATTTGAGACAGCTTGCAAGAGTTAGCATTAAGGCCATACAATTGACATTTTTATGGGCTAATTGTTCCATAACATCTGTAGCACATGCATTATCGCCATAAAGTGCATTAATGTGCCGGGTTTTCAATGTTGCTTCTGCTTCTTTAGAAAGTGTACCAACTCTCAAACTTTTTAAAATGTTGGCATAAGTTAGATCTGCAGATTGGCGCATGTTTTCTGTTAATTCTCTGTATTGGAAATGTTGCCAAAGGTTGACATTTCCAATGCTGCCAACAGTTTTACGGCAGAGTTTGTGCCCTAATGTTTTAAAAATAGGTTCACCTTTTACTGGTGTTAATTGAAGCAGATCTCCAAAAACAATTATGTGTTTTCCTGCAAAGAGCTCTTCATAGTCTGTTTTGAGTACTTCTTGTAATCTGAGGTGAATCAAAGCTAACATCAGGTTGGAGACCATGCTCACTTCATCTATTAGTAGCATTTTCATTTGTTTCAATACTCTGTGTAATTCCATTGCAGCTTCTGCAGAAAGTTTGTAATAGTCTAATTTGTTCTGGTGTTCTACTGGTAATAGTAGTAATCAGTGTAATGTAACACCACCTATGTTGTAGGCAGCTAAACCTGTGGGGGCAGTGACAACAGCTGACAGTTTTTTGTTTGTCAATTGTTGAAGGAACTTACTAATGATTTTGATTAGGAATGTTTTGCCAGAACCAGCTTCACCACTGACGTACAGTAGTATAGGTTTATAATTTTTTTTATTTATTTATTTATTTTATTTGTGTTTAATCAAAAGATTTTTACAAAATTTGAGGTTTCTGTCTTTTGTCTGCGGTCGTGAAAAAGAAAAGAAAAAGAGAACAGCTCTCTAAAAATGTGCCTTTGTCGGCCAGTTTATGGCTTCCAAGATTTTGTAAGTGGCTATTTGCCATTGTGTTTTGTCGCTTATAATCAGACGAGACCAACATATTTCTTTGTCCTCTATGATGAAGTCTGTGAAGGTTGATTTTAAGTATCGGCTTCTTATATGTTGGTTTGAGGCACATTTTAGGAGCAAATGGCGGATTGTTTCCTTTTCTTGTGTCGCACAAAATCAACAACAATTATTTTCCGACTGGCCTCTGATTGACAAGATCTTGTTTGTCTGCAGTAAGTTTAAATGGGCCCTCATCAGCATATCTCTCCCCTGCCTGGATGGGAACTTCTTTATATACTCCTGGAGTTCATTGAGTTTTTTCGTATTTGGAGGCAGGTGTAAGGTTAGTTTATTTTTTCCTGCTGTCTCCAGTGTGTTTATCCAGTCAAGTTCTTTGCTTTTGGTGAAGGTTCTCTTTGGGTACTTTGTTAGTTGTTCTTCATCTGCCTGTACCTGTTCTAGCAAACTGATGTTTTCTTCTTTCCATTTATTAAGAGATTTGTTTGTGTTCCTTTCTATTTCGAGGTTGATGAGAAAATATATTGACGGTGGCTCGGCCATTCGGCATTTCCTGAACAGCCTTAGAGACGATTGTGAGACTGAACTTCTAAGAGATAGTAAGCTGAGCTCTCGTCGAATTGAGGCTATTGGGGTCGAGTTTGGGAGTCTAAGTACTTTTCGCCAAAACTTTGCCTCAATTTTTGTCCAGATGGATGGTGGTAGGTTCATCATTGCGTCTCCCCCATATGTTAATGTCGGCATCACCTTTTTCTTGTAGTGTTCTAGCACTGGGATCAGCGAGAATCTCCCGAACTTTTTATCTATGGCCCTAGCTTGAGCTGCCAATTTATTGACTTTGGTCATCAGGGCCAATTGCATAGCTTTGTCTTGTGAAGAGGAGTCCAGGATTACTCCTAGGTATTTGAAATCGAAATCGAACACTCGCTCGATCAGTGATCCTGCCAGTTTTAGTTTCAGTTTTTCTGTTTTCCTGGTCGATTTTTCTAGTACTAGGAATTTTGTTTTCTTTGCATTTATTTCCAGTTTATTTTCTTGCATATACCCTTGGAGCTTTGTCAATTGGCGCTGCAGACCTAATGGTGTGTGATCCATTAGGACCAAATTGTCTGCATAGAGCAATCGCGTTATCAGGGTTTTGCAGATTTTTGGAGGAAATGCTTGAATTTCTGGATCCTCATCTTGGATGTCGCCGATAAATGCCAGAAATAAGGCCGGGGCCAAAGGGCACCCCTGATTCACTCCCCGCGCTGTTGGAATGGGTGATGATAAGAGACCGTTTTGGTTGAGTCGAATGCGTATTGAAGTATCAGTGTACAGTGCCATAATCGGGTTTAGTATAGAAGGTGGACAGTCCCAGGCTCCAAGTTTGGACCATAGGCAGACCCTGTCAATCCGGTCGAATGCTTGGGTCAGGTCGATGAACGCCACGAAAATTCTCGTTCCCCCTTCCAGTACTATGTTTTTCAGCACGTTTAGCATTAGAATGTTAGCTGTCGTGCCCAGATTTTTTTAAAATCCAGTTTGGAGTGGGTCGTTGCAAGGTGATTCCTCCGCCCAGATCTTAAAGCGGTCAAGAAGCATTGAGGCAAACACTTTACCTATCACATCCAGGAGCGCAATGGGTCTATAATTTTTTGGGTCCTTTTTGTCTCCTTTCTTGAATATTGGTACCATTGTTGCTTGTTTCCATGAGGGTGGTATCGTTTTCAAGCTGCAGCATCTGCCAAAGATTTTACTTAGCAGACTGGCCCACTCATTTTGATTTGTTTTTAAATCAATGTTCGTAATCCCATCGGGTCCTGGGGCATGAGAGTTTTTTAAGCCTCTGATCTTTAATCGGATTTCCTGTGGGTCATCTATGTTTACCCATGGCTCCGAAGACATATAGTATTTTGTCCACGTAGTTTCTCCAATCTCGGTTATGATAGTATTTTCTTGCGTTTCATTAACCGCTCTCAAGATTTTCCAAAATTCTTTATGTTTTTGCCGCTTATCGCTTTTAGGATATTTTCAGCGTCTTGTTGTTAGAGGGACAGTCTATGACCTTTTACCCAAGCTTTGTAGAGTTTGGTTTCCACTTCCGCCGCTCTCACAGCCCCTGGAGATCCGGAAGATTTTGCTTTGCGTTGTATTTTACGCAGTGCCCGGCGTTTCTCCACCAGTGTTAGGTCGTACGCGTGTCTTGGGGGATTTCCACTGTTTGTTTTTATTTTACGGTTCTTCTTGAACTTCGTCAGAAGTGGCGTATAGTCTGTTTTATTTTTGCCCAAATGGTTTGACATTGAGCTGAATCCTTTTTCTATTTCCACAATGGAATCTGTTGTAAGATGTAAGCAGTTTCCCTTAGTGTTGACTATGACTTGGTGCTCAGCGTAATCATTCTGGGGCCTTGTTGACATCCAAGTTGTTGACAGGGGGTTGTGGTCACTTACTGTTACTCGTGTAATTTCAAAGTCTTTCGTTATTGCCAGTATTGGTTCGGTGACGAAGATGTAGTCTATGGTACCTGTCGATTCATTTCTTTCCCATGATGGCGGGCGATTTGAGTCTGGGAATGCTTCGTGCAAATTGTGAAGGTTTCTTGAATTCATCAATTTGACCCATAGATTGCCACGTTGTTTGCCTGTTGAGTTGTGTCCTTGGTCCGCCTCCCTTTCGTCCGAGCTCATGCATGTAGCGTTCAAGTCTCCACAATGAGGAAGTATTTTACCAGATGTTCAGATAGTGCTTCGTCTATCGCGTCCTCAATTATTTCTATGTAGGTGGTAGGCTCTATGCTTTCTGGGTTCCAGTAGGTGTTTGCTACAATTAAGGTGACTTTCTCATAGCCATTTTTGTCGGTATTCTGTCGGGTCCATGACGCCTTGACCATCAGAATCAATTGGTTGCTGATCAATGTTTCTTCTAATTTGATCCCAGATCTTTTTTAGATGCAATCAGTAAACCCGATGAAGGTCTTCCTTGACGTCCTTGTTTGGCTGGTGCAAGGATGACTTCGAACCCCCTTATTGCAGGGGGTTCGGTCAGCCAGGTCTCTTGGAGGCATAATAGGTCATATGACCCCAGGTCCATGTCACTTGGAGACAGTAGGTGGGTGTGTCCTCTCGTGTTCCACGAGCACATTTTTAGTTTGCACTTTTGGGGGGTCGAGCGATGTCTATCTTGAAGAATGTGCTCGTCTCTCGCGGGTTGCTATATTTGCTTTTTTTCCCTCCGAATTTTAGGCAACCAGGACCATATGCCTTTCATGGGTTCACATCTTTTTTGTGGGACTTTTTCTGTTGAAAGTTTGGCCGCTGTTTCTGGGATTGTCCTGGCATTGTTAAGTTTTTTTGTATCTTTGGTTTTTGTGGAACTTTCATAGTTTTTGTTTTCTTTGGAGGCTTGTTGGTTTTCCCTCAGTTTCTCTTCAGGTTCCAGGGCTCTTGCTCTTTCCTTGTTTTTTGCAGGAGATTTCTTACGGCCGGTTGTTCCTATGGCGCTTTTTAGGTGTCTGCCTACTTGCTTTCTGCTGGGGGTATTGCGCCCTTTGTTTTCAGCCTCCCTTTTGTTATCTTCTTCGCTTGTGGCTGATTGCACTTTGACATCATAGCCCATTTCGTCCAGCTCTTCACTACAATCGAGAATCAGGTTTTTCAACGTTGTTGATGTTATGTAGAGTACCGTTTTTGTTTTTGCATTTACATGGCTGGGCTCTACCACAAGCAGGTCTTCTGATTTTATTTGATTCAGCTTTTGAATGTGTTTAAAAAGTTTTAACACCGAATTTCGGTTCAAGATTATTTCATCTCTGTTTTCTTTCACTTGTGTCAGCTTTATGCGCCATTTAGCTTTGTCCACTTTTCTCGGTTTTAAGTTGTATTTCTGTGTTCTGGATCTGTACCGAAAGATCGTTTCTCCTTTATCTTGTGATGGGCTGAGTCGCTTTTCAGCATTGGTTTTGTTGTGGGCGTTCCTGGAATGAGAAGGAGGTCTGCCTGGTGATGTATTTCTGTACGGTTTTCTTTTATGTTTTTGTTCGTCCCATCTATCTTCTGATCTCCTTCTTGATTTACCACGTTCACCATCTTTCTGTTTGAAGGAGTTATGTCTTTGTTCTTTTTTCCGATTTCTTGGGGTCTGATTGTCTCTGGGTCTCGATTTCGTCCTTTCGTTTTCTTTTTTTGTTTCTTTCATCATCCTTTTTAGCTTTGTCTGTCTATCTGTTTCAATTGATCTAACGCCCTTGTTCTTTGTGTTTTTCGCGTTTTCCCTAGAATTTTTTGCTGCTTTTTCTCCAGTCGCTTCTTCATGTCTCCCTGCGATTTCTGTATTTTCTTTTTCTTTGTGTGATTGTGAAATTAAAGCTTCGCTGTGGCTATGTGCCTTTAGGATCATAGGAGAGTTTTCTGGCAGGTATTGACTCAGGTTCATCAATTCTTCATTTTCAATACGTTCAATTATTGATGGTGATAGGCTGGAGGTTCTTTTTTCTGATACTTCTAGGTTTTTTGTTTGCCTCGACTCTGGTTCTTTGGCTTTCATTAGTGATAATTCCTTTTGATTTACTGGTCGTGTAAAAAAATGAAAAATACCTTCTGCAGTTTGGTTTCCAATAGTGGGTTGTCTAGGTGATGGTCTCTTTGTTGGTTGGCTCCCGGTCGGTATTAACTTTGCCTCTTTATTTGCACCCTCTGTTGGTAAGTTATTTGTTGTGGGGTCTATTGTAGCTATAGTTTGAGTCCCCGTTGTTTTGCTCACCAGTCTTTGTTCTTTTTCTCCATACTGCTCTTTTTGTCGGGAAGACGAGCCCTCGTCGTTTGTTATGACTGTGCTTGATTTTCTGGCTTCCAAAGCCATGACATATGCTTCTAGGAAGATAACTTTGCTGTGGATCATCGCTTGGATGCTTGTATGGTCTTTCAAGGAGTCAGCAATAGTTTCGTAAAGCTTCATAAATGGTGCCAATGCAATGTTCACTGATGACGTAATTGACAATAAGTCAATTTTTTTTTTATTTGAGGAATCCGTCGGGCTGGTCAGTTGATGTGGAGAGATTCTTCTTATAGGTGATTCAGTTAACATTGTTGTCTGGTTTGTCCAGCTGCCTCAAGATGGCCTTGTTGTTTCTGATGAGGCTCTTCCTTTTCGATTTTTGTCGATATGGGAACTTCGGTTGTCATTTCCCCCCATATTCAAGTTTTGATTGATTTGGGGTCTCATAAGATTATCTTGATTTAGATCGTCTGTGCCTGCTGTGGATGGCCTTTCTATTGTCGTGCTCTCTCTTTGGGCTTTGGAGAGCCCTGGTTGATTGAGTTTTTCAGGCACCAGCGTTTTATTTGGGGTTTTGTGAGCTTTGTCTCTGTCTGTTCCTATGGAGTTGTCTACGTTCGGGGCTGTACCCTCAGGGGGTGAGGGTGTTGCAGGGTTCAGCTTGCAGGAGCCTTCCTCATTTTCTGTTGTTAAGCCATTTGGACCTTCCGTATCAACTGTAGTAAGGCTCTCCTCTCGAATGGTATGGGGGTTTCCTTTGCGCTGAGACATGACAGCCCCCATTTCTGACTCTTTGTCCGCATTTCTCTGTTCCCCCTTCTCTGTGTCTTTTGTCGGCTCCGGATTTAACTGGCCTCTTGGTGAATTCATAGGACTCTTTTGGGGTGGCATCGAGCTCTGTGATTCCCCCTTAGCCTTCTCTTTGACACTTGGCTGTCCTTGTGCCTTATTACTGCCTTCTGAGGCCAATCGTTTACTGTATGACAGGTTATCAGTAACGTAGTGCTCAACTCTGCATAGTTTTGCTACCGGTAAGCAATCATTTAAAGCTTCCAGTATTTCAAGATCTGTAAGTTCCCTCTGGGAGTATTCTTTTGTTGCTTTTTGCCTTATGTTTGCATAAAAATAATCCTTTATAGAATTTTTAAGTGCCCCTCCTTCTCCTCTCTGTGGCTCGTTTTCGTTTATTTTGTTCATCAATTGTCCTGTTGTTTTTTGTTGCTGTTCGAGCTTCTGGTGCATTTTATTCGTTCTGATACTGATCTTATGTTTCGTTATTTTGCGGCTCTTGAGTTTCTTGAGGGGCAAATAACTTGTTCTCTGTCTTTTCTTTTTATTAGGGTTGGATTGCCATTGTTCATTGATTTTTTCTGAGACCAGACTGGTCTCTGCACTTTCCTCCGCCTCTTTGTGAATGAGAGCCACCACTTTCACTTTCACTTCCGCTAGTGGATACAGCGGTGATGCCCTTGCAGTGTGCAGTTCTCTATCGGGCTCCCCCTGCCCGTTCTCCTCAGGTGGGGGGCCTGCCGCTTCCTCTGGCTCTGCCTCTCCTGAGGCTGTTGCACCGTCCTCCTCCTTTCCCCTCCCTCCCTCAGCAACATCCACGCCCGGCAGCCCTCCTCTGAGAGCTTCCTCTGTGGGGCGGGGAGCGCCCTGCGGCGCTCCGAGGGGGGAGGGAAGTATGGAGGACTGCGATGGACCGTCGAGCCTGGCTCCCACTCCAAGGCTCGCTCTCCCGGCGGCTTCAACCTCCTCAGCCGTGCCCTCCCTCTCCGTCGGCCCCTTCTCGCCGTCCCACGTGGGCCGCAGTCCCCCTTCGAGGGCCACCTCCGCGGGGTTCTGCTCAACCGCAGCGGCTCGGAGTGGCGACAGGGCATCTTTCCGGCAGGCAGAAGCCTCGGCTATCCTGACTTCCAGGCTCTTTGCCCACAGCACGTCAGTCGCCCCTCCAGGTAAGGATGGTCGTCGCTGGGGGCCGTGTTGGGCTGGTTTAAAGTCTTCTAAGACCACTGGTGGCCGGTAGACTTTGCTTTTGGTGGGTTGCGCCTTTATGGTGGTCGCTTTGCTCTTGCTGCATCGTCAGTTTTGGGGAGCCCATTTGAAGCAAACCCATGTTTGCCGCAAGATGTTCCTTGGAGGTTAATGTTTGTTGTTGTTTTTGACCCTGCTGTTTCTGGTTAGGTTTGGCGCTCCTCAGGCGTCTACCCTCTTCCTCCATTTCTTCCTCTCTCGGGGGGTCGTTCTGCTCCGAGTTAATATCAATTTCCCGCATTTCTCTATTTGCCCTTGCAGCCCTGACAGTCATGACTGCAGGACTGCCACTCTCCGTCCACTCCGCGTCCGCACCGCGGATGGAAGGGGTTTATGTAAGAGTCCTCCCCCACACCGAAAACAGCAGAAATGGGCAACAAACCTTCCAGACTCTCCTGCAGGACTGCCACTCTCTGTCCACTCCGCGTCCGCTCCGCGGATGGAAGGGGTTTATGTAAGGGTCCTCCCCCACACCGAAAACAGTAGAAATGGGCAACAGACCTTCCAGACTCTCCTGCAGGACTTCCACTCTCCGTCCACTCCGCCGAGGTTATGAGAGGTGACAAAGTCTATCCACCGTTCCATCCTTTCGAGCTTTTGGCGGTGATGATCCAGTAGCTTGTTAAGCTGAATAGTGATTTTGGGCAGAGCCCCTGCTCCAGCTCCACTCACCTCGCACAACAGCAAAACAGCGCCACACAATACATCCACCCTTTTCTCCTTCTGGTCTTCTTAGGGTTTATAATTATGGCAGGAACATTCTTTATTTTCATGTTTTACACCATGTGCAATTTGTTTTGTTACTTCTTGAAAAATGCTACTTTGCTCATTGTTTAGTTTGGATTGTAGTATAGTTAAGTCTTCCTTATCTTCATACTGACACATGGTGTTTTCTACTTCTATCATAGCTAATTCTGCCTCATTTGTTATTAGTGGTTCTCCCAGTGGTTCTTGGCTTCCTGTTACAGAAGGTTGACTACTGTCAGGAGTATCCTTATCTAGTTGGGCTTGGAGTTCGTCTTTATGTTGCTGTTCATTGTGCAACATTGTTTTGTACTGTGTAAAGTTTATATCAGTTATAGTGCTTTCATTTGCTTTGAAAGCATCCTCATATGAGTCATAGTTATCTAGTAATTGTTCTTCTTTTCTACATGGTTTGAAGAGTTGTAGCAGGGACATGTAATATACTTCATTATGTTGAGGAGTCTTCAATGACAATTTTATATGATTAATTAAATTTGGTTTAGTGAGTTTAACTAAGCTGCCTTCACAGTCTGTCACTCTATATTTACCTTTTTTTTCATCAGGTTTCATATTATTTTTGTATGTGTAGTTTAGGGCTATTTGGTATAGACACATGTTTTCCAAAGTATTACTTCTGTTTGGGTAGTATGTGTCCAATACATTGTTTTTTAAAATGTCTTGGCTGTTGGGATCATGTTTGGCTATTGTTTCTATATCTTCATATGATTTTAGAACTCTTTTTCTAGATTTAGCTGGACCAAGACTTAGCCATACTATATTTTCAGATTTACCATACAATGAAGTACCAGTTAAACGATCAGCTGCTTCATAAGATCCACATTCTCTATGGGTGAGCATTTTTATGCCCAAGCTGTATAATTTCTGAGATACTGTTTTATCTGATGACAGGTCATTCCAGAGGTCTTGGAGCTCTGTCTTTTCTGCTTTAGTTAAGTATGCTGTGACATATTGTGCAACTGCAGTAGAATTGTCTGCAATGTACTGCACATCTATGTTTGCATTCCATAAGTGGGCAATGATTGCATTATAATCATTGATATATTTTTCTTCTTCTTTTCTTTTTATGTAATATGTATTTTTAGGTGACTTACATTTTACACTGTGTCTAACTGAAGACACAAGGTTGTTTACTTGACCTGTATTTGTAACTGGTCTAGAGAAACCAAATCGGCATTTGGTGTAGTATTTGCCTTTGTTTTTGTATTTGCGACGACAATATTTTCCACATTTGTGTCTTTAAATTGTAAAAATTGTGCATGAAGATCACTATTTGTGGCTTCTGATGGAATTTCACAAGTGACATATTTTTCAATAAACTGTAAAACAGTGGCATCACTGTCTTGACCAAATTTAGGAACATCTTTAATCCATAAAAGCATGTGGGTATGTGGTGCTCCTCTGGCTTGGTATTCTTTTCTCCAAAAGAAGTGTTGCACTTCTCCAAGGGGAGGAACAGTTTTATTACAAATAAAATGTAGCATAGCAATGAAGCGATGGTGAAAATATCTTGAAACATTAACAGGATCCAAAGAACAAAGTTCTCCAGGTTTTAGAATATCTATGTTTGTTTTGTTTTTATTTGATATGCGTAGGAAATCATGTAAATCTTCCCATGCATATTCTGCACAACTTAATGTAACAAACCAAGTGGGTGGGCCAAGGTTTCTGATCATACAACGTACATCTTCATGACGTCGAAACCAGTACTCTTTAGTACAACGCATATTTGCTAATAGATTTGTAATATTTGATTGTAAAACCTCATCCTTTTGTTGCACTTTCTCTAATAATTGTGTAGCTGTCATATTTTGAAAGTGTGATCCTGATTTTAATATGTGTGCAACTCCGTAACATAAAGTTGCTAGTTCACTTTCAAAGAGTAGGTGGAATATGTATTCCACATTTTGTCTAAATCTGGGATCTTCAGAATACATCCGTAATGAGCGGTATTCTGAAGCTGATATTTGAATAGGTCTATCATCATACCTTCCTCCTTTGCCAGTAGGAAAGAGTAGAGGAAAAGCACGTGCTTCTATACTTTTTTCCCATATACTGATTGGCGATCCTTTTGTTTGACTCATTTGGTAAGTTTCCAGTACATCTTGTACGGTGTCATTACAGTGCAAAGGATGAATTGTATAATCGTCTAAAGTATTTGATATTGTAGCAGGATTTAGTAGCTCAAATTGACCAGCTTCTTGTGTTTCTTGAATTATTTCAGTTGTATCTTTCAAGTTTTCTTCAATATTAATTTCTTTGTAATATTCATTATTCTCTTTAAGATATTGGAAGGCTTGTCTAACTTTATATAAATCTACCAGCTGTTGCCATATTTTTTGTCTTTTGTAGGTACTCCATTTACTAATATAATTAAAGATTGCTGCATTGGAAGTTGCACTCCTAGAGTATGCACATTTTCTTTTAGATTTAATGGTAAATAAACTACTTTTCCACGAATGCCTTTTACCAATTCAGAGGGAGGTAATTTTGCTGTTTTTGGTTGAAGGCGTATTATTGCTTGAAATGGGTGTACTGTTTGAATTATGATGCTCTCATATAAATTAAGTTGTTGTAGAGGTTTTGGTACTGGGTATAATTCCAAATTATTTGTGATAGAACGTGAAGGAGTTTGGTTGTTGTCAAGTTTTGTAGTGCAATAACTGCAAAGTATTAAGGGATCAGTTATTTCATATTTGTTTTCTGCTAGAAGGTAGAGAGCTAATTCAAACCATTTAGAATCTTCACTGTCTTCTATTTTGTATGACAGGTCCACAGTTTTTGTGTTACTTTTATAAAAAATTCTACGGCAACATGCACATACATGGTTTGGTACTTCAGCTGATGTACTTTTAAATTTTAGTATTTCTTTTTTGTATGTGTTAAGCAAAAGGTTGCCATGTGTAGAATTGTTGCTTAATTGGTTTAAAGCTATTTCATTCTGTAAATGGCTTTCACTTCCAAAATATTTTTTCTAGATATAGTGAATTTCTTCAAGTAGGTCTTTTGCTGTACCATGTAGAAGGATGTTATTTAACTTTGCTAGTGCTAAAGCATGACTTTTAGCATAGTACAGTTTATAGACTAGATTTCTTATAGTTGAATGATGTGTTGATATCCTTTTGATATCATGGAAAGTGGTTTTACAAGTAGGTCCTGTAATGCAGGCCAATGAATGTCCTTGTAGTCCTGTGTACTTGCGCACTGGACAGGTATCTATATTTTGCAGTAATTTAATTTTGATTTTGTCTTTGCTTTTTACATATTTATTGAGGAATTGGCGTAAAGATTTGAAACATTGTTTGGGAATGTTACACATTGACGTGCATGGCCATTTGTACACTAGACGTTCTGATTCAGTTGAATGGAGGGGTAATTCTAAGTTTTCAGGGCATATTTTTGTAAGAAGTACTTCTTGTCCATTATGGTATTATTCACTTTTTCATAACCTCGACCACTGCTATGTATGGCAATTGTATTTGTTTGCTTTTGTTTGTACGCTTCTTCATTAAAATATGGTTCTGTGCTTGTAGTGTGATTCCATTCACCTCCGCTGATACTTAAGAAGTTCTTTCTGTTGATATTTCGCTTATTGAGTCTTGTTTGTAATTTAGTTATTAGTCTTGTTAGTGGTTTCATTTTGTTTAACAGTAAAATAAATACATTTCCTTTGAGAAGAATTGCACTGTCCATCAATGCTTCTAAGATTAATTTCCTACGATAGGTTTTAAGCTTTGAACCTGATTTCTCTCCTGTTTTTATAAGATTTTGAAGGACTTTGTGACGGTATATTTTGGCTAAAATACTTTTCTTGGTATGCTTACTTTGCACTATATTAAAATTTGAAGAAGTAGTTTTATCTGTACTGATAGCTGATTTTCTGTTAATTGTTTTTTGGTTTGTTTTACATTTTGATAGAGGAAGCGAAGTTGTTGTACTTGAAACTTCTTGTGTTTCACTAAATGATTGTATTAGCTGTTTTGTTTCAACTATTTTTTACAAATTCTGCTAGAGATGGATGCTTATGTTGGACACCTTTATTTTCATTTGCTCTACTTTTGCGTTGATTTCTACGGACTTGACTTTTGGTAGGCATTCTTTAGGGTCTGTTGAAAAAAATAAAGAAGATATGGGCTGTATGTGTGCTGTGTGCATGAGTGTATGAGTAAGATGATAAAGATGTATGTAATGGTGTGTGATTGTGCATTGGGAACTAAAACTAGTAGGGATAGGTATTCTTGAATTTATGTGTTACTAAACTGGGGTTCAGATGACAAAAAAAAAGTAAGCTAGTGGTGTGGAAAAGTACAAATAGTAAATCTAATGTATACAATTAAAACAGTTGTTTGTTCTATAATATGAACATTGTAGTGGTTCAGTTGGGTAATTTGTGTGTCCAAAAATAGAAATTTGTGGTCCATTCTGGCTGTAAATCGCTGTTTAAGACATGGACATTTTTGGACAAAATGGTACAAAATCTCTATTTTTAGAAACCGAAATAGCTCGTATTAACGTTATAGTGTATTTGATTAATAATACAAATATTATGGTGATATTTTACTTACTTTTTTTAAATTAACAGGTAACTTCTTAGTTTTTCTTTCTTCTTCGAATTCGGCTGCTTCTTTTCAGGAAACTGGTCTTCACCAGTTTCCTGAAATTGTAAAGCTTCAAATTAGTAACTTTGTTTGTATATAGCACTGTTTTTAATTTAGATATTGATTTTTTAATTGAAATCCTCAGTGCCTTCTGTAAAACCATTAAACTAATTTGTTTACATAAGATACATTGCATCAGTTCAGTACATATGATATGTTCTTAATGAACAAATTGTATTGAATGACTAACTGTAGCAACAAAAAAAATATCTTTACTATGTCTTGTGAAATTTATAATATATTAGTGAATACCACTATTCCTGTAAGTAAACTGTTCTAGGTAATAGCGCCTCAATGTCATGTCTAATTTAAAGTAATTAAGTAAATAAATAAATAAAAACAAAAAATATGAAATTGTATAAGTATTTTTATAAAGGTTTAAACATAGATTGTGTTTGCATGCAATTTTGTTTGAATATATGTAGTTTATATATTTCATTTAAAAAATGTTATTTTAACATGATTTGATTGTGTGTGTATAAAGAAAGTAAATAGTATAAAGGTTTAAAGTGATAGTTGATTTTAGGAAATTGAAAAAAGTACAGTAAATTCATTTTACAGATTTTACAAGGTAAAAGTCTGTTTGAAAATGTGTTCATCTACTATACAGAAAATATGCATACCTGAAGTTTGTGTTCATGCATATGGATATGCATGGAGCTGCAAGTAGAAATCTTGAAGACTTGTACAGTATTTCTGGTAGATGCTGCTTGCCAATGATATGACACTTGTACTCAGAGAGATTCAGCGTAAATTTGCAGTGCTGATCTATGATGATGCAGTTAGATGTTGAGGTCTTGAATGTGATTGGTGCATGGTCATGTGATTTTTGAGGTACATCCAATGAGGGAATGGCAGAGAGAGTGTAGTGGAAATGGTAGAAGGGCTGTTCATGTTACGATATGTCCGTGGACATGGCGTTAGTTCGCGGACATCAGGAGTTACATCCGGGGATTTTTGGGTTCAGAAGTCATGCAAATGAGAATAAGCACTGAAATGGATTTGTCAGGAAAGTTTGGTGGGTGTGTTGTGCCAGGAGAGATTTTCTCAGATACTCTTTTTGCTGAGAGAACAAAAGATAGCTATGGCTGTGTGTTTCAGAAAACAGATTGTTTGGATTTTAGGAGATTCGTGGATACATTGGTTGAAGGTGCATGCAGAAAGCTGTGGAGTAGCTGTAGATCTTGGATTCCCACATGTGGAAGTACACTGGCATGGAGTACGTGGAATGAAGTGGTTGGACTTGCTACCTCTCTGTGCTACTTTGGAGACAGAGCAACATCCAGACATAATTGTAATTCATTGTGGAGGGAACAGTTTAGGACATGTGACTGGAATGTTTTTGCAATTTGCTATGAAAGAAGGACTTAGGAAGGTTATGGACATGTTTCCTAATTCTCAAGTGATATTTTCACCGATTGCGCAGAGACAAATGTGGCTTCGTTCTTCTTCATTTGGTCCACAAATGGAAAAAGCAAGGCGCAATGTTAATAAGGCTGTTTGTGCCTTTCTAAGAGATTTTGGCATGTCTTCTTTTCACAATGAAAATATTATGTTTTGTAGTACATACATTTTTCGCAGAGATGGAGTCCATCTTACTTATGCTGGCAATGAGATTTTTCTGAGAAATGTACAAAATGCATTGCAACCTTTTTTGGAATTACAACGATTTTGAAGTAGATGTTAAGCA